>NC_092334.1:419052500-420450000 GCF_046630445.1 Rutidosis leptorrhynchoides
CTTTTATGTTCTTGAAGATCTTTAAAGCAAAAGGTTAGATCTTCAAGTTTCATGAAGATCATAAACACAAGTTTTGATCTTATAACAAAAATAAAGAGATCATAAGCTAGAAAACTTAGATCCAACAAAGTAATGAAGATTCAAAGCTAGAAAGCTTGAATCTTTCATTTTCTTGAAGGATTCAAATCAAAGTTTGAATCTACAAGATATAACAAGATCAAAAAGCTAAAAAGCTTGATCTCATGATGATGATGACGATGTCGTGATTAAGAAGAAAAAAAGAAAAAGAAGAAAATTTAAGAACTTACAATTTTAGTGTGAGAAAGACTAGAGAGAAAATTAGAGAGCAAGTGTGTGTAAAATGAGAATGAAATCAAGTGTGAAATGAAGAATCAAGTGTGATATTTATAGTGGTGGTGGTGGTGGTGGTGGTTTGGCCGACAACCTAGGGGGATAAGGGGGAGACAAACTTTGCTTTTTGCATGGTGGTGGTCTAAAGGTGGTGCTTGTTGTTGGGATCCTATGCAACATGTGTAGTAATAGTTAACAAAAATGCTAGTATGTTGGCTCATCTTAATGAGTTTTTGTCCTACATCTTAATGGATCATAAATCCATTAAAGTTGGGCTAATTCAATGGTCCATTAACTAGAGTAGGGTGGGCCTAGGTCCATTAAGGTAAAAAGTCCATTAAGACTAACTAGTGTGCATTAGTAAATTACTAAGCGTAATTAAGCAACCAATAAGCCAAGTAATTGTCATTAGAAAAATAACATTTAGTTTTAAGTAGTCATAATATTCCAATTATGACAAAAGTTTAACGTGTACAAAGTACATAGCTAGTTCTAAACGTCAAGTGACACTAACGGTCATAAAAGCATTCGAGGATCAAGTTAAGTGATTAAGAACTTAATAACACATAGTAAGGTATTAACGAAAGTAATTAACATGAATAATGATCCCAGAATATAATCTAACACAGTACGCACAAATACGCAATTTCGTGAAAGTATAAAATATAACCATAAGTCGAAAAAGTCGGGTCGTTACATTACCCACTTGTTAAAGAAAATTTCGTCCCGAAATTTTAAGCTGAGGTGGACGGTAGATTTGTGAAGGGGTGAGGATATTTCTGCTTCATCTGATCCTCTCCCTCCCAAGTAAACTCGAGTCCTCATTTAGCATTCCAACAGACTCGAACGATTGGAATCTTGTCACGTTTCAAGGTCTTGACCTCACGGTCCATAATTTCAACAGGTTCTTCTACGAAGTGGAGTTTGTCATAAATCGTAAGCTCTTCAAGAGGTATGACAAATTCTGGTTCAGCAAGACATTTCTTTAGATTCGATATGTGGAAAGTGGGATGAACTGAGCTCAATTGAGTCGAAAGATCCAAATGATAAACAACGGGTCCAACACGCTCCAAAATTTCGAAAGGACCAATATATCGCGGATTTGGCTTTCCACGCTTTCTAAAATGGATTACACCTTTTCAAGATGTGACTTTCAACATTACGCGTTCACCTACTTAGAATTCGAGATCTTTACGTGTAAGGTCGGCATAGATCTTTTGACGATCACGGGCCGTCTTGAGCCTTGCTTGAATTTGAACAATCTTCTCAGTTGTTTCATGGACGAGTTTGGGTCCGGTGATTTGATTTTCACCTACTTCGGCCCAACAAATAGTATAACGACATTTGCAGCCATATAATGCTTCGAAAGGTGCGGCCTTAATGCTCGAATGGTAACTATTGTTGTAAGAGAATTCGGCCAGAGGCAAATGCTTTTCCCAAGCTTTTCCGAAATCAATAACACAAGCACGTAACATGTCCTCCAAGGTTTGAATCGTGCGTTCGCTTTGTTCGTCGATTTGCGGGTGATATTGCGGTGCTAATGTCTAGACGGGTTCCCAAGGCTTCTTGCAAGGAACGCCAAAATCTAGAAGCAAAACGGGCATCTCGGTCAGAAATAATCGATAGGGGTACGCCGTGGCGAGATACAATTTCCTTTATGTATAGTTGCGCAAGTTTTTCCATTATATCGGTTTCTTTCATGGCTAGGAAGTGAGCAGATTTGGTAAGACAGTCAATAATAACCCAAATGGTATCATAACCGCCTACCATTTTTGGTAGTTTCATGATAGAGTCCATTATTATCCTTTCCCACTTCCATTGCGGGATTTCGGGTTGTTGAAGTAACCCGGATGGCCTTTGATGTCCAGCTTTGACCTTGGATGTAACACCGGCCATTTTTTTTTATTTTTATAACACAGCATAAGTCTTAGTTAATAAAACACCACATTAATTATATTAGTACAAAAACTTAAGTTTAACTTTCACAAACGGTGTTACTTTATTACAAAAACGGTTACAAATGTCCACATCAGAGTTACTAGTCAAACATGTCTTCTATATCAAGTTCCGATCCCATCAATAGTATCTAAACCTGCAGGGGGAGGAATGTGGGGGATTAACGCACCGCTAAGTGAATGGAATCTATCTACAGATTAAGCTTAAGCAATCCCTCATACAACAGTCAACTAACATGCTTACAACCATTAAGCATACAAACAACGACAATATGAGGCTCGGCGGCTTGTACAGGCACACGACTCCTAGCCGATCAAACTAGAGTCTACCGATAGTCCTTCCTACCAAGTCTCTGCATAACTATCCAAACGCAAGACATGCATTCTTCTATGCTATACTAACAGACTGTAGGACTTGGACTCAACCTCCCTTGGAATGGTTGACCTCACACGAACTTCAACCGCCCTAGGTATGGTTGAAAGCCCCCAACCGCCCTAGGCATGGCTGGTGTCAAACACAGTGCACATATACAATATATATAGATCACATAGCATGTAACTATCTAACTAGCATGTAAATCACTACACTACACAAGGTAATCAGAGTAATCCACAATAGCATGATTTGCTACTTAAACACTATCCGAAGATAGACCCACTCACCAATTACCAGCAACGGCTCAGATTCTAACTACCGAGCTTTCTCTTTATCCTTTCCACCTGAGAATAAACATAACTAAGTCAGTAATCATGTCTTGATATAATCCCATCAATAAGACAATAGCATCAATATATAAACACTTAAACACTTACCCACCTGACCAGTCAACCGTACGAGTGACACTCACCCGCACGTTTGAGGAACCTCAACCGTGCGGTTGACACCTCACTCGTACGTTTAGTCCTTGGCTAAATATCTAATTAGACAACAGTAGATCCGTACGGTTGACTACACGAGTGACATATGACTCGTAAGAGTCACATATCAACCGTACGATCCAACTTTCAAATATACTAGTTCAAGTAGTCAATCACTCGTGCGGTTCACCATGCGGTTGACCACCTCAACCGTACGAGTGAAAGCTCACTCATGCGAGTGAAGGCTCACTTATGTGAGTGACAAGTAACATCAATAACAACATGTAATAACATTTTCCAACCTATATTCATCATATATTCAATCATTCATAAGCCTATATCAAGAATTCAACCCATAATAACATATTAAGTCATGCACACTAGACACACACGCTAATATCTCTATTTCTGACCCAAATACATTCTGATATAGCTTCTAAAAATTTTACCATTGAAATGTATTTTTCATTACGATTCCAACGATATTTGATTCATCAAAAATGGAGTTACGGTTTGAAAGTTATGACCAAAACAAGTTTCCACAAATCTGACCATGTGCTCACACGTGTGACTGAGGCCTCACTCATGCGAGTGAGCCCTCACACGTGTTTTTGACCCTCAGAATTGTGGTCACTCATACGAGTGACCTGTCACTCATGTGGGAGCTGAAGAACAGCTCCTGCACGCTGATTTTCGCATTTTTGGCCCAAAAACTTGATTTTTGCAAGTTCTAACCTCAAAACCACTTGAAAAACATCATATAAACCTTATAACAACTATTTCTAACATCAATTAAGCATAACAAACACAAAACATGAAGATTCAAGGTCAAAAATGCTTAAACCACTTTACACCCAAACCCAATTTCTTAAGAATTAACACACAAATTTAAGCAAACAAACCTGGATTAATGATCACAAAGATGATATGAATCAATCCTTAAAGCCTTACAATCCAATTTCTAGCTTGGATTAATTTAGAGTTTGAGAGGAAATGAAGTTAGGTACGTACTTGTTTTGAGATAATTCTAGAAATGAGAAGATAGAAGCAGTTTACACTCTTAAGTGGGTATTAAAACCCATACCCCATAACACACGGGTATTTATCAGTTATCTGATATCTTTCGTACCTCGTTAGGAGGCCCTAACGGAGTCCAAATTAAACAAACGAACCATTTCTGTGACCCTTATCACAAACTGGTCTTAACCAACTAATCAAATAATAATAAATATATTATTAAAATAAAAGCATATTTAAACACAAATATAAAACTAAGGGTAATTAAGTAATCTTACTTCTAACCCCGGTTTCTGTCTGTTACATTGGAACAAGTTAAACACTTCCCAACATAAGTAGCAACATCTCTTTTAAGGTTTGGCTACCAATATTGTTCCTTGAGATCGTGGTACATCTTACCAGCTCCTGGATGAATCGAATACCTTGACTTGTGGGCTTCGTCTAGAATAAGGCTTCGTAAATCCCCATAACTAGGCACCCAAATTCTTCCTGCAAAATATCGGAGTCCAGTCTCCTTAACCTCGAATCGAGATACGAGAATGTTTAAGCGTTCGTGCGAAATATTCTCCTCTTTGAGAGCCTCATCTTGGGCTACTCGGATTTGACTATTGAGGTTCATGTGGATGGTGATGTTCAAGGCTCGGACACGAAGAGGTACCATTCTTTCCCTCAGCTCAAGGCATCGGCTACTATGTTTGCCTTGCCAGGATGGTAACCGTTCAATGTCTCGATCCACCGTCGTTGTCTCATATTCATTTGCTTCTGATCGAAAATGTGTTGGAGTCTTTTGTGGTCGGTGAAGATGGTGCTTTTGGTTCCGTAAAGATAGTGTCTCCACAATTTGAGTGCAAAGACAACGGTACCAAGTTCAAATCGGGTGTCGTGTAGATTCGTTCGTGAATCTTCAATTGTCGAGGGGCGTAAGCAATAACCTTCTTTCATTGCATCAATACGCACTTAAAACCATGTTTCGAGGCATCACAATATATAACGAAGTCATCACTGCCTTTGGGAAGGGATAAGATAGGTGCGGTGGTTAACTTCTGCTTCAGAGTTTGAAACGCCGTCGCTTGTTCGGCCGCCCAAACGAATTTCTTCCCTTTGTGAGTTAACGCGGTTAAAGGACGTGAAATCAAAGAGAAACCTTCGATGAATCTACGATAGTAACTGGCGATGCCTAAAAAATTGACGAATATGAGTAGGAGTAGTGGGGGTTTCCCACTTGCTAATGGCTTCGATTTTCGCGGAATCGACTTTAATACCCTGATCGCTCACAATATGACCAAGAAATTGAACCTCCTTCAACAAAAATTCACACTTGGAGAATTTGGCATATAGTTGCTCCTTCCTCAAAAGTTCAAGCACGAGTCGAAGATGTTGCTCATGTTCTTCTTCGCTTTTGGAATAGATTAAGATATCATCAATGAAGACGATAACAAATTTGTCTAGGTACGGCTTGCATACACGATTCATGAGATCCATAAATACAGTAGGTGCGTTAGTTAAACCGAATGGCATCACCAGAAACTCATAATGACCATAACGAGTTCGGAACGCAGTCTTAAGTACATGCTCTCCTTCACTCTCAACTGGTGATAACCTGATTGCAAATCAATCTTGGAGTAAACGCTGGATCCTTGCAGCTGATCGAATAGATCGTCAATCCTGAGAAGGGGATACCGGCTCTTGATTGTCAACTTGTTTAGTTCACGATAATCGATACACATGCGGAAAGATCCGTCCTTCTTCTTTACGAACAAAACAGGTTCGCCCAAGGTGATGAACTCGGTCGAATAAATCTACGGTCTAGCAATTCCTGTAGTTGACTCTGCAACTCTTGCAGTTCGGAAGGCGCAAGTCGATAAGGTGCGCGAGCTACAGGTGCAGCTCCCGGCACTAGATCAATCTGAAACTCCACTGATCGCGACGGGGGTAATCCCGGAAATTCTTCTGGAAAGACTTCAGGAAATTCATTCACAATCAGTACATCCTTCACGCTTTTCTCTTCAGTTTTCAACTTCTTCACATGCGCCAAAATAGCAAAACGCCCTTTTCTCATGACCTTTTGTGCCTTTATGAAACTAATAAGATTCAGCTTTGGGCTACATCTCTCCCCGTAAACAATTAATGGCTCACCATCTTCGCGAGGTATACGAATAATCTTCTCTCTACAAATAAGTTTTGCCTTTACTTTGGACAGCCAGTCCATGCCGACTATCGCATCAAAGCTCCCCAACTTAATGGGTATCAAATCAATCTCAAAATCCACACCAGCTAAGTTTATTATACCTCCTCGGCCAATTTCGTCAACTTTCTCAAGTTTTCCATTGGCTACCTCAACAAGATGACACTCCTCCAAAGGAACTAATGACCAATCTAACTTAGAGCAAAAGTGTCTACATATATAACTCCTATCGGCACCAGTATTAAACAAGACAGAAGCTAATAGTTTATTGATAGTGAATGTACCTGTAACCAAGTCAGGATCCTCACGAGCATCTCTGGCTTTCAAGTTGAAGACTCTTCCACGTGTAGGCCCGCCATCCTTCTTCTTGTTAGGACATTCATTCTTGAAGTGACCCTGCTGGCCGCATTCAAAGCACTTCCTTGGCGCATTGGGGTTCGCCTTTATAGCTGAAGTATTGATATTACAATCCTTGCCGATGTGTCCAGTCCTCTTACACTTCTCACATACCACATTGCACTACCTAGTATGATGCTTATAGCATCTCTTTTACTGAGGTAGGCTACCTTTGTAGTTAGGGTTAGGGCTTCTCCCCTCATTGCTTCCCCTAAAGTGCTCATGCCTCTTGACTGGATTCTGATCAATACCTTTACCCTTGTTTTCATCCCATTTGCGCTTCCCATTACTTGCTCCAGATTCTAATTGCACCTTCTCTGGATTTTGGCGGATAACTTGATTCATCAAGGTGTGGGCCATGCGCATAGCTTCCGGGACAGTTCCTGGTTTTGAAGAAGTGACATTCCCCTGGATGTCCTTGGGAAGCCCCCACAGATACCTCTCCATCCGTTTGTACTCAGGAGTAACCATTGTGGGGCACATTAAGGCTAATTCCAAGTACCTTCGATTATAGCCATCAAGGTCAGTTCCTACGACCTTCAATTCCCAAAATTCCGCTTCCATCTTCTGAATTTCGGTTCTAGGGCAGTACTCCTCTATCATAGCCCTATTAAAATCTTCCCATGGTGTTGCATATGCTTCGTCAATTCCTCGAACCTGAGCGAGCGTGTTCCACCAGGTTAGAGCGCCATCCGACAGCGTGCATGACGCATACTTAGTCCTGTTCGCGTCAGAGCAGTTGCTAACACGAAACACCGATTCCAACTTTTCAAACCATCTTGTTAACCCAACTGGCCCTTCCGTTCCACTGAAATTTTGTGGCTTGCAACTCTGAAATTCCTTGTATGTGTACCCATTCTGAATGTTCTGGTTAGCCGGTGGAGCTTGTGGCTTGGCATTGGCCGTAGCTGCGGCTACTCGAGCAGCCACCATTTCCTCGATCTGTGCTGCTGTGGGCATTTCCCTTGGACCTCTTCCGCTTGCCATTGATCTTCTAATCGAAAATTTTAACTCAAGTCAAAATCCGTTACCCAATAAGTAATAATGCGATAGTAATATAGCATTCAATTACTTATTCCATGTCAGTAGACATATAGCAAGCACGTAATCAGGCATAGTAACTACAGCAGCCTAGATCATCTACAGCAGTACCTAGCATGGCAATAACGGTGTCCTATAGTAGTATCATGCAATCGAAAGAAGATAGTAGTATCATGCAGTAGTGAGAACAAACAGTAGCATACAACAACATCATATAGCAGTAATAGTAAGCAGTAGCATGTAATAGTTCCGCAGAAACAATTAAACGATCAAGTTGTAGATTAGTCCTATTAGTGAATCCTAATCGACTCGGTCAAGACACACTAATACAACCTAATTCCCTATAACCGATGCTCTGATACCAAATGAGACGCCCGTACAAAATTAATGTGTACGGATCATCAACAACAGGATCATTACACGGTTACAACACTATATGATGTTTAAAAACAAGTTTTGCATTCATGAAAAGATAATGTCTTTACCAACGTCAAATGTTTTACAAAAGATAACGTGCTTCTACGAATAGAGAGCATTAACATAAGTACGTAACACAAAGGTCATTACAAAGCCATTGTTCAAATGTAACATAAGTTGTGAATGCAAAAATAAAAGTTCCATGATTGAGACATCTCTAAGTAATGCAGCGGAAGTCTAACACAACGAGTCTGTAACAGCAAGTCTATAACACCAAGTCTAACAGCGGAAGCAACAACGTCTAAGTACCTGAGAAATAACATGCTTTAAAATGTCAACATGAATGTTGGTGAGCTATAGTTTTTGTAAACAATGATATAATGTAGACCACGAGATTTCGTATTCAAAACAGTATGAAAAGTATATGATTGTCCGTGGGCATCTGGTAACTAACTTAACAAGTAATATAAATATCACCCTCTAAAAGTACACTTGGCGAGTGCGTAAGTTTACGAAGTATTAAACACCAGTTAAATGCTAGCACGACTAGCCCGAGTGGGGATGTCAAACCCTATGGATCCATATCTAAGATTCGCGTCTATCGGTTCAAAAACCAATAGTTAAACGTTACCGAGCTAAGGGGAATATTTGTGCCTTTATATCACCCACACATATATAAAGTTTAAGTACTCGTATCTAATATGTAAAATATAAAAAGCGCATGTATTCTCAGTCCCAAAAATAGTTAAAGTAAAATGGGAGCTATAACTAACATTGAATGTGCGGTAAATCGATATGAAAACGTAAGCAAGTAGTAAGTCGGTCTGAAAGGTCCTCAACCTAAGTAAGCAAGTAGTAAGTCGTCCCAAAAGGTTTAAAAGTACGTAAGTAAAGTCCTAAGCATCGTCATTATCATCATACGTAAAGGATAAGGTAAGTTTTCAACAAGAATATAGATCGAAACAAAGGGCTGACTTCGGACATCTGCTACGATCTCTATACAAAACTGAAAAGACGCGTGATCAGTGGCCAAGGCTCCGTATGTAAGTTATCTTACCGCTGTCCAATTTTCAGACCCTAACTCGATGTCGTTTGACCGTGGTGACGGTTTAACCGCGAGTAGGTCAGAAATTTTTCAGCACGTCGTTACAAAGGCGTAGTGATTTTCGGAAGGCTATAAATCCTAAACCGTATATCGGATTTAGGCGAGTCTTAAATGAAAAGTCATCTACTCGAACCGAAATATCTTGAAATAAGCTTTCCAGAAGCCTTGGGAGTCTGATCAGACCCTGAAAATAGAAAACAAGTGCTCCGGTAGGTTTCTTAGTGCCTGATGCTTATCGCGGTTCTCATCCTTGATGCGTATAAGCCCCAAGTGTACAACTCTTTGATGTTTTAGCATCACTTTGACCAAGTTTCAACCATAAACACACCATGTCAAGACTAAGGAGAAATACAACTCATTTAAGAGTTATAGATGGATGATGAACCAAGGTTACATCATGCTCTTAGTCTCAACACAAATACAAGTTCTAAAATTTAAAGCTACAAACTTTGATTCAATCAAACAAGAAAGACCTTAAGTTATATAAATTTGATCAAACAAAGTAATAAAACCCTAAGCTAGAAAGCTTGGATCCTTTAACAATAATTATGAGATTTCAAAGCTAGAAAGCTTGAATCTTTTATGTCCTTGAAGATCTTTTAAGGCAAAAGCTAGATCTTTAATTTTCATGAAGATCATAAACACAAGTTTTGATCTTTTAACAAAAACAAAGTGATCTTAAGCTATAAAGCTTAAATCCATCAAAGTAATGAAGATCCAAAGCTAGAAAGCTTGAATCTTTTATGTTCTTGAAGATCTTTTGTAACGACCCGGAATTTTCCGATCGTTCTATACTTATGAGATTAATATTTACATAAATTAAACCTTACCAACATGATAAGCAATCCAAACTGTTGAGACTTATATTTTTGAAAAGAGTTTTACACAACGTTTGACCGTCCAATTTGACCGATGATATCACGAACTATATAACACACGATAATTATACGATTATGTATATGTACATATCTATACATATTTAACATGATTTAAGGATGGTTTAACATTTCATTGTGAACTAACAACAATGAGTTATAAGTATACTTTGAGACCACTAACTTAAGTTTTCAAAACGATAACTATATGTAACATTCTTTGACATATATACTTACAATCTATAATGTGTTGTGATTTATGTCACCAATATGATTTAAGTGTAATGGGATTAATTTGTAACCAAAATAATCTTGATAAATATCGAACAAGTTTGGGGAAGTGTGGAGTGCACACTTGTTTGAACTTATCTTGATTATGACGGGGGTTCGGGGGCAGCGCCCCCGATAAGCGGGGTCCAAGGGGTGGCAACCCCTGGCGTGGTCCAAGGGGCAGAGCCCCTGGCTGAGGTCGAGCTGCCAGGTCAGCTTGGAAATTTTTTTTTTGGGCTAACATTGCTTTATTAAAAATGTCTTAAAATTTTATTTTTGGCCCGGTTGGACCCAAAATAAAAGCCCGATTTTGAGCTTCTTTTACCGTATCATACCCATCATCCATACGTATTTACTATTGGTAAATACACACCAAATCAATATCCTTATCAGCTTTAGATCTGCCCTAGATAAGAGGGAATCTTATTTGTAAGCTAGCATACATTATTACTCAAAAATTCAACACAATAATTTGTCCTTGTTCCCTCAACAACCAGACTGTCCTATAAGTATCACCATCACCTTGGTTTTTCATTTCATTCTTACAACCATCTTTCTCTAACCAAAAAAAAAACACACTCTTAGGAACTCTAAGTGTTCTTCACAATCTCAGCAAATACTCATGAAGAACTAGCTTCATGAACAACCTATAATCATCATAAGAAAGTTTGATCAAGATTATTTTCTATCTTTTCCAGTATCTTTATCCAAGTAACTTAAGGTAGTAACCTTATTCATAATCTTATTCGATTCATATTTATATAGCTATCTTATTTTGTGTTATAAAATTTTTAACAACAAGAACATAGTTTGAATGATTTCAAACCTGTTCGCAAACTAAATAGATCCTTCTAATTTGATTTTTAAAACACTTCAAAACCTGTAATATATCATATTATGACAAAATCGGATTAATCATATCTTGGCTAATTAACATAATATTTAATATATATTTACTTATGATTTGATTTTATATATTCCAGGACCACCCGTAAACAACACGAAAAGATTAATCATAAGACCTCATAATTGTACGCAACACGTCATCTGACAACACGGTACTTTATGTACGCAACACGTCATTTGACAACATGGTACCATGGGTCGAGATTAATTCTGATCAATACGAATACGATGGGGTCTTTATGTATTTTATTGAGCAACTAATTATGGACCATTAACAACAGACTGCTAACTACGGACTAAGAAAATATTAAAAGTATTATAAGTATATATATATATATATATATATATATATATATATATATATATATATATATATATATATATATATATATATATATATATATATATATATATATATATATATATATATATATATATATATGTAACGATTACTTGAAAAGAAAATATGTTGATATATTATATATATGGTTAGGTTCGTGATATCTATCGGAGACCAAGTCGAGTTAAATACCTTCAAGGAAAAGGTGAGTATATAGTCCCACTTTTAAACTCTAAATATTTCGGGATGAGAATACATGCATTTTATGATTTATGTTATGGAAACAAGTGATTAAAAATATATATTCTACGTTGAGTTGTACCACTGGCATACTTCCCTGTAACTTGGTAACTATTATTTACATGAGGTATTGTAAACGCGAATCCTGTTGATAGATCTATCGGGCCTGACAACCCCAACCTGACTGGACGACCAGTATTCAACGGTTGCACAGTACTTCGTTTCGGTAACTACACTTGGTACGGTGTAGTAAGATTTCATAATAAAGGGAATATGCGACGTTGATTAAATGTTAAGTATGGTTATCATGTGCTCAACAACTTAGAATATTTTTATTAAAACGTTTATATATGAAATCGTGTGGTCTATATTTATAACGCTGCCGGCATTAAACCTATATCTCACCAACTTTATGTTGATGTTTTAAGAATGTTTATTCTCAATTGATAACTAAAAGCTTCCGCTACAACATGTTGAATTTAAGAAAGATCTTGAGTATGCATATTTGTGTCAAAAATAAAACTGCATATCGGAGGATTTGTAATGCAAAATATGTTGGAGGTCGTATTGTTATTATCACATGTAAAGTTTGTAAGTCTAAGAATATCGCTAAACGATAATCATTATTAAGTTGTTTAAACCTTGTATTTGTAATAAAAGCTATGGTTTGTATTGTAAAAACGAATGCAGTTTTTGAAAAATGTCGCATATAGAGGTCAATACCTCACGATGAAATCATATGTTATTGTATTCGTCCTTATGGTTAAGGTCGGGTTATGACATCTTTAAAGCAAAAGGTTAGATCTTCAAGTTTCATGAAGATCATAAATACAAGTTTTGATCTTTTAACAAAAATAAAGAGATCATAAGCTAAAAAACTTAGATCCAACAAAGTAATGAAGATTCGAAGCTAGAAAGCTTGAATCTTTCATGTTCTTGAAGGATTCAAATCAAAGTTTGAATCTACAAGATATAACAAGATCAAAAAGCTAAAAAGCTTGATCTCATGATGATGATGATGATGTCGTGATTAAGAAGAAAAAAAGAAGAAGAAAATTTAAGAACTTACAATTTTAGTGTGAGAAAGACTAGAGAGAAAATTAGAGAGCAAGTGTGTGTAAAATGAGAATAAAATCAAGTGTGAAATGAAGAATCAATTGTGATATTTATAGTGGTGGTGGTGGTGGTGGTGGTTTGGCCGACGGCCTAGGGGGGACAAGGGGGAGAAAACTTTGCTTTTTGTATGGTGGTGGTCTAAAGGTGGTGCTTGTTTTTGGGATCCCATGCAACATGTGTAGTAATGGTTAACAAAAATGCTAGTATGTTGGCTCATCTTAATGGATTTTTGTCCTACATCTTATTGGATCATAAATCCATTAAAGTTGGGCTAATTCAATGGTCCATTAACTAGAGTAGGGTGGGCCTAAGTCCATTAAGGTAAAGAGTCCATTAAGACTAACTAGTGTGCATTAGTAAATTACTAAGCGTAATTAAGCAACAATAAGCCAAGTAATTGTCATTAGAAAAATAACAATTAGTTTTAAGTAGTCATAATATTCCATTTACGACAAAAGTTTAACGTGTACAAAGTACATAGCTCGTTCTAAACGTCAGGTGACACTAACGATCATAAAAGCATTCGAGGATCAAGTTAAGTGATTAAGCACTTAATAACACGTAGTAAGGTACTAACGAAAGTAATTAACATGAATAATGATCCCAGAATATAATCTAACACAGTACACACAAATACGCATTTTCGTGAAAGTATAAAATATAACCATAAGTCGAAAAAGTCGGGTCGTTACATAGACCTTTTGTGTTGTTTATCAAAATTTGATTCCTAGACAAACATTTTTTGAGGGGAAGATAGTGAAACGGACTTTCGACCTTTACCGAAAATGACCGAAATTTCAAATTTTATCATGTTTTCACCAGAAACTTGATTTGTTTACCCAATTGACTCCAAAACTCAATCATATGCCGAATACTCGGAAAAATATGCTAGCCAGAGAGATATAGTGATACAACTATTATTCCTAATGCCACTCTTGCAAGAGGTCGATGTCTGCGTCACGGGTGAGAGCAGAAAGAGATTTAAACAACAAAGTAGAAAGATATATGGTTTTGATGATCAGTGAAATTATGTATATAGATATACATATTGTTCTTTTAGAATACAAATTAGAAGATGAAAAAGTTCCAAATAGAGGATTTTGACTTTAGGTACATAATGTATGTAATTGAAATTGTTATCTCATACATCTTGTTAGGAATTTAGGGACCCAATCAAGACAAGCGATTGATCTCAATCACTAACTGCAAGAATGACAAACAAATAATTTAATCATAACGATAAATAAAAGCATAAAACGACACGGGACTTAAAATGGTTATATCCCAACTCCAAAATACGGAGAAGAGTTTACTCCATGGGCGCAAACCAGAGATTTTCTTATATTATTGTGCACACATTACAATGAGGCTAGGGGTTACAATTTATAGGAAGAGTTAAACTTGTCAACCAAGTTAAACTTGTCCACCAAGTTAAACTTATTCTTCAAGCAAAAGACATTCCATAAATATCTCTTACTTTCTTCATACTCCATTCCTACTAGAAGATTTAATTAAGGCAACATAATCTCTACGAGTTGTTCACCAAGTCAAGCTCCCTACAACTTGTTCACCAAGTCAAGCTCTCTACGACTTGTTCACCAAATCAAGCCTTGTTCTTTTGATCAAAATCTTCACACCCTCAACAATCTCTCACTTGAAGACTTTGAGCAAACTCTTCACTACTTAACAATCTCCCAATTTAAGATTTTGAACAAACCCGAACATCAATCTCCATTCTATCCAAGAAAGTCAAACCACCATTATACCGCCAAACTCCATTTGAGACATGCACACTCATCACATACGTCGAATGAGTAGACTTTCGATACAAGGTCTTCAACACTACTTGTCGGAACTAGAAACCAATAATCGCCTCAACTGTCAATGTTGTTCGAACACCCATAGCAACTCCCGATCTCCTCTCAGCTATGACTTTTGATACCATCGGAATCAAACATCCAGGTCACGCTGCTCTTCCACACCAGAGGGAAGGAAGTCTTTTGACATCAAAACCGCTAAGCTTCAACCCGATCTCCAGTTACTATCATGGTCTATCTCGGTTTCTTTCACCACCATCTTCTTACACAAGAAGATCAATTGAAGTATGCAACTCTTCAATTATAGGATTCTTCATGAGACTACACCGCCTCACCGATCACTCTAGACATGTCCAATCCTAAACACATATGTCAATGATCACCCTCGTACATGATTTCACCGTCTATCTATGATTTTCTTTCCCAGTAATCAGGAAATTTAACAGACACCTTTGTAGACTATTCATCAAGGCTCCAATGAGAACGCAACCATAACCTTGAAATCTACGGCTTTGAACTTTTCCCGCTTTCTCGCTGGTAGACTGACCCACCGCATAGCTATGAATTTCACGAACACATCTTCTCATTCCCAAGCACGCTCCTACTGTACAAGTAAGAAATAAATTGCGGCTACTCGAGAAGAATATGGTTCATACCATGGTCAGTTGCAAATCTCTTTCCCATTCGAGGGTATATTTGTAGCATCCAAGTACCCTAGTGTTATAGGCACTTATATTGTGAGGACTGGAGACCCACGTCGCATAACCATCTCCATAACTCCCACTAGTCGTCAAAATCCCACTAGCTCGGTACTTCCGCCAGTTACCAAACTCCCAGCGAATTCCCGACACCCTCTAAAAGCTCAAGTTCTAGGGCTTACAAGATTATCCACTTCTACCATCACCTGAAGATTCCTAATTGGTCACCCCGAAGAAACCCGATTGCTTTGTTGTACTAATGTCAACCATGTAGTGACCCGAACTTTTCCATGTTTATATATATTAAATGAAATTGTTATTTACATGATTAAGTGTTTCCAACATGTTAAGCAATCAAACTTGTTAAGACTTGATTAATTGAAATAGGTTTCATATAGACAACGGCCCACCCAAGTTGACCGGTGATTCACGAACGTTAAAACTTGTAAAAACTATATGATGTCATATATATGGATATATATAGTTAACAGGGTATTATGATAAGTAAACATATCATTAAGTATATTAAAAATGAACTACATATGTAAAAACAAGACTACTAACTTAAGGATTTAAATGTATTTATATATATCATATTAAGATATATTAATACATCATGATATCATGATAATGTAATAATTTAACATCTCTTTAGATATAATAAACAATGGGTTAACAACATTTAACAAGATCGTTAACCTAAAGGTTTCAAAACAACACTTACATGTAACGACTAACGATGACTTAACGACTCAGTTAAAATGTACATACATGTAGTGTTTTAATATGTATTCATACACTTTTGAAAGATTTCAAGACACTTATCAAAGTACTTCTACTTAACAAAAATGCTTATAATTACATCCTCATTCATTTTCATCAACAATTCTACTCGTATGCACTAGTATTCGTACTCGTACAATACCCAGCTTCTAAATGTATTTACTATTGGTATATACACTCCAATGATCAGCTCTTAGCAGCCCTTGTGAGTCACCTAACACAAGTGGGAACCATCATTTGGCAACTAGCATGAAATATCTTATTAAATTTCAAAAATATTAGTAATCATTCATGACTTATTTACAAGTAAACAAAATTACACATCCTTTATATCTAATCCATATACCAATGACCAAAAACACCTAAAAACACTTTCATTCTTCAATTTTCTTCATCTAATTGATCTCTCTCAAGTTCTATCTTCAAGTTCTAAGTGTTCTTCATAAATTCTATAAGTTCTAGTTTCATAAAATCAAGAATACTTCCAAGTTTGCTAGCTTACTTCCAATCTTGTAAAGTGATCATCTAACCTCAAGAAATCTTTCTTATTTATAGTAAGATATCTTTCTAATACAAGGTAATACTCATATTCAAACTTTGATTCAATTTCTATAACTATAACAATCTTATTTCGAGTGGAAATCTTACTCGAACTTGTTTTCGTGTCATGATTCTGCTTCAAGAACTTTCAAGCCATCCAAGGATCATTTGAAGCTAGATCTATTTTTCTAATTTCCAGTAGGTTTACCTACTAAAATTAAGGTAGTAATGATGTTCATAACATCATTCGATTCATACATATAAAACTATCTTATTCGAAGATTTAAACTTGTAATCACTAGAACATAGTTTAGTTAATTCTAAACTTGTTTGCAAATAAAGTTAATCCTTCTAACTTGACTTTTAAAATCAACTAAACACATGTTCTATATCTATATTATATGCTAACTTAATGATTTAAAACCTGAAAACACAAAAAACACCGTAAAACCAGATATACGCCGTCGTAGTAACACCGCGGGCTGTTTTGGGTTAGTTAATTAAAAACTATGATAAACTTTGATTTAAAAGTTGTTATTTTGGGAAAATGATTTTTCTTATGAACATGAAACTATATCCAAAAATCATGGTTAAACTCAAAGTGTAAGTATGTTTTCCAAAATGGTCATCTAGACGTCGTTCTTTCGACTGAAATGACTACCTTTACAAAAACGACTTGTAACCTATATTCCGACTATAAACTTATATTTTTCTGTTTAGATTCATAAAATTAAGTTCAATATGAAACCATAGCAACTTGAAACACTCAAAACGGATTTAAAACGAAGAAGTTATGGGTAAAAAAAGATAGGATAATTTTTCTTGTTGTAGCTACGTGAAAATTGGTAACAAATCTATATTAATCATATCCTGGCTAACTCATATTGTATTATACATGTATTCTAATATATTATGTAATCTTGGGATACCATAGACACGAATACATTGTTTTGACATATCATATCGACCCATTTATATATATATTTCGGAACAACCATAGACACTCTATATGCAGTAATGTTGGAGTTAGCTATACAGGGTTGAGGTTGATTCCAAAATATTATATATACTTTGAGTTATGATCTAGCCTGAGGCTTGTATACATGAGGTCTTGGATTGATTCAAGATAATATATATTGCTTTATTTTCTGTACATCTAACTGTGGACAACTAGTAGTAGGTTACTAACGAGGACAGCTGACTTAATAAACTTAAAACAACAAAACGTATTAAATATTGTAAATATATTTTGAACATACTTTGATATATATGTACATATTTGTTATAGGTTCGTGAATCGACCAGTGGCCAAGTCTTACTTTCCGATGAAGTAAAAATCTGTGAAAGTGAGTTATAGTCCCACTTTTAAAATCTAATATTTTGGGATGAGAATACATGCAGTTTTATAAATGTTTTACAAAATAGACACAAGTAAATAAAACTACATTCTATGGCTAGATTATTAAACCAAATATGCCCCTTTTTAGTCTGGTAATCTAAGAATTAGGGAACCGACACCCTAATTGACGCGAATCCTAAAGATAGATCTATTGGGCCCAACGAGCCCCATCCAAAGTACCGGATGCTTTAATACTTCGAATTCATCATGTCCGAAGGGAGTCCCAGAATGATAGGGGATATTCTATATGCATCTTGTTAAGGTCGGTTACCAGGTGTTCACCATATGAATGATTTTTTATCTCTATGTATGGGATGTATATTTAAATATGAAATCTTGTGGTGTATTATTACGATTTGATAAATATAGGTTAAACCTATAACTCACCAACATTTTTGTTGACGTTTAAAGCATGTTTATTCTCAGGTGATTATTAAGAGATTCCGCTGTTGCATGCTATTATATGGACAAGATTTGGTGTCAGCATGCTTGTATAATATTGTTTAAAACTGCATTCGAGAATTATTTTGTTGTAACATATTAATATTTGTAAACCAATATGTATTGGTAGTGTGTAAGTGTGATATTTGTTAGATTATAATTTCTGGATAATCTAAGTGGTGTCTTGTTAACCTTGTCAATAAAATAAAGGTTATGGTTTGTTTTAAAAACGAATGCAGTCTTTGAAAAACGTCTCATATAGAGGTCAAAACCTCGCAACGATATCAATTAATATGGAACGTTTATAATCAATATAAACGGGACATTTCAGTTGGTATCCAAGCGTTGGTTTTAGAGAACCAGAATTTTTGCATTAGTGTGTCTTACCAAGTTTGTTAGGATGCATTAGTGAGTCTGGACTTCGACCGTGTTTTTCTTCAAAAAAACGATTGCTTAAATTTTTTGTTAGAAACTATATATTATTAACATGTAAATATTATGTGATATATTAATCTCTTAACATGTTTGATATTGTGTGATAGTCTACCTCTAGTACAAATCCCATCGACTCACCTAATAATAATGAAGAGTTGAATATACTTTGTGAAGATTCACAAATTCCCGAAGAGGAACCGGAAGAAGAGGAACGGGAAGAGGAAGAACCGGAAGAAGAGGAACCGGAAGAGGAGGAACCGGAAGAGGAAGAACCGGTAGAAGAAGAGGTTCCGGAGGAAGAAATATTGATACCTACAGTAAATCGGTTAAATAAAAGAAAATCCTCAACCAACGGACCAAAGTCAATAATGGTCAATGGTGTTTCCGTCAAGGAAGCAAAATATTGGGAAGATTACTAATTTTCTGATGAAACGGATCCCGATGAGGATTCTGATGATGTTATAGAAATTACCTCGACCCAATTTAATAAAGCAAAAGAAAATAATAAGGGAAAAGGTATAAAAATAGAGAAACCTGATTCCAACCCCGATGAACTTTATATGTTTCGGCAACGTCCGTATTTCCTAAAATGTAACAATAATCCGGGAACCTTCAAACCACCAGGTTTTTCTAAACCATTGTGGAAAATGACAGCTCATATTAGGGGAGCATCATATATCCCTAGGAAATTAGCAAAACGAACCAAATCCGAAGAAGAAGAAACGAGTGAGTCGGATTAAAGAGTTGTAATCATGTTATGTAATATATGTAATATAGTGTGCTTGTGCTTTTTTGATAAATGTAAAATTGCTTGTATTGTTTGTTAATTATCTTTTATGAATCTAACCCTCGTCTATTTTTACAGTATAAAAACACAAAATGGACGTTAAGGGAAAATAACCGAATATTTTAGAAGACCTACCAGAGGATATGATTGATGAAATCTTGTCTAGAGTCGGTCAGAATTCATCAGCACAATTAGTTATGGCAAAATTAACTTGTCAAACATTTGAAAGACTTCCCAGAAATGCCTTAGTTTATAAAAGGCTTTCCTTTGATAGGTGGGGTATATCACATTGGGGAGACCGTAAGTTACGCCGTGTTTTTTTTAAAGCGTTAAATGCGGGGAACCCAAATGCAATTTTTCGCTACGGGTTAAGAACCTATTTTGACTCAACATATCCCAACATAGGATTTCGTGAATTAGAAAGAGCTTCTAACATACAACATAAAGAATCATGTTATGCTTACGGGTTAGTGATGTTCGCTTCTCACCAAAGTGAGAAAAAGGACATCGGATTACAACTATTAAATGAAACATTCCCACAAGTGACGAAGTCAGTAGTTGGGGTAAGAAATAAGGTTTTTAGATTGCTACGAGGCTGTTGGGCATTACGAAACCCTCGTCCTTTTGACGACATTACAACATGCTGTCTAGCCAATGGACATAACGGTTACTTTCCACAAGATCAAGGATGAGAAGTCGTTTTAGTAAAACCAGAATGCATGACCTGTTTCTGGACTTATGAATTACGTTTCTTTATTGCCTTTGCTGAACAACTTATGTATTAATTAGAATAACCTTTATAGCTGCCGTGTAGCAAGTTATTATGTGCTATCTTTCATCCTATATGTATAATAGTGGTATTGTATATTTGTAAAATATTGTATAAAAGTTTGAACGCGAAATATTATTGTAATAAGTTTTTCATATAGAATCGTAGTAGTTGAATTGTATAATAGCTACTAAGTATGAACTTAACGGGTAGGTACTACCCGAATTAAAACTATAAAATGCTAATATGAAGAAAAAGCTTTTATAAATAAGTTCATATTATGCTAGGAAATACTATTGACTACTCTTAAATTCTATATGATTAACTCAATTCTTTTGGGCTATTTTTGAAGGAAATGGCACCGGCGACTCGTCAGAATTTGAACAAGAGCGAGGAAGACTTCCGTATTTTCCTTGCAGCAAACATAGCCGCAGTACAGGCTGTGATGCAAAATAGCAATAACTCTGGATCTAGCAGTGGAACTAATTCCACAAGAAATCGTGTAGGATGCTCCTACAAAGAATTCACTGCCTGCAAACCTTTGGAATTTGATGGAACCGAAGGACCAACTGGATTGAAACGGTGGACTAAGAAGGTCGAATCGGTGTTTGCCATAAGTAAGTGTACTAAAGAGAACAAAGTTAAGTACGCTACGCATACCTTCACAGGTACTGCGTTAACGTGGTGGAACACCTATCTTGAACAGGTAGGACAAAATGCTGCTTACGTACTACCGTGGTCGGCATTCAAGCAATTGATGAACGAGCAGTACCGTCCTAGAAACGAAGTCAATAAGCTCAAGGTAGAACTTAGAGAGTTACGAACAAAAGGATTCGACATTACCACATATGAACGACGATTCACAGAGTTGTGCCTATTGTGTCCGGGAGCGTTCGAAATGAAGAAGGGAAGATCGACGCATTTGTAAAAGGGTTACCATTAAGGATTCAAGAAGATGTGAGTTCACACTAGCCCGCTTCCATACAGAACGCAAGTCGAATGGCTCATAAACTCATAATTCAGATTGAGGGGAGAATTAAAGAACAGGCGGCCGATGAAGCCAACACGAAACAACTCAAGAGGTAGTGGGAGGAAAACGGTGACAAGAGTCACCAGTACAACAACAATAACAATTACAACCACAACCGCAACAACAATCGCA
The DNA here is from genome assembly GCF_046630445.1 of Rutidosis leptorrhynchoides. Classification (NCBI taxonomy): domain Eukaryota; kingdom Viridiplantae; phylum Streptophyta; class Magnoliopsida; order Asterales; family Asteraceae; genus Rutidosis; species Rutidosis leptorrhynchoides. The sequence goes on from NC_092334.1 coordinate 419,074,404, forward strand.
ACAATAACCGCAATCCTAACAATAACTACAACAAACGTCCCAACAACAACAACAACTACAACAACCGTTTCAACAACAATAACAATCCCAACAAACTCAATAACAACAAACAACAGAAACAACCATGCTTCAGGTGTGCAGATTACCATCCGAATGTGTTTTGCATAATAGTTTGCACCAAGTGTAAGAGAAGTGGTCATGGCGCGGCAAAATGTGAGATTTATGGACTAAAGAATAACAAAAATAAAGAAACAAATAAGGTCGGAACAAATAATGCCGACGTAGTTTGTTATAAATGTGGAAAACCGGACCACATTATTAGAAATTGCCCAAACCAAGGGAATACTAATGGGCAAGGCCGCGGAAGAGTATTCAATATTAATGCGGCAGAAGCGCAGAAAGACCCGGAGCTTGTTACGGGTACGTTTCTTATTGACAATACAACTGCTTATGTTTTATTTGATTCGGGTGCGGATAGAAGCTATATGAATAGAGATTTTTGTGCTAAATTAAGTTGTCCATTGACGCCTTTGGATAGTAAATTTTTACTCGAATTAGCAAACGGTAAATTAATTTTAGCAGATAATATATGTCGGGATAGAGAAATTAAACTGGGGATGAAATGTTTAAAATTGATTTAATACCAGTCGAGTTAAGGAGTTTTGATGTAATAATTGGCATGGACTGGTTGAAAAAGGTGAGAGCAGAGGTCATTCGTTACAAAAATGCGATTCGCATTATGCGTGAAAAGGGAAAACCTTTAATGGTGTACGGAGAAAAGAACAATGTGAAATTAAATCTTATTAGTAGTTTGAAGGTGCAAAAACTAATAAGAAAAGGTTGTTACGTTATTCTAGCACACATCAAGGAAGTTAAACCTAAAGAAAAGAACATCAGTGATGTTCCCGTCACAAAAGAATTCCCCGATGTATTTTTGAAAGAATTATCGGGATTACCCCCACATCGATCCGTTGAATTTCAAATAGATCTTGTACCAGGAGCTGCACCAATAGCTCGTGCTCCATACAGAATCGCACCCAGCGAAATGAAAGAATTACAAAGTTAGTTACAAGAACTTTTAGAGAGTGGTTTCATTCGACCAAGTACACCACCATGGGGAGCTCCTGTTTTGTTTGTCAAGAAGAAGGATGGTACATTTAGGTTGTGTATCGACTACCGAGAGTTGAACAAACCTACCATCAAGAACCGCTACCCACTACCGAGAATCGACGACTTATTTGATCAACTACAAGGCTCGTCGGTTTATTCAAAGATTGATTTACTTTCTGGGTATCATCAAATGCGGGTGAAGGAGGATGATATTCCAAAGACTGCTTTTAGGACGCGTTACGATCATTAAGTGTTTATGGTTATGCCGTTTGGGTTGACCAACGCACCAGCTGTGTTCATGGACCTCATGAAACGAGTGTGTGGACCATACCTTGACAAGTTTGTCATTGTTTTCATCGATGACATACTTATTTACTCAAAGAATGAACAAGAGCATGAAGAACATTTGAGAAAAGTGCTAGAGTTATTAAGGAAGGAAAAACTGTACGCTAAGTTTTCAAAGTGTGCATTTTGGTTGGAAGAAGTTCAATTTCTCGGTCACATAGTGAATAAAGAAGGTATTCAGGTGGATCCAGCAAAGATTGAAACCGTTGAAAAGTGGGAAACCCCGATAACTCCGAAGCATATACGCCAATTTTTAGGACTGGCTGGTTACTATAGTGTAGTGACCCGAACTTTTCCATGTTTATATATATTAAATGAAATTTTTATCTACATGATTAAATGTTTCCAACATGTTAAGCAATTAAACTTGTTAAGACTTGATTAAATGAAATAAGTTTCATATAGACAATTGATCACCCAAGTTGACCGGCGATTCACGAACGTTACAAAATTGTAAAAACTACATGTTGTGGTATATATAGACTTATATATATGGTTGACATAAGATTATGATGAGTAAGTATCTCACTAAATATATTAACAATGTGTGATATACATAAGAAATGAGATTACTAAGTTAAGAAACTCGAAATGATATATATAACGATTATCGTTATGATAACGTCTACTAAATACATATGTATCATATTAAGATATGGATACACTATATTTAACATGATAAAATGATATTTAAATATATCATTAAGTGTGTTAACAATGAACTACATATGTAAAAACAAGACTACTAACTCAAGAATTACGAAACGAGACTTATATGTAACGATTATCGTTGTAACGATATTTTAATGTATATATCATATTAAAAGATATTCATACATCATAATATCATGATAATATAATAATTTAACATCTCATTTGATATAATAAACATTGGGTTAACAACATTAATTGAGATCGTTAACTTAAAGGTTTCAAAACAACACTTACATGTAACGACTAACGAAGACTTAACGACTCCATTAGAATGTATATGCATGTTGTGTTCTGATATGTATTCTTACACTTTTGAAAGATTTCAAGACCCATATCAAAGTACTTCTACTTAACAAAAATGCTTACAATTACATCCTCCTTCAGTTTCATCAACAATTCTACTCGTATGCACCCGTATTCGTACTCGTACAATACACAGCTTTTAGATGTATGTACTATTGGTATATACACTCCAATAATCAGCTCTTAGCAGCCCATGTGAGTTACCTAACACATGTGGGAACCATCATTTGGAAACTAGCATGAAATATCTCATAAAATTACAAAAATATTAGTAATCATTCATGACTTATTTACATGAAAACAAAATTACATATCCTTTATATCTATTCCATATACCAACGACCAAAAACACTTACAAACACTTCAATTCTTCAATTTTTTTCATCTAATTGATCTCTCTCAAGTTCCATCTTCAAGTTCTAAGTGTTCTTCATAAATTCCATAAGTATAGTTTCATAAAAATCAAGAATACTTCCAAGTTTGCAAGTCTACTTCTAAGCTTTCTAATCCATTCCAAGTAATCATCTAAGATCAAGGAACCTTTGTTATTTAAAGTAGGTTATCTTCCTAATTCAAGGTAATATTCATATTCAAACTTTGATTCAATTTCTACAACTATAACAATCTTATTTCGAGTGAAAATCTTACTTGAACTGTTTTCGTGTCATGATTCTGTTTCAAGAACTTTCAAGCCATCCAAGGATCCTTTGAAGCTAGATCCATTTTTCTCATTTCTAGTAGTTTTATCCAGAAAACTTGAGGTAGTAATGATGTTCATAACATCATTCGATTCATACATATAAAGCTATCTTATTCGAAGGTTTAAACTTGTAATCACTAGAACATAGTTTAGTTAATTCTAAACTTGTTCGCAAACAAAAGTTAATCCTTCTAACTTGACTTTTAAAATCAACTAAACACATGTTCTATATCTATATGATATGCTAACTTAATGATTTAAAACCTGAAAACACGATGAACACCATAAAATCGGATATACGCCGTCGTAGTGAAACCGGGGGCTATTTTAGTTTGGATAATTAAAAACTATGATATACTTTGATTTAAAAGTTGTTCTTCTGGGAAAATGATTTTTCATATGAACATGAAACTATATCCAAAAATCTTGGTTAAACTCAAAGTGAAAGTATGTTTTTTAAAATGGTCATCAAGATGTCGTTCTTTCAACGGAAATGACTACCTCTTTAGTAATTGACATGTAACTTAAATTTCCGACTATAAACTTATACTTTTTCTGTTTGGATTCTTAAATTAGAGTTCAATATGAAACCATAGCAATTTGATTCACTCAAAACGGATTTAAAATGAAGAAGTTATGGGTAAAACAATATTGGATATTTTTAATCTTTTTAGCTACGGGAAATGTTTAACAAATCTATACAAATCATATCCTAGCTAACTTATATTGTATTATACATGTATTCTAATATATTATGTAATCTTGGGATACCATAGACACGTATGCAAATGTTTTGACATATCATATCGACCCATGTATATATATTATTTGGAACAACCATAGACACTCTATATGCAGTAATGTTGGAGTTAGCTATACAGGGTTGAGGTTGATTCCAAAAATATATATACTTTGAGTTGTGATCTAGCCTGAGACGTGTATACACTGGGTCGTGGATTGATTCAAGATAATATATATCGATTTATTTCTGTACATCTAATTATGGACAACTAGTTGTAGGTTACTAACAAGGACGGCTGACTTAATAAACTTAAAACAGTAAAACGTATTAAAAATGTTGTAAATATATTTTGAACATACTTTGATATATATGTACATATTTGTTATAGGTTCGTGAATCGACCAGTGGCCAAGTCTTACTTCCCAACGAAGTAAAAATATGTGAAAGTGAGTTATAGTTCCACTTTTAAAATCTAATATTTTTGGAAGGAGAATACATGCAGGTTTTATAAATGATTTACAAAATAGACACAAGTACGTGAAACTACATTCTATGGTTGAATTATCGAAATCGAATATGCCCCTTTTTATTAAGTCTGGTAATCTAAGAATTAGGGAACAGACACCCTAATTGACGCGAATCCTAAAGATAGATCTATTGGGCCTAACAAACCCCATCCAAAGTACCGGATGCTTTAGTACTTCGAAATTTATATCATATCCGAAGGGTGTCCCGGAATGATGGGGATATTCTTATATATGCATCTTGTTAATATCGGTTACCAGGTGTTCACCATATGAATGATTTTTATATCTATGTATGGGATGTGTATTGAAATATGAAATCTTGTGGTCTATTATTACGATTTGATATATATAGGTTAAACCTATAACTCACCAACATTTTTATTGATTTTTAAAGCATGTTTTTTCTCAGGTGAATACTAAGAGCTTCCGCTGTTGCATACTAAAATAAGGACAAGATTTGGAGTCCATGTTTGTATGATATTGTGTAAAAACTGCATTCAAGAAACATATGTCGATGTAATATATTTCTATTATAAACCATTATGTAATGGTCGTGTGTAAACAGTATATTTTAGATTATCATTATTTGATAATCTACGTAATGTTTTTAAAACCTTTATTGATAAAATAAAGATTATGGTTGTTTTAAAAATGAATGCAGTCTTTGAAAAACGTCTCATATAGAGGTCAAAACCTCGCAACGAAATCAATTAATATGGAACGTTTATAATCAATATGAACGGGACATTTCAGTTGGTATCCGAGCGTTGGTCTTAGAGAACAAGAAAAATTTGCATTAGTGTGTCTTATCGAGTTTGTTAGGATGCATTAGTGAGTCTGGACTTCGACCGTATTTTCTTTAAAAATGATTGTTTAACATTTTTGTTGGAAACTATATATTATTAACATGTAAATATTATGTGATATATTAATCTCTTAACATGTTTGATATTATGTGATAGATGTCTACCTCTAGCATAAATCCAATTGACTCACCTAATAATAACGAAGAGTCGAATATATATTGGCAAGATTCACAAGTTCCCGAAGAACCGGAAGTATAGGAAACGGAACCGGAAGAAGAGGAACCGAAAAAAGAGGAACCAGAAGAAGAGGAACCGGAAGAAGAAGAGGTTCCGGAGGGGGGAATAGTAGGAACCACAGAAAATCGGTCAAATAAAAGAAAATCCTCAACCAATGGACCAAAGTTAATAATGGTCAATGGTGTTTCCGCCGAGGAAGCAAAATATTGGGAAGATTACCAATTTTCCGATGAATCGGATCCCGATGAGGATTCCGATGATGTTATAGAAATTACCCCGACCCAATTTAATGAGGCAAAAGAAAATAATAAGGGAAAAGGCATCAAAATAGAGAAATCTGTTTCCGACCCCGATGAACTTTATATGTACCGTCAACACCCGTATTTTCAATATCGTGACAATAACCCAGGAATCTCTAAACCACTAGGTTTTTCTAAACCAATGTGAAAAACGACGGCTCATATTAGAGGAACATCATATATCCCTAGAAAATTAGGAAAAAGAACCAAGTCCGAAGAAGAAGAAACCAGTGATTCAGATTAGAGGGGTGTGAGCATGTTGTGTAATAAATGTATTGTAGTATGCTTGTACTTTTATGTTCTATGTAAAAATTGCTTGTATTGTTTGTTATTACGAATCTAATCCTTGTCGATTTTATAGTTTAAAAAAAAAATGGACGTTAAGGGTAGACAATCGAATATTTTAGAAGACCTACCAGAGGATATGATTGAGGATCTTGTCTAGAGTCAGTCAGAATTCATTAGCACATTTAGTTATGGTTAAATTAACTTGTCAAATATTTGAAAGGCTTTCCAGAAATGCCTTAGTTTATAAAAGGCTTTCCTTTGATAGGTGAGGTATATCACATTGGGGAGACTTTAAGTTACGCCGTGTTTTCTTTAAAGCGTTAAATGCGGGGAACCCAAATGCAATTTTATGCTACGGGTTAAGAACCTATTTTGACTCAACATATCCCAACATAGGATTTCGTGAATTAGAAAGAGCTTCTAACATGCAACATAAAGATGCATGTTATGCTTACGGGTTAGTGATGTTTACTTCCTAGCAAAGTGAGAAAAAGAACATCGGATTGCAGCTTTTAAATAAAACTTTCCCACAAGTGACAGATTCAGTAGTTGGGGTGAGAAACAAGGTTTTTAGATTATTACAGGGCTGTTGGACATTACGAAACCCTCGTCCTTTTGACGACATTACAACATGCTGCCTAGCTAATGGTCATAACGGTTATTTTCCACAAGACCAAGGATGGGAAGTCGTCTTAGTAAAACCAGACTGCATGACTTGTTTCTGGACTTATGAATTACGTGTCTTTATTTCTTTTGCTGAACAACTTGCGTATTAACTAGATTTATCTTCAAAACTATCCTGTATCATAGTGTACTATATTTCATGTTATATGTAATATAGCGAAGTTGTAAGTTTGAAGAATATTTGTATGTGATATATTATTATAATCAGTTTTTTATATGGAATCGTAGTAGTTGAATTGTATATTAGTTACTAAGTATGAACTTAACGGGTAGGTAGTACCCGAATTTAAACTTATAAAACGCTAATATGAAGAAAAAGCTTTTATAAATGAGTTCATATTATGCTATGAGATACTATTGACTACTCTTAATATTCTGTATGATTAAATTGTTTCATTTGACTATTTTGAAGGAAATGGCACCGACTACTCGACACACCTTGAATATGAGCGAAGAGGAATTTCGTGCCTTTCTTGCTTCAAACATAGCCGCAGTACAGGCCGCGCTACATACCAACAATAACTCTGAATCTAGTAATACAGCTAACGGCACAAGAAATCGTGTAGGATGCTCCTATAAAGAATTCACTGCCTGCAAACCTTTGGAATTTGATGGAACCGAAGGACCAATTGGATTGAAACGGTGAACCGAGAAAGTCGAATCGGTGTTTGCCATAAATAAGTGTACTAAAGAGGACAAAGTTAAGTACGCTACGCATACCTTCACAGGTATTGCGTTAACATGGTGGAATACCTATCTAGAGCAAGTGGGACAAGATGCTGCTTACGCGCTACCGTGGTCAGCATTCAAGCACTTAATGAACGAGAAGTACCTTCCAGAACCGAGGTCAATAAGCTTAAGTCAGAACTTAGAGGGTTACGAACGCAGGGATTCGATATTACTTCGTACGAAAGACGGTTCACAGAATTGTGCCTATTGTGTCCGAGAGCGTTCGAAGATGAGGAAGAGAAGATCGACGCGTTTGTGAAAGGGTTACCTGAGAGAATCCAAGAAGATATAAGTTCACACGATCCTGCCTCTATACCAAAGGCATGTAGAATGGCTCACAAACTAGTGAACCAGATTGAGGGAAGAATTAAAGAACAGGCAGCCGAAGAGGCCAACGTGAACGGTGATAAAGTGGGAGGAAAACGGTGATAAGAGTCACCAAAACAACAACAACTATCCCAACAATCGCAACATCAATCGCAACTACAACAAATGGCACAACAATAATAACAACAACTACAATAATCATCCCAACAACAATAACAACATCAACAACAACAACAATCAGAAGCAGCTATGCCAAAGGTGTGAAAAGTATCACTCGGGGTTCTGAACCAAATTTTGCAACAAGTGTAAAAGAAATGGTCATAGCGCGGTGAAGTGTGAGGTCTACGAACCAGGGGTTAACAGAACGAAAGGAACAAATGGTGTCGGAACGAGTAATGGCGGAGCAAGTAGTGTCGGAGCAAGTTATGCCAATGTAGTTTGTTATAAATGTGGAAAAACAGGCCACATTATTAGAAATTGCCCGAACCAGGAGAACACGAATGGACAAGGCCGCGGAAGAGTTTTCAATATTAATGCGGCAGAGGCACAGAAAGACTCAGAGCTTGTTACGGGTACCTTTCTTATTGACAATAAATCTGCTTACGTTTTATTTGATTCGGGTGCGGATAAAAGCTATTTGAGTAGAGATTTTTGTGCTAAATTAAGTTGTCCATTGACGCCGTTGGATAGTAAATTTTTACTCGAATTAGCAAACGGTAAATTAATTTCAGCCGATTATATATGCCGGAATCTAGAAGTTTAAACTGGGTAGCAAAATATTTAAGATTGATTTGATACCAGTAGAGTTAGGGAGTTTTGATGTAATAGTTGGCATGGACTGGCTGAAGGAGATGAAAGCAGAGATCGTATGTTACAAAAATGCAATTCGCATTGTACGAGAAGAAAGAGAACCCTTAATGGTGTACGGAGAAAAGGGCAACACGAAGCTACATATTATTAGTAATTTGAAGGCACAAAAACTAATAAGAAAAGGTTGCTATGCTGTTCTAGCACACGTCGAGAATGTACAAACTGAAGAAAAGAGCATCAATGATGTTCCCGTCGCAAAAGAATTTCCCGATGTATTTTCGAAAGAATTACTGGGACTACCTCCACATCGATCTGTTGAATTTCAAATAGATCTTGTACCAAGAGCTGCACCAATAGCTCGTGCTCCTTACATACTCGCACCCAGCGAGATGAAAGAACTGCAAAGCCAACTGCAAGAACTATTAGAACATGGTTTCATTCGACCAAGCACATCACCATGGGGAGCTCCTGTTTTGTTTGTCAAGAAGAAGGATGGTACATTTAGGTTGTGTATTGACTACATAGAGTTGAATAAACTTACCATCAAAAACTGTTATCCACTGCCGAGAATTGATGACTTATTTGATCAACTACAAGGCTCGTCGATTTATTCAAAAATCGATTTACGTTCTGGATATCATCAAATGCGAGTAAATGAGGATGATATTCCAAAAATTGCTTTTAGGACGCGTTATGGTCATTACGAGTTTATGGTTATGCCGTTTGGATTGACTAATGCACCAGCTGTGTTCATGGACCTTATGAACCGAGTGTGTGGACCATATCTTGACAAGTTTGTCATTGTTTTCATCGATGACATACTTATTTACTCAAAGAATGATCAAGAGCACGAAGAACATTTGAGAAAATTGCTAGAAGTATTGAGGAAAGAAAAACTGTACGCTAAGTTTTCAAAGTGTGCATTTTGGTTGGAAGAAGTTCAATTCCTCGGTCACATAGTGAACAAAGAAAGTATCCAGGTGGACCCGGCAAAGATCGAAACCGTTGAAAAAGTGGGAAACCCCAAAAACTCCGAAGCATATACGTCAATTTTTAGGATTGGCTGGTTACTACAGAAGATTCATCCAAGATTTCTCTAAAATAGCAAAACCCTTGACTGCATTAATGCATAAAGGGAAGAAATTTGAATGGAAGGATGAACAAGAGAAGGCGTTTTAGTTATTAAAGAAAAAGCTAACTACGGCACCTATATTGTCATTGCCTGAAGGGAATGATGATTTTGTGATTTATTGTATGCATCAAAGCAAGGTCTCGGTTGTGTAATGTAACGAACGAAGGTCATTGCTTATGCGTCTAGACAATTGAAGATTCACGAGCAAAATTATACAACTCACGATTTGGAATTGGGTGCTGTTGTTTTTACATTAAAGACTTGGAGACATTATTTATATGGGGTCAAAAGTATTATATATACCGACCACAAAAGTCTCCAACATATATTTAATCAGAAGCAACTGAATATGAGACAACGCAGGTGGATTGAACTGTTGAATGATTATGATTTTGAGATTCGATACCATCCGGGAAAGGCGAATGTGGTAGCCGACGCTTTGAGTAGAAAGGACAGAGAACCTACGCGGGTAAAAGCTATGAATATAATTATTCATACTAACCTTACTACTCAAATAAATGAGGCGCAACAAGGAGTTTTAAAAGAAGGAAATTTAAAGGATGAAATATCCAAAGGATCGGAGAAGCATCTTAATATTCGGGAAAACGGAACCCGGTATAGGGCTGAAAGAATTTGGGTACCAAAATTTGGATATATGAGAGAAATGGTACTTAGAGAAGCTCATAAAACCAGATACTCAATATATCCTGGAACGGAGAAGATGTACAAGGATCTCAAGAAACATTTTTTGGTGGCCAGGTATGAAAGCCGATGTTACTAAATATGTAGGGGAATGTTTGACGTGTTCTAAGGTCAAAGCGAAGCATCAGAAACCATCAGGTCTACTTCAACAACCCGAAAGCCCGGAATGGAAATGGGAAAATATTACCATGGATTTCATCACTAAATTGCCAAGGACTGCAAGTGGTTTTGATACTATTTGGGTAATAGTTGTTCGTCTCACCAAATCAGCACACTTCCTGTCAATAAGAGAAGATGACAAGATGGAGAAGTTAGCACGACTGTATTTGAAGGAAGTTGTCTTCACACATGGAATACCAATCTCTATTATCTCTGATAGGGATGGAAGATTTATTTCAAGATTCTGGCAGACATTACAGCAGTCATTAGGAACTCGTCTAGACATGAGTATTGCCTATCATCCACAAACTGATGGGCAGAGCGAAAGGACGATACAAACGTTTAAGACATGCTACGAGCATGTGTTATTGATTTCGGAAACAGTTGGGATCGACATCTACCGTTAGCAGAATTTTCCTACAACAACAGCTACCATTCAAGCATTGAGATGGCGCCGTTTGAAGCACTTTATAGTAGAAAGTGCAGGTCTCCGATTTTTTAGAGTGAAGTGGGGGATAGACAGATTACGGGTCCGGAGATAATAAAAGAAACTACCGAGAAGATCATCCAAATTCAACAACGGTTGAAAACTTCCTAAAGTCGACAAAAGAGCTACGCCGACATTAAAAGAAAAGATATAGAATTTGAAATTGGAGAGATGGTCATGCTTAAAGTTGCACCTTGGAAATGTGTTGTTCGATTTGGTAAACGAGGGAAATTAAATCCAAGGTATATTGGACCATTCAAGATTATTGATCGTGTCGGACCAGTAGCTTACCGACTTGAGTTACCTCAACAAGTCGCGGCTGTACATAACACTTTCCACGTCTCGAATTTGAAGAAATGTTTTGCTAAAGAAGATCTCACTATTCCGTTAGATGAAATCCAAATCAACAAAAAACTTCAATTCATCGAAGAACCCGTCGAAATAATGGATCGTGAGGTTAAAAGACTTAAGCAAAACAAGATACCAATTGTTAAGGTTTGATGGAATGCTCGTAGAGGACCCGAGGTCACCTGGGAATGAGAAGATCAGATGAAGAAGAAATACCCGCATCTATTTCCAGAAGATTCGTCAACACCTCCAACTGCTTAAAATTTCGGGACGAAATTTATTTAACGGGTAGGTACTGTAGTTACCCGAACTTTTCCATATTTATATATATTAAATGAAATTTTTATCTACATGATTAAATGTTTCTAACATGTTAAGCAATCAAACTTGTTAAGACTTGATTAAATGAAATAAGTTTCATATAGACAATTGATCACCCAAGTTGACCGGCGATTCACGAACGTTACAAAATTGTAAAAACTACATGTTGTGGTATATATAGACATATATATATGGTTGACATAAGATTATGATGAGTAAGTATCTCACTAAATATATTAACAATGTGTGATATACATAAGAAATGAGATTACTAAGTTAAGAAACTCAAAATGATATATATAACGATTATCGTTATGATAACGTCTACTAAATACATATGTATCATATTAAGATATTGATACACTATATTTAACATGATAAAATGATATTTAAATATATCATTATGTATGTTAACAATGAACTACATATGTAAAAACAAGACTACTAACTCAAGAATTAACGAGACTTATATGTAACGATTATCGTTGTAACAATATTTTAATGTATATATCATATTAAAAGATATTCATACATCATAATATCATGATAATATAATAATTTAACATCTCATTTGATATAATAAACATTGGGTTAACAACATTAATTGAGATCGTTAACTTAAAGGTTTCAAAACAACACTTACATGTAACGACTAACGAAGACTTAACGACTCCATTAGAATGTATATACATGTTGTGTTTTGATATGTATTCTTACACTTTTGAAAGACTTCAAGACACATATCAAAGTAATTATACTTAACAAAAATGCTTACAATTACATCCTCGTTCAGTTTCATCAACAATTCTACTCGTATGCACCCGTATTCGTACTCGTACAATACACAGCTTTTAGATGTATGTACTATTGGTATATACACTCCAATGATCAGCTCTTAGCAGCCCATGTGAGTTACCTAACACATGTGGGAACCATCATTTGGCAACTAGCATGAAATATCTCATAAAATTACAAAAATATTAGTAATCATTCATGACTTATTTACATGAAAACAAAATTACATATCCTTTATATCTAATCCATATACCAACGACCAAAAACACCTACAAACACTTTCATTCTTCAATTTTCTTCATCTAATTGATCTCTCTCAAGTTCCATCTTCAAGTTCTAAGTGTTCTTCATAAATTCCATAAGTATAGTTTCATAAAAATCAAGAATACTTCCAAGTTTGCAAGTCTACTTCCAAGCTTTCTAATCCATTCCAAGTAATCATCTAAGATCAAGGAACCTTTGTTATTTATAGTATGTTATCTTTCTAATTCAAGGTAATATTCATATTCAAACTTTGATACAATTTCTACAACTATAACAATCTTATTTCGAGTGAAAATCTTACTTGAACTGTTTTCGTATCATGATTCTGTTTCAAGAACTTTCAAGCCATCCAAGGATCCTTTGAAGCTAGATCCATTTTTCTCATTTCAAGTAGTTTTATCCAGAAAACTTGAGGTAGTAATGATGTTCATAACATCATTCGATTCATACATATAAAGCTATCTTATTCGAAGGTTTAAACTTGTAATCACTAGAATATAGTTTAGATAATTCTAAACTTGTTCGCAAACAAAAGTTAATCCTTCTAAATTGACTTTTAAAATCAACTAAACACATGTTCTATATCTATATGATGTGCTAACTTAATGATTTAAAACCTGGAAACACGATGAACACCATAAAATCGGATATACGCCGTCGTAGTGAAACCGGGGGCTGTTTTGGTTTGGATAATTAAAAACTATGATAAACTTTGATTTAAAAGTTGTTCTTCTGAGAAAATGATTTTTCATATGAACATGAAACTATATCCAAAAATCTTGGTTAAACTCAAAGTGAAAGTATGTTTTTCAAAATGGTCATCAAGATGTCGTTCTTTCGACGGAAATGACTACCTCTTTAGTAATTGACATGTAACATAAATTTCTGACTATAAACCTATAATTTCTATATTTGGATTCTTAAACTAGAGTTCAATATGAAACCATAGCAATTTGATTCACTCAAAACGGATTTAAAATGAAGAAGTTATGGGTAAAACAAGATTGGATATTTTTGATCTTTTTAGCTACGGGAAATGTTTAACAAATCTATACAAATCATATCCTAGCTAAGTTATATTGTATTATACATGTATTCTAATATATTATGTAATCTTGGGATACCATAGACACGTATGTAAATGTTTTGACATATCATATCGACCCATGTATATATATTATTTGGAACAACCATAGACACTCTATATGCAAAAATGTTGGAGTTAGCTATACAGGGTTGAGGTTGATTCCAAAAATATATATACTTTGAGTTGTAATCTAGCCTGAGACATGTATACACTGGGTCGTGGATTGATTCAAGATAATATATATCGATTTATTTATGTACATCTAATTATGGACAACTAGTTGTAGGTTACTAAAAAGGACGGCTGACTTAATTAACTTAAAACAGTAAAACGTATTAAAAATGTTGTAAATATATTTTGAACATACTTTGATATATATGTACATATTTGTTATAGGTTCGTGAATCGACCAGTGGCCAAGTCTTACTTCCCGACGAAGTAAAAATCTGTGAAAGTGAGTTATAGTCCCACTTTTAAAATCTAATATTTTTGGGATGAGAATACATGCAGGTTTTATAAATGATTTACAAAATAGACACAAGTACGTGAAACTACATTCTATGGTTAAATTATCGAAATCGAATATGTCCCTTTTTATTAAGTCTGGTAATCTAAGAATTAGGGAACAGACACCCTAATTGACGCGAATCCTAAAGATAGATCTATTGGGCCTAACAAACCCCATCCAAAGTACCGGATGCTTTAGTACTTCGAAATTTATATCATATCCGAAGTGTGTCCTGGAATGATGGGGGATATTCTTATATATGCATCTTTTTAATGTCGGTTACCAGGTGTTCACCATATGAATGCTTTTTATCTCTATGTATGGGATGTGTATTGAAATATGAAATCTTGTGGTCTATTGTTACGATTTGATATATATAGGTTAAACCTATAACTCACCAACATTTTTGTTGACGTTTAAAGCATGTTTATTCTCAGGTGAATACTAAGAGCTTCCGCTGTTGCATACTAAAATAAGGACAAGATTTGGAGTTCATGTTTGTATGATATTGTGTAAAAACTACATTCAAGAAACATATGTCGATGTAATATATTTCTAATGTAAACCATTATGTAATGGTCGTGTGTAAACAGTATATTTTAGATTATCATTATTTGATAATCTACGTAATGTTTTTAAAACCTTTATTGATAAAATAAAGGTTATGGTTGTTTTGAAAATGAATGCAGTCTTTGAAAAACGTCTCATATAGAGGTCAAAACCTCGCAACGAAATCAATTAATATGGAACGTTTATAATCAATATGAACTGGACATTTCATACAGAAGGTTCATCCAAGACTTTTCCAGAATAGCAAAACCCTTGACTGCATTAACGCATAAATGGAAGAAATTTAAATGGAAAGATGAACAAGAAAAAGCGTTTCAATTGTTAAAGAAAAAGTTAACTACGGCACCTATATTGTCATTACCTGAAGGGAATGATGAATTTGTGATATATTATGACACCTCAAAGCAAGGTCTCGGTTGTGTATTAATGCAACGAACGAAAGTAATTGCTTATGCGTCTAGACAATTGAAGATTCACGAGCAGAATTATACGACGCATGATTTGGAATTAGGCGCGGTTGTTTTTGTATTAAAGACTTGGAGGCACTACTTATATGGGGTCAAAAGTATTATATATACCGACCACAAAAGTCTTCAACACATATTTAATCAGAAACAACTGAACATGAGGCAGCGCAGGTGGATTGAATTGTTGAATGATTACGACTTTGAGATTCGTTATCACCCGGGGAAGGCAAATGTGGTAGCCGACGCCTTGAGCAGAAAGGACAGAGAACCCATTAGAGTAAAAGCTATGAATATAATGATTCACAATAACCTTACTACTCAAATAAAGGAGGCGCAACAAGGAGTTTTAAAATAAGGAAATTTAAAGGTTGAAATACCCAAAGGATCGGAGAAGCATCTTAATATTCGGGAAGACGGAACCCGGTATAGGGTTGAAAGAATTTGGGTACCAAAATTTGGAGATATGAGAGAAATGGTACTTAGTGAAGCTCATAAAACCAGATACTCAATACATCCTGGAACGGGGAAGATGTACAAGGATCTCAAGAAACATTTTTGGTGGCCGGGTATGAAAGACGATGTTGCTAAATATGTAGGAGAATGCTTGACGTGTTCTAAGGTCAAAGCTGAGCATCAGAAACCATCAGGTTTACTTCAACAACCCAAAATCCCTGAATGGAAATGGGAAACATTACCATGGATTTCATCACTAAATTGCCAAGGACTGCAAGTGGTTTTATTACTATTTGGGTAATAGTTGATCGTCTCACCAAATCAGCACACTTCCTGCCAATAAGAGACGATGACAAGATGGAGAAGTTAGCACGAATGTATTTGAAGGAAGTCGTCTCCAGACATGAAATACCAATCTCTATTATCTCTGATAGGGATGGAAGATTTATTTCAAGATTCTGACAGAAATTACAGCAGGCATTAGGAACTCGTCTAGACATGAGTACTGCCTATCATCCACAAACTGATGGGTAGAGCGAAAGAACGATACAAACGCTTGAAGACATGCTACGAGAATGTGTTATTGATTTCGGAAACAGTTGGGATCGACATCTACCGTTAGCAGAATTTTCCGAAAACAACAGCTACCATTCAAGCATTGAGATGGCACTGTTTGAAGCACTTTATGATAAAAAGTGCAGGTCTCCGATTTGTTGGAGTGAAGTGGGGGATAGACAGATTACGGGTCCGGAGATAATACAAGAAACTACCGAGAAGATCATCCAAATTCAACAACGGTTGAAAACCGCCCAAAGTCGACAAAAGAGCTATGCTGACATTAAAAGAAAAGATATAGAATTTGAAATTGGAGAGATTGTTATGGTTAAATTTGCACCTTGGAAAGGCATTGTTCGATTTGGTAAAAGAGGGAAATTAAATCCAAGGTATATTGGACCATTCAAGATTATTGATCGTGTCGAACCAGTAGCTTACCGACTTGAGTTACCTCAATAACTCGCGGCTGTACATAACACTTTCCACATCTCAAATTTGAAGAAATGTTTTGCTAAAGAAGATCTCACTATTTCGAAAGACGAAATCCAAATCAACGAAAAACTTTAATTCATCGAAGAACCCGTCGAAATAATGGACCGCGAGGTTAAAAGACTTAAGCAAAACAAGATACCAATTATTAAGGTTCGATGGAATACTCGTAAAGGACCCGAGTTCACCTGGGAACGAGAAGATCAGATGAAGAAGAAATACCAGCACTTATTTCCAGAAGATACGTCAACACCTTCAACTGTTTAAAATTTCGGGACGAAATTTATTTAACGGGTAGGTACTGTAGTGACCCGAACTTTTCCATATTTATATATATTTAATGAAATTTTTATTTACATGATTAAGTGTTTCCAACATGTTAAGCAATCAAACTTGTTAAGACTTGATTAATTGAAATAGGTTTCATATAGACAATTGACCACCCAAGTTGACCGGTGATTCACGAACGTTAAAACTTGTAAAAACTATATGATGTCATATATATGGATATATATATAGTTAACATGGTATTATGATAAGTAAACATATCATTAAGTATATTAACAATGAACTACATATGTAAAAACAAGACTACTAACTTAAGGATTTCGAAACGAGGTATATATGTAACGATTATCGTTGTAACGACATTTAATTGTATATATATCATATTAAGATATATTAATACATCATAATATCATGATAATGTAATAATTTAACATCTCTTTAGATATAATAAACAATGGGTTAATAACATTTAATAAGATTGTTAACCTAAAGGTTTCAAAACAACACTTACATGTAACGACTAACGATGACTTAACGACTCAGTTAAAATGTATACACATGTAGTGTTTTAATATGTATTCATACACTTTTGAAAGACTTCAAGACACTTATCAAAGTACTTCTACTTAACAAAAATGCTTAGAATTACATCCTCATTCATTTTCATCAACAATTGTACTCGTATGCACTCGTATTTGTACTCATACAATACCCAGCTTCTAAATGTATTTACTATTGGTATATTGTGAAGACCCGTCCTAATCCATCCGGACAAAGTCCATATCAATTATAAATGATTCACAACAGTTGATTTCATCGCGAGGTACTTGATCTCTATATGATACATTTTACAAACATTGCATTCGTTTTTGAAAAGACAATCTTTCATTACATCAAAAGTTGACGGCAGGCATACCATTTCATAATATATCTAACTATAATTGACTTAATAATAATCTTGATGAACGCGACAACTCGAATGCAACATCTTTTGAAATATGTCATGAATGACTCCAAGTAATATCTCTAAAAGGAGCAAATGCACAGCGGAAGATTTCTTTCATACCTGAGAATAAACATGCTTTCAAGTGTCAACCCAAAGGTTGGTGAGTTCATTAGTTTAACATAAATAATCATTTCATAATTTTAATAGACCACAAGATTTCATATTTCCATTTCTCATAAACATACGTCCCGTGCATAGAGACAAAAATATCATTCATATGGATTGAACACCTGGTAACCGACATTCACAATATGCATTTAAGAATATCCCCATCATTCCGGGATCCTCCTTCGGACATGATATAAATTTCTAAGTACTAAAGCATCCGGTACTTTGGATGGGGCTTGTTGGGCCCGATAGATCTATCTTTAGAGTTCGCGTCAATTAGGGTGTCTGTTCCCTGATTCTTAGATTACCAGACTTAATAAAAAGGGGCATATTCGACTTCGATAATTCAACAATATAATGTAGTTTCAATTACTTGTGTCTATTTCGTAAAACAGTTATAAAAACAGCGCATGTATTCTCAGTCCCAAAAATATATATTGCAAAAGCATTTAAAAGGGGATTAATGAAACTCACTTTACGATATTTCTTAGTAAAAATATTCATACGACGGAACTGAACAATGCATGGTTGACCTTGGATTCACGAACCTATATCAAGTATATATATTAACACATATCACATTTAAGTAACTAAGTTTACTAATATTTTATAATGTATTAAGCTTAATATCTTTATATATATAATTACAATAATACTTATAATATGTTATAATATATAATATATATTTTAATTAATGTTATATCAATATATATGATAATATATTAGTTAATATATTAAAACACTTTAGTATGTAATATTAGTATACTTGTAATATATTTTTATATAAATATCATTTGTTTATTAAAATAATAATTATAATAATATTAAATTAATAATAATAATACTCGTAACTAAATTTAATAATAATATTGATAATAATAATTTTGCTAATAACATTAGTCATTTTATTTTTAGTAATACTAATAATAAAAATAATAATAATGATAATAATAAAAATAATCAAAATATTAAATATTAATAAAAATGATAGTTTTATATTAATGGTAAAAATGATAGTTTTGATAAAATGATAATTTTATCATTTTTATCAATCTTACTAATAATAACGATAATGATACTAATATTAATAGTAGTCATAATAATAATCATTTTAGTGACAATATTGTTAATGACAATATTGTTAATGATATTGATAATAATAATAATAACAGTAATAATAATACTTATATTTATAATAATCATGATATGATAATAATAATAATAATAATAATAATAATAATAATAATAATAATAATAATAATAATAATAATAATAATAATAATAATAATAAAAATAATAAGTAAACTACCTCATAGAAGTAGTCCTAAAAAAATGCCCAAGTCCGGGTTTGAACCCACGATGTCCCGCTAACTCGATAACGACCTAACAATAACAATGTCCTTGCTTTTTTTCCCCTGTAATTATACCCCGTTAGTAATATACTTAATATATCTCTATCTGTATCTTCCCATTTTCTTCTATCATCTATCATATACCTACAGTATCATCATTTATTCTAATCATCATCATTCCTTCATAATGACATCATCATCAACGTCATTATCATCATAATCTCTCAGTTTATTATTATCATCACGGATCATTATCATTATCCGTTATTATCATCTTTATAATACTCGTATATCATCATTAATTCATAATTATCAAATTTGTTAACAAATTCTAATCATCATCGTCATCATCTGGAACAAAAGGGATTACTATCTTAAGCCCAATTCATTTTTCAACCCACAACCAATCAAGACCCATATCACAAGCCCATTTAGTTTAGGCCTGTTAAAAGCAATAAAGATTATATGGGCCGTTTAATTATATGATAGAGATAAGAATTCTTACAGCCTATCGTTTGATAAACTCTACGACCAAAAGACTCTAACAGTAGCAGCAATATACAGTGGTGGTTGATTGTGGAAGTTGGCGGTTGCAGATGACGGTTTTTAAAACAGAAAAATAGAAGGCTGTTAACAACCACAGTTCATCATTAATCACTGCATTAGGCTACTACTTTTGAACACCCATCGCGACAGAAACAATACGATTACAGCAGCAGTGATGATCGATGGTTGGTGATGAAGGTGGTTTAAGGTGATTTAATGTGGTTGATATGGGTGGTGATCAAAACAAAAAGTAATATAGTAATTTGTTGGTGGTTTGAGATAGGTGACGGTGGTTTGGTAATCTTAATCACGAAAAAGAAGAAGTGTTTTAATGGAGTCACGAAGGTGGGTTGAAGGAAGGTGGTGATTTTGGTGTCGGGTGGTGGCGGGTTCATGGTGGTGGGTGAAAGGTGCAGGTGGTGGTAGCTAGGGTTGTCGTGGGTTTTTATATTTCTCCAGTATGTGTATATGTAAATATATAGACTTAGATATATAAAATGGTTGGTATGTATATGTGTAATTATGAGAGATAGAAAAGGAAAAAAAATGTGGTGGTAGTTGTTGGACTACATAAACAGTTTATGCATATGTGTATGTAATGGAATAACTAGTGAGTTTGTGTGGTGCATACATATGCATATGTATATGTATATATATCATTATGGTTGTGGTTAAATGATGTTACAGAAAGATAAACGAATTTTTAATACTTGCAAGTTGGTGGGGTTTTGTGTTTGTTACTTACTCCATGTGTATATGTTTAAGATAGATAGATGAGTCAGAAAACCAAAAAGTAAAACAGTAAAGCATCACTTATTTGGATTATATTACCGACGTTTATATTTATGAATATTAAATCGTGGTCCATTGCTAAACAGTTACGGATAAAAGTCTTCGAAAAAATTCCAAAATTTTAATTTAAGTATCTTTATTTATTTAGGTCATTATGGTATCAAATTCGTTCATTAATTTAATAAATAAAAATTACCTCAACTGTCCCTCTCATTTATGGGTGAAATATAAAAAAAATGTAAAAATTAAATAATTATATACTAAATATACTAATAAACCTATTACTTATATAAATCACTTTCGGATCATCGTTTATTTTAAAATGATATAAGTTTGATTTTAATTTACTTATTATTGATCAAATGACAATTGTGCGTTATTGTTGCCTACAAAATAAATTTAAAACTACATATATATTCCTTATACATTATTTACATATATAGCTATATTTTATATAATAGTTATTATATATCATTTTATTTTACATTATTAATTCTAACAATTACATCATATAATCTTTTAATTTATATTTCAAATTCATATATTTTAAATATATATAACTGTTTACAAATAGTGGTTCGTGAATCGTCGTGAGCAGTCGAAGGTCAATTTAATATATGAAACAGTTCAAAAATTGTGTGACTCAACATTACGGACTTTGCTTATCGTGTCGGAAACATATAAAGATTAAGTTTAAATTTGGTCGGAAATTCTCGGGTCATCACAGTACCTACTCGTTAACGAAATTTCGTCCCAAAATTTGATTGAGGTGATCATGGCTAACAATTAAAATGTTTTCATGACGAATATGAGTTGATAAATTGAGTTTTATCATTATTGAGTAATATGGATAAAAATAACTCGATTATTCGAAGAGTACGAATGAAGGTATTACAAAAGATTGAGGTAGAGATTTAACTTTTGACGTAGTCTCGTTGGTTTTCTGGAATTCAATAGATTTGAAAGAAAATCTTGGAAATCTATAAGATCTGATTCTTCGCGATTTATGGAAATTAAGATCTCCATAATTAAATATGGTGATCTGTCTCGATTGCTTTGTCTGGTATCTCCATTATAAATGAACTTCTTTTATTCCATTATTTTCACCACTCCAATTCTTTCTTTCTCGATCCATACTTTCAAACGATTGTGAAAATGTTTAATCTAGTTCTGATCCTTGTCCTCATCCTTACTATCGCAACATTCATTCTCTTTTCCAACTTCCACCAGAGGAATATACTTTCTTCTACTTGACCCTTGGGGTTATAGTGTTTTTAATTCCCCCGTGTCTTCTTGTTGCGATAAACATTGATATACACGGTTTGTTATTTATGTGTTGTTATCGGGCTTTATATTCTCCCTTATATTTCGAAGCTCTATGCTTTTGTTTTCTCTTCCCGACTTCAAGTCAAGCGAGTAATAGTCCAAAATTCGTAGATATAGAATTTCGAATTATTATAATGTTCTAAGCAGGAAGGAACGTGATAGCACGATTTGATTTTCAAATTTATCAAAATTACTGAAGATAGAACTATCAAGAATATATTCTTCTTGATATGTTCAGAGGTTATGTAGAATGGAAGAGTTATGTAACATGACACATGATGACGTTATGATTTGCTGTGAACCATCATCACGTTTCATTAGAAACTCAACATGACTTACTGTAATATAATCACGTTGATCAAGTGTCATTATATTATACTAACTCATGCATCAGTTCCCAACATTACTTCAATAACATTCATATTTTAAGCTCGAAAGTTTATAGAATATAGAAACTAACAGTTTCTATATGATGTAATACTGATAGCACGAAGAGATTATTGATTTCAGATAAGAATAGTTATAAAAATATCTTCAAAAATATAGAGGATATTTATAATGAAAGATACGATAATATCTCGAAATGTCTAAGATCATAGGATGATAGAAACTATTGTCTGCAAGGGTTTAGAGTAAGGAGCAAGATATTCACTAAAGACTTTAGCAGACATTGAATCATTTAGATTCTTTGAAGTCAAACTTATTCTTTGTGATTTGTCCACGGCTTTCTTCATAGTTTCGCAAAATCTACTTTTCGGTACTAAATTTTCTATTGAATGTTTCCAATATAATGATACACAGGAAGCACGAAGAGGTATATAATTTCGGACAAGAATATTTATGAAAATATCCTCAGAAATATCGAAGATATTGATGATGATATTTTGGAATTTCTAAGTTCGATGGTTGATGAAGAAAGATTTTTCGCAAGATTTTAACATGACTTCAGAGCAAGATATTCTATAAAGATTTCAACGGATCCCGAATTATCTAGATTCTTTGAATATAGGGTATGGTCCTTATATTTGTCTTTGGTCTCCTTCATGGTTAACTCTATCCGTTTTCCAATTCCAACATTTCTGAGCTTTTCCAACATATTATTCTTTATCATCAAACTTCTGACGACTAAGGTCGTTTACGGTTGCTTACAGTTTCTGCTGCTTCATTCAGCTTTTTCAACATTCAGAGCATCGATTCGTAAACTGGGTGCCTTTTCAAAATTTCAGAATTGAAGATCGTAATTCTAGGAGATAATTGTTATATGTATACAAATAACTATTGATGTAGAAATGCTACGAGATTCGAAATACTGATTGCTGATTCTCAGTAATTGGTATGGCAATTATTATTACAGGGTATAGATGAATACAAGATGGGGTTTCAATGAATATAATGATTTTTCGGAAAGTCCAAATTCATTGAAGTTGCTGGTAATTTTACTGCTAATGTGGTGAAATATAAACGGTTCTCCGGTAACGATGATGACAGGCAAACTTATATATCGAGGTTATAATAAGGCTAATTCGAATGGAAGTTGAAGTTGATTTGTTGAAGCTGTGATAAAATTGGCTAATTTGAAAAAGAGTTGCAATGTTATTTTCGGTAATAACAATGCCAAAGGAGCTAAAACAGACACGTGTTAAACTTTTACTTAGGGTCCGGGAGTTTTCAGGTGCATAACTATATGCGTCAATCTTTTCTTCCATAGATGAAGTGAGGTTGGTTCATCCTATCGATTGAGATGTTTTCTAGAATCATGAAAGGTTTGAACGCAGATTAGAATTGTCAAGATACAAATGGCGTTTAAGATGAAATCAAGTGGCAACTTGAAGAATTGTTTAGTTTCATACGTTATAGTCAATATTTTAGTTCATTTTAATTGTCCAATGTTGGTAGTCCACAGTTGATAGTCCACAGTTAGCAATTCAATAATTCATATATAGTTTAATATAATATTCGAATTAATTAATACGTATCGTGACCCGTATTCGTCTCAGACTCGATCACAACTCAAAGTATGTATATTATTTGAGAATCAACCTCAACCCTGTATAGAGAACTCGATCATTACTGCATATAGACTGTCTATGGTGATTCCAAATAATATATATAGATGCGTCGATATGATATGTCAAAACCTTGTATATGTGTCCCGATATTTAAAGTGCATAAAATAAATAACAGAAAATTAAATAACGATAAATAAAGTGCGTAAAGTAAATAACAGAATTTAAATGAAGATAAATAAAATTGCGAGAATGTAAATTGCGATAATTAAATTGCGATAAATAAAAATGTAATCAGTTAGCTAGGAACAATTAGCGTGGATTCTTAACAAAATTTCTCATAGTTAATTTGTTTGTTTCTAATAAATTTTATTTTGTCAAATGTTTTCTTCATTATGCCACTTGTTGAATTCTGATAAATCAAAATCCCAATATGAAATTGGATGAATATGGTTATCTTGTGGTGAACGGATTCGTATATCTGTGGATGTAAGTAGGATAGTAAATGAATGTTGGATCAGATTTGAAGAACGTACAATGTAACTTATTAATGTAAAATCTAAATATTCCTCGGGTGTTACCTACCCGTTAAAATATTTTTACCATTAACAGTTTGTACAAAAGTTTTTTTTTTAATTACAATCTTTATGAAAACATATATACATATATATTTTCTTCAGATGTAATCATGGATTTAATGAGTTAACATAATATTAAACTCATTTAGTTTTTGGTTGGAACTAGAATAAATAATCTCTAAAACTTTAGAGATTACATATTCGCCATGTCGAACGAAGATAAATGAGGTAGAACGATACGTAGAACGAAGATCATACTTGAAGTACAGATGGTGATATTGAGGCATGGATTGTTGATGGTATTGATGCTGTTATTGATGGTACTACTGGTACCGGTGATGTTATTGGAGCTGGTACGTTTTGCACCATATTTTTCCAAGGCTACAACTCAGGTGCGAAGCTCGTTGACTTATTACTTCGGGATGATTGTCGGTAAGAACGAGCGAGATGTATAAGGTTTTAAATTTGAGATAGTATATAATCATAGCGAGATATTCAGAAAATGAGGGTAAAAATGGTGTTTCAGATTGGTTCGCCGGTAAGTGCTTCAGGTTCTTCACCAAGAGATGAATTCGGTTGGTGAAAAGGATCGCCTTCTTCGCGTCTCCATTGATTAAGTCGTTTATGAACCCATCAGATGAATTGGGAATGGTTGATTTGTTGGTACATTCTGATGACACTGCTTTCAGAGCTTAGGTGAATATCCATGTCGGAATAGCTGTCGGAATAACTATCGGAATAGCTATCGAAATCTGAGGGACTTGAATTGGTGGAGGGATTCATCTCGTACGATCAGATGAAGGATTTTCGATAAGAAAAATATTATAGGATATAGATTAGTACCCTGCAATACATAGTTTACATATGCATATATAATACTAAAATCCCATAAGTTACGGAGGAATCTACGGAAGCTGTCAGGCAAAGGTAATAATAACAGATACGTTAAGATATGAATTTATCTATACACTGTCTATGCAATAGAGGCAGTAAGACGTGTCTAGACTTTAAGGATGATAAGCAATTAATTTTTGACACTAAATGATAAGCAAAACTTTTGACATGCAGACACGGTCGAAGTCCAGACTCACTAATGCATTCTAACGACTATCAGTTAGACTCACTAATGCAAGACCTGGTTCGCTAAGACCACTGCTCTGATACCAACTGTGAAGACCCGTCCTAATCCATCCAGACGAAGTCCATATCAATTATAAATGATTCACAACATTTGATTTCATCGCGAGGTACTTGACCTCTATATGATACATTTTACAAACATTGCATTCGTTTTTGAAAAGATAATCTTTCATTACATCAAAAGTTGACGGCAGGCATACCATTTCATAATATATCTAACTATAATTGACTTAATAATAATCTTGATGAACGCGACGACTCGAATGCAACGTCTTTTGAAATATGTCATGAATGACTCCAAGTAATATCTCTAAAATGAGAAAATGCACAGCGGAAGATTTCTTTCATACCTGAGAATAAACATGCTTTCAAGTGTCAACCCAAAGGTTGGTGAGTTCATTAGTTTAACATAAATAATCATTTCATAATTTTAATAGACCACAAGATTTCATATTTCCATTTCTCATAAACATACGTCCCGTGCATAGAGACAAAAATATCATTCATATGGATTGAACACCTGGTAACCGACATTCACAATATGCATATAAGAATATCCCCATCATTCCGGGATCCTCCTTCGAACATGATATAAATTTCGAAGTACTAAAGCATCCGGTACTTTGGATGGGGCTTGTTGGGTCCGATAGATCTATCTTTAGAGTTCGCGTCAATTAGGGTGTCTGTTCCCTAATTCTTAGATTACCAGAATTAATAAAAAGGGGCATATTCGACTTCGATAATTCAACCATATAATGTAGTTTCAATTACTTGTGTCTATTTTGTAAAACAGTTATAAAAACAGCGCATGTATTCTCAGTCCCAAAAATATATATTGCAAAAGCATTTAAAAATGGGTTAATGAAACTCACTTTACGATATTTCGTAGTAAAAATATTCATATGACGGAACTGAACAATGCAGGGTTGACCTTGGATTCACGAACCTATATCAAGTATATATATTACCACATATCACATTTAATTAACTAAGTTTACTAATATTTTATAATGTATTAAGCTTAATATCTTTATATATATATATATATATATATATATATATATATATATATATATATATATATATATATATATATATATATAATTACAATAATACTTATAATATGTTATAATATATAATATATATTTTAATTAATGTTATATCAATATATATGATAATATATTAGTTAATATATTAAAACACTTTAGTATGTAATATTAGTATACTTGTAATATATATTTTTATATAAATATCATTTGTTTATTAAAATAATAATTATAATAATATTAAATTAATAATAATAATACTCGTAACTAAATTTAATAATAATATTGATAATAATAATTTTGCTAATAACATTAGTCATTTTATTTTTAGTAATACTAATAATAAAAATAATAATAATGATAATAATCAAAATAATCAAAATATTAAATATTAATAAAAATGATAGTTTTATATTAATGGTAAAAATGATAGTTTTGATAAAATGATAGTTTTGATAAAATGATAATTTTAACGTTTTTATCAATCTTACTCATAATAACGATAATGATACTAATATTAATATTAGTCATAATAATAATCATTTTAGTGACAATATTGTTAATGATATTGATAATAATAATAATAATAATAATAGTAATAATAATACTTATATTTATAATAATCATGATATGATAATAATAATAATAATAATAATAATAATAATAATAATAATAATAATAATAATAATAATAATAATAATAATAATAATAAAAATAATAAGTAAACTACCTCATAGAAGTAGTCCTAAAAAAATGTCCAAGTCCGGGTTTGAACCCGCGATGTCCCGCTAACCCGATAACGACCTAACAATAACAATGTCCTTGCTTTTTTTTTCTGTAGTTATACCCCGTTAGTAATATACTTAATATATCTCTATTCGTATCTTCCCATTTTCTTCTATCATCTATCATATACCTACAGTATCATCATTTATCTAATCATCATCATTCCTTCATAATGACATCATCATCAACGTCATTATCATCATAATCTCTCGATTTATTATTATCATCACGGATCATTATCATTATCCGTTATTATCATCTTTATAATACTCGTATATCATCATTAATTCATAATCATCAAATTTGTTAACAAATTCTAATCATCATCATCATCATCTGGAACAAAAGGGATTACAATCTTAAGCCCAATTCAATTTTCAACCCACAACCAATCAAGACCCATATCACAAGCCCATTTTGTTTAGGCCTGTTAAAAGCAATAAAGATTATATGGGCCGTTTAATTATATGATAGAAATAAGAATTCTTACAGCTTATCGTTTGATAAACTGTACGACTAAAAGACTCTAATAGTAGCAGCAATATACAGTGGTGGTTGATGGTGGAAGTTGGCGGTTGCAGATGACGGTTTTTAAAACAGAAAAATAGAAGGCTGTTAACAACCACAGTTCATCATTAATCACTGCATTAGGCTGCTGCTTTTGAACACCCATCGCGACAGAAACAATATGATTACAGCAGCAGTGATGATCGATGGTTGGTGATGAAGGTGGTTTAAGGTGATTTAATGTGGTTGATATGGGTGGTGATCAAAACAAAAAGTAATAGAGTAATTCGTTGGTGGTTTGAGATAGGTGATGGTGGTTTGGTAATCTTAATCACAAAAAAGAAGAAGTGTTTTAATGGAGTCACGAAGGTGGGTTGAAGGAAGGTGGTGATTTTGGTGTCGGGTGGTGGCGGGTTCACGGTGGTGGGTGAAAGGTGCAGGTGGTGGTAGCTAGGGTTGTCGTGGGTTTTTATATTTCTCCAGTATGTGTATATGTAAATATATAGACTTAGATATATAAAATGGTTGGTATGTATATGTGTAATTATGAGAGATAGAAAAGGAAAAAAAATGTGGTGGTAGTTGTTGGACTACATAAACAGTTTATGCATATGTGTATGTAATGGAATAACTAGTGAGTTTGTATGGTGCATACATATGCATATGTATATGTATATATATCATTATGGTTGTGGTTAAATGATGTTACAGAAACATAAACGAATTTTTTAATACTTGCAAGTTGGTGGGGTTTTGTGTTTGTTACTTACTCCATGTGTATATGTTTAAGATAAGTAGATGAGTCAGAAAACCAAAAAGTAAAACAGTAAAGCATCACTTATTTGGATTATATTACCGACGTTTATATTTATGAATATTATATCGTGGTCCATTGCTAAACAATTACGGATAAAAGTCTTCAAAAAAATCCCAAAATTTTAATTTAAGTATCTTTATTTATTTAGGTCATTATGGTATCAAATTCGTTCATTAATTTAATAAATAAAAATTACCTCAACTGTCCCTCTCATTTATGGATGAAATATTAAAAAAATGTAAAAATTAAATAATTATATACTAAATTTACTTTTAATAAACCTATTACTTATATAACTCACTTTCAGATCATCGTTTATTTTAAAATGATATAAGTTTGATTTTAATTTACTTATTATTGATCAAATGATAATTGTGCGTTATTGTTACTTACAAAATAAATTTAAAACTACATATATATTCCTTATACATTATTTATATATATAGCTATATTTTATATAATAGTTATTATATATCATTTTATTTTACATTATTAATTCTAACAATTACATCATATAATATTTTAATTTATATTTCAAATTCATATATTTTAAATATATATAACTGTTTACAAATAGTGGTTCGTGAATCGTCGTGAGTAGTCGAAGGTCAATTTAATATATGAAACAGTTCAAAAATTGTGTGACTCAACATTACAGACTTTGCTTATCATGTCAGAAACATATAAAGATTAAGTTTAAATTTGGTCGAAAATTCCCGGATCATCACATATATACACTCCAATGATCAGCTCTTAGCAGCCCTTGTGATTCACCTAACACATGTGGGAACCATCATTTGGCAACTAGCATGAAATATCTCATAAAATTACAAAAATATTAGTAATCATTCATGACTTATTTACAAGTAAACAAAATTACACATCCTTTATATCTAATCCATATACCAATGACCAAAAACACCTACAAACACTTTCATTCTTCAATTTTCTTCATCTAATTGATCTCTCTCAAGTTCTGTCTTCAAGTTCTAAGTGTTCTTCATAAATTCTATAAGTTCTAGTTTCATAAAATCAAGAATACTTCCAAGTTTGCTAGCTTACTTCCAATCTTGTAAAGTGATCATCCAACCTCAAGAAATCTTTCTTATTTACAGTTAGATATCTTTCTAATACAAGGTAATACTCATATTCAAACTTTGATTCAATTTCTATAACTATAACAATCTTATTTTGAGTGAAAATCTTACTTGAACTTGTTTTCGTGTCATGATTCTGCTTCAAGAACTTTCAAGCCATCCAAGGATCCTTTGAAGCTAGATCTATTTTTTTTTCATTTCTAGTATGTTTACGTACTAAAATTAAGGTAGTAATGATGTTCATAACATCATTCGATTCATACATATAAAACTATCTTATTCGAAGATTTAAACTTGTAACCACTAGAACATAGTTTAGTTAATTCTAAACTTGTTCGCAAATAAAGTTAATCCTTCTAACTTGACTTTTAAAACAACTAAACACATGTTCTATATCTATATGATATGCTAACTTAATGATTTAAAACCTGGAAACACGAAAAACACCGTAAAACCGGATATACGCCGTCGTAGTAACACCGCGGGCTGTTTTGGGTTAGTTAAATAAAAACTATGATAAACTTTAATTTAAAAGTTTTTCTTCTGGGAAAATTATTTTTCTTATGAACATGAAACTATATCCAAAAATCATGGTTAAACTCAAAGTGGAAGTATGTTTTCCAAAATGGTCATCTAGACGTCGTTCTTTCGACTGAAATGACTACCTTTACAAAAACGACTTGTAACCTGTATTTCTGACTATAAACTTATAATTTTTCTGTTTAGATTCATAAACTTAAGTTCAATATGAAACCATAGCAACTTGAAACACTCAAAACGGATTTAAAACGAAGAAGTTATGGGTAAAACAAGATTGGATAATTTTTCTTATAGTAGCTACGTGAAAATTGGTAACAAATCTATATTAATCATATCCTAGCTAACTCATATTGTATTATACATGTATTCTAATATATTATGTAATCTTGGGATACCATAGACACGAATACAATGTTTTGACATATCATATCGACCCATATATATATATATATTTCAGAACAACCATAGACACTCTATATGCAGTAATGTTGGAGTTAGCTATACAGGGTTGAGGTTGATTCCAAAATATTAAATATATTTTGAGTTGTGATCTAGCCTGAGGCTTGTATACACGAGGTCGTGGATTGATTCAAGATAATATATATTGCTTTATTTTCTGTACATCTAACTGTGGACAACTAGTTGTAGGTTACTAACGAGGACAGCTGACTTAATAAACTTAAAACAGCAAAACGTATTAAATGTTGTAAATATATTTTGAACATACTTTGATATATATGTACATATTTGTTATAGGTTCGTGAATCGACCAGTGGCCAAGTCTTACTTCTCGACGAAGTAAAAATATGTGAAAGTGAGTTATAGTCCCACTTTTAAAATCTAATATTTTGGGATAAGAATACATGCAGTTTTATAAATGTTTTACAAAATAGACACAAGTAAATGAAACTACATTCTATGGCTGGATTATTAAACCGAATATGCCCCTTTTTAGTCTGGTAATCTAAGAATTAGGGAACAGACACCCTAATTGACGCGAATCCTAAAGATAGATCTATTGGGCCCAACGAGCCCCATCCAAAGTACCGGATGCTTTAGTACTTCGAATTCATCATGTTCGAAGGGAGTCCCGGAATGATAGGGGATATTCTATATGCATCTTGTTAAGGTTGGTTACCAGGTGTTCACCATATGAATGATTTTTTATCTCTATGTATGGGATGTATATTGAAATATGAAATCTTGTGGTCTATTATTACGATTTGATAAATATAGGTTAAACCTATAACTCACCAACATTTTTGTTGACGTTTAAAGCATGTTTATTCTCAGGTGATTATTAAGAACTTCCATTGTTGCATGCTATTATATGGACAAGATTTGGTGTCAGCATGCTTGTATAATATTGTTTAAAACTGCATTCAAGATTTATTTTGTTGTAACATATTAATATTTGTAAACCAATATGTATTGGTAGTGTGTAAGTGTGATATTTGTTAGATTATCATTTTTGGATAATCTAAGTGGTGTCTTGTTAACCTTGTCGATAAAATAAAGGTTATGATTTGTTTTAAAAACGAATGCAGTCTTTGAAAAACGTCTCATATAGAGGTCAAAACCTCGCAACGAAATCAATTAATATGGAACGTTTATAATCAATATGAACGGGACATTTCAAACCAAACCCAAAACGCCAGTCGAACTCGTCATATCCGACACCTTTAAACCAATTTATTCAGTGAGAGAAGCTCTAACCCTATCCACATATTCCATACACTATAGAATATTCGACTAAATACATTAGTCGACCCGTTCGATAATCCGATGTTGGACTTTGGTTTGCACCATAACTAACCTCCCATCAAACCTAAGTTCAACTCGACATCCCTCCAATGATAGTCAAGATCTAACCTTCTTTAGTACCTGCCGCAACCTTGGAACACAACTTGAATGGGACCACATCAAGTCTACTACGGTACAAGGCTCCAAGATCAACTCATCCACTAAGGGTGCACAACCGCGTGTGCCAACCAAGGGGTTAAGCCAACTATTGACATGCTGCAAATGTCACATTGTGCTATCCACACATCCAGACTACAACCCGCGAGTATCCAAACTTCCATGATAACTCCCACTGTCGATATCCAAACGAATGTCCCGCTATTTGCTACCTCACCGCCAAAACTAGAGATAAACCTCCTCTTAAGCATACATTTGTTTCTACCCCATATTCGATGTATGACTATTGTTTGCACTATAAAAAATCTCCCCTCAAACCCAAATCCATATGGGCCTCCTTTCCAACGATTGTTTGGACCCAACCTTTACCGCCGCCAAACGGAACTCTCAAACTGTCTGTGTGCGAACCAGTGAGATTTCGATACAAGACTTCAGAATCAACTCAACGTTACCAAGGGAATGCACATACGCTGAGAGGTGCGCCCAAAGCGCCGTCCATCACATCTGGAAAATATTTTGGCTCCTGTAACAAAGCTACATCTCTGAAAAATCACAGCCTTTATCGCCTAAAGATTCACAAAACTAATCGTCTCACCACTCGCAACATCAAAATCGGAACTCTCTCATAAAACTGCCGCAACTTAAAAAATTGTATCTCAAGATCCAACTGTTTGTTCATTACCAAAATTTTACCACTCTTAAATCAGTACTTCTGGAACCTACAGTCCAAGTTTCACGTCGATCCAACGGTAGACGAACCCTCTATGATTTTTCCCTCATGCAGCTCCAAACCCAAACAACTGCAACTTCGAAAAAACATAACTCTAGATCTAACGGTCTGATCACTGTCAAATTTTGACCACGACTATATACGTCTTTTACTTATAGTAAAATTTTCAAGACGATCCGATGGTTAACGAACCCATATTATTTTTTCTTCACTAACAGCTCCGAATCCTAACAGTTTAAAGGTGAATGGCAGCAGCTTCGAAAAACTATATCTCAAGATCTAACGGTTCGATCATCCTCATTTTTTACGGCCACTATACATATGTATCTAGTACCTTCGGTAAACATTTCAAACCAATCCAACGGTTAACGAACCTGTTACGATTTTTCTCCTCCATCTGTGCAATAGAATCCGAATTTTGAAAGTTCATCATTCTCTCGAATGGGACCGCAAGGAATGAAAACTTAGATCCGATACCCGGATCTTCCCAAAAATCTCTCAGCACCAAGACCCATCGATCCGATCATCGACTCTGTTGATTGATCCCATGATCATGATACATGTTGCATCACATCATATACCCGTCATTTGTTCACCATACTTTCAATTCGCCATCATGCCCATACTCGAACCTTGAGCTCTAGATACCACTTGTTAGGGATTTAGGGACCCAACCAAGACAAGCGATTGATCTCAATCACTAACCCCACGAATGACAAATGAATAATTAAAGCATAACGATAAATAAAAGCATAAAATAACACGGGATTTAACGTGGTTATATCCCAACTCCAAAACGCGGAGAAGAGTTTACTCCACGGGCGCAAACCAGAGATTTTCTTATATTATTGTGCACACATTACAATGAGGCTATGGGTTATAAATTATAGGAAGAGTTAAACTTGTCCACCAAGTTAAACTTATCCACCAAGTTAAACTTGTTCTTCAAGCAAAAGACATTCCATAAATATCTATTACTTGCTTTATACTTCATTCCTATTAGAAGATTTAATTAAGGCAACAAAAAATCTCTATGACTTGTTCACCAAGTCAAGCTCCCTACAACTTGTTCACCAAGTCAAGCTCTCTACGACTTGTTCACCAAGTCAAGTCTTGTTCCTTTGATCAAATTCTTTACACCTTCAACAATCTTCCACTTGAAGACTTTGAGCAAACTCTTCACTACTCAACAAATCTTATATACATATAAACCATAGTATTTGCCTAGTAATTGACCGCTTAATGTGTATTAATTGATTTGTTAGAATTTAAATTTGGGTATTAATTGATCGTGTTGGTCGTTCGATGGTCGTTGGGGGGTTGAGCTGAACAATAACGGTTTCTTTGAAGATCTTGTAGACCGTAGGTTGAAAGAACCTTCGTCGGAAATCTTGATCGATGATAGCTCCTTCATTATTTCATCTTGAAAGTTTGATAACAGATCGGGTAAGGAAATTAATGCGAGATGGTCAACGACAAATTGACGGGAATTGTTTTCATTTAGAGGGAGACAATTAAAAGGAACAAGAAAAATAAATTATCTTTAGTGGCGACT
This sequence comes from Rutidosis leptorrhynchoides, assembly GCF_046630445.1. Taxonomy (NCBI): domain Eukaryota; kingdom Viridiplantae; phylum Streptophyta; class Magnoliopsida; order Asterales; family Asteraceae; genus Rutidosis; species Rutidosis leptorrhynchoides. The sequence continues at coordinate 419,109,502 of NC_092334.1, forward strand.
TCAAGTGCTGCAAAAGAGTAAGAATATTTTTTGTCCGACGCTTTATTTATTAAAATCTAAAATAATATTACAATATCAAATGTGGCAGTTTTACCGCCGCAAAAGGCGTCGCAACGTTTGACCAAAACTGGGCGTGCGTTGAAACTTTTTTCATTTAGCTACCCCATAACGGCATGTTTTGTGTGACAGATCATCACTGTTCTCATTTTGCTAATAGTGAAAGTGAACCCCAAAAGTTGATTATCGTTTTCCCTTAGTAATATTGTTAGTTTGTGTTTCTTGTTTGTTGATGATGGCTCTACGTTTTTAGGTTTGATCTTGTGGTTTGTTTTGTTGTGAGTTAAGGTCGAGGCTCAGTTATAGATAGATTTAGGTAGTTTGTAACTTTCTAGCTACGAGCCTCTTCACTTTTTATTTTGTATATCCTGGTTATTGACGATTTCTTTTTGAAAACATCTTCGTTTCTATATGCTTTTCGTTATTTTGGGCATTTTCTTAAATATAGTCGGTAAATGTAATTGTTTTAAGGGAAATTGGTCAAAGACTCAAAATACCTCCATTTATTGAAGTGTTTAACAATGTGCCCTAAAACAATCGTAATATCAAAAATGCTCTGACCACGTACCATGCACGTTGCATGTTGACTGGTGCATGGTACGTGTTACCCAGATATTCACCAAAAAAACCTACTATCCTTGCAACTCACACCAAACTATTTTGTTGTGGGTGTTTACTTGTTTGTGTTGCTCGTGTTTGATGTGAGTTGCGAAGATAATTTGCTGTCTCTATGAATTTCTCGGTAACACGCACCAAACACGAAGCACCACGCAATATGCGTGGTTCGAGGACATTTATGCAATTATAATTTTTTTGAGGAAATAATGTTAAACACTTTAAAATTTTGAGCAATTTTACCAATTCCCCATGTTTTAATTGTGAATGTCACCTGCCTATGCTACCCGCCATAGTCTCGCCATATATGGCTCAATATGAGTACGATGTCTGATCAACTATAAAATAGTCTAAGGGGGTTCGGTCTATACAAGGTTAAGTTTGATGTTAAGTGATGTATTCTCTCCTTGCCCGAATTGTGTCGTCCTATGAACTTCACTATGGTTATTTATAGGTGGAGGTAGCTGTCCTTTACTTCCCACGTTGGAGATAAAAAAGAGGGGACATAATAGTACAAGGTCGTACTATTCTGCCGCATAAAGCTATGTACACAAGTGGTCCCTTCCATATTGTGTTATTCTGCCACCTTCTGCTACTCGTACGATTATGGAGATTCTGTCCTTTATTCGTGTACCGTCTTTTCTCTTATTCAGCACATATTTCATTCTACGCAATTCTCTGGTTGTGCAGTACCAATGCGCGCTGTGTCAGTTACACCGTGATATATGCTCCACGCCATCAGTTTACTTGGTCATTTAGTATTTTCAAGTGCGTAGTTACTGTAGTAGACATGCGCATAATGTCAGTCATTAAGTCCCCTAGTTCTATGGTTTGCGCATGGCGTAGTACTCTGTCATTGCTTAGATAATTATGACGTGACAGTTCTGACGCAATCATTATTGTGTTTCGTAATTGTCACTTCCGTGGTCAACTCATTGAATTCTCTGCTTAACTGCCAGATCTTATCTGACACGTGTGTGGTTCAGATTTAATCTGTTTTCTCTTTCTTCCTTTTTCCTTCCCTATAAATACCCTCAACATATTATTTTCGTTTTTACTCTTATCCTTCTTCATCACACACACTTTTTATATAATGCCTACCGACAACGCGGATAATGATTTTACGAACGTAGGGTCCATTATGTCCGACGTTGGTCCGAAATTTATAGAAGACCTTGTCGCTTGGTATCCTCCTATCAAGGAATTAAATCCCGCTGTCCCTAGTTTTCGTGATCGCTAACCGCTCTCCTCCAGATAATGTTGCAGTTTACAACTTAGTGATGGAGAGGGGCAACATCCGCATTCCTCCTACCAATTTTACATGTTGATGTTATCTCATTTCAACATTGGTGTTGGGTAACTAGACCCAAACAGCGCTTGTAGAGTCCTATTTTAGATGTGGTGTAATGCGCACAACTTTACACCCATGCTAAATCTTTTCAAAAACAATTTTTATCAAGAATGACTTCATCAAGGCTGTTATAAATTTAGGGATCACGGGATTTTACCCGTGAGATTAGGTGGAGGATTCCGGATTCTTGGAAAGAGAACTATTTTTTTTTTGTTGACGACACCTTCATCCCTTCCTCTTGCTCCAACATTAGTAGGTGGCATTATGGTTTCAACTCTGATTTGAATAATGCGCCCTCGATGAGATCTGCAGAGCGTGCTATGTTTGACAAATGTATGGGACAGTCTTTATATATGCACATGTATCATAATAACGCTCTGTATGCTGGTGGGATCTCGAAACACTGGCCTTATCCTGGCTCTTGCCCTTATTTTATGCGGCACATTAAGGGTTAGTATGTTTCCCGTAGCTTTCTGTTTTCCGTATTCGATGATCTGATCTAAAGTCACGTTGTTATAGTTTTTTTTAGAGATAACATTTGCGGAGTATCTGAAGGTTGAGAAATTAGCTTACGCAACTCGTACTCACGTCCAGATACGTGGTTCTTTTGGTGGCGCTCATGCAGCTAGCGACTCTCCGCGTAAGCATAAGACTGCCGAAGCAGGGTCATCTATTCACCACCATTTTACGTTGGTAAGCGAACTGACACCTAAACAGTATAATGACATGTTCGCACCTTTTGTTCCCCATTTTATTTACAATCCGCCGATGCCTTCAAAACGTGCAATAAGTGGTATAATTTTGATTGTGCCATCTGCTTCTTCATTGTTGCTTATATTTTTAATATGCTTTGCTACTGACAGATGATGATGATGATGTTACCCCTGCGAATTATGCTGATGCAACTTTCATGGATGATCTGAAGTCTGGCAGAGCCACAGGTGATTGCGTAGGTGATAATACGGTGGATGAGGTGCAAGCGCTTCGAGAAGAGAATCAGCGCCTTCGTGAGGCGCTGGAAAAATCCAATTATGAGAAAGACGATTTGTAACTTAAGCTAGGGATTGCTCTTTCTGAGAAGACTCAATCGGAGGATGCTCTGCGCAGGTTAATGGATTGTCATCATGAATCTGTCCAAAAGGCGCAAAAGGCGGCACACGAGTTCATACACCCAAAAGCTGGGCTTCCCCATATCATCGATAATGCACTGAATTGCGAAACTGTGAACTTTTCTTATAACTCGTTAGTTAAGGCTGTTCAAGATTTAGACCACGTCCGATTTTGGAAATTTATCAAGAAGCACATGTCTGTTCCCGAGCCGCCCCCAACTGATATTGAAGCTTGCCTCGCTCCTCATGCCGAAGTGGTTGCTAAGGAGATGGCGAAATATTTATAGAGAAGATTATTTGCTTAAAGAGATACTCCCGCGATCCGAGAATGACTGCGCATGATTTGATAAATGCGGAATTATGATTTACGCATATATTGACTTGTAAAATTTTGGAATTATCATTCTTTTATTTATAGATATGACTTCACCCTTTGTCCTGATATAGTTAATGAATTTACGATGATTATATGCCTTCTTACTAACATTCATTTTAACAGTATCATTTGGTATGCGCGAAGTAACGTTGGTTATTTTATTAATATGAGCGTTGCTAAATATTGCGTTAATGTGATTTTTCATGTTTCGAGCTATGGACTTATTTAAGTATCCACTTTTATACTTATGGCATGTTAGCGTTGGTCTTTATATATATTTACGGTGATTGTCTATATGTAGAAATCATCAGATGTCGAAAACATTTGATTTAAATATTCATTTATGGTGTGCCTTTTCAAAAGAATGCAATGTTTACAAAACGTATCATATATAGGTCAAATACCTCGCAATGAAATCGATGAATGACGTGTTTGTCCATATGGATTTGGAGCGATCGTCACACATATTATATTGTGTTCATATGCATTTGCGATGCTAGCTTGTATGCAGAATTGTATAAGTATGCGGTTGCTTTGTTGACTTGTATGCGGATTTGTGTTAGTTTGTGCAAGGAAGCAGGTTATGTATATATGCATATAAGTATTACACTCACTAAGCTTTTGGTTACTCCCTCGTTCTTTACCTTTTTATAGGTACTGGAAGATTTAGCTTGAAGCTATCTATTTGCTAGGCTAGACGCTTAGGAGGGATTGTTCTTGGTGGATAGGTTTGTAGCCTTCGGACTTGGGTGGGGGATTGGTAAAATCCCCGGGATCATGCTCTTGGTGTCGGGTTGGGATTTTGGATCTTAAATCATGATTTGTTGTAATTTGGGTCTGTTAAATACTTAGTGTTTTTACGGTTCATGTGGCCCTCGATGTCAAAAACGTTGAAAACTTGTTGTATGTTTTGTAAACTTTGTTGTGCGTGTTTTGGATACATCAAGACTTGTAGTATGTTGGAAATGTGATTTGGATATTAAAATAAAAGTGCATCACCGCTCCGCTTGCCTGTGATAAAAAAAATCTTTTCGTTTTTTTGTAAACGGGTTGTGGTCGTTTCAACTGTCCTAAAGCCAGAGTGCAGAGCGCATGCTTCTGCATGGACTTCATCTATGATCTTTTCTGCCTGTTTTGGTCCTACGCAACACTGACCTAGCCTGAGGTAGGATCTCCTGTATAGGACATCATCTATTGATTCATACATTGGAGCATGTCTTAAAAAATTCAATTATGTTGGTCATCCAGCAGTGCTCTATTTCTTCTATGACAGCGGCCAACTGATTAGGTTCGATGGACTTTTTGAATATTTGTTCAACCAAAATTTCTTTTCTAGATGGTTAAACATCAGCGCCACCAACTTACTTAGCACATCCGCCTGCTTATTCTGACTTCGAGGTAAATGACTTGTCCGAAAATAATAAAATTCGTTAATCAGGGAGCCCGCCAACGCTAGGTACGATTGCATTCCTTCGTCATGAGCATCAAAAGTACCATTAATTTGGTTAACGACCAACTGGGAATCAACATATGTTTGAAGTTTCTTGAGCCCAATCTCCTTAGCTAGTATCACTCCTACCAGTAGAGCTTCATATTCTGCTTCGTTGTTTGTCGCCTTGAAATTAAACCTCAGAGCATAAGTATGTTCTTCTTTATTAGGTCAATTAAGTAACAGACTTGCAACGGCCCCCTCCGGATCACTTGCGCCATCGGTATACAACTCCCAAAGTTCGGGCATTGGCGCAGTAGCTTCTCCTAAGTCGGGTGTGATTGGCTTATCTACAGTGGTTTCTGCCAGGTAGTTCGCTAATATTTGTCATTTCACCGCGCTCCTAGCACAGAAATTGATTTCATGTTTTCCCGACTTGATGGCCCACTTTGTTAATCGTCCCGATGTTTCTGGTTTATACAGAATCTTCCGAATAGGCTGATCCGTATAACAACCCTCACTTTTCCACTTCTAAATTTACTATTTTACCCCCAGGGTTCCTCTGCATACTGAGTATATTAATTCTAGGGTTGTTATTCGAAACGCAATTAATACGAAACAAATTTAACCTTGACTTAATATTTATTAATATTAGTCAACACCTCTTATTCATTTAAGTATAATATATATATATATATATATATATATAATATTTAAGTAGTATAAATTAAGTATTGTACAACTTTATTAAATAAAATGTGTAATGCGAAAAATAAATAGTATTAAAATATATTGTGGCACTTTTATAATTTATAAAACAATATTGTAATTAATGTATACAAAAGAAAAACAATGTAATTAATTATTTAATAATATTATAACCAAAATTATTAATATTATTATTAAAAATTTGGAATTAATTAATATATTAAAATAACATCCTTTAAAAAAAATCTAGAATATTCTATATGATGATAAGATTTATTTAAAATTTATTAGATAATATCAAATCTTGTAGAATCTTCATAATTGAAATAAGATCTACCACAACAAAAAAAAAAAAATTTTTTTTAAACCACCCTCATTCAGCCGTGATATTTTAAATATATATATATATATATATATATATATATATATATATATATATATATATATATATATATATATATATATATATATATATATATATTATTTAATTTGTATTTGTATTTAACTTGTTCTCCAAACCAAACCACCCTATAAATACATGATCAAAAGCCCTCATTTTTTTTGTAAACAATTGAAGCTTTTCCTTTTCTCTTAAAAAGGTGAAGGAATATTTTCTCCCTTCTTTTTTTTATTTTCGGCATTTATTTTCATATAAAACCGTATATATATATATATATATATATATATATATATATATATATATATATATATATATATATATATATATATATATATATAATTCATATGCAATTAAATAAATATTTATATTATTTTATAATGATCATAAAATAATCATTTAAGATCTGAAAACATTTACAAATGTTTTAAAAAGGAATTTATAATTGTTAATGACTAAAAATGAATTTAAAACAAATAAATAATACATATACGGTTAAAAAATGTTTAAATAAGTAAAAATTATACACAATTAAGAAAAGTATTTTTTACAAATTTTCTAACTTGTATACCATATAATAATAGTCGAAAATAAATTTTATAAATATTAATTATGAATTAGTATGTATTTATTATTGTTATTGTGTATCGATAAACAAGAAAATACATAATAAATATGTAGAATTTATTTTGTTAAATTTTAACTGATGAGAATTAGTATTGTAATAGATTTGATAGCAACATAATTTTTATATATTTATTTGATCAATTAATTAATTATTAATTATTTATTTATGTATCGATTAGTAGATATGTATAGAAAAATCAATATACATTGTTATAAATACTTAAAAATGATGCAGATAATTTTTATAGGACACAAATAGTTTATAAAAGTTATTGTAATTGAAAAATATATTTATATGATTAATTTATACGAATTAGGAATTATTTCTTGATAATAATATACCCCAAAAAGATTTAAAACAAGATAAAAATGAATAATTTTTTCTAAAATTATAGAAACTAATGAAAAGTCATCTTATTATTATAATGATATTATCACATGATTTGGATAAGTTTGTAATCATTAAAACAATTATTGTATATTTATATATTATTCGATACATATAATCAATATTTAAAATGGTGAATTAAATTGTATAAAATATGTATAACAGTAGAGAACTCATAAAAATTACTTAGAATAGTTGAATATCATATTTTAATCGTTGAATAATTTTTAGAAAGGTATATTCTATTTAATTAATTTTTAGGTGATTATATGCTTATTTGTGTATAAAATTCTATATAAATAGTATATACTGTATAAAATCTAGTTGTAAATTTTTATATAATCTTTACAGTAGGTAGGACTTATAAAAATTGAAAACCTAATTATTTGGGTCGAATTAGTATTTTATATGGAATTAAACTTGTTCTATGGATAAATTAAGAATAAAAACAAAGATAAATACAAAATAAATATAAAAAAGTGATAGATATATTTTTATAAAATTTTCTACAAATTAATATACTGAAATAAATTTATTAAAATTATCTCCATATTTATTTGGTATTTATTTTAATTAAAAATATATTTAGATAAGATATATACAATTTTGACATATATAATATATATATATATAATATATATATATATATATATATATATATATATATATATATATATATATATATATATATATATATATATATATATTAATCAAATCATATTATTTTTAACTTAAGACCAGTAAATAAATATGTTAAACATAATTATATATTTATTTAATCATATACTTAATTTTCCACATAAATAAACTAATAATACTTTTATTATATTAATAACTTTAAATAAATTAATAATGATAATACATTATTTTTTTGGGTAAGTGAGGAAACCCTCTTATGAACGAGCATATTGGCTCCCCTATAGAAGGTAAAACTTCGGGTAATCAAGCACCCTGAATGCGAGACCTGGTACCGGGTGAATTGCACATTATGTGCACCCTCTAGTCACACTCCCTTTTTGAACAATTTGGCATAGTCAGGAATTAAACCTGGGTGGTGTGCTTCATTGGGCAACTCGGTGACCACTCAGGCAAGCCTGCATGGTTTGATAATACATTATTAATGATAACTGTAATAAAACTTATATAATATATATACTTATTGTATAAGTAAAGTAATATTAGGCGTGTCGTATTCCTATACGCACATAAAACGTGGAAAACTATAATCATACCAATAACGTATGACCTATACGAACTTCACCGCTACTTACAATCACGTGGATGATGTGACAACCCGGAAATTTTCGACCAAATTTAAATTTAGTCTTTATATTATTCCGACATGATAAGCAAAGTATGTAATGTTGAAATCTCAAAAACTTTGAACTATGTTCATGTATTCATTTACCCTTCGACCGTTCTCGACTATTCACAAATAATTATGTGTAAATAGATATGTATGAATATATATATATATATATATATATATATATATATATATATATATATATATATATATATATATATATATATATATATATATATATATATATATATATATATATATATATATATATATATATATATATATATATATGTGTGTGAATATTAAATTGAGAAATATTAATAAAACATTAAACAGTTTGATTGATATGAAAATAGGTTATGAAATCTATTATATGACTAGAGAACGTTAGCAAAGTATTAGAAGTATAATACTTTACATGAACGTAATTGTTTCAATATATATTTAATATATTTATCGATGTAATTAAAAGATAATATAAAATGATTGAATTATCAGATACATTGTATTATAATTACGAGTCTCTATTGTGAGGTCCACGTTGATTTTGAGAAATCTTTCTATTTTAACAATATTCGGAAAATGGTAATGTGGTTTACAAGTAAGAACAAATATGTCAATTAACGATAACTGGACATAGGTTAGTAGAGATTCCTTCTTAACTTTCAATGCAATGATTGCCTCGTGTCTTTTGATAAGATAATTATTTAGTTTTCATAATAATTGAAAACGTTTTATGATATAGATGAAACCTTTAAAGAATGAATTTGAATATATATATATATATATATATATATATATATATATATATATATATATATACACAATAAGTCAGAATGTTATCTATTAGAACTAAATATATAAATAACTTGCAACGTGTATTTAAAACGTGTTTATGTATATTAAACATATATGATTTCAAGATAGTTAATTAAACATAGTAACACTCGCTTAGTGAGTCGATTAATATGTAGATATGATAATCAGTACGTTTAAGAAGTTAAAATAAATACTAGTACATAAATGAACTATATCTAGTTAAGTTTTAAAAATAAAAACGTTATATGATATAATAAATTCTATTATGTGAACGATCTTAAAATTATGCTTTGAAATATAATTAGTTTTGAAAAACTAAATATCATATATTATTACATAAATATTTCCATTACATACGATATGTACAAGTTTTTATTTTTAAATGAAAATATATATATTTTACAATGTGATAAAATATAATATTAACTAGATACAAAACGTTTTGATTCAAATTAATATTATCATATATTAATAAATAACGAGACAATGAAATAAAGAAGCAAATAACCATAACACTTATACGTTCAATTTACATTTTGAGTAATATAGTTTATTGATAACTTAAGTCTATATTTTGATAAAGGTACACATCGCGAAACGTAAAAAGCTAGTTTTTTAAGCGTACGAAACGTCGTTCGAAAAACCAAAACTGAGACATTAGTCGAGTGACAATGTACAGATCATTGGAACTAAATTTTCAAGCTAACTATGCACATAAATATAATATAATATTTAATTAATTATATAAATTAAATATATTATATATTAAAATATAATATAACCGTCGGCAAACTAGCGAACAAGAATTGGTGAGCTGTAAACCACACTTCTCGATTGCGAAGGTACAGAAGGGAATGGTTCCGCAGTCACGGAGCACCCATTTCCAGATCGGGCCTATAAAATCTGAATTTTCTGCCGAATTCATTTAACTCTTTATCTCTCGATCCCTCAGTTTATATATATATATATATATATATATATATATATATATATATATATATATATATATATATACTAGTGAAATGACCCGTGGAATCACGGGTTTGTTTAAACGAAACAATTTAATAACATGTTTTATGTATTAAGTAAATGTAAATGCTAAAGTAATTTATTTTAATGACCCGTTCGACTAAGAAACTTATCGTTGTTTTTACAAATATATAGAGACATGTATTTTCACATACATATGTAACGTAATTAATCCCGTAAAGAGAATCCATATTTGAATATTAATAATATAATTATTATAATAAAAATAAATAATAGAGTAATAATAAAGTTTGTTCAAAGTTAAGTATTTATATTTTTAATACAGTAATAATTATTAGTAATAATAATAAATGACTTTTGAATTTTTTTTATTAAAATTAAAATACAATTATTATATAAAGATTGTACAATATGCTTTAAAATTTGTAAATATGAGAGATTCTTATTTTCTTTTATAAAAGATTTCTTTAATTATTTAATTTTAGATTAATTAGGAATTATGACATCATGTCATGGTCTTTAAATTTTACTTTTTCTTTTTTGATTTTTTTAATGAATAAAAAAGCTTATTTATGATATCATCATTTTAGGAATATAATAGAACTTATAAACGAAATAATTTAATGACATGTTTTAGGTATTAAGTAAATGTAAATGCTAAAACAATTTATTTTAATGACCCGTTCGACTAAGAAACTTATAGTTGTTTTTACAAATATATAGAGATATGTATTTTCGCATACATATGTAACGTAATTAATCCCGTAAAGAGAATCCATATTTGAATATTAATAATATAATTATTATAATAAAAATAAATAATAGAGTAATAATAAAGTTTGTTCAGAGTTAAGTATTTATATTTTTAATACAGTAATAATTATTAGTTATAATAATAAATGACTTTTGAAATTTTTTATTAAAATTAAAATACAATTATTATATAAATGTTGTACAATATGCTTTAAAATTTATAAATATGAGAGATTCTTATTTCCTTTTATAAAAGATTTCTTTAATTATTTAATTTTAAATTAATTAGGAATTATGACATCATGTCATGGTCTCTAAATTTTTCTTTTTCTTTTTTGATTTTTTTAATGAATAAAAAAGCTTATTTATGATGTCATCATTTTAAGAATATAATAGAACTTATAGATATATTAAAATAATAATAATAATTATTATTATTAAGATTAATATTATTATTATTAATCATATTATCATTATTAGTAGTATTATTATTATACATAAAATACTACGACGGGGTTCTGCTCGAGTCATTTCAAAACGGGGTTTTCGAGCTGGGTAGATCTAAGGAAATTACGGGTTATAACTATGGAGGTTAGGGATATTGTTTGGGGGTTATGCTCGTGAGTCAAACCTAGCGTTTGTCATGTTCGTCGCGTCTACGTACTTTACTGCAATATTGAAATGCAATATTGATACGTGAGCATTCATATCTTATCTTTCATATATTAATAGTGTATCCCTGACTAGTGCTCGAGTATATATGATTATGCATGCTTGTATGATTAATTTCGTTGTTAAATAGTTTATGATATGTCGTTGGAAAGCTGACAAAAAATTAATAACTTTTCATTTAAAAAGCGTATGGTTTCGATAAACGGATTAAAAGATATAGTCACCTGAATTATCATTAATTTTAGTATTATTATTAAAATGATTATTATTATCACTATCATCGTTACTATCGTCGTTATTATTACTATCTAATAATTATTATTATTATCATTATCGTTATAGGTATTATCATTAAAAATTGTTATTGTTATTATTATTACTATCATTGAGGTTATTATTAATATTAATATTATTATTATTATTATTATTAATATTATTATTAGTATTATCATTAATATTGTTATAATATTTATTATTATTAGTATCATTATCATTAAAACTAATATTAGTATAATCTAATTATTATGATTAATATTATTATCATTATTATGAATGCGATATAAAAGAGGACTAAAAGCTATTAAACAAGTTGATTAGGAAATAATGAGTATAAGTATCATGATTCAGTTAAAATATTTTTAAGATTATGATTCAGATAAAATCGTTTTATTATTACTATTATTATTATTATTATTAAAAGTATCATTAATATTAAAACTATCATTTTTATTAAAATTATCATTTTTAATAGAAATATCATTGTTATTATAAAATAACATTATTATTATTATCTTTTTAGTATTATTATTATTAAAAATTATTATTTTGAATAGAATTATTATTTTTATAAAATATTGTTATTATTACAGTTAAAATTAAAAAGTATCGTTATTATTAAAATTATCATGATTAGAATTATCATTTTATTATACTTAATATCATCATTAGTAAATAAGTATTATTATTATTATTATTATTATTATTATTATTATTATTATTATTAGGATAATAATTATTATTATTATTACAAAATAATTCAACTTTTACTCATTATTATTATTATCAATTTTATTTTATCAAATAAATATGTAATACAAAGATATTTTTACCACACGTAATATAATTACATTAATAATACATAACACTATATTCTTATGATTTTGAATGAAATGTATAAATTTTATTACTTGAGATATATAAAAATATATTTTTATCATATATAAATGTTAATATAAATTTTATTTATAAATAAATGATTTGTATTATTTACTCTAATAAAATTTGATAAATATATTTATATATATTAAACAACTATATTTAAGTTACATTATATGTATGTATAAATTTTGGAAATCATTTTGAGACAAGTTGGACTTTTATTAACCTTTGCATGTTAGTCTCGAGCATTAGGATTGTGATACACTACGACTTGACTTAAACTGTTAGACAGATATTGACCTACATATAAATATATATACTTAATATAGGTTCATGAATCCTAGGCCAACCCTACACTTGTTCAATGCCGTCATATGTATTTTTGCTACAAAATACAGTATCGTGAGTTTCATTACTCCCTTTTTAAATGCTTTTGCAATATATATTTTTGGGACTGAGAATACATGCGCTACTTTTATAAATGTTTGACGAAATAGACACAAGTACTTAAAAACATTCTACGATTGAGTTACGAATACACCGGATATCACCCCTTTATAGTCTGGTAATCTAAGAATTTGAGAACAGACCCCCAAATTGACGCGAATCCTAAAGATAGATCTATGGACCTTGACAAGTCCAGTCAGAGAATTTGAACTGATTTAGTACTTCAATTTTAGTATACAACCGCCAGCTTTAAAAGGAATGACCTGTTTGTGAGGTGTACACAACCGTCATTTTTAAAAGAGTGGCCTGTTTGTATGCTGTTTGCATGCAGTTTACGAAATGCCTGTATGCGGGAGATATTCTAGATGCATTTTGTTAATGTCGATTACAAGGTGTTAATTTCGTATGAATGATTTTTTCAGCAGTGAGCAGACCTGCACAGATTGTTTTCGAAATATGAGTATCTTGTGGTCTATTATATTATTGAAAATGATTGATTATGATAAACTAATGAACTCATCAACATTTTGGTTGACACTTTAAAGCATGTTTATTCTCAGGTATGAAAGAAAACTTCCGCTGTGCATTTGCTCATTTTAAAGATATTACCTGGAGTCATTCATGGCATATTTCAAAAGACCTTGCATTCAAGTCGTTAAGTTCGATAAAGATTATTATTAAGTAAATGACAGATTAGGTCATTTATAGTTGAATATTATGAAATGGTATGCATACATGTCAACTTTCAATGTAATGAAAGTTTGTCTTTAAAAAACGAATGCAATTTTTGTAAAATGTATCATATAGAGGTCAGAACCTCGCAATGTAACCATATGTTATTGTATTCGTCCTTATGGATTTGGAAGGGTCACTTCAGATGATGTCTAGGTTGCCATGATAGGAATAAGGTTTTGGATTAAACGAAAGGTTGTAGACTTATAGTTCAACTGAAAGTTCCTGACCCCCGATTACATCTGGTCATCCCTGACTTACCTGATAGCACAGAGGTTCGGGCAAAGTTGTACAACATCTAAACATGGTTATAGTGGACACAAACTAGTTAAACAAACTCAAAAACTTATAAGACTCTTATGAACACTTACTCGTTGGATTGAACAAACTAATGACCAAGCTTATATCTCTAGGTTGAGATCTCAGTCGTTTACTCCCGTTCATTCTTCTCTTTTGTGGAAGAACTTCATCTGCTATTTAGGTGAACTTCATAGCCTCACTTTTTACTATTTTGTAACCGTTTTACAAACTTTAGGGTGAGACACATGCTTGCTTTTGAACTGTTTTACGCTTTAGGCGGAAGTGCTTAAACTATAACTGTGCTGCCATGCTATGTTTCATGCTAAATCCCTGTCTTGATATCGTTAGTTGCTATGCATAATACAAACTTAATTATTGTGAGTAGGCCTACTGAGAGTGACGTCTCTATCCAGATGACCGTTGGTCAATGGATACATAATAATGATTTAACGACACTGACAGTACAAGGTGTCATGGGGTAAATTTGTTCAGTTTTGGTATCATACACTTCAGCACTACTTTCAACTGATATGGATATATCAACTGTTTTATAACTAAATCTTATGGTCTAAAAACTTTGGTTGTTTACCGATAAACCTATGAATTCACCAACTATTTTTGTTTGACACTTTAAGCATGTTTTGTCTCAGTTGATGATTGCTAAGCTGTATTTGCTACTTGGTGCCCTTGAATGCTGCTATGACTTGGAGTCACATTTATTTACATTATTGCATTTGAAGAATTATAATTTCATTATGGATATCAATGTAATGACTATTAAATTCCGCTACAACATTAATTATGGTTTTTAATAAAAACGTCTCATTTAGAGTCGTTCTCGCTTCTAAACTTGTGTTTTGGTATTGGTTAGCCACAGTTACCCCCGGTCCCATTTAGGGGGTGTGACAGATTAGTATCAGAGTCAGGTTGTTATAGAGAACTAGGATTGCATTTTATGTGTGCCTTATGTGCTAGCTAGGGTGCCTTAGTAATCTTTAGGACTATAACCTTTCCTGTCTTAGTTTTAACCGCTTTGCCTTAATCTTTATAATGCCAATTCATCTTACATCCTGCTTTTACCTCTTCTGACATTATGTGTCCTTTCCTAAGGATGTCAAGCCAAAACCTTATCATCTTGCCTGATCCCAACTCTGAAGGATCAGTTAGTATGTGCTTGTTATCATACCCATACATATCTGACTCCACCATTGTGATTCAAAGTATTATTTGACTCACGCTCATTATTTTTATAAGACCACCTCAGTTAGTACAACCGAGGGATGTCACTCATGACTCAACATTCCAATGTTAAAGTTTGATCACGTATCCTGACCTTATGGGGTGATATTGAAATGGAGATATGAACTAGTAAAATATAATGACGCCTGGCCAACGTGATTATATTACGGTAATTCGTATAGAAATTCCAATATCATGACATATGGAAAAGAAAGTGAATCAAAGAAAAATTTCCAAGCCATTCATTTGAAAATCTCAATGTAATTACATGAAGGGTAATCATCACCTGATTTGTAGATATACGACGAACTCGTTTCAACCAAACTATCTATCTTATACCCATGAGTAGATTAACAATCCCTCATATACCATAAAGGTTGTAAAACTTTGCATTCTTTCTTTCTTAAACAACATATCTCTTTATCTTTGACGCTTAATTATCACGCTTAATCTCCACCATATCCTCGCTGGAACGAAGGATGCATATTCTTAAGCGACCTGAAGTGACAAGCCCGAAACTTTCTCAAAGCATGCCTCTTGTTATTTGTAATTACGCTCTTGGTGTAGATTTTCACAAACCTAATAGGAAACCCATCGAAGATAAGCAACAACCACTCGCAAGGATTTCATTTGAATATTAAAACGATGATATTATAAACACCACATTCACTATTATGTTCTCTTTGCCGAGACGGTCAATATCTCACGAGCATTATCTCTTGAAGAATAGGACCTCCAACAAGTATCTTTTGATTACCATAGCCAAGGAAAACTTTTCGCGCTTATTACTTGGCACCATGCGAGTAATGATGTCATACCCAAATAATAATCGATCACTGTCAATTTAAAATCTAGGCTTAGATACACCACCTGAAGTTTTTCCATTTTCTTGCGGGCCGCGGATTGAACTAAACTCACCCTAATCACATCTAAAAACTACCATAGCAATTAAAAGAATTCCATCATACTCTAGCATATCCACATTTCAGGCTAGTAAAGGCTGAAGTATATATATATTTCCATCACTATATTGAAAAGCACATGATCCCTCACCCACTCCATATGATCAAAGGTAGCATTGATATGATTATCATTATGTTACTTGAGGTCAAACATCGCGTGATTTGTTGTACCTAAACAATAAGTCGCGACCTTTGAATCGATAAACATTTTCCTGAAAAATCTTACGATTTCGCCTCGGTGTTAAAAGCATGTTAGTTGTATCGTTAAATGATTATATATTAATGGTTCTAACAATAGGCAAGTGACACCATGTCCTTACATCGCCCATACTCATTGGGGAAATTCATACCATCCCAGCAATAATCATAGATTCAGAGAGAACTTGATAAATTGATTTTCAATGATCATCACATAATCAAAAGACACTGCATTAGCGTGTCTTCATACTTGTCTACGTGAATATCGGATTATTCATGCTCAAGTTATTATGAACTCTTTGTGAATGACGGAATCAAGCAATCCATGAGTATATAATTTGGGCACTTACTGCTAGCCTTCCGACTCCAATACTGGTCATGACCAGTTAGCATTTCAAGTCAACAGGGGATTAACTTCACGTTCTCATACTCTACCATTCATACCTCACTTGTCAGCAACAGCTTCACACATGAATATTTTGAATTCCAAGAACTTATTCCCTAATAATAGTCATCGACTACATTTAAATTCAATAGTTTTCATTACCTCGTAACATTGTTGCTCAAATATCACCCAAAATTTTCAAGGTCCTTCACTCGATTCTCCTCGGTCTTTCTCCAACTCGTAACCTCCAAAATATGAATATTCTGTTTATCAAAATTTTATACACACTATTTTACTGTGTGATCCTCTCGATAATTTTATAAATAAATTTATTTACTGCCACTCGTGCAAATTTTATAAATCTTATATATTAATATAAAAAAGTAAATGAAATTACCTTTACTTATTTAGTACATATCCTTTTTCCTTCAAATCAATTTTTTGGGTGGTTTAACTAGCCCAAAATTGTTTTACGTAAAATAGTACAAGTTTTACTAAGAACTTCGTTCCATTATTATTGTAACATTAAAACGAATCAAACTTTTTCAAAATTTCTTTGACGCATTTTCTAAAACTTTATACTATGATTGGTTCACAGTTCCTCTTATCCTCCGTGTAAGAACAAAACATAAATCTTGCGCTCATCAACTATTATTTTTAGGGTTAGCTGTGGCATAAATACGGGCTGTGAAGTCAGTGTCTGAGATACGCACAATGGTCACACCTATTCTTAAGGGAGGCACTGTGTGGGATTCATCCCCAACTGTATTTCAGATTGGTATCAACACTAATTGTTATTACACTGGTATCACGGATAAAGATTTCACTAAGCTCGTCTGAGAAGTTTCTACTTCTGATATTTCACGGCTAAACCACAACACCATTGTAAAAGTCAATTCTATGATTTAATATATTTTTGGCACAAGAAAGCATATTTGCCAATATTTGGGACGTGTTGGTTATTACAAAAGGTTTATCAAAGACTTTTCCATTCTAGCCAAACCTTTCACCAAGCTAAATCATAAGGGGAAGTAGTTTGAGTGATACGAAGAATAGGAATCTGCATATAAGATTCTAAAGAATAAATTGACCACATCCCCAATTATGTCATTACATAATGGCATCGAAAATTTTGTAATCTATTATGATGCCTCGAACCAAGGTTTCAGATGTGTTTTGATGCAATGTAACAATTTTATTGCTTACGCATTTAGACAACCGAAAAACATGAGAAGAACTATACCAAACATGACTTGGAGATGTGGAGACACTACCTCTATGAGACTAAATTCACGATATTTACCGATCATAAAAGTCTTCAACACATCTTTGTTAAAAATAACTGAACATGAGACAAAGGCGATAGGTCGAGTTATTAAATGACTACGACTGTGAGCTTAAGCATCATCCTAGTAAGGAAAATTGCCGATTCTCATAGTAGGAAGGATTCGAGTCCGAGCTTTAAACATGGCTATTCATATGAATCTTACGTCTCAAATCCGTGAAGCAAAACTTGAGGCATTGAAGGAAGAGAATGTCCAACTTGAGGGACTTAAAGGTCTCGAAAAGTGTCACGACCCGGAAAATTCCGACTAATTTTAAACCAAACTCTCGATATGATTTAATATCTTTGACACGATAAGCAAAGTCTATAATATCGAGTCTCAAAAAGTTTGAACTGTTTCATATATTCAATTGACCTTCAACTGCTCCCGACGATTTACGATCAATTAATTGTAAATATATATATGTGTGTATATAAATACTACTTGGAAATATATAATATAATATTAAATCTATTTGTTTAAAAATATATAATATATATTTATGTGATAAAACTTGTTATTTAAAACTGATTATATATATATATAGAGAGAGAGTAACTGAAAAATGATTGATTTCGAGCTTAATTAATAAACGTCAGTGACACTCGGTTGACGTTTCGTTAGTTTTAATATAGATATAATACATGCTCATGAATGATTAACATAAAAGTTGGTCTGTAAATTTATTACGAAGATTTTAGATTTGTTAAAAATATTTTTACATTTTTAAGATTAAATATTAGTACTCCGTACACATAAATTGGAACAGAAAATAAATAATTAGTGAACCTTTTTTATCAGGTTTCAAACAGTTAATGAGTGAAATAATTATTTATATTTAATCTAAAAGTTTGGGATTTTTCGGGACACTTTTATACATTAACTGTTTAGCAATGGACACTATATGACCATCCGAGATAAACCGTCGGTAATTAACAACCAAAAACAGGGATGACTACTGTGCTAGAACACGTTTTTAGATTAATTATTATTATTATATTTATTTACTTTATATGTTGATCTTATATATATATACACACACATTTTGGATATGTGATCAAACATAGAAACCATTCATCACTACCATTTATCTCCTTCAATCGATCATCATCACCGCCGGCTACTACCTCTTGCCACCACCGTTAGCCACCCTTAAACTGCCATGATGTCATAAAAACTGCCACCTTGCATCCCGGCCACTATCCATCTCAACCTCACAGTTTCCACCATTTATCACCCACCGACAACTACCATGATCTGCAGCCATGAACCGCCACCTGGGCACCTTACATGATCCATCACCACCCTCACTTATTTTATCCGGTCACCAAACTAAAACTGCCACCACATCTCTCCTTTCTCTCTCATCCTTCTTTCTTGATTTCTCCTTCGTGAACCCATATTACAACCGAACACCCATTTTATTTCGCTGTTATACTTCTATTTTGATCCACCATTGAACCTGCAAGATATTCGTTGCTGCTACTGCTTACTGTTACTATCTGTTTTTGGCCG
Source organism: Rutidosis leptorrhynchoides (assembly GCF_046630445.1). Classification (NCBI taxonomy): domain Eukaryota; kingdom Viridiplantae; phylum Streptophyta; class Magnoliopsida; order Asterales; family Asteraceae; genus Rutidosis; species Rutidosis leptorrhynchoides. The sequence goes on from NC_092334.1 coordinate 419,129,360, forward strand.
TCAAACGAACTTAAACCGACACTTGATTCTACTATTGTTTCGGCTGAAATGAAGAAAGGTGATGACACTTTTGTGAAGATGGTGATATACTGTAAAAATAACGATGATGATGATTATGTTGGAGACGAATTTGTATCGATTTACAGTGAATGTAGCGATGATGGTTGATGATAATGATACGTGATATAACGGTGATGAAATGATCGAAGATGATGAAGATAAACAGTGAACGTGATTGTAGGAATAAGATTTAGTTCACCTATAACCTATCTCCTTTTCTCTTCTAATCGATCTCCAGTCGAAAGAATGTTAAGATTCATGACTTCGTTCCTGCTGCCGTTTTCAATCGAGATCAAAACAACCTACTATCACTAAGAAAACAGGTATTGTATCGGGCCATTTAACTTATGATAGACTCTTAAACGTTGGGCCATTTCATTTGTAAATGAATATGCAATATGGACTATCTATTTGGGGTTTCTATTGGGCTAACAAACTTGGGCCACGACTTGTAGCTCACCAGTCTATTTTCTTGGTTCATGCTCGACAACACAAACACCCTCAATAATTACGGTATATAAAAAAAAAATCTATTATTATTAATCATCTTATATTTATTATGATTAAATGTTGATAAAATGATAAGATTTTGATTAATATGGTTATTAATACATTCATAATAAAGGTATAATACAATATTGATAAATTGCTTATGGCCTAAAAGATAATATTACGAAAGCAAATATTAGTATGGGATATAATGAGGATAATGGAAAATAAGAGATGTATAAATATATATAACTCTTATCTTATTATTGTTATTTTTTATTATTATTATTATCATTATTTTTTTTTACCATTAAAACTATCATTATTTTTTTAACCTATTAGTTTTATTAAAAACTAGTATTATCATTATTTATATTACTAAGTATCATTATTATTAATATTAGTATTAGAATTTTCATTGATATCAGTATTATTATTAATATGACTATTAAAATGCTATTAAAACTATCATTATTAAAAAAATTACCATTTTTATTAAAAATATTATCTTTATAAAAACTATCATTTTTATTTTATCATTACTATCATTTTTATTAAAACTATTATTATTACTATCATTATCATTATTATTAGTATTAAAATTATTATTAATATTATTATACTTATTTTAATATTATTATAAATATTATTTTGCAAACAAAAGAAATTTATATAAAAATATATTTAATACATAAGTATACTAATATTACTTAATATTAGGATATAATATTATTTATAATGTTATAATGTTAACTAAATTACATATCAAATAAGCATTTTAATATATTATAAGTATTAATAAAATTGTATATGAATATTAATCTTAATACATAACTAAATATATATAAATTACTCGATTACGATTATATGTTTTAATATATATATATAAATGATATAGGTTCGTGAATCCGAGGTCAACCCTACACTTGTTAAATGCCGTCATATGTATTTTTACTACAAAATACATTATTGTGAGTTTCATTTGCTCTCTTTTTAATTGCTTTTGCAATATATATTTTTGGGCTGAGAATACATGCGCTGCTTTTATAAATGTTTACGAAATAGACACAAGTACTTAAAAATATATTCTACGATGAGTTGTACCACCCTGCATATCTTCCCTAATAGCTTGGTAACTACTATTTACATGTGGTATTGTAAACGCGAATCCTGTTGATAGATCTATCGGGCCTGATAACCCCAACCGGACTGGACGACCAGTATTCAACGGTTGCACAGTACTTCGTTTCAGTGACTACACTTGGTACAGTGTAGTGAGATTTCATAATAAAGGGAATATGCGACGTTGATTTAATGTTAAGTATGGTTACCAAGTGCTCAACCACTTAGAATGCTTTACATACACTTGCGAGTGTATTATGTTTATAAATATGAAATCTTGTGGTCTATTAATATATTGAAATGATTGTTAGGATAAACCTATGAACTCACCAACCTTTTGGTTGACACTTTTAAGCATGTTTATTCTCAGGTACGAATTAAGTCTTCCGCTGTGCATTTGCTCATTTTAAAGACATTACTTGGAGTCCTTCATGGCATATTTAGGACAGCGCCTCGTAATGGAACCAAATGTTGAAGACTTCGTCCAGGAGGTTTAGGACGGGTCGTCACAAAAAGCAACTTGAACTCAAGGGAAACGGAACACGGTATTACAATAACCGAATCTGTGTCCCAATCTTCGGAAATCTTCGAGAACTAGTTTTGGATGAAGCACATAAGACTAGGTATTCTATTCACCCAGGCTCTAGTAAAATGTAGATGATGTGAAAGAGTTTTATTGGTGGCCTAATCTGAAATATGATATTGCTGAATATGTGAGCAAATGCATTACTTGTTTGAAAGTTAAGGCCGAGCATTAAAAGCCGTATGGTTTACTTCAACAATCGGATATTCTGCAGTGGAAGTGGTAATGTATCGCTATGGATTTTCTTACCAAATTGCCCAAGACTTCTAGTGGCAATGATACTATTTGGGTCATTGATATCGGCTAAAAAGTCACGTTTTTACCCCCGATATCAGGCCCATATTTAATGAAGTAATCAACTTTATTGCCAAAATATGCATCTATTTTCTTAGATTGGTACATATGGTAATTGCGAAGGCAATGCAAAAAGAATCGGCGAAAACGGACTTAAAACGAAGAATCTAGAGCGAAAACGGCAAAAACTTGGAAAGTTTCTAGAAACAAACGGTCTGCCAAAGTAAAAAAAAATGGTCTGCCATACTATGTGGACGACCTGCTTAATTAAAAACGGGTAGCCCATCAAACGACCCTATTAAACGGGTTGCCAGCCCATTAAACAGACCAACAGGCTTATGGATGTGCTAATTAAATGGCCTACTATAATTCTGGATGGCCTGCCATGATTCTGGATGGCCTGCCATAAACGGCCTACCAGGCTAGAAACTAGTATAAATAGAGCTCATTTGTGTCCATTTCAACACACTCTCCAGTTTTCACTTCTTCAATTCACTCTCAAATTCAGTCTAGTTCGAGAATAGTCTTTCGAGGCGAACACCAAAGATTGTATTAAGAAGCGGTCTAGAGTCAGAGTTGTCACTTTTGTACTTTCAGAACTCGATTAATATACTGGTACTTTTATCTTTCCTCTATCTTTTTATAATATCTTTTATTGCTTTAATAGATGATATTATTGCCATGATTAGCGAGTAGTTATATTTTGTGCATGCTGTGATGTAGTTGTTACGATGTCCGAATATATAAAATTGTGTAATGAGATACTGTTGAGATGCTTTTCGATTATGATTAAACTCAATCGCTTATCCGACTATTAGAACGTGGTTATCGGTTCTGCGATTGGGAAGTCGCGAAACCCGATTCCGAGTACACTATCTGTGTCACCCCTTGGTAAGACACCTCTGCCGGATACATAGGGCATTTGTCAGAGGCACAACGATTGTAGTAAGGCAACCTACCCTACGGATTCCGACAGAGGTTCTTTCATAATGGAAACCCTAATTGATACTAGGAGTACAAGGCTGACATCAGGCTATGCTAGAGTAGTTACTACGCATATAAACATAACACGTATATCGAGGAGGCACAACGGTTGTAGTACTCTATACCTCTGCTATGTATGGCCATGGAAACGACCTCACTGTTGAAGAGTACATTCCACTATAACGCGGTTTCAGACATTGCACTCTGTCTGAGGGATTCTTTAGTAATAGGAACTATTTGTTTAAACCTATAAAGCATTGGAACCGTTAGGATAACCGAATGTTCACATGGAGACTACTATCTGGCCATGCAGTTCCTTTATGGTTGATCTTTTTTAAATAAGAACCTAACTGATCTTTATAAACCAATCGTTAACGAAAGCATCGGAAACATATCATGTCTCTCGGATAAGGGATACCCTCTACTTTAGCTTATGTCTAAGAAAGTTTGGGCCAAGTGGATAGATTAATACGCTGCCTTATCGGATCGCTCATAATAAAAGAGCCATCTAGTGTTAACAAGTAGCTGTGTTACTCTGGCGTCGAGGTAAGAGGCGTTGCTGCCCATTCAGAATCTTCAAGCCTATCGCATACATTATCCCCAATGACATGTCAGTCTTCTGACAGGGGCGGTAGGACCAATATAACGGGTAAATGGTTATCAACTATTCATGAGCCATCATTACACAAATTCAGCAATGTAACTAACAAAATCATAGCATGTACATATTTAACCTTATCTGAAATACGAATTTTACCTATCTGTATTTACTTTATCCTTTAGAAAATTAGAAAACCCAAGATAGAATCACAACTACTCCTTGTTAATTATTGTTGTTAGGTTTTAGGTTCGATTCTGTAGACTTCTTTAAAAACGACCCTAAGTCATACTTCCCTTACTCACCCTAAGGAGTAGTAGATTTAGGCCTCGAACATATAAATTTAAAACAAGAGTACATCCCCGCTAGGAGACCTCGACCGACGGCCGTGCGGCCCGACGACACTGCACACTAAAACACAACCGTCCATTTTGGCCATATCAGTAGGGAACCTAGTTTTTGGCACCACTGCCGGGGAACACTATTATCAGATAATACTGTTTCAACCAATTATATTTTAAGACTTTGAGTGGTGTCTTGGAACACGACTATTATACACGAACTTGGTTGTTGGATTTTCCGAACGGTCTCTAATAATATTAGAACCAAAAGGATCCTGCTTCTCCGTAAGTCATCCTGGCCACTTGGTCAAATAAATACGGTTGAGCGAAACTCTGTTGTCGAAATAGCAGGGGAATCTGCAGCAAGAACCAGAAATTAACCCCGCCAAAAATAACTAACTCTAATTTAGCTTAGATTGCTTTAGGATACCTATAGGACTAACTGTAGCTTAGATTAGATTGCCTTAGATTAACCTTAGGACTAACTTTAGAATAACATTAGGACTATCGTAGCTTAGATAAAACTGGACCTTTCTAGAATCCTTTTTGGATTCTCTATCTAAAATTTACGGCATACCTAGTGTATGTCCCACACTTGATCCAAACCAGGACTGTTGCTATCTACACCTGATTCGGAATCTATTATATCTAAAGCTAGGAGAGAAGACTCCGAGAACTCAATCCAATCTCGCTACGATTCACCCTTGCGGAAAATACCAAACCCTCGATTGAAGGACGAGGAGGACCAATCAGATATCTGGAGATCCAAGGTCATTCTTTCGAGTTAAAACATCACATTGTGCAGCTTATCCAAAATACCTATCAATTTCATGGATTACCGAACGATGATCCTAACTCTTACTTTGACAAATTTATCTCTCTTTCGAACTTCTACAAGTAACAAGGAGTGGACCAAGATATAGTCCGGCTATACTTGTTCCCCTATTCTCTCACTCATCATGCGCGGATGTGGTTTAAAGGATTGGAGAACGATTCCATCACCACATGAACGGAAATGGCTACTAAATTCCTAACCAAATATTTCCCTCCATACAAACAAACCAAGCTTAAAAATGACATCATTAACTTTCGTCAAAGTTATGATGAATCTCTGTACACCGCATAGGAGCGATTCAAAACCTTACCGAAGAAATGCCCGAACCACCAATTGGAGAAGTCAGCTCAAATCTGTACTTTCTACAATAGTATTACAGTAAATCATAGGATGACGATCGATGCAACAGCTCAAGGGAATCTAATGAATCAAACAGTAGAAGAAGCATGGGATTTGCTAGAAAATATGACAATGCATCATCATGACTGGAACAGTGGTGAAAACCTTACATCATCTGCACCTCTCTTCGCATTTAACAATCAAACTGAGGCCATTAAATCCCTCACGGATAAGATGGAAACTCTAGCCAAACAACTCGAAGAATTGAAGTCGCAACCGCAGAAAGTTAATCAGGATCAGGCTTGTCCAAACTGTACCAACCCGTAACCTATTGAAGATTACCAAGTTGAGTACGATAACCCTGATGGATCAGTATATTACATCCAATACCCTGCCCGACCGCAAAACCCTGGATATAACCAAGCCAGGAATAACCAGTTTCAAAGGAACAATCAATCGTTCCAGCCTCATTTTCGACAACCACCTTACCCTTAACATCAATTAACATACGATCAACCATTACCTCTTACTAGACCAACACCCAAAGAAAACCTTCCTGCTAACCAGATTACAAAAGCAACTAACTTGAGTATTAAAGATCAGTTGAACCAGTTCATTCAAGGACATCAGCAGCTGAATTAGAGAACTGCATCTAGACAAGATCAGATGGAGGCACTCATGAAAAATCAATTCGCGCTACTGAAAAGTCTGGATTTGCAGTTCAGACAGTTATCACAACAACTTGAGTCTCGGCCCCAAGGAAGATTGCCAAGAAATACAATCCAAAACCCCCACATAGAGGAAGATAAACAAATAGATTCTATCCTACCGAAGGAAGTACCTGCACCTGGGAGGTGTTCAGCAAGGCTAAAGAATAAGAATGTCAACACTCAGCAGCTGCCCAAGCCGAATCCAGTTCGTGTACCATATCCTGGAAGACTAAAGGAGAAGCCTAAAAAGCTTGGCACCTTCAAGCTTGATGGAAAATTCTTGGACTCTATGTCCATAGTTCCTAATCAGAATAGATACATACGAAGACTTCCCTCTACAAAGGAGCGGATGCCGGATTCCAACAAAATTCCACTGAGCAAAAAATGCACAGCATTACTCAGAGACTCTCTACCCACGAAACTAGGAGATACGGGGAGATTCACATTCCCATGTTCTATCTACCAATCTGGAACCATTCACACATTAGCTGATTTAGGAGAAAGCATTAATCTTATGCTTTACTCTCTTTTTAAGAGATTAGAGCTAGGAGACTTGTTACCAACCAAAATGGCATTCCAACTTGCTAATCATACAATTCATTATCCCAAAGGCATAGTTGAGAACGTCTTGGTAAAAGTCGATCGATTCTTGTATCCTACGGATTTCATAGTGATGGACATCAAGGAAGACCTTGATACACTTATCGTCTTAGGAAGACCATTCATGAATACGGCTAGGACAGTCATCGATGTTTACAATCAAAACTTGGTCTTAAGATCATATGGGGAGTGCGTTACATTCAAAATTGACCAACCTACCTATTTATTGGAACGGGAAGAGATGTTTACTATTTCCAGCAGCCGGATCACTTCCGATGACGAATTTCCATGATCAGTCGCCGACACAAATGAGCATTACGCCACCTGAGCCACAGTCTGATGAAGATCCCGATATGAAAGAAAAAGTTCCCGAAGAAGAAATGGAGGAAGTGGAAGAATCCGGGGAGGAAATGGAAGTAGAAGAAATAGAGGAGGATATGGAAGAAATGGAGGAAGAGACTAATATAGCCCCGCTCATCTCAGCAGCTATTTAAGAGCACCATGAAGAGATTATGCTGCTTGAGATGGAAGATCATAGCAAAGGTTTGGTGATTCGTTTCCATAAAACAAATGAAGAGCCGGCCGATGTTAAAGATATAAAGATTGATCCTATCAGCAGAGAAGCAAGACCCTAGAACACAGACACACCTCATTCACCTACCACTTCAGTTGAGATTGCATCTTTTGACTCAGCTTCAGATGATCAGCCATGCCTAGATATTCTGGTCGACACTCGCTCTCTCCCGACAGTATCAACTCAAGAGGAGCCAGACTCTTCTTTATAACTCTCCGAAATTCCAATCATATCAACCCTGCCGATATGATTTCATTCAACAATGATAATGATGAATTCTTTGAAGAATTTCTCAAAGCCATCAGACACTCGACGATCGAATTGACGACTCTATTAATGGAGCAGACTGAAGCTATCTAAAATGAGTATACCCGATACAAGCAGAGGAACAATGATGATACAGAATTATTGGAAGAGATACTTCAGGACTTTTCGCACTTTACGATCATATCCGCCTAGAGGAATGAGAAAGGGAGCACAATTCAGTAGTTCGTACCATGCACGAGACAAGGTTTTGCCGAGATCAGATGATCATCTACACCAAAGTATACAACGGCACTTCCTTATTCCACTACTCAGAGATCACTACTTTCCCTCATCCGTTGAAACATGGAGCTTTCGACCGGACGCCCGACTTCCCACTCCAATTCACAGATGGTCGAAGACATTAGAAGCCTCTTCATTCTCTTAGATCAAGATGATTTTGAGAGCACACCAGATAGACTTCTGATCTATGTTACTATCGATCACCACGCCTATCTGATTATCAAAGAGTTAGAAGCCGCAGTTATGGTAGAGGAACATCGCAACAATCCTTCGTCCCATTTGGATCCCGACAGAGTTAACCATGCCACATTTGTGACATTCGAGCTCCGACGTATCTTTAATGAGTCAACGGATCCGAGCTTCACATTCAAAGCTGGATGCTGTGAGATCTACCAGAAAGCAGCCGACTTGCTTCTCGATTCAGGATTGCTATTCACCTCCTTTCAGCTACGACTGATAACTAATCTGTGCCGAACTGCCAACAGTTTTTGTGGAGATCCCCGTTTAGAAGATTTTGAGATCATGAAGATACAGTCCCTAGCATTATTTGAGGACCTCAGACATGCACATCCGAGACGAGAAACTATCACCACCATTACCGCATCTATGACTGACGTATATGGGACTGTTAGTTGAGATGTTGAGTACATCCTCGTCGGACTTCAGGACTTATCCAGAGCTATCACTACCCACTACCTCTCCTTCAGAAGATCGACACGAGATATTTGATATCGGCTAAAAAGTCACGTTTTTACCCCCGATATTGAGTTCCAAAAGCATAAAGTTCAAAACTTTATTGGCAAAATAATCACTTTTTCGGTTAAATTTGTAGATAAAGTGATTACGAAGACAATGCAAAAAGAATCGAGGGAATCGGAGCTAAAACGAAGATTCTAGAGTGAAAACGGTGAAAGAAAAGAAATCAAGTTACGATCTAGCAAATTAGAAAGCCAAACAGCTTGCCAAACGGCTTTTCAGTATGGCAAGCGGCCTGCCATACACCCAGATCAAATGGGCATGTCAAACGGGCTAGCCTGGCAAACGACCTCACCAAACGGCCTACCAAACGGCATGCCAGCCATTTGCAGGCAATTTTCACTTCTATTTAAAGGGCTTTTTATCATCCAATTTCAACACACCTCTCCTCACTCTCTCACTACAATACACTTTCTCTCACTAGAGCTTTCAAGGCCTTCTCACCTCCGAGCGAGAAATTAATTACCCGGAGGCGAACGCCGAAGATTGTAATAGGAGCAGTCTAGAGGATGTCAGCACTTGTAATGGTCCAGATCTCGTCTGTAAATGTTGAACACTATCCTTAATTTAATAAAGTTATCTTGTTATTTTAAGTTGCTTTCATCTTGCATTCCTATCTATCTGTTACAAATGTTTATTATGTGTTGAATACTTTATCTGAACCTTATGCTATTGTTATGCTGAAACCTTGATGGTTTAGAAGTTTAATTTACGGATCACTCTTTCCGCTTACTCACGTGGCTATAACCTAGTATTAGGACCCGATCAACCCTATTATACAAGGTAAGTAATTGTGTGTGCTTAACGTCACAATAGGGATATAGTACCTACGTACGAATAACCATTTATTCGTCAAAGAAGAGATGCTCATTTAGGTTGTGATTAGAGTAGGCATTATAGAGTTCAGTGAAAATTGTCTTGCTCAGAAGTATGATTCGCGTAAGAAGCAACGTTCTTGAGATGTTGTAACATGATCCGGGATTGAGTAAGTGATCGTAAAGGAGAGACTTCTAATCTAATTAGCAGTACCTTAGAATATGATTGCACATATGTTAATGTTAAGGCATAGCTTAGTATTAAGTGGGGGAATATTGCTTTAGTCAGACTAACTAGGATTAAGAAAAGTTGAGACTTTCTTTTAGGGATATACCACTTTGTTCATGTACCTAGGATTCCATCCATAAGGTCGTTTAAACCCTCTAAGGTTAATGTTGGGAGTAGGGATATCCATCTTAGCCAGAATCTTTAAGGCCTAAACTCTTAGTGACAAATCAATTATGTTCATAGCCCAGTTGATTGAGGTTTAGTGTTTATTCTAGGAAGTTAAACTCTTGCGATAGTTTCCCATCAGAATTCTATTATTCATACCTATCTATCTTTATCTTTATAATTATATTATAGCTATATTAGTTAATCTTAACCTATCACCACTTGTCGCTTGGGCTAACTACATAGGCGTTTTTATCCCACGTTACTGAGCAAACATACAAAAATACGAACCTGAGTTATATTTACCAATTACTCGTTAAAAGGAAGACAAGTAGGTGAGTTATAGCTAGGAACCCCAGCTAAATATAAATAATAAAACCCTCGCTTTCTTTTGGTAGCTAATTCTGACGTGTTGCAACCTAACGACACCGCAAAAATAAAACCGTCCGTTTTGGCCATATCAAAAGATAGTAGAAGTTTTTGTCGCCGCGGTCGGGGACTTATTTTCTATATGTTAAGGTAACCGTTAATTCTATCAAGATATCTGAGATTCTTGAGTGGTGTCTAAGAAAGGCAATTATACACGGACTTGGTTGTTGGATTTTTCGAACAGTCTCCAATTATATTAGAACCAATAGGATCCTGCCTCTCCGGTGTCGGCCTGACCACTTGTGTCAAATATAAATTGGTAAGAAACACACATGGTTAACAAACACGAGTTTGTCAGTATAGGATTTAAAGTCGCCATTATAAGTAAACCCTTTTTAAAACTATAAAAACAATATATTAATTATGGTATTAATTTATGTAGATTCCAGTTCAAACTTAACCTATTACGAAGAAAGTGCGAAAGGTAGTTGCTCTCCCAAAACTTTAGAAATCGGAGAAGTTTTCCTTTATAAAACCAAAACAAATCTAGACCCTGATGAATCTCATCAAGAATTAGTTCTTGATCCTTGTAGTCCAAGAAGTCGGATAACTTCATCCGACTTAGAGATTTCGTTGCTTTTAGATAAGATGGACTCAAATGAATCAGGATTCGACCCTCTTCACGATCCAAAAGGGAGGCTCAGTCTTAACGAACTCCTAATTATGGAAGATGAAATACGGGAAGAATATCCAACTATTTTAAATTATCAAGACTTGTTTGAATTTAATCAAAAAGATAAACGACACATTGATAAAACAAAACTCCGTTTACTGGAAATCTGTTGAATCCTAGTAGAAGGTTAGACGTCTATAGAGAATTCATTAGGCACCCCTATTCCTCAGACTTCCCGTTCTCAATATTTCAAATCAATATGTTAAAAGAGCCGCGAAGTTCGTTCTCTTCACAAACTGGTAAAAGAATGTGGGGATGATATTTTAGTCAAGTATCGGGATGCAGAAATTGATTTCAAATTCGATTTAGTGTCATTCGTCAGTTTCTACCTCACATCAGTGATAAGGAATTTTCTCAAATTCATATCAACCGTTATGTCGCCGTAATGATTTTTGAATTAGAATTTTCGATTGAAACAAAAAACCGAACCCTATTTTAAAATATGGAGATCGAGATTTCTTCTACTTTGATCCAGCCTCATTTTTCATCAAAAGATTAATTGAAGTATTTCCGGATTCAACCAAGGAAAGAATATATCAGAACTTCTTCGCAAAAAGAAAGGAAGTATATTCTGAACTCGTGCAAATCCTAACTATGTTAAAATTTCCATTTACAACTCCGCAAAGAAAGATCATTCGAGAAATATCTGAAAACTTTAAATTTACTATTGGTGATCCTAACTGCGCGGAAGACCTTTTATTTTAAGACACAATGTCAAAACTTTTTTTCGAACTTAATTATCGAGATACTAGACCAAGAGATGGAATTTCGAACATTAAATAAGTTAAAAGGGCTGTGGTTAAACTTATGGACGACATCAGAGATTTACAAAAGCGTAAGCTTAAAATGTTAAGTGACTTCGAGATAATTTCAGTACACTCTGCTGATTTACTCTGGATGGTCAAAGAATCTTTAAATTTATCTTTCTTTCCGCGTCATTTCTGGAACTTAGTTGTGAAACCTATGTAAATTGAGTTTTTAATAAAATAAAATGTTTTAATTTTACTCCGTCCATTTGTCTTTTTCTTTTAAATTTTAGTTTAATTAATAAACATAACCGGATTAAGATCCGAAGTAAAATTTTATTTTTCTTTTATTAATCTAGTGAAATTTTTAAAATTTTAGAAAAAATATAAAAATTCGCTAGTCGGGTCAGGGAAATAAGCCCGTGAGCCACACGGGCCCATTTTTCTTTCTCCTTTTCTTCTCCTCTCTCATTTTTCTTCTTTCTTCTTTATTTTCTTCTTCCCTTCCCTCTGTTCCTTCGGCCGACGAGCTCCACCACCACCACCATCCTCAAATCTTAACCAATTTTCACGATTCAAAGCTCTAATCTGCATCTCTCGAGCCTCCTAAACGCTTTTCCATCATCAATTTTGCATAAAAAGTACTTTTTCACGGTTAAAATTCGAATTTTTACTCGAAGTCAAATTTTTTACTTTTGAGAAAAATTATGTTTTATGCCCGATTTTGAATTTCTATATGCTTAGTTAGATAATGTGATTGATATGTGTTAGTTTTTAGGTTCGATTGAACATTTTGGCTCACTTTTAGCTTTTGATTCGTTGTTTTAGGTTTTAGGCTGGGAATTGGTTAAATTTTTAGAAACTTGATGTTTTGTTAGCTCATTTAGGCTTAGTAACTCATCTAGAGTGCTTAGAAACTAGTTTTGGAACAATTTAGACTTGTTTGCTTGAAAACTGAAATTTTGGTAAAACTACACTAAATTAGGCTTAGGGTTATTCCTATAGTTAAAACGTTTTTTAAAACTTAGGATCGCTCGAAAATTAGCCTAAATGAAGATAGCATTGACTTGCAAATGAAAACTGAGCCAAGTCTTTGACTTTTCTTATTTTGTACGTTTTAAGCAAAATGAATATTTTTCGGTAAAAATGGTCTTAAACCTTGACTTAAGGATGTTATAGGTAAAGTTTGATGATTAAAAATATTTAAGGTAATTTAAAATGCTCATTAGAATCATTGTATGCTTAAAAAACATCCTACTTTAATCAAAGTTGCTTATTAACGACTAACTTGCTATAATTATTATTTTTAGCATTATTTATTGCAATCACGGGTACGCTTTGAATTTTGCTTGAAAATAAGTTTATAGTAAGATTAGATATTGTTTGCGGTAATTTTGGCTATAATTGACTATAACAGAGAATTGGAAAATGCCATTTTTAAAGCCCTCATTTCGAATTATTATTTTTTTTTTTTGGAAAATATAAGCATTTTTCATTTCTATGTGTTATTATAAGTCTTATTATTTTGGAACATAACCTACATTACTTGACTTTTGCAGATGCCAATTATCTATCAGAAGAGTATGAGTTGCCCCATTACCTGCTCGGGCAAGACAACCCGGCGGATAACGAACCGTTCATGCGGAATTGGATAAACCGACAAAAGGGTGCCAACAAATACATAAACTGGGAAATAATGGAGCAATGTGGTTTGGGCCGATGAGCTAAGATAGATTTTGAGTTTTATAGCACACTGGAAAGTAAACAGCACATGGCAAAGGCTGTTTGAAATTCATGAACGGGTGTATCAGGAGCCGTATGCAGAATTCATAGCAACATGGAGATTTGAAGCGGATGTTGACTAGGAGGAGTACAACAGTCATCAGTGTATCCATTTCCACCATCAAAATCAAATGTACCACCTGACTCTTGGGCAGTTCGCAATGCACCTAGAACTGTACAAGAGATCACACGTTAACCGGTATGTGTTTAAAAGAGGATTCACCACCCTGAACAACATCGATCATCAAGCTTTCTGGCGAATCTACACCTCCGATAATGAAGCCTGGAGGTCAAGTAAGAAGGCTTCAAACATCAGCAATCTCGTTCATCGCATTCTTCACCACCTCATCGCCAAAACCCTTCACCACATGGCGGTGCCGTCACCGTTAATGATATGCACCTAATGCATGCCATGATCAATAACCAAAATATGCAAGTCGCATACCTTCTCGCTCAAGCATTTACCAATGAAAAAAATGCCTCGAGGACAGTCGTGCCAGTTTTGGGAGCCGTTGTCACCAAACTCCTTCACAGGATGCATGTTTTAGGAAGTATTGATAGATTTGGATATGTGACAGCAGCTGAGTCTGAAGAAATCGGGTATAAACTACTACACACTTGGCAGTACATTCAGATTGAGGACAAGCAGTTAATAGTTACAGATAATCCGGCAATATCAGACTCGGAAGACCGGACAGTTCCAGGGGTAAGAGTTAAGGGATTCAGGCCTGATATGAGGACTAGAGATGGTCGAAGACGGCGAGGTTCACAGGAACCACGGGATGAGGATGATCCCACTACACAGGGTAGGCCCACTGACACTCGTCGACACTCATGAGTAGGAGAGAGGCATCGGCCGCGTTTTCCACCGTACCATTATCATATGGGGGATCTGCCTGGAGATGAGAGTTGGTTTGCTCAGCATGCGATCTTTTAGAATTTGGATCACTTCAAACATCACGCGGGCAGACAGCTTAATGTCCCTCCATACCCTCACGAGTATCCGGTGGTGTACGCCCACAGAGACCCTAGAGGTGCAGGACCTAGCACTCAGCATCCACGACCCCCATCTCCTCCACCACATCATCATTTCACCCAGCACACAGTCATTCCATCTCCTCCAAGGGAACCGAGGACAATGGCAGAGGATTTGGCTAACAGCATTTTTGGAACCACCAATGTCAGCACCAACAGAGATACATCAGCTGATGATCAGAACAGTGCGTGGGACCAGGCTGCGAGTCAATATATGGCCGAGGATGTTACACAAGGAATGGGAGGTATGGGCATAAACTCGAATTTGGGAAGAGATTTACAAGAATGGTAGGGTTGGCGTACAGGGCCTGTGATTCACACGAGCACCTCATTGCTCACGGGACTGATCGCACGATCAGATGAGGTCCAATACACGATATCTTCGGGCTGAACACGGCAGAATTGGCACAGAAATTCACTACAGATGAGGAGATGACTGATGAGGGACAGTCTGCTTTGAGGAACCTGACGAGGCCACGCACGAGTGTATCTTACTCTCTTCCGTACCATCCAGCTCAGCCATAACTTTCCCTATCTCTGAACTATTTTTATGATTACTTGTGATCTTTTGATACAATATTATATTATTAAACTATGTCTGTACGCCCGATCTCGGGCATAACTACTTTGGTGTTTTTAAGTTTGTATGATAATTAGAATAAAATAGCATGAATAAAACGTCACAAACAACTGACGATCGAGATCATACAAGATGAAAGCACGACTTGGAGTAAGGACGCACTGAATGAGGATGACGTCAACACGAGAATAGAAGAAATCATAATCGGTAAACCATCCATCGCACGCCTTGCAACCATAGGGGAGTACTACATCTTCACCGTTTTTTCAATAGAATATACGCAAATTACTATATCACTTTAAACACTAAGTGTGGGATTGGCAACCCCATCAAAATAAACTTTTAATAACAAAACGCCTCTTTCAAAACCTAAGTGTGGGATACGCCGTATCCTTAACATTGAGGACAATGTTATTTTAAATTGTGGAATAGCAAATATTGCACATAATGATTCTTGTAAAAATCCTCAACTGTTTTTCACAAAATTTAAAACTTTTCGAACTATAAAACACTAAGGATTATAAATTCTATAAAAGATCAAAAAGTTTTTGCTACAAATAGACAAAAGAGTAAAACAAGATGAATTTTTTTTTGCGAAAATCAAACCGAATTTTCCAAAAGAGCATTGCATAACGAAAGGCGTGATTTGACTCATTATAATTGTTGTGAGGCACACCCATATAAGGCTTTATAAGCACTCATTTTTAGTGCTTCACTATACTTCCGTTGAGCGCGCCGATGTTAACATCTCAGAATCAGAACTTGCTCTTGATCTACATTTCGGAATCGCACATTTTGACGAGAACTACTAAGTTAGAACCTCGGCTATTCGTGAAGACAAAAACACCCCCATTACACACCTTCATTGCCATATTCACTCCAAATCACCACAAATTCCATCCACCACTACGTATCCATTCTATTCGCTTCATAAATAAAGAAATAAATCCTGACAAAATCATTCCTTCCGGGAAAACCTCTAAACCGCATTAGAAAATGCGAGCATCCAAGCCAATTATTAAGGAGACCGCCAATAAAAGGATACCTCGAAGAGAAAAGCAAAAGATGTTTGCCAAAAAAAAATGTTGATGAATAAAGGTTCTGAGAAAAGGAGCGGAACCAGAAAAAGACTCGAGAAAAGAACTCTTGGCAGTCTAAAAGAAGGATGCTCATCTTGAAATTCCTGACAAAAATATAAAAGGATCACCGAAAATCAATCTTTTAAAAGAACTCATATCTATCAAACCCTTCACACCCCAAAAATCCCATCTCTTCACAGTACGAGCGGAGTCCATAACTGAAAATTCTCTCAAAAAAGTGATGGAGATTTGAGTCTTGATCAAGCCTATGGCGAAGAATGTGAGCATGACTGGCTAAGAGCGATTTCATTTCTTAGAACTATAGGACACCCAAAACACTTTGGTGAATTGAGTGACCCGAGTGAGATAGCCTTAGTTATGTAACATCCTCTCATGCTTGCGGGGAAAAGGTTTGGGAATAACAAAAAGAATAAAACCAAGTTTTCGTTCCTGCGTCTTGTGGAAAAAAGACCACTTGATCACTACAAATAAAAATCTTCAGTGTTAAAAGCTCGAAAGTTTGTTTGAGGACAAGCAAAGTCTATGTGTGGGATATTTGATATCGGCTAAAAAGTCACGTTTTTACCTCCGATATTGAGTCCCAAAAGCATAAAGTTCAAAACTTTGTTGGAAAAATAATCGCTTTTTAGGTTAAATTTGTAGATAAAGTGATTACGAAGATAATGCAAAAAGAATCACGGGAATCAGAGCTAAAACGAAGATTCTAGAGCGAAAACGGTGAAAGACAAGAAATCAAGTTACGATCCAGTAAATCAGCAAGCTAAACGGCTTGCCAAATGGCTTTCCAGTATGGCAAACAGCCTGCCATACGCCCAGATCAAATGGGCATGTCAAACGGGCTGGCCTGGCAAATGGGCTCACCAAACGGCCTGCCAAATGGCTTGAAAAACGATCTGCCAGCCGTTTGCAGGCCATTTTCACTTCTATTTAAAGGGCTTTTGTCATCTAACTTCAACACACCTCTCCTCACTCTCTCACTACAATACACTTTCTCTCACTAGAGCTTTCAAGGCCTTCTCACCTCCGAGCGGGAAATTAAGTACCCGGAGGTGAACGTCGAAGATTGTAATAGGAGCGGTCTAGAGGATGCCAGCACTTATAATGGTCCAGATCTCGTCTGTAAATGTGAATGCTTTCCTTAATTTAATAAAGCTATCTTGTTATTATAAGTTGCTTTCTTCTTGCATGCCTATCTATCTGTTACAAATTTTTATTATGTGCTGAATACTTTATCTGAACCTTATGCTATTGTTATGCTGAAACCTTGAATGTTTAGAAGTTTAATTTATGGATCACTCTTTCTACTTAGTCACGTGGCTATAACCTAGTATTAGGACCCGATCAACCCTATTATACAAGGTAAGTAATTATGTGTGCTTAACGTCACAATAGAGATATAGTACCTACGTACGAATAACCATTTATTCGTCAAAGAAGAGCTGCCCATTTAGGTTGTGATTAGAGTAGGCATTATAGAGTTCAGTGAACACTGTCTTGCTCAGAAGCATGATTCGCGTCAGAAGGAATGTTCTTGAGATGTTGTAAGATGATCCAGGGTTGAGTAAGTGATCGTAAAGGAGAGACTTCTAATCCAATTAGCAGCACCTTAGAATATCTAAGATTGCACATCTGTTAATGTTAAGTCATAGCTTAGTATTAAGTGGTGGAATATTGCTTTAGTCAGACTAACTAGGATTAAGAAAAGCTGAGACTTTCCATTAGGGATATACCACTTTGTTCATGTACCTAGGATTCCATCCATAAGGTCGTTTAAACCCTCTAAGGT
The DNA here is from genome assembly GCF_046630445.1 of Rutidosis leptorrhynchoides. Classification (NCBI taxonomy): domain Eukaryota; kingdom Viridiplantae; phylum Streptophyta; class Magnoliopsida; order Asterales; family Asteraceae; genus Rutidosis; species Rutidosis leptorrhynchoides. The sequence continues at coordinate 419,147,531 of NC_092334.1, forward strand.
TAACGTTAGGAGTAGGGATATCCATCTTAGCCAGAATCTTCAAGGCCTAAACTCTTAGTGACAAATCAATTAGGTTCATATCTCAGTTGATTGAGTTTTAGTATTTATTCTAGGAAGTTAAACTCTTGTGATAGTTTCCCATCAGAATTCTATTCTACATACCTATCTATCTTTATCTTCATAATTATATTATAGCTATATTAGTTAATCTTAACCTATCACCACTTGTCTCTAGGACTAACTATATAGGCACTTTTATCCTGCGTTACTGAGCAAACATACAAAAATACGAACCTGAGTTAAATTTACCACTTACTCGTTAAAAGGAAGACAAGTAGGTGAGTTATAGCTAGGAACCCCAGCTAAATATAAATAATAAAACCCTCGCTTTCTTTTGGTAGCTAATTCTGACGTGTTGTGACCTAACGACACCGCACAAATAAAACCGTCCGTTTTGGCCATATCAGTATTCCGGACCTTCTCTACCTTTTGGTCCGTCACTTTCTTAGGATCTACCCGCCAAGATATGTTCACCCTCAGCTTAACGAAGACATCATCAGGAAGGGTTTGTCTATTTTACCATGGTAGACAAGGTATTGGTCGAGCCAATGACGTTAAACAAAAGCGCTTCTTGGGAAGCAACCCATGAATAAAGTAGAGTAGAAGATAATAAAGGAATGAAGATGACAAAGATCCCATTAGAGACCAAGAGCCAAGAGATTGTCGGAGCCTTCTACCTCTTCAAAGTCAGCCAGCTTCTTAATTCGCTTTCTCAGTAGCCGAAAAAGGGTACTGATAACTCCTAAATTATACAGTATTTTGATAACATTTTAAGGAGTTATCTTAACATTTTGAAGTCATTTTAATCCTAAAACACATTAAAATGGGGTAAAAAGGGGGAAAAGGTAATTCTAATAATTTTATTAGAGTTATGTATCAAACAGGATCAAAAACAGGTAAAAACTGCTAAAAATTGGATGAAGCCGCCAGCCTGACACTTAAAGCCGCCGGCTTGGACATAAAGTTCCAGAAATCTGCAGAAAACATCAGGATTCAAAAGGCAGCAATAAAGCCGCCGGCTTGCATTTGAAGTAGCCGGCCTAAATCCAGTTTCGTGTACTTAAAGCCCAAGAAAAGTTAATAAACAAAAACGAAATCAAAAAGATTGCCTGATCCCTGAAGCCGCCGGCTTCCCACATAAGCCGCCGGCCTAACTAGGACGGTTACGCGTTTGTGTACTTGCGGATCACGTAAAACTTGCAAAAGGAGTCACCGACCAACTAAAGCCGCCGTCTTCCCAATGAAGGCATCGGCTTGGCAACCGAGTTTGAAAAGTATAAATAGGGGCCTTCTGTATCAGTTTTCAATATACCTTTGTTCTTATTTCATTTTTAATTTTAGGTTTTCTCTAAAACCTTTAGATTAGACTTTATATATTCAATTGTAATCAAGATTATCAAAGTTAATAAATCAAGTTTCATTCAATCTACCTTTTTGAGGTATGAATCTATCTTTATATTATTATTTATTCTGTTTTATTTACTTTAACTGCTTCGGTTTGTCTTCCACTATGAACTAAACGTTCGTAGTGGTTATGTGGATGAAAACTAAAACTTTGTCTGGGAATCAGATGAAGCCGCTGGCTTCACCAGACCAAGCCGCCGGATTGACTGGAATAAAGTCGCCGGCTTCGTGCTTCGTGCTTCATTCCGTACAGTTTCTGTAATGATATTTAAACTTTTTTGAATCTGTTATGCTTTAATATTCTTGTTTGCCATGCTTAATGATTACATAACATGATTTTAGGATTGATTAATACTTAATTCAATGATCTATTATTCGATTCATGCTACTTGTTTAGTTCTAGTCCATCAAACTTGTTCAATTGAATTGCATGCAACTAGGTTAAACAACATAATAGTAATAAATCTGTTTAATTTGAAATACGCTTATATAATAGAGTTTGATATTGTTAGACTTAATCGAAGATCTTTTGTTTGGATATGTTTAATTAATGATTGCATGAAAACTTAGTAGTAATTAACTTTCAGCTAGTAACTTGAGTTGAACTACTTGATGTTTAATAGTTTATATAATTTGTTAGTCTATTTGAATGTTGATCCGCATCATAAGATTGATATGTATCATGTAATTGAATTGAACATGAAGAATTGCGATGTTAGTTATGCACATCACATATCTAGCATATGCTTTAAGTCCTTCTTATTAAATGATATGCAACACTTATCTTAGCCTGCTTAGGGATAATGATTGGTCTATGGTTGTTATCTTGATTTGTGTTAATATAAGTTATGAAACTTGCCTAATATGATTCCTGTATGAGTACTCGTTCATGTGACTACTTTTATTTATTATTGTTCGTTTTGAATCTTCAATTCCTTGTTTTATTATTATTTTATTTACTTTCAATCATGTATTTTCTAAGATATAAAAATTCAACAACCTAAAAACAAATAAACATCTATCTTTAGTTCTTTAATAAGAATTAAACTATAAAAAACAACTTATAACGCACCTACGCTCTCTTGGGACAATAACCTAAAATACTACATCTGATCGGGTCTTGTTGCTCGTTAAGGTGTTAAAGTGTATTAAATAATGGTTTTATAAATTTAAAAGTTGAAATTCAAATTAAGCGCTATTGCACACACTTTTGACACATCAACTTTTTGGCGCAGCTCCCGGGGAGCGCGGTAAATACAGAAATTGGATATATTTTGGTTATTGATATTTCTTGTAAACAATTGATGATGGTCTTCCTTTAGGGGAGGGTTGCTGGGGTTCCGAATTAAAGGCTCCTGGTCGAACCTAGATGCTGACGGTCGCTTAAGTATTGAAAGATTCAATAGGCCATTTATGTTTGATTATTCATTGTTATGCAATAAAAGTTGTTACTTAATATTTATATTTATAATTTTGTCATTAATATTTAGTATTATAGTTATCAATTTAAATTTTATTAATATATTAAAAGATAACCAACATATTAGATAAAATTATTAAATAAAGAGATTATATTAAATTATTTCCTTATCATAAAATCTAGAAAATTTTCTCCTAAAATTTTTTTTTTTTTTTTTTTTATGATTTTAGATCACATGAATACCCGATCCAAGAATCCCATCTTAGAAGACATGTTACCCAATCTCGATATATTATTTAAACATTCTAAAGAGCCGAATATTGTTAGGAAATTAAACTTCGATGAGGGAACTACTTCTCATAGTTCATTGTCTAGTACACCGTCTAGTCCTGATTCTAATTTGGGATCTTTTTTTGATTCCGACATTGAAATGACTACCGAAAATTCAATGGAAGCGTTAATGAAAGTGGGTCGAGAAGGATTAGGTCACACCATTACTCAGCCAACTATAAAAGAAAATTTGAAATTAAGGGTCTTATCTTTCACTTGCTTAAGGATAATCAATTTAGGAATACTGAAAAAGAAGATGCTAATGCTCACATTCAAAACTTCAAGGATATTTGTAATCTGTTTAATATCACTAATGTTGAAAGTAATGTAATTTATCTTCGCTTGTTTCCATGGTCGTTAAAAGATGAAGCTAAGGAGTGGTTAAATTCGTTGCCCAAAGGAGATATCACTAGTTGGGATACTATGCTTGAATTTTTTTTAACTCGTTTCTTTCCCGCATCCAAAACAATCACCCTTCAAACTGAAATTGCAAATTTTTGTCAAAAAACTAATGAGACACTTTACTCTGCTTGGGTTAGATTTGGTCAATTGCTTAGGGGTTGTCCACAACATGGTTTAGATACATTTAAAAAGGTAACTACTTTCTATAAAGGTTGTGACATAGCTACGAGAAGAGAGATTGATACGTCTGCTGGAGGAAATATCATGAGTAAAACTGCCGAAGCTGAATCATTGGTTAATAAGTTAGCTGCTCATTCCTATGAATGGCATCAAGACATAGACATTTCCCGTTCTGTCAAATCTGTTAGTTATGATTCTGAAGATATGATTAACGCTATGAATGCGCAGTTGGGTAATTTAGGAAGACAAATAGAAAAGCTTACCAAAGAAATGCATATCATTAAGGTAGGTTGCGAAAAATGCCAAGGTCCTCACGCTACAAAAGATTGTGTTACTAGTCTTACTATGGAGCAGGTTGAAAACGTCTCTTACGTGAATCAATATCAAGGAAATCCGAACTACCATAATAATTATAGTACACCTCATCCTACTAATAATTAAAACGCACCTGGTTTCTTTCCTGTTAGAGCGCCCTTCATTTCAAATTCGCCTCCTAATGCTCAATCCGAGAACAAATCCAATCTTGAAGAAAGCATCCTAACTTTCATCAAGAATCAAAATGAAGCTAATGATAACATCAAAGCTCAACTTTCCCAAGTACAAAATAATCATCAAGCATCCATTCAAAACATAGAATGCAATGTTACTAAGTTATTCAAACTTGTCGAAGGAAAAGTTCCTGCTGAATCTGAAAGTTCTAAGGAGGTTCGTTTTGAGAAATTTAATATGGTTAGAGAAGTGAAAAGGGTTGAAACTTATGAACCTTGTTTGAGGTATTTATGGGAATATGAAATTGGGGAAGAGGAATATGATCAAGAGATTAAGAAATTAACTACTGATGAAGAAGTTAAATCAAAAGATGTTAAAGTTCAAGGTCATTACGATCATTTTTATGCATGAGATGTTTGATGAAGGAGAAGAGGCTAATGAAAAAGCTAGTGAGAATGATGAAGTTGCTAGTGAAAAATCTGAGTGTGATAATAATGAAGATAGGTTGGTTGAAACTATGAAGCAACTAGAAGAAAGAAGAAAGGAAGGCTTCCGTCCTATTTATTCATTCACCGTTGAGCCATTAAAACCATCTGAAACACCCGAGTTTCCTGTTATGCGTGTTGATCCAGGAGAATTCCAAGTTCCTTGCTTAATTCGTAGTCCCATTCCTATCATTGGATTAGCCGATACTGGTTCTAGCATTAATTTTATGCCATTTTCTGTCTACAATCGATTAGGATTGCCATCCTTGGAACCTATCCAAGGGATTGTTTGCTTTGCCGATAGCCGTTTACAAAAGCCGTTGTGGATTATTAAAAAAGTTGAAATCATTGTTGGTTAGGCTTTTTATAAGGTTTATTTTATGGCTATGGACATGGAAGAAGATCCTATAACTCCTCTAATTTTAGGATCACCGTGTTTAGCTACCGCTCGTGCTACAATTAACTATGCAAATAATACTTTTATCATTCATAATGGTGCTCTTATTGAATCTCTTCCGCTAATGCCTAGCTCTAGAGTTCCATGAACAAATGTGAAAATGGTTAGAGTTGATAAAGAGGATGATGATGATCTCACGGTTGATAAAATAGTAACGAAATTCTTGAAAGAGCAGTATAAGATTAGTAGGGAAGTGAGGAGGAAAATTCATGATTTAAATGTTCAATTCAAAATGTCATTCCGTACAAGCCTTAACACCATATTGAGTTTTTTAGAACAAATTAAAATGTTAATTGAGATTGAGAAGAATAAGTGTGGGAAAAATCAGCCTAAGGAGTGATCCCAATCAAATAATGAGTCGCGCAACCGACTCTATAATCAAAAATATATATCCCTATATATTTATTAGGATTATGTTTTCTAAGTATTTCATTATTTGTTTATTTAATTATGAATGTAAGCGCAATATAGCTCCTAAGTGTTAAAGTGATAAAGTGATGAAAGTTATTAATAAAATATTATGTTTGTGTTATATTTTGCATTGTTTAACAAAATCTTGTCAAGTTGTTTATATTGAATTCAAAGAAATCCGCAAAGTGTTTCGCCATCATTGTATGATCCTACAATCAAGTAACATCACTCTTTCCCTTATTTTCAATTATGTCTTTCATTTATTACTATTTTTAATTATAAATACAATGAGGACATTGCATAATCTAAGTGTGGGGATGGAAGTGATTAATCACTTAAAAGCTTAAAAAGATACAATTTTCCCCAAAAAGTCAAAAAATGGGTACAAATTAATTTTTTTTTAGAAAGTATAAATTCTTAGTCAAACTTATGTCTTTTACTAATTTAATCTTAAATTATAATAAAACTACTCTCAATTTCGAGATCGGATTATTTATTTAAGATAAGAAGTAAAACGCCAAATATGGTGAAACGATTGCAAACTTATAGACACTACCATATGGTATAATAAGCATGGACCACTGAGGCAGCATAAGAGTCCCAATAAGGACCAACTTAGAAAAAATTGCCAAGTGTAAAGCTAATGCTAAGCATGAAAGTAAAAGAAATGAAAAGACAAAAGAGCTCAATGAAGGCCAACAAGAGTAAAAGAAAAGAGTTCTAATGAGAACCACACACTTATAAAAATTCTAGTTAGAAAACAAAAGAGTCCAATGATGACCAAATTGTATAAATCTGATTTAATAAACATTAGGACCGCTTGTATTCCTTGGTCTGGTTCAGACTAGTTCTTGTCTTAATAAAATGCTAACTTTTAATTAGACATATTTTTGACTTTGCATTTTACTTCAACTCTATACCCATTTAAATAAATGGAATTATAAAGTTTACTTGAGGACAAGTAAAGGTTTAAGTGTGGAGAATTTGATAACTCCAAAATTATACATTATTTTGATAATATTTTAAGGAGTTATCTTAGCATTTTGAAGTCATTTTAATCCTAAAACACACTAAAATGGGTAAAAAGGGGAAAAAGGTAATTATAATAATTTTATTAAAGTTATGTATCAAACAGGATCAAAAACAGGTAAAAACTGCAGAAAATTGGATGAAGCCGCTGGCCTGGCACATGAAGCCGCCAGCTTGGACAGAAAGTTCCAGAAAGTTCCAGAACTCTTCAGAAAACATCAGGATTCGAAAGACAACAATAAATCCGCCAGCTTGCATTTGAAACCGCCATCCTAAATCCAGTCTCGTGTACTTAAAGCCCAAGAAAAGTTAAAAATGGAAACGAAATCAAAAAGATTACGCGTTTTTGTACTTGCGGATCACGTAAAACTTGCAAAAGGAGTCACCGACCAACTGAAGCCGTCGACTTCCCAATGAAGCCGCTGGATTGGCCACAGAGTTTAAAAAGTATAAATAGGGGCCTTCTGTACCAGTTTTCAATATACCTTTGTTCTTATTTCGTTTTTCTTTTAGGGTTTTCACTAAAACCCATAGATTAGGTTTTATTTGCAATTGTAATCAAGATTATCAAAATTATTAATTCAAGTTTCTTTTCATCACCTTTTTGAGGAATGAATCCATCTTTATATTATTGTTTATGATGTTTTATTTACTTTAACTGCTTATGTTCGTCTTCCACTATGAACTAAACGTTCGTAGTGGTTACGTGGATGAAAACTAAAACTTTGTCTGGGAATCAGATGAAGTCACCGGCTTCACCAGACCAAGCCGCCGACTTGACTAGAACAAAGCCGCCGACTTCGTGCTTCATTCCGTACAGTTTCTGATTCTTTTCCAGATCTATATGGTCGAGTTTCCGTAATGATATTTGAACTGTTTTGAATCTGTTATGCTTTAGTATGCTTGTTTGCCATGCTTAATGATTAGATAACATGGTTTTAGGATTGATTAATACTTAATCCAACGATCTATTATTCGATTCATGCTACTTGTTTAGATCTAGTCCATCAAACTTGTTAAGTTGAATTGCATGCAACTAGGTTAAACAACATAATAGTGATAAATATGTTTAATTTGAATTACTCTTATATAATAGTGTTTGATATTGTTAGGCTTAATCGATGATCCTTTGTTTGGATATGTTTAATTAATGATTGCATGAAAACTTAGTAGTAATTAACTTTCAGCTAGTAACTTGAGTTGATCTACTTGATGTTTAATAGCTTATATAATTTGTTAGTCTATTTGTATGTTGATCCGCATCATAAGATTGATATGTATCATGTAATTGAATTGAACATGAAGAATTTATATGTTAGTTATGCACATCACATATCTAGCATATGCTTTAAGTCCTTCTTATTAAATGATATGCAACACTTGTCTTAGCTTAGGGATAATGATTAGTCTATGGTTGTTATCTTGATTTGTGTTAATATAAGTTATGAAACTTGCCTAATATGATTCCCGTATGAGTACTCGTTCATGCAACTACTTTTATTTATAATTGTTTATTTTGAATCTTCAATTCCTTGTTTTATTATTATTTTATTTACTTTCAATCATCTCTTTCCTAAGAGATAAAAATTCAACAACCTAAAAACACATAAACATCTATCTTTAGTTCTTTAATAAGAATCAAACTATAAAAAACAACTTATAACGCATCTACGCTCTCTTGGGACGATAACCTAAAATATTACATCTGATCGGGTCTTGTTCGTCGTTAGGGTGTTAAAGTGTATTAAATAAAGGTTTTATAAAATTAAAAGTTGAAATTCAAATTAAGCACTACTGCACACACTTTTGACACATCAGGTACTCGTTTCTTGTTTTTACCACAGTAGCTCTATTTTCTAGACAAATAAATCGTATCCTTGCTTATCACTAAGTGTGGGATTTGATATCGGCTAAAAAATCACGTTTTCACCCCGGTATTAAGGCCCAAAAACAAGAAAGATTCAAACTTTGTCGAAAAAATACCCACTTCGTCGGTTATAATTGAAGAACAAGTAATTATGAAGATGGTGCAAAAAGAATTAAGAGAATCGGAGCTAAAACGAAGATTCTAGAGCGAAAACGGTGAAAGACAAGAAATCAAGTTACGATCCAGGGAAATCAGGCTGACCAGGCCAGCAAACGGCCTTCCATACGGCTTGCCAAACGGCCTGCCAGTATAGAAAACGACCTGCCATACGGCTTGCCAAATGTCCTGCCAGTATGGCAAACAGCCTGGCAAACGGTCAGATCAAACGGGCTCGATAAATGGCTTGCCTTAGCAAACGGCCTCCAAAAACGGCCTGCCAAACGGCCTGCCAGCCGTTTGCAGGAAAAAATCTTGTTTATTTAAAGGGTCTTTGTCATTCATTCCAACACACACTTAAATTCACTTCTTTCTCTCACTTGTACAATATTAGTCATACTCTCAAGGCCTTCGACTCCGTGCGGGAAACCTAGTACCCGGAGAAGAACGCCGAAGATTGTATTAGGAGCGGTCTGGAGTCTTGAAGTTGTCAATTTTGTATTCAGAACTCGTTTAATCTACTGGTACTTCTATCCCTTATCTTTATATAATGTCTTCTATCATTATGTTATGTGATATTGTTGCCATGATTAGCGAGTAGTTATCTTTAGTGTATGCTATGATGTAAGCAGTTATAATGTCGAAATAATATTATGGTATGTGTATGCTGTTGAAATGCTTTCTGATTATGCTTTAAACTCAATCGCTTTTCCAACTAATAGAACGTAGTTATTGACTCTGTTATTGGGAAGTTGCGAACCCCGATTCAGAGTACACTATCTGTGTCACCCCTTGGTAAGAGAAGTCTATCAGATACAACGTAAGATCCACTAAGGCACACCGGTTGTAGTAAGTCTATCAAGCTTTGGATTCTGACTGAGGACTCTTTAGTACATTGTTGGTCCCAGACCATGCTAGTGTAGTCACCAAGCATATAAACTTCGTACGTGCATGCTGAAGCACAGCGGTTGTTGTAAGCTGTACCTCTGCTAAGTAAGGCCATGGAACCTGGTCAGTGTTGATTAGTACACTGCACCATAACGCGGTCTCAAGCATTGTACCCCGCTTGAGGGATTCTTAGTTAATTAAGGAACTGTTTGTTTAGACACATAAAGGATTGGACAGTTAGGATAACCGAACGTGTTTATGGAAGTCAGGTTGATTTGGCCATGGTGTTCTTTATGGTTGAACTCTTTTTAAGGGCCTAACTATCTTTTAAAACCAATCATTAACGAAAGCATTGCAACACATCATGTCTCTCGGATATGGTAAACCATATATTCTATTATACTTAAGAAAGTTTAGACCATTGTGGAATGTTAATACGTCACCCAACCGAGTCGCTCAATTGGATGAGCCGTCTGAACGTGTATGCCTGTAGTCAGACTGCACGGGCGTCGGGGGTATGGGACGTTGCTGTCTATTCAGAATCTTCAAGCCTAACGCAGTACCCAGTGACATGTCTTATGACAGGGGCGTTTAGGACCAGTGTAATGAATACAAGGCCTCTGCCTATCCATGAGCCAGCATTCCATAATCTCGGCAGAATAACTGATGAAGTCAGAGTATGCACTCACTTTAACCTTATCTGAATTACGAATTTTATCGCATTTACTTTATCTGTCTTATAAATTAGAAAATCCCAAAATTAAGTAACCACTACTCCTTCCTAACTATCTTAGGCTTAAATATAGGTTCGATTCTACTGATATCATAAAAAAACGACACTAGATCATACTTCCCTTACTCATACTAAGGAGTAGTACGATTTAGGCCCTGCTAAATATAAATTTAAAACAATACCTCCCCCCTGGGTGGCTGATCCTGGCGTGCTGCGGCCCGACGACACCGCACGAACAAAATCGTCTGTTTCGGCCATATCACGGGGGAGTATAAGTTTTTGGCGCCGCTGCCGGGGAATCGGTATCAAGAAATACTGCTCTCTATCAAACTTATTCACAAGCATTTAGTGGTGTCTAAGAAAGACAATTATACACGGACTTGGTTGTTGGATATTCCGAACAGTCGCCAATTATATCGGGACCAAAAGGATCCTGCCACTCCGTAGTCGGCCTGGCCACTTGGTTTGTTGAATAGTTCATGCAGAGCTCTGTTACCGAAATACCAGGGAATCAGTAGCCAGAACCAAAAACATATTCAATCATAGGATAGTTAGTTAATTAAAATTAGATTACCTTAAATTAGATTACTTTAGACTACCTTAGATTAAATTAGATTACCTTAGAATTAGACTACCTTAGACTAGTTTAGCTTACTTTATATTACTTTAGAAATTTAGTTTATTTGCTAAAAATTAAAAACAAAAAGGCATACCCAGTGTATGACCCAAACCCGATCTAGACCAGGGCCGTTGTTATTCGTACCTGATCCAGACGTAATAATCTCTAAAGCACGCAAGGAAGCACGAATCAGAAATCAAATGGCGTTACGCGTTACTTTAGCAGAAAATACCAAACCCTCGATTGAAGGTCGAGGAGGACCGATCAGATTTCCAGAGATTCAAGGACACTCGTTCGAGTTAAACATCACATCATCCAGCTCATTCAGAATAGCTGTCAGTTTCATGGATTACCGAATGACGATCATAATTCTCACCTTGATAAATTCATATCTCTTTCGAACTCCTACAAACAGCCAGAGATAGGACAAGATATAGTCCGGCTATACTTGTTTCCCTATTCTCTCACCCATCATGCTCAAACTTGGTTCGAAGGACTGGAAAAAGATTCCATCGCGTCATGGACAGAGATGGCTACTAAATTCCTAACCAAATATTTCCCTCCTTCTAAACAAACCAAACTAAAGAATGACATCATTAACTTCAAACAAAGTTATGATGAATCTCTTTACACTGCATGGGATCGATTCAAAACCCTGCTGAAGAAATGCCCTAATCACCAGCTAGAATGGTCAGCCCAAATATGTACCTTCTACAATGGTCTTACAGTAAATCATAGGACGACGATCGATGCAGCAACTCAAGGGAATCTGATGAACCAAACCGCATACGAAGCATGGGAATTGCTCGAGAACATGACAATGCATCATCATGACTGGAACAGTGGTAAAACAACTTCATCATCTGCCCCAATCTCTGCACTCAACAATCAAACGGAGGCCATCAAATCCCTCACGGATATGATGGAATCTCTCGCTAAACAACTCGGAGAATTTAAGGCGCAGCCGCAGCAGGTCAACCAAGCTAAGGCTTGTGTTAATTGTACCAACCCACAACCCACTGAAGAATATCAAGTTGAGTACGAAAACCCTGACGGTTTAGTCTGTTACGTCCAATACCCAGCTCGTCCACCAAATCCCGGATTCAATCAACAACCTAGGGTTAATCAATTTCAGCGAAGCAATCAACCTTTTCGCTACCACTATCCACCTTATCCAGCCCAACAATCTCAATTGACCTACGATCAACCACTTCCACTCACTGGTACCCCAGTTGAGGAAAATTCCCCTACCACCCATATTACGTAAGCAACTAACCCCACTCTCGGAGCTGATGATCAGTTGACTCAGTTCATTCAAGGACAACAACAGCTAAATCAGAGAACTGCAGCTAGGCAAGATCAGATGGAGATACTAATGAGAAATCAATTGGCTCTGCTCAAAAGTATGGAAACGTAGCTCGGACAGTTATCACAACGCCTTGAAATCCGACTGCAGGGAAGGTTACCAAGTAATACTATCCAAAATCCCCACATAGAAGAAGCAAAGCAAATGGATTCCGTAATCCCAGAGGAAGAACCACAGAGAAGGTCAGCCAGGCTCAAGAACAAATCAACATATACTCAGAAGCTGACCCCGAAAACTCCAGTGCGTGTACCCTATCCTGGGAGGCTACAAGAAGAACCATCCAAGCTTGATTCCTTCAAACTTGATGGAAGATTCCTGGACACTATGTCCAAGGTTCCCAACCAGAAGAGATGCATCCGAAGGCTTCTCTCTACAAAGGAAAGGATACCAGATTCTAACAAAATTCCACTGAGTGAAGAATGCTCTACATTAATCACGAACTCTATACCACCAAAGCTAGGAGATACGGGCTGATTCTTTTTCCCGTGTTCAATCTACCAATCTGGAACCATTCATGTACTAGCAGATTTAGGAGCAAGTATCAACCTAATCCCCTACTCTCTCTACAAGAGATTAGAGTTAGCAGACTTGTCACCTACTAAAATGACAACAACTTTCCGATCACACAATTCAATATCCTAAGGGCATAGTTGAGAACGTCTTGGTGAAAGTCGACAAATTCTTGTATCCTACGGATTTCGTAGTAATGGATATTAAAGAAGACCTACACACACTGGTAGTGTTAGGAAGACCTTACATGAATACGGCTAGGACTGTCATTGATGTGTACAATCAAACCTTGATCTTATGATCACATGGGGAGAGCGTTACCTTCAAAATTGACCGACCAACCGATACTTCTGGACAGCCAGAGATGTTTGCTATTTCCACCAGACGGATCACTTCCGATGACGAGTCTTCACCACCAGCCGATGATATCGAGATGGGTGTCGAATCACAGTCTGTAGACGACCCAGAAATGGAAGAAGAGGATCCCAGCGAAGAAATAGAGGAAGGGGAGGAATCTGAAGAGGAAGAGGAAATTGAAGACATAAAAGAAACAGTGCCAATACCCGATCTAAGCATTAAGTGTCATGAAGAAATAATGAGGCTTGAGACGGAAGATCACAGTTTAATCATTCGCTTCAAGAAGAAGACCGACAAGGCTGAGGTCAAGGATATAGAAATTAATCCTGCAAGTATCAAAGTGGAGAATCAGAATACTGAAGAAACCCATTCATCAGACGCATCCTCAGAAGAACAAGATACCGATGATGACGAGGGGGAGCGACATGAAGACATTCTGAATAACTCACACTCTCCAACCGAACTAGATCAAGGGGAGCCGGACTCTTCTTCAGATCGGATTCCGGTTATATCCACACACGCAGACATGATAACCTTCATCAATGATACCGATGAATTTGAAGATATTCTCAAAGCCATCCAAAAATTAACCATTGATTTTTCGCTACGCTTAACAGAACAAATTATGGCTATCTGAGAAGAACACAACCTCTATCTCCGAAGAGAAGATAATGATGTTGAAATCCTAGAAGAACGCATTCAAGACTTTATCAATTCTCTTCACGATCATATCTACCAAGAAGAAAGGCAACGAGAGCACAATTCAGTGGTTCGTACTATTCTTGAGACAAGATTCTGTCAAGATCAGAAGATCATTTACTCTAAGGTTTATAACGCCTTAGGCGAATCTGCACTTCCGTTCCCACGAATCCAACGAGCACTACTGACTCTCATCCGGAAGCATATGGATCTTTCCACCGGACGCCCGACTTATCACTCTGATTTGCAAATGATCGAGGATATTCACAGCTTTTTTGCTCACTTCGAAAGAGATAATTTTGAAAGCACACCAGACAGACTAGTAATTGATCACCATGCCGATCTGATTATCAAAGAGTTACGAGACGCTGTTAAGGAGGAAGTAAGACGAGACAATCCATTCTCTCATATTGAACCAGATCGAGTCAACATTGCCACCTATGTTACAAAGCAGATATCACGTATCTTCCACGAATCCATAGATCCAAGTTTCACATTTAAAGCTAGATGTCGGGAGATATACTCAAAGACGGTGATATTAATGCTCGGATCAGGATTGCTGTTCACTTATTTTCAGCTTCGTCTTTTAACAAATCTGTGCAAAGCTACAGACTCATACTGTGGATATCACCGTTCCGGAGACTTCGAAATTCTAAAGATACAGTTTCTAACATTGTTTGAAGACCTCCGAAATGAGCATCCTATCAGAGAAACAATCACCACCAGCACTGCTTCTATGATTGACATTCATGGGTCAACTAGCAGAGCCATGGATCATATTCTAATCGGACTTCAAGACTTATCAAGAGCCGAAACTGCGCACTACTTATCTTTCAGAAGATCTTTAAGAGAAGTACCGGATCTTCTATCACTATTGGTCCGACACTTTCTCTAGATTTACCCGCCAAGACTCATATTCTGAAATGTCGCGTTCTTATTGATTAAAAACGTTCCATATTAATTGATTTCGTTGCGAGGTTTTGACCTCTATATGAGACGTTTTTCAAAGACTGCATTCATTTTAAAACAATCCATAACCTTTATTTCATCAATAAAGGTTTAAAAAGCTTTACGTAGATTATCAAATAATGATAATCTAAAATATCCTGTTTACACACGACCATTACATAATGGTTTACAATACAAATATGTTACAACAAAATAAGTTTCTTGAATGCAGTTTCTACACAATATCATACAAGCATGGACTCCAAATCTCGTCCTTATTTAAGTATGCGACAGTGGAAGCTCTTAATAATCACCTGAGAACTAACATGCTTAAAACGTCAACAAAAATGTTGGTGAGTTATAGGTTTAACCTATATATATCAAATCATAATAATAGACCACAAGATTTCATATTTCAATACACATCCCATACATAGAGATAAAAATTATTCATATGGTGAATACCTGGTAACCGACATTAACAAGATACATATATAAGAATATCCCCATCATTCCGGGACACCCTTCGGATATGATATAAATTTCAAAGTACTAAAGCATCCGGTACTTTGGATGGGGTTTGTTAGGCCCAATAGATCTATCTTTAGGATTCGCGTCAATTAGGGTGTCTGTTCCCTAATTCTTAGATTACCAGACTTAATAAAAAGGGGCATATTCTATTTCGATAATTCAACCATAGAATGTAGTTTAACGTACTTGTGTCTATTTTGTAAATCATTTATAAAACCTGCATGTATTCTCATCCCAAAAATATTAGATTTTAAAAGTGGGACTATAACTCACTTTCACAGATTTTTACTTCGTCGGGAAGTAAGACTTGGCCACTGGTTGATTCACGAACCTATAACAATATATACATATATATCAAAGTATGTTCAAAATATATTTAGAACACTTTTAATATATTTTGATGTTTTAAGTTTATTAAGTCAGCTGTCCTCGTTAGTAACCTACAACTAGTTGTCCACAGTTAGATGTACAGAAATAAATCGATAAATATTATCTTGAATCAATCCACGACCCAGTGTATATGTATCTCAGTATTGATCACAACTCAAACTATATATATTTTGGAATCAACCTCAACCCTGTATAGCTAACTCCAACATTCACATATAGAGTGTCTATGGTTGTTCCGAAATATATATAGATGTGTTGACATGATAGGTCGAAACATTGTATACGTGTCTATGGTATCTCAAGATTACATAATATACAATACAAGTTGATTAACTTATGGTTGGAATAGATTTGTTACCAATTTTCACGTAGCTAAAATGAGAAAAATTATCCAATCTTGTTTTACCCATAACTTCTTCATTTTAAATCCGTTTTGAGTGAATCAAATTGCTATGGTTTCATATTGAACTCTATTTTAGAATCTAAATAGAAAAAATATAGGTTTATAGTCGAAAAAATAAGTTAGAAGTCGTTTTTGTAAAGGTAGTCATTTCATTCGAAAGAACGACGTCTAGATGACCATTTTAGAAAACATACTTCCACTTTGAGTTTAACCATAATTTTTGGATATAGTTTCATGTTCATAATAAAAATCATTTTCTCAGAATAACAACTTTTAAATCAAAGTTTATCATAGTTTTTAATTAACTAACCCAAAACAGCCCGCGGTGTTACTACGACGGCGTAAATTCGGTTTTACGGTGTTTTTTGTGTTTCCAGGTTTTAAATCATTAAGTTAGCATATCATATAGATATAGAACATGTGTTTAGTTGATTTTAAAAGTCAAGTTAGAAGGATTAACTTTTGTTTGCGAACAAGTTTAGAATTAACTAAACTATGTTCTAGTGATTACAAGTTTAAACCTTCGAATAAGATAGCTTTATATGTATGAATCGAATGATGTTATGAACATCATTACTACCTTAAGTTCCTTGGATAAACCTACTGGAAAAAATAAAAATGGATCTAGCTTCAACGGATCCTTGGATGGCTCGAAGTTCTTGAAGCAGAATCATGACACGAAAACAAGTTCAAGTAAGATCATCACTTGAAATAAGATTGTTATAGTTATAGAAATTGAACCAAAGTTTGAATATGATTATTACCTTGTATTATAATGATAACCTACTGTAAGAAACAAAGATTTCTTGAGGTTGGATGATCACCTTACAAGATTGGAAGTGAGCTAGCAAACTTGAAAGTATTCTTGATTTTATGTAACTAGAACTTGTAGAATATATGAAGAACACTTAGAACTTGAAGATAGAACTTGAGAGAGATCAATTAGATGAAGAAAATTGAAGAATGAAAGTGTTTGTAGGTGTTTTTGGTCGTTGGTGTATGGATTAGATATAAAGGATATGTAATTTTGTTTTCATGTAAATAAGTCATGAATGATTACTCATATTTTTGTAATTTTATGAGATATTTCATGCTAGTTGCCAAATGATGGTTCCCACATATGTTAGGTGACTCACATGGGCTGCTAAGAGCTGATCATTGGAGTGTATATACCAATAGTACATACATCTAAAAGCTGTGTATTGTACGAGTACGAATACGGGTGTATACCAGTAGAATTGTTGATGAAACTGAACGAGGATGTAATTGTAAGCATTTTTGTTAAGTAGAAGTATTTTGATAAGTGTATTGAAGTCTTTTAAAAGTGTATAAATAAATATTAAAACACTACATGTATATACATTTTAACTGAGTCGTTAAGTCATCGTTAGTCGTTACATGTAAGTGTTGTTTTGAAACCTTTAGGTTAACGATCTTGTTAAATGTTCTTAACCCAATGTTTATAATATCAAATGAGATTTTAAATTATTATATTATCATGATATTATCATGTATGAATATCTCTTAATACGATATATATACATTAAATGTCTTTACAACGATAATCGTTACATATATGTCTCGTTTAAAAATCATTAAGTTAGTGGTCTTGTTTTTACATATGTAGTTCATTGTTAATATACTTAATGATATGTTTACTTATCATAGTATCATGTTAACTATATATATATCCATATATATGTCATCATATAGTTTTTACAAGTTTTAACGTTCGTGAATCACCGGTCAACTTGGGTGGTCAATTGTCTATATGAAACATATTTCAATTAATCAAGTCTTAACAAGTTTGATTGCTTAACATGTTGGAAACATTTAATCATGTAAATATCAATCTCAATTAATATATATAAACGTTGAAAAATTCGGGTCACTACAGTACCTACCCGTTAAATAAATTTCGTCCCGAAATTTTAAGCTGTTGAAGGTGTTGACGAATCTACTGGAAATAGATGCGGGTATTTCTTCTTCATCTGATCTTCACGCTCCCAGGTGAACTCGGGTCCTCTACAAGCATTCCATCGAACCTTAACAATTGGTATCTTGTTTTGCTTAAGTCTTTTAACCTCACGATCCATTATTTCGACGGGTTCTTCGATGAATTGAAGTTTTTCGTTGATTTGGATTTCATCTAACGGAATAGTGAGATCTTCTTTAGCAAAACATTTCTTCAAATTCGAGATGTGGAAAGTGTTATGTACAGCCACGTGTTGTTGAGGTAACTCAAGTCGGTAAGCTACTGGTCCGACACGATCAATAATCTTGAATGTTCCAATATACCTTGGATTTAATTTCCCTCGTTTACCAAATCGAACAACGCCTTTCCAAGGTGCAACTTTAAGCATGACCATCTCTCCAATTTCAAATTCTATATCTTTTCTTTTAATGTCAGCGTAGCTCTTTTGTCGACTTTGGGCAGTTTTCAACCGTTGTTGAATTTGGATGATCTTCTCGGTAGTTTCTTGTATAATCTCCAGACCCGTAATCTGTCTATCCCCCACTTCACTCCAACAAATCAGAGACCTGCACTTTCTACCATAAAGTGCTTCAAACGGCGCCATCTCAATGCTTGAATGGTAGCTGTTGTTGTAGGAAAATTCTGCTAACGGTAGATGTCGATCCCAACTGTTTCCGAAATCAATAACACATGCTCGTAGCATGTCTTCAAGCGTTTGTATCGTCCTTTCGCTCTGCCCATCAGTTTGTGGATGATAGGCAGTACTCATGTCTAGACGAGTTCCTAATGCTTGCTGTAATGTCTGCCAGAATCTTGAAATAAATCTGCCATCCCTATCAGAGATAATAGAGATTGGTATTCCATGTCTGGACACGACTTCCTTCAAATACAGTCGTGCTAACTTCTCCATCTTGTCATCTTCTCTTATTGGCAGGAAGTGTGCTGATTTGGTGAGACGATCAACTATTACCCAAATAGTATCAAAACCACTTGCAGTCCTTGGCAATTTAGTGATGAAAACCATGGTAATGTTTTCCCATTTCCATTCCGGGATTTCGGGTTGTTGAAGTAGACCTGATGGTTTCTGATGCTCAGCTTTAACCTTAGAACACGTCAAACATTCTCCTACGTATTTAGCAACATCGGCTTTCATACCCGGCCACCAAAAATGTTTCTTGAGATCCTTGTACATCTTCCCCGTTCCAGGATGTATTGAGTATCTGGTTTTATGAGCTTCTCTAAGTACCATTTCTCTCATATCTCCAAATTTTGGTACCCAAATCCTTTCAGCCCTATACCGGGTTCCGTCTTCCCGAATATTAAGATGCTTCTCCGATCCTTTGGGTATTTCATCCTTTAAATTTCCCTCTTCTAAAACTCCTTGTTGCGCCTCCTTTATTTGAGTAGTAAGGTTATTATGAATCATTATATTCATAGATTTTACTCGAATGGGTTCTCTGTCCTTCCTGCTCAAGGCATCGGCTACCACATTTGCCTTCCCCGGGTGGTAACGAATCTCAAAGTCGTAATCATTCAATAATTCAATCCACCTACGCTGCCTCATATTCAGTTGTTTCTGATTAAATATGTGTTGAAGACTTTTGTGGTCGGTATATATAATACTTTTGACCCCATATAAGTAGTGCCTCCAAGTCTTTAATGCAAAAACAACTGCGCCTAATTCCAAATCATGCGTCGTATAATTTTGTTCGTGAATCTTCAATTGTCTAGACGCATAAGCAATCACCTTCGTTCGTTGCATTAAAACACAACCGAGACCTTGCTTTGATGCGTCACAATAAATCACAAAATCATCATTCCCTTCAGGCAATGACAATATAGGTGCCGTAGTTAGCTTTTTCTTCAATAACTGAAACGCTTTCTCTTGTTCATCATTCCATTCAAATTTATTCCCTTTATGAGTTAATGCAGTCAAGGGTTTTGCTATTCTGGAAAAGTCTTGGATGAACCTTCTGTAGTAACCAGCTAGTCCTAAAAATTGGCGTATGTGTTTCGGAGTTTTCGGGGTTTCCCACTTTTCAACAGTTTCTATCTTTGCCGGATCCACCTTAATACCTTCTTTGTTCACTATGTGACCGAGGAATTGAACTTCTTCCAACCAAAATGCACACTTTGAAAACTTAGCGTACAATTCTTCCTTCCTCAATACTTCTAACACCTTTCTCAAATGTTCACCGTGTTCTCGGTCATTCTTTGAGTAAATAAGTATGTCATCAATGAAAACAATGACAAACTTGTCAAGGTATGGTCCACTCACTCGGTTCATAAGGTCCATGAATACAGCTGGTGCATTAGTTAAACCAAACGGCATGACCATAAACTCGTAATGACCGTAACGTGTTCTGAAAGTAGTCTTTGGAATATCATCTTCTTTCACCCGCATTTGATGATACCCGGAATGTAAGTCAATCTTTGAATAAACAGACGAGCCTTGTAGTTGATCAAATAAGTCGTCGATTCTCGGTAGTGGGTAGCAGTTCTTGATGGTAAGTTTGTTCAACTCTCGGTAGTCGATACACAACCTGAATGTACCATCTTTCTTCTTGACAAACAAAACAGGAGCTCCCCACGGTGATGTGCTTGGTCGAATGAAACCACGCTCTAAAAGTTCTTGTAATTGGCTTTGTAGTTCTTTCATCTCGCTGGGTGCGAGTCTGTAAGGAGCACGAGCTATTGGTGCAGCTCCTGGTACAAGATCTATTTGAAATTCAACGGATCGATGTGGGGGTAATCCCGGTAATTCTTTCGGAAATACATCGGGAAATTCTTTTGCAATGGGAACATCATTGATGCTCTTTTCTTCAGTTTGTACTTTCTCGACGTGTGCTAGAACAGCATAGCAACCTTTTCTTATTAGTTTTTGTGCCTTTAAATTACTAATAAGATGTAGCTTCGTGTTGCCCTTTTCTTCGTACACCATTAAGAGTTTTCCTTTTTCTCGTATAATGCGAATTGCATTTTTGTAACAAACGATCTCTGCTTTCACTTCTTTCAACCAGTCCATACCGATTATCACATCAAAACTCCCTAACTCTACTGGTATCAAATCAATCTTAAATGTTTCGCTAACCAGTTTAATTTCTCGATTCCAACATATATTATCTGCTAAAATTAATTTACCATTTGCTAATTCGAGTAAAAATTTACTATCCAAAGGCGTCAATGGACAACTTAATTTAGCACAAAAATCTCTACTCATATAGCTTCTATCCGCACCCGAATCAAATAAAACGTAAGCAGATTTATTGTCAATAAGAAACGTACCTGTAACAAGCTCCGGGTCTTCCTGTGCCTCTGCCGCATTAATATTGAAAACTCTTCCGCGGCCTTGTCCATTCGTGTTCTCCTGGTTCGGGCAATTTCTAATAATGTGGCCCGGTTTTCCACATTTATAACAAACTACATTGGCATAACTTGCTCCGACACTACTTGCTCCGCCATTACTCGTTCCGACACCATTTGTTCCTTTCGTTCTATTAACCCCTGGTCCGTAGACCTCACACTTCGCCGCGCTATGACCATTTCATTTACACTTGTTGCAAAATTTGGTGCAGAACCCCGAGTGATACTTTTCACACCTTTGGCATAGCTGCTTCTGATTGTTGTTGTTGTTGCGGTTATTATTGTTGTTGGGATGATTGTTGTAGTTGCTGTTGTTGTTGTTGTTGTTGTTGTTGGGCCGTTTGTTGTAGTTGCGATTGATGTTGCGATTGTTGGGATAATTGTTGCGATTATTGTTGTAATTACTGTTGTTGTTCTATTGGTGATTCTTATCACCGTTTTCCTCCCACTTTCTTTTGACTTGCTTCATATTGGCCTCTTCAGCAGTCTGTTCTTTAATTCTTTCTTCAATCTGGTTCACTAGTTTGTGAGCCATTCTACATGCCTGTTGTATGGAGGCGGGCTCGTGTGAACTTATATCTTCTTGGATTCATTCCGGTAATCCTTTCACAAACGCGTCGATCTTCTCTTCCTCATCTTCGAATGCTCCCGGACACAATAGGCACAATTCTGTGAATCGTCTTTCGTACGTGGTAATATCAAATCCTTGGGTTCGTAACCCTCTAAGTTCTGTCTTGAGCTTATTGACCTCGGTTCTGGGACGGTACTTCTCGTTCATCAAGTGCTTGAATGCTGACCACGGTAGTGCGTACGCATCGTCTTGTCCCACTTGCTCTAGATAGGTATTCCACCATGTTAACGCAGAACCTGTGAAGGTATGCGTAGCGTACTTCACTTTGTCCTCTTCAGTACACTTACTTATGGCAAACACCGATTCGACCTTCTCGGTCCACCGTTTCAATCCGATCGGTCCTTCGGTTCTATCAAATTCCAAAGGTTTGCAGGCAGTGAATTCTTTGTAGGTGCATCCTACACGATTTCCTGTAGTTAATAGTATTTCGTAGCATAATATGAACTCATTTATAAAAGCTTTTTCTTCATATTAGCGTTTTATAAGTTTAAATTCGGGTAGTACCTACCCGTTAAGTTCATACTTAGTAGCTAATATACAATTCAACTACTACAATTATATATGAAAAACTGATTATAATAATATTTCGCGTTCAAACTTTTATACAATATTTTACAAACTTACAATACTGCTTATTTTACATATAGCATGAAATATAGCACACAATAAATTTGATACAAGATGGTTGTGAAGATAATTCTAGCTAGTACACAAGTCGTTCAGCAAAGGCAATAAAGACACGTAATTCATACATCCAGAAACAAGTCATGCATTCTGGTTTTACTAGGATTACTTCCCATCCTTGGTCTTGTGGAACATAACCGTTATGGCCGTTGATAAGACAGCGTGTTGGAACGTCGTCAAAGGGACGAGGGTTACGTAATGTCCAACAGTCCCGTAACAATCTAAAAACCTCATTTCTTACCCCAATTACCGACTCCGTCACTTGTGGGAACGTTTTGTTTAATAGTTGTAGCCCGATGTTATTGTTCTCACTTTGGTGAGAAGCGAACATTACTAATCCGTAAGCATAACATGCTTCTTTATGTTGCATGTTAGCCGCTTTTTCTAAATCACGAAGTCCAATATTCGGATATATTGAGTCAAAATAATTTCTTAACCCATTGCGTAAAATAGCATTTGGGTTCCCCACAATATATGCGTCAAAGTAAACACATCGTAACTTATGGATTTCCCAATGTGATATCCCCCATCTTTCGAACGAAAGCCTTTTATAAACCAAGGCATTCTTGGAACGTTCTTCGAATGTCTTACAAACTGATCTCGCCTTAAATAGTTGTGCCGAAGAATTCTGACCAACTCTAGACAAGATTTCATTAATCATGTCTCCGGGTAGGTCTCTTAAAATATTGGGTTGTCTATCCATTTTATGTTTTTATACTGTAAAATAGACAAGAGTTAGATTCATAAAAAAAATACTTATTAATACAAGCAATTTTTACATATATCATAAAGCATAAACACACTATATTACATATATTACACCACACGAATACAACTATCTTTTTCCGACTCGCTTGTTTCTTCTTCTTCGGTTTTGGTTCGTTTTGCCAAGTTTCTAGGGATATATGATGTTCCCCTAATACGAGCCATCGTTTTCCACATTGGTTTAGAAAAACCTGGTGGTTTAGAGGTTCCCGGGTCATTGTTACAACTTAAGGACTTCGGGGGTTGACGATACATATAAAGTTCATCGGGGTTGGAATTAGATTTCTCTATTTTTATGCCCTTTCCCTTATTATTTTCTTTTGCCTTTTTAAATTCAGTTGGGGTAATTTCTATAACATCATCGGAATTCTCGTCGGAATTCGATTCATCGGAGAATTGGTAATCCTCCCAATATTTTGCTTCCTTGGCGGAAACACCATTGACCATAATTAACCTTGATCGGTTGGTTGAGGATTTTCTTTTACTTAACCGTTTTATTATTTCCCCTACCGGTTCTATTTCTTCATCCGGTTCCGATTCTTCTTCCGGTTCCGATTCTTCTTCCGGTTCCGACTCTTCTTCCGGTTCCTCTTCGGGAACTTGTGAATCAGTCCACGAATCATTCCAATTTACATTTGACTCTTCATTATTATTAGGTGAGTCAATGGGACTTGTTCTAGAGGTAGACATCTATCACATAATATCAAACGCGTTAAGAGATTAATATATCACATAATATTCACATGTTAAAAATATATAGTTTCCAACAAAATTTGTTAAGCAATCATTTTTCAAGTAAACACGGTCGAAGTCCAGACTCACTAATGCATCCTAACAAACTCGATAAGACACACTAATGCAAAATTCTGGTTCTCTAAGACCAACAATCTGATACCAACTGAAATGTCCCGTTCTTATTGATTAAAAACGTTCCATATTAATTGATTTCGTTGCGAGGTTTTGACCTCTATATGAGACGTTTTTCAAAGACTGCATTCATTTTAAAACAAACCATAACCTTTATTTCATCAATAAAGGTTTAAAAAGCTTTACGTAGATTATCAAATAATGATAATCTAAAATATCCTGTTTACACACGACCATTACATAATGGTTTACAATACAAATATGTTACAACAAAATAAGTTTCTTGAATGCAGTTTCTACACAATATCATACAAGCATGGACTCCAAATGTCGGCCTTATTTAAGTATGCGACAGTGGAAGCTCTTAATAATCACCTGAGAACTAACATGCTTAAAACGTCAACAAAAATGTTGGTGAGTTATAGGTTTAACCTATATATATATCAAATCATAATAATAGACCACAAGATTTCATATTTCAATACACATCCCATACATAGAGATAAAAATTATTCATATGGTGAACACCTGGTAACCGACATTAACAAGATGCATATATAAGAATATCCCCATCATTCCGGGACACCCTTCGGATATGATATAAATTTCGAAGTACTAAAGCATCCGGTACTTTGGATGGGGTTTGTTAGGCCCAATAGATCTATCTTTAGGATTCGCGTCAATTAGGGTGTCTGTTCCCTAATTCTTAGATTACCATACTTAATAAAAAGGGGCATATTCGATTTTGATAATTCAACCATAGAATGTAGTTTAACGTACTTGTGTCTATTTTGTAAATCATTTATAAAACCTGCATGTATTCTCATCCCAAAAATATTAGATTTTAAAAGTGGGACTATAACTCACTTTCACAGATTTTTACTTCGTCGGGAAGTAAGACTTGGCCACTTGTTGATTCACGAACCTATAACAATATATACATATATATCAAAGTATGTTCAAAATATATTTACAACACTTTTAATATATTTTGATGTTTTAAGTTTATTAAGTCAGCTGTCCTCGTTAGTAACCTACAACTAGTTGTCCACAGTTAGATGTACAGAAATAAATCGATAAATATTATCTTGAATCAATCCACGACCCAGTGTATATGTATCTCAGTATTGATCACAACTCAAACTATATATATTTTGGAATCAACCTCAACCCTGTATAGCTAACTCCAACATTCACATATAGAGTGTCTATGGTTGTTCCGAAATATATATAGATGTGTCGACATGATAGTTCGAAACATTGTATACGTGTCTATGGTATCTCAAGATTACATAATATACAATACAAGTTGATTAAGTTATGGTTGGAATAGATTTGTTACCAATTTTCACGTAGCTAAAATGAGAAAAATTATCCAATCTTGTTTTACCCATAACTTCTTCATTTTAAATCCGTTTTGAGTGAATCAAATTGCTATGGTTTCATATTGAACTCTATTTTATGAATCTAAATAGAAAAAGTATAGGTTTATAGTCGGACAAATAAGTTACAAGTCATTTTTGTAAAGGTAGTCATTTCATTCGAAAGAACGACGTCTAGATGACCATTTTAGAAAACATACTTCCACTTTGAGTTTAACCATAATTTTTGGATATAGTTTCATGTTCATAATAAAAATCATTTTCTCAGAATAACAACTTTTAAATCAAAGTTTATCATAGTTTTTAATTAACTAACCCAAAACAGCCCGCGGTGTTACTACGACGGCGTAAATTCGGTTTTACGGTGTTTTTCGTGTTTTCAGGTTTTAAATCATTAAGTTATCATATCATATAGATATAGAACATGTGTTTAGTTGATTTTAAAAGTCAAGTTAGAAGGATTAACTTTTGTTTGCGAACAAGTTTAGAATTAACTAAACTATGTTCTAGTGATTACAAGTTTAAACCTTCGAATAAGATAGCTTTATATGTATGAATCGAATGATGTTATGAACATCATTACTACCTTAAGTTCCTTGGATAAACCTACTGGAAAAAATAAAAATGGATCTAGCTTCAACGGATCCTTGGATGGCTCGAAGTTCTTGAAGCAGAATCATGACACGAAAACAAGTTCAAGTAAGATCATCACTTGAAATAAGATTGTTATAGTTATAGAAATTGAACCAAAGTTTGAATATGATTATTACCTTGTATTAGAATGATAACCTACTGTAAGAAACAAAGATTTCTTGAGGTTGGATGATCACCTTACAAGATTGGAAGTGAGCTAGCAAACTTGAAAGTATTCTTGATTTTATGTAACTAGAACTTGTAGAATATATGAAGAACACTTAGAACTTGAAGATAGAACTTGAGAGAGATCAATTAGATGAAGAAAATTGAAGAATGAAAGTGTTTGTAGGTGTTTTTGGTCGTTGGTGTATGGATTAGATATAAAGGATATGTAATTTTGTTTTCATGTAAATAAGTCATGAATGATTACTCATATTTTTGTAATTTTATGAGATATTTCATACTAGTTGCCAAATGATGGTTCCCACATGTGTTAGGTGACTCACATGGGCTGCTAAGAGCTGATCATTGGAGTGTATATACCAATAGTACATACATCTAAAAGCTGTGTATTGTACGAGTATGAATACGGGTGCATACGAGTAGAATTGTTGATGAAACTGAACGAGGATGTAATTGTAAGCATTTTTGTTAAGTAGAAGTATTTTGATAAGTGTATTGAAGTCTTTTAAAAGTGTATAAATACATATTAAAACACTACATGTATATACATTTTAACTGAGTCGTTAAGTCATCGTTAGTCGTTACATGTAAGTGTTGTTTTGAAACCTTTAGGTTAACGATCTTGTTAAATGTTGTTAACCCAATGTTTATAATATCAAATGAGATTTTAAATTATTATATTATCATGATATTATCATGTATTAATATCTCTTAATATGATATATATACATTAAATGTCTTTACAACGATAATCGTTACATATATGTCTCGTTTAAAAATCATTAAGTTAGTAGTCTTGTTTTTACATATGTAGTTCATTGTTAATATACTTAATGATATGTTTACTTATCATAGTATCATGTTAACTATATATATATCCATATATATGTCATCATATAGTTTTTACAACTTTTAACGTTCGTGAATTACCGGTCAACTTGGGTGGTCAATTGTCTATATGAAACATATTTCAATTAATCAAGTCTTAACAAGTTTGATTGCTTAACATGTTAGAAACATTTAATCATGTAAATATCAATCTCAATTAATATATATAAACATTGAAAAGTTCGGGTCACTACACATTCCCTCGAGAAGACCAAGATCACAACCCTCAGCGAGGAATGTTTGCTTTTTAGTGCATCACTACGGTCGAGCCAACGACCTTAAACAAAAGCGCTTCTCGGGAGGCAATCCGTGCAATAAAGTAGAGTAGAAGAATAAAGAATGACAAATGAGCCGATCAATAAAAGACGCAAGGATTGGAAGCCAGCCGCATCTGCTAGGGATATTTCTTTCTTTTTGCTACTAGCTCAAGATTCAAACTATGCCACATCCTAGCTTATCACTAAGTGTGGGATAACACCCAATTAAAACACTAGACAAATATTCCTAAATCTTCAACTAAAACTCCTAAGTGTGGGATACACTAAGAACATTGAGGGCAATGTTCGTCTAAGTGTGGGATGTTGGTATAATCTTTTTATGCTATATTAAAATAACCCATTATGAAGATTCCAAATCCTTAAGCCAAATTTCAAAATTTTTGCAAAAGAAAGCCTTTTCGAAAAAGTATTTTTGAAAACCTAAAACGTTTGTCAATAAAAATAAGGCTTAAGTAAGGTGGAAATCTTGTTAGGTTAAACCAAATCTCTAATAGAGCATTGCATGACTAAGGCATTATCGACCTAAATTGATTATGGTGAGGCACCCTAAATAAGACCAGCATTCATCTTTAATGCTTCACTATTTTTCCGTTGAGAGTGCCGATGTCTGTGCTCAAAATCAGAACTTGCTTTAGATCTGCATCTCCAAGCAGCGAAACGTGATTCAATTGTAATCAAAAGAGCTAGCCATTTGTCAAAAATGAGCCTTCCGCACCTCGACTACTTCTACTCCACCACCACATCCACATCATCTTTACTATTACTCGAAAAACCCAGAAAATGAGATTCCTTCCAAAAACCCGATGTTATAAACCTCTCAAGTATCATGGCAAAGGTCTTGAAAAAGTTTACCGGCAAAAAGTTTCTCGAGATGAAGTTTCCAAATATATATATATATATATATATATATATATATATATATATATATATATATATATATATATATATATATTCAAAATTCTAGAAAGGAGCAGAACTCAATAAGAGAAATGCCGAAGAGAACTTGACCGAAAATGATTATCAAATGAAGAAAAGTTCAAAAGTGCTTCTCAAAATACTTCAGCACTTGATGTTATGCGAGGTGTATACAAAATAGTTGTATTTTTACTACAAAATACTATTAAATACGATACAATTTTACACAAGTTATTTATTTATTTATAGAGTGGAAATACCTAAACCTTGCTACAATACTTATAGACAGTGTACCTAATCGTACAGTAGTGTAGTTTTTAGTAAGTCTGGTTCGTCCACATGGAACTTGCCAAGTTTAACGCTATATTTTTAAAACTATATTTGTAAATAAATATATATATAAATATAAGTAGTATTATTATTATAAAAGGGGGTTTTTACCGTTTAATGACCGGTTTGTCGATTTTAAAACTTTAGTCGCAGTTAAAACCTAATGTAAAATATTAAAAATAAATATAACTTAATTTAAAGCGTAAAGTAAATAACGATAATGAAATTACGATAAATAAAATGACAATAAATTAAAGTGCGATAATTAAAGTGCGATAAAATAAAATTTCGATAATTAAAAAGTACGATAATTAAAAGTGCAATTAAATATGAAATGACAGTAAATAAAAGTGCGATAATTAAAAGTGCAATTAAATATGAAATAAAGGAATTATGCTTATTTAAACTTCTGTAATCATGATGTTTGACGTGTTGATTTTAGTTTATTACCATGGGTTAATTGTCCTTTGTCCTGGATTATTCAATATGTCCGTCTGGTTTTTGTCCATAACAGTCCATCAGTCATAAATATAAAGTGCGAGTGTCCTCGTCAAATTATCCTTATATCCGAAGTCAAATATTCCAACTAATTGGGGACTTAAACTGTAACAAGGTCTTAATACTTTGTTTAATAATTACACCAGGATATCGACTGCGTGTAACCCAAGGTTTTAATACTTTGTTAACAATTACGCCAAGTGTACTTATACATAATTCACCCCTGTTTTAATAAATCCATTAACTATTAATCCATTCCCGTGTCCGGTTAAATGAACGATTATTAGTACTTATAAATATCCCGCCCATCGTGTCCGATCGAGTGTATATGGTTATTTATAGGTACGTCCAATTGTAAATCTTTATATTAAATTAACAAACTATCATTTAATTAAACAAATATAAAGCCCATTAATAGCCCATAGTCTAATTTCCACAAGTGCCGTTCTTTTGTCCAAACCCCAATTATGTACAAAGCCCAATTACCCCGTCTTAATATTTTAGCCCAACATCACGATTACTTTGGCTTAAATAAGCATAATAATAACTTAGCTACAAGACATTAATTTAAAAAGGTTGAACATAACTTACAATGATTAATAATAGCGTAGCGTTACACGGACATATTTCGACTTACACCCTTACAACATTCGCTAACATACCCTTATTATTAAAATTAAAATTAAAATTAAAATTATAATATATATATATATATATATATATATATATATATATATATATATATATACACACGTTTGAGAGTGAGAAGAGAAAAAGATGTAAAATTCATCGACCAAACTCTGGAATTTATAGGACCTGAGCTGAAAAAGTATGCCATGCGATCGCATGGGATTATAACTGCCAGGCCTTGCGATCGCATGGCCCCCTAAGACAGCTCACATATGTTTGTTTGCTAGTTTGCCGACGGTTTATATATATATAATATAATATATATAATTTTAAGAATTAATTATATATTATATTATATTCATGTGCATAGTTGACTTGTAATTTTTAGTCCGTTGCGTCTAGCGTTGAGAGTTGACTTTGGTCCCGGTTCCGGATTTTCGAACGTCCTTGCGTACAATTTAATATCTTGTATTTTGCGTTTTGCGTCTTGTACTTTTGTAACTTTTAAGCGTTTCTCATCAATAATTTGAACCACTTTATTTGTAATTTGTACTTTTTATCTTTTTGGTCGTTTGCGTCTTCAATTCGTCGAATCTGTCTTTTGTCTTCACTTTTTATTATTTAAACGAATATCACTTGTAAATAGAACAATTGCAACTAAAAGCTTGTCTTTCTTGAGGGATAATGCTATGAAATATATGTTCGTTTTTAGCATTATCAAATATTCCCACTCTTGAGCATTGCTTGTCCTCAAGCAATACAGTCTTGAAATAAAAATACTAGAATCACTTCTTTATTCTTCACACTTTGTACATCAGTGATTTCTATACGGCGGTATAAACAATGATAGTAACGTTGTGGTTTACAGTCCCACATGACTATGAAAATTTAGATCCTTAAGGAAATTGGATCTTTATGAAAACATTTGATCTTTTGAAAATACAATCTAGCTTTTACCCTAGATAAGTTTTCCGGAATAACCCTTCACCGGTTTTTGCAAATTTGTTTTTGTGGGTTTTGTGAGTTTCAGATTTGAAAATTTTGGCTCAAAACTTATGGTTTTGTGTCACCCACTTTCTAATCTTGTATTGGGAAAGCAACACGTCCAGTATACTTGCTCCGTATATTACCTTTCGGTAAACTACCGTCCGGTTGTAAAGGAAAGCGTTGAACAAGCAACTGTTAAGGTAATGTCCCGTGACATGCTTTTAATTATGGTCTATATCGTGTCGGATGCAATTACTATCCTTTGTAGGAGCAATAGTAAAGATCACCCTATAGTTTTTTCGGTCTGGCACAAGGTCCTGTCTTCGACCATGCTATACAACCACCGTTCTTACGGTTGACACCCGATTTGGTTCAGGTAACCTAATGAATTCCAGGTGAATTCCTAGGATTTTACGTTCAATGGTAATGAACGCATTAAAAATAGGTTTTCAGAAAACAAATCGGTTTGTAATTTTATCAAAATATTTTCTCGTTCAAGCTCGAGTTTAGATATCATCGAATTCCATGAGTTTGTAATTCTCAATCTTTAAATTCAATCTCAAGGATTGAGTAATGTCAGTCTTAAAAGCTAATTTTTGATCTTTAAGGAGATTATCCTTTCTGGGGGTCTGATTCATTAGTCTTATCAAGCTAATTTGCACGGCGCCCTCCCCATTTTACGAGACAGATCCTCTCATGGTTAGGATAAGTCTGACCACTTGGCGACCCTGTTTGATGTTGAGGCCTGGAACTTCTTGACCTAAATTAAGAAGCGCGTATCTTTTTCAGAAGACTTTACTTCCTTTTAATGATGGAATTGATTCATCGTGTAGATCCATTTTTCTTTCAAATATATTACAATTTTCCGGGTAAAACAGTTAATTTTTGTCCAAAACAAAAGTATCTTCAATTATTTGTACAAAAATATGGGACATATGTTTTAAATAACTTGGTAAATTTTTCCCACACTTGGATTTTATTTTCCTTTCTTTGCCTTTTTATTATCCTCTATTCCATTTTAAATGAATTCTAACATTTTGGGTTGTTTCTCAATTTATGTCCTTTCCGAGGTAACAATAATTTCGGTGTTAACACCTAGTTTTATCATTCATAAATATGTATAAACATGATTTTGAATTCATTTATTTGAAAATTTTGAAAAATTTTACTATAATTGGGTAGTCAGTATATAAGACTAGGGCTGTTCTTTATTATCAGAGAGCACTAGATTCTAATTCAACTACTGCGTTACTAGTATTTTTAATGGTAACCAAGTGTATAAGTTAAAATTTTAAAAATCCGAAAGAATTTAATCCCTTCCCATACTTAAGATCTTGCAATGCCCTCATTTGCAAGAAATCAGTAACAATTTAAATTATTGAGGGTGATTAGCGTAGAAAAATGATTAAATTTTACCAAAGTTTCCAAACATATTAGCGTTTGTTTGTTGAATGATAAATGGTGCACATCATTTGTTCATTCCGTCTTGTTGTTACATCACATTTGTTTTTCGTTTTGTCGTCAAAATTAGTAGCTTTTGCTAAACTTAATGGCAGTCTTTGAAAATGCGCTGTTTTACCGTGTTGTGTATATGAAATAAAATACATACAATACAAATATAAACATGCATGGTAATTTGAAATGGGACTTAAAATCCCACTTTCAAATCAAATATAAAACATTAGTACAACATAATAAAAATATTAAACAAAACATTAATGTATCACAATATCATATGTTTAAACATAAATAAATAGAAATAATAAAAAGATAAAAATCAAAGAAATCACCAACGGGAACTAAATCAATCCGGATAGAGGTTCCAGTTCATGTCGTCGTTCGGGTTTCATGGTTGGTGATAAGTGTACTGGTAGGCCTGGTTAGGGTCGTAGTGAGTAAATGGTGGTCTCATCTCGGGCTGGTGTGGAGGATAGTAAGCGAGTCGGGTCGCTACGTAGTGTTCCTGAGGTGAAAGGACCCATTCATATATATTATAAACGATTCACAATAGTTGATTACATCGCGAGGTATTTGACCTCTATATGATACATTTTACAAACATTGCATTCGTTTTTAAAAGACAAACTTTCTTTACAACGAAAGTTGACGGCATGCACACCATTTGATAATACATCCAACTATAATTGACATAATAATAATCTTGATGAACTCAATGACTCGAATGCAAGTCTTTCAAAATATGCCATGAATGACTCCAAGTAATATCCTTAAAATGAGCTAATGCACAGCGGAAAATTTCTTTAATACCTGAGAATAAACATGCTTTAAAGTGTCAACCAAAAGGTTGGTGAGTTCATAGGTTTATCATAACAATCATTTCAATATATTAATAGACCACAAGATTTTCGTTTATAAATATATGTACACTCGCAAGTGTATAAAAGTATTCTATAAGTTGTAGGCACCCGGTAACAAGCCTTAACGTTCATGTTTTACCCTCTGAAGTACACCAGATCAGGTGTGTTTAAAATAACCTCGAAGTACTAAAGCATCCCATAGTCAGGATGGGGTTTGTCAGGCCCAATAGATCTATCTTTAGGATTCGCGCCTACCATACATAGACAAGTAGTTTAATGTTACCAAGCTAAGGGTATATTTCTGGTTTAAACCCAGGTAGAATTAGTTTTAGTACTTGTGCCTATTTCGTAAAACATTTATAAAACAGCGCATGTATTCTCAGCCCAAAAATATATATAAAAAGGGAGTAATGAAACTCACCATATACTGTATTTCGTAGTAAAAATACATATAACGTCATTTAACAAGTGCAAGGTTGGCCTCGGATTCACGAACGTATCAATATTGAGATTCAATATTGCAGGAAAGTACGTAGACACAACGGAGATGATAAATACTATATTGACATCACGAGCATACCCATGAACCATACCCATCACCTCCATAGCTATAACCCATAATTTCCTTAGCTTCGACTCGTTCAAAAAACTATTTTGAAATCACTCGGACATCACTCCGTCGTAATATTTTATGTATACTAATAATATCTTGAAATAATACAGAGCAAATATATATATATATATATATATATATATATATATATATATATATATATATATATATATATATATATATATATATATATATATATATATATGTATATGTATATATGTAAATCGATTGAGAGAGTTTAGAGAAATATATTTTCAAGTTTCTATGAAATAATGAAACCTATTGAATTCTATTTATAATAAAATTTTCAATTATTAAAGTGAATTATTAAAGTATGAATTATTAAAGTGAATTATTAAAGTATGAATTATTAAAGTGAATTATTAAAGTATGAATTACTAAAGTGAATTATTAAAGTATGAATTATTAAAGTGAATTATTAAATTATGAATTATTAAAGTGAATTATTAAAGTATGAATTATTAAAGTGAATTATTAAAGTATGAATTATTAAAGTGAATTATTAAAGTATGAATTATTAAAGTGAATTATTAAAGTATGAATTATTAAAGTGAATTATTAAAGTATGAATTATTAAAGTGAATTATTAAAGTTAAAGTAAAGTAAAAGTAAAGTAAAGGTAAAGTTAAAGTATAGTAAAAGTATAAAAATTATGTATGTATAATACGCGTATAAATATATATAATATTAATTTAAATCGTTATATATTTTTAATGAAATAAAATATAAATATCGTTATATTTATTATACTGGTTAAGTAATGAGTTGTCAAAAGTGATTCTAGATATTTATAAAAGTTATATACGTTTTAATAATAAAGTTCTTTTTAAACTGAAAATGTTTTTGTAAGTTTGAAAATAGATTAATAGAATATTATGGAAACCAATTTTCCACTAGCTTTTGTCTAACTTTCGTAAATGACACTTTTTATTTTTATTTATAAATAGCTTTACAAATTATTCCGAATATCGTTAAGAGGAATAGATTTTCTCAAATCATAGTGGACCTCTCAACAGAGACTTGTAATCATAATTCAATGTTTCTGATAATTCAACCATTTAATATATTTTTTTTTTATTTCGTCGATAATCATATTGAAACAAATACGTTCATATAAAGCATTATACGTTTAAATACTTTGTTGACATTTTCAATTTATAACATATACACATATACATACATATTCATATATGTTCATTTAATGGTTCGTGAATCATTGGAATTTGGTCGAGGTTTAAATGAATGTATAAACATAGTTTAAAATCCTTGAGGTTTAACTTAATAAACATTGCTTATCGTGTCAGAATAATATAAAGATAAAGTTTAAATTTAGTTGGAAATTTCCGGGTCGTCACAGTACCTACCCGTTAAAGAAATTTCGTCCCCGAAATTTGATAGAGGTCGTTATGGCTAACAATGAGAATGTTATTATGACGTAACGATTATGAAGTTTTATCAAGTCTAAGAAGTATGGATAAAATAATTCGATTACTCGAAGCGTATGAGAGAAGTTATCGTAAATGAAGGAAATAAGATTATAGTGATTCGTCATATCTTTTGACATCATCACAATTGATCTCCGAATTTAAAGAAAATCTGTGTAATCTATGTTGGATTTGATGCTTCGGTGATTAAGGAGATTATGATTCTCTTCGAATTAATACGATAATCCATCTTGATTTCTCTGTCGGGTATTTCATTATAAATCCACCTCCTTCATTTTATTGCAACTCACACCTTCTATTCTTTCTCCCTCAACTCATATTTTAAAGTATTTGTCAATATGCTTCATCTAGTACTGATTCTCGATATACTCCTCACTTTCATATCTGTCGTTTTTCTTTTTCATCTGCCTCCGGAAGAATCTATTTACTTCTACTATACTCTCGGTTTTATAGTGTTTTTAGTTCTTCCGTGTCTTTATATTGCTATATGCATCGATATATACGGTTTATAATTTTTGGGTGGTTGTTGGGTTTTATATCTTCCCTTATATTTTAAAGCCCATGCTTTTGTCTTCTATAATCATTGACATCCACAGTTAATGCTCCCTTCTATTTGCTACGATTTATACTCCAATTTCTATTTTGGAGTTTTGTCCTTTCGTTTCTTCTTCTTGCGATTAAGCAACGTTTGTAATGGTCCAGTATTCGCAGATATGAATTTCAGAATGAACATAGTTAATGTTCTAAGAAGGAAATGGTAATGGCACGATCTTGATTATTAATTTACCAGAATACCCTGAAAAGACCGAATCATCAAGAAAATATATTCTTGATATTTTTAGAGATTAAATAGAATACAAGAGTCGTGTAACATGGAACATGATGACGGCATGGTCTGTGAATCGTCATGTCCCATTAGAAACTCAGCATGACTTACTGTAATATAATCACGTTGATCAAGTGTTATTATATTATACTAACTCATGCTTCAGTTCCCAACACTACTTCAAAACATTCATAATTTAAACTCGAAAGTTTATAGAATATAGAAACTAATAGTTTCTTATATGATGTAACACTGATAGCGCAAAGAGATAAATGACTTCAGATAAAGAGTAAGGTATTTGTTAATGACTTTAGCAGGCACTGAATCATTTGGATTCTTTGAAGGCAGATTTAGTCTTTGTGATTTGTCCACAGCCTCCTTCATAGTCTGTTCAATCCGTTTTCCAGTTCCAAACCTTCTCTTTTTCTCAGCTTTACCACCTTACTATTCTTTGTCATCAAACTTTTTTACTGTTAAGATCGTTTACAGTTTTTGATGCTTCGTCAGCATTTCAAGAACTAGTTTGCAGTTCAAAATATTTTTCAGAACTTCACATTCAAAGTATGTAAGTCCAGGAGATAGACGTTTTACGTACACATATAACTGTTGGCGTAGACATGCTGCGAGATTTCAAAATACTGGTTACTGTTTTTCGATGATTCGTATGACAATTCTCGTTACAAGATGCGAATGAGTAAATGATGTGATTTCAATAAATATAATGAATTTTCGAAAAGTCAAAGATAATTGAAGTTGTTGGTAAGTTTATTGTTAAGGTGGCGAGATATGAAAGGTCCCCAGTAACGATGACGAAAGGGCAACGTATCTATCGAGGTTATAATAAGACTAGTCCGACTGAAAAGTTGAAGTTGACTTGCTGGAGCTGTGACAAAACTGTCTACTTTGAAAAGGAATTGAAAAGTCATTTTAGCTAATAAATGCTAAAGGGTCTGACACGGATACGCGTCGAACTATGACTTTGGCTTCGAGAGCTTTTTAGGTACATAAATGTGGGTAATATGTGGTTGGATCATCATCTCGATTGTTCATTGTTTGAAGTGTCTTCGAAAACTTCGGAGAGTTTGAACACAGTTTGTAATCGTTAATATACATATGATGTTCTAACACAGTTTTAAAGCCAAAGTATAGCTTTGAAAGATGTAGGAATCTAAGAGTGATGTCTTCTGTTAAATCATGACTTGGATTTTGATTTGTCAAAATCAGAATGCGTAATCAAATTTGGGTGAGAATGGTTGTTTTGATTACTATACAAGAATGTATATTGTTGTGAGATTTTGGGAGTATAGTTGATGATTTGCTTAATCAGATTCGAAAAATGTAACATATTAATTTTGAATTTATATATCTCTCGGGTATTACCTAACCGTTAAAAAAAATTTCACAATTAATATTTTGTACAACAGAATATTATTACAGTTTTTATGAAAATATATATGTGCATATTTTCTTCAGATGTAACATAGATTTAATGAGTTAATATTAAATTAAACTCATTTGATTTACGGTTGAAACTAGAACCGAATAATCCCTAAAGACTTTAGAAATTACATAACTTTTACGGAGTATTTATTCAATAAAATTGAAATTATGAATTAATACTTCGTTATTTGTTGGTTTTTGTAACCCTTGCACCATATTCTCTAAAGCCACTACTCGAGCGCGAAGCTCGTTGACTTCTTCTATTACACCGGGGTGATTGTCGGTTCGGACGAGTGGATAAATAAAATCTAGAATTTAATGTAGTATATAATCTTGACGAGATACTCTGGAAATGAGAGAGAAAATGGTGTTTCGGACCGGTTCGCCGGTAAGTGCTTCAGGTTCATCGCCAAGAGGGCAATGTGGTGGATGGAAGGGATCACCTTCTTCTTGTCTCCAATTATTAAGGAGGCTACGAACCTATCCCCAATTCATCTAGAATAGATGATGGCTAATTGGTTGATCCATTCCGGTCACACTGCTTTCGGAGCTTGAGTGAGATTCCATATCGGAATTCGAGGGACTTGAACTAATGACGAATTCCATTTCGTTCGATTGAATAAAGGATTTTTCAATATGAAATGATTTTTCGGCTATCGGGTGGTATTCTAATTACATAGAATATCTATATATATAGCGCAAAAGATTTCGTAGATTACGGAGGAATTTACGTGATATGTCAGGCAAAGTTTACAGTAACAGATACGCTAAGATATGGATTAGCAGATACGCTAAGATATGTATTTTGTCTATACACTATTTATGCAATCAATGCAGTAAGACGTGTCTAGACTAAGAATGATAAGCAGGCAATTCCGACAAAAATGATAAGCAAAACTTTTGACATGCAGACACGGTCAAAGTCCAGGCTCACTAATGCATCCTAACGACTATCAGTTAGACACACTAATGCAGACCTGGTTCGCTAAGACCACCGCTCTGATACCAACTGAAAGGACCCGTTCATATATATTATAAACGATTCACAATAGTTGATTACATCGCGAGGTATTTGACCTCTATATGATACATTTTACAAACATTGCATACGTTTTTAAAAGAAAAACTTTCTTTACAATGAAAGTTGACGGCATGCACACCATTTGATAATACATCCAACTATAATTGACATAATAATAATCTTGATGAACTCAATGACTCGAATGCAAGTCTTTCAAAATATGCCATGAATGACTCCAAGTAATATCCTTAAAATGAGCTAATGCACAGCGGAAGATTTCTTTAATACCTGAGAATAAACATGCTTTAAAGTGTCAACCAAAAGGTTGGTGAGTTCATAGGTTTATCATAACAATCATTTCAATATATTAATAGACCACAAGATTTTCGTTTATAAATATATGTACACTCGCAAGTGTATAAAAGTATTCTATAAGTTGTAGGCACCCGGTAACAAGCCTTAACGTTCATGTTTTACCCTCTGAAGTACACCAGATCAGGTGTGTTTAAAATAACCTCGAAGTACTAAAGCATCCCATAGTCAGGATGGGGTTTGTCAGGCCCAATAGATCTATCTTTAGGATTCGCGCCTACCGTACATAGACAAGTAGTTTAATATTACCAAGCTAAGGGTATATTTCTGGTTTAAACCCACGTAGAATTAGTTTTAGTACTTGTGCCTATTTCGTAAAACATTTATAAAACAGCGCATGTATTCTCAGCCCAAAAATATATATAAAAAGGGAGTAATGAAACTCACCATACTGTATTTCGTAGTAAAAATACATATAACGTCATTTAACAAGTGCAAGGTTGGCCTCGGATTCACGAACGTATCAATATTGAGATTCAATATTGCAGGAAAGTACGTAGACACAACGGAGATGATAAACACTATATTGACCTCACGAGCATACCCATGAACCATACCCATCACCTCCATAGCTATAACCCATAATTTCCTTAGCTTCGACTCATTCAAAAAACTATTTTGAAATCACTCGGACATCACTCCGTCGTAATATTTTATGTATACTAATAATATCTTGAAATAATATAGAGCAAATATATATATATATATATATATATATATATATATATATATATATATATATATATATATATATATATATATATATATATATATATATATATATGTAAATCGATTGAGAGAGTTTAGAGAAATATATTTTTAAGTTTCTATGAAATAATGAAACCTATTGAATTCTATTTATAATAAAATTTTCAATTATTAAAGTGAATTATTAAAGTATGAATTATTAAAGTGAATTATTAAAGTATGAATTATTAAAGTGAATTATTAAAGTATGAATTATTAAAATGAATTATTAAAGTGAATTATTAAATTATGAATTATTAAAGTGAATTATTAAAGTATGAATTATTAAAGTGAATTATTAAAGTATGAATTATTAAAGTATGAATTATTAAAGTGAATTATTAAAGTATGAATTATTAAAGTGAATTATTAAAGTTAAAGTAAAGTAAAAGTAAAGTAAAGGTAAAGTTAAAGTATAGTAAAAGTATAAAAATTATGTATGTATAATACGCGTATAAATATATATAATATTAATTTAAATCTTTATATATTTTTAATGAAATAAAATATAAATATCGTTATATTTATTATACTGGTTAAGTAATGAGTTGTCAAAAGTGATTCCAGATATTTATAAAAGTTATATACGTTTTAATAATAAAGTTCTTTTTAAACTGAAAATGTTTTTGTAAGTTTGAAAATAGATTAATAGAATATTATGGAAACCAATTTTCCACTAGCTTTTGTCTAACTTTCGTAAATGACACTTTTTATTTTTATTTATAAATAGCTTTACAAATTATTCCGAATATCGTTAAGAGGAATAGATTTTCTCAAATCATAGTGGACCTCTCAACAGAGACTTGTAATCATAATTCAATGTTTCTGATAATTCAATCATTTAATATATATTTTTTTAATTTCGTCGATAATCATATTGAAACAAATACGTTCATATAAAGCATTATACGTTTAAATACTTTGTTGACATTTTCAATTTATAACATATACACATATACATACATATTCATATATGTTCATTTAATGGTTCGTGAATCATTGAAATTTGGTCGAGGTTTAAATGAATGTATAAACATAGTTTAAAATCCTTGAGGTTTAACTTAACAAACATTGCTTATCGTGTCAGAATAATATAAAGATAAAGTTTAAATTTAGTCGGAAATTTCCGGGTCGTCACATGAGGTGATAGCTGACTCATGATCTGACACTAATGATAGTCTCATCTATCATGCTATCGTTGCCTGGAATGCTCGTAATCATTCCGGGCTTGCCACAGCTCTAACCGACTAAATCTATCCTCGTTTGTCATTTCTACCTCATCTATACGCTGGTCGACGTCAGTTATAGCCCCCCTAATGACATCCCTAATGTCATCCGCTTCCTCCATTTCCTCATCTAAACCTCTCTCTACCTGTGGATGATTACCATCATAGGGTACTGCCTGATTTCGTTTGCTCTTTAATACCTTAGCACCCTGATAGACCCTCAATCCTAAAGGCTGAACCTGTTCCCTACATACCATAAGTGAACCTCCTTGATCCCTATCTACATCTAAATACTCTCCAATGAGAGTAACAAAAATACCTCCTCCTATTACTCCCCCTTCCTGTATTCCTTCCACCATCTTAGACAAATAATAACCAACACAAGAAGGGATATTAACAAAGCCTCTTGGGTCTCGAATACACTTTAGGTAAAATAAATCATGCAAGGTCATTTTCTCCTTGTTGTGACCTCTCTGTGTAATCGAGTTAGCCAGAAATCTATGAATTATACGAAGTTCGGCTTTGTTAATATGTAAGTAGGAGTGTGCTACTGCCCGCCCAAAAACATTATAATCTGACATACACCTCTAGACGGCGTTAGCATCAAAATTCCTATCTACCCTTTCACCATGATAAATCAAGTTTGTACAATCGGGTAATAGTAATTCAACAGGCGTATATATCTGTAAAGCCCTGGCCATGACCAGCATGGACATCCTGTACATCCTACGGCCAAGTACAAATCTAAGAAAACTTCTATCATCTAACCTATCTACATCCACATTTAACGCTATAGTACTCATAAGCTCAACGCACCATTCCTTATATACAGGCCTACGAATGGTGAATAAATATTCCCAATCGGGAAAAGAAGAGCTGCCATACCTTTGGATCAGATGGAGTCTAACTCGGTTAGTTAGTTGGACCCTTTTCCAAAGGCTCCCAATCGATTACCCTTGGTACTTCTACATTTTTCGATACCAGTTTGAATTTGTTACTTTGATATGATGGGTAATCTCTCCAACTTCGATCAAATCTCAGATTTGGATGCAACTGTTCTTTATGAATTGTTGGGTGTTATACTATTGGATGCATCAGAAATACTATGTAGGCATCAACATATTCTATTTGCGGATCATAATATGGAACGTGTTGATCAAGTTGTTGTTGTTGTTCCTGTTGTTGCTCAGGTTCAGGTTCATATTGCATTTCTGGTTCAGGTTCTGGAGCAGGTTGTCTAGATGATGATGAAGCACCATCAGTATCAGTAAATCTCTGCAAAACACATTAAACAAAAATTTTGTGCATTCGAATATGCATTAGTGTTGGCAAAATAACAACTTGACATAATTACAATAACATGTTAAATTAAAATTAAACTTATACATATTTTCACAATTTTTACAATTCTACACTTTTTCAAATAAGCATATATGAAAATGTTTATAAAGTTCATAAGCATTCAACTCAAATAACATGTTAAAATAACCATTACTAGCAATTAAACAAGTTTCAAATGACATTTACATCAATTTAATCAAGTTCATGAATTTTATACCTAAAAAGTCCACTTTAATTCTCAAAAATCATGTTTAGGATCAAAGTTTGGATCATTTAGTTACCTAAACATGTTACACTACTTAATTTAGCAATAATTCATGACAAAAATCGGCCATAACCTGTTTATATCAAAAATCCCCTAATTGCTCAAGAACACAAACCCTAGATTTCTAAAATTTTTGAAGTTTTTGGCTTCAAATCATGTTAAATAGCATCAATCTAAGTTATACATGCATAATATACTAACAATTTAACTCTAATTACACTAGAAATTATCAAAATCAAATTAGGTAAAATATTGGTAAATATCACAAAAATTAAGAAATTTAAGAGTTTAAGGGTGTAATTTTTACCTTCTTGTTGAAAAATCCGAACCTAGGCATGATTAGAGCAGATTGTAGGACGAAATTTGATTGAATTTGGTGAAAAATGGCGATTTTAGGGGTGATTTTAGAGAGGGTTTCGTGTATATGTGTGTGTGTTGGAGTGGAGACAGAAGCAGCTCGCTGAGCTTTATGAATCTGTCCAGAAATTGAGCCTCATGCGATCGAATGAGGTTGAAGGCCAAACCCCATGCGATCGCATGGGGTCCTGGTTTTTTTTTAAAACCTTATACTTATTAAAACAAATAATTAATTAAATTTTAAAAATTTTGTTTCTTTTTAGGAGGAGGGCATTTCGGATCGTTGTCCTAGTCCGTCCCTCGACAAAATTTTAAAAATTTGTCACGTTTTAAGCGCGGTTTTAAAAGTAAAGATTTTTGGGTTTTTTAATGTTTTTGGCTTACTTTAATTCAATAAGATTAAAAATAATGATAATAAAAGTTCTCGTCCCTCCCTTGGGTAGAGCAATTTCGGTTCAACGACCTAGTCTTCAACTCACGACGAATTTTAAATATCAAATTTTTAACTTAATGAAATAGAGTAAATTTTTGTTTTTAAATTCATACCAAACTTAAATTTAAAATGCATAAATTTAAAAATTCATATAAATATTATTATACATACAAATATATATTAAAAATATTAATTTTTTCAAATATTTACAAACTTAAATATATTGATTTTAAAAAGTTTACAATATTAATTTAAAATGCATAAATCTTTTTGGTATTTTATCCCACTTTAATCAATCAAATATTATCAAAAATATACGCCCCTCTTTTCGGTAAAGTAATTTCGGTTCAATGACCTAGTTTTACTCCTGACGAATTTCTGAAATATTTTGGGTTGATTGATTAAAGATATTAATACCTTAAGAATAAACGGTAAATTTTGCAGTGATGTAATAAATTTTTTTATGATATCAATAATTTCGGTTATGCATACCTAATTTTATTGAATACCAATTTAATACTTTATAGCGAACGATTTAGCGTTTATTATCAAAAGGTTAAAAGCAATAAAAATAAAAATAAAAACTGTACATACTTACCTGTGAGAAAGAATTCTCAGAGACCTGCTTTAGCCGACTCATAGGAGAGTCGTGTGATTTGGTTCTCCATAGCTATGTAAGCATAACCTCTAATCTTCAATATCTTTTCTTCTAAACATATAAACGGTCCTTCTCTGCATAGAGTAACAAATTCGGCATTTGAATATGTTTGATTATTTGAACATTTACCTTCGTGTGACCATTTTCCACATTTATAACATCTTTCAAGGTGTCTGCTCTTCTTTTCGTTGCCGATTTTGATTTTCCTTTTCCAAAATGTATCTTATGATGATCTTTTCTGAGTTCTTTTCTTACTCCGTCCATTTTTTCTCTTATAAATGATACCAGTTCACTCGGAAGTGTGTCATTATTACGTTTAGTAATCATAGCGTGTAGCATTAGACCATGGTTTAGATCAAAGGAATTCTTCATCTCATAAAACCTAAAAAAAAATAAAAATTCAGAATGGGGGGAGAAGACTAGTTCTTTAGGGTCTGCTAGGGAAAGACCATTCGGATTCCATTCTCGAGAACTACACAAAAACAGAATATCTAACTATAACAGGAATATATATTACCCTAAAAAGATTCGAAACTTC
The DNA here is from genome assembly GCF_046630445.1 of Rutidosis leptorrhynchoides. Taxonomy (NCBI): domain Eukaryota; kingdom Viridiplantae; phylum Streptophyta; class Magnoliopsida; order Asterales; family Asteraceae; genus Rutidosis; species Rutidosis leptorrhynchoides. The sequence continues at coordinate 419,192,298 of NC_092334.1, forward strand.
CCACACTTAGTTAGCTTTGGTGTCGAAATTGTGATTAACTTCATCTTCAACTTCCATTAGATTATCTATGTAATGTTTAACTCTGTGACCATTAACTTTAAATTCAATCCCATTTGAATTTATTAATTCTATTGTTCCGTACGGGAAAACTCTTTTGACTATGAATGATCCAGACCATCTTGATTTCAATTTTCCAGGAAATAGCTTAAATCGTGAATTGAAAAGAAGAACTCTGTCTCCTTCTTTAAATTCTTTTGAACTTCTGATTCTTTTATCATGCCATTTCTTCGTTCTTTCTTTATAGATTAACGAATTTTCATATGCTTCATGTCTTAATTCTTCTAATTCGTTTAGTTGACTTAACCGTAGACGTCCAGCTTCATGTAAATCAAGATTACATGTCTTCAAAGCCCAAAATGCTTTGTGTTCAATTTCTACTGGAAGGTGACATGCTTTTCCATAAACGAGTCTAAAAGGTGTGGTTCCAATTAAAGTTTTGTAGGCTGTTCTAAAAGCCCAAAGTGCATCCTCTAATTTCATGGACCATTTCTTCGGATTTGATCCTACGGTTTTCTCTAGAATACGTTTTAATGCTCGGTTGGTATTTTCAACTTGTCCACTTGTTTGTGGATGATAAGCGGTTGAGATTTTATGAGTTACTCCATATCTTTTGAGAACTTTCTCAAGTTGATTATTACAAAAATGAGTACCCCGATCACTTATTAAAGCTTTCGGTGTTCCAAACCTTGCAAAAAGACGTTTTAAAAAGTTGACTACAACTCGTGCATCGTTAGTCGGGAGAGCTTGTGCTTCCGCCCATTTAGATGTGATGACCCGGGAATTTCTGACTAAATTTAAACTTAATCTTTATATGATTTCGATACGATAAGCAAAGTCTATAATGTTGAGTCTCGAAAATTTTGGAACTATATTCATATAATCAATTACCCTTTGACCATGCCTGACGATTCAAGAACATTTATATATATATATATATATATATATATATATATATATATATATATATATATATATATATATATATATATATATATATATATATATATATATATTGATATGTATATATAACATGTACTTATTAGTTAAAAACATTAACAAAGTATTAGACATATAATACTTTACATGAACTTATTTTGTTTCAATATAAGTTTATTATAGTTATCAACGAGATTAAAAGATAATATCATATGATTGAATTATCAGATACATTGAATTATGATTACGAGTCTCTGTTATGAGGTCCACGTTGATTTGAAAAATTGTTTTTTTAACGGTATTCGGAATAATTGGTAAAGTGATTTAAAAATGAGAACAAAGGGTCACTTATCAAGAGTTAGACAAAAGTTAATGGAGAATTGAATTTCATAATACTCGATTGATCTATTTTTCAAATGTGCGAAAAAACTTTTCGATATAATAGAAACTTGTTTATTTAAAATGTCTTTGATTAGATAACGTGAGTCGGATTATTGGTTGTTAAATATATAGATAACTCGCAACGTGTATTTAAAATGTGTTTATGAATATTGTAATATATATATATATATATATATATATATATATATATATATATATATATATATATATATATATATATATATATATATATATATAAGTTATAAATATTAAATATTCAAATGAGTGATATCATACAAAATATTATATAATTAATAAATTGTGATATTAATATATTAAATATGATTACAAGTTAAAAATATAGTTGTATACTAACATTATTACTTCATTATTATTAGTAATATTAATATTAATGTTAATATTAATATCAGTATTATTAATATTACATATATAATAGTTAGATGTAAAATTTGATAAAAATTAATGTATTATAATTACTAAAATTATTATTATCATTATTACTCTTAATATAATTATTATGGAGTTTATTTTGATAATATTATTATTATCATTATTATTATATTATTAGAACGTTTATTATTATTTATAATAATATCAATATTATTATTAATATAATTATAATTATTATTCAGTAATAATAAATAAATATAAAATCAGGCGTACGAATCCAATTCTGTTTCCATCTCCATCGACTTTATCTGGTTTTTGTCTTCTGTCTGATTTTTGTTACAAGTCCATATCAGCTTTTATTTTTTCTTAATTGTTTCTTCCTGATGGAATAAATCTTGTTGACACCAAAATTCTATAAGTCAAGCAATCAGCACACATTGTGGAAAATCTCTTCGATTATTCCATTCATTATTATCAATCAATAATTATATTTGCTTTTATCTACTGCAAGTCGACTTTTAAACAGAAAAATAATGAGGAACATGTCGTACCTCTGTTCTTGGTACCTTTAAATCAAAAGCTCAATTTACTAAACATATTTCAAAATCTAGAAATGCTGTTGTGTTAGTAATCTTCTTTTCAAACTATTTGGAAATTTACAGCCTTCAATTTATCAAATTGAATTCGAATTGAAGAGTCAAAGTTTATATTTCAAAAGTCAACCGAAATGTTCCTCAAGAAATTCGAGCTTGCTTTTGTGTTTCAGATTAAATTGATGATTCAGAAAGTTTTTAATAATGATTTAGAACTTATTTCATGTAGGATTCGAGAGCTAAAACGTTCTTAAATTCAAAATCACAATTGAGGTTGTTTATGTTCTTCACGATACATCAGGCCTTTATTTTTTTTTTGTTTAGTTAAACTAAAGGATTCATTACAGGTCATTTATAATTAAGTTTCAATTTTTAATACAAACCTTGATTCGTTAATTTTTTTTTAATAGAGTCCTCTAGTTGATGAGTTGTTGTGAGGAAGAAGAAATAAGAACAAGAAAATCGGGTTATAAATAAATAGGTTGAGTTTAATTCCAGAAAACAGAAATGGAAGGATGGTGTGGAGTGTTAGTGGGTTAGTGTGAGGTCTCGGGTTCGAGTCCGGGCAAGGGCGATTATATTCTTTTTGGAACCTATTCTTGTGAGGTAGTAGTCTTTTATTCTTATTTTTATTACTTCATTATTATTATTATTATTATTATTATTATTATTATTATTATTATTATTATTATTATTATTATTATTATTATTATTATTATTATTATTATTATTATTATTATTATTATTATTATTGTTATTATTATTATTATAAATATAAATTATTATTGTTATTGATTACCATTATTAGTATTTGTAATATTATTAAGTATTAGTGTTATTATTGGTATTATTATTATTATCTAGTATTATGAATATCGATTATTATTAGAATATCAATTAAAAATATTATTATTATTATTATTATTATTATTATTATTATTATTATTATTATTTTTATTATTATTATTTATCATTTATTATTATTTTATGACTATGTAAGTATAATTATTGTTAATATTATTATTATCATTAGTATTATAAGTAGTACTAAAAATATAAATTGTAACAGTTTAGTATTATTATCATTATTATGATTATGATTATTATTATTATTATTATTATTATTATTATTATTATTTTTATTATTTTTATTATTATTATTATTATTATTATTATTATTATTATTATTATTATTATTATTATTAAAAATAATAAAATTTATTATTAGTATTAGTATTATCTTATAATATTCACTATTATTAGTAGTGACATAAGTATTTTTATTAATATTATCATTTTTGTTAATATGAATAACATTAACAAGTACTGTTATTGTTAAAAATTAATATAATTACTACCAAAAGTATCATTACTTTAAATCTATAATTTTATAAAAACTATTATTAATACTATCATTATTATTAGTAGTAGTATGAAAATTATTATTATTATCATTGTAATTATTCCAGTGCTATTATAGTTAGTATTTTGGAAACCAAAGAGTAATTATATAAAAATACATTTAACACCCATAATTTAAATATATTAATACTTCTAGTTATCTAAAATATACAAGATAAATATATAATAAAATATATAAGTTAATAAGATAAAAATTGTCACTAATAATAATATAAGTATTTGTTCGAGTACGATTATATGTATTAATATATATAATTGATATAGGTTCGTGAATACAAGGCCAACTCTGCATTGTTCAATGTCGTCATATGTATTTTTACTACAAAATACAGTATTGTGAGTTCATTTGCTCCCTTTTTACTCATTACATTTTTGGGCTGAGAATACATGCAAAATGCTTTATTAAGTGTTTTTACAATATTTATATGCGTGAGTTTCATTTACTTCCTTTTACTCTTTACATTTTTTGGGCTGAGAATACATGCAAATGCTTTATTAACTGTTTTACAATATTTATATGCGTGAGTTTCATTTGCTCCCTTTTTAAATGCTTTTGCAATATATATTTTTGGGACTGAGAATACATGCGCTTTTATATATGATTTACAAAATAGACACAAGTACGTGAAACTACATTCTATGGTTGAATTATCGAAATCGAATATGCCCCTTTTTATTAAGTCTGGTAATCTAAGAATTAGGGAACAGACACACTAATTGATGCGAATCCTAAAGATAGATCTATTGGGCCTAACGAACCCCATCCAAAGTACCGGATGCTTTAATACTTCGAATTTATCATGTCCGAAGGGAGTCCCGGAATGATGGGGATATTCTTAAATGCATTTTGTTAATGTCGGTTACCAGGTGTTCAATCCATATGAATGATATTATTTGTCTCTATGCATGGGACGTTTATTTATGAGAAATGAAAATCTTGTGGTCTATTAAAATGATGGAAATGATTATTTATGTTAAACTAATGAACTCACCAACCTTTTGGTTGACACTTTAAAGTATGTTTATTCTCAGGTATGATAGAAATCTTCCGATGTGCATTTGCTCATTTTAAAGATATTACTTGGAGTCATTCATGACATATTTCAAAAGACGTTGCATTCGAGTCGTTGAGTGCATCAATATTATTATTAAGTCAATTATAGTTGGATATATTAAGAATTGGTACGCATGCCGTCAACTTTCGATGTAAAGAAAGTTTGTCTTTTGAAAACGAATGCAATGTTTGTAAAATGTATCATATAGAGGTCAAGTACCTCGCAATGTAACCAAATGTAATGTATTCGTCCAGATGGATTAGGACGGGTCTCTACCGTTGGCATCAGAGCTGGTATAACGGCGTCCATGTGTGGCGGGTTAGTCATAGAGGAGGTTCTTACAGTGTTACGTGTGACGAAGCATTGGCTCTTACTCCTTGCGATCCCTTACGAGGGTTGGCAGTAGCCGAGAGGCAGACCCTAAAATCAGTATCTGAGGTACAATCAGTGGTCACCAGGCGGTTAGCTGGGAAGGCACTGGGTGGGACGGTGGTTGTCCCCACTGTATCTACAGTTGGTATTAGAGCGGTGGTCTTAGCGAACCAGGTCTTGCATTAGTATGTCTAACTGATAGTTGTTTAGATGCATTAGTGAGTCTGGACTTCGACCGTGTCTGCATGTCAAAAGTTTTGCTTATCATTCGTGTCGAAAATCATTTACTTATCCTTAGGAAATTACCTGCTTATCATTCCTAGTCTAGACACATCTTACTGCATTGATTGCATAGACAGTGTATAGATAAATTCATATATTAGCATATCTGTTATTGTTACCTTTGCCTGACAGCTTTCGTAGATTCCTCCGTAACTTATGGGATTTTAGTATTATATATGCATATGTGAACTATGTATTGCAGGGTACTAATCTACATCCTATAATCTATTCCTTATCGAAAATCCTTCATCTGATCATACGAGATGAATCCCTCAGCCAGTTTGAGTCCCTCAGATTCTGATAGCAATTCCGATAGTTATTCCGACAGCTATTCCGATATGGATTTCCACTCGAACTCCGAAAGCAGTGTAACCGGAATGGAGCAACCAGTCAACCATCCCTAATTCATCTGATGGGTTCGTAGTCGACTTAACCGATGGAGACGAGAAAAAGGCGATCCTTTCAACCCACCAACCTGCACTCTTGGCAAAGAACCTGAAGCACTTACCGGCGAACCTATTCGAAACACCATTCTCATATTCATTTCCAGAGTATCTCATCATGATTATATTCTATCTAAAATTCTAGATCTTATTCATCCGCTCGTCCGAACCGACAATTATCCCGGAATAATGGGAGAAGTCAACGAACTTCGCGCTCGAGTAATCAATTTGGAAAACGTGGTGCAAAACCTACCAGCTTCAACAACAGCACCGATAACACCAGTATCACCAACAACCCAAGTTTCCACATCACACGCCTCAACATCTCATTTTATACCTCGAACATAATCATCATTCTACGAATCCTTCTACATCGTTTATCTTCGTTCTACATGATGATTATATAATTTCTAATGTTTTAGAGATTATGTACTCTAGTTATAACCGTAAATCAAATGAGTTTAATATCATATTAACTCATTAAATCCATGATTACATCTGAAGAAAATATATATGTATATATATTTTTTTCATAACGATTGTAATTAAAAATTCTTTTGTACAAACTGTTAACGATGAAAATATTTTAACGAGTAGGTAATACCCGAGGAATATTTAGATTTCACATTAATAAGTTACACTGTACAGTCTTCGAATCAGATTCAATAGTCATTTACTATCCTACTTACATCCACCGATATACAAATCCGTTCATCACAGAATAACCATAATCATACAATTTCATATTGGGATTTTGATTTATCAGAATCCAACAAGTGGCATAATGAAGAAAACATTTGACAAAATAAAATTTGTTAGAAACAAACAAACTAACTATGAGAAATTTTGTTAAGAATCCATGCTAACTGTTCCTAGCTAATTGTTCCTAGCTAACTGATTACATTTTATTTATCACAATTTAATTATCGCAATTTACATTCTCGCAATTTTATTTATTGTCATTTAATTTCTGTTATTACTTTACGCACCTTATTTATCGTTACTTAATTTCTTTTATTTATTTTACGCACTTTAATATCGGGACACGTATACAAGGTTTTGACATATCATATCGACGCATTTATATATATTATTTGAAATAACCATAGACACTCTATATGCAGTAATGAACGAGTTCTCTATACAGGGTTGAGGTTGATTCTACAATAATATATATAATTTGAGTTGTGATCGAGTCTGAGACATGTACACGGGTAACGATACGTATTAATTAATTCGAATATTATATATTAAACTATATATGAATGATTGCACTGTTAACTGTGGACTATCGATTGTGGACTGCCGACATTGGACAATTAAAATGAATTAAAATATTGATTATAACATATGAAATTAAACAATTCTTCAAGTTTGCCACTTGATTTCATCTTAAATCTCAATGTACCTTGACAATTACGATTTGCGTTCAAATCCTTCATAAATTCTTGAAAACACCTCAATCTAGAGGATGAACCAACCACAAACCATCTACGGAAGAAAAGATTGATGCATATAGCTATTCACCTGAGAAACTCTCGGCAACTGAGTAAACGTTTAAAACGTAGCTATGCTAATTTCTTAGTGTTATTATTACCCAAAATAACCTTGCAATCCCTTTCCAAAATTAGCAAATTTTGTCACAGCTCCAACAAGTCAACTTTGACTTTTCGTTCGAAACAACCTTATTATAACCTTGATTTATATGTGTGCTCTTTTACTGTTACCGGGGAACCTTTTATATTCCACTATATTACCAGCAGATGTACCAATTACCTCGTCGCTCCTTGGTTTAAATCCCTCCGACAAATCACTATATTTGACTATTGAAATCTCATCATGTATTCATCCGCATCTTGTAACAAGAATTTCCATACCAATTACCGGGAATCAGTAAATCTGTATTATGAGTCTCGCAACGTTTCCACATCAATAGTTATATATATCCATATAACATTTATCTCTCAGAACTATGACCTTCCATTCTGAAATTCTGAAAAGCACCCAGTCTGTGAATTAATATTCTAAATTGTGAAAAGTTGAATGAAGCAACAAAAACTATAAACGACCTCAACAGCCAAAAGTTGATGATAAAGAATTGTATGTTGGCAAAGCTCAGAAAAAGTTTGAAACTCAAAAACTGATTGAGCAAACTACGAAGGAGTCTCTGAACAAATCACAAGGACTAAACTTGTACATTAAGAATCCTGATGATTCTGTTTCTGATGAAATCTTTAGCGAATACCTTGCTTCTGACTCTAAACTCTTGCGGACAAATTTTCTTCACCATCCTTCGATATTAGAAATTCCAAGATATCATTGTATCTTTCATTATAAATATCCTCCATATTTCTGAAGATATTTTTATAACTATTCTTATCTGAAATCATTAATCTCTCCGTGCTATTAGTATTACATCATATAGAAACTGTTAGTTTCTATATTCTGTAAACTTTCGAGCTTAAAATATGTATGTTATTGAAGTAATGTTGGGAACTGATGCATGAGTTAGTATAATATAATGACACTTGATCAACATGATTATATTACAGTAAGTCATGCTGAGTTTCTAATGGAACGTGATGATTTACAGATCATAACGTCATCATGTGCCATGTTACACGACTTTTACATTTTATCTGATATATAAACATATCAAGAACATATTTTCTTGATAGTTCTATCTTTCCTGGATATTCTGGTAATTTGACAAATCAAGATCGTGCCATTACCATTCCTTTATTCGAACATTAACAATGTTCATTTTAAAATTTATATCTGCGAATTCTGGACCATTACAAGAGATGCCTAACCGCAAAAAGAAGAAACGAAGGGACAGATCTCCGAAATAGAAATTGGAGTATAAATCACAGTAAATAGGAGGGAGTAATAACTGTAGATGACAATGATTATAGGAAACAGAAATAGGGACATTGAAAAAATAAGGGGAGATACAAAGCCCGATAACAACGTATAAATTACAAACCGTGGATATTAATAGGAATAGCAATATAAAAACACGGTATAATTAAGAATAGTATCACCCCAAGGTCATATTAAAAGTAAACAGATTTTTCTAGTGGAAGATTGAAAAGAAGGATGACAGAAAAGATAATTAGAAAAATATCAAGGATTAGAACCGGATTAAGCATTTTCACAATCTTTTGGATGTATGAACTAAGAAAGAAAGTATAAGAATGGTGAAAGTAATGGAACGGAAAAAGTTTAATTTATAATGGAAATATCAGACAGAGTAATCGAGACAGATCACCGTATTTAATTATAGAGACCTTAAATTCCTTATTCGTCGAAGAATCAAATCTTTTAGATTTCGAAGATTTTCTTTAAATCCCTTGAATTCCAGAATTCAACCCTGACTACGTCAAAAGTTAAGACGCACCTTATTTTATAAAATCAACCCTGACTACGTCAAAAGTTAAGACGCACCTTATTTTATAAATTCAACCCTGTTTACGTCAAAAGCTAAGGAAAATCTTTTTTTTTTCAATTCACTCTTTTGCGATAGCTTCATTCATATCCTTAGAATAATCGAATTATTTTATCATTATTATTCAATGATGATAAACCTCTAATTATCCACTCATATTGGTCATGAAAACATTTTTATTGTTAGCCATGGCCACCTCACTCAAATTTCGGGACGAAATTTCTTTAACGGGTAGGTACTGTGATGACCAGGGAATTTTTGACTAAATTTAAACTTAATCTTTATATGATTTCGATACGATAAGCAAAGTCTATAATGTTGAGTCTCGAAAATTTTGGAACTATATTCATATAATCAATTACCCTTTGACCATGCCTGATGATTCACGAACATATATATATATATATATTGATATGTATATATAACATGTACTTATTAGTTAAAAACATTAACAAAGTATTAGACATATAATACTTTACATGAACGTATTTTGTTTCAATACAAGTTTATTATAGTTATCAACGAGATTAAAAGATAATATCATATGATTGAATTATCAGATACATTGAATTATGATTACGAGTCTCTGTCATGAGGTCCACGTTGATTTGAGAAATTGTTTTTTTTTAACGGTATTCGGAATAATTGGTAAAGTGATTTACAAATGAGAACAAAGGGTCACTTATCAAGAGTTAGACAAAAGTTAATGGAGAATTGAATTTCATAATACTCGATTGATCTATTTTTCAAACGTCCGAAAACACTTTTCGATATAATAGAAACTTGTTTATTTAAAATGTCTTTGATTAAATAACGTGAGTCGGATTATTGGTTGTTAAATATATAGATAACTTGCAACGTGTATTTAAAATGTGTTTATGAATATTGTAATATATATATATATATATATATATATATATATATATATATATATATATATATATATATATATATATATATATATATATATATATATATATATATATATATATATATATATATATATATATATATATATATATATATATATATATATATATATATATATATATATATATATATATATATATTAAATATTTAAATGAGTGATATCATGCAAAATATTATATAATTAATAAATTATGATATTAATATATTAAATATGATTACAAGTTAAAAATATAGTTGTATACTAACGTTATTACTTCATTATTATTAGTAATATTAATATTAATGTTAATATTAATATCAGTATTATTAATATTACATATATAATAGTCAGATGTAAAATTTGTTAAAAATTAATGTATTATAATTACTAAAATTATTATTATCATTATTACTCTTATTATTAGTCTTATTATTATTATTGATTTTATTTTGATAATATTATTATTATCATTATTATTATATTATTAGAATGTTTATTATTATTATTAATAATATCAATATTATTATTATTAATATAACTATAATTATTATTCAGTAATAATAAATAAATATAAAATCAGGCGTACGAATCCAATTCTGTTTCCATCTCCATCGACTTTATCTGGTTTTTGTCTTGTGTCTGATTTTTGTTACAAGTCCATATCAGCTTTTATTTTTTCTTAATTGTTTCTTCCTGATGGAATAAATCTTGTCGACTCCAAAATTCTATAAGTCAAGCAATCAGCACACGTTGTGGAAAAACTCTTCGATTATTCCATTCATTATTATCAATCAATAATTATATTTGCTTTTATCCACTGCAAGTCGACTTTTAAATAGAAAAATAATGAAGAACATGTCGTACCTCTGTTCTTGGTACCTTTAAATCAAAAGCTCAATTTACTAAACATATTTCAAAATCTAGAAATGCTGTTGTGTTAGTAATCTTCTTTTCAAACTATTTGGAAATTTACAGCCTTCAATTTATCAAATTGAAATCGAATTGAAGAGTCAAAGTTTATATTTCAAAAGTTAACCGAAATGTTCCTCAAGAAATTCGAGCTTGTTTTTATGTTTAAGATTAAATTGATGATTCAGAAAGTTTTTAATAATGATTTAGAACTTATTTCATGTAGGATTCGAGAGCTAAAACGTTCTTAAATTCAAAATCACAATTGAGGTTGTTTATGTTCTTCACGATACAGCAGGCCTTTATTTTTTTTATTTTTTTTTTTGTTTAGTTAAACCAAAGGATTCATTACAGGTCATTTATAATTAAGTTTCAAGTTTTAATACAAACCTTGATTCGTTAATTTTTTTTAATGGAGTCCTCTGGTTGATGAGTTGTTGTGAGGAAGAAGAAATAAGAATAAGAAAATCGGGTTATAAATAAATAGGTTGAGTTTAATTCCAGAAAACAGAAATGGAAGGATGGTGTGGAGTGTTAACGGGTTAGTGTGAGGTCTCGGGTTCGAGTCCGGGCAAGGGCGATTATATTCTTTTTGGAACCTATTCTTGTGAGGTAGTAGTCTTTTATTCTTATTTTTATTACTTCATTATTATTATTATTATTATTATTATTATTATTATTATTATTATTATTATTATTATTATTATTATTATTATTATTATTATTATTATTATTATTATTATTATTATTGTTATTATTATTATTATAAATATAAATTATTATTGTTATTGATTACCATTATTAGTATTTGTAATATTATTAAGTATTAGTGTTATTATTGGTATTATTATTATTATCTAGTATTATGAATATCGATTATTATTAGAATATCAATTAAAAATATAATTTTTATTATTATTATTATTATTATTATTATTTATCATTTATTATTATTTTATCACTATGTAAGTATAATTATTGTTAATATTATTATTATTATCATTAGTATTATAAGTAGTACTAAAAATATAAATTGTAACAGTTTAGTATTATTATCATTATTATGATTATTATTATTATTATTATTATTATTATTATTATTATTATTATTATTATTATTATTATTATTATTATTATTATTATGATGATTATTATTATTATTATTATTATTATTAAAAATAATACAATTTATTATTAGTATTAGTATTATCTTATAATATTCACTATTATTAGTAGTGACATAAGTATTATTTTTAATATTATCATTTTCGTTAATATGAATAACATTAACAAGTACTGTTATTGTTAAAAATTAATATAATTATTACCAAAAGTATCATTACTTTAAATCTATAATTTTATAAAAACTATTATTAATACTATCATTATTATTAGTAGTAGTATGAAAATTATTATTATTATCATTGTAATTATTCCAGTGCTATTAAAATTAGTATTTTGGAAACCAAAGAGTAATTATATAAAAATACATTTAACACCCATAATTTAAATATATTAATACTTCTAGTTATCTAAAATATACAAGATAAATATATAATAAAATATATAAGTTAATAAGATAAAAATTGTCACTAATAATAATATAAGTATTTGTTCGAGTATGATTATATGTATTAATATATATAATTGATATAGGTTCGTGAATCCAAGGCCAACCCTGCATTGTTCAATGTCGTCATATGTATTTTTACAACAAAATACAGTATTGTGAGTTCATTTGCTCCCTTTTTACTCATTACATTTTTGGGCTGAGAACACATGCAAAATGCTTTATTAACTGTTTTTACAATATTTATATGCGTGAGTTTCATTTGCTCCCTTTTACTCTTTACGTTTTTGGGCTGAGAATACATGCAAATGCTTTATTAACTATTTTACAATATTTATATGCGTGAGTTTCATTTGCTCCCTTTTTAAATGCTTTTGCAATATATATTTTTGAGATTGAGAATACATGCGCTTTTATAAATGATTTACAAAATAGACACAAGTACGTGAAACTACATTCTATGGTTGAATTATCAAAATCGAATATGCCCCTTTTTATTAAGTCTGGTAATCTAAGAATTAGAGAACAGACACCCTAATTGACGCGAATCCTAAAGATAGATCTATTGGGCCTAACGAACCCCATCCAAAGTAGCGGATGCTTTAGTACTTCGAATTTATCATGTTCGAAGGGAGTCCCGGAATGATGGGGATATTCTTAAATGCATTTTGTTAATGTCGGTTACCAGGTGTTTAATCCATATGAATGATATTATTTGTCTCTATGCATGGGACGTTTATTTATGAGAAATGAAAATCTTGTGGTCTATTAAAATGATGGAAATGATTATTTATGTTAAACTAATGAACTCACCAACCTTTTAGTTGACACTTTAAAGTATGTTTATTCTCAGGTATGAAAGAAATCTTCCGCTGTGCATTTGCTCATTTTAAAGATATTACTTGGAGTCATTCATGACATATTTCAAAAGACGTTGCATTCGAGTCGTTGAGTGCATCAAGATTATTATTAAGTCAATTATAGTTGGATATATTAAGAATTGGTATGCATGCCGTCAACTTTCGATGTAAAGAAAGTTTGTCTTTTGAAAACGAATGCAATGTTTGTAAAATGTATCATATAGAGGTCAAGTACCTCGCAATGTAACCGAATGTAATGTATTCGTCCAGATGGATTAGGACGGGTCTCTACATTAGATACATAATCAATGGCAACGAGAATGTAGAGATTATTATGAGATTTTGGAAATGGACCCATAAAGTCAATACCTCAAATGTCAAATACTTCACATACTTTCACATACTTGAATGACATTTTGTGGCATTTCATCACGTTGACTTATTTTTCCAGCCCTTTGACATGCATCACAAGATTTGCAAAGAAGGTGTGCATCTTTGAAAATTGTAGGTCAATAGAATCCAGCATCGTAAACTTTTCTTGCTGTGAGTTGAGGCCCATAATGCCCTCCTGTTGGTCCTGTGTGACAATGATTTAAGATTTGACTAGCTTCATCCCCGAATACACATCGGCATATTATTCCATCGGGACAACTTTTAAACAGATGTGGATCTTCCCAGAAATAGTGTTTTATATCACTAAAGAATTTCTTTCATTTTTGGTACGACAATCCTTTTTCAAGGAATCCACATACTAAATAGTTTGCATAGTCTGCAAACCATGGAATTTCACTATAATCTATCTTCAATAGATATTCATCAGGGAAGTTACCTTGTATGGCTGATTCATTTAGAACTTCTAATACAGGATTTTCCAGACGAGAAAGCTGATCAGCGGCGAGATTTTCTGCTCCCTTTTTATCTCGGATTTCAATATCGAACTCTTGTAAGAGTAAGATCCAACAGATTAATCGTGGTTTGACATCTTGTTTCGAAAATAGGTATCTAAGATCAGAATGGTCGGTATAGACCACCGTTTTAGCTAGAACGAGATATGAACGAAATTTGTCAAAAGCAAAGACAATTGCAAGGAGTTCTTTTTCAGTAGTTGTGTAGTTCGTTTGTGCTCCTTGTAACGTCTTACTAGCGTAATAAATAGGTTGAAATCGTTTTTCAATCCTTTGTCCTAAAACGGCTCCCATTGCAAAATCACTTGCATCGCACATTAGTTCAAACGGTAGATTCCAATTTGGAGTTATCATGATCGGCGCATTAGTGAGTTTTTCTTTAAGAATATTAAAAGATTTGATGCATTCATCTGAAAAGATGAATGGAGCATCCTTTTCAAGGAGTTTATTCATATGAGTGGCAATTTTAGAAAAATATTTTATGAAATGTCGGTAAAAACCGGCATGCCCTAGAAAACTCCTAACTCCTCTAACATTGGTGGGATGTGGAAGTTTAGCAATTACATCTACTTTAGCTCTATCCACTTCAATTCCTTCCTTGGAAATTTTATGACCAAGAACGATGCCTTCTTTAACCATGAAATGGCATTTCTCCCAATTAATTACTAGATTTGATTGTTCGCATCTAATAAGCATTCGTTCAAGATTAACTAGACATGATTTAAATGTATCACCAAAGACTGAAAAGTCATCCATGAAAACTTCCATGCATTCTTCTATCATGTCGTGAAAAATCGCCATCATGCTCCTTTGAAAGGTTGCAGGGGCGTTGCAAAGTCCAAATGGCATGCGTTTGTAAGCAAAAGTACGATAAGGGCACGTAAACGTGGTTTTCTCTTGGTCCTCGGGTGCTATTGGAATTTGATAATATCCGGAAAAACCATCAAAAAACAATAGTAACTATTCCCGGCTAATCTTTCCAACATTTGATCAATGAAAGGTAAGGGAAAGTGATCTTTTCTGGTGGCGTCATTTAATTTTCTATAATCAATACAAACACGCCATCCTGTTACAGTCCTAGTAGGAATAAGCTCATTTTTCTCATTTGTGATGACAGTCATGCCACCCTTCTTAGGTACGCATTGAACTGGGCTTACCCATGGACTATCAGAGATTGGATAAATTAAACCTGCATTAAGCAGTTTTATAATTTCTTTCTTAACAACATCTTGCATATTAGGATTTAGTCTTCGTTGGCATTGCACATAGGTTTTATGACCTTCTTCCATAAGGATTTTATGTGTGCAATATGAAGGACTTATTCCTTTAATATCATGAATCTTCCATGCAATAGCTGGTTTATGAGCGTTTAGTACAAAAATTAGTTTAGATTTTTCATTTTCAGTAAGAGAAGACGATATTATTACAGGTAATTCAGATTCACCATGTAAATAAGCATATTCCAAATGGTTTAGAAGTGGCTTTAACTCTAATGTCGGTGGTTCTTCTATCGATGATTTATGTCGATATCTGTCTTCTTCTTTTAACATTTGAATTTCTTCTGTTGTTGGTTCATATCTATTAACCATGAGTGTAGCTAACATTTCAGCTTCATCAATCAGTTCAGTTCCTTCTCCTAAAGAACATTCTCCTGTTCCTTGTAATTCTGGAAATTCTTCTAACAATTCTGCATGTGAATCTATAGTTTGAATATAATAACATGTATCATCTGCAGATTGTGGTTGTTGCATGGCTCTATCAACAGAAAAGGTAACACTCTCGTCCTCTATACTTAGGGTCAATTTCTTACCGAACACGTCTATTATTGCTTTAGCCGTGTTTAAGAATGGTCTTCCTAATATGAGAAGAACTCGAGAATCTTCTTCCATGTCCAGAATAACAAAATCTAACGGAAATACTAAAGTACCAACTTTAACTAGCATGTTTTCCATTATCCCTCTAGGATATTTTACTGATCGATCGGATAGTTGTATGCTTATTTTTGTTGGTTTCAATTCTCCAAGGTCTAGTTTAGCGTATAATGAATACGGCATTAAATTTATACTAGCACCTAAGTCTGCCAATGCTTCTATTGAACTAAGACTACCCAGAAAACATGGAATTGTGAAACTTCCTGGATCTGATAATTTTTCTGGTATCTTATTCAACAGTACTGCAGAACAATTTTCATTCATAGTAACAGCCGAGAGTTCTTCCATTTTCTTTCTATTTGTGATTAGATCTTTTAAGAATTTAGCATATCTAGGCATTCCTGAAATTACATCAATGAAAGGAAGATTTACATTTATTTGTTTAAACATATCCAAGAATTTGGATTGCTCGGCTTCAAGTCTTTCTTTTATCATTTTACTTGGGTAAGGAAGTGGTGGTTGGTATGGTTTAACATAAGGTTTAGCCTTAATTGTGTTATCTTCATTAACCTTTTCGACTACCGGTTCTGTTTCCTTATCTTGCTCAGGTTGTGGTTCTTGTGGAGTAGGAATAGCATCATCAGAAATTACAGGTATTTCAGGTGGTTTAAGTGTAATACCACTTCTTGTGGTAATGACTTTAGCTGTTTCATTCTGGGGGTTAGCATTTGTATCACTAGGTAGACTTCCCGATTTTCTTTCACCTATCAACCTTGCTAGGTTGCTTACTTCTTGTTCCAAATTTTGAATCGAAGCTTGTTGATTTCTAAATGCTTGAGCATTTTGTTCATTCATTTCTTTCTGAGATGTGAAAAACTGAGTTTGAGATTCAACTAGCTTTGACATCATATCTTCTATATTTGGCTTTTTATCATCGGTTTGTGGTGGTTTGTTTTGAAAAATAGGTCTTTGCTGATTGTAAGTATTATTAGATACTTGTTGATTGCTAGGACCTTGTTGATTGTTGTATGGAACATTTCGGTTATAGTTCTGATTTTGATTGTAAATTGGTCTTGGCGGTTGATAATTATTTTGATAATTATTTCCAGGTCTTTGGTTCATGTATGAAACATTCTCTCTTTGTTCCATTGTTTGTTCAATACTAAGACAATCTTTTGTCAAATGTGGTCCTCCACACTGCTCACAACTAATTCGTATTGAGTGAATATCTTTAGTCATCTTTTCCATTCGTCTCTCGACAGCATCTATCTTTGCGGAAATGGAATCAAAGTCATGGCTAGAATCGGCTCTAGCCGCTTTAGATGATCTAACGATATCTTTTTCTTAATGCCACTCATGTGAGTGGGAAGCAGTGTTATCAATAATTTTGTAAGCGTCAGTTGCGGTTTTCTTCATAATGGAACCACCAGCTGCTATATCGATGTCTTTTCTTGTAGTGATGTCACATCCTTGGTAGAATATTTGTACTATTTGACAAGTGTCTAAACCATGTTGCGGACATCCTCTCAATAACTTTCCAAATCTTGTCCATGCTTCATATAGATTTTCATTTGGCTTTTGTGTGAACGTAACAATTTCTCCTTGAAGTCTCACGGCTTTAGATGCCGGAAAAAATTGTTTAAGACATTTTTCAACTAAGACATCCCATGTATCAATCGCCCCTTCAAGTAACGATTCTAACCAATCTTTGACTTCTCCCTTTAAAGTCTAGGGAAATAACATGAGATATATCTGTTCATCCTCCACTTCTCTTATATTAAATAGTGTACAGATCCTATTAAAAGTACGAAGATGTTCATTTGGATCTTCCTTCAGCGCACCACTAAATTGGAATTGATTAGTCACCATGTGTAGGATTTGTCCTTTGATTTCATAATCTGGCGCATTAATGTCTGGTTGAGTAATTACGTGACCTTGGCCAGTGCGTTTAGCTCTCATTCGGTCTTCCATACTTAGAGGTTCCAGATTTTTCATGATTGAATTTGTTGAATCTGAATCAATAGAGGATTCTGATTTAATGGTTTGTTCCTCAACAATCTCTGTTTGAATGATTGGTGGTTCCGGAGGAAAGATTAGTGGTTCAGGATCTCTTAATTGTCCCTGAATATCCTCCGAATTCTCAATTGTGAGGTCGGGTTCAAAAAATGGATTATCGGAAATTTGAATTGGAGTACTTGTTCGACTAGATGATGATTCTAAAGAAAAATCAACGGCGACAATATTGGCTAGATGTCTTGATCGAGTTACAGGTGGTGAACGTATAAAAGGTGGTGAACGTTTTGCTCGGTGCATTCACTGAATTTCCTATTAGTTATAAAAGATAAAAATTATATAAGTTATCAAATTAATAGACTTTTCTGATTTTGCCCACGTTTTGAATAGCCAATAGATGCAGCAGGTAGCCAGGACCCTTTAAATCAGAAGCCCACAACTCGCCACTAACAAATCCAACTATTACTAAGAACCAGAAAATTTTGGATGTCTATCAATTTAGCTGCTTAAAATAATTTTTTTTTTGTTTTGAAATTTTAGAGAAGAAATAGAAAATTCTATGTCCTAAAAACTAGAGCGGCGAGAAATAAGAAAGAAAAAGAGCGCGTCGAAAAACGTCGAAAAATAAAAGGTCGAAAAATAATAAAAACGTAGCGCGTCGAAACTTAAAAGTCTAAAAACTAAGAATTAAAAGTTGCGTCTAAAAGTATTAAAGCTTAAAATGAATTATATATCCAAAACGGCAATAACCTAAAAAATACTAAAATTTATAAAACGGCGTCGCAAAATTCTAAAGCACTTAAATTTTAGTCTAAAGAAAAAGTACTTAAGGGATTTTACAGCAAAGCTTAAAAATCTAGAAATAAAAATAACTACGGCAAAAACTATGACTTAGAACTAAATATGAACGAAAAATACAAATATTACGCTAAAACAAATAAAAAGATACAAAATATAAAAATAAACTTAAAGTTGTAAAAAGTACAATTTTTATAAAAATATTATGTTTATATTATTTATTTTATAAAAGTAATAAGTTTATATATTTAATAAAACTAAAATTAAATTAAATACAAATTAACTAAAACTAAATAATAAATAAACTAAACCCTAATTATTATTAATTAAATTAACCCTAATCCTGTCGGCTGAGGTTACCAGGCCTGTCTTTTCAAGCCATGTAATCGCATGGCTTTGAAGTTATATTTCCATGCAATCGCATGGGCTAGGGTTTCGGGCCAGAATCTGGGCTGCTACAGTACCAGGCCGAGTGTTTTATTATTTTATTTTTTTCTGTTTTTAGATTATATAAAATATATATATAACTTAAATAAAAATTTAATTTTAAAAACTAAAATAAAAATACTTTTTAACTTTATATATATTTAACAACTCTTAAAAACAAATATATAGATTTTTTTATATTTTCTTTTTATATTTTTGTATTATTTTTTTAAAAAATTAAAACGTATTGTTACAAAAGTAAATTAAAAATCCTTTTTTGTATATATATATATATATATATATATATATATATATATATATATATATATATATATATATATATATATATATATATATATCGTTTCGCTTCCGGCGTTTAAGCAAGTTCCCCGGCAGAGGCGCCAAAAATACTTGATGTTATGCGAGGTGTATACAAAATAGTTGTATTTTTACTACAAAATACTATTAAATACGATACAATTTTACACAAGTTATTTATTTATTTATAGAGTGGAAATACCTAAACCTTGCTACAACACTTATAGGCAGTGTACCTAATCGTACAGTAGTGTAGTTTTTAGTAAGTCCGGTTCGTCCACAGGGAACTTGCCAAGTTTAACGCTATATTTTTAAAAATATATTTGTAAAAGGGGGATTTTACCGTTTAATGACCGGTTTGTCGATTTTAAAACTTTAGTCGCAATTAAAACCTAATGTAAAATATTAAAAATATTATAACTTAATTTAAAGCGTAAAGTAAATAACGATAATGAAATTGCGATAAATAAAATGACAATAAATTAAAGTGCGATAATTAAAGTGCGATAAAATAAAATTGCGATAATTAAAAAGTACGATAATTAAAAGTGCAATTAAATATGAAATGACAGTAAATAAAAGTGCGATAATTAAAAGTGCAATTAAATATGAAATAAAGGAATTATGCTTATTTAAACTTCCGTAATCATGATGTTTGACGTGTTAATTTTAGTTTATTACCATGGGTTAATTGTCCTTTGTCCTGGATTTTTCAATATGTCCGTCTGGTTTTTGTCCATAACATTCCATCAGTCATAAATATAAAGTGCGAGTGTCCTCGTCAAATTATCCTTATATCCGAAGTCAAATATTCCAACTAATTGGGGACTTAAACTGTAACAAGATCTTAATACTTTGTTTAATAATTAAACCAGGATATCGACTGCGTGTAACCCAAGGTATTAATACTTTGTTAACAATTACGCCAAGTGTCCTTATACATAATTCACCCCTGTTTTAATAAATCCATTAACTATTAATCCATTCCCGTGTCCGGTTAAATGAACGATTATTAGTACTTATAAATATCCGGCCTATCGTGTCCGATCGTGTAACGACCCGGAATTTTCCGATCGTTCTATACTTATGAGATTAATATTTACATAAATTAAACCTTACCAACATGATAAGCAATCCAAACTGTTGAGACTTATATTTTTGAAAAGAGTTTTACACAACGTTTGACCGTCTAATTTGACCGATGATATCACGAACTATATAACACACGATAATTATACGATTATGTATATGTACATATCTATACATATTTAACATGATTTAAGGATGGTTTAACATTTCATTGTGAACTAACAACAATGAGTTATAAGTATACTTTGAGACCACTAACTTAAGTTTTCAAAACGATAACTATATGTAACGTTCTTTGACATATATACTTACAATCTATAATGTGTTGTGATTTATGTCACCAATATGATTTAAGTGTAATGGGATTAATTTGTAACCAAAATAATCTTGATAAATATCGAACAAGTTTGGGGAAGTGTGAAGTGCACACTTGTTTGAACTTATCTTGATTATGACGGGGTTCGGGGGCAGCGCCCCCGATAAGCGGGGTCCAAGTGGTGGCAACCCCTGGCGGGGTCTAAGGGGCAGAGCCCCTGGCTGGGGTCGAGCTACCAGGTCAGCTTGGAAATTTTTTTTTTTTTGGGCTAACATTGCTTTATTAAAAATGTCTTAAAATTTTATTTTTGGCCCGGTTGAACCCAAAATAAAAGCCCGATTTTGAGCTTCTTTTACCGTATCATACCCATCATCCATACGTATTTACTATTGGTAAATACACACCAAATCAATATCCTTATCAGCTTTAGATCTGCCCTAGATAAGAGGGAATCTTATTTGTAAGCTAGCATACATTATTACTCAAAAATTCAACACAATAATTTGTCCTTGTTCCCTCAACAACCAGACTGTCCTGTAAGTATCACCATCACCTTGGTTTTTCATTTCATTCTTACAACCATCTTTCTCTAACAAAAAAAACACACTCTTAGGAACTCTAAGTGTTCTTCACAATCTCAGCAAATACTCATGAAGAACTAGCTTCATGAACAACCTATAATCATCATAAGAAAGTTTGATCAAGATTTTTTTCTATCTTTTCCAGTAGCTTTATCCAAGTAACTTGAGGTAGTAACCTTATTCATAATCTTATTCGATTCATATTTATATAGCTATCTTATTTTGTGTTATAAAATTTTTAACAACAAGAACATAGTTTGAATGATTTCAAACCTGTTCGCAAACTAAATAGATCCTTCTAATTTGATTTTTAAAACACTTCAAAACCTGTAATATATCATATTATGACAAAATCGGATTAATCATATCTTGGCTAATTAACATAATATTTAATATATATTTACTTATGATTTGATTTTATATATTCCAGGACCACCCGTAAATAACACGAGAAGATTAATCATAAGACCTCATGATTGTACGCAACACGTCATCTGACAACACGGTACTTTATGTACGCAACACGTCATTTGACAACATGGTACCATGGGTCGAGATTAATTCTGATCAATACGAATACGATGGGGTCTTTATTTATTTTATTGAGCAACTAATTATGGACCATTAACAACAGACTGCTAACTACGGACTAAGAAATTATTAAAAGTATTAAAAGTATATATATATATATATATATGTAACGATTACTTGAAAAGAAAATATGTTGATATATTATATATATGGTTAGGTTCGTGATATCTATCGGAGACCAAGTCGAGTTAAATACCTTCAAGGAAAAGGTGAGTATATAGTCCCACTTTTAAACTCTAAATATTTCGGGATGAGAATACATGCATTTTATGATTTACGTTATGGACACAAGTGATTAAAAATATATATTCTACATTGAGTTGTACCACTGGCATACTTCCCTGTAACTTGGTAACTATTATTTACATGAGGTATTGTAAACGCGAATCCTGTTGATAGATCTATCGGGCCTGACAACCCCAACCGGACTGGACGACCAGTATTCAACGGTTGCACAGTACTTCGTTTCGGTAACTACACTTGGTACGGTGTAGTAAGATTTCATAATAAAGGGAATATGCGACGTTGATTAAATGTTAAGTATGGTTATCAAGTGCTCAACAACTTAGAATATTTTTATTAAAACGTTTATATATGAAATCTTATGGTCTATATTTATAACGCTGTCGGCATTAAACCTATATCTCACCAACTTTATGTTGACGTTTTAAGAATGTTTATTCTCAGGTGATAACTAAAAGCTTCCGCTGCAACATGTTGAATTTAAGCAAGATCTTGAGTATGCATATTTGTGTCAAAAATAAAACTACATATCGGAGGATTTGTAATGTAAAATATGTTGGAGGTCGTATTGTTATTATTACATGTAAAGTTTGTAAGTCTAAAATTATCGCTAAACGATAATCATTATTAAGTTGTTTAAACCTTGTATTTGTAATAAAAGCTATGGTTTGTATTGTAAAAACGAATGCAGTTTTTGAAAAATGTCGCATATAGAGGTCAATACCTCGCGATGAAATCATATGTTATTGTATTCGTCCTTATGGTTAAGGTCGGGTTATGACATGTGGTATCAGAGCGTTGGTCTTAGAGAACCAGAGAATTTGCATTAGTGTGTCTTATCGAGTTTGTTAGGATGCATTAGTGAGTCTGGACTTTGACCATGTTTGATTTCGAAAACTATTGCTTATCCTTGTTGGTTAAAAATTAATATGTAAATATTATGTAGTATTAACATGCTAGTTGTTATGTGATAGATGTCTGGCTTAGAACTTATTATCACATTCAGCGACTCCGAACCAGACTCTTCAGATGGTGTTCCAGTCATTAATCTATCCGATGATGAAAACGACACCTTTGGGGAAGACTCACAAGTTCCCGATGAATCAATTGAAGAGGAACCGGAAAGTGATCCTGAGGAGGAAGAAATACAGGAAATTACGAAAGACAAGTTCGAACGAGGAAAGAAACGAAAGGCTACTGAAATGGAAAATCTAAATCCCGAGTCTAGAGAGGATGTTGTGGAACCAACTCCACCAGATACTTCCACACCTATTCCCGCTATTCCTATTAGTTCTATCCCGACATCCAGTTCTTCGGTTCCTCAGCTAAAATGCAGGGAGACAACCAGGATAACCTTTAAGCGATTTCTTTGAACACAAACGCTTTGGGTTAAATGATGCGCTGTTGTTTTAAACCATGGGATTATATAATGTTTTGTATAATAGTACTAGTGTGGTTTGCTTAATGTTTGATGTAAGATAAGCATATGTAAAATAGTGAAGTGTGAAATGCAATAATTTTCCATGGTTAAGTATTATTTGGGTGGTAGTAATTGATTTTCGTACTAAGCTATTAAGTATGAACTTTAACGGGTAGGTACTACCCTAGATATAATTATAAAACGCTAATAAGAAGAAAAGGCTTTTATAATAATAACTGGTTCATATTATTAATAAGCTACGATGTACTGTAAATACATACTACATCTATAATATTCCATGTGAATAATTATTTTTTCATTCTTATTGAAGATTATGGCGCGATTGAACCGAATGACGGAACAAGAAATCCAGGAACTCATCAATCAGCGAGTGAACGACAGAATGTTATGGGTCGAGGCTGCAAGAGGTGCTGCAGTTAACCCAAATCCTCGTGTGGGGTGCACTTACAAAACTTTTCAAGGTTGCAAGCCCTCATCATTCAGTGGAACAGAAGGACCGGTCGGTTTAACCCGGTGGATCGAAAAGATTGAGTCTGTGTTTAAAATCAGTGGTTGTATTGAGAAGGACATGACCAAGTATGCATCGTGCACCCTACAAGATAGTGCACTCACGTGGTGGAAAAACTATGTGAAGGCCGTAGGAGGAGATGTAGCTTATGATACTCCTTGGGAAGAATTCAAAACAATGCTAATCAACGAATATTATCCAAGGAACGAGGTTAGGAAGTTGGAAGCTGAATTACGAAGCCTGAAAGCTTTTGGTACTGAACTCACCAACTACAATCAGCGATTCATGGAATTAGCTTTGCTATGTCCCGAATTGGTACCAACCGAAGAACGGAAGATTGAACTGTACAAAGACGGTTTGCCTAAAAAGGTCAAGGCAAATGTTACAGCATCCAAACCCAAGACTATTCATGAAGCTATCACCATGGCGAACGAATTGATGGACCAGATTATTCTGGATAAGAACACCGATGTCAAGACATCGGAAACAAAAGAAAGTGGGAAGGTAATCATCAACAATCAAACAAGAAACAAGAAACCACGCAAGGTGCGGGTAGCGGTTCAAACTCAGGTTACAAAGGACGAAATCCTTTATGTAACAGATGCCACAAACATCACTCTGGTTATTGTAATGTGGTGTGCAACAATTGTAATCGAAAAGGTCATCTTGCTGAAGATTGTAGGGTTCCTGCTACTAATACAAACGGTACCAAGACTCCTGCCACTAATGCAAATAGAACTGCCTTGGCCACTGTTACTTGTTATGGGTGTGGGAAACAGGGTCATTATAAGAGCCAGTGTCCGAATCCAGAGAAGAATAATGGATCTGTACGTGGAAGAGCATTTGTTATTAATGCTAGAGAGGCGTGTGAAGACTCGGAGCTTGTTACGGGTACGTTTACCATTAATAACTTATCCGCATCTATTATATTTGATACTGGTACCGATAGAAGTTACGTGAGTAGAGACTTTTACACTAAATTGAATTGTTCATCATTACCTCTAGATGCTAAGTACATGATTGAGTTAGCTAATGGTAAACTAATTAAAGCCGATAAAATTTGCCGTGATTGTAAAATAAATTTAGCCGGAGAAAAATTTAAGATTGATTTGATACCCGTAGAATTAGGAAGTTTTGATGGAATAGTCGGCATGGACTGGATGTCCAAAATAGGAGCTGAAGTTGTGTGTGCCAAGAAGGCAATTCGCATTCCTCGTAAGGATAAAACGCCAGTAATGATTTATGGAGAGAAGGGTAACTCAAAGCTAAAACTCATTAGTTATTTGAAAGCTCAAAAGTGCTTGAAGAAAGGGTGCTATGCTATCTTAGCATATGTTAATAAAGTCGAAACGAAGGAAAAAGTGAAGAGCATCAACGACGTGCCTGTGGCAAGAGATTTTCCTGAAGTATTTTCGGAAGAGTTACCAGGATTACCTCCATTTAGATCTGTAGAATTTCAAATAGATCTAGTACCGGGAGCTGCACCAGTGGCTCGTGCTCCATATAGACTTGCACCATCTGAGATGAAAGAGTTACAAAGCCAGTTACAAGAATTACTGGACCGTGGTTTCATTCGACCGAGCACTTCACCGTGGGGAGCTCCGATTTTATTCGTCAAGAAGAAAGACGGATCTTTCCGAATGTGTATAGATTATCGTGAATTAAATAAGTTAACTATCAAGAATCGGTATCCACTACCGAGAATTGATGACTTATTTGATCAATTGCAAGGATCACGTGTTTACTCGAAAATCGACCTAAGGTCGGGCTATCATCAACTACACGTCAAAGAAGAAGATATTCCGAAAACTGCTTTTCGGACACGCTACGGTCATTATGAATTTTTGGTCATTACGTTTGGATTAACGAATGCGCCAGCTGTATTCATGGACCTCATGAATCAAGTTTGTAGTCCGTATTTAGATAAGTTTGTTATCGTTTTCATTGACGATATTCTTATCTATTCCAAGAGTGAGCAAGAGCATGAGCAGCATTTAAGATTGGTATTAGAATTGTTAAGAAAAGAACAATTATACGCCAAATTTTCTAAGTGTGCATTTTGGTTGAAAGAAGTGCAATTTCTTGGCCATGTTGTTAGTAGCAAAGGAATTCAGGTTGACCCAGCTAAAATTGAGGCCATTGAAAAATGGGAGACTCCTAAGACACCAACGCAGATACGCCAATTTTTGGGTTTAGCTGGTTATTATAGAAGTTTTATTCAAGATTTTTCCCGAATAGCTAAACCATTAACAGCGTTAACACAAAAAGGGAAGAAGTACGAATGGACTTCTGAGCAGGAGAGTGCATTTCAATTACTGAAGAAGAAGTTGACTACAGCACCTATTTTATCGTTACCTGAAGGGAACGATGATTTTGAGATATATTGTGAAGCTTCACGACAAGGTTTTCGTTGCGTCCTTTTGCAACGGAAGAAAGTTATAGCATACGCATCCCGACAATTGAAGATTCGTGAGCGGAATTATACGACGCATGATTTAGAACTGGGAGCAGTAGTGTTTGCATTGAAGATATGGAGACACTACTTATATGGGGTTAAATGCACTGTGTTTACCGATCATAAAAGCCTTCAACATATCTTCGATCAGAAACAGCTGAACATGAGGCAACGTAGGTGGGTCGAGCTGATAAACGACTATGATTGTGAGATTCGCTATCATTCTGGGAAAGCGAATATAGTGGCCGACGCTCTAAGCAGAAAGGAACGGGAACCAATTCGAGTACGAGCAATGAACATAAAAATTCGCATGAATCTCAACTCACAAATCAAAGAGGCTTAACGAGAAGCTCTTACTAAAGAAAACATAGGAAATGAAATAATGAAGAAGTATGGGAAACAACTCGTTATACGGGAAGATGGAATTCGATATTTTGCAAACCGTATTTGGGTACCAAAGTTGGGTGGATTAAGGAAGTTGATATTGAATGAGGCACATAAGACAAGATACTCGATACATCCTGGAGTTGGAAAGATGTATCAAGATCTTAAGACGCATTATTGGTGGCCTAATTTGAAGACAGACGTTGCAACATATGTTGGGGAATGTTTAACTTGTTCCAAAGTCAAAGCAGAACACCAGAAGCCGTCAGGATTACTTCAACAACCAGAAATCCCAGAATGGAAATGGGACGGTATTACCAGGGATTTCGTCACAAAATTACCTAAGACTGCCTGGGGTTATGACACCATTTGGGTAATAGTTGATCGTCTCACCAAATCTGCACATTTCTTGCCTATAAAGGAAACGGATAGAATGGAGAAACTATTACGATTATACATAAAGGAAATTGTTTCAAGGCATGGAATACCTATTTCCATTATATCCGATCGTGATAGTAGATTTACATCAAAGTTTTGGCAATCACTACAGGAGGCCCTGGGAACTCGTTTGGATATGAGCACCGTATATCATCCACAAACTGACGGGCAGAGTGAAAGAACAATTCAGACTCTTGAAGACATGCTCAGGGCATGTGTGATCGATTTTGGAAACGGATGGGATAAATATCTACCATTAGCAGAATTCTCGTATAATAACAGTTATCATGCGAGCATTAAAGCTGCACCATTCGAAGCACTGTATGGAAGGAAGTGTAAATCCCCTATCTATTGGAATGAAGTAGGAGATCGACAATTAACTAGTCCCGAGATCATACACGAAACGACTGAGAAGATAGTACAAATTAAGGAGAGATTGAAAACAGCCCGTAGTCGCCAAAAGAGCTACGCCGATGTCCGAAGGAAACCATTAGAGTTTCAGATCGGTGACATGGTTATGTTAAAGGTGTCACCTTGGAAAGGTGTAATACGTTTTGGAAAAAGAGGTAAACTGAACCCAAGGTATGTAGGCCCGTTCAAGATCATCGAACGCATTGGACCGGTAGCTTATCGACTCGAATTACCACAACAACTCGCCGGAGTACATAATACATTTCACGTTTCAAACCTTAAGAAGTGTCTTGCAAAGGAAGACCTCACCATTCCTCTTGAAGAAATCCAAGTCGACGAGAAACTACAATTCATAGAAGAACCGGTCGAAATCATGGACCGTGAAGTTAAACAACTCAAGCAGAGCAACATACCAATCGTTAAGGTTCGTTGGAATGCTCAAAGGGGTCCCGAGTTTACTTGGGAATGAGAGGATCAGATGAAACAAAAGTACCCACATTTGTTTCCCGAGAACGCAAAATAGGTACAATTTTAAAATTTCGGGACGAAATTTATTTAACGGGTAGGTACTGTAACGACCCGGAATTTTCCGATCGTTCTATACTTATGAGATTAATATTTACATAAATTAAACCTTACCAACATGATAAGCAATCCAAACTATTGAGACTTATATTTTTGAAAAGAGTTTTACACAACGTTTGACCGTCCAATTTGATCGATGATATCACGAACTATATAACACACGATAATTATACGATTATATATATGTACATATCTATACATATTTAACATGATTTAAGGATGGTTTAACATTTCATTGTGAACTAACAACAATGAGTTATAAGTATACTTTGAGACCACTAACTTAAGTTTTCAAAACGATAACTATATGTAACGTTCTTTGACATATATACTTACAATCTATAATGTGTTGTGATTTACGTCACCAATATGATTTAAGTGTAATGGGATTAATTTGTAACCAAAATAATCTTGATAAATATCGAACAAGTTTGGGGAAGTGTGGAGTGCACACTTGTTTGAACTTATCTTGATTATGACGGGGGTTCGGGGGCAGCGCCCCCGATAAGCGGGGTCCAAGGGGTGGCAACCCCTGGCTGGGGTCGAGCTGCCAGGTCAGCTTGGAATTTTTTTTTTTGGGCTAACATTGCTTTATTAAAAATGTCTTAAAATTTTATTTTTGGCCCGGTTGGACCCAAAATAAAAGCCCGATTTTGAGCTTCTTTTACCGTATCATACTCATCATCCATACGTATTTACTATTAGTAAATACACACCAAATCAATATCCTTATCAGCTTTAGATCTGCCCTAGATAAGAGGGAATCTTATTTGTACGCTAGCATACATTATTACTCAAAAATTCAACACAATAATTTGTCCTTGTTCCCTCAACAACCAGACTGTCCTATAAGTATCACCATCACCTTGGTTTTTCATTTCATTCTTACAACCATCTTTCTCTAACAAAAAAAAACACACTCTTAGGAACTCTAAGTGTTCTTCACAATCTCAGCAAATACTCATGAAGAACTAGCTTCATGAACAACCTGTAATCATCATAAGAAAGTTTGATCAAGATTATTTTCTATCTTTTCTAGTAGCTTTATCCAAGTAACTTGAGGTAGTAACCTTATTCATAATCTTATTCGATTCATATTTATATAGATATCTTATTTTGTGTTATAAAATTTTTAACAACAAGAACATAGTTTGAATGATTTCAAACCTGTTCGCAAACTAAATAGATCCTTCTAATTTGATTTTTAAAACACTTCAAAACCTGTAATATATCATATTATGACAAAATCGGATTAATCATATCTTGGCTAATTAACATAATATTTAATATATATTTACTAATGATTTGATTTTATATATTCCAGGACGACCCGTAAACAACACGAGAAGATTAATCATAAGACCTCATGATTGTACGCAACACGTCATCTGACATCACGGTACTTTATGTACGCAACACGTCATTTGACAACATGGTACCATGGGTCGAGATTAATTCTGATCAATACGAATACGATGGGGTCTTTATTTATTTTATTGAGCAACTAATTATGGACCATTAACAACAGACTGCTAACTACGGACTAAGAAAATATTAAAAGTATTATAAGTATATATATATATATATATATATATATATATATATATATATATATATATATATATATATATATATATATATATATGTAACGATTACTTGAAAAGAAAATATGTTGATATATTATATATATGGTTAGGTTCGTGATATCTATCGGAGACCAAGTCGAGTTAAATACCTTCAAGGAAAAGGTGAGTATATAGTCCCACTTTTAAACTCTAAATATTTCGGGATGAGAATACATGCATTTTATGATTTACGTTATGGACACAAGTGATTAAAAATATATATTCTACGTTGAGTTGTGCCACTGGCATACTTCCCTGTAACTTGGTAACTATTATTTACATGAGGTATTGTAAACGCGAATCCTGTTGATAGATCTATCGGGCCTGACAACCCCAACCGGACTGGACGACCAGTATTCAACGGTTGCACAGTACTTCGTTTTGGTAACTACACTTGGTACGGTGTAGTAAGATTTCATAATAAAGGGAATATGCGACGTTGATTAAATGTTAAGTATGGTTATCAAGTGCTCAACAACTTAGAATATTTTTATTAAAACGTTTATATATGAAATCTTGTGGTCTATATTTATAACGCTGCCGGCATTAAACCTATATCTCACCAACTTTATGTTGACGTTTTAAGAATGTTTATTCTCAGGTGATAACTAAAAGCTTCCGCTGCAACATGTTGAATTTAAGCAAGATCTTGAGTATGCATATTTGTGTCAAAAATAAAACTGCATATCGGAGGATTTGTAATGTAAAATATGTTGGAGGTCGTATTGTTATTATCACATGTAAAGTTTGTAAGTCTAAGATTATCGCTAAACGATAATCATTATTAAGTTGTTTAAACCTTGTATTTGTAATAAAAGCTATGGTTTGTATTGTAAAAACGAATGCAGTTTTTGAAAAATGTCGCATATAGAGGTCAATACCTCGCGATGAAATCATATGTTATTGTATTCGTCCTTATGGTTAAGGTCAGGTTATGACAGATCGAGTGTATATGGTTATTTATAGGTACGTCCAATTGTAAATCTTTATATTAAATTAACAAACTATCATTTAATTAAACAAATATAAAGCCCATTAATAGCCCATAGTCTAATTTCCACAAGCGTCGTTCTTTTGTCCAAACCCCAATTATGGTACAAAGCCCAATTACCCTGTCTTAATATTTTATCCCAACATCACGATTACTTCGGCTTAAATAAGCATAATAATAACTTAGCTACAAGAAATTAATTTAAAAAGGTTGAACATAACTTACAATGATTAATAATAGCGTAGCATTACACGGACAGAATTTCAACTTACACCCTTACAACATTCGCTAACATACCCTTATTATTAAAATTAAAATTAAAATTAAAATTAAAATTAAAATCATAATATATGTATATATATATATATATATATATATATATATATATATATATATATATATACACGTTTGAGAGTGAGAAGAGAAAAGATGTAAAATTCGTCGACCAAACTCTGGAATTTATAGGACCTGAGCTGAAAAAGTATGCCATGCGATCGCATGGGATTATAACTGCCAGGCCATGCGATCGCATGGGCCCCTGGGACAGCTCACATATGTTTGTTTTCTAGTTTGCCGACGCTTTATATATATAATATAATATATATAATTTTAAGAATTAATTATATATTATATTATATTCATGTGCATAGTTGACTTGTAATTTTTAGTCCGTTACGTCGAGCGTTGAGAGTTGACTTTGGTCCCGGTTCCGAATTTTCGAACGTCCTTGCGTACAATTTAATATCTTGTATTTTCCGTTTTGCGTCTTGTACTTTTGTAACTTTTAAGCGTTTCTCATCAATAATTTGAACCACTTTGATTGTAATTTGTACTTTTTAGCTTTTTGGTCGTTTGTGTCTTCAATTCGTTGAATCTGTCTTTTGTCTTCACTTTTTATTATTTAAACGAATATCACTTGTAAATAGAACAATTGCAACTAAAAGCTTGTCTTTCTTGAGGGATAATGCTATGAAATATATGTTCGTTTTTAGCATTATCAGCACTCCTATCTATCCGAATAAAAGTCTGTAAAAAGACTACATTACCCTTTTATCTCACCCCTCAAAAACAACTTTACTATCACTCCAAAATTCCTTCTCCATCATTGATAAATGACCTCCAAGCTGAGATTACTACCGTTCTCGCATTAGCAGCAAAAATTTGAGTCTTTATCAAGCCTATGACGATGGGTGCAGCATGACTGGCTATGAGTGTATTCATTTCTTAGATCTATAGGGAACCCTAAACACTTGAGTGATTGAGTGACCCATGAAAGTTTGCCTATGTCATGTAACCTCCTCGCATGCTTGCAGAGATAGTTTCAATCATAACATAGATGACTCACCTTATCTTTTTGCACTTATAATAAAAGTAAATCGCTTAGGCTATTAGAAAAGAAACGTCGAAAAGATTCTTAAGGAAATGAGAGTTTGCTTGAGGACAAGCAAAGTCTAAGTGTGGGATATTTGATATCGGCTAAAAAGTCAGGTTTTCACCCCGGTATTAACGCCCAAAAACAAGAAAGATTCAAACTTTTTGGCAAAATACCCACTTCGTTGGTTAGAATTGAAGAACAATTAATTACGAAGACGGTGCAAAAAGAATCAAGAGAATCGGAGCTAAAACGAAGATTCTAGAGCGAAAACGGTGAAAGACAAGAAATCAAGTTATGATCCAGGGAAATCAGGCTGACCAGGCCAGCAAACGTCTTGCCATATGGTCTGCCAAACGGCCTGCTAGTATAGAAAATGGCCTGCCATACGGCTTGCCAAACGACCTGCCAGTATGGTAAACGACCTGCCAAATGGTAAGATCAAACGGGCTCGATAAACGGCTTGCCATAGCAAACGGCCTCCAAAAACAGCCTACCAAACAGCCTGCTAAACGGCCCTGGTAAGAACGTAGTTATTGGCTTTAAACTAAATCGTTTTTCCAACTAGAAGAACGTAGTTATTGGCTCTGTTATTGGGAAGTCGCGAACCCCGATTCAGAGTACACTATTTGTGTCACCCCTTGGTAAGAGAAGTCTATCGGATACAACGTAAGATCGACTAAGGCACACCGTTTGTAGTAAGTCTATCAAGTTTTGTATTCCGACTGAAGACTCTTTCGTAGTGAAACATCTGACTAGACCCTTAGAACATTGTTGGTCCCAAACCATGCTAGTGTAGTCACCAAGCATATAAACTTTGTACGTGCATGCTGAAACACAGCGGTTGTTGTAAGGTGTACCTCTGCTAAGTAAGGCCATGGAA
Source organism: Rutidosis leptorrhynchoides (assembly GCF_046630445.1). Lineage (NCBI taxonomy): Eukaryota > Viridiplantae > Streptophyta > Magnoliopsida > Asterales > Asteraceae > Rutidosis > Rutidosis leptorrhynchoides. The sequence continues at coordinate 419,226,194 of NC_092334.1, forward strand.
CCCGGTCAGTGTTGATTAGTACACTTCACCATAACGCGGTCTCAAGCATTGCACCCCGCTTGAGAGATTCTTAGTTAATTAAGGAACTGTTTGTTTAGACACATAAAGGATTGGACCCCTAGGATAACCGAACATGTTCATGGAAGTCAGCTTGACTTGGCCATGGTGTTCTTTATGGTTGAACTCTTTTTAAGGGCATAACTATCTTTTAAAACCAATCATTAACGAAAGCATTGAAGCACATCACGTCTCTCGGATATGGTAAACCATGTATTCTATTATACTTAAGAAAGTTTAGACCATTGTGGAATGTTAATACGTCACCCAACCGAGTCGCTCAATTGGATGAGCCGTCTGAATGTGTATGCCTATAGTCAGTCTGTACGGGCGTCGGGGGTAAGAGACGTTGCTGTCTATTCAGAATCTTCAAGCCTAATTCAGTACCCAGTGACATGTCTTATGACAGGGGAGTTTAGGACTAGTGTAATGAATACAAGGCCTATGCCTATTCATGAGCCCGCATTCCATAATCTCGGCAGAATAACTGATGAAGTCATAGTATGCACTCAATTTAACCTTATCCGAATTATGAATTTTATCGCATTTATTTATCTATCTTATAAATTAGAAATCCCAAAATTAAGTAACCACTACTCCTTCCTAACTATCTTAGGCTTAAATATAGGTTCGATTCTACTGATATCTCAAAAATACGACTCTAGGTCATACTTCCCTTACTCATACTAAGGAGTAGTATGATTTAGGCCCCGCTAAATATAAATTTAAAACAATACCTCCCCCTGGGTGGCTGATCCTGGCGTGCTGCGGCTCGTCGACACCGCACGAACAAAACCATCCGTTTCGGTCATATCAGGATTCCATCCCAAATAATCACTAAGACAAATGTTTCCCAAAAATTTTTATTAAAAACCCTAAGTGTAGGATTCCACAGTAGGAACATTAGGGACAATGTTCATGTAATTGTGGGATAACGATGTAATGTTTTACCGTATTAAGTTTGTTATCAAGATTCTGTGTTTTTAGTCCAAATTTCAAAATTTTTAACTAAAAACAAAGCCTTTACGAAAAAGTACTTTCGAAAAATTAAAATGTTTGTAAATAAAAGTAAGGGTAAGCTAAAATAAGAATCTTGTTAGGGCGAACCGATTCTCTAAAAGAGCATTGCATGACTTGGCGTATTCGACCTAAATTGATTATGGTGAGGCACCCAAATAAGACCATGAAAAGCATTCATTTTTAATGCTTCACTATTTTTCGCTGAGTGTGTAGCGACCTGTCCTAATCCATCCGGATGAATACATTAGAATTGGTTACATCGCGAGGTACTTGACCTCTATATGATACATTTTACAAACATTGCATTCGTTTTTGAAAAGACAATCTTTCATTACATCAAAAGTTGACAGCGTGCATACCATCTCATAATATATCCAACTATAATTGACTTAATAATAATCTTGATGAATTCAATGACTCGAATGCAACGTCTTTTGAAATATGTTATGAATGACTCCAAGTATAATCCTTAAATTGAGCAAATGCACAGCGGAAGATTTCTTTCATACCTGAGAATAAACATGCTTTAAAGTGTCAACCAAAAGGTTGGTGAGTTCATTAGTTTAACATAAATAATCATTTCCATCATTTTAATAGACCACAAGATTTCATATTTTCCATTTCTCATAAACATACGTCCCATGCATAGAGACAAGAATAATCATTCATATGAATTGAACACCTGGTAAAAGACATTCACCGTATGCATATAAGAATATCCCCATCATTCTGGGATCCTCCTTCGGACATGATATAAATTTTGAAGTACTAAAGCATCCGGTACTTTGGATGGGGCTTGTTGGGCCCGATAGATCTATCTTTAGAGTTCGCGTCAATTAGGGTGTCTATTCCCAAATTCTTAGATTACCAGACTAAAAGGGGCATATTCGATTTCGATCATTCAACCATATAATGTAGTTTCGATTACTTGTGTCTATTTCGTAAAACATTTATAAAAATTGCGCATGTATTCTCAGCCCAAAAATATAAATGGTAAAAAGGTAAATGAAACTCACCATATTGTATTTTGTAGTAAAAATACATATGACGACATTGAACAATGCAGGGTTGACCTCGGATTCACAAACCTATATCGTTTGTATATATATATATATATATATATATATATATATATATATATATATATATATATATATATATATATATATATATATATATATATATATATATATATTAAAACATATAATGGGAATCACATAATTTTATTTATTAATATATATTATTTATATATATTTGTAGTTATATAGGATTTATATTAAATTCCATTTAAAAACATATACTTATATTATATCTTAAATTATATATTATATATATTTATTTTGTATATATATTTTAAAATGATTAATATCTATTCATTTAGTTATATTAATAATTAGATTTACTAATAACAATATTAATTTTTGATAATAATACAAGTCATTTCATTTGTAGTAGTAATAAAAATGATATTAATAATATGTTAATAATAATGATACTTATAATAATAATAATAATAATAATAATAATAATAATAATAATAATAATAATAATAATAATAATAATAATAATAATAATAATAATAATAATAATAATAATAAAAATAATAATAATAAAAATAATAATAATAATAATAATAAAAATAAAAACTACCTCAAGAATATGTTCCAAATAAAAAAAAGTGTCCTTTCCCGGGCTTGAACCCGCAACCACTCACTTAACCCGAAAACCCCTTAACCATTCCGCCATACTTGCTTTTTTGTTTATCTGAATTCCATTTATATTTAATATATATTTCTGTTTCCTTTCTTCTTTCTTCTTCTCAATTAGTTACCAGTCGATCAATGATCTATTCCATCACAAATCAATTTTTTTAAACTTATTAGATTATTTATTAGAAGTATGAATAATCATTAGTGTCCGTTGTATTTATAGAAATCGAAGAAATAAAAGAAAATATATATACCTGTTGCTTGTTCGCGACTGTTTTTACCAACTCAAAAGGATTCGGTTAAAAGCCCAACGAAAACATGATGTGTCCAATAAAAGTCTAATCCTAAATGATTTAATGTACCCAAATGGAGAATTGCATTGGGAAAAATTTAATTAAATAAACAATGATTATGTATAATGAATTCGAATTGTTTCCATCTTGATTGATCCGAAAGCTTGTACCGTGTCCCACCCCCATAAACTTTTATCTTGGATCCTATGGAGTGGTTGAATTCGAAAAGAAGAATAGACGTATACAAGAGATTCTTAATCGACACCTAAACCCACTTGGACCCTACGATTTATCATTTAAATGATTTCTTCAATACCACTTGCAAGTTAACGTGGATTTCCATTTCTTTCTTTCTTTTTTTTATATAAGCCCAAGATTTGAATAATCAGTCTCACTCATTTCTTATTTTTTTTAATGCATTGACACAGCAAAAATTATGGGAGCATGCACATGGTTTCAATCATAAGAGAAAGAGGAAGAGAGGTTTCAAGAAGGAAGTGGTAGTTGTAGTAGTGTAAGGTGAGGTGGTCCGTGGTGGTTTTGGCGATGAACAAAGTTAAAGGAAAATGTTTGATCAAGAGTGAAGGTGGTGATTTGGGGTTCTTCGGTTGTCCAGAAAATCAGAAGTAAACGCAGTAGCAAACGGTGGTTTGATGGTGACTTATGAACTTTTGAATGTTAACGACCAAAAGGTGATCGAAGTGGGTTGTTTTGGTTGTGACGGGTTTTGGAAGAAAACAGGAAAGATAGAAAAGGGTGAAGATTTAAAGTCGAAAACGAAGATTTAAAAGGTGAAAACGTCCAAAATACTCAAACGTACAAGTTACACTCCAAGTGGCTTAATTTATCGAAGAAAAACGTCTAAAGATTGACAAGAACGCAAGTTGCGAAACGCAAAGTACGCGATATTAAATTGTATGAAAAGACGTTGGAGAAACTGGAACCGAGACATAAACCGGGCGTAAACGTACGAAACATCGGAGCCAAAATTACGAGTCAACTATGCACAAGAATATAATATAATATATATATAATTATATAAAATTATATATATTATATATATTTATTAAATATGTCGACAAGCTAGTATACAAAAAAATATGTGAGCTGGATCTGGCGGCCATGCGATCGCATGGGAAATAGGCATAAAACCCATGCGATCGCATGGGTTACTGTAGCAGGCCACAATCCTATAAAAAGTCAGTTTGTTCGATGTATTTTACACACTCTTAATATATTTTTCAATTCAATTTCAATTCTCTCTTTATTTATTTTATGTAATTTAGTTTTAGGAGTAGGAGTAGATTAATTTAGTGGTTACATTTCTACAAGTTTGGGTAGCGTAACGTTTATTTTACGGGTTTTCAAGTCGAATTTCTGTTCGTGTACCGCTAAGCTTTTAATTCCACTTTTTACCATTTCAACTCGCTGTAAGTCTCTACTTTCTCAACTTTGTTATAATTATTTTTACTTATCGTTATTATTGTTGTTATTATTATTGTTATTTTTATTATTGTTATTTTTATCGTAATTAATATTTATTTTCATCGTTATTATCGTTATCGTTTATTATTATTATTGTTACCATGTCCATTTTTATATAATTTATATTTTTACGCCGTTATAATGTCCAACTAAATATCCATAGTGGTAACTAAGATGTAGAACCTCTGGACAAATGGATTGAACCATTTATAAAATTATGATGTAGCTTTGACTATTTTTAACATTCAGTTTAATCACCAAACCATTGTTATATAACTTGATATTTTAACCCCTATCACATAATTTATTAAAATTGATAAACGAAAGTGCATTAAATTTACATAAATTATGCTTCAACACCTCGGTGATCTAGACGGACATATGGACAAATTATTGACAACAATTTAGAAGTGTGATCCGGTGGATTGGGTAATATTATAGTTTATAATCGTGTAATTATAATAAGGTAAGACTGTTATAATTTTGGTTTCAACGAAAGTAAAAACTGGATTAAATCTCAATTTAAATAGTCGGGGTATAATTTAATTCGCTAGAACGAGATCGAAATGAAAGTTAGATTTAATTTTAACTAGTTAAATCTTTATAAATCGGAAGAAATATAAGGATATATATTAAAACATCGTAACCGGACTTAAAAAAAATCTATAATCCAGAGGAGACATATTTTAGTGACCACTACTTTAATTTATTTTACTTTCTATTTTTACTTTTACTGCATGTTAAATTTTATTTACTTTTTACTGTATTACTTTTGACCATATTTTAAATACTGTTTAGTGTAAAGCCTAATCCAAAAACCCCCTTGTAAATAGATTAACTTTTAATGATTAAAAACTTTGAAAACTACAATCTCCCTGTGGAACGAACCGGATTTACCAACGAATCACTATACGGATAGGACAAAGTTGCCTATATGTGTGAAATCAATCCGAAATCATAAGAACACCATATAATCACAACTAATTCATGTAATAAATTCAATCTAAATTTGAAAAATTAAAAAAAAGTTTCTCACACACATCAACTTTTTGGCGCCGCTGCTGGGGAAGTTGGCAGTTAAATGGAATAGACGATTTTCTGATTCGTAATAATAGTTGGATTTGTTAGTGGCGAGTTGTGGGCTTCCGATTTAAAGGGTCCTGGCTACCTGCTACATCTTTTGGCTATTCGAAACGTGGGCAAAATTAGAATAAAGTCTATTTGTTTAAAGGTTTTTATTTGTTTTTAGTTATTCGATCCTTTTGTGGAAATCTAGTTTCCACAAAAGTTGTTTTTTGTGTTTTTTTTTTTTTTTCTGTTTTGTGTTTGCAACTAAATTACAAGTTTATAGAAAAATGACTGACCCAGACGATCAGCCAATGGTGAACCCACCTTTCTATTATCAGCCGACTCATATTTCAAATCCTTATGAAAACTATTGGTATACGCCATCTCGGGTGACTAAGGTTGATTCGAGAGATGTTGGTGAAGGGTATCATTTAAACTTAGATAGGGATGATATTCCTATGTATCTAATGCTACATTACAATTTGACTGGGGATATTAATGACATTCCTATCCATCTATTAGAAAGAATTGCCCCCGAGTACCTACCAAGGAATGAATGTGAGCCCGCCACTAATCCACCACCATTCACCTCAATAAATTCAACATGTACACTCATCAATTCAGCTATCAATGAAGAAGAATCCCAGGATGCAATTTTGTATTCAAGGGATAGTAATGATGATGAGGTTTTAACTCTGGAGGTCGAAGTGGTGGAGTCATCCAAGATCATCGAGGATGAGGAACTTGATTTAAAAGAACCACTTGAGGAATCTCCTCCTCATTTGGAATTTTTATGTTCTCACGAGTCTACTAGATGGGAGACGGTGTATGAAGATCCATTTGGACATGATCCACCTAAAAGAGTAAACTTTTTGTTGCAAGCCGCACTTAGAGAAGAGTTGTGTATTAACTCTCGGGTTGGGTACTCCTTTTTCAGGAAACTGAAAAAGGATTTATCTGATATATTATATACCACTCGAGATGTAAATAAATGGCTCACTTTATTAATTCGTGAAACTTTTTCCACTGATTTCACGTATCGTTCGAAAGATTTAGGAGAGTCTTACCCCATTAGAAAATAAATATGGGGTAGAGTCGAGAAAATGACTCGTTAAAAAATCATGTTTATATCCTTCTCGTGTGAGTTTTAAAATAAAAAAATAAAAAAATATTTTCGTGTGTTTTTGTATGTTTGTTTGTTTTGTTTGTGCATATAAATAAGGGTAAAAGACGCATTTTCAAAGAATGAAATTCAATTTAGCAAAAGCAACCAATTTTTGGAGAAACATATGAAAAGATGATGGAAATTTTGGAATGACGGACAAATCAACATCAACAGATTAAACAAAACCCGCAAGTTACAGTTATTGAGCTAAAGAGGTTTTAACTCCCTTTCTATTCTAATTGCCCTCGTGAATTTAATTTAGTCTGATTTCATTGCAATGAGGGCATTGCATGATCTCAAGTGTGGGGAGGGATTATAAATTCTCTCGGGTTTACACTAGGTTTATTTTCTAAATTTTGTGAAAATTTTAAAAAAAATTTCACTAAATGAATTCAAATCTTGTTTAATATGTTTATGAACGATAAAACTAGGTGTTAATACTGAAATTATTGTTACCCTAAAAAAAGGACATAAATTGAGAAACAACTAAAACGCTTGAATTTATTTATTATAAATAAAAAGATACATGAAAAAAGCCAAGTGTAGGAAGATTTGTCAATATATATGAACTGTTATCACATGTTTCTGTGAAGTTTATTGCAGTTACTTTTACTTTGGGCTGTATAAATTTGTTTTGCCCATTAAATTGTGAAAATTAAAGAAAAGATGGATCTACACGATGAATTAATTCCATCATTAAAAAGAAGTAAAGTCTTCAGAAAAAGAAACGCGCTTCTTGATTTAGGTCAGGAAGTTGTCGTCCAAACCAGTTGTAGAGTCTACAAAAAACCTTGAAAAGTTTTCTCGAAAATCAGCTGGAAATCCACGGACCTCAGCATCAAACAGGGTCGCCATGTGGTCATACTTATCCTAACCATGAGAGGATCTGTCTCGTAAAATGTGGAGGGCGCCGTGCAAATTAGCTTGATAAGACTAATGAATCAGACCCCCAGAAAGGATAATCTCCTTAAAGATTAAAAATTAGCTTTTAAGCCTGATATTACTCAATCCTTGAGGTTGACCTTAAAGATTGAGAATTACAAACTCATGGAATTCAATGATATCTAAACTCGAGCTTGAACGAGAAAATATTTTGATCAAATTAAAACCGATTTGTTTTCTGAAAACCTATTTTCAATGCGTTCATTATCATTGAACGTAAAATCCTGAGAATTCATCAAGAATTCATTAGGTCACCTGAACCGAATCGGGTGTCAACTGAAATGTCCCATTCTTATTGATTAAAAACGTTCCATATTAATTGATTTCGTTGCGAGGTTTTGACCTCTATATGAGACGTTTTTCAAAGACTGCATTCATTTTAAAACAAACCATAACCTTTATTTCATCAATAAAGGTTTAAAAAGCTTTACGTAGATTATCAAATAATGATAATCTAAAATATCCTGTTTACACACGACCATTACATAATGGTTTACAATACAAATATGTTACAACAAAATAAGTTTCTTGAATGCAGTTTTTACACAATATCATACAAGCATGGACTCCAAATCTCGTCCTTATTTAAGTATGCGACAGCGGAAGCTCTTAATAATCACCTGAGAATAAACATGCTTAAAACGTCAACAAAAATGTTGGTGAGTTATAGGTTTAACCTATATATATCAAATCATAATAATAGACCACAAGATTTCATATTTCAATACACATCCCATACATAAAGATAAAAATCATTCATATGGTGAACACCTGGTAACCGACATTAACAAGATGCATATATAAGAATATCCCCATCATTCTGGGACACCCTTCGGATATGATATAAATTTCGAAGTACTAAAGCATCCGGTACTTTGGATGGGGTTTATTAGGCCCAATAGATCTATCTTTAGGATTCGCGTCAATTAGGGTGTCTGTTCCCAAATTCTTAGATTACCAGACTTAATAAAAAGGGGCATATTCGATTTCGATAATTCAACCGTAGAATGTAGTTTCACGTACTTGTGTTTATTTTGTAAATCATTTATAAAACCTGCATGTATTCTCATCCCAAAAATATTAGATTTTAAAAGTGGGACTATAACTCACTTTCACAGATTTTTACTTCGTCGGGAAGTAAGACTTGGCCACTGGTTGATTCACGAACCTATAACAATATATACATATATATCAAAGTATGTTCAAAATATATTTACAACACTTTTAATATATTTTGATGTTTTAAGTTTATTAAGTCAGCTGTCCTCGTTAGTAACCTACAACTAGTTGTCCACAGTTAGATGTACAGAAATAAATAGATAAATATTATCTTGAATCAATCCACGACCCAGTGTATACGTATCTCAGTATTGATCACAACTCAAACTATATATATTTTGGAATCAACCTCAACCCTGTATAGCTAACTCCAACATTCACATATAGAGTGTCTATGGTTGTTCCGAAATATATATAGATGTGTCGACATGATAGGTCAAAACATTGTATACGTGTCTATGGTATCGCAAGATTACATAATATACAATAAAAGTTGATTAAGTTATGGTTGGAATAGATTTGTTACCAATTTTCACGTAGCTAAAATGAGAAAAATTATCCAATCTTGTTTTACCCATAACTTCTTCATTTTAAATCCGTTTTGAGTGAATCAAATTGCTATGGTTTCATATTGAACTCTATTTTATGAATCTAAACAGAAAACGTATAGGTTTATAGTCAGAAAAATAAGTTACAAGTCATTTTTGTAATGGTAGTCATTTCAGTCGAAAGAACGACGTCTAGATGACCATTTTAGAAAACATACTTCCACTTTGAGTTTAACCATAATTTTTGGATATAGTTTCATGTTCATAATAAAAATCATTTTCTCAGAATAACAACTTTTAAATCAAAGTTTATCATAGTTTTTAATTAACTAACCCAAAACAGCCCGCGGTGTTACTACGACGGCGTAAATCCGGTTTTATGGTGTTTTTCGTGTCTCCAGGTTTTAAATCATTAAGTTAGCATATCATATAGATATAGAACATGTGTTTAGTTGATTTTAAAATTCAAGTTAGAAGGATTAACTTTTGTTTGCGAACAAGTTTAGAATTAACTAAACTATGTTCTAGTGATTACAAGTTTAAACCTTCGAATAAGATAGCTTTATATGTATGAATTGAATGATGTTATGAACATCATTACTACCTTAAGTTCCTTGGATAAACCTACTGGAAAAGAGAAAAATGGATCTAGCTTCAACGGATCCTTGGATGGCTCGAAGTTCTTGAAGCAGAATCATGACACGAAAACAAGTTCAAGTAAGATCATCACTTGAAATAAGATTGTTATAGTTATAGAAATTGAACCAAAGTTTGAATATGATTATTAAATTGTATTAGAATGATAACCTACTGTAAGAAACAAAGATTTCTTGAGGTTGGATGATCACCTTACAAGATTGGAAGTGAGCTAGCAAACTTGAAAGTATTCTTGATTTTATGTAACTAGAACTTGTAGAATATATGAAGAACACTTAGAACTTGAAGATAGAACTTGAGAGAGATCAATTAGATGAAGAAAATTGAAGAATAAAAGTGTTTGTAGGTGTTTTTGGTCGTTGGTGTATGGATTAGATATAAAGGATATGTAATTTTGTTTTCATGTAAATAAGTCATGAATGATTACTCATATTTTTGTAATTTTATGAGATATTTCATGCTAGTTGCCAAATGATGGTTCCCACATGTGTTAGGTGACTCACATAGGCTGCTAATAGCTGATCATTAGAGTGTATATACCAATAGTACATACATCTAAAAGCTGTGTATTGTACGAGTACGAATACGGGTGCATACGAGTAGAATTGTTGATGAAACTGAACGAGGATGTAATTGTAAGCATTTTTGTTAAGTAGAAGTATTTTGATAAGTGCATTGAAGTCTTTCAAAAGTGTATAAATACATATTAAAACACTACATGTATATACATTTTAACTGAGTCGTTAAGTCATCGTTAGTCGTTACATGTAAGTGTTGTTTTGAAACCTTTAGGTTAACGATCTTGTTAAATGTTGTTAACCCAATGTTTATAATATCAAATGAGATTTTAAATTATTATATTATCATGATATTATCATGTATGAATATCTCTTAATATGATATATATATACATTAAATGTCTTTACAATGATAATCGTTACATATATGTCTCGTTTAAAAATCATTAAGTTAGTAGTCTTGTTTTTACATATGTAGTTCATTGTTAATATACTTAATGATATGTTTACTTATCATAGTATCATGTTAACTATATATATATATCCATATATATGTCATCATATAGTTTTTACAAGTTTTAACGTTCGTGAATCACCGGTCAACTTGGGTGGTCAATTGTCTATATGAAACATATTTCAATTAATGAAGTCTTAACAAGTTTGATTGCTTAACATGTTGGAAACATTTAATCATGTAAATATCAATCTCAATTAATATATATAAACATGGAAAAGTTCAGGTCACTACAGTACCTACCCGTTAAATAAATTTCGTCCCGAAATTTTATGATGTTGAAGGTGTTGACGAATCTTCTGGAAATAGATGCGGGTATTTCTTCTTCATCTAATCTTCAAGCTCCCAAGTGAACTCGGGTCCTCTACGAGCATTCCATCGAACCTTAACAATTGGTATCTTGTTTTGCTTAAGTCTTTTAACCTCACGATCCATTATTTCGACGGGTTCTTCGATGAATTGAAGTTTTTCGTTGATTTGGATTTCATCTAACGGAATAGTGAGATCTTCTTTAGCAAAACATTTCTTCAAATTCGAGACGTGGAAAGTGTTATGTACAGCCGCGAGTTGTTGAGGTAACTCAAGTCGGTAAGGTACTGGTCCGACACGATCAATAATCTTGAATGGTCCAATATACCTTGGATTTAATTTCCCTCGTTTACCAAATCGAACAACGCCTTTCCAAGGTGCAACTTTAAGCATGACCATCTCTCCAATTTCAAATTCTATATCTTTTCTTTTAATGTCAGCGTAGCTCTTTTGTCGACTTTGGGCGGTTTTCAACCGTTGTTGAATTTGGATGATCTTCTCGGTAGTTTCTTGTATAATCTCCGGACCCGTAATCTGTCTATCCCCCACTTCACTCCAACAAATCGGAGACCTGCACTTTCTACCATAAAGTGCTTCAAACGGCGCCATCTCAATGCTTGAATGGTAGCTGTTGTTGTAGGAAAATTCTGCTAACGGTAGATGTCGATCCCAACTATTTTCGAAATCAATAACACATGATCGTAGCATGTCTTCAAGCGTTTGTATCGTCCTTTCGCTCTGTCCATCAGTTTGTGGATGATAGGCAGTACTCATGTCTAGACGAGTTCCTAATGCTTGCTGTAATGTCTGCCAGAATCTTGAAATAAATTTGCCATCCCTATCAGAGATAATAGAGATTGGTATTCCATGTCTGGAGACGACTTCCTTCAAATACAGTCGTGCTAACTTCTCCATCTTGTCATCTTCTCTTATTGGCAGGAAGTGTGCTGATTTGGTGAGACGATCAACTATTACCCAAATAGTATCAAAACCACTTGCAGTCCTTGGCAATTTAGTGATGAAATCCATGGTAATGTTTTCCCATTTCCATTCCGGGATTTCGGGTTGTTGAAGTAGACCTGATGGTTTCTGATGCTCAGCTTTGACCTTAGAACACGTCAAACATTCTCCTACGTATTTAGCAACATCGGCTTTCATACTCGGCCACCAAAAATGTTTCTTGAGATCCGTGTACATCTTCCCCGTTCCAGGATGTATTGAGTATCTGGTTTTATGAGCTTCTCTAAGTACCATTTCTCTCATATCTCCAAATTTTGGTACCCAAATCCTTTCAGCCCTATACCGGGTTCCATCTTCCCGAATATTAAGATGCTTCTCCGATCCTTTGGGTATTTCATCCTTTAAATTTCCCTCTTTTAAAACTCCTTGTTGCGCCTCCTTTATTTGAGTAGTAAGATTATTATGAATCATTATATTCATAGATTTTACTCGAATGGGTTCTCTGTCCTTCCTGCTCAAGGCATCGGCTACCACATTTACCTTCCCCGGGTGGTAACGAATCTCAAAGTCGTAATCATTCAACAATTCAATCCACCTACGCTGCCTCATATTCAGTTGTTTCTGATTAAATATGTGTTGAAGACTTTTGTGGTCGGTATATATAATACTTTTGACCCCATATAAGTAGTGCCTCCAAGTCTTTAATGCAAAAACAACCGCGCCTAATTCCAAATCATGCGTCGTATAATTTTGCTCGTGAATCTTCAATTGTCTAGACGCATAAGCAATCACCTTCGTCCGTTGCATTAATACACAACCGAGACCTTGCTTTGATGCATCACAATAAATCACAAAATCATCATTCCCTTCAGGCAATGACAATATAGGTGCCGTAGTTAGCTTTTTCTTCAATAACTGAAACGCTTTCTCTTGTTCATCATTCCATTCAAATTTCTTCCCTTTATGCGTTAATGCAGTCAAGGGTTTTGCTATTCTGGAAAAGTCTTGGATGAACCTTCTGTAGTAACCAGCTAGTCCTAAAAACTGGCGTATGTGTTTCGGAGTTTTCGGGGTTTCCCACTTTTCAACAGTTTCTATCTTTGCCGGATCCACCTTAATACCTTCTTTGTTCACTATGTGACCGAGGAATTGAACTTCTTCCAACCAAAATGCACACTTTGAAAATTTAGCGTACAATTCTTCCTTCCTCAATACTTCTAACACCTTTCTCAAATGTTCACCGTGTTCTTGGTCATTCTTTGAGTAAATAAGTATGTCATCAATGAAAACAATGACAAACTTGTCAAGGTATGGTCCACACACTCGGTTCATAAGGTCCATGAACACAGCTGGTGCATTAGTTAAACCAAACGGCATGACCATAAACTCGTAATGACCGTAACGTGTTCTGAAAGCAGTCTTTGGAATATCATCTTCTTTCACCCGCATTTGATGATACCCGGAACGTAAGTCAATCTTTGAATAAACAGACGAGCCTTGTAGTTGATCAAATAAGTCGTCGATTCTCGGTAGTGGGTAGCGGTTCTTGATGGTAAGTTTGTTCAACTCTCGGTAGTCGATACACAACCTGAATGTACCATCTTTCTTCTTGACAAACAAAACAGGAGCTCCCCACGGTGATGTGCTTGGTCGAATGAAACCACGCTCTAAAAGTTCTTGTAATTGACTTTGCAGTTCTTTCATCTCGCTGGGTGCGAGTCTGTAAGGAGCACGAGCTATTGGTGCAGCTCCTGGTACAAGATCTATTTGAAATTCAACGGGTCGATGTGGGGGGGGGGGGGGTAATCCCGGTAATTCTTTCGGAAATACATCGGGAAATTCTTTTGCAATGGGAACATCATTGATGCTCTTTTCTTCAGTTTGTACTTTCTCGACGTGTGTTAGAATAGCATAGCAACCTTTTCTTATTAGTTTTTGTGCCTTCAAATTACTAATAAGATGTAGCTTCGTGTTGCCCTTTTCTCCGTACACCATTAAGGGTTTTCCTTTTTCTCGTATAACGCGAATTGCAATTTTGTAACAAACGATCTCTGCTTTCACTTCTTTCAACCAGTCCATACCGATTATCACATCAAAACTCCCTAACTCTACTGGTATCAAATCAATTTTAAATGTTTCGCTAACCAGTTTAATTTCTCGATTCTGACATATATTATCTGCTGAAATTAATTTACCATTTGCTAATTCGAGTAAAAATTTACTATCCAAAGGCGTCAATGGACAACTTAATTTAGCACAAAAATCTCTACTCATATAGCTTCTATCCGCACCCGAATCAAATAAAACGTAAGCAGATTTATTGTCAATAAGAAACGTACCCGTAACAAGCTCCAGGTCTTCCTGTACCTCTGCCGCATTAATATTGAAAACTCTTCCGCGGCCTTGTCCATTCGTGTTCTCCTGGTTCGGGCAATTTCTAATAATGTGGCCCGGTTTTCCACATTTATAACAAACTACATTGGCATAACTTGCTCCGACACTACTTGCTCCGCCATTACTCGTTCCGACACCATTTGTTCCTTTCGTTCTATTAACCCCTGGTATGTAGACCTCACACTTCGCCGCGCTATGACCATTTCTTTTACACTTGTTGCAAAATTTGGTGCAGAACCCCGAGTGATACTTTTCACACCTTTCGCATAGCTGCTTCTGATTGTTGTTGTTGTTGTTGCGGTTATTATTGTTATTGGGATGATTGTTGTAGTTGCTGTTGTTGTTGTTGTTGTTGTTGGGCCGTTTGTTGTAGTTGCGATTGATGTTGCGATTGTTGGGATAATTGTTGCGATTATTGTTGTAATTGCTGTTGTTGTTGTATTGGTGATTCTTATCACCGTTTTCCTCCCACTTTCTTTTAACTTGCTTCACATTGGCCTCTTCAGCAGTCTGTTCTTTAATTCTTTCTTCAATCTGGTTCACTAGTTTGTGAGCCATTCTACATGCCTGTTGTATGGAGGCGGGCTCATGTGAACTTATATCTTCTTGGATTCTTTCCGATAATCCTTTCACAAACGCGTCGATCTTCTCTTCCTCATCTTCGAACGCTCCCGGACACAATAGGCACAATTCTGTGAATCGTCTTTCGTACGTGGTAATATCAAATCCTTGGGTTCGTAACCCTCTAAGTTCTGTCTTGAGCTTATTGACCTCGGTTCTGGGACGGTACTTCTCATTCATCAAGTGCTTGAATGCTGACCACGGTAGTGTGTACGCATCGTCTTGTCCCACTTGCTCTAGATAGGTATTCCACCATGTTAACGCAGAACCTGTGAAGGTATGCGTAGCGTACTTCACTTTGTCCTCTTCAGTACACTTACTTATGGCAAACACCGATTCGACCTTCTCGGTCCACCGTTTCAATCCGATCGGTCCTTCGGTTCCATCAAATTCCAAAGGTTTGCAGGCAGTGAATTCTTTGTAGGTGCATCCTACACGATTTCCTGTACTGCTAGATCCAAGGTTATTGTTGGTATGTAGCGCAGCCTGTACTGCGGCTATGTTTGAAGCTAGAAAAGTACGGAATTCCTCTTCATTCATATTCACGGTGTGTCGAGTAGTCGGTGCCATTTCCTTCAAAATAGTCAAATGGAACAAGTTAATCATACAGAATATTAAGAGTAGTTAATAGTATTTCGTAGCATAATATGAACTCATTTATAAAAGCTTTTTCTTCATATTAGCGTTTTATAAGTTTAAATTCGGGTAGTACCTACCCGTTAAGTTCATACTTAGTAGCTAATATACAATTCAACTACTACAATTCTATATGAAAAACTGATTATGTTCAAACTTTTACACAATATTTTACAAACTTACAATACCGCTTATTTTACATATAGCATGAAATATAGCACACAATAAATTTGTTACAAGATGGTTGTGAAGATAATTCTAGCTAGTACACAAGTCGTTCAGCAAAGGCAATAAAGACACGTAATTCATACGTCCAGAAACAGGTCATGCATTCTGGTTTTACTAGGATTACTTCCCATCCTTGGTCTTGTGGAACATAACCGTTATGGCCATTGATAAGACATCGTGTTGTAACGTCGTCAAAGGGACGAGGGTTACGTAATGTCCAACAGTCCCGTAACAATATAAAAACCTCATTTCTTACCCCAATTACCGACTCCGTCACTTGTGGGAACGTTTTGTTTAATAGTTGTAGCCCGATGTTCTTGTTCTCACTTTGGTGAGAAGCGAACATTACTAATCTGTAAGCATAGCATGCTTCTTTATGTTGCATGTTAGTCGCTTTTTCTAAATCATGAAGTCCAATATTCGGATATATTGAGTCAAAATAATTTCTTAACCCATTGCGTAAAATAGCATTTGGGTTCCCCGCAATATATGCGTCAAAGTAAACACATCGTAACTTATGGATTTCCCAATGTGATATCCCCCATCTTTCGAACGAAAGCCTTTTATAAACCAAGGCATTCTTGGAACGTTCTTCGAATATCTTACAAACTGATTTCGCCTTAAATAGTTGTGCTGAAGAATTCTGACCGACTCTAGACAAGATTTCATCAATCATGTCTCCGGGTAGGTCTCTTAAAATATTGGGTTGTCTATCCATTTTGTGTTTTTAAATTGTAAAATAGACAAGAGTTAGATTCATAAAAAAAATTACTTATTAATACAAGCAATTTTTACATATATCATAAAGCATAAGCACACTATATTACATATATTACACCACACGAATACAACTATCTTATTCCGACTCGCTCGTTTCTTCTTCTTCGGTTTTGGTTCGTTTTGCCAAGTTTCTAGGGATATATGATGTTCCCCTAATACGAGCCGTCGTTTTCCACATTGGTTTAGAAAAACCTGGTGGTTTAGAGGTTCCCGGGTCATTGTTACAACTTAAGGACTTCGGGGGTTGACGATACATATAAAGTTCATCGGGGTTGGAATTAGATTTCTCTATTTTTATGCCCTTTCCCTTATTATTTTCTTTTTCCTTTTTAAATTCAGTTGGGGTAATTTCTATAACATCATCAGAATTCTCGTCGGAATCCGATTTATCGGAGAATTGGTAATCCTCCCAATATTTTGCTTCCTTGGCGGAAACACCATTGACCATAATTAACCTTGGTCGGTTGGCTAAGGATTTTCTTTTACTTAACCGTTTTATTATTTCCCCCACCGGTTCTATTTCTTCATCCGGTTCCGATTCTTCTTCCGGTTCAGATTCTTCTTCCGGTTCCGACTCTTCTTCCGGTTCCTCTTCGGGAACTTGTGAATCAGTCCACGAATCGTTCCAATTTACATTTGACTCTTCATTATTATTAGGTGAGTCAATGGGACTTTTTCTAGAGGTAGACATCTATCACATAATATCAAACGCGTTAAGAGATTAATATATCACATAATATTCACATGTTAAAAATATATAGTTTCCAACAAAATTTGTTAAGCAATCATTTTTCAAGTAAACACGGTCGAAGTCCAGACTCACTAATGCATCCTAACAAACTCGATAAGACACACTAATGCAAAATTCTGGTTCTCTAAGACCAACGCTCGGATACCAACTGAAATATCCTGTTCTTATTGATTAAAAACGTTCCATATTAATTGATTTCGTTGCGAGGTTTTGACCTCTATATGAGACGTTTTTCAAAGACTGCATTCATTTTAAAACAAACCATAACCTTTATTTCATCAATAAAGGTTTAAAAAGCTTTATGTAGATTATCAAATAATGATAATCTAAAATATCCTGTTTACACACGACCATTACATAATGGTTTACAATACAAATATGTTACAACAAAATAAGTTTCTTGAATGCAGTTTTTACACAATATCATACAAGCATGTACTCCAAATCTCATCCTTATTTAAGTATGCGACAGCGGAAGCTCTTAATAATCACCTGAGAATAAACATGCTTAAAACGTCAACAAAAATGTTGGTGAGTTATAGGTTTAACCTATATATATCAAATCATAATAATAGACCACAAGATTTCATATTTCAATACACATCCCATACATAGAGATAAAAATCATTCATATGGTGAACACCTGGTAACCGACATTAACAAGATGCATATATAAGAATATCCCCATCATTCCGGGACACCCTTCGGATATGATATAAATTTCGAAGTACTAAAGCATCCGGTACTTTGGATGGGGTTTGTTAGGCCCAATAGATCTATCTTTAGGATTCGCGTCAATTAGGGTGTCTGTTCCCAAATTCTTAGATTACCAGACTTGATAAAAAGGGGCATATTCGATTTCGATAATTCAACCATAGAATGTAGTTTCACGTACTTGTGTCTATTTTGTAAATCATTTATAAAACCTGCATGTATTCTCATCCCAAAAATATTAGATTTTAAAAGTGGGACTATAACTCACTTTCACAGATTTTTACTTCGTCGAGAAGTAAGACTTGGCCACTGGATGATTCACGAACCTATTACACATATATGTTCAAAATATATTTACAACACTTTTAATATATTTTGATGTTTTAAGTTTATTAAGTCAGCTGTCCTCGTTAGTAACCTACAACTAGTTGTCCACAGTTAGATGTACATAAATAAATCGATAAATATTATCTTGAATCAATCCACGACCCAGTGTATACGTATCTCAGTATTGATCACAACTCAAACTATATATATTTTGGAATCAACCTCAACCCTGTATAGCTAACTCCAACATTCACATATAGAGTGTCTATGGTTGTTTCGAAATATATATAGATGTGTTGACATGATAGGTCGAAACATTGTATACGTGTCTATGGTATCTCAAGATTACATAATATACAATACAAGTTGATTAAGTTATAGTTGGAATAGATTTGTTACCAATTTTCACGTAGCTAAAATGAGAAAAATTATCCAATCTTGTTTTACCCATAACTTCTTCATTTTAAATCCGTTTTGAGTGAATCAAATTGCTATGGTTTCATATTGAACTCTATTTTATGAATCTAAACAGAAAACGTATAGGTTTATTGTCGGTAAAATAAGTTACAAGTCATTTTTGTAAAGGTAGTCATTTCAGTCGAAAGAACGACGTCTAGATGACCATTTTAGAAAACATACTTTCACTTTGAGTTTAACCATAATTTTTGGATATAGTTTCATGTTCATAATAAAAATCATTTTCTCAGAATAAAAACTTTTAAATCAAAGTTTATCATAGTTTTTAATTAACTAACCCAAAACAGCCCGCGGTGTTACTACGACGGCGTAAATCCAGTTTTACGGTGTTTTTCGTGTCTCCAGGTTTTAAATCATTAAGTTAGCATATCATATAGATATAGAACATGTGTTTAGTTGATTTTAAAAGTCAAGTTAGAAGGATTAACTTTTGTTTGCGAACAAGTTTAGAATTAACTAAACTATGTTCTAGTGATTACAAGTTTAAACCTTCGAATAAGATAGCTTTATATGTATGAATTGAATGATGTTATGAACATCATTAATACCTTAAGTTCCTTGGATAAACCTACTGGAAAAGAGAAAAATGGATCTAGCTTCAACGGATCCTTGGATGGCTCGAAGTTCTTGAAGCAGAATCATGACACGAAAACAAGTTCAAGTAAGATCATCACTTGAAATAAGATTGTTATATTTATAGAAATTGAACCAAAGTTTGAATATGATTATTACCTTGTATTAGAATGATAACCTACTGTAAGAAACAAAGATTTTTTGAGGTTGGATGATCACCTTACAAGATTGGAAGTGAGCTAGCAAACTTGAAAGTATTCTTGATTTTATGTAACTAGAACTTGTAGAATATATGAAGAACACTTAGAACTTGAAGATAGAACTTGAGAGAGATCAATTAGATGAAGAAAATTGAAGAATGAAAGTGTTTGTAGGTGTTTTTGGTCGTTGGTGTATGGATTAGATATAAAGGATATGTAATTTTGTTTTCATGTAAATAAGTCATGAATGATTACTCATATTTTTGTAATTTTATGAGATATTTCATGCTAGTTGCCAAATGATGGTTCCCACATGTGTTAGGTGACTCACATGGGCTGCTAAGAGCTGATCATTGGAGTGTATATACCAATAGTACATACATCTAAAAGCTGTGTATTGTACGAGTACGAATACGGGTGCATACGAGTAGAATTGTTGATGAAACTGAACGAGGATGTAATTGTAAGCATTTTTGTTAAGTAGAAGTATTTTGATAAGTGTATTGAAGTCTTTAAAAAGTGTATAAATACATATTAAAACACTACATGTATATACATTTTAACTGAGTCGTTAAGTCATCGTTAGTCGTTACATGTAAGTGTTGTTTTGAAACCTTTAGGTTAACGATCTTGTTAAATGTTGTTAACCCAATGTTTATAATATCAAATGAGATTTTAAATTATTATATTATCATGATATTATCATGTATGAATATCTCTTAATATGATATATATACATTAAATGTCTTTACAATGATAATCGTTACATATATGTCTCGTTTAAAAATCATTAAGTTAGTAGTCTTGTTTTTACATATGTAGTTCATTGTTAATATACTTAATGATATGTTTACTTATCATAGTATCATGTTAACTATATATATATATATCCATATATATGTCATCATATAGTTTTTACAAGTTTTAACGTTCGTGAATCACCGGTCAACTTGGGTGGTCAATTGTCTATATGAAACATATTTCAATTAATGAAGTCTTAACAAGTTTGATTGCTTAACATGTTGGAAACATTTAATCATGTAAATATCAATCTCAATTAATATATATAAACATGGAAAAGTTCAGGTCACTACATCAACCGTAAGAACGGTGGTTGCATAGCATGGTCGAAGACAGGACCTTATGCCAGACCGAAAAATTATAGGATGATCTTTACTATTGCTCCTACAAAGGATAGTAATAGAATCCGACAAGTTGTGGACCATATTCAAAAGCATGTCATTAGACATTGCCTTAACATTTGCTTGTTCATCGCTTTCCTTTACAACCGGACGGTAGTTTACCGAAAGGTAATATACGGAACAAGTATACTGGACGTGTTGCTTTCCTAATACAAGGTTAGCAAGTGGGTGACACAAAACTGCAAGTTTTGAGCTAAAATTTTAAAATCTGAAACCCACAACACCCACAAAACATTTTGCAACACCGATAAGAGGTTTATTCGGAAAACTTATCTAGGGTAAAATCTAGCTTGAATTTTCAAAAGATCAAAAGTTTTCATAAAGATCCAATTTCCTTAAGGATCTAAATTTTCATAGTCACGTGGGACTTTAAACCGCCTTTCAAATGTGCACTTTGCTTTGGAAACCAAAAGTAAATCGGCTATTTGATTGCAAGTGTCGTTGACCTGAACCCGAGGCAACTGTGGATGGCACACCCACCTTTAACCATGGTTCTATCATTACTATCATTGTTCATACCGCCGTATTAAAATCACTGATGTATAAAGTTTGAAAATAAAGAAGTGATTTGTGTGAAGTATGTTTTATTTCAAGTTCTGTATTGCTTGAGGACAAGCAACGTTCAAGTGTAGGGATATTTGATATTGCTCCAAACGAACATATATTTAGTCGTAATATCATTCCAAAATGTAATGTTTTTAATTGTAATTTCCTTATTTTTAGTTGTAATCGTTTAAATAAATAAGTGCGAAGATGAAAGACGAAGATAGCTCGAAAATGAAGATTTAAAGTCAAAAACGAAGATTTAAAAGGTGAAAATGTCCAAAATGCTCAAACGTACAAGTTACACTCCAAGTGGTTTAATTTATCGAAGAAAAATGTCTAAAGATTGACAAGAACGCAAGTTGCGAAACGCAAAGTACGCGATATTAAATTGTACGAAAAGACGTTCGAGAAACCGGAACCGAGATATAAACCGGGCGTAAACGTACGAAACATCGGAGCCAAAATTACGAGTCAACTATGCACAAGAATATAATATAATATATATATAATTATATAAAATTATATATATATTATATATATTTATTAAATATGTCGACAAGCTAGTATACAAAAAATATGTGAGCTGGATCTGGCGGCCATGCGATCACATGGGAAATAGGCATAAAACCCATGCGATCGCATGGGTTACTGTAGCAGGCCACAATCCTATAAAAAGTCAGTTTATTCGATGTATTTACACACTCTTAATATATTTTTCAATTCAATTTCAATTCTCTCTTTATTTATTTTATTTAATTTAATTTTAGGAGTAGGAGTAGATTAATTTAATGGTTACATTTCTGCAAGTTTGGGTAGCGTAACGTTTATTTTACGGGTTTTCAAGTCAAATTTCTGTCCGTGTACCGCTAAGCTTTTAATTCCAATTTTTACCATTTCAACTCGCTGTAAATCTCTACTTTCTCAACTTTGTTATTATTATTTTTACTTATCGTTATTATCGTTGTTATTATTATTGTTATTTTTATTATTGTTATTTTTATCGTAATTAATATTTATTTTCGTCGTTATTATCGTTATCGTTTATTATTATTATTGTTACCATGTACATTTTTATATAATTTATATTTTTACGCCGTTATAATGTCCAACTAAATATCTATAGTAGTAACTAAGATGTAGAACCTCTGGACAAATGGATTGAACCATTTATAAAATTATGATGTAACTTTGACTATTTTTAACATTAAGTTTAATCACCAAACCATTGTTATATAACTTGATATTTTAACCCCTATCACATAATTTATTAAAATTGATAAACGAAAGTGCATTAAATTTACATAAATTATGCTTCAACACCTCGGTGATCTAGATGGACATATGGACAAATTATTGACAACAATTTAGAAGTGTGATCCGGTGGTTTGGGTAATATTATAGTTTATAATCGTGTAATTATAATAAGGTAAGACAGTTATAATTTTGGTTTCAACGAAAGTAAAAACTGGATTAAATCTCAATTTAAATAGTCGGGGTATAATTTAATTCGCTAGAACGAGATCGAAATGAAAGTTAGATTTAATTTTAACTAGTTAAATCTTTATAAATCGGAAGAAATATAAGGATATATATTAAAACATCATAATCGGACTTAAAAAAAATCCATAATCCAGAGGAGACATATTTTAGTGACCACTACTTTACTTTATTTTACTTTCTATTTTTACTTTTACTGCATGTTAAATGTTATTTACTTTTTACTGTATTACTTTTTACCATATTTTAAATACTGTTTAGTGTAAAGCCTAATCCAAAAACCCCCTTGTAAATAGATTAACTTTTAATGATTAAAAACTTTGAAAACTACAATCTCCCTGTGGAACGAACCGGATTTACCAACGAACTATTACTATACGGATAGGACAAAGTTGCCTATATGTGTGAAATCAATCCGAAATCATAAGAACACCATATAATCACAACCAATTCGTGTAATAAATTCAATCTAAATCCGAGAAATATAAAAGGACACGATCGCACACATCAGTTGGCCATTGAATCATAATTGAATATGTATGTATATTATATAGAGTGAAGTGGTGTTTTCTCCAGGGTGATTTTCGAAGGGGTGTGTGGACAGAAATACTAAGTAATCTATGAGTTAGTGTTTGTGAGGTTGATGAAGATGGTGATGTTTTTATGATCGAAGAAAGTAGAAAACGAAAACAAGAAGTAACAAGACTCATGTTTGTGTTTGGTTTAATTGGTTTTGTGGGGTCTTCATCGTATAGCATCAACAACAAAAAAAATTGATTATAATCGAAAGATGGTGTGTATGAAGGTTATTGGTCGACATTCTCTTTAGGAACTTTCAATTGAATTTCTATGTTTTACTTCTAATTATGTTTGTAGATGGTTAACTAAAGGATAAACAATATACTTACAACTCACCCGTCCCAATTATAATTTGTTTGTTAGTTTATTGACTCGACAGAATATAATGGATTATGGATTAAAGATCAGTGCAATATTTCAACAAATGGTACGATTTGATTCTTGATAATTAGTAGGTTAAGAGGCAGAAGACAAAATCACACATAGGATGAAAGTAACGTGAAACAGAATTTGACCCTTTAGGTGGAAGAATACGTTTTAACTTGTATTCGTATAGGTATATACTGTACTGTACGTGTATTTGTATTTATATATTTTTATATCGGATATTAATCTGTATTAATAGTTGTATATGTAATTTTGATAATATTAACACTAATAACAAGTGTATAATAATAATAATATAATTTATAATAATTATAACAATATCAATAATTCTATTAATTTTAATTAATAATTAAATAAGTAAATAATAATACTAATTATATTAATAATAATTTTTAATGATAAAGGTAATAATAATAATTCTTAATATTAATATCTAATAATTATATCATAAGTTATATGGATACATCCACTAAATACTTAATATTTATATATCTTATAACTGTTATAATAATTATTAATAGAAATCATTTATATATATTTATCTATATAGATTTATAATTATATTATATTATATTATATTATATTATATTATATTATATTATATTATATATATAAATATATATATATATATATATATATATATATATATATATATATATATATATATATATATATATATATATATATATATATATATATATATATATATATATATATATATATATATATATATATATATAATAACTTAATTATTCTATTTATTATTTTAAATTTAAATTTCAAATTGATTTAAAGTATATTTTATCAATTCAAAATATTATTTATACTTTTATATTTATATATATATATATATATATATATATATATATACATACATACGTACATAATTATTTGTTCGTGAATCGTCGGGAATTGCCAAAGGTCAAATAGATATCTGAAACAGTTCAAGATTTTTGAGATTCAGTTTAACAGACTTTGCTTATCATGTCGAAACCATATAAGATTAGGTTTAAATTTGATCGGAAATTTCTGGGTCGTCACAGTACCTGCCCGTTAAAGAAATTTCCTCCCGAAATTTGAGTGTGGTTGTGATGGCTAACAAAAAAAATGTTTTCATGACGAATTTAAGCTTATAAATAGAGTTTTATTACTGTTGTGTAATATGAATAAGATAATTCGATTACTCGAAGAGTACGAGTGAAGCTATCACAAACTAGTGAAATGAGAAAGACATGTTTCATCATAACCTTTGTCCAGTCATGGTTGAATTCCAGAATTTAAGGAATTTAAAAGAAAATCTTTGGAAATTTATAAGATATGATTCTTCAGTGAATAAGGAAATCAGGATCTCTCTAATTAAATGCGGAGATCTACCTTGATTACTCCATCTGGTTTTTCCATTATAAATTCATCTTTTTCGTTTCATTAGTTTTCACCACTTCTATACTCAATTTCTAAATTCAAAAGATTGTGAAAATGCTTAATCCAGTTCTGATCCTTGTCCTTATCCTGACTATTGCAACAATCATTCTCCGTTTCCAACTTCCACCGAAGGAATCTATTTTCTTCTTCCTCGCTCTTGGGGTAATTGTGTTTATCATACTCCCGTGTCTTTATATTCCTATTCGTATTAATGTACACAGTTTGTGATTTCAGTGTTGTTGTTGAGTTTTATATCTTCCCTTATGGTTCGGAGCTCTTTGCTTTTTTTTTTCCTCTTCTCGACCTCTAGTAAAGCGGGTAATGGTTCGGAATTCGTAAGTATGGAGTTTAGAATGATTATAGTATTCTAAGCAGAAAGGAATGTATTAGCACGATTTGATTTGTCAAATTACTAGAATCCCTGAGGATGGAACTATCAAGAATATATTTTCTTGATATGTTCAGAGGTTAAGTGGAATGAAAGAGTTATGTAACATGGTTCATGATAAAGGTATAATCTGTGATCCTTTATCACATTCCATTAGAACTCAGCATGACTTACTGTAATATAATCACGTTGGCCAAGCGCCATTATATTATACTAACTCATGCTTCAATTCCCTACACTTCTCCAGAAATCATTCATAATTTAAACTCGAATTTCAAAGAACTTTAGAAACTAAAATAGTTTCTTTTATGATGTAACACGGATAGCACGAAGAGATAAATAATTTCGGACAAGAATATTTATGAAAATATCCTCAGAAATATCGAAGATATTTATGATGATATTTTGGAATTTCTAAGTTCGAAGATTGATGAAGAAAATTTTCCGCAAGATTTTAGCATGACTTCGGAGCAAGATATTCTCTAAAGATTTTATCAGATACTGAATTATCTGGATTCTTTGAATATAGGGTTTAGTCCTTGTATTTGTCCTTGGTCTCCTTCATGGTTTTCTCAATCCATTTTTTAGTACCAAATTTTTCTATCGAGTGTTCCCAACACTCCATTCTTTTATCATCACTTTTGGCAATTAAGACCATTTACTACATGCTGCTTCGTCAGCATTTTCAAAGTTAACGGATCTGGATCATTGGTTATATAACCAATAGGTTTCAAGAGAATTGTGTTTTAGATGATTAAATGCTGATTTCTGATAATTGGTATGGCAATTCTCGCTACAAGGTGCGGATTAGTATATGAATAGGGTTTCAATGAATATAATGATTTTTTGAAAAGTCCAATTTCATTGAAGTTGCTGGTAAGTTTTACTGCTAATGTGGTGGAATATAAACGGTTCCCTAGTAACGATGACGACAGGCAAACTTATATATCGAGGTTATAATAAGGCTAATTTGAATGAAAGTCGGAGTTAATTTGTTGGAGCCGTGACAAAATTGGCTAATTTGAAAAAGAGTTGCAATGTTATTTTCAGTAATAACAATGCCAAAGGAGCTAGCACAGATATGTGTTAAACGTTTACTCAGGTTCTGAGTGTTTTCAGGTGCATTACTATATGCATTAATCTTTTCTTCCGTAGATGAAAAGCGGTTGGTTCATCCTCTCGGTTGAGGTGTTTTCAAGAATTATGAAAGGTTTGAACGCAGATTGTAATCATCAAGATACAAATGAGGTTTAAGATGAAATCAAGTGGCAAACTTGAAGAAATGTTTAGTTTCATATGTTATAATCAATATTTTAATTCATTTTAATTGTCCATTGTTATTAATCCAGAGTCGATAGTCCACAGTTGACAGTCCAATAATTCATATATGATTTAATATATAATATTTGAATTAATTAATACGTATCGTGACCCGTGTACATGTCTCAGACTCGATCACAACTCAAACCTATATTATTGTAGAATCAACCTCAACCCTGTATAGAGAACTCGATCATTACTGCATATAGAGTGTCTATGGTGATTCCAAATAATATATATAGATGTGTCGATATGATATGTCAAAACCTTGTATACGTGTCCCGATATTTAAAGTGCATAAATAAATAACAGAAATTAAATAACGATAAATAAAGTGCGTAAAGTAAATAACAGAAATTAAATGACGATAAATAAAATTGCGAGAATGTAAATTGCGATAATTAAATTGCGATAAATAAAATGTAATCAGTTAGCGAGTAACAATTAGCTAGGAAGAGTTAGCGTGGATTCTTAACAAAATTTCTCATAGTTAATTTGTTTGTTTCTAACAAATTTTATTTTGTCAAATGTTTTCTTCATTATACCAGTTGTTGGATTCTGATAAATCAAAATCCCAATATGAAATTGTATGAATATGGTTATTCTGTGGTGAACGAATTTGTATATCGGTGGATGTAAGTAGGATAGTAAATGACTATTGAATCTGATTCGAAGAATGTACAGTGTAACTTATTAATGTGAAATCTAAATTTTCCTCGGGTATTACCTACCCGTTAAAATATTTTCACCATTAATCGTTTGTACAAAAGAATTTTTAATTACAATCTTTATGAAAATATACTTACATATATATTCTCTTCAGATGTAATCATGGATTTAATGAGTCAATATGATATTAAACTCATTTGAGTTACCGTTAGAACCAGAATATATAATCTCTAGAACGTTAGCGATTACATAATCGTCATGTCGTACAAAGATAAATGATGTAGAACATAATGTAGAACGATGATTATGCTCGAGGTACAGATTGTGATGTTGAGGCACGTGATGTTGAAGCTTGGGTTGTTGGTGGTACTGATTATGCTGCTGGTGCTGCTGATGGTGGTACTGTTGCTGTCGGTGCTACAAGTGTTGTTGGTGCTGAGGTTGGTGATGATGTTGGTGTAATAAGTATAGCTTGTAAATCACACACCATTCTTGTCAGGGTTTCTATCCTACCCTCTATCATTTCTATCCATCCGCTCATCTGGTTCGATAGATCTTGATTATCGATTCGAAGTTCCCTAACTTCTTCTAATATTCCCCTTCGATTGGTATTCGAAAGTAGAGGTTGAATATTTTCTGAGATTGTAGTAATGCGACCTTCGAGGTGGAAAACTTTAGCAAGAAGGGTGAATACAGTGTTGCGCATAGGTTCACCGGTGAGTACATCATTTTCTCCGATGTTAGGAGGTAAGTTTGGTTCGCAGTAGGGCTTGCCTTCTTCATTTCTCCATCGAGTGAGTAAGTCTCGGACCCACCCCCATCTCCTCTAGAAAGAAAAATAAATAAATGGTTGAGGAACTTCTGGTTCATTGACTTCGAGGTCTGCTTCAATATACATCTCGAAATCGCTTTCGGAACTAATGGAATCCAAGCTAGGTGTAAGATCCATCTCTCACGATCAGTTAAAGGGTTTTGATATGAAATGATTTTCGAATATCGAATTATATTCTAATTATATATAGAATATCTATACATACTTCCAAAGATCCAGTGAATTACGGAGAAAATTAAGGAAACGTGTCAGATAAAGTCTACAGTGACAGATATGCTAAGATATGGATTAGTAGATATGCTAAGATATGAATTTTGTCTATACACTATTTATGCAGTCAATGCAGTAAAACGTGTCTAGACTAAGAATAATGAGCAGGTAATTTCCTAAGGATGATAAGCAGATGATTTCTGACAAAAATGATAAGCAAAACTTTTGACATGCAGACACGGTCGAAGTCCAGACTCACTAATGCATCTACACAACTATCAGTTAGACACACTAATGTATGACCTGGTTCGCTAAGACCACTGCTCTGATACCAACTGTAGCAACCCGTCCTAATCCATCCGGACGAATACATTACAATTAGTTACATCGCGAGGTACTTGACCTCTATATTATACATTTTACAAACATTGCATTCGTTTTTGAAAAGACAATCTTTCATTACATCGAAACTTGACAGCATGCATACCATCTCATAATATATCCAACTATAATTGACTTAATAATAATCTTGATGAACTCAACGACTCGAATGCAACGTCTTTTGAAATATGTCATGAATGACTCCAAGTAATATCCTTAAAATGAGCAAATGCACAGCGGAAGATTTCTTTCATACCTGAGAATAAACATGCTTTAAAGTGTCAACCAAAAGGTTGGTGAGTTCATTAGTTTAACATAAATAATCATTTCCATCATTTTAATAGACCACAAGATTTCATATTTTCCATTTCTCATAAACATACGTCCCATGCATAGAGACAAGAATAATCATTCATATGGATTGAACACCTGGTAACCGACATTCACAATATGCATATAAGAATATCCCCATCATTCCGGGATCCTCCTTCGGACATGATATAAATTTCGAAGTACTAAAGCATCCGGTACTTTGGATGGGGCTTGTTGGGCCCGATAGATCTATCTTTAGAGTTCGCGTCAATTAGGGTGTCTGTTCCCTAATTCTTAGATTACCAGACTAAAAGGGGCATATTCAATTTCGATCATTCAACCATATAATGTAGTTTCGATTACTTGTGTCTATTTCGTAAAACATTTATAAAAATTGCGCATGTATTCTCAGCTCAAAAATATGAAGGGTAAAAAGGTAAATGAAACTCACCATACTGTATTTTGTAGTAAAAATACATATGACGACATTGAACAATGCAGGGTTGACCTCGGATTCACGAACCTATATCGTTTGTATATATATATTAAAACATATAATGGAAATCACATAATTTTATTTATTAATATATTAGTTATATATATTTGTAGTTATATAGGATTTATATTAAATTCCATTTAAAAACATATACTTATATTATATCTTAAATTATATATTATATATATTTATTTTGTATATATATTTTAAAATGATTAATATTATTCATTTAGTTATATTAATAATTAGATTTACTTATAACAATATTAATTTTTGATAATAATACAAGTCATTTCATTTGTAGTAGTAATAAAAATGATATTAATAATAATAATAATATAATAATAATAATAATAATAATAATAATAATAATAATAATAATAATAATAATAATAATAATAATAATAATAAAAATAAAAACTACCTCAAGAATATGTTCTAAATAAAAAAAAGTGTCCTTTCCCGGGCTTGAACCCACAACCACTCACTTAACCCGAAAACCCCTTAACCATTCCGCCATACTTGCTTTTCTGTTTATCTGAATTCCATTTATATTTAATATATATTTCTGTTTCCTTTCTTCTTTCTTCTTCTCAATTAGTTACCAGTCGATTAATGATCTATTCCATCACAAATCAGTTTTTTTAAACTTATTAGATTATTTATTAGAAGTATGAATAATCATTAGTGTCCATTGTATTCATAGAAATCGAAGAAATAAAAGAAAATATATATACCTGTTGCTTGTTCGCGACTGTTTTTACCAACTCAAAAGGATTCTGTTAAAAGCCCAACGAAAACATGATGTGTCCAATAAAAGTCTAATCCTAAATGGTTTAATGTACCCAAGTGGAGAATTGCATTGGCAAAAATTTAATTAAATAAACACTGATTATGTATAATGAATTCGAATTGTTTCCATCTTGATTGATCCGAAAGCTTGTACCGTGTCCCACCCCCATAAACTTTTATCTTGGATCCTATGGAGTGGTTGAATTCGAAAAGAAGAATAGACGTATACAAGAGATTCTTAATCGACACCTAAACCCACTTGGAACCTACGATTTATCATTTAAATGATTTCTTCAATACCACTTGCAAGTTAACGTGGATTTCCATTTCTTTCTTTCTTTTTTTTTATATAAGCCCAAGATTTGAATAATCAGTCTCACTCATTTCTTTTTTTTTTTAATGCATTGACACAGCAAAAATTATGGGAGCATGCACATGGTTTCAATCACGAGAGAAAGAGGAAGAGAGGTTTCAAGAAGGAAGTGGTAGTTGTAGTAGTGTAAGGTGAGATGGTTCTTGGTGGTTTTGGCGATGAACAAAGTAAAAGGAAAATGTTTGATCAAGAGTGAAGGTGGCGATTTGGGGTTCTTCGGTTGTCCAGAAAATCAGAAGTAAACGCAGTAGCAAACGGTGGTTTGATGGTGACTTATGAACTTTTGAATGTTAACGACCAAAAGGTGATCGAAGTGGGTTGTTTTGGTTGTGACGGGTTTTTGAAGAAAACATGAAAGATAGAAAAGGGTGGTGATAGTGTTGGCCATTGAATCATATTTGAATATGTATGTATATTATATAGAGTGAAGTGGTGTTTTCTTCGGGGTGATTTTTGAAGGGGTGTGTGGACAGAAATACTAAGTAATCTATGAGTTTGTGTTTGTGAGATTGATGAAGATGGTGATGTTTTTATGATCGAAGAAAGTAGAAAACGAAAACAAGAAGTAACAAGACTCATGTTTGTGTTTGGTTTAATTGGTTTTGTGGGGTCTTCATCGTATAGCATCAACAACAACAAAAATTGATTATAATCGAAAGATGGTGTGTATGAAGGTTCTTGGTCGACATTCTCTTTAGGAACTTTCAATTGAATTTCTATGTTTTACTTCTAATTATGTTTGTAGATGGTTAACTAAAGGATAAACAATATACTTACAACTCACCCGTCCCAATTATAATTTGTTTGTTAGTTTATTGACTCGACATAATATAATGGATTATGGATTAAAGATCAGTGCAATATTTCAACAAATGGTACGATTTGATTCTTGATAATTAGTAGGTTAGAGGCAGAAGACAAAATCACACATAGGATGAAAGTAACGTGAAACAGAATTTGACCCTTTAGGTGGAAGAATACGTTTTAACTTGTATTCGTATAGGTATATACTGTACTGTACGCGTATTTGTATATATATATATATATATATATATATATATATATATATATATATATATATATCGGATATTAATCTGTATTAACAGTTGTATATGTAATTTTGATAATATTAACACTAATAACAAGTGTATAATAATAATAATATAATTTATGATAATTATAACAATATCAATAATTCTATCAATTTTAATTAATAATTAAATAAGTAAATAATAATACTAATTATATTAATAATAATTTTTAATGATAAGGGTAATAATAATAATTCTTAATATTAATATCTAATAATTATATCATAAGTTATATGGATACATCCATTGAATATTTAATATTTATATATCTTATAACTGTTATAATAATTATTAATAGAAATCATTTATATATATATTTATCTATATAGATTTATAATAATATTATATATATATATATATATATATATATATATATATATATATATATATATATATATATATATATATATATTATATATAATAACTTAATTATTCTGTTTATTATTTTAAATTTAAATTTCAAATTGATTTAAAGTATATTTTATCAATTTAAAATATTATTTATACTTTATATATATATATATATATATATATATATATATATATATATATATATATATATATATATATATATATACATACATACATACATACATACATAATTATTTGTTCGTGAATCGTCGGGAATAGCCAAAGGTCAAATAGATATCTGAAACAGTTCAAGATTTTTGAGATTCAGTTTAACAGACTTTGCTTATCATGTTGAAACCATATAAGATTAGGTTTATATTTGATCGGAAATTTCTGGGTCGTCACAGAGTGTGCCGATGTTTGTGTTGGGAATCAGAACTTGCTCCTGATCTACATATCCAAGCAGCGAAGTGTGATATAGGTATACACCGAAAGAGCTAGCCGTTTGTCAAGAAACCACTCGCACCCCTCCATTCATTTCCCTTTATCATCCATCATCCACCTTTTTCACCTACTCTACCCTGAAAATGAAAATCACCTCGTACGAAATTCAAAAAATAGTCACTAAAAATATTATGGAAATTTTTTTTAAAAAACTACCAACGGAAGCTCCTCGAGATGGTATTCGGAAAAAAATATAGTTATGATACATCTCGATTCAAATTTCTGAAAAAGGAGCAGAATTTATAAAATGAAAACCGCTTGAGTTCCAAGAGCCTGATCCTAAGGAGAAATTCCTAGAAAGAAGTTCAAAAGAACTCAAGTGCTTCACAAAATTAGTCGCACTCCTATATATCCTTTTCAAATATATCAATAGAGTCTTTAAAAAGAGTATTCTACCCTTTTCATATTTTTACCAAAAGTCAAAACTCCACTCTCCAAACACCTTCATTAACCCTTTTGAAAAATGAGTTAGAAGATAGATGGGTATCACCACCATCATACCTAGCACGCGAAGGATTTGAGTCTCGACCAAGCCTATGACGAAAGGTACAAATATGACTGGCTATGAGCGAGCATAATTCTAGATCTATAGGGAACTCCATACACTTGTGTGATTGAGTGACCCATGAGAGATAGCCAAAAGTCATGTAACCTCCCTTTATGCTTGAAGAGATAGCTTCAAACCCTAACAAAATGATTATTTTATGTTACACTCTTATAATAAAAAGCAAACCGCTTAATTGATTAAAAAAGGAAACTTTGGAAGATTTCTTGAAGTTAAAAACGAGATATTTGCTTTAGGACAAGCAAAGCCTAAGTATGGGATATTTTGATATCGGCTAAAAAGTCACGTTTTTACACCGGATATCAGGCCCATATTTAATGAAGTAATCAAATTTATTGCCAAAATATGCATCTCTTTGCTTAGATTGGTACATTTGGTAATTACGAAGGCAATGCAAAAAGAATCAGTAAAACCGGACTTAAAACGAAGAATTAAGAGCGAAAATGGCAAAATCCTGGAAAGTTTCTAGAAACAAACGGCATGCCAAAGTAAAAAAATGGCCTGCCATACTATGTGGACGGATTGCCTAATTCAAAATGGGTGTCCCATCAAACGGCCCTATTAAACGGGCTGCCAGCCCATTAAACGGCCCAATAGGCTTATGGACGGGCTAATTAAACGGCCGGCCATAATTCTGGATAGCCTGCCATGATTCTGGATGGCCTGCCACAAACGACCTGCCAGGCCAGAAACTAGTATAAATAGAGCTCATTTGTGTCCACTTCAACACACTCTCCACTTTTCACTTCTTCAATTCACTCTCAAATTTAGTCTAGCTCGAGAATAGTCTTTCCAGGCCTTCTCACCTCCGAGCAGAAAATTAAGTACCCGTAGGCGAACGCCGAAGATTGTACTAAGAAGTGGTTTATGTCACGACCCCCGTCTCGATTTCCCAAGACGTGGTGTGAACTTTAACATAGTGTCCCAGGTTATAGTCAACGTAGTAGCGGAAACATAAATATTATTACATCACAGTCTCTGTTTTTAGTTTTGGTACATCGTGGTTACAAAATACAAATACAGAAAAAGTACAAATACAAATACATCATAATCTAGCCTATCAGTACTAGATTTAACAAAAGACATTTTTAAACTTCCACGATGCCCGACCTGAAAATGCTCCAAAAGCTAAGTACCTGAGATAAATACTTAAAAATGTCAATATACATATTGTTGAGTTCATAGGTTTAGTTACAATGCATAAGTTAATGGACCTCAAGATTTCAATTCAAAACAGTTAAAAAGATATTCTAGTTTATGAGCTTTCGATATCGAACATTAATGTAAAAGTACCCGAAAACAAGCGTCACTTAAGGTCTAAGTGCATATGGTCGAAGGTTATACATCCGATAGCCTAGAAGGCCTATCCTGATGTAAGGAGTCACCCTCAAATAGATCTATTCATAGTATTCGCGTTCACCAAACCGGTAATTAACGATATCAAAATCGGGCTTTCTAAATTGACCTTTGTTACTCAACATAGAATATAGTTGTAAGTACTTGATTCCAATATGTAAAACAGTAAAAAGGTATTATCTCATCCCAAAAGTATAAAAGATTGATAAAAAATGGGAATACGAACTCAGAAGTGATGTGGTGCAAAGCGTACACGGTAGTCGGTCAGATTGTGTTCGGTGTTCCGGGCTTGAGACCTAATGAAATTTTATAAGGTCAGAGGTCATACTATCTAATATAGTATTTAGATTAGGTCTAAGATTAATTTCTTAAGTGATCTTACATGTCCAATTCGGTTCTCGGTTTCAAAAGTTACTAGTTCATAGTTTTAAGTGTAGACTGTTTTGACTAGTTTTACTATAACATTAGTTTAGGTGTTTTTATTAATCTAGACATCCATTTTAGGTGAGATTACCATTTCTGGAAATCACTTTAAGTAAAGTTTCTAACTATGTAAAGTTAGGCTCTAAACTCAAAATAGAAATTGTTCAAAAGTTCCCTCCTTGACTGTGTGCAAAACAGTTTAGTTTTACACTATAAGTTCCTAGGTAAGTTTAAAAATAGCAAAACTTATTTATTTAACTCAAGATTTTTATAGAAGTCTTAGGACATATAAAAGTGCTTATTCTTAAGAGGAATAACCTCTAGGTCTTCATTAACCTTGTCTTTAGAGATAAGGTTTTAGACCAATTTCAAACTTCAACAAAATCTTATGTCAACTTGATGGGACTATATCTAAATGATTTCTTAAGGATTTGGTGTTTTAACTATCCATGGTTTCCTTATTAAGTCTATTTTTCAAATTAAAATCCTTTAGTTCAAGATCTATCTTATATTTTGATTTATACATGATTCTTTGACACTTGGTCAGATTGCTTTAAATCTGAACTTGTCTCACCAGATAAAAATTAAAAATGACTTTTTCTTTGAGATAAATCATGAAATCTTTAATAGAAGTCTCAAACATATATATGAACATCATAATAATTTATGCGTTCCTGAGATCAACCATAGGTTGGTGTTTAGGTCATGAACTTCAAGTAAAAATTTGGACAGCTCAAAGATAAAACAGTTTTATGTAATCAATCACTTTAGTTCTTAGTTTAGCTTCATTTTTAGACTTATGACATGTAGAGATATTAAGTTTACTGATCTAGCATCAAGATCATGGTTAGTTATATAGTCATTATTAAGTGATTTAACCCTCTAGATCAAGCTTTTATGCCATGAAAGTTCTTGAAGACGACTAAAATTGATGAACAGATTTAGTTAGTTTTTTATAACTTGTAGATATGTGATCTTAGAGCTTCTAGAAGATGAAAAAGAGAGGGTTTATGATCTGTATGTAGAGTGTATGTAGGTGTGAGAGTGAACAAATGAGTGGAAGTGAGCTAGAAGTGAGCTTGTATAGAGGATGGTGGTGATGGTGGTGGTTAACGTGGCACAAGGGGAGGACAAAGGAGAATTGACTCACCATTAGCCATTAATGAACTACATGATTGTGTTTTGCATGGTCTTTAACTTAGGGAGGAAGTATTTAATTTAGTTGATGCATTATGGTACATGGATGATGATGATGAAAAACGATGATGATGGTGTAAGTGTTCTAGTCAAATTTTGGTTTGCAATTGTACATGTACTTGTGTAGTCTTTCTAATGTATAGTTATAAAATGTTTTATTTGTATGTTTAGGGTTTAGTAAGTAAGCTAAGGTTAGGTTCAAATCAAGATAGATCAAGGTTGGTTAAGTGAAAGAAATGGCTAAGTACAAAGTGATCAAGACTAGTTGTGAAAAAATGATGAAGTGTAGAAATGTTTTAACTTATGATTTAATGTTCAAATGAAATTGTTTCAAGTCTTTAATCTAAATACTTGGTTAATAAGTTTAGTTATTAAGTATATATATATATATATATATATATATATATATATATATATATATATATATATATATATATATATATATATATATATATATATATAATTTACAAGTCTAGGGTTTATGGTAATAGGTTAGGGTTTATGATGATAAGTTAGGGTTTTAGGACTTTATGCAAAATGTATGAAATAACACCTAATCAAGTAAAATCTAAAATGCATCCTTAGAGTTATACAAACCCTAAAATAAACCAAGACATAGATCATTAAATTTACGTGTCAAGTCGGAAATTGTAACTTAAAGAAGTCAAACTAGACAACTTAAGTCGAAAAGCTAGAGTTGTGACATTACCTACCCGTTAAGAAAAATTTCGTCCTCGAAATTAAGGAGGTACTTCGATTATCG
The DNA here is from genome assembly GCF_046630445.1 of Rutidosis leptorrhynchoides. Lineage (NCBI taxonomy): Eukaryota > Viridiplantae > Streptophyta > Magnoliopsida > Asterales > Asteraceae > Rutidosis > Rutidosis leptorrhynchoides. The sequence continues at coordinate 419,263,855 of NC_092334.1, forward strand.
AACAAATGAGGATATTTTTGACTTATATGGTCCTAACGTTCCCACATAAACTCTGGACCTCTCCGTGCATTCCAACGAACTTTAACAATCAGAATCCTACTATGCTTCAATATCTTCACCTCACGATCCATCACGTCTACCGGTTCCTCGACAAAATGAAACTTGTCATTGATACTTAGTTCTTCCAAAGGAATCACTAAATTCTCATCCGACAAACACTGCTTCAAGTTTGAAACATGAAAAACATTATGAATACCACTAAGCTCTTGTGGTAGTTTCAATCTATATGCAACTGGACCAATCCTTTCAATAACCTCAAAAAGTCCTACATATCTCGGGCTCAGCTTTCCTCGCTTCCCAATCCTTATTACTCCTTTCCATGGAGAAACTTTTAGCATGACTCCGTCACCCACTTGAAATTCTAAAGAGTTTCTACGAACATCGGCACAACTCTTCTGCTTACATCTCATCGTCTTTAATCTTTCTTGAATCTGAAAGATCTTCTCAGTTGTTTCTTGGATAATCTCTGGTCCTGTCAATTGTGAATCACCAATCTCACTCCAACACAATGGTGATCTACATTTCCTTCCATACAAGGCTTCAAATGGTGCAGCCTCTATACTCGAATGATAACTGTTGTTATATGAAAACTCGGCTAAAGGTAAATACTGATCCCATCCATTTCCAAAATCAATTACACATGCTCGGAGCATGTCTTCAAACGTCAGAATAGTTCTCTCATTCTGCCCATCAGTTTGGGGATGATAAGCTGTACTCAGGTCCAAACGAGTACCTAGGGCTTTTTACAAAGATTGCCAAAATCTTGACGTAAATCTACTATCTCGGTCAGATATAATAGAAACTGGAACTCCATGTCTAGAGACAATCTCATTGATATACAAACTTCCCAACTTTTCCATTTTGTCAGTTTCTTTCATGGGTAAGAAATGTGCAGATTTCGTAAGTCGATCCACTATTTCCCAAATAGTGTCATAACCCTTCGCGGTCTTCGGTAATTTCGTAATGAAATCCATCGTAATTCCTTCCCATTTTCATTCGGGAATCTCAGGTTGCTGCAATAACTCTGATGGTTTCTGATATTCAGGTTTGACCTTCGAACATGTCAAGCACTTCCCAACATAAGTTGCAATCTCAGCCTTCATGTTCGGCCACCAATAGAATTCCTTTAGGTCATGATACATTTTCCCAGACCCTGGATGAATTGAATATCTCGTCTTGTGTGCTTCATCCATCACAAGCTCTCTCAATCCACTAAAATTTGGAATCCAAATTCTGTCTTAAAAATATCGAGTTCCATCACTCTTAATCTAAAACTTCTTATCCTTCTCACTAATTCCTTCCTTCTTTACGTTCTCTTCCTTCATAGCTTCCAATTGTGCATCTTGAATATGAGACATAAGGTTTGTCTGAATAGTCATATTCAATGACCTAACTCTCAAAGGTTTAACCCTTCCTTTGCGACTCAATGCATCAGCTAAAATGTTCGCTTTTCCTGGATGATATCGAATATCACAATCGTAATCATTTATAAGCTCTACCCAACGTATTAGTCGCATGTCTAACTGTTTCTTATTGAAAATATGCTGAAGACTCTTGTGATATGTATATATGGTACACTTGATCCGATATAAATAATGTCTCCATATTTTCAATGCAAACACAATGGCTCCTAACTCCAATTCATGATTTGTATAATTCTGCTCATGGTTCTTCAGTTAACGAGATGCATACGCAATGACCTTCTGTCGTTGCATTAAAACACATCCTAACCCTTGTCGAGATGCATCACAATAAACAGAAAATCTTCATCTCCATCCGGTAGTGATAGTATAGGTGCAATTGTCAACTTCTTTTTCAACATTTGAAAAGCAGTTTCCTGTGTTGAGGACCATTCAAATTTCTTATCCTTGTGTGTTAACACACTTAACGGTCTTGCTATCTTGGAGAAATTCTGAATAAATCTTCTATAATATCCAGCAAGTCCTAGCAATTGATGAATTTGAGACGGGTTCTTAGGCACTTCCCAATTCTTAATAGCCTCAATCTTGGTAGGATCAACATGGATACCTTCTCTATTAACCACATGACCCAAAAATTGGACCGAATCGAGCCAAAAACAACTCTTTGAAAATTTAGCATATAACTGCTCTTTTTCCAAAAGTTGCAAAACTAATCTCAAATGTTGCACATGCTCTTCCTTATTCTTGGAGTAGATCAAAATATCATCGATAAATACTATGATGAATTTATCTAGATATAGTTTGCACACTATGTTCATCAGATCCATAAATACTGCAGGGACGTTCGTTAAACCAAACGGCATCACCAAAAATTCATAATGGCCATAGCGTGTTCTGAACGCTGTCTTAGGCACATCGTCCTCTTTGACTCTTAATTGATGGTACCCTGATCTGAGGTCTTTCTTGGAATATATACTTGACCCTTGCAATTGGTCAAATATATCGTCTATCCTTAGTAACGGGAAACGATTTTTGATTGTAAGCTTATTCAGCTCTCGATGGTCAATACACATTCTGGAAGATCCGTCCTTCTTCTTGACAAACAAGATTGGAGCACCCCAAGGAGAAACACTAGGTTGAATGAATCCCTTATCTAATAATTCTTGGAGTTGATTTGATAGTTCTTGTAGTTCTGAAGGAGCTAACCAAAAAGGCGATTTAGCAACTGGTGCGGCTCCGGGAATTAAATCAATCTAGAATTCAACTTGTCTATGCGGAGGTAGACCTAGAAAATCTTCTGGGAATACTTGTGGAAACTCTCAGACAACTGGAACATTCTCCAATCCAATCTCTTTGGTTTTGAGTTCCTTCACGTGCGCGAGAATGAAAGGATATCCTTTCTTTAGATATCTTCGAGCTCGCATACAAGAAATAATATTAAGGTTCACCTTGCTCTTATCTCGTTGGATTACTAATTCCTCACCATTCTCAAGATGTATACGAATAGACTTTTCCGTACAATTAATGTCCACACGGTTCTTAGACAACCAGTCATACCATAACAACATCGAAACTTCCTAACTCAACGGGCATTAAATCAACCTCAAACAGATTATTTGACAAATTTAAGACACAACCTCGCATAATCTTATCTACTTTTATCAACTTACCATTTGCCAATTCTACAGCATATCTAGTGTTTAAGGCAGTTAAAGGCCTATTTATCACAACACTAAAATCCTTAGCTATAAAACTTTTATCTGCACCGGTATCGAATAAAATAGACGCTAAATGATTATCGAGGAGGAACGTACCCGTGATTAGTTCTGGGTCCTCACGAGCTTCTTTCGTTGTGATCTGAAAAGCTTGGCCCTTAGCCGTTTCACCCTTCTTCGCCTTAGGACATTCTTTATAAAATTCCCCTCTTGTCCACATCCAATACAAACATTCTGATTATTCTTATCACCTTTATCATCCCCTGATAAGCGAACTCTACAATCCTTTGAAAGATGTCCTTGCTTCTTACATCGTTCACAAACTACAGTACAAACACCAAAATGGTGTTTCGTGCACCTACTGCAGTAGGGTTTCTTTCCTGCATACTTCCTATTTGAACTCTTAACCATGGCAGTTCCTTGCTTCTTGGAATTACCTTCTTGGTTTCCATCCCAATTACGCTTCTCAGTCGTAATCTTCACATCCGTCTTAGCATTGATTGGTTGATGTCGCACTACTTACGCCATCAAATCATGCGCCATACGAATAGCACTCAGGATCGTTTCTGGTTTTGACGACATAATATTTCCATGAATGTCTTCCGACAAACCCCAAATATATCTCTCAATCTGCTTATATTCGGGAGTGACCATGGTTGGGCACATTAAAGCTAACTCAACGAGTCGATTTTGTATATCCTGCGATATTCGTTCCTTCTAACTTTAAGTTGCACAACTCGGTTTCTAGCCTTTGAATTTCATTCCTCGGGCAATACTCATCAATCATTTGCTTCTTGAATTCTTCCCATGGCGTATTATATGCAACATCAATACCCACAGACTTGGCAAAAGAATTTCACCAGGTTAAGAGTCCATCCAAAAGAGTACATTATGCGAACTTCACTCGATCATTGTCTGCGCACTCACTGATTTTGAATACCAGTTCTAGTTTTTCAAGCCATCTCATTAACCCTACGGGTCCTTCCATTCCTGAAAAACTCTGGGGCTTGCAACCCATAAATGCCTTATAATTACATCGCTGCTAGACATTTGCCACTTCGGGTCTCCTTACGTTCGTGGTATTTGCTGCACGTCCTACTTCAGCGTTAGCAACTGCTTCAGCTACTCTTTAAGCTACCATCTCCTCGATCTGAGCAGCACTCATTCCCGTGTTTGGATTTCTCTTCGGAGGCATTTTCTAACAAAAGACAATTCAAATATTTGAGATATTATAAATAACATATATATAATTGTTTGTAATATGAAAATGAACTCAAGTAATCATAATATAAAAGTCATCAATTAAGAACGGCTTTTCAATATTACAAAATTTGGGTATCTAACTTACCCGTTAGTTCCATTCATATAAACAAACTACTAATACATTAATTACTTAAACTATAATATTCAAAATATGAACATCTTAAGAGTGTAAGTTAGAAAATTAACACTCCTAATCACTAACGATAGATCTAAGGTGGTGTAATGCTGTTAACCACCGAAATCACTTCATTCAAACGAATTCCCAAACAAGTCACTTGCTCCGCAAGGTCACGATTCCTTGCCGACAAATCATCCACACGGTGCTTCAACAACTCAATCTCCTCCTGCTGTGTACAATGAACACCCTCGATCTCATTAAAACGGGAATAATTACCATCCTGATTCTCTTGGATGTACAAATTGTCAACCGTTCCTTGGAGTCGCTCGATGCGTCTCTCATGCCTAAAGATTCTAGAAAACAAGGTATAAATCGTGTCCTATTGTGATTGACCTACTAATCCATCCCTGCCATTAATAGTCGGAGGCACATTATGCTCATGGTACGGGGTTCCCTCTTGTTGATTCCATCTACCTAAAATTTCACGAACCCATATCCATCGTCGCCAGAATGGTTGGTACATTTCAAACTCATTCCTATTAGGGTTGACGTCTGAATCATCGCTAATGATAATAGGTGCAGTCACAGTGTTGGATCCCATAGAACTAGACGATGCCATCTTAACATACACAACATATAAAAGTTAGCCTATTTGATTTTCGACGAGTAAAAGTAATAATATATGACTCGAAAAATAATAGAGACCGAAAAAAATTTGAATCGGTTATAGGTGGGATACACTAATGCAATCCTAGTTGGTCAGATCTAGACACACTAATGCTGTCCACATTCCCTATAACCAAAGCTCTGATACCATGTCTGTCACAACCCCCGTCTCAATTTCCCAAGACGTGGTGTGAACTTTAACATAGTGTCCCAGGTTATAGTCAACGTACCAGCGGAAACATAAATATTATTACATCACATTCTCTGTTTTTAGTTTTGATACATTGTGGTTACAAAATACAAATACAAACAAAGTACAAGTATGAAAGGACCCTTCCTAATCCACCTGGACGAAGTCATCAACATTTGGTTCCATTGCGATGATCGGCTCCAAGTAATGTCCTTATATTGAGCAAATGCACAGCGAAAGACTTAATTCGTACCTGAGAATAAACATACTTTAAAGTGTCAACCAAAAGGTTGGTGAGTTCATAGGTTTATCATAACAATCATTTCAATATGTTAATAGACCACAAGATTTCCTAATCATAAACATAATACACTCGCAAGTGTATGTAAAGCATTCTAAGTGGTTGAGCACTTGGTAACCATACTTAACATTTAATCAACGTCGCATATTCCCTTTATTATGAAATCTCACTACACCGTACCAAGTGTAGTCACCAAAACGAAGTACTGTGCAACCGTTGAATACTGGTCGTCCAGTCCGGTTGGGGTTGTCAGGCCCGATAGATCTATCAACAGGATTCGCGTTTACAATACCCATGTAAATAGTAGTTACCAAGCTACAGGGAAATATGCCAGTGGTACAACTCAACGTAGAATATATTTTTAAGTACTTGTGTCTATTTTGTAAACATGTATAAAAGCAGCGCATGTATTCTCAGCCCAAAAATATATATTGCAAAAGCAATTAAAAAGGGAGCAAATGAAACTCACTTTTGCCTTGAAGGTATTTAATTCGACTTGGTCTCCGATAGATATCACGAACCTAACCATATATATAATATATCAACATATTTTCTTTTTAAGTAATCGTTACATATATATATATAGTTTTAATACTTTTAATATTTTCTTAGTCCGTAGTTAGCAGTCCGATGTTAGTGGTCCACAATTAGTTGCTTAAATAAAATAAATAAAGACCCCATCGTATTCGTATTGATCAGAATTAATCTCGACCCATGGTACCATGTTGTCAAATGACGTGTTGCGTACATAAAGTACCGTGTTGTCAAATGAAGTGTTGCGTACAATCATGAGGTCTTATGATTAATCTTCTCGTGTTGTTTACGGGTGGTCCTGAAATATATAAAATCAAATCATAAGTAATTATATATAAAATATCATATTAATTAGAAAAGATATGATTAATTTACTTTTTCTCCAAATATTTTCGTAGCTAAACTAGCTTCGGATACCCAATATTGTTTTAGTCGTAGTTTCTTCATTACAACTCCGTTTTTGTTGGTTCAACTTGCCACTTCCTTGGATCGAGTCAAATTTTAAGAATATGACCTGAAAACACCTTACTTTGTATTCGAAATCATAGGTTATAGGTCAAACTTTGGTGAAACTTATGAAAGTGATCATTTTCCATCATAAAAACAACATTTAATGATCATTTTTCTAAAAATACTTACACTTTGAGTTAAACCATGAAATTTTTATGTGTTAACATATTCATAAGAAATATTATTTTTCCAGAACATGAACTTCCAATTCAAAGTTCAAGATGGTTTTTAATTCTCCAACCCAAAACAGCCCCCGGTTGCACTCCGACGACGTAGATTCAGTTTTTAAGATGTTCTTTGTAAAACCAAGTTATATCTTGTTAGGTTAGCATATCATTATGATATATTACAGGTCTTGAAGTGTTTTAAAAGTCAAGTTAGAAGGATCTATTTAGTTTGTGAACAAGTTTGAAATCATTCAAACTATGTTCTTGTTGTTAAAATTTTGATATGTTCTTGAAAGAGTTTTCTTATGGTGTTTAAGGCTTGTAATTGAAGCTAAATGATGGGGAAAATGCTTGGAGATGATCAAGTATGAAGTTAGGAGTATTTTGAGAGAGAAATGAGGGTGTAGGTATGAGAAAATGGAGTGAAGAAATGGTGTTCATTTTTAAAAACGTTTTTAGTTTATAAAGAAAGAAAAGGATTCCTAATTTTGTTTTCTTACTAATAATTCATACTACTTGACATATTCTAGTTACCTCATATCTAGGGCAGTAATAATATTGATTAGGATGTTGATTTGATGTGTATATACCAATAGTAAATACGTATAGAAGCTGGGTATGATACAGGTACATATACCCTAGATATACGTATAGAAATCTTGAGGAAACCAAACGAGAATTCAAATATGGCTATCTTTTGTGAATATACTTATATTGTTTTATGTATTTAAGCCCTTAAAAAGTGATTAAATACATTATATATACGATACATGTATAAGCATTATAGATTATAACTATATATATCAAAGAATGTTACGTATAGTTATCGTTTTGAAAACTTAAGTTAGTAGTTTCAAAATATACTTATAACTCATTGTCATTAGTACACAATGAGATGTTAAACAATCCTTAGATCATGTTAAATATATATAAATACATATATATACACAAACGTATAATTATCGTATGTTATATAGTTCGTGATATCATCGGTCATATTGGACGGTCAAACGTTGTGTAAAACTCTTTTCAAAAACACAAGTCTCAATAATTTGGATTGCTTATCATGTTGGTATGGTTTAATTTATGTAAATATTAATCTCATAAGTATAATTTGGTCGGAAAATTTCGGGTCATTACAGTACCTACCCGTTAAAGAAATTTCGTCCCCGAAATTTGATAGAGGTTGTTATGGATAACAATAAAAAGGTTTTCATGACAAATATAAGGTGATAATGGAGTTTTATCATCATTTAGTAATGTAGATAAAACGATTCGATTATGCGAAGAATATAAATGAGACTATCGTAAAAGAGTGAGATGAGTAGAATATAATCGTCTTAACCGATGACGTAGTTATGATTGATTTCCGGGATTTAAGGGATTTAAAGAGAATCTTACGTAATAAGATTTGGTTCTTTGGTGATTAAGGAAATCAGGATCTTCTTTGATTATATGCAATAATCTGTTTCGATTGCTCTGTCGGATATTTCACTATAAATTTACCCCTTCGTTTCCTTATTTTCCACGACTCACACCTTCTATTCTTTCTCCCTTGATTCTTACTTTAAAGCATTCATCAATATGCTCCATCCAGTCTTGATTCTTGATATACTCCTAACTTTTATATCTGTCATTCTTCTTTTTCATCTACCACCAGAAGAATCTATTTACTTCTATTATACTCTTGTGTTTATATTGTTTCTAATTCTCCCGTGTCTCTATATTGCTATCTGCATCGATATACACGGTTTGTAATTTCGGGGTTATTATCGGAGTTTATATTCTTCATTATTTTTCGGAGCTTCATGCTTTCGTTTTCTCTTCCCGACATCGAGTCAAGCGAGTAATGGTCCGGAATTCGTAGATATGAAATTCAGAATGAACATAGCTAATGCTCTAAGAAGAAAATGGTAATAGAACGATTTTGATTTGTTAAATTACCAGAATACCTTGGAGAAGACCGAGTCATCCAGAAAAATATTCTCTTGATATGTTTAGAGATTAGATAGAATGTAAGAGTCGTGTAAATGGCACATGATGACGGTACTGTGAATCATCATGCTTCATTAGAAACTCAGCATGACTTACTGTAATATAATGACGTTGATCAAGTGTCATTATATTATACTAATCCATGCTTCAGTTCCCAACACTACTTCAAAACATTCATATTTTAAACTCGAAGGTTTCAGAATTTAGAAACTAACACAATTTCTTTTATGTTGCAGATATTACGGAGAGATAAATGATCTCAGATAAGAATAGTTGTGAAAATATCGCCAGAAATATGGAGGATATTTATAATAGAACATACGAGAATATCTTAGAATTTCTAATATCAATGGATGATGAAGAAGATTTGTCCGTGAAGGTTTAGAATGAGAAATAAGATGTTTGCTAACGATTTCAGCAGGCACAGAATCATTTGGATTCTTTGAAGGCAAACTTATTCTTTGTGATTTGTCCACGGCTTTCTTCATAGTTTCGCATAATCCGCTTTTCGGTACTAAATTTTCTATCGAGCATTCCTAACACTCCTTTCTTTATCATCAAACTTTTGGCCATTAAGATCATCTACAACATGCTGCTTCGTCAGCATTTTCAAAGTTAACTGATATGGGTCATCGGTTATCAAACCAAGGTAGTTTCAGGAGAATTGTGTTTTTAGAATGATTAATCGCTGATGGTAATATTGTGGAATATAAAAGGTTCCCCAGTAACAATAAAGAGTACGCATATATATCGCTGTTATAATAAAGTTGTTTCGGATGAAAAGTCGGAGTTGACTTGCTGGAGCTATGACAAAATTAGCTACTTTGGAAAGGGATTGCAAAACGATCTTCGGTAATAACAATGTCAAAGGAACTAGAACAGATACGTGCCAAACGTTTACTCAGTTTTCGAGGGTTTTTCAGGTGCATAACTATATGCATCAATCTTTTCTTCCTTAGATGAAGTGCGGTTGGTTTATCCTCTCGATTGAGGTGTTTTTAAGAATCATGATAGATTTGAACGCTGATTGTAATCGTCGAGATACAATGAGGTTTAAGATGAAATCAAGTGGCAATCTTGAAGAAATGTTTAGTTTCATATATTATAATCAATATTTTAATTCATTTTAATTGTCCAATGTCATTAGTCCACAGTCGATAGTCCACAGTAACAGTCCAATAATTCATATATAGTTTAATATATAATATACGAATTAATTAATACGTGTCGTGAACCGTATATGTCTCAGACTCGATCACAACTCAAACTATATATATTATTGTTGAATCAACCTCAACCCTGTATAGAGAACTCGATCATTACTACATATAGAGTGTCTTTGGTGATTCCAAATAATATATATAGATGCGTCGATATGATATGTCAAAACATTGTATATGTGTCCCGATATTTAAAGTGCGTAAAATAATTACAGAAATTAAATGACAATAAATAAATGTGCGATAATTAAATTGCGATAAATAAACTGCGATAAATAAAATGTAATCAGTTAGCTAGGAATAGTTAGCTGGAACAGTTAGCGTGGATTCTTAACAAAATTTTTCATAGTTAATTTGTTTGTTTCTAACAGATTTTATTTTGTCATATGTTTTCTTCATATGCCACTTGTTGGATTCTGGGAAGTCAAACCCCAAATATGAAATTGAATGAGAATGGTTATTCTGCGGTGAATAGATACGTATATCGGTGGTTATAAGTAGGATAGTAAATGACTATTGAATCAGCTTCGACGAATGTACAATGTAACTTATTAAGATGAAATCTAATTATTCCTCGAGTATTACCTACCCGTTAAAAAAAAATTTCACCATTAATATTTTGTACAAAAGAACTTTTAATTACAATCTTTATGAAAACATATATACATATATATTTTCTTTAGATGAAATCATGAATTTGATGAGTTAATATGATATTAATCTCATTTGCTTTTCGGTTTGAGCTAGAATAAGAAATCTCTAAAACTTTTTGAAACCACATATTCTTTGCAGAATATCAATGAAGTTATGGATCAATACTTCATCGTTCATTATTGTTGGTACTCCTTGGTAACTATGGTGCGTATAATGTTTATGTTTGTGGGACAGATTATGATGTCGAGACGTGTGATGCGGATGTTGTTTGTTAGTGGTGATGATGGTATTATTGATGTTATTGATGGTGGTGCTGATTATGCTGCTGGTGCTGCTGCTGGTGTGTGCAACCTTCGCACCATGTTCTCCAAAGCCGTCACGCGAGCGCGAAGTTCGTTAACTTCTGCTAGTACACCGGGATGATTGGCGGTTGGAGCGAGCGAATGAACAAGATTTGTAATATGGGATAGTATATAATCATGACGAGATACTCTAGAAATGAGAGAGAAAATGGTGTTTCGAATAGGTTCGCCGGTAAGTGCTTCAGGTTCATCGCCAAGAGGGCAATTTGGTGGATGGAATGGATCACCTTCTTCTTGTCTCCAGTGATTTAGTATATTACGAACCCATCCCCAATTCATCCAGAATAGATGATGGGAAATTGGTTGATCCATTTCGGTGACGCTGCTTTCGGAGCCCGAATTGAAATCCATATCGGCATAACTGTCGGAATCTGAAGAATTCGAACTAGATGCGGAATCCATCTTGTATAATGGGGAAAATGAATTTTTGGTATGGAATAGATTATAGGAGTTAGATTTGGTACTCTTCAATACATATGTATATATAATACCAAAATCCCGTAAATTACGGAGAATCTTTGAAAAGATATCAGTCAAAGTTCGCAATAACAGATATGCTAAGATAAGAATTCGTCTATACACTATCAATGCAGTAAATGCAGTAAAACGTGTCTAGACTTATGAAGCAGGTAATTTCCTAAGGATGATAAGCAGATGATTTCCGACTAGAAATGATAAGCAAAACTTTTGACATGTAGACACGGTCGAAGTCCAGACTCATTAATGCATCCTAACAACTACTAGTTAGACACACTAATGCAAGACCTGATTCGCTACGACCACCGCTCTGATACCAACTGAAAGAACCCATCCTAATCCACCTGGACGAAGTCATCATTGGCTCCAAGTAATGTCCTTATATTTAGCAAATGCACAGCGGAAGACTTAATTCGTACCTGAGAATAAACATGCTTTAAAGTGTCAACCAAAAGGTTGGTGAGTTCATAGGTTTATCATAACAATCATTTCAATATGTTAATAGACCACAAGATTTCTTAATCATAAACATAATACACTCGCAAGTGTATGTAAAGCATTCTAAGTGGTTGAGCACTTGGTAACCATACTTAACATTTAATCAACGTCGCATATTCCCTTTATTATGAAATCTCACTACACCGTACCAAGTGTAGTCACCAAAACGAAGTACTGTGCAACCGTTGAATACTGGTCGTCCAGTCCGGTTGGGGTTGTCAGGCCCGATAGATCTATCAACAGGATTCGCGTTTACAATACCCATGTAAATAGTAGTTACCAAGCTACAGGGAAATATGCCAGTGGTACAACTCAACGTAGAATATATTTTTAAGTACTTGTGTCTATTTTGTAAACATATATAAAAGCAGCGCATGTATTCTCAGCCCAAAAATATATATTGCAAAAGCAATTAAAAAGGGAGCAAATGAAACTCACTTTTGCCTTGAAGGTATTTAATTCGACTTGGTCTCTGATATATATCACGAACCTAACCATATATATAATATATCAATATATTTTCTCTTTAAGTAATCGTTACATATATATATATATATATATATATATATATATATATATATATATATATATATATATATATATATATATATATATATATATACTTTTAATACTTTTAATATTTTCTTAGTCCGTAGTTAGCAGTCCGATGTTAGTGGTCCACAATTAGTTGCTTAAATAAAATAAATAAAGACCCCATCGTATTCGTATTGATCAGAATTAATCTCGACCCATGGTACCATGTTGTCAAATGACGTGTTGCGTACATAAAGTACCGTGTTGTCAAACGACGTGTTGCGTACAATCATGAGGTCTTATGATTAATCTTCTCGTGTTGTTTACGGGTGGTCCTGAAATATATAAAATCAAATCATAAGTAATTATATATAAAATATCATATTAATTAGAAAATATATGATTAATTTACTTTTTCTCCAAATATTTTCGTAGCTAAACTAGCTTCGGATACCCAATATTGTTTTAGTCGTAGTTTCTTCATTACAACTCCGTTTTTGTTGGTTCAACTTGCCACTTCCTTGGATCAAGTCAAATTTTAAGAATATGAACTGAAAACACCTTAGTTTGTATTCGAAATCATAGGTTATAGGTCAAACATTGGTGAAACTTATGAAAGTGATCATTTTCCATCATAAAAACAACATTTAATGATCATTTTTCTAAAAATACTTACACTTTGAGTTAAACCATGAAATTTTTATGTGTTAACATATTCATAAGAAATATTATTTTTCCAGAACATGAACTTCCAATTCAAAGTTCAAGATGGTTTTTAATTCTCCAACCCAAAACAGCCCCCGGTTGCACTCCGACGACGTAGATTCAGTTTTTAAGACGTTCTTTGTAAAACCAAGTTATATCTTGTTAGGTTAGCATATCATTATGATATATTACAGGTCTTGAAATATTTTAAAAGTCAAGTTAGAAGGATCTATTTAGTTTGCGAACAAGTTTGAAATCATTCAAACTATGTTCTTGTTGTTAAAATTTTATACCACAAAATAAGATAGCTATATGAATATGAATTGAATAAGATTATGAACAAGGTTACTACCTCAAGTTACTTGGATAAAGTTACTGCAAAAGATAAGAAATAATCTTGGAATTAAAGAGTGGTGGAGTTAGATCAAAAGGTTGGAAGTAAACTTCTCAAATGGGTGGTTATTTTGATATGTTCTTGAAAGAGTTTTCTTATGGTGTTTAAGGCTTGTAATTGAAGCTAAATGATGGGGAAAATGCTTAGAGATGATCAAGTATGAATTTAGGAGTATTTTGAGAGAGAAATGAGGGTGTAGGTATGAGAAAATGGAGTGAAGAAATGGTGTTCATTTTTAAAAACGTTTTTAGTTTATAAAGAAAGAAAAGGATTCATAATTTTGTTTTCTTACTAATAATTCATACTACTTGACAAATTCTACTTACCTCATATCTAGGGCAGTAATAATGTTGATTAGGATGTTGATTTGATGTGTATATACCAATAGTAAATACGTATAGAATCTGGGTATGATACTGGTACATATACCCTAGATATACGTATAGAAATCTTGAGGAAACGGAACGAGAATTCAAATATAGCTATCTTTTGTGAATATACTTATATTGTTTTATGTATTTAATTCCTTAAAAAGTGATTAAATACATTATATATACGATACATGTATAAGCATTATAGATTATAAGTATATATATCAAAGAATGTTACGTATAGTTATCGTTTTGAAAACTTAAGTTAGTAGTTTCAAAATATACTTATAACTCATTGTCATTAGTACACAATGAGATGTTAAACCATCCTTAGATCATGTTAAATATATATAAATACATATATATACACAAACGTATAATTATCGTATGTTATATAGTTCGTGATATCATCGGTCATATTGGACGGTCAAACGTTGTGTAAAACTCTTTTCAAAAACACAAGTCTCAACAATTTGGATTGCTTATCATGTTGGTATGGTTTAATTTATGTAAATATTAATCTCATAAGTATAATTTGGTCGGAAAATTCCTGGTCATTACAAAGTACAAATACATCATAATCTAGCCTATCAATACTAGATTTAACAAAAGACATTTTTAAACTTCCATGATGCCCGACCTGAAAATGCTCCAAAAGCTAAGTACGTGAGATAAATACTTAAAAATGTCAATATAAATATGGATTAAAGCCAAAAATAGGCTACAAACTTACACAAATGTACCGATGTCACCCACAAACTCATTTCCGTCCTACTGTCGTCTACAAACTTTCAAAAAATGTGCTAATATCAACATTTTATAGTTTTGACCTGTTACATACTAATTTTGACCTGATAATTTTTTTTTTTTTTAAGAATTAAGATCCAATCCACGAATGACACGTGTTGATTTTAACCAGTTTAGCTGGTAGCAAGTCATTTTTGTTTACATTGGTACACTTTTTAAAAGTTTTTGTTTACATTAGTACACTTTTTGAAAGTTTGTAGGCGACAGTAGGACGGAAATTAGTTTGTGGGCGACATCGGTACATTTGTGTAAGTTTGTAGCATATTTTTGGCTTTAACCCTATAAATATTCCTGGGTTCATAGGTTTAGTTACAATGCATAAGTTAATGGACCTCAAGATTTCAATTCAAAACAGTTAAAAAGATATTCTAGTTTATGAGCTTTCGATATCGAACGTTAACGTAAAAGTACCCGAAAACAAGCGTCACTTAAGGTCTAAGTGCATATGGTCGAAGGTTATGCATCCGATAGCCTAGAAGGCCTATCCTGATGTGAGGAGTCACCCTCAAATAGATCTATTCATAGTATCCGCGTTCACCAAACCGGTAATTAACGATATCAAAATCGGGCTTTCTAAATTGACCTTAGATACTCAACATAGAATATAGTTGTAAGTACTTGATTCCAATATGTAAAACAGTAAAAAAAAGTTTTATCTCATCCCAAAAGTATAAAAGATTGATTAAAAATGGGACTACAAACTCACAAGTGATGCGGTGCAAAGCGTACACGGTAGTCGGTCAGATTGTGTTCGGTGTTCCGGGCTTGAGACCTAATGAAATTTTATAAGGTAAGAGGTCATATTATCTAATATAGTATTTAGATTAGGTTTAAGATTAATTTCTTAAGTGATCTTACATGTCAAATTCCGTTCTCGGTTTCAAAAATTACTAGTTCATAGTTTTAAGTGTAGACTGTTTTGACTCGTTTTACTATAACATTAGTTTAGGTGTTTCTATTAACCTAGACATCCATTTTAGGTGAGATTACCATTTCTAAAAAGCTCTTTGAGTAAAGTTTCTAAAAACTCAATATATAAGTTGGTCAAAAGTTTACTTCTTTACAAGTGTGCAAAACAGTTCAGATTTATACTATAAGTTCCTAGGTGAGTTTAAAAATAGCAAAACCTATTTATTTGACTCAAGATTTTTACAAAAGTCTTAGGACATATAAAATTGCTTATTCTCAAAAGGAATGACCTCCAGGTCTTCATTAACCTTGTCTTTAGGGATAAGGTTTTAGACCAATTTCTGAGTTCAACAAAATGTTATGTCAACTTGACGGGACTATATCTCAATGATTTCTTAATGGTTTTTGGTGTTTGAAATATCCATGGTTTCTTTATTAAGTCTATGTTTCAAATCAAAGGTCTTTAGTACATGATTCTTTGACACTTGGTCAGATTGCTTTAGATCTGAACTTGTCTCACCAGATAAAAATTAAAAATGACTTTTTCTTTGAGTTAAATCATGAAATCTTTAATAGAAGTCTCAAACATATATATGAACATCATAATATTTTATGCGTTCCTGAGATCAACCATAGGTTGGTTTTTAGGTCATGAACTTCAAGTAAAAATTTGGACATCTCAAAGACAAAACAGTTTTATGTAATCAATCACTTTACTTCTTAGTTTAGCTTCATTTTGAGACATAGGACATGTAGAGATCTTAAGTTTACTGATCTAACATCAAGATCATGGTTAGCTATATAGTCATCATTGAGTGATTTAACACCCTAGATCAAGCTTTTATGCCATGAAAGTTCTTGAAGATGACTAGAATTGATGAATATATTTAGTTAGTTGTTTATACCTTGAAGATATGTGATCCTAGAGCTTCAAAAAGATGAACAAGAGAGGGTTTATGATCTGTATTTAGAGTGTATGTAGGTGTGAGAGTGAACAAATGAGTGTAAGTGAGCTAGAAGTGAGCTTATATAGAGGATGGCGGTGAAGGTGGTGGTTAACGTAGCACAAGGGGAGGACAAAGGAGAAGTGAATCACCATTAGCCATTAATGAACTACATGATTGTGTTTTGCATGGTCTTTAACTTAGGGAGGAAGTATTTCGTTGATGCATTGTGGTACATGGATGATGATGATGATGATGATGATGGTGTAAGTGTTCTAGTCAATTTTTAGTATGCAATTGTACATGTACTTGTGTAGTCTTTTGAATGTATAGTTCTAAGGTGTTTTATTTGTATGTTTAGGGTTTTGGAAGTAAGCTAAGGTTAGGTTCTAATCAAGATAGATTAAGGTTGGTTTAGTGAAAGAAATGGCTAAGTACAAAGTGATCAAGACTAGTTGTGAAAAATGATGAAGTGTAGAAATGTTTTAACTTATGATTTAATGTTCAAATGAAATTGTTTCAAGCCTTTAATCTAAATACTTGGTTAATAAGTTTTTTATTAAGTTTATATATATATATATATATATATATATATATATATATATATATATATATATATATATATATATATATATATATATATATATATATATAATTTACAAGTCTAGGGTTTATGGTAATAGGTTAGGGTTTATGAGGATAAGTTAGGGTTTTAGGACTTTATGCAAAATGTGTGAAATAACACCTAATCAAGTAAAACCTAAAATGCATCCTTAGAGTTATACAAACCCTAAAATAAACCAAGACATAGATCATTAAATTTACTCGTCAAGTCGGAAATTGTAACTTAAAGAAGTCAAACTAGACAACTTAAGTCGAAAAGCTAGAGTTGTGACAGCCTAGAGTTGGAGTTGTCACTTTTGTACTTTCGAAACTTGATTAATATACTGGTACTTTTATCTTTCCTCTATCTTGTTATAATGTCTTTTATTGCTTTCATAGATGATATTATTGCCATGATTAGCGAATAGTTATATTTTGTGCATGCTGTGATGTAGTTGTTATGATGTCTGAATATATAAAATTTTGTAATGAGATACTGTTGAGATGCTTTTTGATTATGATTAAACTCAATCGCTTATCCGACTAATAGAACGTGGTTATGGGCTCTATGATTGGAAAGTCACGAATCTCGATTCAGAGTACACTTTCTGTGTCACCCCTTGGTAAGACACCTCTGCCGGATACGTAGGGCGTTTGTCAAAGGCACAACGGTTAGAGTAAGGCAACCTACCCTACGGATTCTGATAGAGGTTCTTTTGTAATGGAAACCCTAATTGTTACTAGGAGTACAAGGCCAGCCTCAGGCTATGCTAGAGTAGTTACTACGCATATAAACACAACGCGTATATCAAGGAGGCATAACGATTGTAGTACTATATACCTCTGCTATGTATGGCCATGGAAAGGACCTCACTGTTGAAGAGTACATTGCACTATAACGCGGTCTCAGACATTGCACTCCGTCTGAGGGATTCTTTAGTAATAGGAACTGTTTGTTTAAACTCATAAAGGATTGGAACCGTTAGGATAACTGAACGTTCACATGGAGACTACTGTATGGCCATGTCGTTCCTTTATGGTTGATTTTTTTTAACTAAAAACCTAACCGATCTTTATAAACCAATCGTTAATGAAAGCATCAGAAACATATCATGTCTCTCGGATAAGGGATACCCTCTACTTTAGCTTATTTTTAAGAAAGTTTAGGCCAAGTGGATAGATTAATACGCTGCCTTATCAGGTCGCTCATAATAAAAGAGCAGTCTAGTGTTAACAAGTAACTGTGTTATCTGGCATCGAGGGAAGAGGCGTTGCTGCCCATTCAGAATCTTCAAGCCTATCGCATACATTATGCCCAGTGACATGTTAGTCTTCTGACAGGGGCGGTAGGTGTCGTACCCCATCCTAATCCATCTGGACGAAGTCTTCAACATTTGGTCCCATTACGAGGTTCTGACCTCTATATGCCATAAACGACTCCCTGTAATATGAGAAAATGCACAGCGGAAGATTTCTTTCATACCTGAGAATAAACATGCTTTAAAGTGTCAACCAAATGGTTGGTGAGTTCATAAGTTTATCATAAAACAATAAAAATCATCATTTTGATAGACCACAAGATTTAACTTCTGCATGGTATAAATGGGCTCGAATCCTATACCCACCTGTAATGTACATGCGATATCTTTTAAATACAGTACACATTTCTCGTGAACGAAATCCATTTTTCATAAATCATAGTAACCGTACACATATCTCGTGCACAAAAACTAATACACATAACCTGTGTATAAAAATCATTCTCTCGATACATAACATTTATATCAATTGGTGGCAATTATCATGTCCACATATTTCAATGGTGGCAATTATCATGTCCACATAATTCAATGGTGGCAATTATCATGTCCACATAATTCAATGGTGGCAATTATCATGTCCACATATTTCAATAATATTCCGCAGAACTTATGTCTGCATAATAATTCATTCGAGGAATGTTTTACTTGTGTCTATCTCGTCAAACATTTATAAAAGCATTTCATGTATTCGCAGTTCAAAATATATTTCAAAAGCATTTAATAAAGCAGTTGTAAAAACAGTGCATGTATTCTCAGTCCCAAAAATGTAAAGAGTAAAAGGGAGCAAATGAAACTCACCTAATGTATTTTGTAGTAAAAATACATATGACGACATTTAACATGTGTATGGTTGACCTCGGATTCACGAACCTATAATATTCATATATTTATTAAAACATATACTTGTAATCGAATGAATTTACATATTATTAGTGATTTAATTGTTATTTTAATAAATTATATGTTTCATTACTAACTTACTTAGATTTATTTATTTTTTATATACTTTAAATAGATAATTAATATTTATTACAAAAATATTAATATGGTTATGTTTTATGCTATAAATATATTTTTGTATAGAAAATCTTTATTTGATATATTAATAATACTAATAATAAATAATGATAAAAATAATACTAAAATCTTGATAAATCTAATAATAATAGTAATGTTGATAAAAAAAATGAAAATACATTTAATATTAACAGTAATGATAATACTACTAAAAATAAATAAAAATGTTATATGTTAATAACAATAATAATATTTGTGATAACAATAATGTTAATGATATTAATAATAATAATACTTTTACTAATAATAATACTAATAATGACAATAATAATAATAATAATAATAATAATAATAATAATAATAATAATAATAATAATAATAATAATAATAATAATAATAATAATAATAAAAATAAAAATAATAATAATAATAATAATAATAATGAGTAATATGTAAATTACCTCTTTGAGCTCTTAAAAAATAATGCCAAGTCCGGGTTTGACCACGCGACGTCCCGCTAACCCAAAAATATCCTTAACCAGTCAAGCTATTATGTTTTTCTTGATTAACTCCCACAGTTAACTTATTTAACGCGTATTAACAGTTTTCTTCTTCACCTTTTTAAATCAAACCTCATTTTAACCTCTTCATCATAATTATCCATCATCATATCATTATCTTATCTAATCTTCACAGAATCATCTCCAAATCTTCTCATTAATATTATCCTACGGTTCCCAGTCATTCACCAATTCGTTTTTATCATAACATCATTTAATATAATCGTTATATTTCAACGGGTTCTTGCTATGTCCCAACATAAAACCCAAATGAAAACTCATTTGTATAAAAGGAATCCCCAATCTAAAAGTCCCACTATATGATGCAGCCCATCACTCGTCAAAAATAATTCAGCCCAACATGAGCTATCCGGCCCAACATGCATGTTTTTATTGGGTTCAAGTGTCACAGCCCAACTAATAAGTCCACTACAATTAATGAAACCCATTTATACGGTCATAAATACAACAGAGACAATGTGGCCTAACGGTTGGTTTTAGGATTTGGTGTTATAGAGTTGTAACAAGAAAAAAGAAAGTTGCAGTAGCCCCACACGTCCACTCCCATTTTCTTTAATGTTTTAACTTTTGTCAAACGAGTGGGTAGACAGAAACATTAGGTGGGTCTTCGACTCATTAAAAAAATTATCCAACTAAAACCTCATCATCATTATTCTCTTTTCTAATATAGCGATGAATATAAAAGAACACAACAGGTGACGGTATGATTTGAGGGTTTACATAATTGTCGGTTTAGGAAGATTGTTCCGGGTTCTTTCAATTGGAACAGAAAAGAGTTATTAATTTAAATAGTTGTACACTAGGTTGCAGGTTTTGTAGGTGTTCATTGGGGGTTTAATGGTATGATGAAGATGCTGTTTTGGTCGAATAGAAAAAAAATAAGGGGTTCTGTAAATGTTGGAACAAACAAACAGAAGCAACATGAATAATGGTGTTTGATTAACAAAAAAATAGAAGTTGAAGTAGGTGGCGATGATGGTTTGTTTTGGGTCGTGTATGAATCGAAAAGAGTAAACAACAGTTGCAGGTTGTTTGATTTCGTTTGAAGTAGAAACATAAAACGAGCATTATTAATATTTGTTGGGTGGTGTTGTTTAAAGGAAAGAAAATAGTTTGATGATAGTTCGAAGGTGGTGATTGTTCTATTGATTGCAACAGTTAAATTGAGGATTGAAAATAGAAACGTTATAAGATGTAGCATTAGGGTTTGCACATAGTATATAAAGGCAACGAAATAATATGTGCAGCAGAATTCTTACGTGGTGTTTGGCTTTGTTTGATTCAATCATATGTATAAGAGTAGTAGCATGTCGTGATCATAAGTTGTAACGATTAGAAGTGACAAGCGAAAGTGAACATATGGTTGGGTCTCGATATAGAAGTGGGTTTCAAGGTGGTGACTCTCGATGATCGTATACGAGTGTGGTTGAAGGTCGTTGATCCAAGATACATTAGTGGTCGATGGTGTGGGGTTGTTTGAGTTGTAACCGATGTTAAAACTAAAAAATATAATGGTTGATCAAGATGATAGAAGATGGTTTTCATATTGAAGGTGGTTATCAATTAGATGTGATGGTTTCAAGTGGTGGCTCAAAGTGACTCGGGTTGTTTAAGTCGAACAAGACAGACAGAAAGAAAATGTATAAACTCAAATGGGTTTGTGATTGATATGAACTCAAATGGGTTTGTGATTGATAATCAATAATTTGATGTCAATTCATATCCCTTACAATTGTATTTGATAGGATTTTATGACATATGAGGTTCGACAGAATCAATTTGCAAGGACAGAGATATAATAAAAGAAACATAAAAGTGAGAGAGATGTGAAACTGATTTTTGGATTACTCTTCTGTTTTATGTTGTGATTGGTACTTGGTAGATTAAAAAGATAAATCAAACACAGTAGAGAAGATATAAGAATCTGGTTACGTCCTACTATGTAGTTGTAACTGTATATATATATATATATGTATTTGGTTTTTATAAATCTTAAATATTAATAAAAATAATTATAGTAGTAATAATAATACTATTAATACAAAAAAATAATAATAATAATAATAATACTAATATTAATATCTACTATATTGATACTCATTAATAATAAAATTAATAATGATACTAATAATTATTATTGATAATAATAATAATAATAATAATAATATGATAATACTTATAATAATGATAATTGATTTTGATAATAATAATAATAATAATATTAAAAGTAATAATACTATTACTAATACATCTATATTTACAATTCGTAATTGCATTTAATTTATTAATATTACAATTTATTAGTTATGTATTATCATATAATATATTTAATAACATACTTTGAATATTTAATATTTATATATATATAACAATATACATACAATCGATAATTATGTATCTCAGAGTATAACATTAAATACTTTATTTGCATTGACGAATTTTGTATTTCAATATACTCTCCATATTTAAATAAGCAATTTTAAATAACAAGTTTAAGTTTCATAATAAACTAAATTATATAATAGTTTATTAGTATATTTAATTTATAATATGTAATTATTTACATGTATAGTTATTTATATATACATCTCTATTTATTATTTAATGGTTCATGAATCGTTGGAATTGGTCACGGGTTGAATGAATCCATATAAACAATTTAAAATTTATGAGACTCAACATTACAGACTTTGCTTATCGTGTCGAAATCATATAAGAATAAAGTTTAAATTTGGTCGGAAATTCCCGGGTCATCACAGTACCTACCCGTTAAAGAAATTTTGTCTCGAAATTTGAGTGTGGTCGTCATGGCTAACAATAAAAATGTTTTCATGACGAATATGAGTTGATAATTAGAGGTTTATCATTATTGATTGATATAGATAAAACGATTCGATCATGTGAAGCGTACGAGTGAAGCTATCACAAAAGAGTGAAAAGTTTCATCTTAACTTTTAACGTAGTCATGGTGGATCTCCGGAATTCAAGGAATTTAAGGAAATCTTCTAATCAGAAAGAAAATGTAGTAGCACGATTTATTGGTAACTGTTGGAATTATGGAAATGATAGAAATATCAAGAGAATATTTTCTTGATATGTTTAGAGGTTAAATAGAATGAAAGAGTTATGTAACATGGCACATGATGATGGTATGATCTACTGTGAACCATCATCACGTTTCATTAGAAACTCAGCATGACTTACTGTAATATAATCACGTTGGCCAAACGCCATTATATTATACTAACTCATGCTTCAATTTCCAACATTTCTCCACAATTCATTCATAATTTATACTTAGATTTTATAGAAGTTTCCAATATAATGAAATACAGAAAACACGAAGAGGTAGGTAATTTCATACAAGAATATTTATTAAAATATCCTCAGAAATATCGAAGATATTTATGATGATATTTTGGAATTTCTAAGTTCGAAGGTTGATGAAGAAAGATTTTCCGCAAGATTTTAACATGAATAAGGAGCAAGATATTCGTTGAAGACTTCATTGGATCCAGCGTTACCTGGATTCTTTGAATATAGAATTTGGTCCTTGTATTTGTCCTTGGTCTCCTTCATGGTTAGCTCAATCCATTTTTCAGTACGAAATTTTCTATCGAGCGTTCCCAACACTCCATACTTTATCATCAAACTCTTGGCCATTTAGTCCATCTACAATTTTACTGTTTTCTCTGCATTTAATGTAGCCATATCTGAATCGTCGGTTATCAATCCGAGGTGGTTTCAGGAGAATTGTGTTTTTTTTTTTAGATGATTACGCTGATGGTGATATGATGGAATATAAAAGGTTCCCCGGTAACAATAAAAGAGCACGCATATATATCAAGGTTATAATAAGGTTGTTTTGAACGAAAAGTCGAAGTTGATTTGCTGGAGCTGTGACAAAATTTTCTATTTTGAAAGGGATTACCAAATTATTTTGGGTAATAATAACACTAGAGGAATTAGCACAGCTACGTGTTAAACGTTTACTCAGTTTCTGAGAGTTTTTCAGGTGCATAACTATACACATAAATCTTTCCTTCGTAGATGAAGTGCGGTTGGTTCATCCTCTCGATTGAGGTGTTTTCAAGAATCACGAAAGGTTTGAACGCAGATTGTAATCGTCAAGATTCAAATGAGATTTAAGATGAAATCAAGTGGCAAACTTGAAGAATTGTTTAGTTTCATATATTATAATCAATATTTTAATTCATTTTAATTGTCCAATGTTATTAGTCCACAGTCGATAGTCCATAGTTGACAGTCCAATAATTCATATATAGTTTAATATATAATATTCGAATTAATTAATACGTATCATGACCCGTGTACATGTCTCAGACTCGATCACAACTCAAAGTATATATATTATTGTAGAATCAACCTCAACCCTATATAGAGTACTCAATCATTACTGCATATAGAGTGTCTATGGTTATTCTAAATAATATATATATATGCGTCGATATGATATGTCAAAACCTTGTATACATGTCCCGATATTTAGAGTGCGTAAAATAAATAACAGAAATTAAATGACTATAAATAAAATTGCGATAATTAAATTATGATAAATAAACTGTGATAAATAAAATGTAATAAGGAATTAACAGTTAGCTAGGAACAGTTAGCTAGGATTTTGTTAGCGTGGTTTCTTAACAGAATTTCTTATAGTTCATTTGTTTGTTTCTAACAAATTTTTATCTTGTCCAATGTTTTTCTTCATTATGCTACTTGTTGGATTCCGATAAATCAAAATCCAAATATGAAATTGAATGAAAATGGTTATTCTGTGGTGAACGGATTCGTATATCGGTAGATGTAAGTAGGATAGTAAATGACTGTTGAATCAGATTCGAAGAATGTACAGTGTAACTTATTAATGTGAAATCTAAATATTCCTCGGGTATTACCTACCCGTTAAAATATTTTCACCATTAACAGTTTGTACAAAATAATTTTTAATTACAACTCTTATGAAAACATATATACATATATATTTTCTTCAGATGTAGTCAGGGATTTAATGAGTCAATATGATATTAGACTCATTTGATTTACCGTTAGAATAAAAATATATAATCTCTAAAACATTAGAGATTACATAATCGCCATGAAGAACGAAGATAATTGATGTAAAACGATATGTAGAACGATGATTATACTCGAGGTACAGAATGAGATGTTGAAGCATGGATTGTTGATGGTACTGGTGCTATTACTGATGGTACTATTGGTGTCGGTGACGTTGCTGAAGCTGGTAAATTTTGCACCATATTCTCCAAATTGATTTCTCGAGCACGAAGTTCGTTGACTTCTTCTATTATTTCGGAATGATTTGTCGGTCGGAACAAGAAGGGTGAATAAGGTTTAGAATTGTGGATAGAATATAATCGTGGCGAGATATTCTGGAAATGAGGGTGAAAATGGTGTTTCGGATTGGTTCGCCGGTAAGCGCTTTAGGTTCATCGCCAACAGGTGAATTTGGTTAATGGAAAGGATCGCATTCTTCTCATTTCCATTGATTAGGTTAACTACGAACTCAGCCCCAATTCATCCAGAATTGATGATGGTTGATTGGTTGATCCATTCCGGTTACACTGCTTTCGGAGTTCGAGTGGAAATCCATATCGGAATAGCTGTCGGAATCTGAGGGACTCAACTGGTTGAGGGATTCATCTCGTACGAGCTGATGAAGGATTTTCGATAAGAAATAGATTATAGGATGTAGGTTAGTACCCTGCAATACATAATTTACATATGGATATATAATACTAAAATCCCATAAGTTACGGAGGAATCTACGAAAGCTGTCAGGCAAAGGTAACAATAACAGATACGCTAAGATATGAATTTATCTATATACTGTCTATGCAATAGAGTCAGTAAGACAT
The DNA here is from genome assembly GCF_046630445.1 of Rutidosis leptorrhynchoides. Taxonomy (NCBI): domain Eukaryota; kingdom Viridiplantae; phylum Streptophyta; class Magnoliopsida; order Asterales; family Asteraceae; genus Rutidosis; species Rutidosis leptorrhynchoides. The sequence goes on from NC_092334.1 coordinate 419,290,090, forward strand.
GTCTAGACTAGGAGTGATAAGCAAGTGATTCCCTAAGAATGATAAGCAGGCAATTTTTGACACGAAATGATAAGCAAAACTTTTGACATGTAGACACGGTCGAAGTCCAGACTCACTAATGCATCTTAACAACTATCAGTTAGACACACTAATGCAAGACCTGGTTCGCTAAGACCACCGCTCTGATACCACATGTCATACCCCGTCCTAATCCATCTGGACGAAGTCTTCAACAGTTGGTCCCATTCCGAGGTTCTGACCTCTATATGCCATAAACGACTCCATGTAATATGAGCAAATGCACAGCGGAAGATTTCTTTCATACCTAAGAATAAACATGCTTTAAAGTGTCAACCAAAAGGTTGGTGAGTTCATAAGTTTATCATAAAACAATAAAATTCATCATTTTGATAGACCACAAGATTTAACTCCTGCATGGTACAAATGGGCCCGAATCCTATTCCCACCTGTAATGTACATGCGATATCTTTTAAATACAGTACACATTTCTCGTGTACGAAATCCATTTTTCATAAATCATAGTAACCGTACACATATCTCGTGCACAAAAACTAATACACATAACCTGTGTATAAAAATCATTCTCTCGATACATAACATTCATATCAATTGGTGGCAATTATCATGTCCACATATTTCAATGGTGGCAATTATCATGTTCACATAATTCAATAGTGGTAATTATTATGTCCACATAATTAAATTGGTGGCAATTATCATGTCCACATAATTCAATAATAATCCGCAGAACTTCTGTCTGCATAATAATTCATTCGAAGAATGTTTTGCTTGTGTCTATCTCATCAAACATTTATAAAAGCATTTCATGTATTCGCAGTTCAAAATATATTTCAAAAGCATTTAATAAAGCAGTTGTAAAAACAGCGCATGTATTCTCAGTCCCAAAAATGTAAAGAGTAAAAGGGAGCAAATGAAACTCACCTAATGTATTTTGTAGTAAAAATACATATGACGACATTTAACAAGTGTATGGTTGACCTCAGATTCACGAACCTATATTATTCATATATTTATTAAAACATATACTTGTAATCGAACGAATTTACATATTATTAGTGATATAATTGTTATTTTAATAAATTATATGTTTCATTACTAACTTACTTAGATTTATTTATTTTTTATATACTTTAAATAGAGAATTAATATTTATTACAAAAATATTAATATGGTTATGTTTTATGCTATAAATATATTTTTGTATAGAAAATCTTTATTTGATATATTAATAATACTAATAATAAATAATGATAAAAATAATACTAAAATCTTGATAAATCTAATAATAATAGTAATGTTGATAAAAAAATGAAAATACTTTTAATATTAATAGTAATGATAATACTACTAAAAATAAATAAAAATGTTATATGTTAATAACAATAATAATATTTGTGATAATAATAATGTTAATGATATTAATAATAATAAAACTTTTACTAATAATAATACTAATAATGACACTAATAATAATAATAATAATAATAATAATAATAATAATAATAATAATAATAATAATAATAATAATAATAATAATAATAATAATAATAATGAGTAATGAGTAATATGTAAATTACCTCTTTGAGCTCTTAAAAAATAATGCCAAGTCCGGGTTTGACCCCGCGACGTCCCGCTAACCCAAAAATATCCTTAACCAGTCAAGCTATTATGTTTTTCTTAATTAACTCCCACGGTTAACTTATTTAACGCGTATTAACAGTTTTCTTCTTCACCTTCTTAAATCAAAACTCATTTTAACCTCTTCATCATAATTATCCATCATCATATCATTATCATTATCTTATCTAATCTTCACAGAATCATCTCCAAATCTTCTCATTAATATTATCCTACGGTTCCCAGTCATTCACTAATTCATTTTTATCATAACATCATTTAATATAATCGTTATATTTCAACGGGTTCTTGGTATGTCCCAACATAAAACCCAAACGAAAACTCGTTTGTATAAAAGGAATCCCCAATCTAAAAGTCCCACTATATGATGCAGCCCATCACTCGTCAAAAATAATTCGGCCCAACATGACCTATCCGGCCCAACATGCATGTTTTTATTGGGTTCAAGTGTCACAACCCAACTAATAAGTCCACTACAATTAATGAAACCCATTTATACGGCCATAAATACAACAGAGACAAGGTGGCCTAACGGTTGGTTTTAGGATTCGGTGTTAAAGAGTTGTAACAAGAAAAAAGAAAGTTGCAGTAGCCCCACACGTCCACTCCCATTTTCTTTAATGTTTTAACTTTTGTCAAACGAGTGGGTAGACAGAAACATTAGGTGGGTCTTCGACTCATTAAAAAATTATCCAACTAAAACCTCATCATCATTATTCTCTTTTCTAATATAGCGATGAATATAAAAAAACACAACAGGTGACGGTATGATTTGAGGGTTTACATAACTGTCGGTTTAGGAAGATTGTTCCGGGTTCTTTCGATTGGAACAGAAAAGAGTTATTAATTGAAATAGTTGTACTCTAGGGTGCAGGTTTCGTAGGTGTTCATTGGGGGGTTTAATGGTATGATGAAGATGCTGTTTTGGTCGAATCGAATAAAAATAAGGGGTTCTGTAAATGTTGGAACAAACAAATAGAAGCAACAGGAATAATTGAAATGTCCCGTTCTTATTGATTAAAAACGTTCCATATTAATTGATTTCGTTGCGAGGTTTTGACCTCTATATGAGACGTTTTTCAAAGACTGCATTCATTTTAAAACAAACCATAACCTTTATTTCATCAATAAAGGTTTAAAAGTTTTACGTAGATTATCAAATAATGATAATCTAAAATATCCTGTTTACACACGACCATTACATAATGGTTTACAATACAAATATGTTACAACAAAATAAGTTTCTTGAATGCAGTTTTTACACAATATCATACAAGCATGGACTCCAAATCTCGTCCTTATTTAAGTATGCAACAGCGGAAGCTCTTAATAATCACCTGAGAATAAACATGCTTTAAAACGTCAACAAAAATGTTGGTGAGTTATAGGTTTAACCTATATATATCAAATCATAATAATAGACCACAAGATTTCATATTTCAATACATATCCCATACATAGAGATAAAAATCATTCATATGGTGAACACCTGGTAACCGACATTAACAAGATGCATATATAAGAATATCCCCATCATTCCGGGACACCCTTCGGATATGATATAAATTTCGAAGTACTAAAGCATCCGGTACTTTGGATGGGGTTTGTTAGGCCCAATAGATCTATCTTTAGGATTCGCGTCAATTAGGGTGTCTATTCCCTAATTCTTAGATTACCAGACTTAATAAAAAGGGGCATATTCGATTTCGATAATTCAACCATAGAATGTAGTTTCACGTACTTGTGTCTATTTTGTAAATCATTTATAAAACCTGCATGTATTCTCATCCCAAAAATATTAGATTTTAAAAGTGGGACTATAACTCACTTTCACAGATTTTTACTTCGTCGAGAAGTAAGACTTGGCCACTGTTGATTCACGAACCTATAACAATATATACATATATATTAAAGTATGTTCAAAATACATTTACAACACTTTTAATATATTTTGATGTTTTAAGTTTATTAAGTCAGCTGTCCTCGTTAGTAACCTACAACTAGTTGTCCACAGTTAGATGTACAGAAATAAATCAATAAATATTATCTTGAATCAATCCACGACCCAGTGTATACGTATCTCAGTATTGATCACAACTCAAACTATATATATTTTGGAATCAACCTCAACCCTGTATAGCTAACTCCAACATTCACATATAGAGTGTCTATGGTTGTTCCGAAATATATATAGATGTGTCGACATGATAGGTCGAAACATTGTATACGTGTCTATGGTATCTCAAGATTACATAATATACAATACAAGTTGATTAATTTATGGTTGGAATAGATTTGTTACCAATTTTCACGTAGCTAAAATGAGAAAAATTATCCAATCTTGTTTTACCCATAACTTCTTCATTTTAAATCCGTTTTGAATGAATCAAATTGCTATGGTTTCATATTGAACTGTATTTTATGAATCTAAACAGAAAAAGTATAGGTTTATAGTCGGAAAAATAAGTTACAAGTCGTTTTTGTAAAGGTAGTCATTTCAGTCGAAAGAACGACGTCTAGATGACCATTTTAGAAAACATACTTCCACTTTGAGTTTAACCATAATTTTTGGATATAGTTTCATGTTCATAATAAAAATCATTTTCTCAGAATAACAACTTTTAAATCAAAGTTTATCATAGTTTTTAATTAACTAACCCAAAACAGCCCGCGGTGTTACTACGACGGCGTAAATCCGGTTTTACGGTGTTTTTCGTGTTTCCAGGTTTTAAATCATTAAGTTAGCATATCATATAGATATAGAACATGTGTTTAGTTAATTTTAAAAGTCAAGTTAGAAGGATTAACTTTTGTTTGCGAACAAGTTTAGAATTAACTAAACTATGTTCTAGTGATTACGAGTTTAAACCTTCGAATAAGATAGTTTTATATATATGAATCGAATGATGTTATGAACATCATTACTACCTCAAGTTTAGTAGGTAAACCTACTGGAAGTGACAAGAAATGATCTAGCTTCAAATGATCTTGGATGGCTTGAAAGTTCTTGAAGTAGGATCATGACACAAAAACAAGTTCAAGTAAGATTTTTGCACGAATTAAGATAGTTTATAGTTATAGAAATTGAATCAAAGTTTGAATATGAATATTACCTTGAATAAGAAAGATAACCTACTGTATATAACAAAGGTTTCTTGATCTTAGATGATTACTTGGAATGGATTAGAAAGCTTGGAAGTAAATTAGTAAACTTGACGGGATTTTTGAAGCATTCTTGAAGTGTTCTTCCTATGATGATTATAGCTTGATTCTTGAAGTGATTTTTGATGAAGATGATGATTAACTACTGGAAAAATACGTTCATAATAGTGTGGGTGTGTTGAGAGAGAATTAGAAAGAGATTTGGAAGTGAAATGGAGTGAATGATGAGTGTTAATTGGTGAGTGGTGAGTGGGGTTAAAAGGAGTTCTAGTTAGTTGACTAGCTCATGGTAGAAGTTAAAATTGATTAGTCATACATGACATAATCAAGAGTGGAATCCCATGCTAGTTCCTATTGGTATATACCCATAGTAAGTACGTTTTGAAGCTGTGTATAATACGGGTAAGAATACGACTAGAATTCTTGATGAAAGAAAAGAATGGGAAAGTAACTGTAACCATTTTCGTTAAGTATGAGTGTTTTGATATATGTCTTGAAGTCTTCCAAAAGTATTTTAATACATCTAAATACACTACATGTATATACATTTTAACGGAGTCGTTAAGTCATCGTTAGTCGTTACATGTAAGTGTTGTTTTGAAACCTTTAAGTTAACGATCTCAATTAATGTTGTTAACCCATTGTTTATTATATCTAATGAGATGTTAAATTATTATATTATCATGATATTATTATATATTAATATATCTTAATATGATATATATACATTTAAATGTCGTTACAACGATAATCGTTACATATATGTCTCGTTTCGAAATCCTTAAGTTAGTAGTCTTGTTTATATGTATATAACTCATTGTTAATATAATTATGGAGATACTTACTTATCATAATCTCATGTTAACCATATGTATATCCATATATATATCGTCAAGTCGTTTTTACAAGTTTTAACGTTCGTGAATCGCCGGTCAACTTGGGTGGTCAATTGTCTATATGAAACATATTTCAATTAATCAAGTCTTAACAAGTTTGATTGCTTAACATGTTGGAAACATTTAATCATGTAAATATCAATCTCAATTAATATATATAAACATGGAAAAGTTCGGGTCACTACAGTACCTACCCGTTAAATAAATTTCGTCCCGAAATTTTAAGCTGTTGAAGGTGTTGACGAATTTTCTGGAAATAGATGCGGGTATTTCTTCTTCATCTGATCTTCACGCTCCCAGGTGAACTCGGGTCCTCTACGAGTATTCCATCGAACCTTAACAATTGGTATCTTGTTTTGCTTAAGTCTTTTAACCTCACGATCCATTATTTCGACGGGTTCTTCGATGAATTGGAGTTTTTCATTGATTTGGATTTCATCTAACGGAATAGTGAGATCTTCTTTAGCAAAACATTTCTTCAAATTCGAGACGTGGAAAGTGTTATGTACAGCTGCGAGTTGTTGAGGTAACTCAAGTCGGTAAGCTACTGGTCCGACACGATCAATAATCTTGAATGGTCCAATATACCTTGGATTTAATTTCCCTCGTTTACCAAATCGAACAACGCCTTTCCAAGGTGCAACTTTAAGCATGACCATCTCTCCAATTTCAAATTCTATATCTTTTCTTTTAATGTCAGCGTAGCTCTTTTGTCGACTTTGGGCGGTTTTCAACCGTTGTTGAATTTGGATGATCTTCTCGGTAGTTTCTTGTATAATCTCCGGACCCGTAATCTGTCTATCCCCCACTTCACTCCAACAAATCGGAGACCTGCACTTTCTACCATAAAGTGCTTCAAACGGCGCCATCTCAATGCTTGAATGGTAGCTGTTGTTGTAGGAAAATTCTGCTAACGGTAGATGTCGATCCCAACTGTTTCCGAAATCAATAACACATGCTCGTAGCATGTCTTCAAGCGTTTGTATCGTCCTTTCGCTCTGCCCATCAGTTTGTGGATGATAGGCAGTACTCATGTCTAGACGAGTTCCTAATGCTTGCTGTAATGTCTGCCAGAATCTTGAAATAAATCTGCCATCCCTATCAGAGATAATAGAGATTGGTATTCCATGTCTGGAGATGACTTCCTTCAAATACAGTCGTGCTAACTTCTCCATCTTGTCATCTTCTCTTATTGGCAAGAAGTGTGCTGATTTGGTGAGACGGTCAACTATTACCCAAATAGTATCAAAACCACTTGCAGTCCTTGGCAATTTAGTGATGAAATCCATGGTAATGTTTTCCCATTTCCATTCCGGGATTTCGGGTTGTTGAAGTAGACCTGATGGTTTCTGATGCTCAGCTTTGACCTTAGAACACGTCAAACATTCTCCTACGTATTTAGCAACATCGGCTTTCATACCCGGCCACCAAAAATGTTTCTTGAGATCCTTGTACATCTTCCCCGTTCCAGGATGTATTGAGTATCTGGTTTTATGAGCTTCTCTAAGTACCATTTCTCTCATATCTCCAAATCTTGGTACCCAAATCCTTTCAGCCCTATACCGGGTTCCGTCTTCCCGAATATTAAGATGCTTCTCCGATCCTTTGGGTATTTCATCCTTTAAATTTCCTTCTTTTAAAACTCCTTGTTGCGCCTCCTTTATTTGAGTAGTAAGGTTATTATGAATCATTATATTCATAGATTTTACTCGAATGGGTTCTCTGTCCTTCCTGCTCAAGGCATCGGCTACCACATTTGCCTTTCCCGGGTGGTAACGAATCTCAAAGTCGTAATCATTCAATAATTCAATCCACCTACGCTGCCTCATATTCAGTTGTTTCTGATTAAATATGTGTTGAAGACTTTTGTGGTCGGTATATATAATACTTTTGACCCCATATAAGTAGTGCCTCCAAGTCTTTAATGCAAAAACAACCGCGCCTAATTCCAAATCATGCGTCGTATAATTTTGTTCGTGAATCTTCAATTGTCTAGACGCATAAGCAATCACCTTCGTTCGTTGCATTAATACACAACCGAGACCTTGCTTTGATGCGTCACAATAAATCACAAAATCATCATTCCCTTCAGGCAATGACAATATAGGTGCCGTAGTTAGCTTTTTCTTCAATAACTGAAACGCTTTCTCTTGTTCATCATTCCATTCAAATTTCTTCCCTTTATGCGTTAATGCAGTCAAGGGTTTTGCTATTCTGGAAAAGTCTTGGATGAACCTTCTGTAGTAACCAGCTAGTCCTAAAAACTGGCGTATGTGTTTCGGAGTTTTCGGGGTTTCCCACTTTTCAACAGTTTCTATCTTTGCCGGATCCACCTTAATACCTTCTTTGTTCACTATGTGACCGAGGAATTGAACTTCTTCCAACCAAAATGCACACTTTGAAAACTTAGCGTACAATTCTTCCTTCCTCAATACTTCTAACACCTTTCTCAAATGTTCACCGTGTTCTTGGTCATTCTTTGAGTAAATAAGTATGTCATCAATGAAAACAATGACAAACTTGTCAAGGTATGGTCCACACACTCGGTTCATAAGGTCCATGAACACAGCTGGTGCATTAGTTAAACCAAACGGCATGACCATAAACTCGTAATGACCGTAACGTGTTCTGAAAGCAGTCTTTGGAATATCATCTTCTTTCACCCGCATTTGATGATACCCGGAACGTAAGTCAATCTTTGAATAAACAGACGAGCCTTGTAGTTGATCAAATAAGTCGTCGATTCTCGGTAGTGGGTAGCGGTTCTTGATTGTAAGTTTGTTCAACTCTCGGTAGTCGATACACAACCTGAATGTACCATCTTTCTTCTTAACAAACAAAACAGGAGCTCCCCACGGTGATGTGCTTGGTCGAATGAAACCACGCTCTAAAAGTTCTTGTAATTGGCTTTGCAGTTCTTTCATCTCGCTGGGTGCGAGTCTGTAAGGAGCTCGAGCTATTGGTGCAGCTCCTGGTACAAGATCTATTTGAAATTCAACGGATCGCTGTGGGGGTAATCCCGGTAATTCTTTCGGAAATACATCTGGAAATTCTTTTGCAATGGGAACATCATTGATGCTCTTTTCTTCAGTTTGTACTTTCTCGACGTGTGCTAGAACAGCATAGCAACCTTTTCTTATTAGTTTTTGTGCCTTCAAATTACTAATAAGATGTAGCTTCGTGTTGCCCTTTTCTCCGTACACCATTAAGGGTTTTCCTTTTTCTCGTATAATGCGAATTGCATTTTTGTAACAAACGATCTCTGCTTTCACTTCTTTCAACCAGTCCATACCGATTATCACATCAAAACTCCCTAACTCTACTGGTATCAAATCAATCTTAAATGTTTCGCTAACCAGTTTAATTTCTCGATTCCGACATATATTATCTGCTGAAATTAATTTACCATTTGCTAATTCGAGTAAAAATTTACTATCCAAAGGCGTCAATGGACAACTTAATTTAGCACAAAAATCTCTACTCATATAGCTTCTATCCGCACCCGAATCAAATAAAACGTAAGCAGATTTATTGTCAATAAGAAACGTACCCGTAACAAGCTCCGGGTCTTCCTGTGCCTCTGCCGCATTAATATTGAAAACTCTTCCACAGCCTTGTCCATTCGTGTTCTCCTGGTTCGGGCAATTTCTAATAATGTGGCCCGGTTTTCCACATTTATAACAAACTACATTGGCATAACTTGCTCCGAAACTACTTGCTCCGCCATTACTCGTTCCGACACCATTTGTTCCTTTCGTTCTATTAACCCCTGGTCCGTAGACCTCACACTTCGCCGCGCTATGACCATTTCTTTTACACTTGTTGCAAAATTTGGTGCAGAACCCCGAGTGATTCTTTTCACACCTTTGGCATAGCTGCTTCTGATTGTTGTTGTTGTTGTTGCGGTTATTATTGTTGTTGGGATGATTGTTGTAGTTGCTGTTGTTGTTGTTGTTGTTGTTGGGCCGTTTGTTGTAGTTGCGATTGATGTTGCGATTGTTGGGATAATTGTTGCGATTATTGTTGTAATTGCTGTTGTTGTTGTATTGGTGATTCTTATCACCGTTTTCCTCCCACTTTCTTTTGACTTGCTTCACATTGGCCTCTTCAGCAGTCTGTTCTTTAATTCTTTCTTCAATTTGGTTCACGAGTTTGTGAGCCATTCTACATGCCTGTTGTATGGAGGCGGGCTCGTGTGAACTTATATCTTCTTGGATTCTTTCCGGTAATCCTTTCACAAACGCGTCGATCTTCTCTTCCTCATCTTCGAATGCTCCCGGACACAATAGGCACAATTCTGTGAATCGTCTTTCGTACGTGGTAATATCAAATCCTTGGGTTCGTAACCCTCTAAGTTCTGTCTTGAGCTTATTGACCTCGGTTCTGGGACGGTACTTCTCGTTCATCAAGTGCTTGAATGCTGACCACGGTAGTGCGTACGCATCGTCTTGTCCCACTTGCTCTAGATAGGTATTCCACCATGTTAACGCAGAACCTGTAAAGGTATGCGTAGCGTACTTCACTTTGTCCTCTTCAGTACACTTACTTATGGCAAACACCGATTCGACCTTCTCGGTCCACCGTTTCAATCCGATCGGTCCTTCGGTTCCATCAAATTCCAAAGGTTTGCAGGCAGTGAATTCTTTGTAGGTGCATCCTACGCGATTTCCTGTACTGCCAGATCCAAGGTTATTGTTGGTATATAGCGCAGCCTGTACTGCAGCTATGTTTGAAGCTAGAAAAGTACGGAATTCCTCTTCATTCATATTCACAGTGTGTCGAGTAGTCGGTGCCATTTCCTTCAAAATAGTTAAATGGAACAAGTTAATCATACAGAATATTAAGAGTAGTTAATAGTATTTCGTAGCATAATATGAACTCATTTATAAAAGCTTTTTCTTCATATTAGCGTTTTATAAGTTTAAATTCGGGTAGTACCTACCCGTTAAGTTCATACTTAGTAGCTAATATACAATTCAACTACTACAATTCTATATGAAAAACAGATTATAATAATATTTCGCGTTCAAACTTTTACACAATATTTTACAAACTTACAATACCACTTATTTTACATATAGCATGAAATATAGCACACAATAAATCTGATACAAGATGGTTGTGAAGATAATTCTAGCTAGTACACAAGTCGTTCAGCAAAGGCAATAAAGACACGTAATTCATACGTCCAGAAACAAGTCATGCATTCTGGTTTTACTAGGATTACTTCCCATCCTTGGTCTTGTGGAACATAACCGTTATGGCCGTTGATAAGACAGCGTGTTTTAACGTCGTCAAAGGGACGAGGGTTACGTAATGACCAACAGTCTCGTAATAACCTAAAAACCTCATTTCTTACCCCAATTACCGACTCCGTCACTTGAGGGAACGTTTTGTTTAATAGTTGTAGCCCGATGTTCTTGTTCTCACTTTGGTGAGAAGCGAACATTACTAACCCGTAAGCATAACATGCTTCTTTATGTTGCATGTTAGCCGCTTTTTCTAAATCACGAAGTCCTATATTTGGATATACTGAGTCAAAATAATTTCTTAACCCGTTGCGTAAAATAGCATTTGGGTTCCCCGCAATATATGCGTCAAAGTAAACACATCGTAACTTATGGATTTCCCAATGTGATATCCCCCATCTTCCGAACGAAAGCCTTTTATAAACCAAATCATTCTTGGAACGTTCTTCGAATGTCTTACAAACTGATCTCGCCTTAAATAGTTGTGCCGAGGAATTCTGACCGACTCTAGACAAGATTTCATCAATCATGTCTCCGGGTAGGTCTCTTAAAATATTGGGTTGTCTATCCATTTTGTGTTTTTATACTGTAAAATAGACAAGAGTTAGATTCATAAAAAAATACTTATTAATACAAGCAATTTTTACATATATCATAAAGCATAAGCACACTATATTACATATATTACACCACACGAATACAACTATCTTATTCCGACTCGCTTGTTTCTTCTTCTTTGGTTTTGGTTCGTTTTCCCAAGTTTCTAGGGATATATGATGTTCCCCTAATACGAGCCGTTATTTTCCACATTGGTTTAGAAAAACCTGGTGGTTTAGAGGTTCCCGGGTCATTGTTACAACTTAAGGACTTCGGGGGTTGACGATACATATAAAGTTCATCGGGGTTGGAATTAGATTTCTCTATTTTTATGCCCTTTCCCTTATTATTTTCTTTTGCCTGTTTAAATTCAGTTGGGGTAATTTCTATAACATCATCGGAATTCTCGTCGGAATCCGATTCATCGGAGAATTGGTAATCCTCCCAATATTTTGCTTCCTTAGCGGAAACACCATTGACCATAATTAACCTTGGTCGGTTGGTTGAGGATTTTCTTTTACTTAACCGTTTTATTATTTCCCCCACCGGTTCTATTTCTTCATCCGGTTCCGATTCTTCTTCCGATTCCGATTCTTCTTCTGGTTCTGACTCTTCTTCCGGTTCCTCTTCGGGAACTTGTGAATCAGTCCACGAATCATACCAATTTACATTTGACTCTTCATTATTATTAGGTGAGTCAATGGGACTTGTTCTAGAGGTAGACATCTATCACATAATATCAAACGCGTTAAGAGATTAATATATCACATAATATTCACATGTTAAAAATATATAGTTTCCAACAAAATTTGTTAAGCAATCATTTTTCAAGTAAACACGGTCGAAGTCCAGACTCACTAATGCATCCTAACAAACTCGATAAGACACACTAATGAAAAATTCTGGTTCTCTAAGACCAACGCTCTGATACCAACTGAAATGTCCCGTTCTTATTGATTAAAAACGTTCCATATTAATTGATTTCGTTGCGAGGTTTTGACCTCTATATGAGACGTTTTTCAAAGACTGCATTCATTTTAAAACAAACCATAACCTTTATTTCATCAATAAAGGTTTAAAAGTTTTACGTAGATTATCAAATAATGATAATCTAAAATATCCTGTTTACACACGACCATTACATAATGGTTTACAATACAAATATGTTACAACAAAATAAGTTTCTTGAATGCAGTTTTTACACAATATCATACAAGCATGGACTCCAAATCTCGTCCTTATTTAAGTATGCAACAGCGGAAGCTCTTAATAATCACCTGAGAATAAACATGCTTTAAAACGTCAACAAAAATGTTGGTGAGTTATAGGTTTAACCTATATATATCAAATCATAATAATAGACCACAAGATTTCATATTTCAATACATATCCCATACATAGAGATAAAAATCATTCATATGGTGAACACCTGGTAACCGACATTAACAAGATGCATATATAAGAATATCCCCATCATTCCGGGACACCCTTCGGATATGATATAAATTTCGAAGTACTAAAGCATCCGGTACTTTGGATGGGGTTTGTTAGGCCCAATAGATCTATCTTTAGGATTCGCGTCAATTAGGGTGTCTATTCCCTAATTCTTAGATTACCAGACTTAATAAAAAGGGGCATATTCGATTTCGATAATTCAACCATAGAATGTAGTTTCACGTACTTGTGTCTATTTTGTAAATCATTTATAAAACCTGCATGTATTCTCATCCCAAAAATATTAGATTTTAAAAGTGGGACTATAACTCACTTTCACAGATTTTTACTTCGTCGAGAAGTAAGACTTGGCCACTGTTGATTCACGAACCTATAACAATATATACATATATATTAAAGTATGTTCAAAATACATTTACAACACTTTTAATATATTTTGATGTTTTAAGTTTATTAAGTCAGCTGTCCTCGTTAGTAACCTACAACTAGTTGTCCACAGTTAGATGTACAGAAATAAATCAATAAATATTATCTTGAATCAATCCACGACCCAGTGTATACGTATCTCAGTATTGATCACAACTCAAACTATATATATTTTGGAATCAACCTCAACCCTGTATAGCTAACTCCAACATTCACATATAGAGTGTCTATGGTTGTTCCGAAATATATATAGATGTGTCGACATGATAGGTCGAAACATTGTATACGTGTCTATGGTATCTCAAGATTACATAATATACAATACAAGTTGATTAATTTATGGTTGGAATAGATTTGTTACCAATTTTCACGTAGCTAAAATGAGAAAAATTATCCAATCTTGTTTTACCCATAACTTCTTCATTTTAAATCCGTTTTGAATGAATCAAATTGCTATGGTTTCATATTGAACTGTATTTTATGAATCTAAACAGAAAAAGTATAGGTTTATAGTCGGAAAAATAAGTTACAAGTCGTTTTTGTAAAGGTAGTCATTTCAGTCGAAAGAACGACGTCTAGATGACCATTTTAGAAAACATACTTCCACTTTGAGTTTAACCATAATTTTTGGATATAGTTTCATGTTCATAATAAAAATCATTTTCTCAGAATAACAACTTTTAAATCAAAGTTTATCATAGTTTTTAATTAACTAACCCAAAACAGCCCGCGGTGTTACTACGACGGCGTAAATCCGGTTTTACGGTGTTTTTCGTGTTTCCAGGTTTTAAATCATTAAGTTAGCATATCATATAGATATAGAACATGTGTTTAGTTAATTTTAAAAGTCAAGTTAGAAGGATTAACTTTTGTTTGCGAACAAGTTTAGAATTAACTAAACTATGTTCTAGTGATTACGAGTTTAAACCTTCGAATAAGATAGTTTTATATATATGAATCGAATGATGTTATGAACATCATTACTACCTCAAGTTTAGTAGGTAAACCTACTGGAAGTGACAAGAAATGATCTAGCTTCAAATGATCTTGGATGGCTTGAAAGTTCTTGAAGTAGGATCATGACACAAAAACAAGTTCAAGTAAGATTTTTGCACGAATTAAGATAGTTTATAGTTATAGAAATTGAATCAAAGTTTGAATATGAATATTACCTTGAATAAGAAAGATAACCTACTATATATAACAAAGGTTTCTTGATCTTAGATGATTACTTGGAATGGATTAGAAAGCTTGGAAGTAAATTAGTAAACTTGACGGGATTTTTGAAGCATTCTTGAAGTGTTCTTCCTATGATGATTATAGCTTGATTCTTGAAGTGATTTTTGATGAAGATGATGATTAACTACTGGAAAAATACGTTCATAATAGTGTGGGTGTGTTGAGAGAGAATTAGAAAGAGATTTGGAAGTGAAATGGAGTGAATGATGAGTGTTAATTGGTGAGTGGTGAGTGGGGTTAAAAGGAGTTCTAGTTAGTTGACTAGCTCATAGTAGAAGTTAAAATTGATTAGTCATACATGACATAATCAAGAGTGGAATCCCATGCTAGTTCCTATTGGTATATACCCATAGTAAGTACGTTTTGAAGCTGTGTATAATACGGGTAAGAATACGACTAGAATTCTTGATGAAAGAAAAGAATGGGAAAGTAACTGTAACCATTTTCGTTAAGTATGAGTGTTTTGATATATGTCTTGAAGTCTTCCAAAAGTATTTTAATACATCTAAATACACTACATGTATATACATTTTAACGGAGTCGTTAAGTCATCGTTAGTCGTTACATGTAAGTGTTGTTTTGAAACCTTTAAGTTAACGATCTCAATTAATGTTGTTAACCCATTGTTTATTATATCTAATGAGATGTTAAATTATTATATTATCATGATATTATTATATATTAATATATCTTAATATGATATATATACATTTAAATGTCGTTACAACGATAATCGTTACATATATGTCTCGTTTCGAAATCCTTAAGTTAGTAGTCTTGTTTATATGTATATAACTCATTGTTAATATACTTATGGAGATACTTACTTATCATAATCTCATGTTAACCATATGTATATCCATATATATATCGTCAAGTCGTTTTTACAAGTTTTAACGTTCGTGAATCGTCGGTCAACTTGGGTGGTCAATTGTCTATATGAAACATATTTCAATTAATCAAGTCTTAACAAGTTTGATTGCTTAACATGTTGGAAACATTTAATCATGTAAATATCAATCTCAATTAATATATATAAACATGGAAAAGTTCGGGTCACTACAATAATGGTGTTTGATTAACAGAAAAATAGAAGCTGAAGTAGGTGGCGGTGATGGTTTGTTATGGGTCGTGTATGAATCGAAAAGAGTAAACAACAGTTGCAGGTTGTTTGATTTCATTTGAAGTAGAAACATAAAGCAAGCATTATTAATATTTGTTGGGTGGTGTTGTTTAAAGGGAAGAAAATAGTTTGATGATAGTTTGAAGGTGGTGATTATTCTATCGATTGCAACAGTTAAATTGAGGATTGAAAATAGAAACGTTATAAGATGTAGCAGTAGGGTTTGCACATAATATATCAAGGCAACGAAATAATATGTGCAGTAGAATTCTTACGTGGTGTTTGGCTTTGTTTGATTCAATCATATGTATAGGAGTAGTAGCAGGTCGTGATCATAAGTTGTAACGATTAGAAGTGACAAGCGAAAATGAACATATGGTTGGGTCTCGATATAGAAGTGGGTTTCAAGGTGGTGACTCTTGATGATCGTATACGAGTGTGGTGGAAGGTCGTTGATCCAAGATACATTAGTGGTCGATGGTGTGGAGTTGTTTGAGTTGTAACCGATGTTGAAACCAAAAAACTATAATGGTTGATCAAGATGATAGAAGATGGTTTTCATATTGAAGGTGGTTATCAATTAGATGTGATGCTTTCAAGTGGTGGCTCAAAGTGACTCGGGTTGTTTAAGCCGAACAAGACAGACAGAAAGAAAATGTATAAACTCAAATGGGTTTGTGATTGATATGAACTCAAATGGGTTTGTGATTGATAATCAATAATTTGATGTCAATTCATATCCCTTAAAATTGTATTTGATAGGATATTATGACATATGAGGTTCGACAGAATCAATTTGCAAGGACAGAGATATAATAAAAGAAACATAAAAGTGAGAGAGATGTGAAACTGATTTTTGGATTACTCTTCTGTTTTATGTTGTGATTGGTACTTGGTAGATTAAAAAGATAAATCAAACACAGTAGAGAAGATATAAGAATCTGGTTACGTCCTACTATGTAGTTGTAACTGTATATATATGTATTTGGTTTTTATAAATCTTAAATATTAATAAAAATAATTATAGTAGTAATAATAATACTATTAATACAAAAAAAATAATAATACTAATATTAATATCTACTATATTGATACTCATTAATAATAAAATTAATAATGATACTAATAATTATTATTGATAATAATAATAATAATAATAATAATAATATGATAATACTTATAATAATGATAATTGATTTTGATAATAATAATAATAATATTAAAAGTAATAATACTATTACTAATACATCTATATTTACAATTCGTAATTGCATTTAATTTATTAATATTACAATTTATTAGTTATGTATTATCATATAATGTATTTAATAACATACTTTGAATATTTAATATTTATATATATAACAATATACATACAATCGATAATTATGTATCTCAGAGTATAACATTAAATACTTTATTTACATTGACGAATTTTGTATTTCAATCTACTCTCTATATTTAAATAAGCAATTTTAAATAACAAGTTTAAGTTTCATAATAAACTAAATTATATAATAGTTTATTAGTATATTTAATTTATAATATGTAATTATTTACATGTATAGTTATTTATATATACATCTCTATTTATTATTTAATGGTTCGTGAATCGTTGGAATTGGTCACGGGTTGAATGAATCCATATAAACAATTTAAAATTTATGAGACTCAACATTACAGACTTTGCTTATCATGTCGAAATCATATAAGAATAAAGTTTAAATTTGGTCGGAAATTCCCGGGTCATCACAGTAGGACCAATATAACGGGTAAAGGGTTATCAACTATTCATGAGCCATCATTACACAAATTTAGCAATGTAACTAACAAAATCATAGCATGTACATCTTTAACCTTATCTAGAATACGAATTTTACCTATCTGTATTTACTTTATCCTTTAGAAATTTAGAAAACCCAAGATAGAATCATAACTACTCCTTGTTAATTATTTTTGTTAGGTTTTAGGTTCGATTCCGTAGACTTCTTTAAAAACGACCCTAGGTCATATTTCCCTTACTCACCCTAAGGAGTAGTAGATTTAGGCCCCGACCTTATAAATTTAAAACACGGGTACATCCCCGCTGGGAGACCTCGACCGACGACCGTGTGACCCGACGACACTGCACACTTAAACACAACCGTCCGATTTGGCCATATCAGTCATATTGGATCATCTTACTAAATCTGCACATTTCTTACCGATCAAGGAAACCGACAAAATGGAGAAATTGTCACAACTTTATATCAAAGAGATTCTTTCACGGAGTTCTTGTCTCTATCATTTCTGATCACGACAGTCGATTCACTTCTAGATTCTGGAAATCTTTACAATCTGCTCTTGGAACTCAACTCGACATGAGTACTACTTATCATCCGCAAACCGATGGTCAAACGTTGGAAGATATGCTTCGTGCTTGTGTTATCATTAAAACGTTGGAAGATATGCTTCGTGCTTGTGTTATCGACTTCGACAAAGGTTGTGATAGACATATGCCTTTGTCTGAGTTCTCTTACAACAACAAATACCACGCAAGTATTAAGGCTGCACCTTTTGAGGCCTTATACGGACGAAAATGTAGATCCCCATTATGTTGGGATGAACTAGAGGACAGACAGTTAACTGATCCTGAAATCATACACGAAACTACCGAAAAGATTGTTCTGATTAAGCAGCGATTAGAAACTGCCCGCAGTCGATAGAAGCGCTATACTGATAATCATCGGAAACCTTTAGAATTCCAAGTTGGTGATAAACTCATGTTGAAAGTATCCCCTTGGAAAGGAGTCGTTCGTTTCGGTAAACGAAGCAAAATAAGTTCGCGTTTTGTTGGACCTTTCAAGATTACTGAAAGAATTGGTCCCGTGGCATATCGATTAGAACTACATGCTGAGCTTAGTAGTGTGAATGACGTAATTCACGTTTCAAATCCGAAAAAGTGTCTTGCTGATGACACACTTGTTATTCCCTTGGATGATCTCCGCATTGATGATAAAATGCACTACATCGAAGAACCTATAGAAATTATGGATCGTGAGGTTAAACTCTTGAAGCAAAGCCGCATACCTATTGTTAAAATCCATCGCAATTTACGAAGAGGCCTCGAGTATACCTGAGAATGTGAAGACCAGATGAGACTGAAATATCCCCATCTCTTCTCAACCGCTGATGCATTTGAGAAGTCTACCTAAAACTTCGGGACAAAGTTTTATTAACGGGGAGGTACTATAACAACCCTCACTTTTCCACTTCTAAATTTACTATTTTACCCCTAGGGTTCCTATGCATCCTGAGTATATAAAATCTAGGGTTGTTATTCGAAACGCAATTAATACGAAAAAAATTTAACCTTAACTTAATATTTATTAATATTAGTCAACACCTCTTATTAATTTAAGTATAGTATATGTATAATATATTTAAGTAGTATAAATTAAGTATGATACAACTGTATTAAATAAAATGTGTAATGCGAATAATAAATAGTACTAAAATAAATTATGGCACTTTTATAATTTATAAAACTATAATGTAATTAATGTAAACAAAAGAAAAACAATGTAATTAATTAATTAATAATATTATAACCAAATTATTAAAATTATTATTAAAAATTCGGAATTAATTAAAAAATTAAAATAATATTCTTTTGAAAAAAAATCTAGAATATTCTATATGATGATAAGATTTATTTAAAAATTATTAGATAATATCAAATTTTGTAGAATCTTCATAATTGAGATAAGATCTATAACAACAACAACAACAACAACAAAAAATATATTTTTTAACCACCCTCATTCAGTCGTGATATTATATATATATATATATATATATATATATATATATATATATATATATATATATATATATATATATATATATATATATATATATATATATATATATATATTATTTAATTCATACGCAATAAAATAAATATTTTTATTATATTATAATGATCATAAAATAATTATTTAAGATATGTAAACATTTATAAATTTTATAAAAACGAATTGATAATTTTTAATGATTAAAAACAATTTTAAAACAAATAAATAATACATATAAGGATAAAACATATTTAAATAAGTAAAAATTATATACCATTAAGAAAAGTAATTTTTACAAGTTTCCTAACCTGTATACCATTTAATAATAGTTAAAATAATTTTTATAAATTTTATTAATATTAATTATGAATTAGTAAGTATTTATTATTGTGATTGTGTATCGATAAACAAGAAAATAGATAATAAATATGTACAAATTATTTTATTAAATTTTAACTGATAAGAATTAGTATTGTAATAGATATGATTACAACATAGTTTTTATATATTTATTTGATCAATTAATTAATTATTAATTAATTATTTATTTATCGATTAGTAGATATGTATAGAAAAATCAATATAAATTTTTACAAATACTTAAAAATGATGAAGATAATTTTTACAGGACACAAATAGTTTATAAAAGTTATTGGAATTGAAAACTTTATTTATATGATTAATTTATACGAATTGGGAATTATTTATTGATAATAATATATACCGAAAATATTTAAAACAAGATAAAAGTGAATAAAAATTTTCTAAAATTATACAAACTGATGAAAAGTCATATTAGTATTATTATGATATTATCACATGATTTTTATAATTTTCTAATCATTAAAACAATTATTTTCTATTTATATAGTATTCGATACATATAATTAATATGTAAATGGTGATTTAAATTGTATAAAATATGTAGAATAGTAGAGAACTCATAAAAATTACTTAGAACAGTTTAAGATCATATTTTAATTGTTGTATAATTTTTAGAAAGGTTAATTCTATTTAATTAATTATTTAGGTGATTATATGCTTATTTTTGTATAAAATTCTAAATAAATAGTATATACTGTATAAAATCGAGTTATAAATTTTTATATGATCTTTACAGTAGGTAGGACTTACAAAAATTGAAAACCTAATTATTTGGGTCGAATTAGTATTTTATATGGTATTAAACTTGTTCTATGGATAAATTAAGAATAAAAACAAAGATAAATACAAAATAAATATAAAAACGTGATAGATATATATTTATAAAATTTTCTATAGTTTAATATACTGAAAATAAATTAATTAAAATTATATCCATATTTATTTGGTATTTATTTGAATTAAAAATACATTTAGATAAGATATATACAATTTCGGCATATATATAATATATATAAAATATATATATTAATCAGATCATATTATATTTAACTTAAGACCAGTAAATAAATATGTAAAACATAATTATATATTTATTTAATCATATACTAAATTTTCTACATAATTAAACTAATAATAGTTTTATTATTTCAATAACTTTAAATAAATTAATAATGATAATACATTATTAATGATAACTATAATAAAACTTATATAATATATATACTTATTGTATAAGTAAAGTAATATTAGGCCTGTCCTATTCCTATACGCACATAAAACATGGGAAACTATAATCATACCGATAACGTATGACCTATACGAACTTCACCACTACTTACGGTCACGTGGATGATGTCTAGGTTTCCATGATGGGAATAAGGTTTTGGATTAAACGAAAGGTTGTAGACTTATAGTCCAACTGAAATTCCCTGACCCCCGGTTACATCTGGTCATCCCTACCTTACCTGGGAGGTTCGGGCAAAGTTGTACAACATCTAAACTTGGTTATAGTGGACACAAACTAGTTAAACAAACTCAACAACTCATAAGACTCTTATAAAAACTTACTCGTTGGATTGAACAAACTAATGATCAAGTTTATATCTCTAGGTTGAGATCCCGGTCGTTTACTCCCGTTCATTCTTCTCTTTTGTGGAATAACTTCATCTGCTGTTAAGTTGAACTTCATAGCCCTGCTTTTTACTATTTTGTAACTGTTTTACAAAATTTGGGGTGAGGCACATGCTTGCTTTTAAACTGTTTTACGCTTTAGACACAAGTGCTTAAACTATAATTTTACTGCCATGCTATGTTTCATGCTAAATCCCTGCCTTAATATCGTTAGTTGCTATGCATAACACAAACTTAATTATTGTGAGTAGGCCTATAGAGAGTGCTGTCTCTATCCAGATGGCCGTTGGTCAATGGATACATAATAATGATTTAACGACCCTGACAGTCAAGGTGTCATGGGGTAAATTTGTTTAGGATCGATATCATACACTTCAGCACTACTTTCAACTGATATGGATATATCAACTATTTTATAACTAAATCTTGTGGTCTAAAAACTTTGTTTGTTTACCGATAAACCTATGAATTCACCAACCATTTTTGGTTGACACTTTAAGCATGTTTTATCTCAGGTGATGATTGCTAAGCTGCATTTGCTACTTGGTGCCCTTGAATGCTGCTGTGACTTGGAGTCACATTTATTACATTATTGCATTTGAACAATTATTAATTACATTATCGATATCAATGTAATGACTATTAAATTTCGCTGCAACATTAATTATGGCTTTTAATAAAAACGTCTCTTTTAGAGTCGTTCTCGCTTCTACACCCGTGTTTTGGTATTGGTTAGCCACAATTACCTTCGGTTCCATTTAGTAGGTGTGACAATCCGTCAGTACCACTATCAGGTGAGCATGGAAGTATCGTCGCAGTCGTCGCGTAGTAATCACGAGCGCATATACGAACTTCTCAATTGGACGGTAATTGAGCTCGCTCCCTGCCAATGCTTTGCTAACAAAATATATAGGTGTTTGTACTCCATCCCTTTCAGTTATCAGGATAGAACTAACAGCTTCTCGTACAATAGCTAGAAATGAGATCAGGGTTTCCCCGTTGTTAAGCGCAAATAAGGTGGAGAGGTTTTAAGCAACACTTTCATTTCCTGAAATGCCTTTTCAACATCTTCCATCCATTTAAAATTGGACTTTTTTGCGCAATTCTTTAATGGCCTGAAGAAATGGAGAGATTGCTCGGCGACTTTTGACAAAAATCTAGTTAGCACGACAAGTTTTTCATTGAGAAGTTGAACCTGTTTTTTGGTTTTTGGAGATGGCATGCATTCAATAGCTTCAATATTTTTTAGGTTTGCCTTTATTCCCCTAGTAGTGATGACGTGTCCCAAGAATGATCCTTCTTCTACCCCGAACCTGCATTTTGACGGTTTAAGCTTCATGTTGACACTGCGCAGTGGGTCAAAAGTTTCAAGGATATCTGCTAACAATTGCTCTTCGCTGTTGCTTTTTATGACCAAATCATCAACATATGCTTCTAAGTTCTGGCCAATCTATTTAGCGAAGGTAACATCGATTCACTGATAGGTGGCGCCATCATTTTTTAGTCCGAATGGCATCTTTGTATAACAGTATATGCCATGGTCCGTATGGAACACTATCTTTTCTTCATCTTCCTGCACCATTTGGATCTGGTGATAGCCCTTATAAGCATCTAAGAAGCACTTATACTTGAAGCCTGCAAGGGATTCGACTTTCTAATCGATTTTGGGCAGTGGGTAGTTATCCATTGGGCAGGCTTTGTTAATGTCTTTAAAGTCAACACATAAGCGCCATGATCCGTCGGTCTTAGGGACCAAGACCGGGTTTGCCACCCATGTTTGATAATTTACCTTGCGCATGATATTTCCTTTAACTAGCTTATCTATTTCCCCACGCAACCAATCGCTTCTTTCAGGTGCCATGTGCCGCTTCTTCTGCTGAACATGCGTCATATTGATGCTTGCGTTAAGGTGGTGATGCGCAATTTCTAGCGGAACGCCTGTCATATATGTGTCACGTCAACAGAACACATCCAGGTTAGTCATAAGGATATTGCGCAACTTGGCTCGTGTACCTTTCGTCAAGCATGCCCCTATTTTTACTTTTTGATCTAGATAAGTGGGGTTTATTATGATAAGATATCCTGGTGCCGTCTAGGTTTTCGACTTCTCTTCTTCTTTTATTGTGACTGAAGTAGATAATGCTTTAAGTGGGTTTGATTCCAGTGTTGCAATTCCTTGCTTTGTTGGAAACTTCACTAATCCATGAACCGTTAACGGTATTGCCCCAAACCTCTGGAGTGATATTCTTCTTAGTATGGTGTTATATCTCGAATGTGAGAGCACATTGGACTTGT
Source organism: Rutidosis leptorrhynchoides (assembly GCF_046630445.1). NCBI lineage: Eukaryota > Viridiplantae > Streptophyta > Magnoliopsida > Asterales > Asteraceae > Rutidosis > Rutidosis leptorrhynchoides. The sequence continues at coordinate 419,314,064 of NC_092334.1, forward strand.
CTTTATCCTATCTTAACTCTAGTTTCAGATGCAAGGTCCCTATGGGCCATGCAGACTCTTCTGAGAAGCTTGAAAGTGCCAAGGCCGAAGGTCGAATAGTTTGTCTTATAGATTCTGGCAGTTGCCTGAAGCATTGTTCGTACATTATATCCACACTGCTACCGTTATCCATATGTAAGTGCCTTATCCTGTATCCAGACTCGAGCAAGTATCCTTGAACCACTATAGTTGTGCATGAGGTGTTATTCAGCCGAATGGCTACGAAGGAGATTTTGGCCACCTCCTCTTCATCTATCTGGTTAGCCTTGTGCTTTCCCTCTCTACGTGAGAAGACATTGGCAATGCCGACGTCGGTCTTCCTTTTGTTGCTTGTTAACAGAAGCGCAACTAGAACTGAGAACAAAAAAAACTAGTGAACATTAAGGACAATAAAGAAAATATATATATATATATATATATATATATATATATATATATATATATATATATATATATATATATATAAACCTTTTAACTTCGTATAGTCCAAGTGGGTTAGGTCTATGCAAGATCAACAAATAAGGAGGATTTAAGGGTTCTTTGAATTTAACTCTCCGGTCCGGAGTACCGTGAATAACCCTAATACGAGATGATCTCAGAAAGGGTGGTTAAATATGACCCACCATCATTCGAGTTAGCTGGAATTGATGGCTCAAGGACGTTGTTTAGGGTTTAATGTTCAAGGAACGTTACCTGAGAACAGTGGGTTGTTTTCTTCAATCGCGCAAGGTTAAGTTTGATGTTGAGTGATGTATTCTCACCTTGCCCGAATTGTGTCGTTCTATGAAATTCACTATGGTTATTTATAGGTGGAGGTAGTTGTCCTTTACTTTCCACGTCGGGGATAAAAAAGAGGGGACATAATAGTACAAGGTCGTACTATTCAGTCGCATAAAGTTATGAATATTCTGTCCATATCGTGTTATTCTGCCACCTTCTCCTACTCGTATTATTATGGATATTCTGTCTTTTATTCGTGTACCGTATTTTGTCTTATTGAGCTCATATTTTTATTCTACGCAATTCTCTAGTTGTGCAGAATCAATGCGCGCGGTGTCACTTACACCGCGATATATGCTCCGCGCTATCAGTTTACTTGGTCTTTTAGTATTTTTCAAGTGCACAGTTACTGTTGGAGACATGCGCATAATGTTCGTGCATTTTATGCATGTCATTAATGTCATATAAGAATTAACTCGTAAGGCCACTCTTTATTCTGACCATCTTTTATAGAACTTTTCTCCTCCACGTTAGCGTCACATCAGCACAAAATGTAGTGCCCCGTCCTAATACATCTGGACGAATACATTACATTTGGTTACATCACGAGGTACTTGATGTAGTGACCTGAACTTTTCCATGTTTATATATATTAATTGAGATTGATATTTACATGATTGAATGTTTCCAACATGTTAAGCAATCAAACTTGTTAAGACTTGATTAATTGAAATATGTTTCATATAGACAATTGACCACCCAAGTTGACCGGTGATTCACGAACGTTAAAACTTGTAAAAACTATATGATGACATATATATGGATATATACATAGTTAACATGATACTATGATAAGTAAACATATCATTAAGTATATTAACAATGAACTACATATGTAAAAACAAGACTACTAACTTAATGATTTTTAAAAGAGACATATATGTAACGATTATCGTTGTAAAGACATTTAATGTATATATATCATATTAAGAGATATTCATACATGATAATATCATGATAATATAATAATTTAAAATCTCATTTGATATTATAAACATTGGGTTAACAACATTTAACAAGATCGTTAACCTAAAGGTTTCAAAACAACACTTACATGTAACGACTAACGATGACTTAACGACTCAGTTAAAATGTATATACATGTAGTGTTTTAATATTTATTTATACACTTTTTAAAGACTTCAATACACTTATCAAAATACTTCTACTTAACAAAAATGCTTACAATTACATCCTCGTTCAGTTTCATCAACAATTTTACTCGTATGCACCCTTATTCGTACTCGTACAATAAACAGCTTTTAGATGTATGTACTATTGGTATATACACTCCAATGATCAGCTCTTAGCAGCCCATGTGAGTCACCTAACACATGTGGGAACCATCATTTGGCAACTAGCATGAAATATCTCATAAAATTATAAAAATATGAGTAATCATTCATGACTTATTTACATGAAAACAAAATTACATATCCTTTATATCTAATCCATACACCAATGACCAAAAACACCTACAAACACTTTCATTCTTCAATTTTCTTCATCTAATTGATCTCTCTCAAGTTCTATCTTCAAGTTCTAAGTGTTCTTCATATATTCTACAAGTTCTAGTTACATAAAATCAAGAATACTTTCAAGTTTGCTAGCTCACTTCCAATCTTGTAAGGTGATCATCCAACCTCAAGAAATCTTTGTTTCTTACAGTAGGTTATCATTCTAATACAAGGTAATAATCATATTCAAACTTTGGTTCAATTTCTATAACTATAACAATCTTATTTCAAGTGATGATCTTACTTGAACTTGTTTTCGTGTCATGATTCTGCTTCAAGAACTTTCAAGCCATCCAAGGATCCTTTGAAGCTAGATCTATTTTTCTCATTTCCAGTAGGTTTATCCAAGTAACTTGAGGTAGTAATGATGTTCATAACATCATTCAATTCACACATATAAAGCTATCTTATTCGAAGGTTTAAACTTGTAATCACTAGAACATAGTTTAGTTAATTCTAAACTTGTTCGCAAATAAAAGTTAATCCTTCTAACTTGACTTTTAAAATCAACTAAACACATGTTCTATATCTATATGATATGCTAACTTAATGATTTAAAACCTGGAGACACGAAAAACACCGTAAAACCGGATTTACGCCGTCGTAGTAACACCGCGGGCTGTTTTGGGTTAGTTAATTAAAAACTATGATAAACTTTGATTTAAAAGTTGTTATTCTGAGAAAATAATTTTTATTATAAACATGAAACTATATCCAAAAATTATGGTTAAACTCAAAGTGGAAGTATGTTTTCTAAAATGGTCATCTAGACGTCGTTCTTTCGACTGAAATGACTACCTTTACAAAAATGACTTGTAACTTATTTTTCCGACTATAAACCTATACTTTTTCTGTTTAGATTCATAAAATAGAGTTCAGTATGAAATCATAACAATTTGATTCACTCAAAAAGGTTTTAAAATGAAGAAGTTATGGGTAAAACAAATTGGATAATTTTTCTCATTTTAGCTACGTGAAAATTGGTAACAAATCTATTCCAACCATAACTTAATCAACTTGTATTGTATATTATGTAATCTTGAGATACCATAGACACGTATACAATGTTTCGACCTATCATGTCGACACATCTATATATATTTCGGAACAACCATAGACACTCTATATGTGAATGTTGGAGTTAGCTATACAGGGTTGAGGTTGATTCCAAAATATATATAGTTTGAGTTGTGATCAATACTGAGATACGTATACACTGGGTCATGGATTGATTCAAGATAATATTTATCGATTTATTTCTGTACATCTAACTGTGGACAACCAGTTGTAGGTTACTAACGAGGACAGCTGACTTAATAAACTTAAAACATCAAAATATATTAAAAGTGTTGTAAATATATTTTGAACATACTTTGATATATATGTATATATTGTTATAGGTTCGTGAATCAACCAGTGGCCAAGTCTTACTTCCCGACGAAGTAAAAATCTGTGAAAGTGAGTTATAGTCCCACTTTTAAAATCTAATATTTTTGGGATGAGAATACATGCAGGTTTTATAAATGATTTACAAAATAGACACAAGTACGTGAAACTACATTCTATGGTTGAATTATCAAAATCGAATATGCCCCTTTTTATTAAGTCTGGTAATCTAAGAATTAGGGAACAGACACCCTAATTGACGCGAATCCTAAAGATAGATCTATTGGGCCTAACAAACCCCATCCAAAGTACCGGATGCTTTAGTACTTCGAAATTTATATCATATCCGAAGGGTGTCCCGGAATGATGGGGATATTCTTATATATGCATCTTGTTAATGTCGGTTACCAGGTGTTCACCATATGAATGATTTTTATCTCTATGTATGGGATGTGTATTGAAATATGAAATCTTGTGGTCTATTATTATGATTTGATATATATAGGTTAAACCTATAACTCACCAACATTTTTGTTGACGTTTTAAGCATGTTTATTCTCAGGTGATTATTAAGAGCTTCCGCTGTTGCATACTAAAATAAGGACAAGATTTGGAGTCCATGTTTGTATGATATTGTGTAAAAACTGCATTCAAGAAACTGATTTCGATGTAACATATTTGTATTGTAAACCATTATGTAATGGTCGTGTGTAAACAGGATATTTTAGATTATCATTATTTGATAATCTACGTAAAGCTTTTTAAACCTTTATTGATGAAATAAAGGTTATGGTTTGTTTTAAAAATGAATGCAGTCTTTGAAAAACGTCTCATATAGAGGTCAAAACCTCGCAACGAAATTAATTAATATGGAACGTTTTTAATCAATAAGAACGGGACATTTCAGTTGGTATCAGAGCGTTGGTCTTAGAGAACCAGAATTTTGCATTAGTGTGTCTTATCGAGTTTGTTAGGATGCATTAGTGAGTCTGGACTTCGACCGTGTTTACTTGAAAAATGATTCCTTAACAAATTTTGTTGGAAACTATATATTTTTAACATGTGAATATTATGTGATATATTAATCTCTTAACGCGTTTGATATTATGTGATAGATGTCTACCTCTAGAACAAGTCCCATTGACTCACCTAATAATAATGAAGAGTCAAATGTAAATTGGAATGATTCGTGGACTGATTCACAAGTTCCCGAAGAGGAACCAGAAGAAGAATCGGAACCGGAAGAAGAATCGGAACCGAATGAAGAAATAAAACCGGTGGGGGAAATAATAAAACGGTTAAGTAAAATAAAATTCTCAACCAACCGACCAAGGTTAATTATGGTCAAAGGTGTTTCCGCCAAGGAAGCAAAATATTGGGAGGATTACCAATTCTCCGATGAATCGGATTTCGACGAGAATTCCGATGATGTTATAGAAATTACCCCAACTGAATTTAAAAAGGCAAAAGAAAATAATAAGGGAAAGGGCATAAAAATAGAGAAATCTAATTCCAACCCCGATGAACTTTATATGTATCGTCAACCCCCGAAGTCCTTAAGTTGTAATAATGACCCGGGAACCTCTAAACCACCAGGTTTTTCTAAACCAATGTGGAAAACGACGGCTCGTATTAGGGGAACATCATATATCCCTAGAAACTTGGCAAAACGAACCAAAACTGAAGAAGAAGAAGAAACAAGCGAGTCGGAATAAGATAGTTGTATTCGTGTGGTGTAATATATGTAATATAGTGTGCTTATGCTTTATGATATATGTAAAAATTGCTTGTATTAATAAGTATTTTTTTTATGAATCTAACTCTTGTCTATTTTACAGTATAAAAACACAAAATGGATAGACAACCCAATATTTTAAGAGACCTACCCGGAGACATGATTGATGAAATCTTGTCTAGAGTCGGTCAGAATTCTTCGGCACAACTATTTAAGGCGAGATCAGTTTGTAAGACATTCGAAGAACGTTCCAAGAATGCCTTGGTTTATAAAAGGCTTTCGTTCGAAAGATGGGGGATATCACATTGGGAAATCCATAAGTTACGATGTGTTTACTTTGACGCATATATTGCGGGGAACCCAAATGCTATTTTACGCAATGGGTTAAGAAATTATTTTGACTCAATATATCCGAATATTGGACTTCGTGATTTAGAAAAAGCGGCTAACATGCAACATAAAGAAGCATGTTATGCTTACGGATTAGTAATGTTCGCTTCTCACCAAAGTGAGAACAAGAACATCGGGCTACAACTATTAAACAAAACGTTCCCACAAGTGACGGAGTCGGTAATTGGGGTAAGAAATGAGGTTTTTAGATTGTTACGGGACTGTTGGACATTACGTAACCCTCGTCCCTTTGACGACGTTACAACACGCTGTCTTATCAACGGCCATAACGGTTATGTTCCACAAGACCAAGGATGGGAAGTAATCCTAGTAAAACCAGAATGCAAGACTTGTTTCTGGACGTATGAATTACGTGTCTTTATTACCTTTGCTGAACGACTTGTGTACTAGCTAGAATTATCTTCACAACTATCTTGAATCAAATTTATTGTGTCCTATATTTCATGCTATATGTAAAATAAGCGGTATTGTAAGTTTGTAAAATATTGCGTAAAAGTTTGAACGCGAAATATTATTATAATCAGTTTTTCATATAGAATTGTAGTAGTTGAATTGTATATTAGCTACTAAGTATGAACTTAACGGGTAGGTACTACCCGAATTTAAACTTATAAAATGCTAATATGAAGAAAAAGCTTTTATAAATGAGTTCATATTATGCTACGAAATACTATTAACTACTCTTAATATTCTGTATGATTAACTTGTTCCATTTGACTATTTTGAAGGAAATGGCACCGACTACTCGACACACCGTGAATATGAATGAAGAGGAATTCCGTACTTTTCTAGCTTCAAACATAGCCGCAGTACAGGCTGCGCTACATACCAACAATAACCTTGGATCTAGCAGTACAGGAAATCGTGTCGGATGCATATACAAAGAATTCACTGCCTGCAAACCTTTGGAATTTGATGGAACCGAAGGACCGATCGGATTGAAACGGTGGACCGAGAAGGTCGAATCGGTGTTTGCAATAAGTAAGTGTACTGAAGAGGACAAAGTGAAGTACGCTACGCATACCTTCACAGGTTCTGCGTTAACATGGTGGAATACCTATCTAGAGCAAGTGGGACAAGACGATGCGTACGCACTACCGTGGTCAGCATTCAAGCACTTGATGAACGAGAAGTACCGTCCCAGAACCGAGGTCAATAAGTTCAAGACAGAACTTAGAGGGTTACGAACCCAAGGATTTGATATTACCACGTACGAAAGACGATTCACAGAATTGTGCCTATTGTGTCCGGGAGCATTCGAAGATGAGGAAGAGAAGATCGACGCGTTTGTGAAAGGATTACCGGAAAGAATCCAAGAAGATATAAGTTCACACGAGCCCGCCTCCATACAACAGGCATGTAGAATGGCTCACAAACTAGTGAACCAGATTGAAGAAAGAATTAAAGAACAGACTGCTGAAGAGACCAATGTGAAGCAAGTCAAAAGAAAGTGGGAGGAAAATGGTGATAAGAATCACCAATACAACAGCAACAGCAATTACAACAATAATCGCAACAATTATCCCAACAATCGCGACATCAATCGCAACTACAACAAACGGTCCAACAACAACAACAACAACAACAACAACAACAACAACAACAACAACAACAACAACAACAACAACAGCAACTACAACAATCATCCCAACAACAATAATAACCGCAACAACAACAACAATCAGAAGCAGCTATGCCAAAGGTGTGAAAAGTATCACTCGGGGTTCTGCACCAAATTTTGCAACAAGTGTAAAAGAAATGGTCATAGCGCGGCGAAGTGTGAGGTCTACGGACCAGGGGTTAATAGAACGAAAGGAAAAAATGGTGTCGGAACGAGTAATGGCGGAACAAGTAGTGTTGGAGCAAGTTATGCCAATGTAGTTTGTTATAAATGTGGAAAACCGGGCCACATTATTGGAAATTTCCCGAACCAGGAGAACACGAATGGACAAGGCCGCGGAAGAGTTTTCAATATTAATGCGGCAGAGGCACAGGAAGACCCGGAGCTTGTTACGGGTACGTTTCTTATTGACAATAAATCTGCTTACGTTTTATTTGATTCGGGTGCGGATAGAAGCTATATGAGTAGAGATTTTTGTGCTAAATTAAGTTGTCCATTGACGCCTTTGGATAGTAAATTTTTACTCGAATTAGCAAATGGTAAATTAATTTCAGCAGATAATATATGTCGGAATCGAGAAATTAAACTGGTTAGCGAAACATTTAAGATTGATTTGATACCAGTAGAGTTAGGGAGTTTTGATGTGATAATCGGTATGGACTGGTTGAAAGAAGTGAAAGCAGAGATCGTTTGTTACAAAAATGCAATTCGCATTATACGAGAAAAAGGAAAACCCTTAATGGTGTACGGAGAAAAGGGCAACACGAAGTTACATCTTATTAGTAATTTGAAGGCACAAAAACTAATAAGAAAAGGTTGCTATGCTGTTCTAGCACACGTCGAGAAAGTACAAACTAAAGAAAAGAGCATCAATGATGTTCCCATTGCAAAAGAATTTCCCGATGTATTTCCGAAAGAATTACCGGGATTACCCCCACATCGATCCGTTGAATTTCAAATAGATCTTGTACCAGGAGCTGCACCAATAGCTCGTGCTCCTTACAGACTCGCACCCAGCGAGATGAAAGAACTGCAAAGCCAATTACAAGAACTTTTAGAGCGTGGTACCATTCGACCAAGCACATCACCGTGGGGAGCTCCTGTTTTGTTTGTCAAGAAGAAAGATGGTACATTCAGGTTGTGTATCGACTACCGAGAGTTGAACAAACTTACCATCAAGAACCGCTACCCACTACCGAGAATCGATGACTTATTTGATCAACTACAAGGCTCGTCTGTTTATTCAAAGATTGACTTACGTTCCGGGTATCATCAAATGCGGGTGAAAGAAGATGATATTCCAAAGACTACTTTCAGAACACGTTACGGTCATTACGAGTTTATGGTCATGCCATTTGGTTTAACTAATGCACCAGCTGTGTTCATGGACCTTATGAACTGAGTGTGTGGACCATACCTTGACAAGTTTGTCATTGTTTTCATTGATGACATACTTATTTACTCAAAGAATGACCAAGAACACGGTGAACATTTGAGAAAGGTGTTAGAAGTATTGAGGAAGGAAGAATTGTACGCTAAGTTTTCGAAGTGTGCATTTTGGTTGGAAGAAGTTCAATTCCTCGGTCACATAGTGAACAAAGAAGGTATTAAGGTGGATCCGGCAAAGATAGAAACTGTTGAAAAGTGGGAAACCCCGAAAACTCCGAAACACATACGCCAATTTTTAGGACTAGCTGGTTACTACAGAAGGTTCATCCAAGACTTTTCCAGAATAGCAAAACCCTTGACTGCATTAACGCATAAAGGGAAGAAATTTGAATGGAATGATGAACAAGAGAAAGCGTTTCAGTTATTGAAGAAAAAGCTAACTACGGCACCTATATTGTCATTGCCTGAAGGGAATGATGATTTTGTGATTTATTGTGACGCATCAAAGCAAGGTCTCGGTTGTGTATTAATGCAACGAACGAAGGTGATTGCTTATGCGTCTAGACAATTGAAGATTCACGAACAAAATTATACGATGCATGATTTGGAATTAGGCGCGGTTGTTTTTGCATTAAAGACTTGGAGGCACTACTTATATGGGGTCAAAAGTATTATATATACTGACCACAAAAGTCTTCAACACATATTTAATCAGAAACAACTGAATATGAGGCAGCGTAGGTGGATTGAATTATTGAATGATTACGACTTTGAGATTCGTTACCACCCGGGGAAGGCAAATGTGGTAGCCGATGCCTTGAGCAGGAAGGACAGAGAACCCATTCGAGTAAAATCTATGAATATAATGATTCATAATAACCTTACTACTCAAATAAAGGAGGCGCAACAAGGAGTTTTAAAAGAGGGAAATTTAAAGGATGAAATACCCAAAGGATCGGAGAAGCATCTTAATATTCGGGAAGACGGAACCCGGTATAGGGCTGAAAGGATTTGGGTACCAAAATTTGGAGATATGAGAGAAATGGTACTTAGAGAAGCTCATAAAACCAGATACTCAATACATCCTGGAATGGGGAAGATGTACAAGGATCTCAAGAAACATTTTTGGTGGACGGGTATGAAAGCCGATGTTGCTAAATACGTAGGAGAATGTATGACGTGTTCTAAGGTCAAAGCTGAGCATCAGAAACCATCAGGTCTACTTCAACAACCCGAAATCCCGGAATGGAAATGGGAAAACATTACCATGGATTTCATCACTAAATTGCCAAGGACTGCAAGTGGTTTTGATACTATTTAGGTAATAGTTGATCGTCTCACCAAATCAGCACACTTCCTGCTAATAAGAGAAGATGACAAGATGGAGAAGTTAGCACGACTGTATTTGAAGGAAGTCGTCTCCAGACATGGAATACCAATCTCTATTATCTCTGATAGGGATGGCAGATTTATTTCAAGATTCTGGCAGACATTACAGCAAGCATTAGGAACTCGTCTAGACATGAGTACTGCCTATCATCCACAAACTGATGGGCAGAGTGAAAGGACGATACAAACGCTTGAAGACATGCTACGAGCATGTGTTATTGATTTCGGAAACAGTTGGGATCGACATCTACCGTTAGCAGAATTTTCCTACAACAACAGCTACCATTCAAGCATTGAGATGGCGTCGTTTGAAGCACTTTATGGTAGAAAGTGCAGGTCTCCGATTTGTTGGAGTGAAGTGGGGGATAGACAGATTACGGGTCCGGAGATTATACAAGAAACTACCGAGAAGATCATCCAAATTCAACAACGGTTGAAAACCGCCCAAAGTCGACAAAAGAGCTACGCTGACATTAAAAGAAAAGATATAGAATTTGAAATTGGAGAGATGGTCATGCTTAAAGTTACACCTTGGAAAGGCGTTGTTCGATTTGGTAAACGAGGGAAATTAAATCCAAGGTATATTGGACCATTCAAGATTATTGATCGTGTCGGACCAGTAGCTTACCGACTTGAGTTACCTCAACAACTCGCGGCTGTACATAACACTTTCCACGTCTCGAATTTGAAGAAATGTTTTGCTAAAGAAGATCTCACTATTCCGTTAGATGAAATCCAAATCAACGAAAAACTTCAATTCATCGAAGAACCCGTCGAAATAATGGATCGTGAGGTTAAAAGACTTAAGCAAAACAAGATACCAATTGTTAAGGTTCGATGGAATGCTCATAGAGGACCCGAGTTCACCTGGGAGTGTGAAGATCAGATGAAGAAGAAATACCCGCATCTATTTCCAGAAGATTCGTCAACACCTTCAACAGCTTAAAATTTCGGGACGAAATTTATTTAACGGGTAGGTACTGTAGTGACCCGAACTTTTCCATGTTTATATATATTAATTGAGATTGATATTTACATGATTAAATGTTTCCAACATGTTAAGCAATCAAACTTGTTAAGAATTGATTAATTGAAATATGTTTCATATAGACAATTGACCACCCAAGTTGACCGGTGATTCACGAACGTTAAAACTTGTAAAAACTATATGATGACATATATATGGATATATACATAGTTAACATGATACTATGATAAGTAAACATATCATTAAGTATATTAACAATGAACTACATATGTAAAAACAAGACTACTAACTTAATGATTTTTAAACGAGACATATATGTAACGATTATCGTTGTAAAGACATTTAATGTATATATATCATATTAAGAGATATTCATAAATGATAATATCATGATAATATAATAATTTAAAATCTCATTTGATATTATAAACATTGGGTTAACAACATTTAACAAGATCGTTAACCTAAAGGTTTCAAAACAACACTTACATGTAACGACTAACGATGACTTAACGACTCAGTTAAAATGTATATACATGTAGTGTTTTAATATGTATTTATACACTTTTGAAAGACTTCAATACACTTATCAAAATACTTCTACTTAACAAAAATGCTTACAATTACATCCTCGTTCAGTTTCATCAACAATTTTACTCGTATGCACCCGTATTCGTACTCATACAATACACAGCTTTTAGATGTATGTACTATTGGTATATACACTCCAATGATCAGCTCTTAGCAGCCCATGTGAGTCACCTAACACATGTGGAAACCATCATTTGGCAACTAGCATGAAATATCTCATAAAATTACAAAAATATGAGTAATCATTCATGACTTATTTACATGAAAACAAAATTACATATCCTTTATATCTAATCCATACACCAACGACCAAAAACACCTACAAACACTTTCATTCTTCAATTTTCTTCATCTAATTGATCTCTCTCAAGTTCTATCTTCAAGTTCTAAGTGTTCTTCATATATTCTACAAGTTCTAGTTACATAAAATCAAGAATACTTTCAAGTTTGCTAGCTCACTTCCAATCTTGTAAGGTGATCATCCAACCTCAAGAAATCTTTGTTTCTTACAGTAGGTTATCATTCTAGTACAAGGTAATAATCATATTCAAACTTTGGTTCAATTTCTATAACTATAACAATCTTATTTCAAGTGATGATCTTACTTGAACTTGTTTTCGTGTCATGATTCTGCTTCAAGAACTTTCAAGCCATCCAAGGATCCTTTGAAGCTAGATCTATTTTTCTCATTTCCAGTAGGTTTATCCAAGTAACTTGAGGTAGTAATGATGTTCATAACATCATTCAATTCACACATATAAAGCTATCTTATTCGAAGGTTTAAACTTGTAATCACTAGAACATAGTTTAGTTAATTCTAAACTTGTTCGCAAATAAAAGTTAATCCTTCTAACTTGACTTTTAAAATAAACTGAACACATGTTCTATATCTATATGATATGCTAACTTAATGATTTAAAACCTGGAGACACGAAAAACACCGTAAAATCGGATTTACGCCGTCGTAGTAACACCGCAGGCTGTTTTGGGTTAGTTAATTAAAAACTATGATAACATTTGATTTAAAAGTTGTTATTCTGAGAAAATGATTTTTATTATGAACATGAAACTATATCCAAAAATTATGGTTAAACTCAAAGTGGAAGTATGTTTTCTAAAATGGTCATCTAGACGTCGTTCTTTCGACTGAAATGACTACCTTTACAAAAACGACTTGTAACTTATTTTTCCGACTATAAACCTATACTTTTTCTGTTTAGATTCATAAAATAGAGTTCAATATGAAACCATAGCAATTTGATTCACTCAAAAAGGATTTAAAATGAAGAAGTTATGGATAAAACAAATTGGATAATTTTTCTCATTTTAGCTACGTGAAAATTGGTAACAAATCTATTCCAACCATAACTTAATCAACTTGTATTGTATATTATGTAATATTGAGATACCATAGACACGTATACAATGTTTCGACCTATCATGTCGACACATCTATATATATTTCGGAACAACCATAGACACTCTATATGTGAATGTTGGAGTTAGCTATACAGGGTTGAGGTTGATTCCAAAATATATATAGTTTGAGTTGTGATCAATACTGAGATACGTATACACTGGGTCGTGGATTGATTCAAGATAATATTTATTGATTTATTTTTGTACATCTAACTGTGGACAACCAGTTGTAGGTTACTAACGAGGACAGCTGACTTAATAAACTTAAAACATCAAAATATATTAAAAGTGTTGTAAATATATTTTGAACATACTTTGATATATATGTATATATTGTTATAGGTTCGTGAATCAACCTGTGGCCAAGTCTTACTTCCCGACGAAGTAAAAATCTGTGAAAGTGAGTTATAGTCCCACTTTTAAAATCTAATATTTTTGGGATGAGAATACATGCAGGTTTTATAAATGATTTACAAAATAGACACAAGTACGTGAAACTACATTCTATGGTTGAATTATCGAAATCGAATATGCCCCTTTTTATTAAGTCTGGTAATCTAAGAATTAGGGAACAGACACCCTAATTGACGCGAATCCTAAAGATAGATCTATTGGGCTTAACAAACCCCATCCAAAGTACCGGAGGCTTTAGTACTTCGAAATTTATATCATATCCGAAGGGTGTCCCGGAATGATGGGGATATTCTTATATATGCATCTTGTTAATGTCGGTTACCAGGTGTTCACCATATGAATGTTTTTTATCTCTATGTATGGGATGTGTATTGAAATATGAAATCTTGTGGTCTATTATTATGATTTGATATATATAGGTTAAACCTATAACTCACCAACATTTTTGTTGACGTTTTAAGCATGTTTATTCTCAGGTGATTATTAAGAGCTTCCGCTGTTGCATACTAAAATAAGGACAAGATTTGGAGTCCATGTTTGTATGATATTGTGTAAAAACTGCATTCAAGAAACTGATTTCGATGTAACATATTTGTATTGTAAACCATTATGTAATGGTCGTGTGTAAACAGGATATTTTAGATTATCATTATTTGATAATCTACGTAAAGCTTTTTAAACCTTTATTGATGAAATAAAGGTTATGGTTTGTTTTAAAAATGAATGCAGTCTTTGAAAAACGTCTCATATAGAGGTCAAAACCTCGCAACGAAATCAATTAATATGGAACGTTTTTAATCAATAAGAACGGGACATTTCACTTGACCTCTATATGATGCATTTTACAAACATTGCATTCGTTTTTAAAAGACAAACTTTCATTACATCGAAAGTTGACGGCATACATACCACTTCATAATATATCCACTATATTTGACTTAGTAATACTCTTGATGAACTCAACGACTCGAATGCAACGTCTTTTGAAATATGTCATGAATGACTCCAAGTAATATCTCTAAAATGAGCAAATGCACAGCGGAAAATTTCTTTCATACCTGAGAATAAACATGCTATCAAGTGTCAACTAAAATGTTGGTGATTTCATAGGTTTGTCATAAACAATAAAATTCATAATTTTGATAGACCACAAGATTTAAATACAGTACACCTATCTTGTGTACGAAACCATTTTCATAATGCTTAGCAGAGTAGGTTCGTATCCTTTTTTCCCCGTAGGTTACCTCGCGATTTTTAAATAACAATACACATATCTCGTGCACAAAACTAATACACATAACATGTGTATAAAAATCATTCTCTCGATACATAACATTCATTTCGATTTCATTGCTCAACATGGTAACCAACCTTAACATATAATGCGCATCAATAATATCCCCAAAAACAGAATATCTCGTCTGTATAAATATATAAACTTCGAAGTACTAAACACCACGCCCACTAGCTCTTTCGTCTAGTGAACATTCTGGGTGGGGGTGTTAAACCTGGTAGCTACCTTTAGGATTCGCGTGAATTAGGGTCATACCCGATTCTAATTCTTAGGTTACCAAGCAATAATAATCAGGGGAAAATATTCACAACAATTAGTGGCAATTATAACGTCCAACTAATTCAATAATAATCCACAGAACTTCTGTCTGCATAATAATTCATTCGAGGAATGTTTTGCTTGTGTCATATCGCGTCAAACATTTATAAAAGCATTTCATGTATTCTCAGTTCAAAATATATTTCAAAAGCATTTAATAAAGTAGTTGTAAAAACAGCGCATATATTCTCAGTCTCAAAAATGTAAAGAGTAAAAGGGAGCAAATGTAACTCACAATACTGTATTTTGTAGTATAAATACATTTGACCACATTGAACAACTGAACAATGCGGGGTTGACCTCGGATTCACGAACCTATATCAATTATATATATTAAAACATATAATCGTAATCGAACAAGTTTATGTTTTATTATTAATTGTTATGTTAGTAACTTGTATGTTTCAATAATAACTAAGTTAACTATACTTATTTTATATACTTTAGATAAATAATTAGTATTTATTATGAAAATATTAATGTGTTATGTGATGTGTTTTAAATATATTCTTATATAGCTATTTATTTGGTAAAATAATATCAATAATAATAAATAAGTAAAAATTTGTATCTTTTTATGATAATAATAATAATACTAAAAGTAATTAGATTTAGTAATGATTCTGATATTAATAGTCTTGATAATAATACTAATAATAAAAGTAATGTTAGAAATAATAATTTTAATAAAAATGATAATAATGATAAGATAAAAATGTTGGTTTTCATAGAAATAATATTTTAAATAATAATGGTACTTTTAATGAAAATGATGATTTTAATAGAAATTTTAATGATAATACCAATATTAATGTTAAATGATAATTATAATACTATTATTAATAATAATGATACTTTTAGTAATAATGGTCACAATAATAATATTTAAGATAATCATAATACTAATACTCATATTAATAATAATAATAATATATATTTTAGTAATAATAATAATGATAATAATATTAATTATACTAATAATCTTATTTCTAATATTGGTAATAATAATAATAATTACTTAATAACAATCAATGATAAATAATAATAATAATAATAATAATAATAATAATAATAATAATAATAATAATAATAATAATAATAATAATAATAATAATAATAATAATAATAATAAAGTAATAATAATAAGATTTCTAGTAATAAGTACCTCAAAGGAGTAGCCCCTAAAAAAAATGCCCAAGTCCGGGTTTGAACCCGCGACCTCTCGCTAACCCAATAATCTTAACCATTCTTCCAATTCTGTTTTCCTGATTTATATCCCGGATTAATTATATTTAACCCGTAACTGATTCCATCATCTTCTCCTTTTTTCTTAAAAAAAAAATTGCCACAGTGAGGGCTCGAACCCGTGACCTCATGCTTAACCAACAACACCCTAAACCATCCCTCTATTTCTGTTTTTCTAAATAATTGCCCAACTTATACCTATATAACCCGTATTACTACCGTGTTTTCCCATTTTTTTCAATTTCCATAATTTGGCCCAAAACAATACTTGGATCACAGCCCAACCACATATCCACGACCCAATAACAGAAATAATAGTCCAGTAGTTTCGAACTTTCAAAAAGGAAAAGAAGTACTTCGTTGGTTTCTTCTTTTTTTTTTATAAGCAAACTTTACACATCACAAACCATTAACAGAACTCATTATCTTCATCATTATGATCACCATCAATCTTTATAATTTTATTATTACATTGAATCCTTATCATCCCATGTATTATTATTATTTCTCATCGCGTTTTTATCATCAGTACCCATGATCGTAAATATCAAAAGGTTACAACTGATGACCCACTTTGGTCGACCATTATACTTGGATTCGTCCCACAAGCACCACTAGTGTCCCGTAATTTAATATGCTTTTCCTAAAGTAATTTTGATACACTCATATTGTCAACCTTGGGATATAAATATAAGAACCATATTGTCTTTTTAAAAGACCCAATTCGAAACAGAAAAAATGTAAGTAACAGGTGTGTAGTGGCGGCATACGATGGTTAAATAGGTGGTGTTTCAAGGGTGATCAAGGATGGTGGTTGTCTTTTCGGATACATAATAGAAACTAAAACGTAAGTATAGTAGTGGTTTGAGGATGGTTATTATGGGTATGTTTACGCACAGAAAAATAACATAAGGAATGACGACCCGGAAATTTCTGACCAAATTTAAACCTAATCTTTATATAATTCCGACTTGATAAGCAATGAATTTTAATAAATCTTGAACCTCTAAAAAGAGTTTTACACAAACTTTTGGTCACCCTTTTATTCCGACGATTCACGAACGTCATAACTTGATTTAATTGTTTAATTGTTTAATTATTGTGTATATATATGGATTTATATGTATTTAACTTGAAAATATGATAATTAAATATCTCATTAAGTATATTAACAAAGTATTATATATATATATATATATATATATATATATATATATATATATATATATATATATATATATATATATATATATATATATATATATATATTTTCATACTATTAATTTAAAGAGTTTTCAAACAATATATATATTACTATTTAAACGACGTAATTAACTTATGTTAAAATGTATTTACATATAATGTATTACGAGTGTAAATACATCCTTACAAGTATTGAATACACTTTATAATATACCAATACATATAAAGGATAGCTATACTCGTATTTCCGTTCAATTTCCTCAAAGAATCTTACTCGCATTCATACCGTATTTTTACTAGTATTATACACAGCTTCTAGAAGTATTTACTATTGGTATATACCAATAGAAATCTGCAATTATTTGTGTAATATTTCATCCATGACCTAATAAATTTAATATGTCATGCATGACTTAATACAATTTAACTTATCTTAGATATTTTCACTAAAAGCCAAAATTATAAGCTTATAAATAAAGACCATTTTAACTCATTTTTACTCCACATTTTCTTAAACTAAAAACACACACTTGAATGCTCTCATGTCATACTTTAATCTCAGCAACTTTCCTCTTCATAATCAAGTTAAAATACTTCTCAAAATCCTTGTTCAATTCCTTGTATAGTTGCTATCTTATTATACTTATAAAACTTGTAAAAACTAGAACTTGTTTTGGTGAACACCAAGCTTGTTTGAAAAACTAATCTAATATTTCTAAATTAACTTTAATAACACTTATTTATATGTATTATGATGTTATATTAAGTTAATATAAGAACTTATAACTTGTACATATGAAGAACACCTTGAAACTTAACATATATCCTTTAATCTCCATTCGGTAAAAAGCGGGCTGTTTTGGGTTGGGAATTAAAAACCTATCTTAGACTTTGATTTCGAGGCTAAGACTTTGGAAATATGTTAATATATGTAAATAAGACTTCCAGTATTTTTTTCATGTTTTTAGACAAAGTGGAAGTATTTTATCAAAAATCATATATTGGGTGGATGCCCGAATTTTTCCAAATCTGTCCCCCGACACAAAAAGAGGGTAAAGCTCTAAAAATTACTATTTGAGATGAACTTTTAGAATTGATTTTGTAAAATTTACTTCTTAAGGAATCCATAGCAATTTGATTCACTTTAAACGTAGTTGTAATGAATATTTGACGAGCAAAACAAAATCTGCTAAAATTAACGTTGTATGGACGAAATTTATATTATAAAAACTGTATTAACCATATCCTTGTTAGCTTTTACTATATCCTATATATATTTGGACATGTTATCAGTAGTATAACAAAATATTATAATATTGGTTAATTCTGTGATTGTATATATGTATAATAATATTCTTGGTACGTCCTAACACAATAAGTATACAATATGTTTTGATAAATTCTAAGACAATACGTACACAATACGTCTTAGTTAATTCTAAGACAATACGTATACAATACGTCTCTGGGTTGATGCAAAGACAATACGTATACAATACGTCGTGGGGGTAATTCTAAGATTATATATATATATATATATATATATACCGATTATTGGACTGTTGGACTTTTCGGACTATTTTGGACTACTAACAAAGGACTACTAACAATGGACTACTAACATAAAATGTTAAAAATTATTATTTAAGTATTCTATGAACTTGCTTTATTTTATTCATATGTCGTATTATTATCTGAATCGTTATTATTGTTATAGTTTCGTGAATCCAAGGACGACGGTCATATTTTTAATAAGTTGAAAACTTATTATTAATATACTTTTACTACTGTGAGTATATAGTCCCATTTTTAAACTCTACAAATATTTTGGGATGAGAATACATGCATTTTATGTTTTACGCCATAGACACAAGTACTTAAAATATATTCTACGTTGAGTTGTACCACTTTGCATATCTTCCCTAATAGCTTGGTAACTAATATTTACATGTTGTAAGAACATGTATACGTGAATCCTATTGATAGATCTATCGGGTTTGACAACCCCAACCGGGCTAGTTGCTCTAGTATCGTAAACGGTTGCATAGTACTTCGTTTTTACTACACTTGGTACAGTGTAGGGAGATTTCATAATAAAGAGAATATGCCACATTAATGGTTAAGTATGGTTACCGAAGCGCTCAACAACTTATAGAATACTTTTATACACTTGCGATTGTACATATATTTATAAATATGAAATCTTGTGGTCTATATTTATATCGATGATAAACCTATATATCTCACCAACCTTTGTGTTGACTATTTACGCATGTTTATTCTCAGGTCCTTAAGAAAGTCTTCCGCTGTTGCATTATCTGAGTAAGCTGTGCATGAAGTCTCATACTTTTATTTAGATAAATTGTTGCATTCAATAAAACCTTTGTCATGTATTATATTCGACTGTTACGTCACGTGTGTAGTATTTGGAAACCGATGTATTTTGGGGATTATTTTTTAAATAATCGCCCACTTGTTTAAAACATGCATTATGTATAATAATGATGTGCTTTTTATGAAACGAATGCAATATTTTCTAAAACGTATCATATAGAGGTCAAATACCTCACTATGAAACCAATGAGAACGTACTGTGTTTATAGTAATATGGACGGGTCATTTTAGTTGGTATCAGAGCTGCGGTCTTAGCAAACCATGTCTTGCATTAGTGTGTCTAACGGATAGTTATTAAGATGCATTAGTAAGTCTGGACTTCGACCTTAACTGCATGTCAAAAGTTTTGCTTATCATTTCTAGTTGAAAATCATCTGCTTATCACCCTTAGAAAATTACATGCTTATCATTCTTAGTCTAGACACATCTTACTGCATTGATTGCATAAATAGTGTATAGACAAAGTTCATATTTTAGCGTATATGCTAATTCATATCTTAGCGTATCTGTTACTGTAAACTTTGCCTAACATATTCCGTAAATTCCTCCGTAATCTATGAAAACTTTTGCTCTATATATATAGATATTCTATGTAATTAGAATACCATCCGATAGCCGAAAATCATTTCATATCGAAAAATCCTTTATTCAATCATACGAAATGGAACTCTCTACTAGTTCAAGTCCCTCGAATTCCGATATGGAATTTCACTCGAGCTCCGAAAGCAGTGTGACCGGAAGGATCAACCAATTAGCCATCATCTATTTTGGATGAATTGGGGATGAGTTCGTAGTCTACTTAATCATTGGAGACAAGAAGAAGGTGATCCCTTCCATCCACCACATTGCCCTCTTGGTGAAGAACATGAGGCACTTACCGGCGAACCCGTTCGTAACACCATTTTCTCTTTCCTTTCCAGGATATGCCGCAACGAGTATAATATTACTAATATTATTGGGGCTATCCGACCTTTACTCCGTATCTTGCATGGTGAATTATTTAGTAAAAAAAAAAATTACTGTCATGAAAAGCAAAACTTCATTAGCAAGTGCATCCTACATCATTTCATTCTCTTTATAAAGCTCTTGACCTCTCTTTTTATTCAAGAAACTTTAAACATCTTCTTTCACAATACAAAACAAAACAAATTCTCATCATCTATACTCACATCAAACCACTACCAGCACCAGCACCAGCACCAGCACCAGCATTACCAACAACATCACAAGCCTCAACATCGCAAGCCGCATTACGAGCATCAACATCATACGCACCGTAGGCACTGAGGGATACCAACAATAATGAGTGATGAAGTATTAATTCAGTATTTCATTTACGCTGCGGCGATTATGTAATCTCTAAAGTTTTAGGGATTATTCATTTCTAGTTCCAACCGTAAACCAAATGAGATTAATATAATATTAACTCATTAAATCCATATTACATCTGAAGAAAATATACATACATATATTTTCATAAAGACTGTAATAAAAATTCTTTTGTACAAAATATTACTTGTGAAATTTTATTTTAACGGGTAGGTAATACCCGAGAAATACTTAAGTTCACATTAATATGTTACACTGTACAATGATGTTTCGATAATCGTTAATTATACTCTCTCCTTTCATAGCAATATGCATCATTTCACCAAATTCAAGACAACCATTTTTCATACCAATTCAATTACATATTCTGATTTTGACAGATCAAAATCCAAGTCAAGATTTAAGAAGTGCCATCAATCTTAAATTCCTACATCCTTCAAAATCATACTTTAAATTCAAACTATACTAGAACATCACTTTCATTCACAGAACTCATAAAGATATTCATATCATTCAAGATTCACGACGAATTCATTATACAGATATTGACGATGACAACCTGCGTCGAAACCCTTCAAAATTCTTGAAAACATCTCCACTAAGGAACAATCGAGAGAATGAACCAATCACACGATACATACGAAGAATATATGCATATAGATATGCATTCGGAGGACACTTGAACCTAAGAAAAGGTTCAACACGTATCCGTGTCAGACCCTTTAGCATTATTATTACCCAAAATAACTTTACAATCCCTTTTCAAAATAGCGAATTTTATCACAGCTCCAAAAAGACAACTTTGACTTTTCATCTGGAGTAGCCTTATTATAACCTTGATATATACGTTGTCTTTTCGCCATCGTTACTGGGGAACCTTTTATATTCCACCACATTAGTAGTAAGCTTACCAGCAAATTTATTGCTCTTTGACTTAAATCTCTCTGAAAGATCACTATAAAACCTTGTCATATACCCATCTATATCTTGTAACAATAATTGTCATACCAAACCCCAGGAAGCATCAATAATTATTCTTGAATCTCACATCATTTCTGCATATACATATAACGTTATTTCCTAGAATTATAATTCTGAAATCCGGAATAGCACTTCAGCCTACGAATCAGTACTATGAAGTTTTGAAAAAGTTGAATGAAGCAGCAGAAACTGTAGACAACTGTAACAGTCAAAAGTTGATGATAAAGAATATTGTGTTAGCAAAGCACAGAAAAAGAGAAGGTTTGGAACTAGAAAACGGATTGAGCAAACCCTGAAGGAGGCTGTGGAAAAATCACAAGGACGAAATCTACCTTCAAAGAATCCAAATGATTCGGTGTCTGCTAAAATCCTTAGCAAATACCTTGCTCCTTATTCTAAAACCCTTGCAGACAATATTCTTCATCATCCTCTTATCTTAAATATTCTAAGATATCATCGTATCTTCCATTATAAATATCGTTCATATTTCTGAAGATATTTTCATAACCATTCTTATCTGAAATCATTTATTCCTTCGTTATCTGTATCACATCATAAAGAAAACTGTTTTAGTTTCTAAATATCTGAAACCTCTGAGTGTAAAGTATGAATATTTTTGAAGTAATGTTGGGAACTGAAGCATGAGTTAGTATAATATAATGACACTTGATCAACGTGATTATATTACAGTAAGTCATGCTGAGTTTCTAAATGGAACGTAATGATTCACAGACCATAATGTCATCATGTGCCATGTTACATGACTCTTACATTCAATCTAATCTCTAAACATATCAAGAACATATTCTATTGATAGTTCTATCTTTTTCTTTAGATTCTGGTAAATTCACAAGTCAAATTGTGCTATTAAAATTTCTCTCTTAGAGCATTAGCTATGTTCATTTCGAATTTCATATCTATGAATTCTAGACCATTATTCGCTTGACTTGAAGTCGGGAAAAGAAGACGGAAGCATGAAACTCCAAAATATAAGGAAAAATATAAGCACGAAGACAAAGCATAAATTACAAACCGTGTATATCAATGCGTATAGCAATATAAAGACACGGGAAAACTAAGAACACTATAAACCCAAGAGCATAGTAGAAATTAACGGATTCCTCCGGTGGAAGATGAAAAAGAAGAATGACAGATGTGATAGTCAAGAATATATCAAGAATTAAAACTGGATGGAGCATATTGACGAATGTTTTGGAAGTACGAAGAAAGGAAGAAAATATAAAAGATAAGAGATGTGGAAATAAGGAAACGTAGGAGGTCGATTTATAGTAAAATATCCGACGGAGAAATCAAGACAGATTATTGCATTAAATCGAAGACGATCATAATTTCCTTAATCGCCGAAGAATCAAATCTTATATAGATTACAAAGATTTTCTTTAATCCGGAGATCAGTCAAAAGATAAGACGAATCCCTATTTTCTCATTTCACTCTTTTACGATAGCTTCACTCATACGTTTCGAGTAATCGAATTATTTTATCCATATTTCTCAATCATGATAAAACCCTATGAATCAACTTATATTCATCATAATAACATTCTTATTGTTAGCCATGACGACCTTGATCAAATTTCGGGACGAAATTTCTTTAACGGGTAGGTACTGTGACGACCCGGAAATTTCCGACCAAATTTAAACTTAATCTTTATATAATTCCGAATTGATAAGCAATGAATTTCAATAAATCTTGAACCTCCGAAAAGAGTTTTACACAAACTTTTGGTCACCCTTTTATTCCGACGATTCACGAAAGTCATAACTTGATTTAATTGTTTAATTGTTTAATTATTGTGTATATATATGGATTTATATATATTTAAATTGAAAATATGATAATTAAATATCTCATTAAGTATATTAACAAAGTATTATATATATATATATATATATATATATATATATATATATATATATATATATATATATTTATACTACTAATTTAAAGAGTTTTCAAACAATATATATTACTATTTAAACGACGTAATTAACTTATGTTAAAATGTATTTACATATAACGTATTACGAGTGTAAATACATCCTTACAAGTATTGAATACACTTTATAATATACCAATACATATAAAGGATAGCTATACACATATTTCCGTTCAATTTCCTCAAAGAATCCTACTCGCATTCATACGGTATTTTTACCCGTATTATACACAGCTTCTAGAAGTATTTACTATTGGTATATACCAATAGAAATCTACAATTATTTGTGTAATATGTCATCCATGACCTAATCAATTTAATATGTCATACATGACTTAATACAATTTAACTTATCTTAGATATTTTCACTAAAAGCTAAAATTATAAGCTTATAAATAAAGACCATTTTAACTCATTTTTACTCCACATTTTCTTAAATTAAAAACACACACTTGAATGCTCTCATATCATACTTTAATCTCAGCAACTTTCCTCTTCATAATCAAGGTAAAATACTTCTCAAAATCCTTGTTCCATTCCTTGTATAGTTGCTATCTTATTATACTTATAAAACTTGTAAAAACTAGAACTTGTTTTGGTGAACACCAAGCTTGTTTGAAAAACTAATCTAATCTTTCTAACTTAACTCTAATAACACATATTTATATGTATTATGATGTTATATTAAGTTAATATAAGAACTTATAACTTGTACATATGAAGAACACCTTGAAACTTAACATATATCCTTTAATCTCCATTCGGTAAAAAGCGGGCTGTTTTGGGTTGGGAATTAAAAACCTATCTTAGACTTTGATTTCGAGGCTAAGACTTTGGAAATATGTTAATATATGTAAATAAGACTTCCAGTATTTTTTCATGTTTTTATACAAAGTGGAATTATTTTATCAAAAATCATATATTGGGTGGATGACGAGATTTTTCCAAATCTGTCCACCGACACAAAAAGAGGGTAAAACTCTAAAAATTACTACTTGAGATGAACTTTTCGAATTGGTTTTGTAAAATTTACTTCTTAAGGAATCCATAGCAATTTGATTCATTTTAAACGTAGTAGTAATGAATATTTGACGAGCAAAACAAAATCTGCTAAAATTAACGTTGTATGGATGAAATTTATATTATAAAAACTATATTAACCATATCCTTGTTAACTTTTCATATATCCTATATATATTTGGACATGTTATCAGTAGTATAACAAAATATTATAATCTTGGTTAATTCTGTGATTGTATATATGTATAATAATATTTTTGGTACGTCCTAACACAATAAGTATACAATACGTTTTGATAAATCCTAAGACAATGCGTACACAATTAGTTAATTCTAAGACAATACGTATACAATACGTCATGGGGTAATTCTATGATTATATATATATATATATATATATATATATATATATATATATATATATATATATATATATATATATATATATATATATATATATATATATATATATATATACCGATTATTGGACTGTTGGACTTTTCGGACTATTTTGGAATACTAACATAGGACTACTAACAATGGACTACTAACATAAAATGTTAAAACTTATTATTTAAGTATTCTATGAACTTGCTTTATTTTATTCATATGTCATATTATTATCTGAATCGTTATTATTGTTATAGGTTCGTGAATCCAAGGACGACGGCCATATTTTTAATAAGTTAAAAACTTATTATTAATATACTTTTACTACTGTGAGTATATAGTTCCATTTTTAAACTATACAAATATTTTGAGATGAGAATACATGCATTTTATGTTTTACGCCATAGACACAAGTACTTAAAATATATTCTACGTTGAGTTGTACCACTTTGCATATCTTCCCTAATAGCTTGGTAACTAATATTTACATGTTGTAAGAACATGTATACGCGAATCCTATTGATAGATCTATCGGGTTTGACAACCCCAACCGGGCTAGTCGCTCTAGTATTGTAAATAGTTGCATAGTACTTCATTTTTACTACACTTGGTACAGTGTAGGGAGATTTTATAATAAAGGGAATATGTCACATTAATGGTTAAGTATAGTTACCGAAGCGCTCAACAACTTATAGAATACTTTTATACATTTGCGAGTGTACATATATTTATAAATATGAAATCTTGTGGTCTATATTTATATCGATGACAAACCTATATATCTCTCCAACCTTTGTGTTAACTGTTTACGCATGTTTATTCTTAGGTCCTTAAGAAAGTCTTCCGCTGTTGCATTATCTGAGTAAGCTGTGCATGGAGTCTCATACTTTTATTTAAATAAAGTGTTGCATTCAATAAAACCTTTGTCATGTACTATATTCAACTGTTACGTCACGTGTGTAGTATTTGGAAACCCGTGTATTTTGGGGATTATTTCTTAATTAATCGCCCACTTGTTTAAAACATTTATTATGTATAATAATGATGTGCTTTTTATGAAACGAATGCAATATTTTCTAAAACGTATCATATAGAGGTCAAATACATCGCTATGGGACCAATGAGAACGTACTGCGTTTATAGTAATATGGACGGGTCGTTTCATAAGGTATAATAGTTGCAGTAGCTATAATAACCACGAAAGAGAAAATGGATACTTAAGATTGTAACTAGTGGTGTTCTCGAATGTAAACATAAATAAATAGCAGTGAGGTTCAAGGTTTTATTGTCTTTTTCAACTGAAAAAATGAAACTAATTTTTTTGATGATGGTGGTCAAAGTATTGAATGGAAATGATGGTCGAGTTTATAAAGAAAAGTAGAGAGAGCCATAGAGAGGGAGTGGTAACGATGGTGTTGTGGGTGGCGTATGAGTGGTGGTCCTTGGTGGAAGTGAAGGTTTCATTAAAAAAACGAAAATAAAGAAGTGGTGGTTTCCTGATGATGATTAAGGTGGTGATGTGGGTTACGGTTTATGATTTAAATGAAAACTGAACACGAAACAAATATAAAGGTGATCGGTGGAAGATGGTTGTTATGGTGTTCCTTGATGGTGATCGAAAACAGGAATCAGTGGAGGGTGGTTCCGGGTTGACAGAAATGATAAGAAAGAAGGAAGATGGTTTCTTGGTTATAAAATGATGAAGGTGTATTGGTGTAAGTCGGTATATGTATACATATGAGATTGAGAGATAGATAGTTAGATAGGAAAAAGAAAGAAAACAAATATTAATCACTCAAATAATAATACTCAGTTACTGGGAGAAAAAGAAGTTTAAAGGTTCAACAAAGAAACAGTAATTGAAATGGAAAAGGAATATAAGCACAGTAGTTCAAGTTCAATAAGTGAAATGAAATTGTTTGTTTTTGGTGAATCGTGATTCAAATAACAGAGTTAGATGTAGACATTTAATAATAATAATATAATAATAATTATAATATAATATAAATATTTAAACGTGTGATTAAGTTAGTCGTCATTTACTATTACAATTACGGACTGAAATTCGTGCTCCGTTGATAATGGATAAAAGTACACAGAATAATCCCAAATTTTTATAATAATTATCTTTATTTATTTTCGTCATTATAGTATAAAATTCGATCATTAATTTATTAAATAAAAATTACATCAACTGTCCCGCTCGATTCTGGGTAAAATATAAAAATTGCTAAGATTTAATAACTAGATCCTAAATACATTTTTAGTAAGCCTAAATTTATAAAACTCAATTTCGGATCACCATTTATTTTAAAATTATATATGTTTGAATTTAACTTGCTTAATATCAATCGGAACATTAAACGAGTATTACAATCATTTAATATTTATTTTTAATATACTTTATTTATATATTAGAGATATATTTTAATTAATAGTTATTATAATATTCTATTTTTATTTGATTAATTTTTAATAACATCAATATATAATACTTCAGTTTATATTTCGAATTATTATTTATATATACATACACATATCTATTAATTGTTCGTGAATCGTCGAGAGCGGTCGAAGGTCAAATGAATATATGAAACAGTTCAAACTTTTTGAGACTCAACTTTACAGACTTTACTTATCATATCAGAAACATATGAAGATTCAGTTTAAATTTAGTCGAAAATTTCTGAGTTGTCACAGTACCTACCCGTTAAAGAAATTTCGTCCCGAAATTTGATCGAGGTTGTCATGGCTATCAATAAGATTGTTTTCATGACGCATATGAGTTGATAAATAGAGTTTTATCATCATTGAGTAATATGGATAAAATAATTTGATTACGCGAAGAGTATAAGTGAAGCTATCGCAAAAGTTTGAAACAAAGAAATAGAGATTCATCTTAACTTTTGACGTAGTCATGGTTGATTTCCGGAATTCAAGGGATTCAAAGAAAATCTTCGAAATCTAAAAGATTTGATTCTTCGGCGAATAAGGAAATTAAGATCTCTATAATTAATTACGGTGATCTGTCTCGATTGCTTTGTCTGATATTTCAATATAAATCCATTCTCTTCATTTACTTTATATTTTGGAGTTCCATACTTTTGTTTTCTCTTTCCGACTTTAAGTCAAGCGAATAATGGTCCAAAATTCATAGATATGAAATTTCGAATGAACATGACTAACATTCTAAGAGAGAAATTGTATTAGCACGATCTTGATTGGTTAAATTACCAAAATTCAAGAGAAAAGAGAGAACAATCAAGAAATTATGTTCTTGATATGTTTGGAGATTAGGTAGAATGTAAGAGTCGTGTAATATGGCACATGATGATGGTATAGTCTGTGAATCATCACGTTACATTAGAAACTCAGCATGACTTACTGTAATATAATCACGTTGATCAAGTGTCATTATATTATACTAACTCATGCTTCAGTTCCCAACACTTCTTCAAAAACATTCATAATTTAAACTCGAAGGTTTACAGAATATAGAAACTTTCATGACCCGTCCTAATCCATAAGAACGAATACATTACACTTGGTTACATCGCGAGGTACTTGACCTCTATATGATACATTTTACAAACATTGCATTCGTTTTTAAAAGACAAACTTTCATTTCATCGAAAGTTGACGGCATGCATACTACTTCATAATATATCCAACTATAATTGACTTAATAATAATCTTGATGAACTCGACGACTCAAATGCAACGTCTTTTGAAATATGTCATGAATGACTCCAAGTAATATCTTTAATATGAGAAAATGCATAGCAGAAGATTTCTTTCATACCTGAGAATAAACATGCTTTCAAGTGTCAACCAAAAGGTTGGTGAGTTCATTAGTTTAACATAAATAATCATTTCCATTATTTTAATAGACCACAAGATTTTTATTTTCATTTCTCATAAATATACGTCCCATGCATAGAGACAAAAATCATTCATATGGTGAATACCTGGTAACCGACCTTAACAAGATGTATATAGAATATCCCCATCATCCCGGGACTCCCTTCGGACATGATAAATTCGAAGTACTAAATCATCCGGTACTTTGGATGGGGCTTGTTGTGCCCAATAGATCTATCTTTAGGATTCGCGTCAATTAGGGTGTCTGTTCCCTAATTCTTAGATTACCAGACTAAAAAGGGGCATATTCGGTTTAATAATTCAACCATAGAATGTAGTTTCGATTACCTGTGTCTATTTCGTAAAACAGTTATAAAAGCAGTGCATATATTCTCAGTCCCAAAAATATATATTGCAAAAGCATTTAAAAAGGGAGTAATGAAACTCACCATACTGTATTTCGTAGTAAAAATACACATAACGTCATTGAACAAGTGCAAGGTTGGCCTCGGATTCATGAACCTATATCATTTGTATATATATTAACACACATACTCGTAATCGAATAAATATATATATTATTTTTAATAATATACTTGTTAAATTATTTGTTATATAGATATAGATATATTTAATTTATATATTTTATTTAACTAGTGTTTATCCTTCATTGAAACGTGTTAATAATAATAATTTATATTAGGGTTTATATATGATAAAATATATATGTACATATTAATTGATGTATTTTATATATAGCTTAGTTACTATCTTGTTAATAATTAAATTATAGTGATATGTGATATTAATATTCTGGTAATGTATTTTTATATAAAAATATCTATTGGTAGTAATACTAATAATAATGACTATAACAGTCTTATTTCTAGTGATAGTCTTAATAATAATACTTTTGTTAATAATAATAATAATAATAAAATTCTAAAATGATACTAATACTAATGTTAATGATAATTATAATAGTTTGTATTATTTTCATACCATAACAACAAAAATAATCATATTCGTAATAATACTTATAATAATAATAGCGATAGTAGACATTAATAATCTTGTAGTAAAAATATATTTTCGATAATGATATTAATACTAATCCTAAATGATGATAATAATACTTATAATAATATTAGTAGTAAGAATAATAATAATCTTTTTCATAATCCGTCCTAATCCATCCGGACGAATTCCATATTGATTATAGACGATTCGTAATAGTTGATTACATCTCGAGGTACTTGACCTCTATATGATACATTTTACAAACTTTGCATTCGTTTTTAAAAGACAAACTTGCTTTACATCGAAAGTTGACGGCATGCATATCATTTCATAATATATCCAACTATAATTGACTTAATAATAATCTTGATGAACTCAATGACTCAAACGCAACGTCTTTTGAAATATGTCATGAATGACTCTAAGTAATACCTCTAAAATGAGCAAATGCACAGCGGAAGATTTCTTTCATACCTGAGAATAAACATGCTTTAAAGTGTCAACCAAAAGGTTGATGAGTTCATTAGTTTAACATAAATAATCATTTCCATCATTTTATTAGACCACAATATTTTCGTATTTCATAAACATCACTCTCATATCAAGCATTTCGCAAACTGTATAGAGATAAAAATCATTCATATGAATTGAACACCTGGTAACCGACGTTAACTTAATGCATAGAATATCCCCAAAATAGAACCTCTCGTATGTATAATAATCTCGAAGTACTAAAGCATTCGTACCCCGAATGGGACTTATTAAGGTCCATAGATCTATCTTTAGGATTCACGTCAATCAGGGGCCATTTCCCTAAATTCTTAGGTTACCAGACTTGAAGGGCGATATTCGGTTAATAATCCAACCATATAATGTAGTTTTGATTACTTGTGTCTATTCCGTAAAACATTTATAAAAATTGCGCATGTATTCTCAGCCCAAAAATATAAAGGGTAAAAAAGTAAATGAAACTTACGATTCTGTATTTTGTAGTAAAAATACATATGACGATATTGAACAACTGAACAATGCAGGGTTGGCCTCGGATTCACGAACCTATTATTCAATCATGTATATATTAATACACGTAATAGTAATCGAACAAATTTTTATATTATTAGTGATTTTATTTGTTATTTTATATCATGTGTTTTATTAATAACTTATTTAGATATATTTATCTTTATATAGATAATTAACATTTATCACAAAAGTATTAGAATGGTTAGGTTTTATATCACAAATATATTTTTTTATATGGAAAATCTACATTTGATATATTAATAGTACTAATAATAATAAAAATAATACTAATTATGATAAAAGTTATGGTAATCCTAATAATAATAATAATAATAATAATAATAATAATAATAATAATAATAATAATAATAATAATAATAATAATAATAATAATAATAATAATGATAATTTTAAAATTAATGGTAAAGATAGTACTAACAATAGTAATGTTTGTAATGTTAATACTGAAAACGTTTAATGATAATACTAATTATAATGTTAATATAATGGTAATAAGAATGATTTATAACTCATTATAAGTTAAATATATTTATTTTCAATAATTTGAAGTAAATACCTAATATTAAATTAAAAAGGTGATTTATAATTGTTAATGTGTTAAATTAAAATATTTTAGTATTAGTAATAAATAAATAAGTAAAATGATATTAGTATCAATATTTATAACCTTAGTAATAGTTGTAGCGATAATAATGTTAATGCTAATAATAACAATACTAATTATATTAGTGATATTATTAATAATAATTATAAAAATAATATTATTAACAATAATAATGATAACAATCATAATAATACTTAAAATGATAATCCTACAAATACTCATAATAATGATAGTAATAATAATGATTAACTTAACACTAATAATAATACTTATCAATAATAACAATAATAATAATAATAGTAATAATAATAATAATAATGAAAATGATAATAATAATAATAATAATAATAATAATAATTAAAATAAAAATAGATTGGATGACTACCTTAAGGAAAAAGGCTTTTTAAAAAAATGCTCCATACAGGAATCGAACCCATGATCCCTCATTCACACAACCAACACACAACCGCTCGTCCATTTTTATTTTTCTGAATATATCCCCATCCAAAATTAGTTAACCCGTATTATTTCTGTTACATTTCATCTTCATCTTCATAAACCCATCAACTGGAATTCACCAATCACCCATAATACGTTTTGCTTGTTTATCGAAAACGAATCAGAATAATATGTAACCATTGAATTTAGTTAATAGAAAAATAAATAAATATAAAAATAAAATAAAATAAAATAAAATAAAATAAAAAGAAAGAAAAGAAAGCAGGTCAGCTTGCTGTTGCGATGAATACCTAAAAAAAATTGATCTTGAAATCGAGAGCGTTTTGGACAAAAATTATAACACGAAATGTGTTTCAATTCGCTCCTATAAACTATAGAAATTATCAATTGATCTATAAACTCAAAAACGAATATGAATTTCTTCATGAACCCAATGTTTGACTTTTGAAAATAATTCTTTGACTTCAAAATTAAAGCTCTACAAATGGAATTGGGTCTTGAAACTTTACAGAAAGATTACATAAGGGATTCCTAACACAATGGCATTTTTTGTTTTTGAAATTGAGTAATTGATCAAAACTCGCCAGTTTAGAGGAAGCGAGTCTGTTTCCTCAATTTCTGCTTTTATTACTTGATGAATTGCAGTAGGTATTTAAAGCATACGAGTGTGATTGATGCAGCAACAATTATAGATTGAGAGCTTGGTTTGTAGTGGATGATTGGGGCGACAGGAAATCACGAGCAAGTAAAAGAATCGGAAGAATATAAAACTGATTGTGATATATATCACGCGTAATATCCATTTTATATTTTATATATACATAATATTAATAATTAATAAATAGATATATTAATAATAATAATATTAATATTAATAATAACCTTCAATGATAATTTTTGGTAATGACATTAATGATAATAAAAAAATAGTAGTAATAATGATAATAATGATAAAAATAATAAAAGTAATGATAATGATAATTTTATTATTAATAATAATAAAAATAATAATAATAACAAATTATATTATCACATAATTATTTACATCGAATGAGATATTATAAAGTTCTATGGTATTTATAAATTACTTATATTACAATAATAATTATATATAGTAATTATATATTATATATATATATTAACAAGAATTGATAGGAAATAGAATAAGATGTGAGTGGGTGATGATTGGAAACTTACACTGTATCCAATTGTCTATATGCGTCTGTTTTTATGTCCGCGACGATAATAATTTACTATTTAATAATATTAATAATAATTAATAAATATTTTAACAATCGTAATAGTAATTAACTGTGATTGAAATGGAAAGAAAACAGATTCGATTGATTGACATAACTTTATTTATATTTATCATATGTAAAGATAGTGGATGGAGATGTAGGTGGTGGAAAGTTTGGTTTTTACTTATCTTTTAAAAGTTTATCATTAAATTTAATTACTGAAATCGAATTACTAGACGAACGACAAACGAGTGTTACCATCGTTTACTAAATATATTCGAAACCATATCTATATATTTTCAATATATTTAATGTATATATTGGTAAATTTTATTATATCATATTTTAGAATTTTAGTTCCAAGAATTAAATCGTATCCTATTATTTCAAGTTATTATATATTCATATATTTATTTACATGTATCATATATAGATATACATATCTATTTACAAATAATTTTTCGTGAATCGTTGGAAATGGTCGAAGGTCAAATAAATATCTAAAACAGTTCAAAATTTTTGAGATTAAGTTTAACAAACATTGCTTATCGTGTCGAAGCCATATAAAGATTAAATTTAAATTTGGTCGGAATTTCCCGGGTCGTCACAGTACCTACCCGTTAAAGAAATTTCGTCCCAAAATTTGAGTGAGGTCGTCATGGTTAACGATAATAATGTTTTCATGACTCATATAAGTTGATAAATAGAGTTTTATTATCATTGAGTAATAATGATAAAATAATTCGATTATTCGAAAAGTACGAATGAAGCTATCACTAAATAGTGAAATGAGAAAGATAAGTTTCATCATAACTCATGACTAGTCATGGTTGAATTCCGGAATTCAAGGGATTTAAAGAAAATCTTTGAAATCTAAAAGATTTGATTCTTCGATGAGTAAGGAAATTAAAATCCTTTTTGATTAAATGCGATATTCTGTCTCGATTGATCTGTCTGATATTTCACTATAAATCCACCTTCTTCGTTTTCTTTTAACTCACACCTTCCATTATTTCTCTCTCAACTCATACTTTAAAGCATTCATCAATATGCTCCATCCAGTTCTGCTTCTTGATATAATCCTAATCTTCTTATCGGTTATTCTTCTTTTTCATCTACCGTCGGAAGAATCTATTTACCTATACTATACACTTGGTTTTATAGTGTTTTTAGTTCTCTCGTGCCTTTATATTGCCATATGCATCGATATATATGGTTTATAATTTCTGGTTTGTCGTTAGGCTTTATATCTTCCCTTAAATTTCAAAGTCTCTGCTTCTGTCTTCTATAATAATTGTCATCTACCGCTAATGCTCTCTTTTATTTTCTGCGATTTATACCCCAAATTTCTATTTTGGAGTTTTGTCCTTTCGTTTCTTCATCTTGCGATTAAGCACTGCTTGTAATGGTCCAGAATTCGCAGATATGAATTTCGGAATGAACATTGTTAATGTTCTAGGAAGAAAATTGTAATGGCAAGATCTTGACTTGTCAAATTACCAGAATCACTGAGAATAGAACTATCAAGAATATACTTTCTTGATATGTTCAGAAGTTAAGCATAATGAAAGAGTTATGTAACGTGGCACATGATGATGTTATGATCTGTGAATCATCACGTTCCATTAGAAACTCAGCATGACTTACTGTAATATAATCACGTTGATCAAATGTCATTATATTATACTAACTCATACATCAGTTCCCAACATTACTTCAATAACATTCATATTTTAAGCTCGAAAGTTTACAGAATATAGAAACTAACAGTTTCTATATGATGTAATACTGATAGCACTATGAGATTAATGATTTTAGATAAGAATAGTTATGAAAATATCTTCAGAAATATGAAGGATATTTATAATGAAAGATACGATGATATCTTGGAATTTCTAATATCGAAGGATGGTGAAGAAAATTTGTCCGCAAGAGTTTGGAATCAGAAGCAAGGTATCCGCTAAAGATTTCATCAGAAACAGTATCATCAGAATTCTTAATGTACAAGTTTAGTCCTTGTGATTTGTTCAAAGACTCCTTCGTAGTTTGCTCAATCAGTTTTTCAGTTTCAAACTTTTTCTGAGCTTTGCCAACATACAATTCTTTATCATCAAACTTCCGACGATTAAGGTCGTTTACAGTTGCCCGCAGTTTCTGCTGCTTCATTCAGCTTTTTCAAAGTTAAATGTATTGATTCGTAGGCTGGGTGCTTTTCAAAGTTTCAGAATTGAAGGTCGTAATTCTAGGAGATAAATGTTATATGTATACATATAACTATTGATGTAGAAATACTATGAGATTCGAAATACTGATTGCTGATTCTCGGTAATTGGTATGGCAATTATTGTTACAGGGTATAGATGTATACATGATGGGGTTTCAATGAATATAATGATTTTTTGGAAAGTCCAAATTCATTGAAGTTGCTGGTAAGTTTACTGCTAATGTGGTGGAATATAAACGGTTCCCTGGTAACGATGACGATAGGCAAACTTATATATCGAGGTTATAATAAGGCTAATTCGCTTGGAAGTCAAAGTTGATTTGCTGAAGCTATGACAAAATTGGCTAATTTTGGAAAGGGTTTGCAAAGCGATTTTCGGTAATAACAACACTAAAGAAGCTAGAACAGATACGTGTGAAATGTTTACTCAGGTTCCGAGTGTTTTCAGGTACATAACTATATGCATAAATCTTTTCTTCCGTAGATGAAGTGCGGTTGGTTCATCCTCTCGATTGAGGTTTTAGAATCATGAAAGGTTTGAATGCAGATTGTAATCGTCAAGATACAAATGAGGTTTAAGATGAAATCAAGTGGCAAACTTGAAGAATTGCTTAGTTTCATATTTTATAATCAATATTTTAATTCATTTTTAATTGTCTAATCTTATTAGTCCACAGTCGATAGTCCACAATTAACAGTCTAATAATTCATATATAGTTTAATATATAATATTCTTATTAATTTATACGTATCGTGACCCGTGTACATGTCTCAGAATCGATCACAACTCAAAGTATATATATTATTGTAGAATCAACCTCAACCCTGTATAGAGAACTCGTTCATTACTGCATATAGAGTGTCTATGGTTATTTCAAATAATATATATATATATATATATATATATATATATATATATATATATATATATATATATATATATATATTCGTCGATATGATATGTCAAAACCTTGTATACGTGTCCCGATATTTAAAGTGCGTAAAAATAAATAACAAAAATTAAATGATGATAAATAAAGTGCGTAAAGTAAATAACAGAAATTAAATGATGATAAATAGAGTGCGTAAAGTAAATAACAGAAATTAAATGACGATAAATAAAGTTGCGAGAATGTAAATTGCGATAATTGAATTGTGATAAATAAAATGTAATCAGTTAGCTAGGAATAATTAGCTAGGAGCAGTTAGCGTGGATTCTTAACAAAATTCCTCATAGTTAATTTGTTTGTTTCTAACAAATTTTATTTTGTCAAATGTTTTCTTCATTATGCCACTTGTTGGATTCTGATAAATCAAAATCCCAATATGAAATTGGATGAATATGGTTATTCTGTGGTGAACGGATTTGTATATCGGTGGATGTAAGTAGAATAGTAAATGACTGTTGAATCAGATTCGAAGAATGTACAGTGTAACTTATTAATGTGGAATCTAAATATTCCTCGGGTATTACATACCCGTTAAAATATTTTCACCATTAACAGTTTGTATAATAAAACTTTTAATTACAATCTTTATGAAAACATATATACATATATTTTCTTCAGACGTAATCATGGATTTAATGAGTCAATGGGATATTAAACTCATCAGATTTACGGCTAGAACTAGAGTGCATAATCTCTAAAACATTAGAGATTACATAATTGCCATGAACGACGAAGATAGTTTATGTAGAATGATTCGTAGAACGATGATTATGCTTGAGATATAAATTGCGAGGTTGAGACGTGTAATGATGTTGTTGTTATTGGTACTGGTTTATGCTGCTGGTGCTGCTGATGGTCGTACTGTTGCTGTCGGTGCTACAAGTATTGTTGGTGCTGAGGTTAGTAATGATGTTGTGTAGTAAGTATAGCTTGTAGATCACGCACCATTCTTGTCAGGTTTTCTATCCTACCCTCTATCATTTCTATCCATCCACTCATCTGATTCGATAGATCTTGATTATCAATTCGAAGTTCCCTAACTTCTTCTAATATTCCCCTTCGATTGGTATTCGGAAGTAGAGGTTGAATATTTTCTTAGATTGCAGTAATGCGACCTTCAAGGTGGAAAACTTTAGTAAGAAGGGTGAATACAGTGTTGCGCATAGGTTCACTGGTGAGTACATCATTTTCTCTGATGTTAAGAGGTAAGTTTAGTTCGCGGTAGGGCTCACCTTCTTCATTTCTCCATCGAGTGAGTAAGTCTCGGACCCATCCCCATCTCCTCCAGAAAGAAAAATAACTAAATGGTTGAGGCACTTCTGGTTCATTGACTTCGGAGTCTGCTTCAATATACATCTCGAAATCGCTTCCGGAACTAATGGAATCCAAGCTAGGTGTAGGATCCATCTCTCACGATCAGTTAAAGGGTTTTGATATGAAATGATTTTCGAATATCAAATGATATTCTAATTATATATAGAATATCTATACATACTTCCAAAGATCCCGTGAATTACGGAGAAAATTAAAGAAACGTGTCAGATAAAGTCTACAGTGACAGATACGCTAAGATATGGATTAGTAGATATGCTATGATATGAATTTTATCTATACACTATTCATGCAGTCAATGCAGTAAAACGTGTCTAGACTAAGAATAATGAGCAGGTAATTTCCTAAGGATGATAAGCAGATGATTTCCGACAAAAATGATAAGTAAAACTTTTGACATGCAGACACGGTCGAAGTCCAGACTCACTAATGCATCCTAATGACTATCAGTTAGACACACTAATGCAAGACCTGGTTCGCTAAGACCACCGCTCTGATACCAACTTTCATAACATGTCCTAATCCACCCGGACGAAGTCCATATTGATTATAGACGATTCGTAATAGTTGATTACATCTCGAGGTACTTGACCTCTATATGATACATTTTACAAACTCTGCATTCGTTTTTAAAAGACAAACTTTCTTTACATCGAAAGTTGACGGCATTCATATCATTTCATAATATATCCAACTATAATTGACTTAATAATAACCTTGATGAACTCAATGACTCGAATGCAACGTCTTTTGAAATATGTCATGAATGACTCCAACTAATATCTCTAAAATGAGCAAATGCACAGCGGAAGATTTCTTTCATACCTGAGAATAAACATGCTTTAAAGTGTCAACCAAAAGATTGGTGAGTTCATTAGTTTAACATAAATAATCATTTCCATCATTTTAATAGACCACAAGATTTTCGTATTTCATAAACATCATTCTCATATCAGGCATTTCGCAAACTGCATAGAGATAAAAATCATTCATATGAATTGAACACCTGGTAACCGACGTTAACTTAATGCATAGAATATCCCCAAAACAGAACCTCTCGTCTGTATAATAATCTCGAAGTACTAAAGCATTCGTACCCCAAATAGGACTTGTCAAGGTCCATAGATCTATCTTTAGGATTCGCGTCAATCAGGGGCCATTTCCCTAAATTCTTAGGTTACCAGACTTGAAGGGCGATATTCGGTTAATAATCCAACCATATAATGTAGTTTTGATTACTTGTGTCTATTCCGTAAAACATTTATAAAAATTGTGCATGTATTCTCAGCCCAAAAATATAAAGGGTAAAAAAGTAAATGAAACTCACGATTCTGTATTTTGTAGTAAAAATACATATGACGATATTGAACAACTGAACAATGCAGGGTTGGCCTCGGATTCACGAACCTATTATTCAATCATGTATATATTAATACACGTAATGGTAATCGAACAAATTTTTATATTATTAGTGATTTTATTTGTTATTTTATATCATGTGTTTTATTAATAACTTATTTAGATATATTTATCTTTATATAGATAATTAACATTTATCACAAAAGTATTAATATGGTTAGGTTTTATATCACAAATATATATATATTTTTTTATATGGAAAATCTACATTTGATATATTAATAGTACTAATAATAATAAAAATAATACTAATTATGATAAAAGTTATGGTAATCCTAATAATAATAATAATGATAATTTTAATATTAATGGTAAAGATAGTACTAACAATAGTAATGTTTGTAATGTTAATACTAATAATGTTTAATGATAATACTAATTATATTGTTAATATAATGGTAATAAGAATGATTTATAACTCATTATAAGTTAAATATATTTATTTTCAATAATTTGAAGTAAATACCTAATATTAAATTAAAAAGGAGATTTATAATTGTTAATGTGTTAAATTAAAATATTTTAGTATTAGTAATAAATAAATAAGTAAAATGATATTAGTATCAATATTTATGTAACAACCCGTCCTAATCCTCCTGGACGAAGTCATCAACATTTGGTTCCATTGCAATGATCGATTCCAAGATATGTCCTTAACATGAGCAAATGCACAGCGGAAGACTTAATTCGTACCTGAGAATAACATGCTTTAAAACGTCAACATAAAGTTGGTGAGATATATAGGTTTGATGCTAGCAGCGTTATAACAATGGAACACAAGATTTTATATATAAACATTTTAATAAAAATATTCTAAGTGGTTGAGCACTTGGTAACCATACTTAACATTTAATCACGTCGCATATTCCCTTTATTATGAAATCTTACTACACTGTACCAAGTGTAGTCACGAAACGAAGTACTGTGCAACCGTTGAATACTGGTCGTCCAGTCCGGTTGGGGTTGTCAGGCCCGATAGATCTATCAACAGGATTCGCGTTTACAATACCGCTGTAAATAATAGTTACCAAGCTACAGGGAAGTATGCCAGTGGTACAACTCAACGTAGAATATATTTTTCAGTTACTTGTGTCCATATCGTAAAACATAAAATACATGTATTCTCATCCCGAAATATTTAGAGTTTAAAAGTGGGACTATATACTCACCGTACTGTATTTTGTAGTAAAAATACATCTAACGACATCGAACAAGTATAGAGTTGGCCTCGGATTCACGAACCTATATCATTTGTATATATATATATTAAAATAAATAATCGTAATTAAACAAATGTATACATATTATTTTATGTGTTAAGTTTAATATTCTTATATATAATAATTATATTTATACTTTTATATATATATCTTTTGTTTTATAAAATTATTACCTGTAATAATACTAGTTTGAAGATAATAATAATACGGTTAATAGTAGTGATAATAATATTAGTGATAATATCAATTATATTACTAGTCTTAGTATATATACTAACAAATAATAACAATGATAAGGGATAACTAATACTTATCAGTAGTAATTAAAATCTGTAGTATTTTGTGTTAATAACAAAAATTAATAGTAACATAACAATATTAATAATAACATAAATAATAATAATAGTAATAATGATAATTATAACAATAGTAATCATGTTAATAATACTAATAATAATAATTACCATTAATAATAATAATAAATTAATAATAACAATTAGTAATAATAATAATAATAATAACAACAATAATAACAATTAGTAAACTACCTCAAAAAGATTCCTAGAGAAATGACTGCCAACGCCAGGGATTGAACTCCCGACCCCTCGTTCCCTCACAACCCTTCTAAACCATTGTGCCAAGTTTGTTTTTCTGATTTGTATTGCGAATCTTATATTTTTATATAGTATCTGTTTCGGTCTGTTTCATCCCCTTCTTCCCTAACCCAAACGACTCAACCTCCTTTTCATTCTTAATAACCATTACAAAAAAAATCGATTTTTTTTTTTTAATAGCTAACATAGAAGCAATTATTGGTGATTAATTGAATTGGAAATAAAAAAAAAATACATATAAACATATACAGCAATACCGCTGTTCGCTGCTTTCTTTCTTTTTTTTTTTTTAAATTTGATTCCCGTTTTGAAGAGGTTTTACATCAGAAGTTCAACATGAAAGAGTTTTTAAAAGGTTCATAGAAACTATTGGAATCATCGTTTTAACTAGAGATATCAAAACGATTACTAATTTTGCCAAGAACGATTAAGTTAACTTTTTGACAAAATAAATTTGGCTTCGAAATTCATAAATATTAAAACGAATTGGAATCCTATAATTTGCAGAAAGATTGTTCATGATATTCCTAACATGTCTGCATTTCCAGATTTTTCAAATTCATTTGAATTCTTACATTTGTAACTTTGGGTTTTAGAAGCAGGGGGCGATGGGTTTTCTGTTTTTTTTTTTTTTATTCCAAAATAGATTGCCTTCACATACAGATATCGATCATATATAATAGGCTGCCAAAAGTGTTTTGATTGTATTCGTAACAAATCAGACAGAGAGTCACGAGTAATACAGTAGATCGAAAAGGGAATTGGGATAATGACAGGAAATTAGTTTTTGTTTGATCCTGTGTTTAATTATATAGATACATCTGTTAGCCGACAGATTTAATAGAAGGGATAGCGAAAACTGGATCTGCTTGTATAAATACATCTTATACCAATTATGTGTTAGTGATTATACTAATTAATAAAAATAATAATAACGATAATGATAATAAATAATAATAATGATAAATAAATAAAAAAAAAAATATAAATTATATTAATAATAAGTAAATAATCAAATGATAATAATAATCTTTTTAGTTTTAATAATATTAGTATATTTAGTGATTATATTAATAATACAAATAATATTAATAATAAAAATACAAATAATAACAATAGAAGTACTAATATTATTAATTTTTAATTATACTAACAATTACATTAATAATGAAAAGAAATAACTTTAATTTTATTAATAACATAACAAATTAAACACATCAAATGTTATATTATATGAAATAATTATATTCATGATACAAATGTAAATATTTATTTAAAGTAATATCAATGTTAGGATAATAATTATATTTAATGTATTGCAACAATAAACTCAACGTATATATTTAATACTTTGTTAATGTTGACAAATTATGTTCGAAATCACTTACGTTCAATATACTCTAAATATTCAAATTAAATCCCATAATAGTTAATTAATTTATTATTTATCATTATTTACATGTATAATTATCTATACATATATTTCTGTTTACAATTAAAGGTTCGTGAATCGTCTGGCATGGTCAAAAGGTAAACGATTTCATGAATACAAATTTCAGACTTTTCCAGACTCAATATTACAGACTTTGCTTATCGTGTCGGAAACATATAAAGATTAGGGTTTAAATTTGGTCGGAAATTTCCGGGTCGTTACAGTACCCACCCGTTAAAGAAATTTCGTCCTCGAAATTTGGTAGAGGTTGTCATAAATAACAATAGGAATGTTTTCATGACAATTATGAGGTGATAATGAAGTTTTATCTTTATTGATAAATATAGATAAAATATTTCGATCATGTGAAGCGTACGAGCGAAGCTATCATAAAAGAGAGTGGAATGAGTAATATGATATCGTTTTAACTGATGACGTGGTTTAGAATTGATTTCCGGGATTTAAGGGATTTAGGGAAAATCTTACGTAATAAGATTTGGTTCTTCGGCGATCAGAATCTTCTTTGATTTAATGCGGTAATCTGTTTCGATTTCTCTGTCGAATATTTCACTATAAATCCACCCCTTCGTTTCCTTATTTTTCACAACCCGCATCTTCTACTCTTTCTCCTTAATTCCTACTTTAAGGTATACTTTAAAATGCTTCATCCCGTTCTGATTTTTGTTATACTTCTAACTTTCATATCTTTCATTCTTCTCTTCCATCTACCGCCAGAAGAATCTATTCACTTTTATGATTTTCTTGGAATTATAATGTTTCTAATTCTCCCGTGTCTTTACGTCTCCATACGTATTGATATATACGGTTTGTAGTTTCTGGGTGGTTATTGGGTTTTATATCTTTCCTTATATTTCGATGCTCCTGCTTCTGTTTTCCATAATCATTGTCATCCATAGTTAATACTCTCTCCTATTTGCTGTGATCTATACCCCAATTTTTATTTTGGGACTTTGTCCCTTCGTTTCTTCTTCCCGTCCTTGAGTAAAGCGATCAATAGTTCGGAATTCGTAGGTGTAAAATTCGGAATGAACATAGCTAATGCTCTAAGAAAGGAATGGTAATGGCACGATTTTGATTTGTCAAATTACCAGAATATCCAGGAAAATAGAACTATCAAGATGATTTGTTCTTAATACGTTTCGGACTTGGATAGAATGTAAAAGCCGTGTAACATGGCACATGAT
Source organism: Rutidosis leptorrhynchoides (assembly GCF_046630445.1). Taxonomy (NCBI): domain Eukaryota; kingdom Viridiplantae; phylum Streptophyta; class Magnoliopsida; order Asterales; family Asteraceae; genus Rutidosis; species Rutidosis leptorrhynchoides. The sequence goes on from NC_092334.1 coordinate 419,358,500, forward strand.
GACGGTACTGTGAATCATCACATTCCATTAGAAACTTAACATGCTTACTGTAATATAATGAAGTTGATCAAGTTTCATTATATTATACTAATTCATGCATCAGTTCCCAACACTGCTTCAGAACATTCCTATTTTAAACTTGAAGGATTTAGAAACTAACACGGTTTCCTTTATATTGTAACGCAGATATTACAGAGAGATAAATGATTTCAGATAAGGATAGTGGTGAAAATATCTTCAGAAATATTGAGGATATTTATAATGAAAGATATGATAATATCTTGGAATTTCTAATGTCAAAGGATGATGATGAAGATTGACCCGTAAGGGTTTAGATTCAGAAGCAAGGTGTTTGCTACAGAATCGTCATAATTCTTTATGTACAAGTTTAGTCCTTGTAACTTGTTCAGAGTCTCCTTCATGGTTTGCTCAATCCGGTTTTCAGTACCAATTTTCTATCGAGCGTTCCTAACACTTCCTTCTTTTATCATCAACTTTTGGTCATTAAGACCTTCTACAACATGCTGCTTCGTTAGTATTTTCAAAGTTATCGGATCTGGGTCATTGGTTATCAAACCAAGATGGTTTAAGGAGAATTGTATTTTTAGATGATTAAACGCAGATGGTAATATGATGGAATATAAAAGGTTCTCCGGTAACGATGGCTAAAGAACAACGTATATATATATATCGAGATTGTAATAAGAGTAGTCTTACTGAGATATCGAAGTGGAGCTGTGACAAAATTAGTTAATTGAAAAGGAATCGCGTGATTGTTTTTGCTAATGGATGATAAGGAATTCGATGCGGATACGTTTTAACTATAACTTCGAGTTCAAAAATTTTCAGGTGCATAATTGTATGCATGAATCTTTCTTCCATAGACGAGATGCGGCTGGTTCATCTTCTCGATCGAGGTGTTTTCAAGAATCATGAAAAGTTGTGAATGCGAATTGTAATCGTCAAGATACGAATGAGGTTTAAAATGGAATTAAGTGGCAAACTTGAAGAATTGTTTAGTTTCATATATATATAATCAGCATTTTAACTCATTTTAATTGTCCAAAATTAACAGTCCAACAGTCCAATAGTTCAACATATTCATATATAATTTATTATATAATATTAATACGTATCGTGACCCGTGTACCGGTCTCGGTGTCGATCACAACTCAAAGTATATATATATTTTGGAATCAACTCCGACCCTGTATAGCCAACTCTCACCTTCACATATAGAGTGTCTATGGTTGTTCCGAAATATATATATATAGATGGGTCAATATGATAGGTCGAAACCTTGTATACCTGTCCCGTTATTTAAAGTGCGGAAATTAAATAAATATATATCATGACCCATTATACAACGTGTTGTCTCAGAATTAATCCGACGTGTTGTTGTACATGTGTCCCGACGGTATGTAAAGTACAGAAATTAAAATTGCAAGAATGTAAATTGCGATAAATTAAATATTAATCAGTTAGCTGGGAACAGTTAGCCGGAACAGTTAGCGTGTAATCCTATTACAATTTCAATTAATTAATTCATCTGTTTCTAACAATTTTTATTTTGCCAATGTTTCTTCATTATGCCACTTGTTAGATTCGGATAGGTAAAAATCCAAATATGAAATTTAAATGGAAATGGTTAATCTGGGGTGAACGGATACGTATATCGGTAATTGTAAGTAGGATAATAAATGATCGTTGAATCAGATTCGAAGAATGTACAGTGTAACTTGTTAATGTGAATTCTAAATATTCCTTGGGTACTACCCACCCGTTAAAATATTTTCATCATTAACCGTTTGTACGAAAGAAATTTTTAATTACAATCTTTATGAAAATATATTTGCATATATATTTTCTTCGGATGTAACTATGAATTTAATGAGTCAATAAAATATTCAACTCATTTGATTTATCGTTATTACTAGATTACATAATCTCCAAAACATTAGAGATTACATAATCGTCATGTCGAACGAAGAACGATACGTAAAGAAGAGGTAATCGGTGTAGAATGATATGTAGAACAAAGATCATATTCGAAGTTCAGATGATGATGTTGAGGTACGTGGTGCGGATGTGATTGTTGGTGGTGGTAATGATACGGTTGGTGTTGATGCTGATGATGCTGTTGACGTCGATGATGCTACTGGTACTGAAGATTGCAAGGTTGATGTTGTTAACGGTACTGGTTATGCTGCTGGTGCTGCTGCTGGTGTTTGTAACCTTCGCACCGTGTTCTCCAAAGCCGTCACACGAGCGCGAAGTTCGTTAATTTCTGCTAGTACACTAGGATGATTGGCGGTTGGAGTGAGCGAATGAACAAGATCCGAAATATGGGATAGGATATAATCGTGACGAGATACTCGAGAAATGAGAGAGAAAATGGTTTCTCGAACAGGTTCGCCGGTAAGTGCTTCAGGTTCGTCGCCAATGGGGCAATTTGGTGGATGAAAGAGATATTCGATGTGAAATGATTTTTCGGATGTCGGATGATATTCTAGCTATATAGAATATCTATGTATAATACCAAGGATTTCGTAAACTACACAGGAATTTACGGCATATGATAGACAAGCCTACAGATGTGCTAAGATAGGAATTATCAGATACGCTAAGATATGAGTTTTGTCTTTACACTATCGATGCAGTAAATGTAGTAAGACGTGTCTAGACTTATGAATAATAAGCAGGCAATTTCCTAAGGATAGTAAGCAGATGATTTCCGACTAGAAATGATAAGCAAAACTTTTTGACATGTAGACACGGTCAAAGTCCAGACTCATTAATGTATCCTAACAACTACTAGTCAAACACACTAATGCAAGACCTGGTTCACTAAGACCACCGCTCTGATACCAACTGTAACAACCCGTCCTAATCCTCCTGGACGAAGTCATCAACATTTGGTTCCATTGCAATGATCGATTCCAAGATATGTCCTTAACATGAGCAAATGCACAGCGGAAGACTTAATTCGTACCTGAGAATAACATGCTTTAAAACGTCAACATAAAGTTGGTGAGATATATAGGTTTGATGCTAGCAGCGTTATAACAATGGAACACAAGATTTTATATATAAACATTTTAATAAAAATATTCTAAGTGGTTGAGCACTTGGTAACCATACTTAACATTTAATCACGTCGCATATTCCCTTTATTATGAAATCTTACTACACTGTACCAAGTGTAGTCACGAAACGAAGTACTGTGCAACCGTTGAATACTGGTCGTCCAGTCCGGTTGGGGTTGTCAGGCCCGATAGATCTATCAACAGGATTCGCGTTTACAATACCGCTGTAAATAATAGTTACCAAGCTACAGGGAAGTATGCCAGTGGTACAACTCAACGTAGAATATATTTTTCAGTTACTTGTGTCCATATCGTAAAACATAAAATACATGTATTCTCATCCCGAAATATTTAGAGTTTAAAAGTGGGACTATATACTCACCGTACTGTATTTTGTAGTAAAAATACATCTAACGACATCGAACAAGTATAGAGTTGGCCTCGGATTCACGAACCTATATCATTTGTATATATATATATTAAAATAAATAATCGTAATTAAACAAATGTATACATATTATTTTATGTGTTAAGTTTAATATTCTTATATATAATAATTATATTTATACTTTTATATATATATCTTTTGTTTTATAAAATTATTACCTGTAATAATACTAGTTTGAAGATAATAATAATACGGTTAATAGTAGTGATAATAATATTAGTGATAATATCAATTATATTACTAGTCTTAGTATATATACTAACAAATAATAACAATGATAAGGGATAACTAATACTTATCAGTAGTAATTAAAATCTGTAGTATTTTGTGTTAATAACAAAAATTAATAGTAACATAACAATATTAATAATAACATAAATAATAATAATAGTAATAATGATAATTATAACAATAGTAATCATGTTAATAATACTAATAATAATAATTACCATTAATAATAATAATAAATTAATAATAACAATTAGTAATAATAATAATAATAATAACAACAATAATAACAATTAGTAAACTACCTCAAAAAGATTCCTAGAGAAATGACTGCCAACGCCAGGGATTGAACTCCCGACCCCTCGTTCCCTCACAACCCTTCTAAACCATTGTGCCAAGTTTGTTTTTCTGATTTGTATTGCGAATCTTATATTTTTATATAGTATCTGTTTCGGTCTGTTTCATCCCCTTCTTCCCTAACCCAAACGACTCAACCTCCTTTTCATTCTTAATAACCATTACAAAAAAAATCGATTTTTTTTTTTAATAGCTAACATAGAAGCAATTATTGGTGATTAATTGAATTGGAAATAAAAAAAAAATACATATAAACATATACAGCAATACCGCTGTTCGCTGCTTTCTTTCTTTTTTTTTTTTTAAATTTGATTCCCGTTTTGAAGAGGTTTTACATCAGAAGTTCAACATGAAAGAGTTTTTAAAAGGTTCATAGAAACTATTGGAATCATCGTTTTAACTAGAGATATCAAAACGATTACTAATTTTGCCAAGAACGATTAAGTTAACTTTTTGACAAAATAAATTTGGCTTCGAAATTCATAAATATTAAAACGAATTGGAATCCTATAATTTGCAGAAAGATTGTTCATGATATTCCTAACATGTCTGCATTTCCAGATTTTTCAAATTCATTTGAATTCTTACATTTGTAACTTTGGGTTTTAGAAGCAGGGGGCGATGGGTTTTCTGTTTTTTTTTTTTTTATTCCAAAATAGATTGCCTTCACATACAGATATCGATCATATATAATAGGCTGCCAAAAGTGTTTTGATTGTATTCGTAACAAATCAGACAGAGAGTCACGAGTAATACAGTAGATCGAAAAGGGAATTGGGATAATGACAGGAAATTAGTTTTTGTTTGATCCTGTGTTTAATTATATAGATACATCTGTTAGCCGACAGATTTAATAGAAGGGATAGCGAAAACTGGATCTGCTTGTATAAATACATCTTATACCAATTATGTGTTAGTGATTATACTAATTAATAAAAATAATAATAACGATAATGATAATAAATAATAATAATGATAAATAAATAAAAAAAAAAATATAAATTATATTAATAATAAGTAAATAATCAAATGATAATAATAATCTTTTTAGTTTTAATAATATTAGTATATTTAGTGATTATATTAATAATACAAATAATATTAATAATAAAAATACAAATAATAACAATAGAAGTACTAATATTATTAATTTTTAATTATACTAACAATTACATTAATAATGAAAAGAAATAACTTTAATTTTATTAATAACATAACAAATTAAACACATCAAATGTTATATTATATGAAATAATTATATTCATGATACAAATGTAAATATTTATTTAAAGTAATATCAATGTTAGGATAATAATTATATTTAATGTATTGCAACAATAAACTCAACGTATATATTTAATACTTTGTTAATGTTGACAAATTATGTTCGAAATCACTTACGTTCAATATACTCTAAATATTCAAATTAAATCCCATAATAGTTAATTAATTTATTATTTATCATTATTTACATGTATAATTATCTATACATATATTTCTGTTTACAATTAAAGGTTCGTGAATCGTCTGGCATGGTCAAAAGGTAAACGATTTCATGAATACAAATTTCAGACTTTTCCAGACTCAATATTACAGACTTTGCTTATCGTGTCGGAAACATATAAAGATTAGGGTTTAAATTTGGTCGGAAATTTCCGGGTCGTTACAATTTATAACCTTAGTAATAGTTGTAGCGATAATAATGTTAATGCTAATAATAACAATACTAATTATATTAGTGATATTATTAATAATAATGATAATAATAATATTATTAACAATAATAATGATAACAATCATAATAATACTTAAAATCATAATCCTACAAATACTCATAATAATGATAGTAATAATAATGATTAACTTAACACTAATAATAATACTTATCAATAATAACAATAAAAATAATAATAGTAATAATAATAATAATAATAATGAAAATGATAATAATAATAATAATAATTAAAATAAAAATAGATTGGATGACTACCTTAAGGAAAAAGGCTTTTAAAAAAAATGCTCCATACAGGAATCGAACCCATGATCCCTCGTTCACACAACCAACACACAACCGCTCGTCCATTTTTATTTTTCTGAATATATCCCCATCCAAAATTAGTTAACCCGTATTATTTCTGTTACATTTCATCTTCATCTTCATAAACCCATCAACTGGAATTCACCAATCACCCATAATACGTTTGGCTTGTTTATCAAAAACGAATCAGAATAATATGTAACCATTGAATTTAGTTAATAGAAAAATAAATAAATATAAAAATAAAATAAAAAAAGAAAGCAGGTCAGCCTGCTGTTGCGATGAATACCTAAAAAAATGATCTTGAAATCGAGAGCGTTTTGGACAAAAATTATAACACGAAATGTGTTTCAATTCACTCCTATAAACTATAGAAATTATCAATTGATCTATAAACTCAAAAACGAATATGAATTTCTTCATGAACCCAAAGTTTGACTTTTGAAAATAATTCTTTGACTTCGAAATTAAAGCTCTACAAATGGAATTGGGTCTTGAAACTTTACAGAAATATTACATAAGGGATTCCTAACACAATGGCATTTTTTGTTTTTGAAATTGAGTAATTGATCAAAACTCGCCGGTTTAGAGGAAGCGAGTCTGTTTCCTCAATTTTTGCTTTTATTACTTGATGAATTGCAGTAGGTATTTAAAGCATACGAGTGTGATTGATGCAGCAACAATTATAGATTGAGAGCTTGGTTTGTAGTGGATGATTGGGGCGACATGAAATCATGAGCAAGTAAAAGAATCAGAAGAATATAAAACTGATTGTGATATATATCACGCGTAATATCCATTTTATATTTTATATATACATAATATTAATAATTAATAAATAGATATATTAATAATTAATAATAATAATATTAATAATAACCTTAAATGATAATTTTTGGTAATGACATTAATGATAATAAAAAAAATAGTAGTAATAAAAATAATAATGATAATAATGATAAAAATAATAAAAGTAATGATAATGATAATTTTATTATTAATAATAAAAAAATAATAATAATAACAAATTACTATTATCACATAATTATTTACATCGAATGAGATATTATAAAGTTCTATGGTATTTATAAATTACTTATATTACAATAATAATTATATATAGTAATTATATATTATATATATTAACAAGAATTGATAGGAAACAGAATAAGATGTGAGTGGGTGATGATTGGAAACTTACACTGTATCCAATTGTCTATATACGTCTGGTTTTATGTCTGTAACGATAATAATTTACTATTTAATAATATTAATAATAATTAATATATATTTTAACAATCGTAATAGTAATTAACTGTGATTGAAATGGAAAGAAAATAGATTCGATTGATTGATATAACTTTATTTATATTTATCATATGTAAAGATAGTGGATGGAGATGTAGGTGGTGGAAAGTTTGGTTTTTACTTGTTATCTTTTAAAAGTTTATCATTAAATTTAATTACTGAAATCGAATTACTAGACGAACGACAAACGAGTGTTACCATCATTTACTAAATATATTCGAAACCATATCTATATATTTTCAATATATTTAATGTATATATTGGTAAATTTTATTATATCATATTTTACAATTTTAGTTCCAAGAATTAAATCGTATCCTATTATTTCAAGTTATCATATATTCATATATTTATTTACATGTATCATATATAGATATACATATCTATTTACAAATAATTGTTCGTGAATCGTTGGAAATGGTCGAAGGTCAAATAAATATCTAAAACAGTTCAAAATTTTTGAGATTAAGTTTAACAAACATTGCTTATCGTGTCGAAGCCATATAAAAATTAAATTTAAATTTGGTCGGAATTTCCCGGGTCGTCACAATCTTAATGTTAATAATAATGATTTTAATAATAATTATAGTTATGATAATAACAACAACAACAATTATGATACTTATAATAATAATTATAATACTAATAAGAATAATAACAATAATAATCATAATAATAACAGTTATAATCATAATAATAATTAGTAATAATAATTATAATAATAATAAACATAATGATAAATATAATAAATAAAGACTACCTTTAAATGTTTTTCCAAAAAAAAAATGCCCGCGACCGGGCACGAACCTGAGACCTCTAGCTAACCTGAATCACCACTTAACCAATCGTCTGTCTTATCATTCCTAATTATTTTCACAGCTTTATTTTATTAAACCTATTTTTCTGTATTCCTTTCCTCTTCAATTTCAATCGGCCAGATAACAATACTAATCTTTCCATGAGTTATTCATTTAGTTTTAGGATTTTTAAAATGAAACAGAATCAACAATTTGAGGTGATTTGAGTTAACAAAAAAAAATTAATAATAATAAAAAGCAGTAGCAGCTCGTCGCCATGAACACTCAAAACTCCAACATTGAAATCGATTTCATGACTGTTTTGGACAATAATTTAAACACGAATTAGGTATTAAATCCTTCATATAAACTTTATGGATCATAAATTTTATCAGAAACATTAAAAACAAATCAAATTTCGCAAAGAACAAAACTTTTGACTTTTTTTAAAATAACCTTTGACTCTAGAATTAGAGCTTGATATAAAGAATTGATATATGAAATTTTGCAGAAATATTGATTTGAACGTTCCTAACAAAGCTACATTAACAAAAATTTGAAATGGAACTCGAATTAGAGCAATAGAATATCACAGTTAATGATACTATGAACACCAAATCAGTTTTTAAATTTAAGCTTGTTTTAGATTGAAATTACTAAATGAAATTGATAGTAAATCATTCCTAGGAGCTTTATAACTCATCAATTGAACTGACAACATTAAAACCTATTTTTATTTCTTGATGAACAATAATGTTGACTTTTTAAGTTTATCTTTGACCTCAAAATTCAAAATCAAATGAAGGAATTAAAGGCTGAAAACTTACAGATAGATTCAATAGATGATTTCTAACAAAACAGCATTTACGGATTTTGAAGTTTGATTCGTTTTCTAAGTTTAAAAAAAAAAAATCAAGAACAGAGACTACACGTTTTCTCTTTTTATAAACTTTCTGTTTTTAATATTGAATTGCAGTAATGGGTAGTAGTAGTAGTTGATAATGGAATTGACAAGTTGAATGTTTTTCCTAATAATGGTGAGCAATCGTTTGTTTTGTAGAGAATAAGGGATCGACAAGATAAATCTCAAGGACAGAATAAATAAAAAAAATATTAAAGAGTTGCTATCTATCTGTAACAGATTTTAGATCAATCTTCATATTAAAGTCGTGATTTGTACGACCTAAGTAATCAGACAACAATCACCTACAGTCTTGATGACGATTTGAAACTGAAATCCTAGCTATACAAATTATCAGTATTTACATATTGTATTTATAATTATATATCGTGTTATATGTATTTATCCATATTTAGCTGAAATTTAGATATATATAGTTTTACAAATACTGATATATATATGATATATATATATATATATATATATATATATATATATATATATATATATATATATATATATATATATATATATATATATATATATCAGTATTTACAAAACTATATATATATATCCACTTTATATATATATTTATGTATATGTATGTTAAATATATAAAGGAACATAATAATATTTATATATAAACAATAATATTAATTTTAATAATAATAATGAAACTAATAATAATAAAAATGGTGATAATTCTATTATTAATGTTAATAATAATAAAATGTGTTATATTTCACTAAATATTAACAATAACTCTAATAGCCATAAAATTGTTCTTAATGATATTAGTATTAGTAATATCTAATACAATTACTAATATCAATCATAATAAATATAATTTTAAATGTTACTACTAATTATAATAATAATGATATTAAAAATATTTATAATAATAATAAGTACTAATTAAATGTACTAAATTTTATATAATAATATTAATAATACTGATATTACTACTAATATTTATATATATAATAATTTTTAATATAACAATTATATTTTAACTTGTATTATATGTTATAAGTTGTGTGATATCTATTAATCATATAACCTATTATGTAATAGTTTTTATTGATTCACTATTATTTATAGATTTTATATATGTTGTATAAAAATAATTATACATAGAAATTATACATATTTATATATAGATTCCTTTTAAATTACTTCATAATTATTTTGTAACTTATTTTACATATTTTAATGTTTAAATTACATTTTATAAGTTCAAATTACTATGTACTCTTACATTTATTTATATAAATATATATAAATATATATATTTAATTACATATGTATTTATAGACAAATTGTTCGTGAATCCTTGGGAATAGTCAAAGGTCAAATGTATACATGAATATAGTTCAAAGGTTTTGAGATTTCAATATTTCAGACTTTGCTTATTGTGTCGGAACATATAAAGATTAAGTTTGAATTTGGTCGGAAATCTCAGGGTCGTCACAGTACCTACCCATTAAAGAAATTTCAAAATTTTGAGTGTGGTCATCATGGCTAACAATAAGAATGTTTTCCTAACGAATATGAGCTGATAAATAGAGTTTTATTACTGTTGAGTAATATGGATAATATAATTCGATTACTTGAAGAGTACGAGTGAAGTTATCACAAAAGAGTGAAATAAAGAAGTAACAATTTGTCTTAGCTTTTGACGTAGTCTGGTTGAATTTAGAAAATAAGGTGAATCTTAACTTTTGACGTTGTCTTGGTTGAGTTTAGAAAAATAAGGCTCGTCTTTAACTTTTGACGTTGTCTTGATTGAATTCCGGAATTCAAGGGATTTAAAGAAAATCTTAGAAATCTAAAAGATTTGATTCTTCTGCGAGTAAGGAAATTAAGATCTCTATAATTAAATACGGTGATCTGCCTCGATTTCTCTATCTGATATTTCCATTATAAATTAAACTCTTCCGTTCCATTATTCTCACCATTCCTATACTTTCTTTCTTAGTTCATACATCCAAAAGATTGTGAAAATGCTTAATCTAATTCTAATCCTTGACATTTTTCTAATTATCATTTCTGTCATCCTTCTTTTCAATCTTTCACCAAAAAAATCTGTTTACTTCTACTATTACCTTGGGGTGATACTATTTTTAATTATACCGTGTCTTTATATTGTTATTCGTATTAATATCCAAGGTTTGTAACCTCCGTGTAGTTATTGAGCTTTATATCTTCCCTTATATTTCAGAGTCCCTGCTTCTGTCTCTTATAATCATTGTCATCTCCAGTTAATGCTTTCTTTTATTTGCTGCGATTTATACCCCAATTTCTATTTCGGAGTTTTGTCATTCTGTTTCTTCTTCTTGCAATTAAGCACCGCTTGTAATGGTCCAAAATTTGCAGATATGAATTTTGGAATGAACATTGTTAATGTTCTAGGAAAGAAATTGTAATGGCACGATCTTGATTTGTCAAATTACCAGAATATCCTGGAAAAAACCGAATCATCAAGGAAATATTTTCTTGATATTTTAGAGATTAAATATAATAACAGAGTCGTGTAACATGGCACATGATGATGTTACGATCTGTGAATCATCACGTTCTATTTAGAAACTCAGCATGACTTACTGTAATATAATCACGTTCATCAAGTGTCATTATATTATACTAACTCATGCTTCAGCTCCCAACACTACTTCAAAAATATTCTTATTTTAAACTTGAGGGTTTCAGAATTCAGAAACTAAAATAGTTTCTTTTATGATGTAATACAGATAGCGCGAAGAAGTAAATGATTTCAGATAAGAATAATTATGGAAATATCTTTAGAAATATGGAGGATATTTATAATGAAAGATGCGATGATATCTTATAATTTCTAATATCAGAGGATGATGAAGAATATTGTCCGCAGGGGTTTAGAGTCAGGAGCAAGGTATTCGTTAATGACTTCAGCAGGTACTGAATCATTTGGATTATTTGAAGTCAGGTTCAGTCTTTGTGATTTGTCCATAGCCTCCTTCATACTTTGCTCAATCCGGTTTCCAATTCCAAAACTTCTCTTTTTCTGCGCTTTGCTAGCACACTATTCATTGTCATCAAACTTTTTACTGTTAAGGTCGTTTTATAGTTTTTGTTGCTTCATCAACATTTCGAGAACTATTCCGCAGTTCAGGGTGTTTTTCAGAAACTTCACATTCAAGTATGTAAGTCCAGGAGATAGACGTTATATTTACACATATAACTGTTGGCGTAGACATGCTGCGAGGTTTCAAAATACTGATTGCTAATTCTCGATGATTCGTATAGCAATTCTCGTTACAAGATGCGAATGAGTAAATGATGAGGTTTCGATAAATATACTGATTCTTCAGAATGCCCAAGATTAGTGAAGTTGTTGGTAAGTTTATTGCTAATATGGTGGAATATGAAAAGTTCTCCGGTAACAAAAAGGTAATCATATATATCAAGATTATGATAAGGCTACTCTGAATGAAAAAATCGAAGTTGTCTTGCTGGAGCTGTGATATAATTTGCTACTTTGCAAAGGAATTGCAGAGTTATTTTTGCTAATAAATATCAAAGGATCTGACACAGATCTGTGTTGAATTATGACTTTGGTTTCGAGAGCTTTTTAATTACATAACTGTGAGTAATATGTGGTTGAATCATCATCTCGATTGCTCTTTATTTGAAGTGTCTTCAGAAATTTTCGAAGGGTTTGAACACAGATTGTAATCGTTAATATACATTTGATGTTCTAACACAGTTTTGAAGTCAAAGTATATTTTTGAAAGATGTAATAATCTAAAAGTGATGGTACCTGTTATATTTCGTATTGAATTCTGAGGTTTCAAAATCAGAATATGTAATTGGGTTTGAATGAGTATTGTTGTTTTGATTGCTATGAAAGAATGCATATTATTGAGAAAGTAGGAAGTATAGTTGATAATTTGCTTAATCAGATTCGAAGAATGTAACATATTAATTGTGAATATATATATATATATATATATATATATATATATATATATATATATATATATATATATATATATATATATCTCGGGTATTACCTACCCGTTAAAAAAAAAATTTCACAATTAATATTTTGTACAAAAGAATTTTATTACAGTCATTATGAAAATATATATGTATATATTCTCTTCAGATGTAACATAGATTTCAATGAGTCAATACTAAATTAAACTCATTCGATTTATGGTTGAAACCAGAATTGAATAATCCCTTAAAGGCTTTAGAGATTACATAAGTATTTCTTCAATAATATTGAAATTATGAATCAATACTTCGTTATTTGTTGAGATGTGATGTTGGTTTTCGTTAAATTCTTGTGAATTTTGCAAAGTACGAATGATGTTATCTGAAAAGTTTCGGGTACATCAATGATGAAAATGTAAAATCAAATATATACTTGATTTATTATAAATTGGAATTTGTTGAATTGCGATAGAGATTGTAGTTAACGCTGATTAAGTTGCGGCCGAAGGATGTACATTATTGCATATTTGTAATATGAATTAACCGAGTAGTTAAGATTCACACACAATAGCTTAGCACGGAAAGATTTATTTCAAAATATATATATATATATATATATATATATATATATATATATATATATATATATATATATATATATAAAATATACATATAATTTCTTCAGAGAGAATGAGTTAATTCTTCATAACTCGTTGATACAATATACGCGTTGTTGATTCGTAATGATGTACACAGTGATTCTTGAACTGACGAAGTTTGTGATGTTATAGGTGTTGTTGATTCTGATGTTGACTGTACTGACGATGCTGGTGACGCTGACGGTACTGTTGATGCTGTTGGTAAAGCAATTTTAGCTTGTTAATCATACACCATTTTTGTCAGGGTTTCTACTTTTCCTTCTATCATTTTGGTTCGCTTAACTGATTTATGGTTAGGGCTAGATTAGATAATCTCTAAGACATTAGAGATTACATAATCGCCGTGGAATGTTTCTCCAATGAAGTTATGAATTAATACTTCGTCTGTTATTGTTGTTGGTACTCCTTGGTATCTATGGTGCATATGACGTTGATGCTCGTGGGACAGATTGTGAAGTTGAGGTTTATGACATGGTTGTGGTTGGAGGTGGTAATGGTACTGTTGGCGTTGATGATGGTGGTACTGGTAATGCTGCTGGTGCTACTCTTGGTGTTTGTAATCTCTGCACCATATTCTCCAAAGCCACTACCCGAGCGCGAAGCTCGCTGACTTCTTCTATTACACCGGGGTGATTGTCGGTTCGGACGAGCGGATAAATAAAATCTAAAATTTTATGTAATATATAATCGTGATGAGATACTCTGGAAATAAGAGAGAAAATGGTGTTTCAGACAGGTTCGCCGGTAAGTGCTTCAGGTTCGTCAAGAGGGCAATGTGGTGGATGGAAAGGATCACCTTCTTCTTGTCTCCAACGATTGAAGAGGCTACGAACCCATCCCCAATTCATCCAGAATAGATGATGGCTGATTTGTTGGTCCATTCCGGTCATACTACTTTCGAAGCTTGAGTGGGATTCCATTTCGGAATTCGAGTGACTTGAACTAATGACGAATTCCATTTTGTACGATTGAATAAAGGATTTTTCGATATGAAATAATTTTTCCGGCTATCGTGTGGTATTCTAATTACATAGAATATCTATACATATATAGAGCAAAGATTTCGTAGATTACGGAGGAATTTACGAGATATGTCAGGAAAAGTTCATAGTAATAGATACGATAATATATGATTTAGCAGATATGTCAAGATATGAATTTTTGTCTATACACTATTCATGCAATCAATTCAGCAAGACGTGTCTTAGACTAAAAATGATAAGCAGGTAATTTCCTGAGGATGATAAGTAGTTAAGTTTTGACACAAAATGATAAGCAAAACTTTTGACATGCAGACACGGTCGAAGTCCAGATTCACTAATGCATCCTATCGACTTATCAGTTAGACACACTAATGCAGACCTGGTTCGCTAAGACCACCACTCTGATACCAACTTTCATGACCCGCCCTAATCCATAAGAACGAATACATTACACTTGGTTACATCGCGAGGTACTTGACCTCTATATGATACATTTTACAAACATTGCATTCGTTTTTAAAAGACAAACTTTCATTTCATCGAAAGTTGACGGCATGCATACCATTTCATAATATATCCAACTATAATTGACATAATAATAATCTTGATGAACTCGACGACTCGAATGCAACGTCTTTTGAAATATGTCATGAATGACTCCACGTAATATCTCTAATATGAGCAAATGCACAGTGGAAGATTTCTTTCATACCTGAGAATAAACATGCTTTCAAGTGTCAACCAAAAGGTTGGTGAGTTCATTAGTTTAACATAAATAATCATTTCCATCATTTTAATAGACCACAAGATTTTCATTTTCATTTCTCATAAATATACGTCCCATGCATAGAGACAAAAATCATTCATATGGTGAACACCTGGTAACCGACCTTAACAAGATGCATATAGAATATCCCCATCATTCTGGGACTCCCTTCGGAAATGATAAATTCGAATTACTAAAGCATCCGGTACTTTGGATGGGGCTTGTTGGGTCCAATAGATATATCTTTAGGATTCGCGTCAATTAGGGTGTCTGTTCCCTAATTCTTAGATTACCAAACTAAAAAGGGGCATATTCGGTTTAATAATTCAACCATAGAATGTAGTTTCGATTACTTGTGTCTATTTCGTAAAACAGTTATAAAAGCAGCGCATGTATTCTCAGTCTCAAAAATATATATTGCAAAAGCATTTAAAAGGGGAGTAATGAAACTCACCATACTGTATTTCGTAGTAAAAATACACATAACGTCATTGAACAAGTGCAAGGTTGGCCTCGGATTCACGAACCTATATCATTATGTGATACTAACATGCTAGTTGTTATGTGATAGATGTCTAGCTTAGAACTTGTTATCACATTCAGCGACTCCGAACCAGAATCTTCAGATGGTGTTCCAGTCATTAACCTATCCGATAATGAAAATGACACCTTTGGGGAAGAATCACAAGTTCTGGATGAATCAATTGAAGAGGAACTGGAAAGTGATCCTGAGGAGGAAGAAATACAGGAAATTACGAAAGACAAGTTTGAACGAGGAAAGAAACGAAAGGCTACTGAAATGGAAAATCCAAATCCCGAGTCTAGAGAGGATGTTGTGGCACCAACTCCAGCAGATACTTCCACACCTATTTCCGCTATTCCTATTAGTTCTATCCTGACATCCAGTTCTTCGGTTCCTCAGCCAAAATACAGGGAGACAACCAGGATAACCTTTAAGCGATTTCTTTAAACACAAATGCTTTGGGTTAAATGATGCGCTGTTGTTTTAAACCATGGGATCATATAACGTTTTGTATAATATTACTAGTGTGGTTTGCTTAATGTTTGATGTAAGATAAGCATATGTAAAATAGTGAAGTGTGAAATGCAATAATTTTCCATGGTTGAGTATTATTTGGGTGCTAGTAATTGATTTCTGTACTAAGCTATTAAGTATGAACTTTAACGGGTAGGTACTACCCTAGATATAATTATAAAACGCTAATAAGAAGAAAAGGCTTTTATAATAATAACTGGTTCATATTATTAATAAGTTACGATGTACTGTAAATACATACTACATCTATAATATTCCATGTGAATAATTATTTTTTTTCATTCTTATTGAAGATTATGGCGCGATTGAACCGAATGACGGAACAAGAAATCGAGGAACTCATCAATCAGCGAGTGGACGACAGAATGTTATGGGTCGAGGCTGCGAGAGGTGCTGCAGTTAACCCAAATCCTCGTGTGGAATGCACTTATAAAACTTTTCAAGGTTGCAAGCCCTCATCATTCAGTGGAACAGAAGGACCGGTCGGTTTAATCCAGTGGATCGAAAAGAGTGAGTCTATGTTTAAAATCAGTGGTTGTATTGAGAAGGACATGACCAAGTATGCATCGTGCACCTTACAAGATAGTGCACTCACGTGGTGGAAAAACTATGTGAAGGCCGTAGGAGGAGATGTAGCTTATGATACTCCCTGAGAAGAATTCAAAATAATGCTAATCAACGAGTATTGTCCAAGGAACGAGGTTAGGAAGTTGGAAGCTGAATTACGAAGCCTGAAAGTTGTTGGTACTGAACTCTCCAACTACAATCAGCGATTCATGGAATTAGCTTTGCTATGTCCCGAATTAGTACCAACCGAAGAATGGAAGATTGAACTGTACAAAGACGGTTTGCCTAAAAAGGTCAAGGCAAATGTTACAGCATCCAAACCCAAGACTATTCATGAAGCTTTCACCATGGCGAATGAGTTGATGGAGCATATTATTCTAGATAAGAACACCGATGTCAAGACATCGGGAAACAAAAGAAAGTGGGAAGGTAATCATCAACAATCCAACAAGAAACAAGAAACCACGCAAGGTGCGGGTAGGGGTTCGAACTCAGGTTACAAGGGACGAAATCCTTTATGTAACAGATGCCACAAACATCACTCTGGTTATTGTAATGTGGTGTGCAACAATTGTAATCGAAAAGGTCATCTTGCTGAAGATTGTAGGGTTCCCGCTACAAATACAAACGGTACCAAGACTCCTGCCACCAATGCAAATAGAACTGCCTTGGCCACTGTTACTTGTTATGGGTGTGGGAAATAGGGTCATTATAAGAGTCAGTGCCCGAATCCAGAGAAGAATAACGGATCTGCACGTGGAAGAGCATTTGTTATTAATGCTAGAGAGGCGTGCGAAGACCCGGAGCTTGTTACGGGTACGTTTACCATTAATAACTTATCCGCATCTATTATATTTGATACTGGTGCCGATAGAAGTTACGTGTGTAGAGACTTTCACGCTAAATTGAATTGTTCATCATTACCTCTAGATGCTAAGTACATGATTGAGTTAGCTAATGGTAAACTAATTAAAGCCGATAAAATTTGCTGTGATTGTAAAATAAATTTAGCCGGAGAAACATTTAAGATTGATTGGATGCCCGTAGAATTAGGAAGTTTTGATGTAATAGTCGGCATGGACTGGATGTCCAAAATAGGAGCTGAAGTTGTGTGCGCCAAGAAGGCAATTCGCATTCCTCGTAAGGATAAAACGCCAGTAATGATTTATGGAGAGAAGGGTAACTCAAAGCTAAAACTCATTAGTTGTTTGAAAGCATATGTTAATAAAGTCGAAACGAAGGAAAAAGTGAAGAGCATCAACGACGTGCCTGTGGCAAGAGAAATTCCTGAAGTATTTCCGGAAGAGTTACCAGGATTACCTCCATTTAGATCTGTAGAATTTCAAATAGATCTAGTACCGGGAGCTGCACCAGTGGCTCGTGCTCCATATAGACTTGCACCATCTGAGATGAAAGAGTTACAAAGCCAGTTACAAGAATTACTGGACCGTGGTTTCATTCGACCGAGCACTTCACCGTGGGGAGCTCCAATTTTATTCGTCAAGAAGAAAGACGGATCTTTCCGAATGTGTATAGATTATTGTGAATTAAATAAGTTAACTATCAAGAATCGGTATCCACTACCGAGAATTGATGACTTATTTGATCAATTGCAAGGATCATGTGTTTACTCAAAAATCGACCTAAGGTCGGGCTATCATCAACTACGCGTCAAGGAAGAAGATATTCCGAAAACTGCTTTTCGGACACGCTACGGTCATTATGAATTTTTGGTCATGCCGTTTGGATTAACGAATGCGCCAGCTGTATTCATGGACCTCATGAATCGAGTTTGTAGTCCGTATTTAGATAAGTTTGTTATTATTTTCATTGACGATATTCTTATCTATTCCAAGAGTGAGCAAGAGCATGAACAACATTTAAGATTGGTATTAGAATTGTTAAGAAAAGAACAATTATACGCTAAATTTTCTAAGTGTGCGTTTTGGTTGAAAGAAGTGCAATTTCTTGGCCATGTTGTTAATAGCAAAGGAATTCAGGTTGACCCAGCTAAAATTGAGGCCATTGAAAAATGGGAGACTCCTAAGACACCAACGCAGATACGCTAATTTTTGGGTTTAGCTGGTTATTATAGAAGTTTTATTCAAGATTTTTCCCGAATAGCTAAACCATTAACAGCGTTAACACAAAAAGGGAAGAAGTACGAATGGACTTCTGAGCAGGAGAGTGCATTTCAATTACTGAAGAAGAAGTTGACTACAACACCTATTTTATCGTTACCTGAAGGGAACGATGATTTTGAGATATATTGTGACGCTTCGCGACAAGGTTTTGGTTGTGTCCTTATGCAACGGAAGAAAGTTATAGCATACACATCCCGACAATTGAAGATTCATGAGCGGATTTATACGACGCATGATTTAGAATTGGGAGCAGTAGTGTTTGCATTGAAGATATGGAGACACTACTTATATGGGGTTAAATGCACTGTGTTTACCGATCATAAAAGCCTTCAACATATCTTCGATCAGAAACAGCTGAACATGAGGCAACGTAGGTGGGTCGAGCTGATAAACGACTATGATTGTGAGATTCGCTATCATCCCGGGAAAGCGAATGTAGTGGCCGACACTCTAAGCAGAAAGGAACGGGAACCAATTCGAGTACGAGCAATGAACATAAAAATTCCCATGAATCTCAACTCACAAATCAAAGAGGATCAACGAGAAGCTCTTACTAAAGAAAACATAGGAAATGAAATAATGAAGAAGTATGACAAGCAACACGTTATGCGGGAAGACGGAATTCGATATTTTGCAAACCGTATTTGGGTACCGAAGTTGGGTGGATTAAGGAAGTTGATATTGAATGAGGCACATAAGATAAGATACTCGATACATCCTGGAGTTGGAAAGATGTATCAAGATCTTAAGACGCATTATTGGTGGCCTAATTTGAAGACAGACGTTGCAACATATGTTGGGGAATGTTTAACTTGTTCCAAAGTCAAAGCAGAACACCAGAAGCCGTCAGGGTTACTCCAACAACCAGAAATCCCAGAATGGAAATGGGACGGTATTACCATGGATTTCATCACAAAGTTACCTAAGACTGCCTGGGGTTATGACACCATTTGGGTAATAGTTGATCGTCTCACCAAATTTGCACATTTCTTGCCTATAAAGGAAACGGATAGAATGGAGAAACTATTACGATTATACATAAAGGAAATTGTTTCAAGGCATGGAATACCTATTTCCATTATATCCGGTCGTGATAGTAGATTTACATCAAAGTTTTGGCAATCACTACAGGAGGCCCTGGGAACTCGTTTGGATATGAGCACCGCATATCATCCAAAAACTGACGGGCAGAGTGAAAGAACAATTCAGACTCTTGAAGACATGCTCAGGGCATGTGTGATCGATTTTGGAAACGGATGGGATAAATATCTACCATTAGCAGAATTCTCGTATAATAACAGTTATCATGCGAGCATTAAAGCTGCACCATTCGAAGCACTGTATGGAAGGAAGTGTAGATCCCCTATCTGTTGGAATGAAGTAGGAGATCGACAATTAACTGGTCCCGAGATCATACACGAAACGACTGAGAAGATAGTACAAATCAAGGAGAGATTGAAAATAGCCCGTAGTTGCCAAAAGAGCTACGCCGATATTCGAAGGAAACCATTAGAGTTTTAGATCGGTGACATGGTTATGTTAAAGGTGTCACCTTGGAAAAGTGTAATACGTTTCGGTAAAATGGGTAAACTGAACCCAAGGTATGTAGGCCCGTTCAAGATCATCGAACGCATTGGACCGGTAGCTTATCGACTCGAGTTACCGCAACAACTCGCCGGAGTACATAATACATTTCACGTATCAAACCTTAAGAAATGTCTTGCAAAGGAAGATCTCACCATTCCTCTTGAAGAAATCCAAGTCGACGAGAAACTACAATTCATAGAAGAACCAGTCGAAATCATGGACCGTGAAGTTAAACAACTCAAGTAGAGCAACATACCGATCGTTAAGGTTCGTTGGAATGCTCGAAGGGGTCCCGAGTTTACTTGGGAATGAGAGGATCAGATGAAACGAAAGTACCCACATTTGTTTCCCGAGAACGCAAAATAGGTACAATTTTAAAATTTCGGGACGAAATTTATTTAACGGGTAGGTACTGTAACGACCCGGATTTTTCCGATCATTTTATACCTATGAGATTAATATTTACATAAATTAAACCTTACCAACATGATAAGTAATCTAAATTGTTGAGATTTATGTTTTTAAAAAGAGTTTTACACAACGTTTGACCGTCCAATTTGACCGATGATATCACGAACTATATAACAAACGATAATTATACGTTTGTGTATATATATGTATTTATATATTTAACATGATCTAAGAATGGTTTAACATCTTATTGTGTACTAATAACAATAAGTTATAAGTATACTTTGAGACTACTAACTTAAGTTTTCAAAATGATAACTATACGTAACGTTATTTGACATATATACCTTTAACCTATAATACTTATACAAGTATCGTATAAATATGTATTTAATCACTTTTAAAGGGCTTATATACATAAAACAATATAAGTATATTTACAAAAGATAGCTATATTTGAATTCTCGTTCCGTTTCTTCAAAATATCTACATGTATACCTAGAGTATATGTACTCGTATCATACCCAGCTCCTATACGTATTTACTATTAGTATATACACATCACAATCACTTTATTAGCAGCCATGAGTCAGCCAATTTTGGATCTTAGCATGCATGATTAATCAATTTGGCATATTACAAAACTTTTGCACAATATTACAAATTTATACATCTTTTCACCACCATTTATACTCCATTCCAATTTCATTTTTACTACACATTTTCTCTAACCAAAAACGCACTCTTAGGAACCTTAAGTGTTCTTCACAATCTCAGCAAATAACCATAAAGATCTAGCTTCAAAAACAAGCCTTAATCATCATAATAAATTCCTTACAAAAAACTTCAATAATCCTTCCAAAAATACAAGTTTACTTCCAACCTTTTGATCCAACTCCACCACTCTTTTGGTTCTAGGATTTTTCTCATCTTTTACAGTAACTTTGTCCAAGTAACTTGAGGTAGTAACCTTATTCATAACCTTATTCAATTCATATTTATATAGCTATCTTATTTTGTGTTGTAAAATTTTAACAACAAGAACATAGTTTGAATGATTTCAAACTTGTTTGCAAACTAAATAGATCCTTCTAACTTGACTTTTAAAACACTTCAAGACCTGTAATATATCATAATGATATGCTAACTTAACAAGATATAACTTGGTTTTACAAAGAACACCTTAAAAACTGAATCTACGTCGTCGGAGTGCAACCGGGGGCTGTTTTGGGTTGGATAATTAAAAACCATCTTAAGCTTTGATTTGGAAGTTCATATTCTGGAAAAATGATATTTCTAAGTTCATATTCTGGAAAAATGATATTTCTTATGAGTATGTTAACACATAAAAATTTCATGGTTTAACTCAAAGTGTAAGTATTTTTAGAAAAATGATCATTAAATGTTGTTTTTATGATGGAAAATGATCACTTTCATAAGTTTCACCAAAGTTTGACCTATAACCTATGATTTTGAATACAACCTAAGGTATTTTCAGTTTATATTCTTAAAATTTGACTCGATCCAAGGAAGTGGCAAGTTGAACCAACAAAAACGGAGTTGTAATGAAGAAACTACGACTAAAACAAGATCGGGTAACCGAAGCTAGTTTAGCTACGAAAATATTTGGAGAAAAATTAAATTAATCATATATTTCTAATTAATATGATATTTCATATATATTTACTTATGATTTGATTTTATATATTTCAGGACCACCCGTAAACAACACGAGAAGATTAATCATAAGACCTCATGATTGTACGCAACACGTCATTTGACAACACGGTACTTTATGTACGCAACACGTCACTTGACAACATGGTACCATGGGTCGAGATTAATTCTGATCAATACGAATATGATGGGGTCTTTATTTATTTTATTTAAGCAACTAATTGTGGACCACTAACATCGGACTGCTAACTACGGACTAAGAAAATATTAAAAGTATTAAAAGTATATATATATATATATATATATATATATATATATATATATATATATATATATATATATATATATGTAACGATTACTTAAAAAGAAAATATGTTGATATATTATATATATGGTTAGGTTCGTGATATCTATTGGAGACCAAGTCGTGATAAATATCTTCAAGGCAAAAGTGAGTATATAGTCCCACTTTTAAACTCTAAATATTTCGGGATGAGAATACATGCATTTTATGATTTACGTTATGGACACAAGTGATTAAAAATATATATTCTACGTTGAGTTGTACCACTGGTATACTTCCCTGTAACTTGGTAACTATTATTTACATGAGGTATTGTAAACGCGAATCCTGTTGATACATCTATCGGGCCTGACAACCCCAACCGGACTGGACGACCAGTATTCAACGGTTGCACAGTACTTCGTTTCGGTGACTACACTTGGTATGGTGTAGTAAGATTTCATAATAAAGGTAATATGCGACGTTGTTTAATGTTAAGTATGGTTAACAAGTGCTCAACAACTTAGAATATTTTTATTAAAACGTTTATATATGAAATCTTGTGGTCTATATTTATAACGCTGTCGGCATTAAACCTATATCTCACCAACTTTATGTTGACGTTTTAAGCATGTTTATTCTCAGGTGATAACTAAAAGCTTCCGCTGCAACATGTTGAATTTAAGCAAGATCTTGAGTATGCATATTTGTGTCAAAAATAAAACT
Organism: Rutidosis leptorrhynchoides; assembly: GCF_046630445.1. Classification (NCBI taxonomy): domain Eukaryota; kingdom Viridiplantae; phylum Streptophyta; class Magnoliopsida; order Asterales; family Asteraceae; genus Rutidosis; species Rutidosis leptorrhynchoides. Next base: position 419,382,501 of record NC_092334.1, read on the forward strand.
GCATATCGGAGGATTTGTAATGTAAAATATGTTGGAGGTCGTATTGTTATTATCACATGTAAAGTTTGTAAGTGTAAGATTATTGCTAAACGATAATCATTATTAAGTTGTTTAAACCTTGTATTTGTAATAAAATCTATGGTTTGTATTGTAAATATGAATGCAGTTTTTGAAAAATGTCGCATATAGAGGTCAATACCTCGCGATGAAATCATATGTTATTGTATTCGTCCTTATGGTTAAGGTCGGGTTATGACATAAATTGTATGTTAGCTACTAAGTATGAACTTAACGGGTAGGTATTACCCGAATTAAAACTTATAAAACGCTAATATGAAGAAAAAGCTTTTATAAATGAGTTCATATTATGCTACGGAATACTATTGACTACTCTTAATATTCTATATTATTAACTTAATTCTTTTGGCTATTTTTGAAGGAAATGGCACCGACTACTCGTCAGAACTTGAACATGAGTGAGGAAGACTTCCGTGCTTCCCTTGCAGCAAATATAGCCGCAGTACATGCTGCAATGCAAACAACAATAACTCAGGGTCTAGCAGTGGAGTTAACTCCACAGGAAATCGTGTAGGATGCTCTTACAAGGCTTTCACTGCCTGTAAACCTCTGGAATTCGATGGAACTGAAGGACTAGTCGGACTGAAACAATGGACCGAAAAGGTCGAATCTGTGTTTGCTATAAGCAAATGTGCTGAGGAAGATAAGGTAAAGTACGCCACGCATACCTTCACAGGTAGTGCGTTAACATGGTGGAATACCTATCTCGAACAAGTGCGACAAGATACTGCATACGCACTACCGTGGTCATCATTCAAACACTTAATGAACGAGCAGTACCGTCCCAGAAACGAGGTCAATAAGCTCAAGGTAGAGCTTAGAGGGTTACGAACACAAGGGTTTGATATTACCACGTACGAACGACGATTCACAGAGTTGTGCCTATTGTGTCCGGGAGCGTTCGAAGATGAAGAATAGAAAATCGACGCATTTGTAAAAGGGTTACCGAAAAGGATCCAAGAGGATATAAGTTCACACGAGCCCGCTGTAGTGACCCGAACTTTTCCATGTTTATATATATTAATTGAGATTGATATTTACATGATTAAATGTTTCCAACATGTTAAGCAATCAAACTTCTTAAGACTTGATTAATTGAAATATGTTTCATATAGACAATTGACCACCCAAGTTGACCGGTGATTCACGAACGTTAAAACTTGTAAAAACTATATGATGACATATATATGGATATATATATATATATATATATATATATAGTTAACATGATACTATGATAAGTAAACATATCATTAAGTATATTAACAATGAACTACATATGTAAAAACAAGACTACTAACTTAATGATTTTTAAACGAGACATATATGTAACGATTATCGTTGTAAAGACATTTAATGTATATATATCATATTAAGAGATATTCATACATGATAATATCATGATAATATAATAATTTAAAATCTCATTTGATATTATAAACATTGGGTTAACAACATTTAACAAGATCGTTAACCTAAAGGTTTCAAAACAACACTTACATGTAACGACTAACGATGACTTAACGACTCAGTTAAAATGTATATACATGTAGTGTTTTAATATGTATTTATACACTTTTGAAAGACTTCAATACACTTATCAAGATACTTCTACTTAACAAAAATGCTTACAATTACATCCTCGTTCAGTTTCATCAACAATTCTACTCGTATGCACCCGTATTCGTACTCGTACAATACACAGCTTTTAGATGTATGTACTATTGGTATATACACTCCAATGATCAGCTCTTAGCAGCCCATGTGAGTCACCTAACACATGTGGGAACCATCATTTGGCAACTAGCATGAAATATCTCATAAAATTACAAAAATATGAGTAATCATTCATGACTTATTTACATGAAAACAAAATTACATATCCTTTATATCTAATCCATACACCAACGACCAAAAACACCTACAAACACTTTCATTATTCAATTTTCTTCATCTAATTGATCTCTCTCAAGTTATATCTTCAAGTTCTAAGAGTTCTTCATATATTCTACAAGTTCTAGTTACATAAAATCAAGAATACTTTCAAGTTTTCTAGCTCACTTCCAATCTTGTAAGGTGATCATCCAACCTCAAGAAATCTTTGTTTCTTACAGTAGGTTATCATTCTAATACAAGGTAATAATCATATTCAAACTTTGGTTCAATTTCTATAACTATAACAATCTTATTTCAAGTGATGATCTTACTTGAACTTGTTTTCGTGTCATGATTCTGCTTCAAGAACATCGAGCCATCCAAGGATCCGTTGAAGCTAGATCCATTTTTCTCTTTTCCAGTAGGTTTATCCAAGGAACTTAAGGTAGTAATGATGTTCATAACATCATTCTATTCATATATATAAAACTATCTTATTCGAAGGTTTAAACTCCTAATCACTAGAACATAGTTTAGTTAATTCTAAACTTGTTCGCAAACAAAAGTTAATCCTTCTAACTTGACTTTTAAAATTAACTAAACACATGTTCTATATCTATATGATATGCTAACTTAATGATTTAAAACCTGGAAACACGAAAAACACCGTAAAACCGGATTTACGCCGTCGTAGTAACACCGCGGGCTGTTTTGGGTTAGTTAATTAAAAACTATGATAAACTTTGATTTAAAAGTTGTAATTCTGAGAAAATGATTTTTATTATGAACATGAAACTATATCCAAAAATTATGGTTAAACTCAAAGTGGAAGTATGTTTTCTAAAATGGTCATCTAGACGTCGTTCTTTCGACTGAAATGACTACCTTTACAAAAATGACTTGTAACTTATTTTTTCCGACTATAAACCTATACTTTTCTGTTTAGATTCATAAAATAGAGTTCAATATGAAACCATAGCAATTTGATTCACTCAAAACGGATTTAAAATGAAGAAGTTATGGGTAAAACAAGATTGGATAATTTTTCTCATTTTAGCTACGTGAAAATTGGTAACAAATCTATTCCAACCATAACTTAATCAACTTGTATTGTATATTATGTAATCTTGAGATACCATAGACACGTATACAATGTTTCGACCTATCATGTCGACACATCTATATATATTTCGAAACAACCATAGACACTCTATATGTGAATGTTGGAGTTAGCTATACAGGGTTGAGGTTGATTCCAAAATATATATAGTTTGAGTTGTGATCAATACTGAGATACGTATACACTGGGTCGTGGATTGATTCAAGATAATATTTATCGATTTATTTCTGTACATCTAACTGTGGACAACTAGTTATAGGTTACTAACGAGGACAGCTGACTTAATAAACTTAAAACATCAAAATATATTAAAAGTGTTGTAAATATATTTTGAACATACTTTAATATATATGTATATATTGTTATAGGTTCGTGAATCAACAGTGGCCAAGTCTTACTTCCCGACGAAGTAAAAATCTGTGAAAGTGAGTTATAGTCCCACTTTTAAAATCTAATATTTTCGGGATGAGAATACATGCAAGTTTTATAAATGATTTACAAAATAGACACAAGTACGTGAAACTACATTCTATGGTTGAATTATCGAAATCGAATATGCCCCTTTTTATTAAGTCTGGTAATCTAAGAATTAGGGAACAGACACCCTAATTGACGCGAATCCTAAAGATAGATCTATTGGGCCCAACAAGCCCCATCCAAAGTACCGGATGCTTTAGTACTTCGAAATTTATATCATATCCGAAGGGTGTCCCGGAATGATGGGGATATTCTTATATATGCATCTTGTTAATGTCGGTTACCAGGTGTTCACCATATGAATGATTTTTATCTCTATGTATGGGATGTGTATTGAAATATGAAATCTTGTGGTCTATTATTATGATTTGATATATATAGGTTAAACCTATAACTCACCAACATTTTTGTTGACGTTTTAAGCATGTTTATTCTCAGGTGATTATTAAGAGCTTCCGCTGTCGCATACTTAAATAAGGACGAGATTTGGAGTCCATGCTTGTATGATATTGTGTAAAAACTGCATTCAAGAAACTTATTTTGTTGTAACATATTTGTATTGTAAACCATTATGTAATGGTCGTGTGTAAACAGGATATTTTAGATTATCATTATTTGATAATCTGCGTAAAGCTTTTTAAAACCTTTATCTATGAAATAAAGGTTATGGTTTGTTTTAAAAATGAATGCAGTCTTTGAAAAACGTCTCATATACAGGTCAAAACCTCGCAACGAAATCAATTAATATGGAACGTTTTTAATCAATAAGAACGGGACATTTCAGTTGGTATCAGAGCGTTGGTCTTAGAGAACCAGAATTTTGCATTAGTGTGTCTTATCGAGTTTGTTAGGATGCATTAGTGAATCTGGACTTCGACCGTGTTTACTTGAAAAATGATTGCTTAACAAATTTTGTTGGAAACTATATATTTTTAACATGTGAATATTATGTGATATATTAATCTCTTAACGCGTTTGATATTATGTGATAGATGTCTACCTCTAGAACAAGTCCCATTGACTCACCTAATAATAATGAAGAGTCAAATGTAAATTGGAATGATTCGTGGACTGATTCACAAGTTCCCGAAGAGGAACCGGAAGAAGAGTCGGAACCGAAAGAAGAATCGGAACCGGAAGAAGAATCGGAACTAGATGAAGAAATAGAACCGGTGGGGGAAATAATAAAACGGTTAAGTAAAAGAAAATCCTCAACCAACCGACCAAGGTTAATTATGGTCAATGGTGTTTCCGCCAAGGAAGCAAAATATTGGGAGGATTACCAATTCTCCGATGAATCGGATTCCGACGAGAATTCCGATGATGTTATAGAAATTACCCCAACTGAATTTAAAAAGGCAAAAGAAAATAATAAGGGAAAGGGCATAAAAATAGAGAAATCTAATTCCAACCCCGATGAACTTTATATGTATCATCAACCCCCGAAGTCCTTAAGTTGTAACAATGACCCGGGAACCTCTAAACCACCAGGTTTTTCTAAACCAATGTGGAAAATTACGGCTCGTATTAGGGGAACATCATATATCCCTAGAAACTTGGCAAAACGAACCAAAACCGAAGAAGAAGAAACAAGCGAGTCGGAATAAGATAGTTGTATTCGTGTGGTGTAATATATGTAATATAGTGTGCTTATGCTTTATGATATATGTAAAAATTGTTTGTATTAATAAGTATTTTTTTTATGAATCTAACTCTTGTCTATTTTACAGTATAAAAACACAAAATGGATAGACAACCCAATATTTTAAGAGACCTACCCGGAGACATGATTGATGAAATCTTGTCTAGAGTCGGTCAGAATTCTTCGGCACAACTATTTAAGGCGAGATCAGTTTGTAAGACATTCGAAGAACGTTCCAAGAATGCCTTGGTTTATAAAAGGCTTTCGTTCGAAAGATGGGGGATATCACATTGGGAAATCCATAAATTACGATGTGTTTACTTTGACGCATATATTGCGGGGAACCCAAATGCTATTTTACGCAATGGGTTAAGAAATTATTTTGACTCAAAATATCCGAATATTGGACTTCGTGATTTAGAAAAAGCGGCTAACATGCAACATAAAGAAGCATGTTATGCTTACGGATTAGTAATGTTCGCTTCTCACCAAAGTGAGAACAAGAACATCGGGCTACAACTATTAAACAAAACATTCCCACAAGTGACGGAGTCGGTAATTGGGGTAAGAAATGAGGTTTTTAGATTGTTACGGGACTGTTGGCCATTACGTAACCCTCGTCCCTTTGACGACGTTACAACACGCTGTCTTATCAACGGCCATAACGGTTATGTTCCACAAGACCAAGGATGGGAAGTAATCCTAGTAAAACTAGAATGCATGACTTGTTTCTGGACGTATGAATTACGTGTCTTTATTGCCTTTGCTGAACGACTTGTGTACTAGCTAGAATTATCTTCACAACCATCTTGTATTAAATTTATTGTGTGCTATATTTCATGCTATATGTAAAATAAGCGGTATTGTAAGTTTGTAAAATATTGTGTAAAAGTTTGAACGCGAAATATTATTATAATCAGTTTTTCATATAGAATTGTAGTAGTTGAATTGTATATTAGCTACTAAGTATGAACTTAACGGGTAGGTACTACCCGAATTTAAACTTATAAAACGCTAATATGAAGAAAAATCTTTTATAAATGAGTTCATATTATGCTACGAAATACTATTAACTACTCTTCATATTCTGTATGATTAACTTGTTCCATTTGACTATTTTGAAGGAAATGGCACCGACTACTCGACACACCGTGAATATGAATGAAGAAGAATTCCGTACTTTTCTAGCTTCAAACATAGCCGCAGTACAGGCTGCGCTACATACCAACAATAACCTTGGATCTAGCAGTACAGGAAATCGTGTAGGATGCACCTACAAAGAATTCACTGCCTGCAAACCTTTGGAATTTGATGAAACCGAAGGACCGATCGGATTGAAACGGTGGACCGAGAAGGTCGAATCGGTGTTTGCCATAAGTAAGTGTACTGAAGAGGACAAAGTGAAGTACGCTACGCATACCTTCACAGGTTCTGCGTTAACATGGTGGAATACCTATCTAGAGCAAGTGGGACAAGATGATGCGTACGCACTACCGTGGTCAGCATTCAAGCACTTGATGAACGAGAAGTACCGTCCCAGAACCGAGGTCAATAAGCTCAAGACAGAACTTAGAGGGTTACGAACTCAAGGATTTGATATTACCACGTACGAAAGACGATTCACAGAATTGTGCCTATTGTGTCCGGGAGCTTTCGAAGATGAGGAAGAGAAGATTGACGCGTTTGTGAAAGGATTACCGGAAAGAATCCAAGAAGATATAAGTTCACACGAGCCCGCCTCCATACAACAGGCATGTAAAATGGCTCACAAACTAGTGAACCAGATTGAAGAAAGAATTAAAGAACAGACTGCTGAAGAGGCCAATGTGAAGCAAGTCAAAAGAAAGTGGGAGGAAAACGGTGATAAGAATCACCAATACAACAACAACAGCAATTACAACAATAATCGCAACAATTATCCCAACAATCGCAACATCAATCGTAACTACAACAAACGGCCAAACAACAACAACAACAACAACAACAACAACAACTACAACAATCATCCCAACAACAATAATAACCGCAACAACAACAACAATCAGAAGCAGCTATGCCAAAGGTGTGAAAAGTATCACTCGGGGTTCTGCACCAAATTTTGCAACAAGTGTAAAAGAAATGGTCATAGCGCAGTGAAGTGTGAGGTCTACGGACCAGGGGTTAACAGAACGAAAGGAACAAATGGTGTCGGAACGAGTAATGGCGGAGCAAGTAGTGTCGGAGCAAGTTATGGCAATGTAGTTTGTTATAAATGTGGAAAACCGGGCCACATTATTAGAAATTGCCCGAACCAGGAGAACACGAATGGACAAGGCCGCGAAAGAGTTTTCAATATTAATGCGGCAGAGGCACAGGAAGACCCGGAGCTTGTTACGGGTACGTTTCTTATTGACAATAAATCTGCTTACGTTTTATTTGATTCGGGTGCGGATAGAAGCTATATGAGTAGAGATTTTTGTGCTAAATTAAGTTGTCCATTGACGCCTTTGGATAGTAAATTTTTACTCGAATTAGCAAATGGTAAATTAATTTCAGCAGATAATATATGTCGGAATCGAGAAATTAAACTGGTTAGCGAAACATTTAAGATTGATTTGATACCAGTAGAGTTAGGGAGTTTTGATGTGATAATCGGTATGGACTGGTTGAAAGAAGTGAAAGCAGAGATCGTTTGTTACAAAAATGCAATTCGCATTATACGAGAAAAAGGAAAACCCTTAATGGTGTACGGAGAAAAGGGCAACACGAAGCTACATCTTATTAGTAATTTGAAGGCACAAAAACTAATAAGAAAAGGTTGCTATGCTGTTCTAGCACACGTAGAGAAAGTACAAACTGAAGAAAAGAGCATCAATGATGTTCCCATTGCAAAAGAATTTCCTGATGTATTTCCGAAAGAATTACCAGGATTACCCCCACATCGATCCGTTGAATTTCAAATAGATCTTGTACCAGGAGCTGCACCAATAGCTCGTGCTCCTTACAGACTCGCACCCAGCGAGATGAAAGAACTGCAAAGCCAATTACAAGAACTTTTAGAGCGTGGTTTCATTCGACCAAGCACATCACCGTGGGGAGCTCCTGTTTTGTTTGTCAAGAAGAAAGATGGTACATTCAGGTTGTGTATCGACTACCGAGAGTTGAACAAACTTACCATCAAGAACCGCTACCCACTACCGAGAATCGACGACTTATTTGATCAACTACAAGGCTCGTCTGTTTATTCAAAGATTGACTTACGTTCCGGGTATCATCAAATGCGGGTGAAAGAAGATGATATTCCAAAGACTGCTTTCAGAACACGTTACGGTCATTACGAGTTTATGGTCATGCCGTTTGGTTTAACTAATGCACCAGCTGTGTTCATGGACCTTATGAACCGAGTGTGTGGACCATACCTTGACAAGTTTGTCATTGTTTTCATTGATGACATACTTATTTACTCAAAGAATGACCAAGAACACGGTGAACATTTGAGAAAGGTGTTAGAAGTATTGAGGAAGGAAGAATTGTACGCTAAGTTTTCAAAGTGTGCATTTTGGTTGGAAGAAGTTCAATTCCTCGGTCACATAGTGAACAAAGAAGGTATTAAGGTGGATCCGGCAAAGATAGAAACTGTTGAAAAGTGGGAAACCCCGAAAACTCCGAAACACATACGCCAGTTTTTAGGACTAGCTGGTTACTACAGAAGGTTCATCCAAGACTTTTCCAGAATAGCAAAACCCTTGACTGCATTAACGCATAAAGGGAAGAAATTTGAATGGAATGATGAACAAGAGAAAGCGTTTCAGTTATTGAAGAAAAAGCTAACTACGGCACCTATATTGTCATTGCCTGAAGGGAATGATGATTTTGTGATTTATTGTGACGCATCAAAGCAAGGTCTCGGTTGTGTATTAATGCAACGAACGAAGGTGATTGCTTATGCGTCTAGACAATTGAAGATTCACGAACAAAATTATACGACGCATGATTTGGAATTAGGCGCGATTTTTTTTGCATTAAAGACTTGGAGGCACTACTTATAGGGGGTCAAAAGTATTATATATACCGACCACAAAAGTCTTCAACACATATTTAATCAAAAACAACTGAATATGAGGCAGCGTAGGTGGATTGAATTATTGAATGATTACGACTTTGAGATTTGTTACCACCTGGGGAAGGCAAATGTGGTTGCCGATGCCTTAAGCAGGAAGGACAGAGAACCCATTCGAGTAAAATCTATGAATATAATTATTCATAATAACCTTACTACTCAAATAAAGGAGGCGCAACAAGGAGTTTTAAAAGAGGGAAATTTAAAGGATGAAATACCCAAAGGATCAGAGAAGCATCTTAATATTCGGGAAGACGGAACCCGGTATAGGGCTGAAAGGATTTGGGTACCAAAATTTGGAGATATGAGAGAAATGGTACTTAGAGAAGCTCATAAAACCAGATACTCAATACATCCTGGAACGGGGAAGATGTACAAGGATCTCAAGAAACATTTTTGGTGGCCGGGTATGAAAGCCGATGTTGCTAAATACGTAGGAGAATGTTTGACGTGTTCTAAGGTCAAAGCTGAGCATCAGAAACCATCAGGTCTACTTCAACAACCCGAAATCCCGGAATGGAAATGGGAAAACATTACCATGGATTTCATCACTAAATTGCCAAGGACTGCAAGTGGTTTTGATACTATTTGGGTAATAGTTGATCGTCTCACCAAATCAGCACATTTCCTGCCAATAAGAGAAGATGACAAGATGGAGAAGTTAGCACGACTGTATTTGAAGGAAGTCATCTCCAGACATGGAATACCAATCTCTATTATCTCTGATAGGGATGGCAGATTTATTTCAAGATTCTGGCAGACATTACAGCAAGCATTAGGAACTCGTCTAGACATGAGTACTGCCTATCATCCACAAACTGATGGGCAGAGCGAAAGGACGATACAAACGCTTGAAGACATGCTACGAGCATGTGTTATTGATTTCGGAAACAGTTGGGATCGACATCTACCGTTAGCAGAATTTTCCTACAACAACAGCTACCATTCAAGCATTGAGATGGCGCCGTTTGAAGCACTTTATGGTAGAAAGTGCAGGTCTCTGATTTGTTGGAGTGAAGTGGGGGATAGACAAATTACGGGTCCGGAGATTATACAAGAAACTACCGAGAAGATCATCCAAATTCAACAACGGTTGAAAACCGCCCAAAGTCGACAAAAGGGCTACGCTGACATTAAAAGAAAAGATATAGAATTTGAAATTGGAGAGATGGTCATGCTTAAAGTTGCACCTTGGAAAGGCGTTGTTCGATTTGGTAAACGAGGGAAATTAAATCCAAAGTTTATTGGACCATTCAAGATTATTGATCGTGTCGGACCAGTAGCTTACCGACTTGAGTTACCTCAACAACTCGCGGCTGTACATAACACTTTCCACGTCTCGAATTTGAAGAAATGTTTTGCTAAAGAAGATCTCACTATTCCGGTAGATGAAATCCAAATCAACGAAAAACTTCAATTCATCGAAGAACCCGTCGAAATAATGGATCGTGAGGTTAAAAGACTTAAGCAAAACAAGATACCAATTGTTAAGGTTCGATGGAATGCTCGTAGAGGACCCGAGTTCACCTGGGAGCGTGAAGATCAGATGAAGAAGAAATACCCGCATCTATTTCCAGAAGATTCGTCAACACCTTCAACAGCTTAAAATTTCGGGACGAAATTTATTTAACGGGTAGGTACTGTAGTGACCCGAACTTTTCCATGTTTATATATATTAATTGATATTGATATTTACATGATTAAATGTTTCCAACATGTTAAGCAATCAAACTTCTTAAGACTTGATTAATTGAAATATGTTTCATATAGACAATTGACCACCCAAGTTGACCGGTGATTCACGAACGTTAAAACTTGTAAAAACTATATGATGACATATATATGGATATATATATATATAGTTAACATGATACTATGATAAGTAAACATATCATTAAGTATATTAACAATGAACTACATATGTAAAAACAAGACTACTAACTTAATGATTTTTAAACGAGACATATATGTAACGATTATCGTTGTAAAGACATTTAATGTATATATATCATATTAAGAGATATTCATACATGATAATATCATGATAATATAATAATTTAAAATCTCATTTGATATTATAAACATTGGGTTAACAACATTTAACAAGATCGTTAACCTAAAGGTTTCAAAACAACACTTACATGTAACGACTAACGATGACTTAACGACTAAGTTAAAATGTATATACATGTAGTGTTTTAATATGTATTTATACACTTTTGAAAGACTTCAATACACTTATCAAAATACTTCTACTTAACAAAAATGCTTACAATTACATCCTCGTTCAGTTTCATCAACAATTCTACTCGTATGCACCCGTATTCGTACTCGTACAATACACAGCTTTTAGATGTATGTACTATTGGTATATTGTGATGACCCGGAAATTTCCAACCAAATTTAAACTTTAATCTTTATATTATTCCGACACGATAAGCAAAGTTTGTTAAGTTAAATCTCAAAGTTATTAAAATGTGTTCATACATTCATTTAACCTCGACCAAACTCCGACGATTCACGAACTAGTAAATGAACGTTTATGATTATATATGTATATGTGAATATATATTATAACTTGAGACATAAACAAAATATTAGATTTAATACTTTACATGATTGTATCTGTTTTAAAATGTTTATCGATGGAATTAGAAGATAAGATCAAATAATTGAATTATCAGATACATTGAATTATGATTATGGGTCTCTGTTATGAGGTCCACTTTGAATTAGGAAAACCTTACCTTTTAACGGTATTCAGAATATTTGGTAAGTGATTTACATGAAAGATCAAAAGTGTTATTAGATTTCCTAAACAAAATAAACTTTGAACTATTATTAGTTTTGAAAAACTAAATATATATTATTACGTTAACATTTCCATTATACGATATGTACGAGTTTATATTTTAAAATGACAATATTTATATATTTTGATCTCGTCATAAAACGTCCCAATTTAAAATAATATATTTTGATAAACTACGAGTCACTGATTTATAGAAGCAAATAACCACAACGCTCAATTTTATAAGGTTACATTTTTGTAAGACAATTAATTGATAAGTAAAACAAATTATTAATAAGTGTACACGTCACGGGACATAAAAGACTAGTTTTCTAAACGTACGAAAGTGCGCCCGAAAAACCAAAAGTGGTACATAAGTCGTGAGATCATGTCCGTGTCATTTTTGTAAAAATTATATTTTTACCATGAACGTGAATAAAATATAATATATAATTAATCATATGAATTAAATATATATTTATATATAATATTATTAAATAAACAAATGGTACGTAAGTTTTTTTTCAAAAACAAAAGATCACGGGTCATAATTGATGACCACTTTTTCATACTAACAACACGTTTTTTTTTTACTTTTATTTTTATTATTTATTTATTTATTATACTATTATAATTATATAATTATATTATTATTATTATTATCATTATTATTATTATTATTATTATTATTATACATAAAATATTACGACAAGGGCATATGCGAACGAATTCAAAATGAGTTTTTCGAAGTAGGATAGGGCTAAGGAAATTATGGGTTATAGCTATGGAGGTGATGGGTAATGGTCATGGGTATGCTCGTGAGGTCAATTTAGTGTTTATCATCTCCGTTGCGTTCGCGTACCTTTCCTGCAATATTGAATCTCAATATTGATACGTGAGCACTCATAACTTAACTTTTATTTATTAATTCGTGAAACAAACGTATAAGTATTTTAGACATGGACACACTTATTTGATGAAAAGGTTATTATTGCAACGTTTATAAACCACTTTGACATCAGACCAACTTGATATATATATCAAGTCTTGTAACTACCACTTTACCTATGTGATTAAAAATTAACCATTTCATATACATAATTATTTATATATTTAGATTGCATAAAAGTGAACTTGTATAGGGACATCGATTTTGCTAGGATACATACATGTGACAAAATGAGAGTTGGTCAAATGACGTTTGAAAAAGTCGAGCCGTCTTCGTTTACCAAATGATTATTTACTACTATACACCCTCAAAGTAAATTAAATTACATGATAGTAAACGTTTAAAGACTTTTAGTTGCAAACAAATTTGGTCACGGATTATGTTAAGCATCAACAAAAACTCACGGATTTTTGGACAACTTTGATGACTACTAAGTCTTTCTTTTTCTTTTTGCACGTAGTGCTGGACACAAATGTTCTTGCTTTAATGACACAACCGAGAACCACATCGAAATATATATATTCCATATATTTTTTTTTAGTCTAACTCTCAAACATATATAAATATATGCTTGGTATTGGTAGAACATTACTACCACTCGGTTCTATTTCAAATTCTTTGGCATTTCACATTTGAGTTGGAATGTTATAAAAATGATAAATATTATTACGGAGTAGATTTTCTTTTTTTGAAACTACACACGCAAATGAACAATATTACTCCGTGTTATTTCTAGTTAAATTCCTAGATTAGTAGTATGGTGCCGTAATAAGTATGGGTGTATATTTTTTTTTCGGGTTTCAAACCGTTCAAAACTAAAGAAATTATTAGTATTGGTTGGGGGTGTTGTTCGTGAATCCAAGGCCAACCCTACAATTGTTTAATGTCGTAATATGTATTTTTACTACAAAATACATTAGGTGAGTTTCATTTGCTCCCTTTTTAATTGTTTTTGCAATATATAATTTTGGGCTGAGAATACATGCACTGCTTTTATAAATGTTTTACGAAATAGAGACAAGTGATCAAAAATGATAATTCTGCGGATTGATGTGCTAGGTAATTTAGTTGCATGTTATAAGAGCATGTGAGCGTGAATCCTAAAGATAGATCTATCGGGCTTAATACCCCCATCCTGTAGGCTGCACTAGACATAAGAACTAGTGGGCGGATGTTTAGTACTTCGAGGATTATTTATACACTTACGAGTGTACGTATCCATCTTTGCGAAGATGACTTATTATATTATTGTTAAGGTTGGTTACTGAGGCCTCAACATAAGCAGAATGATTTTCATACACTTGCGAGTGTATTATGTTTATAATTATGAAATCTTGTGGTCTATTAAAATTGATGAAAATGAAATGATTATGATAAACTAATGAACTCACCAACCTTTTGGTTGATACTTTAAAGCATGTTTATTCTCAGGTTCGAAAGATATCTTCTGCTGTGCATTAGCTCATTTTAAGGATAAAATTGGAGTTACTCTTGACATTTTTCAAAAGACGTTGCATTCGAGTCATTGAAGTTCATTAGAGATTATTATTAAGTAAATGACGGAATAGGTCATTTATAGTTTGGATATTATGAAATGGTATGCATACCTATCAGATTATGAGAAAGTGAAAGTTTGTTTATTTATAACGAGTGCAATGTTTGTAAAAAAAATGTATCATATAGAGGTCAAGTACCTCGCGATGTAACCAACTATTGTGATTCGTTTATAATCGATATGGACTTTGTCCGGATGGATTAGGAGCGGTCCTTTCAGTTGGTATCAGAGCGGTGGTCTTAGCGAACCATGTCTGCATTAGTGTGTCTAACTGATAAGATGTTAGGATGCATTAGTGAGTCTGGACTTCGACCGTGTCTGCATGTCAAAAGTTTTGCTTATCATTTTGTGTCGAAAATCATCTATTATCATCCGTAAGAAATTACCTGCTTATCACTCTTAAGTCTAGACACGTCTTGCTGCATTAATTGCATGATTAGTGTATAGACAAAATTCATATCTTAGCGTATCTGCTAATTCGTATCTACGCGTATCTGTTACTGCAAACTTTGCCTGACATATTCCGTAAATTCCTCCGTAATTTACGAGATCTATTGCTCTATATATATAGATATTCTATGTAATTAGAATACCATTCGATATTCGAAAATCATTTCATATCAAAAAAATCCTTTATTCAATCGTACGAAATGGACTTCGTTATCGATTCAAGCTCCTCAGATTCCGAAATGGAATCCCACTCAAGTTCCGAAAGTAGTGTGACCGTAATGGATCAACCAATTTCCCATCATCTATTCTGGATGAACTGGGGATGGGTTCGTAGCCTCCTCAATCATTGAAGACAAGAAGAAGGTGATCCTTTCCATCCACCACATTGCCCTCTTGACGATGAACCTGAAGCACTTACCGGCGAACCTATTCGGGAAACCATTTTCTCTCTCATCTCCAGAGTATCTCATCACGATTATATACTACATCAGATTTTAGATTACATTTATCCGCTCGTCCAAACCGACAATCACCCCGGTGTAATAGAAGAAGTCAACGAGCTTCGCGCTCGGGAGTGGCTTTGGAGAATACGGTGCGAAGTTTACAACCACCATCAGCAGCACCAGCAGCGTAACCAGTACCACCAGTAACATCCACATCACAAGTCTCGATACTAAAAGCATCAACAGCATCACCAGCATCAACAGGTATTGCCATCATCCACACCAACTTTATCATTACCACCACCAATAATCACATCCGCATCACACACCTCAATATCACAATCTGTACCTCAGATATCAACATCACATGCCATAGATATCAAGGAATACCAACATCAACAAACGACGAAGTAGTGACTCATAACTTCATCGGAGAAACATTCTACGGCGATTATGTAATCTCTAAAGTCTTAGAGATTATCTATTCTAACCCTAGCCATAAATCAGATGAGTAAACCAAAATGATAGAAGGAAGAATAGAAACCCTGACAATAATGGTGCGCGGCTTACAAGCTATACTTGTTTTACCAACAGTATCAGCAGTACCCTTAACCTCACCAGCACAATCATTATTGTCAACTTCGTTAAAATCGTCAGCACCTCTATCATCGCGAACTCCGTCAGTTCAAGAATCACTGTGGAAACCATTACGAATTAATAACAAGTATATTGTAACAACGAGTTATGAAGTAGTAACTCAGTCCTCCGAAGAATTTATATGTATATCTTATATATATAAAATTTTAAACCATGATAATTCTTTCCGTACTAAGCTATTATATATGGAACTTAACTATCCGGTTAATTCATATTACTAATATGCTATGATGTACATTCTTTGTTAACATTAATCATTGTTAACCACAAACTCTTTTTCAACTTAATGAATCTTATTCCATAATAAAGCAAGCGTATCATTCAATGACATGTTTGATTATACACTTTCGTCACCGATGTACTCAAAACCTTTCGAACAACATCATTCGTATCTTGCGAAGTTTACAAGAATTTCACAAATACCAACATCATGCATCGACAAATAACGAAGTATTGATGAATTCAATCACCTTGAAGAAATACTCCGTAAAAGTTATGAAATTTCTAAAGTTTACTCAATTCTAGTTTCAACCGTAAATCAAATGAGTTTAATTTAATATTAACTCATTAAATCTATGTTATATCTGAAGAAAATATACACAAATATATTTTCATAAAGATAGTAATTAAAAATTCTCTTGTACAAGAGATTAATTGTGAAATTTTTTTTAACGGGTAGGTAATACCCGAGAGATATATGAAATTCACAATTAATATGTTATATTCTTCGAATCTGATTCAGCAAATTATTCCATATACTCCTTATTTTCACAACGATATGCATTCGTTCGTAAGAATCAAAGCAACCCTTCACATTCAAACTGGATTACATATTCTGATTTTGACAAATCAAAATCCAAGTCGAGATATAACCGATATCATCACTCTTGGATTTCTATATCTTTCAAAGCTATACTTTGACTTCAAAACTGTGATTGGAGATCACTCTTATTCGTAACACTCAAAAGGATTTGAGAATCAATCGAGATTCAAGACGATTTCATTCTTTGGATATTGACAATGACAAATCTGCATTTAAAACACTTCGAAATTCCTGACGACACCTTATTATAACCAGAAGTATATACGATTACCCTTTTGTTACCGGAGAACCATTTATGTTCCATCGTATTATCATCAGATGTACCAGCAGCTTCATTATCCCCTGACTTTAACTTCTCCGAAAAGTCATTATATTAAAACCTTATCATATATTCATCCGCGTCTTACAACAAGAATCGCCACGTCAATTTCCAGAAATCAGCAATCAGTATTTTGAAATCTCGTAGAGTTCTACTTCGATAGTAATATATACACATATAACGTCTATCTTCAAGAATTGCAGATTTCGAATGTGAAGTTTCTGAAAAACACTCTGAACTGTAAGCTAGTTCTCGAAATGCCAATGAAGCAGCAAAAACTGTAAACGACTTTAACGGTCAAAAGTTGATGATAAAAGAATGGTATGGTAGTAAAGCTGAAAAAAAAGGAGGTTTGGTACTGAAAAACGGTTTGAGCAAAGTATGAAGGAAGCCGTGGATAAATTACAAAGACTAAACCTGCCTTCAAAGAATCCAAATGATTCAATGTTGCTGAAATCATTAACGAATACCTTGCTCCTGACTCTAAACTCTTGAGAATGATATTCTTCATCATCCTCTAATCTTAGATATTGTAAGATACTATCGTATCTTTCATTATAAATATCCTCCATATTTCTGAAGATATCTTCATAGCCATTGTTATCTGAAATCATCTATCTCCACGCGTTATCTGTATCATATCATAAAAGGAAACTGTTTTAGTTTCTAAATCCTAAAACTTTTGAGTTTAAAATAAGAATATTTTTGAAGTAGTGTTGGAAGCCGAGGCATGAATTAGTATGATATAATGACACTTGATCAACGTCATTATATTACAGTAGCTCATGATAAGTTTCTAAATGGAACGTGATGATTCACAGATCCTAATATCATCATGTGTCATGTTACACGACTCTTGTATTCTATGTAACCTCTAATATATCAAGAAAATATTTTTCTTGATGTTTCGGCCTTTCCGAGGTATTCAGGTAATTTGACAGATAAAAATCATGTCATTACCATTTCCTCCTTAGAACAATTACTATGTTCATTCTAAAATCCATACCTACGAATTTTGGACCGTTATTCGCTTGCTTTGAAGTCGGGAAGAGGAGACAAAAGTATGAAGCTCTTGAATATAAAAAGGAAATATAAAGCTCGACAAACAACACGTAAATTACAAACCTTGCATATCAATACGTATTGCAACATAAAGGCACGGGAGAATTAACCTCAAGGTAAAGGTGGAAATAAGCAAAATCCTTCGGAGGTAGATGGAAGAGGAGAATGACAGATATGAAGGTTAGGAGTATATCAAGGATCAGAACGGGATGGAGCATATTGAAGAATGTTTTGAGGGAGAAAGAATAGAAGATGTGAGTTGTAAGGAAACGAAGGAGATGGATTTATAGTAGCATATCCGACGAAGAAATCGAGAAGTATTATCGCATTAAATTGAAACGGATCCTGATCTCTGTAATCGCCGAAAAAAAAAAATCAAATCTTGTGTAGATTACAAAGATTTTCTTTAATCCAGAGATCAACCGAGATGACGTCAAAAGATAAGGCAAATCTATATTATCTCATTTCATTCTTTTACGATAGCTTCACTTATACGCTTCGGGAAATCGGATTATTTTATTCGTATTTCCTAATCATAATGTATCATCTTATATTCGTCATAATAACATCCTCGTTATTAGCCAAGACGACCTCTACTAAATTTCGGGGACGAAATTTCTTTAACGGGTAGGTACTGTGACGACCCGGAAATTTCCAACCAAATTTAAACTTTAATCTTTATATTATTCCGACACGATAAGCAAAGTTTGTTAAGTTAAATCTCAAAGTTATTAAAATGTGTTCATACATTCATTTAACCTCGACCAAACTCCGACGATTCACGAACTAGTAAATGAACGTTTATGATTATATATGTATATGTGAATATATATTATAACTTGAGACATAAACAAAATATTAGATTTAATACTTTACATGATTGTATCTGTTTTAAAATGTTTATCGATGGAATTAGAAGATAAGATCAAATAATTGAATTATCAGATACATTGAATTATGATTATGGGTCTCTGTTATGAGGTCCACTTTGAATTAGGAAAACCTTACCTTTTAACGGTATTCGGAATATTTGGTAAGTGATTTACATGAAAGATCAAAAGTGTTATTAGATTTCCTAAACAAAATAAACTTTGAACTATTATTAGTTTTGAAAAACTAAATATATATTATTACGTTAACATTTCCATTATACGATATGTACGAGTTTATATTTTAAAATGACAATATTTATATATTTTGATCTCGTCATAAAACGTCCCAATTTAAAATAATATATTTTGATAAACTACGAGTCACTGATTTATAGAAGCAAATGACCACAACGCTCAATTTTATAAGGTTACATTTTTGTAGAAACAATTAATTGATAAGTAAAACAAATTATTAATAAGTGTACACGTCACGGGACATAAAAGACTAGTTTTCTAAACGTACGAAAGTGCGCCCGAAAAACCAAAAGTGGTACATAAGTCGTGAGATCATGTCCGTGTCATTTTTTTAAAAATTATATTTTTACCATGAACGTGAATATAATATAATATATAATTAATCATATGAATTAAATATATATTTATATATAATATTATTAAATAAACAAATGGTACGTAAGTTTTTTTTCAAAAACAAAAGATCACGGGTCATAATTGATGACCACTTTTTCATACTAACAACACTTTTTTTTTTTACTTTTATTTTTATTATTTATTTATTTATTATACTATTATAATTATATAATTATATTATTATTATTATTATCATTATCATTATCATTATTATTATTATTATTATTATTATTATACATAAAATATTACGACAAGGGCATACGCGAACGAATTCAAAATGAGTTTTTCGAAGTAGGATAGGGCTAAGGAAATTATGGGTTATAGCTATGGAGGTGATGGGTAATGGTCATGGGTATGCTCGTGAGGTCAATTTAGTGTTTATCATCTCCGTTGCGTTCGCGTACCTTTCCTGCAATATTGAATCTCAATATTGATACGTGAGCACTCATAACTTAACTTTTATTTATTAATTCGTGAAACAAACGTATAAGTATTTTAGACATGGACACACTTATTTGATGAAAAGGTTATTATTGCAACGTTTATAAACCACTTTGACATCAGACCAACTTGATATATATATCAAGTCTTGTAACTACCACTTTACCTATGTGATTAAAAATTAACCATTTCATATACATAATTATTTATATATTTAGATTGCATAAAAGTGAACTTGTATAGGGACATCGATTTTGCTAGGATACATACATGTGACAAAATGAGAGTTGGTCAAATGACGTTTGAAAAAGTCGAGCCGTCTTCGTTTACCAAATGATTATTTACTACTATACACCCTCAAAGTAAATTAAATTACATGATAGTAAACGTTTAAAGACTTTTAGTTGCAAACAAATTTGGTCACGGATTATGTTAAACATCAACAAAAACTCACGGATTTTTGGACAACTTTGATGACTACTAAGTCTTTCTTTTTCTTTTTGCACGTGGTGCTGGACACAAATGTTCTTGCTTTAATGACACAACCGAGAACCACATCGAAATATATATATTCCATATATTTTTTTTAGTCTAACTCTCAAACATATATAAATATATGCTTGGTATTGGTAGAACATTACTACCACTCGGTTCTATTTCAAATTCTTTGGCATTTCACATTTGAGTTGGAATGTTATAAAAATGATAAATATTATTACGGAGTAGATTTTCTTTTTTTGAAACTACACACGCAAATGAACAATATTACTCCGTGTTATTTCTAGTTAAATTCCTAGATTAGTAGTATGGTGCCGTAATAAGTATGGGTGTATATTTTTTTTTCGGGTTTCAAACCGTTCAAAATTAAAGAAATTATTAGTATTGGTTGGGGGTGTTATTCGTGAATCCAAGGCCAACCCTACAATTGTTTAATGTCGTAATATGTATTTTTACTACAAAATACATTAGGTGAGTTTCATTTGCTCCCTTTTTAATTGTTTTTGCAATATATAATTTTGGGCTGAGAATACATGCACTGCTTTTATAAATGTTTTACGAAATAGAGACAAGTGATCAAAAATGATAATTCTGCGGATTGATGTGCTAGGTAATTTAGTTGCATGTTATAAGAGCATGTGAGCGCGAATCCTAAAGATAGATCTATCGGGCTTAATACCCCCATCCTGTAGGCTGCACTAGACATAAGAACTAGTGGGCGGATGTTTAGTACTTCGAGGATTATTTATACACTTACGAGTGTACGTATCCATCTTTGCGAAGATGACTTATTATATTATTATTAAGGTTGGTTACTGAGGCCTCAACATAAGCAGAATGATTTTCATACACTTGCGAGTGTATTATGTTTATAATTATGAAATCTTGTGGTCTATTAAAATTGATGAAAATGAAATGATTATGATAAACTAATGAACTCACCAACCTTTTGGTTGACACTTTAAAGCATGTTTATTCTCAGGTTCGAAAGATATCTTCCGCTGTGCATTAGCTCATTTTAAGGATAAAATTGGAGTTACTCTTGACATTTTTCAAAAGACGTTGCATTCGAGTCATTGAAGTTCATTAGAGATTATTATTAAGTAAATGACGGAATAGGTCATTTATAGTTTGGATATTATGAAATGGTATGCATACCTATCAGATTATGAGAAAGTGAAAGTTTTTTTATTTATAACGAGTGCAATGTTTGTAAAAAAAATGTATCATATAGAGGTCAAGTACCTCGCGATGTAACCAACTATTGTGATTCGTTTATAATCGATATGGACTTTGTCCGGATGGATTAGGAGCGGTCCTTTCATATATACACTCCAATGATCAGCTCTTAGCAGCCCATGTGAGTCACCTAACACATGTGGGAACCATCATTTGGCAACTAGCATGAAATATCTCATAAAATTACAAAAATATGAGTAATCATTCATGACTTATTTACATGAAAACAAAATTACATATCCTTTATATCTAATCCATACACCAACGACCAAAAACACCTACAAACACTTTCATTCTTCAATTTTCTTCATCTAATTGATCTCTCTCAAGTTCTATCTTCAAGTTCTAAGTGTTCTTCATATATTCTACAAGTTTTAGTTACATAAAATCAAGAATACTTTCAAGTTTTCTAGCTCACTTCCAATCTTGTAAGGTGATCATCCAACCTCAAGAAATCTTTGTTTCTTACAGTAGGTTATCATTCTAATACAAGGTAATAATCATATTCAAACTTTGGTTCAATTTCTATAACTATAACAATCTTATTTCAAGTGATGATCTTACTTGAACTTGTTTTCGTGTCATGATTCTGCTTCAAGAACTTCGAGCCATCCAAGGATCCGTTGAAGCTAGATCCATTTTTCTCTTTTCCAGTAGGTTTATCCAAGGAACTTAAGGTAGTAATGATGTTCATAACATCATTCGATTCATATATATAAAACTATCTTATTCGAAGGTTTAAACTCGTAATCACTAGAACATAGTTTAGTTAATTCTAAACTTGTTCGCAAACAAAAGTTAATCCTTCTAACTTGACTTTTAAAATTAACTAAACACATGTTCTATATCTATATGATATGCTAACTTAATGATTTAAAACCTGGAAACACGAAAAACACCGTAAAACCGGATTTACGCCGTCGTAGTAACACCGCGGGCTGTTTTGGGTTAGTTAATTAAAAACTATGATAAACTTTGATTTAAAAGTTGTAATTCTGAGAAAATGATTTTTATTATGAACATGAAACTATATCCAAAAATTATGGTTAAACTCAAAGTGGAAGTATGTTTTCTAAAATGGTCATCTAGACGTCGTTCTTTCGACTGAAATGACTACCTTTACAAAAACGACTTGTAACTTATTTTTTCCGACTATAAACCTATACTTTTCTGTTTAGATTCATAAAATAGAGTTCAATATGAAACCATAGCAATTTGATTCACTCAAAACGGATTTAAAATGAAGAAGTTATGGGTAAAACAAGATTGGATAATTTTTCTCATTTTAGCTACGTGAAAATTGGTAACAAATCTATTCCAACCATAACTTAATCAACTTGTATTGTATATTATGTAATCTTGAGATACCATAGACACGTATACAATGTTTCGACCTATCATGTCGACACATCTATATATATTTCGGAACAACCATAGACACTCTATATGTGAATGTTGGAGTTAGCTATACAGGGTTGAGGTTGATTCCAAAATATATATAGTTTGAGTTGTGATCAATACTGAGATACGTATACACTGGGTCGTGGATTGATTCAAGATAATATTTATCGATTTATTTCTGTACATCTAACTGTGGACAACTAGTTATAGGTTACTAACGAGGACAGCTGACTTAATAAACTTAAAACATCAAAATATATTAAAAGTGTTGTAAATATATTTTGAACATACTTTAATATATATGTATATATTGTTATAGGTTCGTGAATCAACAGTGGCCAAGTCTTACTTCCCGACGAAGTAAAAATCTGTGAAAGTGAGTTATAATCCCACTTTTAAAATCTAATATTTTTGGGATGAGAATACATGCAGGTTTTATAAATGATTTACAAAATAGACACAAGTACGTGAAACTACATTCTATGGTTGAATTATCGAAATTGAATATGCCCCTTTTTATTAAGTCTGGTAATCTAAGAATTAGGGAACAGACACCCTAATTGACGCGAATCCTAAAGATAGATCTATTGGGCCCAACAAGCCCCATCCAAAGTACCGGATGCTTTAGTACTTCGAAATTTATATCATATCCGAAGGGTGTCCCGGAATGATGGGGATATTCTTATATATGCATCTTGTTAATGTCGGTTACCAGGTGTTCACCATATGAATGATTTTTATCTCTATGTATGGGATGTGTATTGAAATATGAAATCTTGTGGTCTATTATTATGATTTGATATATATAGGTTAAACCTATAACTCACCAACATTTTTGTTGACGTTTTAAGCATGTTTATTCTCAGGTGATTATTAACAGCTTCCGCTGTCGCATACTTAAATAAGGACGAGATTTGGAGTCCATGCTTGTATGATATTGTGTAAAAACTGCATTCAAGAAACTTATTTTGTTGTAACATATTTGTATTGTAAACCATTATGTAATGGTCGTGTGTAAATAGGATATTTTAGATTATCATTATTTGATAATCTACGTAAAGCTTTTTAAAACCTTTATCTATGAAATAAAGGTTATGGTTTGTTTTAAAAATGAATGCAGTCTTTGAAAAACATCTCATATAGAGGTCAAAATCTCGCAACGAAATCAATTAATATGGAACGTTTTTAATCAATAAGAACGGGACATTTCACCCGCCTCTATACAAAAAGCAAGTCGAATGGCTCATAAACTTATAAATTAAATTGAGAAAAGGATTAAAGAACAGGCGGCCGAAGAAGCCAATACGAAACAAGTCAAGAGGAAATGGGAAGAAACCAGTGACAAGGGTCACAATTTCAATAATCAACCCAACAATTATAACTACAATCGCATCAATTTTTGCAATAACCAATGCAACAACAACAATCACCCCAACAACAACTACAATAACCGTTTCAACAACAATAACAACCGCAACAACAACAATCCCAACAATAACAACAAGAGGCAGAAATTCTGCCAGAGATGTGAAGGATTCATCCAACTGGGCTCTGTACAGCAGTGTGTACTAAGTGTAATAGAAAGGGCCATGGTGCGACAAAGTGCAAAATCTACGGATCAATGGCTAAGGGAACAAATAATGCCGGAACAAGTTTTGCAGACATTACCTGTTTCGAATGCGGGAAGAAGGGCCATTACAAAAATATGTGTCCAAATCAGGGGGATAATAATGGGCAAGGCCGAGGAAGAGTCTTCAACATTAATGCGGTTAAAGCGCAGGAAGACCCGGAGCTTGTTACGGGTACGTTTCTTATTGTCAATACATCTGCTTATGTTTTATTTGATTCGGGTGCGGATAGAAGCTATATGAGTAAGGATTTCTGTGCTAAATTAAGTTGTCCACTGACGCCTTTGGATAATAAGTTTATACTAGAATTAGTAAATGGTAAATTAATTGATGCAGATAATATATGTCGGAATCGAGAAATTAAACTGGTTAGCGAAACATTTAAGATTGATTTCATACCAGTAGAGTTAGGGAGTTTTGATGTGATAATCGGCATGGACTAGTTAAAAGAGGTGAAAGCAGAGATCGTATGTTACAAAAATGCAATTCGCATTGTACGAGAAGAAGGAAAACCCTTAATGGTGTACGGAGAAAAGAGCAACGTGAAGCTAAATCTTATTAGTAATTTGAAGGCGCAAAAGCTAATAAGAAAAGGTTGCTATGCTGTTCTAGCACACGTCAAGAAAGTACAAACTGAAGAAAAGAGCATCAACGATGTTCCCGTCGCAAAAGAATTTCCCGATGTATTTTCGAAAGAATTACCGGGATTACCTCCACACCGATCCATTGAATTTCAAATAGATCTTGTACCGGGAGCTGTACCAATAGCTCGTGCTCCATACAGACTCGCACCCAGTGAAATGAAGGAACTTCAAAGCCAATTACAAGAACTTCTAGAGCGTGGTTTCATACGACCAAGTACATCACCATGGGGAGCTCCAGTTTTTTTTGTCAAAAAGAAGGATGGTACATTCAGGTTGTGTATCGACTACCGAGAGTTGAACAAACTTACCATCAAGAATCGTTACCTACTACCGAGAATCGACGACTTATTTGATCAATTACAAGGCTCGTCAGTTTATTCGAAGATTGATTTACGTTCTAGGTATCATCAAATGCGGGTGAAGGGGGACGATATTCCGAAGACTGCTTTCAGAACGCGTTACGGTCATTACGAGTTTATGGTTATGCCATTTGGATTGACTAACACACCAGCTATGTTCATGGACCTCATGAACCATGTGTGTGGGCCATATCTCGACAAGTTTGTCATTGTTTTCATTGATGACATACTTATCTACTCAAAGAATGATCAAGAGCACGAAGAACATTTGAGAAAAGTGCTAGAGTTGTTGAGGAAAGAAAAACTGTACGCTAAGTTTTCAAAGTGTGCATTTTGGTTGGAAGAAGTTCAATTCCTCGGTCACATAGTGAACAAAGAAGGTATTCAGGTGGATCCGGCAAAGATTGAGCCGTTGAAAAGTGGGAACCCCTAAAACTCTAAAGCATATACGCCAATTTTTAGGACTGGCTGGTTACTACAGAAGATTCATCCAAGATTTTTCCAAAATAGCAAAACCCTTGACTGCATTAGCGCATAAAGGGAAGAAATTTGAATGGAAGGATGAACAAGAAAAAGCGTTTCAATAGTTGAAGAAAAAGTTAACTACGGCCCCTATATTGTGATTGCCTGAAGGGAATGATGATTTTGTGATATATTGTAACGCCTCAAAGCAAGGCCTCGGTTGTGTATTAATGCAACGAACGAAGGTAATTGCTTATGCGTCTAGACAATTGAAGATTCACGAGCAAAATTATACGACACACGATTTGGAATTAGGCGTTGTTGTTTTTGCATTAAAGACTTGGAGGCATTACTTATATGGGGTCAAAAGTATTATATATACCGACCACAAAAGTCTTCAACATATATTTAATCAGAAACAACTGAACATGAGGCAGCGCAGGTGGATTGATTTGTTGAATGATTACGACTTTGAGATTCGTTACCACCCGGGGAAGGCGAATGTGGTAGCCGATGCTTTGAGTAGAAAGGACAGAGAACCCATTCGAGTAAAAGCTATGAATATAATGATTCACAATAACCTTACTACTCAAATAAAGGAGGCGCAACAAGGAGTTTTAAAAGAGGGAAATTTAAAGGATGAAATACCCAAAGGATCGGAGAAGCATCTTAATATTCAGGAAGACAAAACCCGGTATAGTGCTGAAAGAATTTGGGTACCAAAATTTGGAGATATGAGAGAAATGGTACTTAGAGAAGCTCACAAAACCAGATACTCAATACATCCTGGAACGGGGAAGATGTACAAAGATCTCAAGAAACATTTTTGGTGACCAGGTATGAAAGCCGATGTTGCTAAATACGTAGGGGAATGTTTGATGTGTTCTAAGGTCAAAGCTGAGCATCAGAAACCATCAGGTCTACTTCAACAACCCGAAATCCCGGAATGGAAATGGGAAAACATTACCATAGATTTCATCACTAAATTGCCAAGGACTGCAAGTGGTTTTGATGCAATTTGGGCAATAGTTGATCTTCTCACCAAATCAGCACACTTCCTGCCAATAAGAGAAGATGACAAGATGGAGAAGTTAGCACGACTGTATTTAAAGGAAGTCATCTCCAGACATGGAATACCAATCTCTATTATCTTTGATAAGGATGGCAGATTTGTTTCAAGGTTTTGGCAGACATTACAACAAGCATTGGGAACTCGTCTAGACATGAGTACTGCCTATCATCCACAAACCGATGGGCAGAGCGAAAGGACGATACAGACTCTTGAAGACATGCTACGAGCATGTGTTATTGATTTTGGAAACGGTTGGGATCGACATCTACCATTAGCAGATTTTTCCTACAATAACAGTTACCACTCAAGTATCGAAATGGCACTGTTCGAAGTACTTTATGGTAGAAAGAGCAGATCTCCAATTTGTTGGAATGAATTGGGGGATAGACAGATTACGGGTCCGGAGATAATCCAAGAAACTACAGAGAAAATCATCCAAATTCAACAACGGTTGAAAACCGCTCAGAGTCGACAAAAGAGCTACGCAGACCTTAAAAGGAAAGATATAGAATTTGAAATTGGGGAGATGGTCATGCTTAAGGTTTTGCCTTGGAAAGGCGCTGTTCGATTTGGTAAACGAGGGAAACTAAATCCAAGATACATTGTACCATTCAAGATTTTAGATCGTGTCGGACCAGTAGCCTACCGACTTGAATTACCTCAACAACTCGCCAATGTACATAATACCTTTCACGTCTCGAATCTGAAGAAGTTCTTAGCTAAAAAAGATCTCACTATTCCTTTAGTCGAAATTAAAATCAATGAAAAACTACAATTCATTGAAGAACCCGTCAAGATAATGGATCATGAGGTTAAAAGGCTCAAGCAAAACAAGATACTAATTGTTAAGGTTCGATGGAATGCTCGTAGAGGACCCGAGTTCACCTGAGAATGAGAAGATCAGATGAAGAAGAAATACCCGCACTTATTTTCAGAAGATACGTCAACACCTCCAACTGCTTAAAATTTCGGGACGAAATTTATTTAATGGGTTGGTACTGTAGTGACCCAAACTTTTCCATGTTTATATATATTAAATGAAATTGATATTTATATGATTAAGTGTTTCCAACATGTTAAGCAATCAAACTTGTTAAGACTTGATTAATTGAAATAGGTTTTATATAGACAATTGACCTCCCAAGTTGACCGGTGATCAACGAACGTTAAAACTTGTAAAAACTATATGATGTCATATATATGGATATATATATATATAGTTAACATGGTATTATGATAAGTAAACATGTCATTAATTATATTAACAATGAACTACATATGTAAAAACAAGACTACTAACTTAATGATTTCGAAACGAGACATATATGTAACGATTATCGTTGTAACGACATTTAATTGTATATATATCATATTAAGATATATTAATATATCATAATATCATTATAATGTAATAATTTAACATCTCATTTGATATAATAAATAATGGGTTAAAAACACTTAACAGGATCGTTAACCTAAAGGCTTCAAAACAACATTTACATGTAACGACTAACGATGACTTAACGACTCAGTTAAAATGTATATACATGTAGTGTTTTAATATGTATTTATACACTTTTGAAAGACTTCAAGACACTTATCAAAATACTTCTACTTAACAAAAATGCTTACAATTACATCCTCGTTCAGTTTCATCAACAATTCTACTCGTATGCACCCGTATTCGTACTCATACAATACACAGCTTTTAGATGTATGTACTATTGGTATATACACTCCAATGATCAGCTCTTAGCAGCCCATGTGAGTCACCTAACACATTTGGGAACCATCATTTGGCAACTAGCATGAAATATCTCATAAAATTACAAAAATATTAGTAATCATTCATGACTTATTTACATGTAAACAAAATTACACATCCTTTATATCTAATCCATATACCAACGACAAAAAACACCTACAAACACTTTCATTCATAAATTTTCTTCATCAAATTAATCTCTCTCAAGTTCTATCTTCAAGTTCTAAGTGTTCTTCATAAATTCTATAAGTTCTAGTTTCATAAAATCAAGAATACTTCCAAGTTTGCTAGCTTACTTCCAATCTTGTAAAGTGATCATCCAACCTCAAGAAATCTTTCTTATTTATAGTAATATATCTTTCTAATACAAGGTAATACTCATATTCAAACTTTGATTCAATTTCTATAACTATAACAATCTTATTTCGAGTGGAAATCTTACTTGAACTTGTTTTCGTGTCATGATTCTGCTTCAAGAACTTTCAAGCCATCCAAGGATCCTTTGAAGCTAGATATATTTTTCTCATTTCTAGTAGGTTTATCAACAAAACCTGAGGTAGTAATGATGTTCATAACATCATTCGATTCATATATATAAAACTACCTTATTCGAAGGTTTAAACTTGTAATCACTAGAACATAGTTTAGTTAATTCTAAACTTGTTCGCAAACAAAAGTTAATCCTTCTAACTTGACTTTTAAAATCAACTAAACAAATGTTCTATATCTATATTATATGCTAACTTAATGATTTAAAACCTGAAAACACGAAAAACACCGTAAAACTGGATATACGCCGTCGTAGTAACACAGCGGGCTGTTTTGGGTTAGTTAATTAAAAACTATGATAAACTTTGATTTAAAATTTTTTCTTCTGGAAAAATGATTTTTCTTATGAACATGAAACTATATCCAAAAATCATGATTAAACTCAAAGTGGAAGTATGTTTTCCAAAATGGTCATCTAGACGTCGTTCTTTCGACTGAAATGACTACCTTTACAAAAATGACTTGTAACCTATATTTCTGACTATAAACTTATACTTTTTATGTATATATTCATAAACTTAAGTTCAATATGAAACCATAGCAATTGGATTCACTCAAAATGGATTTAAAACGAAGAAGTTATGGGTAAAAACAAGATTGGATATTTTTACTTGTTGTAGCTACGTGAAAATTGGTAACAAATCTATATAAATCATATACTAGCTAACTTATATTGTATTATACATGTATTATAGTATATTATGTAATCTTGGGATACCATAGACATGTATGCAAATGTTTTGACATATCATATCGACCCATCTATATATATTATTTGGAACAACCATTGACACTCTATATGAAGTAATGTTGGATTTAGCTATACAGGGTTGAGGTTGATTCCAAAAATATATATACTTTGAGTTGTGATCTAGCCTGAGATGTGTATACACTGGGTCGTGGATTGGGTCAAGATAATATATATCAATTTATTTCTGTACATCTAACTATGGACAACTAGTTGTAGGTTACTAACGAGGACAGCTGACTGAAAATATTTAAAACATTAAAACGTATTAAAAAATGTTGTAAATATATTTTGAACATACTTTGATATATATGTACATATTTGTTATAGGTTCGTGAATCGACCAGTGGCCAAGTCTTACTTCCCGACGAAGTAAAAATCTGTGAAAGTGAGTTATAGTCCCACTTTTAAAATCTAATATTTTGGGATGAGAATACATGCAGCTTTATAAATGTTTTACAAAATAGACACAAGTACGCAAAACTACATTCTATGGTTAGATTATTAAACCAAATATCGTCCTTCAAGTATGGTAGCCTAAGAATTAGGGAAATGGCCCCTAATTAACGCGAATCCTAAAGATAGATCTATTGGGCTTAACAACCCCTATTCAGGTTATGGATGGTTAAGTACTTCGAGATTATTATACAGATAAGAGGTTCTGTTTTGGGGATATTCTATACATTAAGTTAACGTCGGTTACCAGATGTTCAACATATGAATGATTTTTATCTCTATGAAGTTTGCGAAATGCCTAATAAGAGATGTGTTATAAAAATGAAATCTTGTGGTCTATTATTATGATTTAATAATATGTAGGTTAAACCTATAACTCACCAACAATTTTGTTGACATTTTAAGCATGTTTATTCTCAGGTGATTATTAAGAGCTTCAGCTGTTGCATACTAAATTAAGGACAAGATTTGGAGTCCATGCTTGTATAATATTGTTTAAAAACTGCATTCAAAGACTTATGTTGATGTGTAATATTATTGTAAACTATTATGTAATGGTCGCGTGAAAAACGCTATATTTTAGATAACCATTATTTGATAATCGTCGTAATATTTTAAAGGTTATGGTTTGTTTTAAAATTGAATGCAGTCTTTGAAAAACGTCTCATATAGAGGTCAAAACCTCGCGACGAAATCAATTGATATAGAACGTTTATGATCAATATGAACGGGACATTTCATTTATAAACTTTCTATTTTTAATATTGAATTGCAGTAATGGGTAGTAGTAGTTGATAATGGAATTGACAAGTTGAATGTTTTTCCTAATAATGTTGAGCAATCGTTTGTTTTGTAGAGAATAAGGGATCGACAAGATAAATCTCAAGGACAGAATAAATAAATAAAAATATTAAAGAGTTGCTATCTATCTGTAACAGATTTTGGATCAATCTTCATATTAAAGTGGTGATTTGTACGACCAAAGTAATCAGACAACAATCACCTACAGTCTTGATGATGATTTGAAACTGAAATCCTAGCTATACAAATTATCAGTATTTACATATTGTATTTATAATTATATATCGTGTTATATGTATTTATCCATATTTAGCTGAAATTTTTATATATATATATATATATATATATATATATATATATATATATATATATATATATATATATATATATATATATATATATCAGTATTTGTAAAACTATATATATATATTATGTTCCTTTATATATTTTAACTTTTATATATATATATATATCAGTATTTGTAAAACTATTATATATATATCAGTATTTGTAAAACTATATATATAAAACTATAAATATTATTATGTTCCTTTATATATTTTACAAATACTGATATATATATATATATATATATATATATATATATATATATATATTATGTTCCTTTATATATTTTAACTTTTATATATATATATATATATCAGTATTTGTAAAACTATTATATATATATCAGTATTTGTAAAACTATATATATAAAACTATAAATATTATTATGTTCCTTTATATATTTTACAAATACTGATATATATATATATATATATATATATATATATATATATATATATATATATATATATATATATATATATATATATATATATATATATATATATATATATATATATATATGTATGTTAAATATATAAAGGAACATAATAATATTTATATACAAAACAATAATATTAATTTTAATAATAATAATGAAACTAATAATAATAAAAATGGTGATAATTGTATTATTAATGTTAATAATAATAAAATGTGTTATATTCCACTAAATATTAACAATAACTCTAATAGCCATAAAATTGTTCTTAATGATATTAGTATTAGTAATATCTAATAACAATTACTAATATCAATCATAATAAATATAATTTTAAATGTTACTACTAATTATAATTATAAGTACTAATTAAATGTACCAAATTTTATATAATAATATTAATAATACTGATATTACTACTAATATTTATATATGTAATAATTTTTAATATAACAATTATATTTTAACTTTTATTATATGTTATAAGTTGTGTGATATCTAATAATGATAGCTTAATTAATGTCATAAAAATTTAGTAATATATAATATTAACATATTTGTAATGTATGTTTGAAAAATAATATTTATTTATAATAATAATAATAAAAGTGATAATAAAAATGATACTCTTGATAATGATAATTTTAAATATAAATGGTATTAATAATAATTTCAGTAATGATACTAATAATAATAACCTAGATGATAATAATAATGTTAATTCTAATATCAATGTTAGTAATGATAATAACAATAATTTTATTAATCATTTTAATATTAAGGATAATAATTCTTAAACGAAATGATAATAATAATAATAATAATAATAATAATAATAATAATAATAATAATAATAATAATAATAATAATAATAATAATAATAATAATAATAATAATAATAATAATAATAATAATAATAATAATAATAATGATATTACTAATATAAACAATAATGATATTAACATTAATTAATTATATTAACAATACTAATAATTATGTTCTTCATATTAGTAATAATCTAATAACAATAATAACCAATACTAACAATAATAATAATAATAATGAGTAATGAGTAAACTACCTCAATGACGTAGTCCTTAAAAAAAATATGCCCAAGTCCGGGTTTGAACCCGCGACGTCTTGCTAACTCGATAACACACTTAATCAATCTTCCATTTAACATCATCTAATCCCCATAATCATAATCATATCATGATCCTAGTTATCCCTTCTCCTCGTTTATTATCATACACCCGTCATCATCATCATTCAAAAACACCACCATGCCTCATCATCATTTATAACTGAAACAACATCGTTATCACACCATTAACATTATCATTTTCTTCTTCGAGCATCACCATCATTCTTCATCGTTTTCCTTCAGTTATACTAGTATCATAATTTTTATCCGATATCATCCTCACTCATCGTTGCAGTCCAAAGAGAATAGGTCTCAGTCCACTAATAGTTTCACAAGCCTAAAATCTCTTAAGCCTACTTAGTAATATTTAGTTTATTTGGGTTTGGTTGAATTGGAAGCCTAATTAAGATCAAACCACAATCGAAAGGGAAGCAGAAAAATAAAAGAACTCGCGTAGGCAGTATAGTAACATGACAACATCATTTCTTTCTATTTCATCATTATCGCTCATCATTATCGTTGTAACTTCCTCCCATCTCATTGTTATCATCACAGTTCACTCATTAAAATCGTGTATACGTCCCAAGAAAGGAATAGAACATGGTGGCCTAACAACTAATTTACGGTTCCTTGCTATTGTTTATTAAAATTCGAACATGCATAAGATTCCATCATTTAATACATCATCGTTCTGTATATTATTATTTTATGTAACAACATTATTATCATAACTCTTTATAACCCAACACTAGTACCCTACCATACTTTATCAACCCACTAATCATTCGCCTACTTTAACTTTTTATATATATATATTTTTAAAGTTCCTGATTGAAACAAAAATATAGCAAAATAATAGTAGTAGCGTAGCATGAAGGTTTTGTGTTTTTCTTGGGCGTTTAAATGGGTAGTGGAAGATGAAGTTTGTTCACGATTGTTGTAATGACCCGGATTTTTCCGATCGTTTTATACATATAAGATTAATATTTACATAAATTAAACATTACCAACATGATAAGCAATCCAAATTGTTGAGTCTTGTGTTTTTGAAAAGAGTTTTACACAACGTTTGACCGTCCAATTTGACCGATGATATCACGAACTATATAACATACGATAATTATACGATTGTGTACATATACGTATTTATACATATTTAACATGATCTAAGGATGGTTTAACATATCATTGTGTACTAATAACAATGAGTTATAAGTATACTTTGAGACAACTAACTTAAGTTTTCAAAACGGTAACTATACGTAACGTTCTTTGACATATATACCTATAATCTATAATGCTTATACAAGTATCGTATAAATACATATTTAATCACTTTTAAAGGGCTTAGATACATAAAACAACATAAGTATATTCACAAAAGATAGTTATATTTGAATTCTCGTTCCATTTCCTCAAGATTTCTACACGTATACTTATGGTATATGTACCCGTATTATACGCAGCTTCTAGTTGTATTTACTATTGATAAATACCAATTATTAGACCTCAATTATCTGCTCTTAGCAGCCATTATTAGTCAACAACATGTGGGATCAATTAGGAAGACTTATGAGCTAAAAAACAAACTTAAGGATTTTTTTTTTCTATATAACAAGTAAATTCGTTTTTATGATTTCACCCCATTTTTTCATTCCATTTTCTCATACTTACACTCCAAATTCTCTCTCAAAATACTCCTAACATCATACTTGATCATCTACAAGCATTTTCACCATCTTTTAGCTTCATAATCAAGATAAAACTATGTTTAAACTTTGATTCAATTCATGTAAGTTATTTATCTTAAATCGAGATATAAACTTACTTACAACCTTTGTTTCTTTTCATGATTTCACTTCTTAATCTTCCAAGTCATCAAGAACAAGTTCATATCTTGTTTATTCAGTAACTTTCTTCATTATACTTGAGGTATAACCTTTGTTCATCATCTTGTTCAATTATAACTATCTTATTAAGAATATACAAATCATAACAACAAGAACATAGTTTGAATGATTTCAAACTTGTTCGCAAACTAAATAGATCCTTCTAACTTGACTTTTAAAACACTTCAAGACCTGTAATATATCATAATGATATGCTAACTTAACAAGATACAACTTGATTTTACAAAGAACACCTTAAAACTGAATCTACATCGTTGGAGTCCAACCGGGGGCTGTTTTGGGTTGGATAATTAAAAACCATCTTAAATTTGAATTGGAAGCTTATATTCTGGAAAAATGATATTTCTTATGAATATGTTAATATATAAAAATCTCATGGTGTAACTCAAAGTGTAAGTATTTTTGTAAAAATGATCATCTAGGTGTTGTTTTTACAACGAAAATGATCACTTTCATAAGATTCACCAAAGTTTGACCTATAACCTGTGATTTTGAATGCAAACTAAGGTATTTACAGTTCATATTCATAAATAATGGCTCGATCCAAGGAAGTGGCAAGTTGAACTAACAAAAACGGAGTTGTATTAAAGAAACTGCGGCTAAAACAAAATTGGGTATCCGAAGCTAGTTTAGCTACGAAATTAATTGGAGTAAAACTAAACTAATCATGTCTTTGCTAATTAATATGATATTTTATATATATTTACTTATGATTTGATTTTATATATTTCAGGACCACCCGTAAACAACACGAGAGGATTAATTATAAGACCTCATGATTGTACGCAACATGTCATTTGACAACACGATACTTTATGTATGCAACTCGTCATTTGACAACATGGTACCATGGGTCGAGTTTAATTCCGATCAATACGAATACGATGGGGTCTTTATTTATTTTATTGAGCAACTAATTGTGGACCACTAACATCGGACTGCTAACTACGGACTAATAGATATTAAAAGTATTATAAGTATATATGAAACAATTATTTGAAAAGAAAATATGTTGATATATTATATATATGGTTAGGTTCGTGATATCTATCGGAGACCAAGTCGTGTTAAATATCTTCAAGGCAAAAGTGAGTATATAGTCCCACTTTTAAACTCTAAATATTCCGGGATGAGAATACATGCATTTTATGATTTACGTTATGGACACAAGTGATAAAAATATATATTCTACGTTGAGTTGTACCACTGGCATACTTCCCTGTAACTTGGTAACTACTATTTACATGCGGTATTGTAAACGCGAATCCTGTTGATAGATCTATCGGGCCTGACAACCCCAACCAGACTGGACGACCAGTATTCAACGGTTGCACAGTACTTCGTTTCGGTAACTATACTTGGTACGGTGTAGTGAGATTTCATAATAAAGGGAATATGCGACGTTGATTAAATGTTAAGTATGGTTATCAAGTGCTCAACCACTTAGAATATTTTTATTAAAATGTTTGTGTATATGAAATCTTGTTGTCTATATTTATAACGCTGCTAGCATTAAACCTATATCTCACCAACTTTATGTTGACGTTTTAAGCATGTTTATTCTCAGGTGATAATTAAAAGCTTCCGCTGCATTATGCCGAATTTAAGCAAGATTTGGAGTATGCATATTTGTGTTAAAAATAAAACTGCATATTGGAAGATTTGTAATGTGAAATATGTTGGAAATCGTACTGTTATTATCAAATGTAAAGTTTGTAAGACTAAGATTATCGCTAAACGATAATCATTATTTTGTTGTTTAAGTCTTTGGTTATAATAAAGTTTATGGTTTTTATCATAAAAACGTATGCAGATATTTTTTTTTTAAAATGTCACATATAGAGGTCAATACCTCGCAATGACACCAATGAATACGTGACGTTTATGTTCGATATGAACGGGACGTCTCAATTGTGGTGGTGGTTTTGACAGCATAACAGTGACAAAACCGAAGGTTTGCAGCGACGGTAGTAGCAGTGAAGTGGTGGCGTTTGATTATTGTTAAAACAAAAAAATAATCGAGTAAGTGGTGATGGTTTGATCGTACCTTGGACTGAAACATAAACAAAAACTGCAAGTGTTAAGATGACGGTTCATGGTTGAAGAAGGGGTGATTCATGGTGTAGGGTGGCGGGTTATGGTGTTTTAAGTGGTGAGGTGGTTGTCGGGTGTGGTGGTTGAAAGGTGGTTTTTAATTAGGATGAAGGTGGTGATATATTGGGTTGCTTGAGTAACATGGTTTAGGTTTCGGGTTGCAACTCGAATAGAAACAGAAGCACTAGTTTGATGGTGGTGATTGAATAGTGGGTTCTTGTGTTTCGATCAAAGGAAAGAATCAAAAACGAAAAATAGGATAGAAGTGTGGGAGATTCTTGGTGGTGATGTTTGTCTATGGTTGTGTTTATCAAACAAAAGCATAAACAATTAGCGAAACTAGTGAGTTGTACTCGTTCAAGAAATAGTGACACACGATGGTTTTGATATGGTGCTCGAGTGGTTTGAGTTGAACTAAACAAAAAGAAGATGGGTTGAAGATGACATCGAATCAAGAAAATATAATCTAGTTTGTGTGCATGTGCAGTTTATATATATATATATATATATATATATATATATATATATATATATATATATATATATATATATATATATATATATATATCAATTGTATATATGTAATATAGATATAGATAGGATGCTTACTCCAAAAACAGTAACTCAAGTAGATGATTATTAAATCATGTAGTGTGATGACTGTGGTTGATTGATAAAAGTAATAAACTGACCATAAGAATTGAAATGAAACGGAATCCAGTTCATCATTTCGTTTTATTCATCGTATGTATACAATAATAGATTAATAATTAACCAATCAATAATAGTAATCGATTATAATAATATTTATAATATAATTTAGAAATAAAAACGTGTGATTAAGTTAGTCGTCGCCTTTCACGGGCTGAATTTCATACACCGTTGTTAATAAGCGGCGGATAAAGATGTTCAGAAAAATACCAAATTTTTAAATAAACTATATTTATTTATTTTGGTTCTTATGGTATAAAATTTGATTATTAATTTATTAAATAAATATTACATCAACTGTCCCTCTCGATTCTGGGTAAAATATGAAAAGTGCTAAAATTTAATAACTAGATCCTAAATACATTTTTAGTAAGCTTAAAACTTATAGAACTCATTTTCTGATCACTGTTTAATTTAAAATAATATAAGTTTGAATTTAACTTTCTTAATATCAATCAGAACATCAACGAGTATTACAATTACTTAATATTTATTTTTTAATATATTTTATTTGTATATAGATATGTTTTAGATAATAATTATTATTTTTACATAATTAATTTCTAACAATTACATCATAAATTATATTTCAAATTATATATATATTTATTTAAATACATACATATCTATTTACAAATAGTTGTTCGTGAATCGTCGGGAATGGTCGAAGGTCAATTGAACATATGAAAGAGTTCAAATTTTTTTTTGAGACTCAACATTACAGACTTTGCTTATCATGTCGAAACCATATAAAGATTAAGTTTAAATTTGTTCAGAAATTTTCGGGTCATCACATATAGTACTCGTGTCAATACAAAAAGCATTTGATAATATAAGTATAACAACGTGTATTCTCATCCCTGAAAACATGTAAAAAGCGAGACTGTAGACTCACCTTGAGTGCACAATAGAGCTTAGTGAAATAGTACAGAAAAACTGACGATCGCAACGTAAAACGCAACCTCAAAACACAAATTGTTTATACTAGCGCGTAGAGAACGACGATCGGAAAAAGAATGATCAAACGAGCAAGAGCAATTGAGCAATTTTTGATGGTGATTTGGTGGTGGTGATATATGATGTGAAAGAGAGGGAGGAGAGGAAGGAGGAGCTGTATTTTTTCATAGGTAGGATGGAATGAATGATTAAAGATTGTATAGAGAATTATCTAACTAGTTATGTAGTGCCTAAAAACCAAAAGTCAACAAACATGGGCCTAAAAACCAATAGTCAACAACCATGGACTAATCATGGGACCAAGGATGATGAGGTTTGAGGTCACCGCCATGTGGCCTCGGGCTCGGGTCTCGGGCTCGTTTTGTGTAAAAGCTCGTTCGCGCGTGGTTCGTTTCGAGTGCCGTTAACCGTACCGAATGAAATGTCCCGTTCTTATTGATTAAAAACGTTCCATATTAATTGATTTCGTTGCGAGGTTTTGACCTCTATATGAGACATTTTTCAAAGACTGCATTCATTTTTAAAACAAACCATAACCTTTATTTCATAGATAAAGGTTTTAAAAAACTTTACGTAGATTATCAAATAATGATAATCTAAAATATCCTGTTTACACACGACCATTACATAATGGTTTACAATACAAATATGTTACAACAAAATAAGTTTCTTGAATGCAGTTTTTACACAATATCATACAAGCATGGACTCCAAATCTCGTCCTTATTTAAGTATGCGACAGCGGAAGCTCTTAATAATCACCTGAGAATAAACATGCTTAAAACGTCAACAAAAATGTTGGTGAGTTATAGGTTTAACCTATATATATCAAATCATAATAATAGACCACAAGATTTCATATTTCAATACACATCCCATACATAGAGATAAAAATCATTCATATGGTGAACACCTGGTAACCGACAATGACAAGATGCATATATAAGAATATCCCCATCATTCCGGGACACCCTTCGGATATGATATAAATTTCGAAGTACTAAAGCATCCGGTACTTTGGATGGGGTTTGTTAGGCCCAATAGATCTATTTTTAGGATTCGCGTCAATTAGGGTGTCTGTTCCCTAATTCTTAGATTACCAGACTTAATAAAAAGGGGCATATTCGATTTCGATAATTCAACCATAGAATGTAGTTTCACGTACTTGTGTCTATTTTGTAAATCATTTATAAAACCTGCATGTATTCTCATCCCAAAAATATTAGATTTTAAAAGTGGGACTATAACTCACTTTCACAGATTTTTACTTCGTCGGGAAGTAAGACTTGGCCACTGTTGATTCACGAACCTATAACAATATATACATATATATCAAAGTATGTTCAAAATATATTTACAACACTTTTAATATATTTTGATGTTTTAAGTTTATTAAGTCAGCTGTCCTCGTTAGTAACCTACAACTAGTTGTTCACAGTTAGATGTACAGAAATAAATCGATAAATATTATCTTGAATCAATCCACGACCCAGTGTATACGTATCTCAGTATTGATCACAACTCAAACTATATATATTTTGGAATCAACCTCAACCCTGTATAGCTAACTCCAACATTCACATATAGAGTGTCTATGGTTGTTCCGAAATATATATAGATGTGTCGACATGATAGGTCGAAACATTGTATACGTGTCTATGGTATCTCAAGATTACATAATATATAATACAAGTTGATTAAGTTATGGTTGAAATAGATTTGTTACCAATTTTCACGTAGCTAAAATGAGAAAAATTATCCAATCTTGTTTTACCCATAACTTCTTCATTTTAAATCCGTTTTGAGTGAATCAAATTGCTATGGTTTCATATTGAACTCTATTTTATGAATCTAAACAAAAAAAGTATAGGTTTCTAGTCGGAAAAATAAGTGACAAGTCGTTTTTGTAAAGGTAGTCATTTCAGTCGAAAGAACGACGTCTAGATGACCATTTTAGAAAACATACTTCCACTTTGAGTTTAACCATAATTTTTGGATATAGTTTCATGTTCATAATAAAAATCATTTTCTCAGAATAACAACTTTTAAGTCAAAGTTTATCATAGTTTTTAATTAACTAACCCAAAACAGCCCGCGTTGTTACTACGACGGCGTAAATCCGGTTTTACGGTGTTTTTCGTGTTTCCAGGTTTTAAATTATTAAGTTAGCATATCATATAGATATAGAACATGTGTTTAGTTGATTTTAAAAGTCAAGTTAGAAGGATTAACTTTTGTTTGCGAACAAGTTTAAAATTAACTAAACTATGTTCTAGTGATTACAAGTTTAAACCTTCGAATAAGATAGCTTTATATGTATGAATCGAATGATGTTATGAACATCATTACTACCTTA
This sequence comes from Rutidosis leptorrhynchoides, assembly GCF_046630445.1. Taxonomy (NCBI): domain Eukaryota; kingdom Viridiplantae; phylum Streptophyta; class Magnoliopsida; order Asterales; family Asteraceae; genus Rutidosis; species Rutidosis leptorrhynchoides. Next base: position 419,424,386 of record NC_092334.1, read on the forward strand.
AGTTCCTTGGATAAACCTACTGGAAAAGAGAAAAATGGATCTAGCTTCAATGGATCCTTGGATGGCTCGAAGTTCTTGAAGCAGAATCATGACACGAAAACAAGTTCAAGTAAGATCATCACTTGAAATAAGATTGTTATAGTTATAGAAATTGAACCAAAGTTTGAATATGATTATTACCTTGTATTAGAATGATAACCTACTGTAAGAAACAAAGATTTCTTGAGGTTGGATGATCACCTTACAAGATTGGAAGTGAGCTAGCAAACTTGAAAGTATTCTTGAGTTTATGAAACTAGAACTTTTAGAATTTATGAAGAACACTTAGAACTTGAAGATAGAACTTGAGAGAGATCAATTAGATGAAGAAAATTGAAGAATGAAAGTGTTTGTAGGTGTTTTTGGTCGTTGGTGTATGGATTAGATATAAAGGATATGTTATTTTGTTTTCATGTAAATAAGTCATGAATGATTACTCATATTTTTGTAATTTTATGAGATATTTCATGCTAGTTGCCAAATGATGGTTCCCACATGTGTTAGGTGACTCACATGGGCTGCTAAGAGCTGATCATTGGAGTGTATATACCATTAGTACATACATCTAAAAGCTGTGTATTGTACGAGTACGAATACGGGTGCATACGAGTAGAATTGTTGATGAAACTGAACGAGGATCTAATTGTAAGCATTTTTGCTAAGTAGAAGTATTTTGATAAGTGTCTTGAAGTCTTTCAAAAGTGTATGAATACATATTAAAACACTACATGTATATACATTTTAACTGAGTCGTTAAGTCATCGTTAGTCGTTACATGTAAATGTTGTTTTGAAACCTTTAGGTTAACGATCTTGTTAAATGTTGTTAACCCAATGTTTATAATATCAAAAGAGATTTTAAATTATTATATTATCATGATATTATGATGTACGAATATCTCTTAATATGATATATATACATTAAATGTCGTTACAACGATAAACATTACATATATGTCTCGTTTCAAAATCATTAAGTTAGTAGTCTTGTTTTTACATATGTAGTTCATTGTTAATATAATTAATGATATGTTTACTTATCATAATATCATGTTAACTATATATATAACCATATATATGTCATCATATAGTTTTTTTACAAGTTTTAACGTTCGTGAATCACCGGTCAACTTGGGTGGTCAATTGTCTATATGAAACCTATTTCAATTAATCAAGTCTTAACAAGTTTGATTGCTTAACATGTTGGAAACATTTAATCATGTAAATATAAATCTCAATTAATATATATAAACATGGAAAAGTTCGGGTCACTACAGTACCTACCCGTTAAATAAATTTCGTCCCGAAATTTTAAGCTGTTGAAGGTGTTGACGAATCTTCTGGAAATAGATGCGGGTATTTCTTCTTCATCTGATCTTCCCGCTCCCAGGTGAACTCGGGTCCTCTACGGGCATTCCATCGAACCTTAACAATTGGTATCTTGTTTTGCTTAAGTCTTTTAACCTCACGATCCATTATTTCGACGGGTTCTTCGATGAATTGAAGTTTTTCGTTGATTTGGATTTCATCTAATGGAATAGTGAGATCTTCTTTAGCAAAACATTTCTTCAAATTCGAGACGTGGAAAGTGTTATGTACAGCCACGAGTTGTTGAGGTAACTCAAGTCGGTAAGCTACTGGTCCGACACGATCAATAATCTTGAATGGTCCAATATACCTTGGATTTAATTTCCCTCGTTTACCAAATCGAACAACGCCTTTCCAAGGTGCAACTTTAAGCATGACCATCTCTCCAATTTCAAATTCTATATCTTTTCTTTTAATGTCAGCGTAGCTCTTTTGTCGACTTTGGGCGGTTTTCAACCGTTGTTGAATTTGGATGATCTTCTCGGTAGTTTCTTGTATAATCTCCGGACCCGTAATCTGTCTATCCCCCACTTCACTCCAACAAATTGGAGACCTGCACTTTCTACCATAAAGTGCTTCAAACGACGCCATCTCAATGCTTGAATGGTAGCTGTTGTTGTAGGAAAATTCTGCTAATGGTAGATGTCGATCCCAACTGTTTCCGAAATCAATAACACATGCTCGTAGCATGTCTTCAAGCGTTTGTATCGTCCTTTCGCTCTGCCCATCAGTTTGTGGATGATAGGCAGTACTCATGTCTAGACGAGTTCCTAATGCTTGCTGTAATGTCTGCCAGAATCTTGAAATAAATCTGCCATCCCTATCAGAGATAATAGAGATTGGTATTCCATGTCTGGAGATGACTTCCTTCAAATACAGTCGTGCTAACTTCTCCATCTTGTCATCTTCTCTTATTGGCAGGAAGAGTGCTGATTTGGTGAGACGGTCAACTATTACCCAAATAGTATCAAAACCACTTGCAGTCCTTGGCAATTTAGTGATGAAATCCATGGTAATGTTTTCCCATTTCCATTCCGGGATTTCGGGTTGTTGAAGTAGACCTGATGGTTTCTGATGCTCAGCTTTGACCTTAGAACACGTCAAACATTCTCCTACGTATTTAGCAACATCGGATTTCATACCCGGCCACCAAAAATGTTTCTTGAGATCCTTGTACATCTTCCCCGTTCCAGGATGTATTGAGTATCTGGTTTTATGAGCTTCTCTAAGTACCATTTCTCTCATATTTCCAAATTTTGGTACCCAAATCCTTTCAGCCCTATACCGGGTTCCGTCTTCCCGAATATTAAGATGCTTCTCCGATCCTTTGGGTATTTCATCCTTTAAATTTCCCTCTTTTAAAACTCCTTGTTGTGCCTCCTTTATTTGAGTAGTAAGGTTATTATGAATCATTATATTCATAGATTTTACTCGAATGGGTTCTCTGTCCTTCCTGCTCAAGGCATCGGCTACCACATTTGCCTTCCCCGGGTGGTAATGAATCTCAAAGTCGTAATCATTCAACAATTCAATCCACCTACGCTGCCTCATATTCAGTTGTTTCTGATTAAATATGTGTTGAAGACTTTTGTGGTCGATATATATAATACTTTTGACCCCATATAAGTAGTGCCTCCAAGTCTTTAATGCAAAAACAACCGCGCCTAATTCCAAATCATGCGTCGTATAATTTTGTTCGTGAATCTTCAATTGTCTAGACGCATAAGCAATCACCTTCGTTCGTTGCATTAATACACAATCGAGACCTTGCTTTGATGCGTCACAATAAATCACAAAATCATCATTCCCTTCAGGCAATGACAATATAGGTGCCGTAGTTAGCTTTTTCTTCAATAACTGAAACGCTTTCTCTTGTTCATCATTCCATTCAAATTTCTTCCCTTTATGCGTTAATGCAGTCAAGGGTTTTGCTGTTCTGGAAAAGTCTTGGATGAACCTTCTGTAGTAACCAGCTAGTCCTAAAAACTGGCGTATGTGTTTCGGAGTTTTCGGGGTTTCCCACTTTTTAACAGTTTCTATCTTTGCCGGATCCACCTTAATACCTTCTTTGTTCACTATGTGACCGAGGAATTGAACTTCTTCCAACCAAAATGCACACTTTGAAAACTTAGCGTACAATTTTTCCTTCCTCAATACTTCTAACACCTTTCTCAAATGTTCACCGTGTTCTTGGTCATTCTTTGAGTAAATAAGTATGTCATCAATGAAAACAATGACAAACTTGTCAAGGTATGGTCCACACACTCGGTTCATAAGGTCCATGAACACAGCTGGTGCATTAGTTAAACCAAACGGCATGACCATAAACTCATAATGACCGTAACGTGTTCTGAAAGCAGTCTTTGGAATATCATCTTCTTTCACCCGCATTTGATGATACCCGGAACGTAAGTCAATCGTTGAATAAACAGACGAGCCTTGTAGTTGATCAAATAAGTCATCGATTCTCGGTAGTGGGTAGCGGTTCTTGATGGTAAGTTTGTTCAACTCTCGGTAGTCGATACACAACCTGAATGTACCATCTTTCTTCTTGACAAACAAAACAGGAGCTCCCCACGGTGAGGTGCTTGGTCGAATGAAACCACGCTCTAAAAGTTCTTGTAATTGGCTTTGCAGTTCTTTCATCTCGTTGGGTGCGAGTCTGTAAGGCGCACGAGCTATTGGTGCAGCTCCTGGTACAAGATCTATTTGAAATTCAACGGATCGATGTGGGGGTAATCCCGGTAATTCTTTCGGAAATACATCGGGAAATTCTTTTGCAATGGGAAGATCATTTATGCTCTTTTCTTCAGTTTGTACTTTCTCGACGTGTGCTAGAACAGCATAGCAACCTTTTCTTATTAGTTTTTGTGCCTTCAAATTACTAATAAGATGTAGCTTCGTGTTGCCCTTTTCTCCGTACACCATTAAGGGTTTTCCTTTTTCTCGTATAATGCGAATTGCATTTTTGTAACAAACGATCTCTGCTTTCACTTCTTTCAACCAGTCCATACCGATTATCACATCAAAACTCCCTAACTCTACTGGTATCAAATCAATCTTAAATGTTTCGCTAACCAGTTTAATTTCTCGATTCCGACATATATTATCTGCTGAAATTAATTTACCATTTGCTAATTCGAGTAAAAATTTACTATCCAAAGGCGTCAATGGATAACTTAATTTAGCACAAAAATCCCTACTCATATAGCTTCTATCCGCACCCGAATCAAATAAAACGTAAGCAGATTTATTGTCAATAAGAAACGTACCCGTAACAAGCTCCGGGTCTTCCTGTGCCTCTGCCGCATTAATATTGAAAACTCTTCCGCGGCCTTGTCCATTCGTGTTCTCCTGGTTCGGGCAATTTCTAATAATGTGGCCCGGTTTTCCACATTTATAACAAACTACATTGGCATAACTTGCTCCGACACTACTTGCTCCGCCATTACTCGTTCCGACACCATTTGTTCCTTTCGTTCTATTAACCCCTGGTCCGTAGACCTCACACTTCGCCGCGCTATGACCATTTCTTTTACACTTGTTGCAAAATTTGGTGCAGAACCCCGAGTGATACTTTTCACACCTTTGGCATAGCTGCTTCTGATTGTTGTTGTTGTTGCGGTTATTATTGTTGTTGGGATGATTGTTGTAGTTGCTGTTGCTGTTGTTGTTGTTGTTGTTGTTGTTGTTGGGCCGTTTGTTGTAGTTGCGATTGATGTTGCGATTGTTGAGATAATTGTTGCGATTATTGTTGTAATTGCTGTTGTTGTTGTATTGGTGATTCTTATCACCGTTTTCCTCCCACTTTCTTTTGACTTGCTTCACATTGGTCTCTTCAGCAGTCTGTTCTTTAATTCTTTCTTCAATCTGGTTCACTAGTTTGTGAGCCATTCTACATGCCTGTTGTATGGAGGCGGGTTCGTGTGAACTTATATCTTCTAGGATTCTTTCCGGTAATCCTTTCACAAACGCGTCGATCTTCTCTTCCTCATCTTCGAATGCTCCCGGACACAATAGGCACAATTCTGTGAATCGTCTTTCATACGTGGTAATATTAAATCCTTGGGTTCGTAACCCTCTAAGTTCTGTCTTGAGCTTATTGACCTCGGTTCTGGGACGGTACTTCTCGTTCATCAAGTGCTTGAATGCTGACCACGGTAGTGCGTACGCATCGTCTTGTCCCACTTGCTCTAGATAGGTATTCCACCATGTTAACGCAGAACCTGTGAAGGTATGCGTAGCGTACTTCACTTTGTCCTCTTCAGTACACTTACTTATGGCAAACACCGATTCGACCTTCTCGGTCCACCGTTTCAATCCGATCGGTCCTTCGGTTCCATCAAATTCCAAAGGTTTGCAGGCAGTGAATTCTTTGTAGGTACATCCTACACGATTTCCTGTACTGCTAGATCCAAGGTTATTGTTGGTATGTAGCGCAGCCTGTACTGCGGCTATGTTTGAAGCTAGAAAAGTACGGAATTCCTCTTCATTCATATTCACGGTGTGTCGAGTAGTCGGTGCCATTTCCTTCAAAATAGTCAAATGGAACAAGTTAATCATACAGAATATTAAGAGTAGTTAATAGTATTTCGTAGCATAATATGAACTCATTTATAAAAGCTTTTTCTTCATATTAGCGTTTTATAAGTTTAAATTCGGGTAGTACCTACCCGTTAAGTTCATACTTAATAGCTAATATACAATTCAACTACTACAATTCTATATGAAAAACTGATTATAATAATATTTCGCGTTCAAACTTTTATACAATATTTTACAAACTTACAATACCGCTTATTTTACATAAAGCATGAAATATAGCACACAATAACTTTGATACAAGATAGTTGTGAAGATAATTCTAGCTAGTAAACAAGTCGTTCAGCAAAGGCAATAAAGACACGTAATTCATACGTCCAGAAACAAGTCATGCATTCTGGTTTTACTAGGACTACTTCCCATCCTTGGTCTTGTGCAACATAACCGTTATGGCCGTTGATAAGACAGCGTGTTGTAACGTCGTCAAAGGGACGAGGGTTACGTAATGTCCAACAGTCCCGTAATAATCTAAAAACCTCATTTCTTACCCCAATTACCGACTCCGTCACTTGTGGAAACGTTTTGTTTAATAGTTGTAGCCCGATGTTCTTGTTCTCACTTTGGTGAGAAGCGAACATTACTAATCCGTAAGCATAACATGCTTCTTTATGTTGCATGTTAGCCGCTTTTTCTAAATCACGAAGTCCAATATTCGGATATATTGAGTCAAAATAATTTCTTAACCCGTTGCGTAAAATAGCATTTGGGTTCCCCGCAATATATGCGTCAAAGTAAACACATCGTAACTTATGGGTTTCCCAATGTGATATCCCCCATCTTTCAAACGAAAGTCTCTTATAAATCAAGACATTCTTGGAACGTTCTTCGAATGTCTTACAAACTGATCTCGCCTTAAATAGTTGTGCTGAGGAATTCTGGCCGACTCTAGACAAGATTTCATCAATCATGTCTCCGGGTAGGTCTCTTAAAATATTGGGTTGTCTATCCATTTTGTGTTTTTAAACTGTAAAATAGACAAGAGTTAGATTCATAGAAAAATACTTATTAATACAAGCAATTTTTACATATATCATAAAGCATAAGAACACTATATTACATATATTACACCACACGAATACAACTATCTTATTCCGACTCGCTCGTTTCTTCTTCTTCGGTTTTGGTTCGTTTTGCCAAGTTTCTAGGGATATATGATGTTCCCCTAATACGAGCCGTCGTTGTCCACATTGGTTTAGAAAAACCTGGTGGTTTAGAGGTTCCCGGGTCATTGTTACAACTTAAGGACTTCGGGGGTTGACGATACATATAAAGTTCATCGGGGTTGGAATTAGATTTCTCTATTTTTATGCCCTTTCCCTTATTATTTTCTTTTGCCTTTTTAAATTCAGTTGGGGTAATTTCTATAACATCATCGGAATTCTCGTCGGAATCCGATTCATCAGAGAATTGGTAATCCTCCCAATATTTTGCTTCCTTGGCGGAAACACCATTGACCATGATTAACCTTGGTCGGTTGGTTAAGGATTCTCTTTTACTTAACCGTTTTATTATTTCCCCCACCGATTCTATTTCTTCTTCCGGTTCCGATTCTTCTTCCGGTTCCGACTCTTCTTCCGGTTCCTCTTCGGGAACTTGTGAATCAGTCCACGAATCATTCCAATTTACATTTAACTCTTCATTATTATTAGGTGAGTCAATGGGACTTGTTCTAGAGGTAGACATCTATCACATAATATCAAACACGATAAGAGATTAATATATCACATAATATTCATATGTTAAAAATATATAGTTTCCAACAAAAATGTTAAGCAATCATTTTTAAAGAAAACACGGTCGAAGTCCAGACTCACTAATGCATCCTAACAAACTCGATAAGACACACTAATGCAAATTTTCTGGTTCTCTAAGACCAACGCTCTGATACCAACTGAAATGTCCCGTTCTTATTGATTAAAAACGTTCCATATTAATTGATTTCGTTGCGAGGTTTTGACCTCTATATGAGACATTTTTCAAAGACTGCATTCATTTTTAAAACAAACCATAACCTTTATTTCATAGATAAAGGTTTTAAAAAACTTTACGTAGATTATCAAATAATGATAATCTAAAATATCCTGTTTACACACGACCATTACATAATGGTTTACAATACAAATATGTTACAACAAAATAAGTTTCTTGAATGCAGTTTTTACACAATATCATACAAGCATGGACTCCAAATCTCGTCCTTATTTAAGTATGCGACAGCGGAAGCTCTTAATAATCACCTGAGAATAAACATGCTTAAAACGTCAACAAAAATGTTGGTGAGTTATAGGTTTAACCTATATATATCAAATCATAATAATAGACCACAAGATTTCATATTTCAATACACATCCCATACATAGAGATAAAAATCATTCATATGGTGAACACCTGGTAACCGACAATGACAAGATGCATATATAAGAATATCCCCATCATTCCGGGACACCCTTCGGATATGATATAAATTTCGAAGTACTAAAGCATCCGGTACTTTGGATGGGGTTTGTTAGGCCCAATAGATCTATTTTTAGGATTCGCGTCAATTATGGTGTCTGTTCCCTAATTCTTAGATTACCAGACTTAATAAAAAGGGGCATATTCGATTTCGATAATTCAACCATAGAATGTAGTTTCACGTACTTGTGTCTATTTTGTAAATCATTTATAAAACCTGCATGTATTCTCATCCCAAAAATATTAGATTTTAAAAGTGGGACTATAACTCACTTTCACAGATTTTTACTTCGTCGGGAAGTAAGACTTGGCCACTGGTTGATTCACGAACCTATAACAATATATACATATATATCAAAGTATGTTCAAAATATATTTACAACACTTTTAATATATTTTGATGTTTTAAGTTTATTAAGTCAGCTGTCCTCGTTAGTAACCTACAACTAGTTGTTCACAGTTAGATGTACAGAAATAAATCGATAAATATTATCTTGAATCAATCCACGACCCAGTGTATACGTATCTCAGTATTGATCACAACTCAAACTATATATATTTTGGAATCAACCTCAACCCTGTATAGCTAACTCCAACATTCACATATAGAGTGTCTATGGTTGTTCCGAAATATATATAGATGTGTCGACATGATAGGTCGAAACATTGTATACGTGTCTATGGTATCTCAAGATTACATAATATATAATACAAGTTGATTAAGTTATGGTTGAAATAGATTTGTTACCAATTTTCACGTAGCTAAAATGAGAAAAATTATCCAATCTTGTTTTACCCATAACTTCTTCATTTTAAATCCGTTTTGAGTGAATCAAATTGCTATGGTTTCATATTGAACTCTATTTTATGAATCTAAACAAAAAAAGTATAGGTTTCTAGTCGGAAAAATAAGTTACAAGTCGTTTTTGTAAAGGTAGTCATTTCAGTCGAAAGAACGACGTCTAGATGACCATTTTAGAAAACATACTTCCACTTTGAGTTTAACCATAATTTTTGGATATAGTTTCATGTTCATAATAAAAATCATTTTCTCAGAATAACAACTTTTAAATCAAAGTTTATCATAGTTTTTAATTAACTAACTCAAAACAGCCCGCGTTGTTACTACGACGGCGTAAATCCGGTTTTACGGTGTTTTTCGTGTTTCCAGGTTTTAAATCATTAAGTTAGCATATCATATAGATATAGAACATGTGTTTAGTTGATTTTAAAAGTCAAGTTAGAAGGATTAACTTTTGTTTGCGAACAAGTTTAGAATTAACTAAACTATGTTCTAGTGATTACAAGTTTAAACCTTCGAATAAGATAGCTTTATATGTATGAATCGAATGATGTTATGAACATCATTACTACCTTAAGTTCCTTGGATAAACCTACTGGAAAATAGAAAAATGGATCTAGCTTCAATGGATCCTTGGATGGCTCGAAGTTCTTGAAGCAGAATCATGACACGAAAACAAGTTCAAGTAAGATCATCACTTGAAATAAGATTGTTATAGTTATAGAAATTGAACCAAAGTTTGAATATGATTATTACCTTGTATTAGAATTATAACCTACTGTAAGAAACAAAGATTTTTTGAGGTTGGATGATCACCTTACAAGATTGGAAGTGAGCTAGCAAACTTGAAAGTATTCTTGAGTTTATGAAACTAGAACTTTTAGAATTTATGAAGAACACTTAGAACTTGAAGATAGAACTTGAGAGAGATCAATTAGATGAAGAAAATTGAAGAATGAAAGTGTTTGTAGGTGTTTTTGGTCATTGGTGTATGGATTAGATATAAAGGATATGTTATTTTGTTTTCATGTAAATAAGTCATGAATGATTACTCATATTTTTGTAATTTTATGAGATATTTCATGCTAGTTGCCAAATGATGGTTCCCACATGTGTTAGGTGACTCACATGGGCTGCTAAGAGCTGATCATTGGAGTGTATATACCAATAGTACATACATCTAAAAGCTGTGTATTGTACGAGTACGAATACGGGTGCATACGAGTAGAATTGTTGATGAAACTGAACGAGGATCTAATTGTAAGCATTTTTGCTAAGTAGAAGTATTTTGATAAGTGTCTTGAAGTCTTTCAAAAGTGTATGAATACATATTAAAACACTACATATATATACACATTAACTGAGTCGTTAAGTCATCGTTAGTCGGTACATGTAAATGTTGTTTTGAAACCTTTAGGTTAACGATCTTGTTAAATGTTGTTAACCCAATGTTTATAATATCAAAAGAGATTTTAAATTATTATATTATCATGATATTATGATGTACGAATATCTCTTAATATGATATATATACATTAAATGTCGTTACAACGATAAACGTTACATATATGTCTCGTTTCAAAATCATTAAGTTAGTAGTCTTGTTTTTACATATGTAGTTCATTGTTAATATAATTAATGATATGTTTACTTATCATAATATCATGTTAACTATATATATAACCATATATATGTCATCATATAGTTTTTTTACAAGTTTTAACGTTCGTGAATCACCGGTCAACTTGGTTGGTCAATTGTCTATATGAAACCTATTTCAATTAATCAAGTCTTAACAAGTTTGATTGCTTAACATGTTGGAAACATTTAATCATGTAAATATCAATCTCAATTAATATATATAAACATGGAAAAGTTCGGGTCACTACACCGAAACTCCAGAACGTTAACTAGTCGTTGAAACAAAATCACCGTGTTTAATTCATTAAGTAAATAATAAATTAAATTTCTTTCGTAAGTTCAATAATTATTAACAATAATTATTCTATCATTTTTTTGAGTTCCGTTAACTGAAAAGTTTTCTAGGCGATTAACTTTAATCGTGTCGTTTCTAGTTTAATTCGTTAACCGAATTAAGTTCACTAATTAATATAACATATTAATTCAAGTAATCCACTAAGGATCAAGTACGCATTTAATTACTTTAAATACGAAAAAATTTCGCGTAGCCACTGTTAACATTCTGAAAAAAAATTCTGCGTATGAAAATCGTATGATTTAACTAACGATCGTCAAGTATTTAACGGAAGTTTTAACGGAAAAGCTCGGGTTGTTACAAAATTGATAAAGACATGTACCTTTAAAAGGTAAATAAAAAGATAACTTTTATTGATAGCTTGATTACAACTTGAAATTGAAACCCAAAACAAAGAGTTTTCATTTTTTTAGTGAAAACCCTAAGAGAAAAACGAAAAGTCCATTTACAACTGAACAAAAAGTCTCTATTTATAATTTTCAAAATCGGTGGCCCAAGCCGGCAGCTTCAGTTGGATGCCGGTGGCTTTACTAGGTCAGTTACTCCTTCCACAAGTTGAATGTAATCAGCAAGTTGAATAACGCGTATCTACCTCAGGCCAAGCCGGCAGCTTCATTGTCAAGCCGCCAGCTTTGTTGATCTGCAATTTTTTTGATTTCGTTTCCTTTTTTAACTTTTTTTTTTTGGGCTTTAAGTACACAAAACTGACTTAAGTCAGCAGCTTCAGTTGCAAGCCGGTGGCTTCACTGCTATTTCTCGAATTCTAGTATATTCTGCAATGTTCTGGAACTTTTCGGTCTTTTGTCACCAAGCCTTCGGCTTCAAGCCTTCTTGCCGGCGGCTTCATCTCAAATTCTGAAGTTTTTAACTGTTTTTGATCATGTTTAATACATAACTTAAACAAAAACATTAGAAGTACCTTTTTTCCCATTTTACCAATTTTAGTGTGTTTTAGTATTAAAATGACTTTAAAATAATAAGATAACTCCTTAAAATGTTATCAAAATTCTGTATAATTTAGGAGTTATCAAATTTTCAACACTTAGCTTTTACTTGTTCTCAAGTAAACTTTTAAATTATATCAATATTCCAATATTACTTATCTTTTTAGAACATAATAACTGGATATCATAAAATGGAGTTGGTTTATTGATTAGACAAAATTGGTATAAAGGCGGAAGTAAAATGCAAAATTGCAAAGTCAAAAAGATATCTAATCATTAAAGTTTATTTAATATTATAAGAACTAGTCTGAACCAGACCAACGAGTACCAATAGACTTAATGTTCATTTAATCGAGATTTATACAAGTTGGTCATTATTGGACTCTTTTAGTTTCTAGAGTTTTTGTATGGTTCTCAGTGGAACTCTTTTCTCTCGCTTTCATCACTCTTATTGGCCTTTATTGGGCTCTTTTAACTTTTTAGTTCTTTTTATTTCATGCTTAGCATTAGCTTTACATTTGGAAATTTTCTAAGGTGGCACTTATTGGGACTCTTTTGCTGCCTCAGTGGTCTATGCTTATTATGTCATATGGTAGTAGCTATAAGTTTGCAATTGTTTAACAATATCTGGTGTTTACTTTCTATCTTAAACTAGTAGTCCGATCTCGGAGTTGAGAGTAGTTCTATTAGCTTTAAGATTAGATTAATGAAAAGACATAAGTTTGACTAAGAACTTGTACTTTCTAAAAAAAATTTAATTTGCACTCATTTTTTGCATTTGTTTTAAAATGTTGGCAAATTTTTGAGTGATTAATCACTTCACTCCTCACACTTAGATTATGCAATGTCCTCATTTGCATTTATAATTTAAATTAGTAATAAATGAAAGACATAATTGAAAATAAGGGCCAGAGTGATGTTACTTGATTGTAGGATCGCAGAATAATTGCAGAATTGATTTCTTTAGATTCAAGATATGAAAGGACCCGTCCTAATCCATCTGGACGAAGTCACCAACAACTGGTTCCATTGCGATGATCGACTCCAAATACTGTCTTTAAAATGAGCAAATGCACAGCGGAATGTTTCTTTTATACCTGAGAATAAACATGCTTTCAAGTGTCAACCAAAAGGTTGGTGAGTTCATAAGTTTATCATAAAACAATAAAATTCATTATTTTAATAGACCACAAGATTTAAATCCTGCATGGTACAAATGGGCCCGAATCCTATACCCACCTGTAATGCACATGCGATATCTTTTAAATACAGTACACCTTTCTCGTGTACGAAACCATTTTTCATAATCTTAGTAACCGTACACATATTTTGTGCACAAAATAACATACACATAACCTGTGTATAAAATCATTCTCTCGATACATAACATTCATATCAATTGGTGGCAATTATCATGTCCACATAATTCATTGGTGGCAATTATCATGTCCACATAATTCAACGGTGGCAATTATCATGTTCACATAATTCAACAATAATCCGCAGAACTTCTGTCTGCATAATAATTTATTCGAGGAATGTTTTATTTGTGTCTATCTCGTCAAACATTTATAAAAGCATTTCATGTATTCGCAGTTCAAAATATATTTCAACATCATTTAATAAAGCAGTTGTAAAAACAGCGCATGTATTCTCAGTCCCAAAAATGTAAAGAGTAAAAGGGAATCAAATGAACTCACCTAATGTATTTTGTAGTAAAGATACATATAACGACAATGGACAAATGTAGGGTTGGCCTCGGATTCACGAACCTATATCATTTGTATATTTATTAATATACATAATTGTAGTCGAATAATTTATATATAAATTTATTAGTTATATCCTTTTTATATTAATATATATATATATATATATATATATATATATATATATATATATATATATATATATATATATATATATATATATATATATATATATATATATATATATATATATATATTTATGTTTATGTTTATTATATTCGTTTTGTTAGATAAAAATATTAATTTTTGTTATGTTATATGTATTAAATATATTTTTAATATATATATATATATATATATCATTTATTTGTTAAAATAGTAATTATAATAATACTAATATAATATTGGTAGTGATAATAATGGTAATACTAGTATTAATAATAATGATAATAGTATTAATGATTCTATTAATAATTTTAATGATAGTTTTATTTATAAATCTTATAATAATGATAATAACAGTTTTTAAATGAAAAGTTTAGTGATAATAATAGTATTAATTATAAATAGATTAATCAATACTAATATTTATAATTGATATAGAAAATAATAATAACATTAATAATCATAATCATAATAATACTTAAATGATAAGATTAATAATAACATTAATAATACTAATAAAAATACTAATGATAATAACGTCTTTATTACTTGTAATATAAATGTGACATTAGTAATAACATTATTAATTATGCAAATCATATTTGTATCTGTAATAATAATAATAAATAAAAAGTGTATCATAATACTTATATTTGTAATAATAGTCTTAATAATTATAATATTAATAATAATATCAATAGTAATAATAATAATAATAACCATAATTGCAACTAAAATCAAAATAATAATAATATATACTACTTAAATTAGTGATTATGTTAATTACAATATCAACAACAATAATTAATAATAATAGTAATAGTAATAATAATAATAATAATAATAATAATAATAATAAATAAATAATTAAATAAATAAATAAATACATGATAATAATATAATAATAATAATTAATAATTTACCTAATAAAAGAGGGGATTTGCATCTGATATCGTCTTAAACAGATCGAGAGAGAGAAAAAATACGTAGGAAGTAAATCACGGTTCAGAGATTCTTCGATTCGTTAATCCAATAATCGATCAAGCAGCAATCATCACTGTTTATTAGATTATCGATTCATCGTTGTCAATCTTCAATATCATCTTTAATCGTTCTTCTTCACTGATCGATTAAATATTCGATTTAAATATTAATTCAGGTATATAATCGATTCATTGATATTCTTCTTAATTTCTTTAATCCGTCTAAAATTTCTGTATACATATTTGATAAAAATAATAGCAGTAATTAATAATTTTTTTCTGGCGGTTTGATGATGGAAAAAAAAATGATAAGGGTTAATGGTGTTCGACTGTTGAGTCAAACCGGAAAAAGAGTAGCTACAATTATCGAGCCCAAGTAGTTACAGTAGGTGTTTGTTTTCTATATTGAAACAGAATTGACAATAGTATTTACATAATTGAATGGGTTTGATTAATTGGACAGCAGCATATATCGACTTTTGATTATTTCTTGATTATGGTGTTTTGTATTGAGTGTTGATCGAACAAGAATCATGAAGTAACAAAAGGAAATCATATTCACAAGGGTAATAGCAGTTACCTGATTAGGTGATGAATGAGTTATTCGAGCGGAAGTGAAAACAGAAGCAATAGTGACTGAACTGAAGCGGTTTGCAGTGTTGATAATAATCGAGTGGCAGCAGCTGTAGCTACTTTTGTTGGTGTGTAAAATAGAAGGAAACGAGCAGTAGGAAAATTAGAGCAGTGGCAATAGGAACAATGGGGTGTTTGTTTTGGTTGGTCTTGGTTAATTAATAGAAACAGAAAACAGCTATCAGTAGAAGTAATTCGAGCAGGGTGGTATTGGTTTGGGGTAGTTTAGTATGGTTGTAAACAGAAAAGGGTGAACACGTTGTTGTGGTTGGGGCTCGTTTGAAACAATAATAAAGTAGACACAGCGGTGATGGGTTCATGATGGTACCTGGGTTGTGTTTGAGCTCGACATCAAAAGAAGCAGAACAGTATAATAGTTTGGTTGTAACAGTTTCGGATTGGTGATTTAGGTGGTGAAAAATGGCGAGGATTCTCGGTGTCTGATTGTTGAAGATGAAGATGATATGGTTGATATTGAATGTGTGATTGTATATATGTGAAGAAAGTTTACATTAGATAGATGAGAGAAGAAGAAAGAATTTAATGTGTTGACAATCATAAAAAGAATTCAAAAGCATAAAAACAAAATGAGTTGTCTGGATGTCGATAGAAAAGAAAAAAAAAGAATGCAAGTGGGGGTGGTGGTTTTGTTTGTTATAACATGTATATGTATATCTAATGTATCTATAGAAAAGTGATATCATGAAATAAATAAAGATATATATATAGATTCGGTGGATGATAACATACAAATACACAGAGTGACTCACTAATACTAATTATCAAACACAGTATAAATCTTGATCTCAATCTTTTAACATACAGTGATTGAATAATATTATTAATATTTAAATCCATTGCATCTATGACTGTAAGAAAAGTGTTTGTAACAATTCATACTCTTTTCATTATTTTTATACTTTGTATAATTATTATTAATAATTAATTAAACAAACTAGTAACATTAACATTGATTAATTATAATTAATAATACTATTTTGTAATAATAAGAATACAAATTTTATTAATGATATTAATAATAAATTGTATTATTTTCTAATAATAATAACCATAATGATATTAATAATACTAATATTGATTAAGATAATAATAATAATTATTATTCTTTAATAATAACTAAAATTGTAATCTTGCTACTAATTTTGATATAAATAATGATAACAATAATACCAATAATAATAATGGTATAACAAATCAATTGTATTAAATTTCATAACTATGTATTATACATAATAATAATAACACAGATATTAATATTAATATTTAATATTTATTCTAATGATAGTAGTGAGGGTAATAGTGAATATATTAGTAGAGATGACAAATTAAATGCGTTAAATTTTTATATTTATATATTATCTATAATAATATAACTAATACTGCGTTTAGTTATTAATATTAGTTATTAATAATAATAATGAAAGTATTAATAATATTACTATAACAACTTTATTCTAATTTGTTAATATATTATTAATTATGTAATATTTGATAATCATATATAATTACTTTTATTAAATATTTATTATTTATAATTATCATATATACTTACATTTATATATATGTATATATATTTAATTACATATTTATTTATAAATATATTGTTCGTGAATCGTCGAGAATAATTAAGGGTTAAATGATTTCATGAAATAGTTCAAAAATGTTTGAAACTTCGTATACAAACTTTGCTTATCATATTAAAATCATATAAAGATTAAGTTTAAATTTGGTCGGAAATTTTCGGGTCGTCACAGTACCTACCCGTTAAAGAAATTTCGTCCCGAAATTTGAGTGAGGTCGTCATAGCTTACAATAAAAATGTTTTCATGACGAATACGAGTTGAATAATAGAATTTTATCATCATTGAGTAATACGGATAACATAATTAGATTACTCGAATAGTATATGAATGAAGCTATCACTTAATAGTGAAATGAGGAAAACATGTTTCATCATAACTTTTGACTAGTCATGGTTGAATTCCGGAATTCAAGGGATTCAAAAGAAAATCTTAGAAATCTATAAGATCTGATTCTTCAAGATTTAAGGAAATTAGGATCTCTTTAATTAAATGCGATGATCTGTCCCGATTACTACGTCTGATATTTCTATTATAACTTAAGCTCTTCCGTACCATTATTTTCCACCACTCTCATTTTCTATACTTTAATTCATATTTCCAAATTATCAGTCAATATGCTTAATCCAGTTTTAATTCTGGATATAAATCTGACTTTCATATCAATCATTCTCCTTTTTCATCTACCACCGGAGGAATCTATTCACTTCTACTATTACCTTGAGGTTGTATTATTCCTAATTCTCCCGTGTCTTTATATTGCTATACGCATTGATATACACGGTTTGTAATTTCTGTGTTTGTGATCGGTTTTATATTTTTTGTTATGTTTCGAAGCTCCATGCTCTTGTCTTCTCTTTCTGACTTCAATTCAAGCGAATAATGGTCCAGAACTCGTAGATGTAAAGCTTCGAATGATTATAACATTCTAAGCACGAAGGAATGTATTCTTACGATTTAATTGGTTAAATTACCAGAATCACTGATAATAGAACTATCAAAAATATATTTTCTTGATATGTTTAGAAGTTAAGTAGAATGAAAGAGTTATGTAACATGGCACATGATAATTGTATGATCTACTGTGAACCATCATCACGTTTCATTAGAAACTCAGCATGACTTACTGTAATATAATCACGTTGATCAAGTGTCATTATATTATACTAACTCATGCATCAGTTCCCAACACTACTTCAAAAACATTCATATTTTAAATTCGAAGGTTCGCAGAATATAGAAACTAAAATAGTTTCCTTTTATGATATAATACGGATAGCCCAGAGAGATAATTAATATCGAATGAGAATATTTAGGAAGATATCTTCAGAAATATTGAGGATATTAATAAAGAAAGGTACGATGATATCTTAGGATTTCAGAATCAAATTGTGATGAAGAAATTCATTCACGATGATTTAGAGCGGTTAAGAAGCATGGTTTTTGCTAAAGATTTCATTAGAAACAGAATCATACAAGTTTAGTCCTTGTAATTTGTTCAGAGTCTCCTTCATGGTTTGTTCAATCCGGTTTTCAGTTCTAACTTTTCTGAGCTTTGCCAACATACTATTCTTTATCTTTATACCTTCGACGGTTAAGGTCGTGTACAGTTTTTGCTACTGTATTCAGCTTGTACAGTTTTTTTTTTTTTTTTTTTGCTGTTGTATTCAGCTTTTTCAGAATTTGGAGTATTGAGGTGCTTTTCAAAATTTCAGAGTGGAAGATCATAATTCTAAGAGATAATGATTATATGTATACTTATAACTGTTGATGTAGACATGCTGCGAGATTTCAAAATACTGATTGCTAATTCCCGGTAGTTGATATAGTAATTCTCGTTATAGGATGTAAATGAGTAAATGATAGGGTTTCACTGAATATAGTGATTTTTCGGAAAGTCAAAGATCAACAGAGTTGTTGGTAAATTTACTGCTAATGTGATGAGATATAAACGGTTTCCCGGTATCGATGACGAAAGACAACTTATATATCAGGATTATAATAAACTAATCCGAGTGAAAAGTCGAAGTTGACTTGCTGGAGCTGTGACAAAATTGGCTAATTTGGAAAGGGATTGCAAAGTTATTTTGGGTAATAATAACACTAAAGGAATTACACAGCTATGTGTTAAACATTTACTCAGTTTCCGAGAGTTTTCAGGTGCATAACTATATGCATAAATCTTTTCTCTCGTAGATGAAGTGCGGTTGGTTTATCCTCTCGATTGAGGTGTTTTCAAGAATTATGAAAGGTTTGTACGCAGATTGTAATCGTCAAGATACAAATGTGGTTTAAGATGAAATCAAGTGGCAAACTTGAAGAAATGTTTAGTTTCATATGTTATAATCAATATTTTAATTCATTTTTAATTATCTAATCTTGATAGTCCACACTCAATAGTCCACAGTTAGCAATTTAATAATTCATATATGGTTTAATATATAATATTCGAATTAATTAGTACGTATCGTGACCCGTGTACATGTCTCAGACTCGATCACAACTCAAACTATATATATTATTGTAGAATCAACCTCAACCCTGTATAGCTAACTCCAACATTACTGCATATAGAGTGTCTATGGTTATTCCAAATAATATATATAGATGCGTCGATATGATATGTCAAAACCTTGTATACGTGTCCCGATATTTAAAGTGCGTAAAATAAATAACAGAAATTAAATGACGATAAATAAAATTGCGAGAATTAAAATTGCGATAAATAAAATGCGATAAATAAATTGCGATAAATAAATTGAATAAAAGGTAATACGCAATTAACAGTTAGCTATGAATAGTTAGTGTGGATTCTTAACAAAATTTCTCATAGTTAATTTGTTTGTTTCTAACAAATTTTATTTTTGTCCAATGTTTTCTTCATTATGCCACTTGTTGGATTCTGATATGTCAAAATCCAAATATGAAATTGAATAAAAATGGTTATTCTGCGATGAACGGATATGTATATCGGTGGTTGTAAGTAGGATAGTAAATGACTGTTGAATCAGCTTCGACGAAAGTACAGTGTAACTTATTAAGGTGAAATCTAAATATTCCTCGGGTATTACCTACCCGTTAAAATATTTTCATCATTAATAGTTTTGTACGAAAGAATTTTTAATTACAATCTTTATGAAAAAATATATATACCTATATATTTTCTTCAGATGTAATCATGGATTTAATGAGTCAATATAATATTAAACTAATTTGATTTACCGTTAGAACAAGAATATATAATCTCTAAAATATTAGAGATTACATATTCGCCATGTCGAACAAAAATAAAATAGATAGAACGATACGTAGTACGATGATTATACTCGAGGTACAGAATGAGATGTTGAGACATGGATTGTTGATGGTACTGGTGCTGTTATTGATGGTACTGTTGGTGCCGGTGTTGTTGCAGAAGCTGATAAATTTTGCACCATATTCTCCAAATTGATTACTCAAGCGCGAAGTTCGTTGACTTCTTCTATTATTCCGGGATGATTGTCGGTCGGAACAAGCGGGTGAATAAGGTTTAGAATTTTAGATATAATATAATCGTGGCGAGATACTCTAAAAATGAGTGTGGAAATGGTGTTTCGAATAGGTTCGCCGGTAAATGCTTCGGGTTCTTCGCCAAGAGGGGAATGTGGTGGATGGAAAGGATCGCTTCCTTCGCGTCTCCATCGGTTAAGTCGTCTACGAACCTATCAGATGAATTGGGGATGACTGATTGATTGATTCATCCTGGTGACACTGCTTTCGAAACTCGAGTGAAACTCCATATCGGAATCTGAGGGACTGGAACTAGTGGCGATTTCCATTTCGTACGATTTAATAAAGGATTTTTCGATATGAAATGATTTTTGGATATCGGATGATATTCTAATTACATAGAATACCTATACATAGTACAGAAGATCCCGGAGATTACGGAGAGAATTAAGGAAACGTGTCAGATGAAGTCTACAGTAACAGATACGCTAAGATATGAATTAGCAGATACGCTAGGATATGAATTTTGTCTGTACACTAATCATGCAATCAATGCAGTAAGATGCGTCTAGACTTAAGAATGATAAGCAAGTGATTTTCGACACGATATGATAAGCAAAACTTTTGACATGCAGACACGGTCGAAGTCCAGACTCACTAATGCATCCTAACGACTTATCAGTTAGACACACTAATGCAGACCTGGTTCGCTAAGACCACCGCTCTGATACCAACTGAAAGGACCCGTCTTAATCTATCTGGACGAAGTCACCAACAACTAGTTCCATTGCGATGATCGACTCCAAATACTGTCTTTAAAATGAGCAAATGCACAGCGGAATGTTTCTTTTATACCTGAGAATAAACATGCTTTCAAGTGTCAACCAAAAGGTTGGTGAGTTCATAAGTTTATCATAAAACAATAAAATTCATTATTTTAATAGACCACAAGATTTAAATCCTGCATGGTACAAATGGGCCCGAATCCTATACCCACCTGTAATGCACATGCGATATCTTTTAAATACAGTACACCTTTCTCGTGTACGAAACCATTTTTCATAATCTTAGTAACCGTACACATATTTTGTGCACAAAATAACATACACATAACCTGTGTATAAAATCATTCTCTCGATACATAACATTCATATCAATTGGTGGAAATTATCATGTCCACATAATACATTGGTGGCAATTATCATATCCACATAATTCAACGGTGGCAATTATCATGTCCACATAATTTAACAATAATTCGCAGAACTTCTGTCTGCATAATAATTTATTCGAGGAATGTTTTATTTGTGTCTATCTCGTCAAACATTTATAAAAGTATTTCATGTATTCGCAGTTCAAAATATATTTCAACATCATTTAATAAAGCAGTTGTAAAAACAGCGCATGTATTCTCAGTCCCAAAAATGTAAAGAGTAAAAGGGAATCAAATGAACTCACCTAATGTATTTTGTAGTAAAGATACATATAACGACAATGGACAAATGTAGGGTTGGCCTCGGATTCACGAACCTATATCATTTATATATTTATTAATATACATAATTGTAGTCGAACAATTTATATATAAATTTATTAGTTATATCCTTTTTATATTAATAACATATATATATATATATATATATATATATATATATATATATATATATATATATATATATATATATATATATATATATATATATATATATATATATATATTTATTTATGTTTATTATATTCGTTTTGTTAGATAAAAATATTAATTTTTGTTATGTTATATGTATTAAATATATTTTTAATATATATATATATATATATATATATATATATATATATATATATATATATATATATATATATATATAGTATCATTTATTTGTTAAAATAGTAATTATAATAATACTAATATAATATTGGTAGTGATAATAATGGTAATACTAGTATTAATAATAATGATAATAGTATTAATGATTCTATTAATAATTTTAATGATAGTTTTATTTATAAATCTTATAATCTTATAATAATGATAATAACAGTTTTTAAATGAAAAGTTTAGTGATAATAATAGTATTAATTATAAATAGATTAATCAATACTAATATTTATAATTGATATAGAAAATAATAATAACATTAATAATCATAATCATAATAATACTTAAATGATAAGATTAATAATAACATTAATAATACTAATAAAAATACTAATGATAATAACGTCTTTATTACTTGTAATATAAATGTGACATTAGTAATAACATTATTAATTATGCAAATCATATTTGTATCTGTAATAATAATAATAAATAAAAAGTGTATCATAATACTTATATTTGTAATAATAGTCTTAATAATTATAATATTAATAATAATATCAATAGTAATAATAATAATAATAACCATAATTGCAACTAAAATCAAAATAATAATAATATATACTACTTAAATTAGTGATTATGTTAATTACAATATCAACAACAATAATTAATAATAATAATAATAGTAATAGTAATAATAATAATAATAAATAAATAAATAAATAAATAAATCAATAAATAAATACATGATAATAATATAATAATAATAATTAATAATTTACCTAATAAAAGAGGGGATTTGCATCTGATATCGTCTTAAACAGATCGAGAGAGAGAAAAAATACGTAGGAAGTAAATCACGGTTCAGAGATTCTTCGATTCGTTAATCCAATAATAGATCAAGCAGCAATCATCACTGTTTATTAGATTATCGATTCATCACTGTCAATCTTCAATATCATCGTTAATCGTTCTTCTTCACTGATCGATTAAATATTCGATTCAAATATTAATTCAGGTATATAATCGATTCATTGATATTCTTCTTAATTTCTTTAATCCATCTAAAATTTCTGTATACATATTTGATAAAAACAATAGCAGTAATTAATAATTTTTTTCTGGCGGTTTGATGATGGAAAAAAAAATGATAAGGGTTAATGGTGTTCGACTGTTGAGTCAAATCGGAAACAGAGTAGCTGCAATTATCGAGCCCAAGTAGTTACAGTAGGTGTTTGTTTTCTATATTGAAACAGAATTGAAAATAGTATTTACATAATTGAATGGGTTTGATTAATTGGACAGCAGCATATATCGGCTTTTGATTATTTCTTGATTATGGTGTTTTGTACTGAGTGTTGATCGAACAAGAATCATGAAGTAACAAAAGGAAATCATATTCACAAAGGTAATAGCAGTTACCTGATTAGGTGATGAATGAGTTATTTGAGCAGAAGTGAAAACAGAAGCAATAATGACTGAACTGCAGCGGTTTGCAGTGTTGATAATAATCGAGTGGCAGCAGCTGTAGCTACTTCTGTTGGTGTGTAAAATAGAAGGAAACGAGCAGTAGGAAAATTAGAGCAGTAGCAATAGGAACAATGGGGTGTTTGTTTTGGTTGGTCTTGGTTAATTAATAGAAACAGAAAACAGCTATCAGTAGCAGTAATTCGAGCAGGGTGGTGTCGGTTTGGGGTAGTTTAGTATGGTTGTAAACAGAAAAGGGTGAACATGTTGTTGTGGTTGGGGCTCGTTTGAAACAATAATAAAGTAGACACAGCGGTGATGGGTTCATGATGGTACCTGGGTTGTGTTTGAGCTCGACATCAAAAGAAGCAGAACAGTATAATAGTTTGGTTGTAACAGTTTCGGATTGGTGATTTAGGTGGTGAAAAATGGCGAGGATTCTCGGTGTCCGATTGTTGAAGATGAAGATGATATGGTTGATCTCGAATGTGTGATTGTATATATGTGAAGAGAGTTTACATTAGATAGATGAGAGAAGAAGAAAGAATTTAATGTGTTGACAATCATAAAAAGAATTCAAAAGCATAAAAACAAAATGAGTTGTCTGGATGTCGATAGAAAAGAAAAAAAAAGAATGCAAGTGGGGGTGGTGGGTTTGTTTGTTATAACATGTATATGTATATCTAATATATCTATAGAAAAGTGATATCATGAAATAAATAAAGATATATATATATATATATATATATATATATATATATATATATATATATATATATATATATATATATATATATATATAGATTCGGTGGATGATAACATACAAACACACAGAGTGACTCACTAATACTAATTATCAAACACAGTATAAATCTTGATCTCAATCTTTTAACATACAGTGATTGAATAATATTATTAATATTTAAATCCATTGCATCTATGACTGTAAGAAAAGTGTTTGTAACAATTCGTACTCTTTTCATTATTTTTATACTTTTTATAATTATTATTAATAATTAATTAAACAAACTAGTAACATTAACATTGATTAATTATAATTAATAATACTGTTTTGTAATAATAGGACTACAAATTTTATTAATGATATTAATAATAAATTGTATTATTTTCTAATAATAATAACCATAATGATATTAATAATACTAATATTGATTAAGATAATAATAATAATTATTATTCTTTAATAATAACTAAAATTGTAATCTTGCTACTAATTTTGATATAAATAATGATAACAATAATACCAATAATAATAATGGTATAACAAATCAATTATATTAAATTTCATAACTATGTATTATACATAATAATAATAACACTGATATTAATATTAATATTTAATATTTATTCTAATGATAGTAGTGAGGGTAATAGTGAATATATTAGTAGAGATGACAAATTAAATGCGTTAAATTTTTATATTTATATATTATCTATAATAATATAACTAATACTGCATTTAGTTATTAATATTAGTTATTAATAATAATAATAATGAAAGTATTAATAATATTACTATAACAACTTTATTCTAATTTGTTAATATATTATTAATTATGTAATATTTGATAATCATATATAATTACTTTTATTAAATATTTATTATTTATAATTATCATATATACTTACATTTATATATATGTATATATATTTAATTACATATTTATTTATAAATATATTGTTCGTGAATCGTCGAGAATAATTAAGGGTTAAATGATTTCATGAAATAGTTCAAAAATGTTTGAAACTTCGTATACAGACTTTGCTTATCATATTGAAATCATATAAAGATTAAGTTTAAATTTGGTCGGAAATTTTTGGGTCGTCACAAGATAGGCAACTTAACAGAAATTGTTAAATAATACAATATACAACATAAACATAATATTTTATTAATAACTTGATTACTTTAACACTTAGGATCTATATTGTTCTTACATTCATAATTAAATAAAAACATATAGAAAACAAAACAAAATCCTAATAAGACATATATGGATAGGTAGTTTTGATTATAGAGGCGGTTGCGCGAATCATTCTTCCAACGGGATTACTCTTAAACTTATTCTCCCCACTTGTTTTTCTCCATTTCATTTAACATTTTAATTTGTTCTAAGAAACTCAATGTGGTGTCAAGACCCCTACGGAAAGTTATTTCAAATTTAACATTTAAATCATGGATTTGCCTCCTCACTTCTTCACTAATATTATATTGCTCCTTCAAGAATTCCATCACTATTTTATCAACAGCAAGCTCATCATCATCCTCTTTATAAATTTTAACCATTTTCACATTTGATCTCGGAACCCTAGATCTAGGCACTAATGTAATGGATTCAATAAGGGCACCATAACGAATAACCAGAGTATTATTTTCATAGTTAATGGTGGCTCGAAAGGTAGCTAGAAAAGGAGATCCCAAAAGTAAAGTAGTGATAGGATCTTCTTCCATGTCCATGACCACAGAATTAACTTTGTAAAAAGTATAACCAACTATGACTTCAACTTCTTTAACAATTCCTAACAGTTTTTACAAATGTTTATCGGCAAAACAAATCCTTGGATAGGCTCTAAAGATGAAAATCCTAGGCGATTGTAGACAGAAAATGGCATAACATTAATGCTAGAACCAGTATCGGCTAATCCCACAGTAGGAATGGGACCACGAATTAAGCAAGGAACTTGAAATTCCCCTGGATCAGAACAAACAACAGGAAATTCGGGATTCTTAACTGGAACCACTACATCAATTTCGAACGAA
This sequence comes from Rutidosis leptorrhynchoides, assembly GCF_046630445.1. NCBI lineage: Eukaryota > Viridiplantae > Streptophyta > Magnoliopsida > Asterales > Asteraceae > Rutidosis > Rutidosis leptorrhynchoides. The sequence goes on from NC_092334.1 coordinate 419,451,238, forward strand.
TAAAGAGGCGAAAACCTTCCCTCTCTCTCTCTCTTTTAATTTCTCCATAAGTTCAGGTAACCAATCCTCATTAGAAACACATTCAAATTTTTCACTAGAAACTTCTTCATTTTCAAGATCTTTTTCATCAACTTCTTCTCCCTCATCAAACAATTCATGCATAAAAATGACATCGTCACGATCAAGACCTTGAACCTTAGCATCTTTGGACTTATCTTCTTCATCAGCAGTTAACTTCTTAATTTCTTGATCATACTCCTCTTCTACCATATCAAATTCCCATAAATACCTCAAACAAGGTTCATAAAATGTCAACCCTATTTACTCCCTTACAACGTTCACCTTCTCAAAACGAATCTCCTTCGATTTTTTAGATTCAGCTGGAAATTTTCCTTCGACAAGTTGAAACAACTTAGTAACATTGCGTTCTAAGTTTTGAATGAACGTTTGATGATTATTTTGCACTTGGGAAAGTTGAGCTTTTATGTTATCATTAGCTTCATTTTGATTCTTGATGAAAGTTAAGATGCTCTCTTCAAGATTGGATTTCTTTTTAGGTTGAGCATTAAAAGACGAATTTGGAATGAAGGGCGCTCTAACAGGATAGAAATCAGGTGAATTTTTATTATTATTATTAGGAAAGGGTGTATTATAATTATTACGATAATTTAGATTCCCTCCTTGATAGTGATTCAAATAAGAGACGTTCTCGACCTGCACCATAGTAAGACTAGCAACATAATCTTTCGTAGCATGAGGACCTTGACATTTTTCACAACCTACCTTAATTACATTCATCTCTTTGGTAAGGTTTTCTATTTGCCTTCCTAAATTACTCAAATGCGCATTCATAGCTTTAATCACATCCTCAGAATCATAACTAACAGATTTGATAGAACGGGAAATGTCTAAGTCTTGATGCCATTCATGGGAATTAGCAGCTAACTTATTAATCAATAATTCAGCTTCTTCGGCAGTTTTACTCATGATATTACCTCCAGCAGACGTATCAATATCTCTTCTTGTAGCTATGTCATAACCTTTATAGAAAGTAGTTACCTTTTTAAATGTAGTCAAACCATGTTGTGGACATCCCCTATGCAATTGACCAAATCTAACCCACGCAGAGTAAAGTGTCTCATTAGATTTCTGACCAAAATTAGCAATTTCAATTTGAAGGGTGACAGTTTTGGATGCGGGAAAGAAACAAGTTAAAAATTTTTCAACCATAATATCCCAACTAGTGATATCTCCTTCGGGCAATGAATTTAACCACTCTTTAGCTTCATCTTTTAACGATCACAGAAACAAACGAAGATGGATTTTATTACTTTCAACATTAGATATATCAAACTGATTGAAAATATCCATGAAGTTTCAAATGTGCGCATTAGCATCTTCTTTTTCAGTTCTCCTAAATTGGTTATCCATAAGCAAGTGAAAGATAAGACCTTTAATATCAAAATTTTCAGTTATAGTTGGCTAAGTAATGGCGTGACCTAATCCTTCCCGACCCGCTTTCATTAACGCTTCTATTGAATTTTCAGTAGTCATTTCAATATTTGAATCAAAAAGAGATCCCAAATAATTAGAATCAGGACTAAAAGGTGTACTAGACAATGGACTATCTTTAGTTTGAGAAGTAGTTCCTTCATCGAAGTTTAATTTCCTAACAATGTTCGGTTCTTTAGAATGTTTAAATAGTATATCGGGATCAGGTAACATGTCTTCTAAGATGGGATTCTTGGATCGAGTATTCATGTGATCTAAAATCATAAAAAGAAATATTTTAGGAGAAAACTCTTTAGATTTTATAATACGGAGACAATTTAATTTTAATCTTAATATAATCCTTGTACTTATTATTGATCTTATCTTTATTAGGAAATATTGGACATCTATTAATATATTAATAGAATTTAAATCGATAAATACAATAATAATAAATATTAATGACATAACTATAAATATTAAATACCAACTTTTATCGCATAACAACGAATAATCAAACATAAATCAGCCTATTGAATCTTTCAATACTTAAGTGACCGTCAATGTCTAAGTTTGAGCATGAGCCTTTAAATCGGAACCCCAACAACCCTCCCCTAAAGGAAGACCATCATTACTTGTTTTCAAGAAATATCAATAACCAACATATATCCAATTTCCGTATTTACCGCGCTCCCCGGCAGCGGCGCCAAAAAGTTAATGTGCAAAAGTGTGCAGTGCTTAAATTGCCTTTTCAAACTTTTAAATTTATATAACCTTTTAATTCACTTTTAACACCCTAACGAGCAACAAAACCCGATTAGATGTAGTATTTTATGTTATCGCCCCAAGAGAGCTTATATGTGTTTTAAAGTTGATTTATTATGTAGTTTAGCCCTTATTAAAGAACTAGAAGTATAGATTTTAGGTTTTCGGTTGTTGTTTAGATTTGGAATATTATTTATTAGGAAAGAGAAAAATAAAGGTACATTATTAATGAATTGAATAACAAAATATAAAGCAAGAAATAAAGATTAAAATAAACAATTATAAATAAAAGCAGTTACATGAAAGAATAACTTCTAAGAGAATCATATTAGGCAAGTTTCATAACTTATATTAACACAAATCAAGATAATAATCATAGACCAACTATTATCCCTAAACAGGTTAAGACAAGTGTAACATATCATTCAATAGGCAGGACTTAAAGCATATGCTAGACACGTGATGTGCATGGCTAACATCTCAATTCTTAGCGTTCAATTCAACTACATGATACATATTAATCTTATGATGAGGATTAACAAGCAAATAGAATGAAAAATTATATGAACTATTAAACATCAAGTAGATCAACTCAAGTTACTAGCTGAAAGTTAATTATTACTTGGTTCTCATGCAATCATTAATTAAACACATCCAAACAGAGGTTCTTTGACTAAGCCTAACAATATTAAACTATATTATATAAGTGTAACTTAAATTCATCACATTTATCACTACTAATGTTGTTTAACTTAATTGCATGCAATCCAATTTAACAAGTTTGATTGACTAGATCTAAACAAGTAGCATGAGTCGAATAATAGATCGTTGGATTAAGTGCTAATCAATCCTAAAATCAAGTTATTTAATCATTAAGCATAGCAAACAAGCATATTAAAACAAAGCAGATTCAAAACAGTTTAAATAATCATCACATAAACTCAATCTATACAGATCTGGAAAAACCAAAAAATGCACAGAATGAAGCACGAAGCTAGTGGCTTGGGCTTAGTTAAGCCGGCGATTTGGACTGAGGAAGTCAGCGGCTTCATCTGATTCCTAGAAAAAGTTAGTTTTTGTCGACGTAACCACTATGAACATTTAGTTCATAGTGGTAGACGAACAGTTAACAAGAACAGTAAATAAAATGCAATAAAAAAGAGTAAATTGATAAAGACATGTACCTTTAAAAGGTAAATGAAAAGATAAATTTTATTGATAGCTTGATTACAACTTGAAATTGAAACCCTAAACTAAGAGTTTTCGTTTTTTTTAGTGAAAACCTCATAAAAACGAAAAGTACATTTACAACTAAACGAAAAGTCTCTATTTATAGTTTTTAAAATCGGTGGCCCAAGCCGGCGACTTTAGTGGGAAGTCGGTAGCTTCACTAGGTCGGTTACTCCTTCTGCAAGTTTTACGTAATCAGCAAGTTGAATAACGCGTATCTGCCTTAGGCCAAGCCGGCGGCTTCATTGTCAAGCCGTCGGCTTTACTGATTTGCAATTTTTTTTAGTTCGTTTCTTTTTTTTACCTTTTTCTTGGGCATTAAGTATACGAAACTGACTTAAGCCGGCAGCTTCAGTTGCAAGCCGGCGGCTTCACTGTTGTATCTCGAATTCTGGTATATTCTACAATGTTATGGAACTTTCTAGGCTTTTGTCACCAAGCCGGTGGGTTTATGCCTTCTTACCGGCGGCTTCATCTCAAATTCTGAAGTTTTTAACTGTTTTAGATCCTGTTTAATACATAACTTAAACAAAAACATTAGAAGTACCTTTTTTCCTATTTTACCCATTTTACCCATTTTAGTATGTTTTAGTATTAAAATGACTTTAAAATAATAAGATAACTCCTTAAAATGTTATCAAAATTTTGTATAATTTAGGAGTGATCAGTTACCATTAGTGTAGGGCACCGTTACTGATAAGTCACCCCTTTACTTTCCCGTTCGTAGTTTGTGCAACGTGCACCTTTTTTGTAATCGTACAATTTCGTCAATATTATGCATTATTTCTTTTATTTATTCAAGTAGTTTAAAATAAAGTAACTCACTATCGTTTCTTATTATATTGTTCGCGTCAATAGGCATTTTAAGTTCTCGAAACTTAAATTATTATTTGCATACAAGCCAATATATACTCGTTTATACCTTAAACTTAATAATGCTAACTGACGCCATACTATTGTGCACATAGTCGACGCTTTTCATTGCATTACTAAGTAAAATATCTAGAGTGTTCCAAGTGAACCAACACTTAGGTCAGTGGGCAAGTAACCCCAATGCTTGTCATTTATACTCATGACTTGCAGTCTTTTAGTCTGCGATAGTGTGTTTGTCTAGATAAGCTAATGTCTGTTACCCACCCTAAAATCTAGCCTTGTAACCAAACAGGCTTCTGCCACGCGGGAGCTAGAGATCATCCCTTAAGGAGGCAAGATGCACGTAATTGCTATCATATTATACGTCGAAATGTAACCAAACACTTCTATTCAAAAAATTAAATTTATTTATTGCAAAATAAATCAAATTCATAAGTCATATCCAAATGACAACTTATTGCAACCATAAAAGAGATATGAATTGTCTTACAAGTAAATAAAGCAACATTTTAAGTAAAATAAAAAATGTAAGTGCTTAAAAGAGCGAGCTGATCAATCTCAAATGCTGCAGCTTGACACTAATATGTAACATCTTTTCAAATTGGTTGCATACCAAGTACGAGGTACTCATTCTCCATTAATTCCTGCAAGGATATAAGATCCTGTTGCACTTGTGCCAATAACTTCATAAGGAACCTCCCAGTTTAGCCCCAACTTCCTAGTACTCTCTGCACGACTTGACTCATTATTGTGCCATACATAATCCTCAATTCTAAATGACATTGGCTTAACACGCTTATCATAATACATAGAGATTTTCTGTTTGTTGAAGGATTCTCATATGGCTGCTGTCTCTCTGCGCTCCTCTAGTATATCTAGATTAGCGTGCAAGCCTTCATCATTACTTGACTCATTAAAGCTTTGTATGCTCTTTGTTGGAACCAACAACTCAACGAGGATGACAGCTTATGTTCCATAAACTAAACTGAACATTGTTTCGCCTGTGCTATTCTTGTGAGTAGTACGATGCACCCATAAACACTAGGGAGCTCATCAACCCACTCATTTCCATACAAGCCCAAGCGCGCCTTTATTCCCATAACGATATCTGGATTCATTACTTCACATTATCTGTTTTCCTGCAGGTGAGTGACTGAAGTGAAAGACTACTTGATGTTCAGTTCTTATGTAACACCCCGTCAGAATCCACTAACGGTGTATTAACCTCCGATCCCATAGTTAACGGTCACACCCTCTATATGAGACATTTTTCGAAAAGCATTCGCATTAATTTCAATAAACGTTGTCATTAAATGTAAAATAATTTAAAAACAATTTAACATAAATGACAAAAGTAAATAATCTCAACATTATTTAAAGTAAATTGTTTTCAATACGAATGTAAATGTCTTTGAAACAAGATATGATGGACTCCAATCCATTAAACGCTACCAAGCAAGTAGTCATCAAAGTAGCGGAAGCTTATAGCTCTAAGATCCTGAGATAAAACATGAAAACAGGTCAACAAAATTGTTGAGTGAATCTATAGGTTTAGTAAATCGTTTATCGTTTGTTAGACCACGTAATTTTGTTCAAAGCATAGTAAAAATTATACATCTGCTATGAGCACTTGAATATAAATCTTTATTCTGCGAGTAGCTCAGCGCTACGTGACTTCCTTTACCCTATGATAGCATACACTTATCAAGTGTACAAGTTACAAAGTAATAAGCACCCGTTCGTTGAGCGAGGCTGTCAGACCTAACGGATCTGTCTCTATAATAGGAGCTTACGTATGTAATTAAGATATTCAAGCTAAGGGCTATTTGATCAAACTCATATGTATATTCGTTTTCGTACTCATGCCTAATTCGTAAAGCAGTTTAAAAACAACATGTTAACTCATCTCAAAAAGAAAAGTGTATGGGACTTTAGACTCACCTTGAGTGCACTTGAATTTTTGCACAAGCAACAAATTTTCGGTCAATTAAGTTCGTGTTGATCCACAGTACAGTTGTCCTAATTGCTCAGACTGACACGCTTGTAAAGAAAAAGTCAACACAAAGTCAACTAGTTCATGCAAGTCAAACAAAAGTCAAACTTGGTCTAGTTGGTCAACCTAAGTCAATGAAATTAGTAGGTCATGTCAATGATGTCACATAATCAAAACAAGGTCAACTCATAAGTTTCAAACATTCGTTCGTTAATTTTACGTTTTCTAGTTCGGTTACCGAAGTATTCACGAAAGTCATGCCAACAAACAAGCATTATTCATAAATGACAAATCATGAAACTATGAAAAAATCCAGATCACAAGTACATATCATAAGCTTTTTAAAAGGACCAATCACGAGATTATACAATTCCTATAACTCAGTTTACTGCCCGCGCATCAGTTTTATAAAAATTCTCATTTAGTCTAGAAAAGTGTAAATCATACTAGACCAGTGGGAGAATTTTATAAACATCCCAAAGTTTAATCTATAAAAAGATCTAAGCAATTCATGTAGCCATTATGTATAGTTTTTCCAATCAAGTCGGACTTTCTGATTTAGAGAGAATTCAGACCTATGGTTTCATCACGCATAAAGCACATATCATAAAGAGTTTTCAGAGGATAACATGTATATGAGATATGCTCCTTAACATCCAATTAACAAAATATCATAAGCTCATTCTCCAAAACAATTTATATTTCATGCTAGGCTATTATCTATGCATACGAGACAGTTTCAAACTCCATTCATGTAGTCATTTTGAGAGCGATTATTCGGACATCTAGAGACAATTAGCACACAAAGTCTACATGAAAGATTAGATACGCATCATTTACTTTTCAAAATACAAAAGCTTATTTTCCAAAAATCATGCTACGTGGTCTTTTATCTCAATCTAAAAACGTTGTTCATCAAGTTTTAACGTATACGATTAAGTAAGAATAAAACAAGTTGTATAAATCCAAACAACATGAGATCCTAGTTATGAAGTTGTGATGTAGTCCAGCGGTTGGTGGTCTGCCTCCTTTAGGGGAGGTCAGAAGTTTGACCCCCGTTGGCTAAATATTAACCCACAATTTCATCCCTGTCATGAAATTCCACCCATGACAGCTTTCCCACATCGCATTGGTGTGGGGGGGGGGGGGGGTTTACCATCCATACCCCGTATGGGATTGGTTCAGGTTTCCTCCTGGGCACGAAGTTGGGGGCAGGTATAAATGCGTAGGAGATGAACGCGTGGTTGGTTAAGTTCCCCCTGGGTGATTCTAACAGCTGTCCAAAAAAAAAAAATTATCCTAGTCCAAATTGAGTGTTTTTAAATTATCTATCCAATGGTAATCAATTCATGCATCAATTCATAACACACAAATCATAGTTTTCTGATTTAAGCACATAAACATTTCGAAAATTCAAACAAGCATAACTAGAGCATAACAGAACCAAATCAAGCGATTCTTGCGAGCAAAGTTATTAATTTATTGATAGCTTTTCATCTAGATACTCTTTATTTACAGAAGACTTGATTAAAATATCAGTAGAATGCCAACTAAATTTGTGATTTAACCTAAACATGTAAACCGAGGATTATAACGACACGTAACGTATACAATCGCAATCGGTTGAGCAATAAGACATCTATTACCATGTGTATAATGGATTATGAAATTATATCGAGGATTATGAAATTATACCTTAAAACACAATTGATTGGTACTAGTGTATAAAGGACAACTGTAACGACTCGTCGAAATAGCTATTGACGCGGCACGTTATTCATTGATTTCATAGTGAGGTTTTAACCTCTACATGATACGTTTTGTAAACATTGCATTCTTTTGAAAAGACACACCATAAATGAATATCTAATTCCAAGGTTTTTGACATCTGATGATTTCTACATATAGACAATCACCGTAAACAATAGTTTACAATAATACATCCGTTGACAATGCAGTCAAAATAAGATACATGGTGATGATTTTGTGAATGCAAAGTTTTCTCGAATAAAGCATGTATGACTCCATGCACATAGCTTGTATAACGTATAAGCAAACAGTGGAGGACTTCTAGGAACCTGAGAATAAACATGCTTAAAAGTGTCAACACAAAGGTTGGTGAGTTCATAGTTTTAATGTTGCACATAAATCGTATGTAAAGGTGGATCACAGGATTTCAGTTGTTTCATCCAGAAACATTTATCAAAATATTCTACGAAATTGAGCACTCTGGTAACTAAACTTAATGTATATATAATAAGTACCCCTGTTTTAACATACATTAAACCAATATGTACAATACAAGCAAACCAACGTGTACTAAACTCAAATAGCATACGCCCACTTTATAGTTCAGGCTAGGGTCTTTATACCTGGAACGGACAGGGATGTCAAGCCCTATGGATCCATATATAACTACTCGCGCCCACCAATTCTTATAACTAGCAGTTACTAGTTACCAAAGCTAAGGGATTTTCGTTTCAAACTTAGTGTAGAATTAAGAATGTACTTGTGTCCATTGCGTTTAAGATAAAGTGCATGTATTCTCAGTCCAAAAATATAGATTCCAAAAGCAATTAAAAAGGGAGCAAATGAAACTCATGATACTATATTTTGTAGCAATTATTCATATGACGGCACTGAACAAGTGCAGGGTTGGCCTCGGATTCACGAACCTATATTAGTTATATATATATATATATATATATATATATATATATATATATATATATATATATATATATATATATATATATATATATATATATATTAAAACATATAACAAGCTAGGTCAGGTCATAGTGTATCACAAATCCTAATGCTCGAGACCGACATGCAAAATTTAACAAAAGTCATCTCAAAAAGTCAACTTTGACAATTGTTTAGCAAAACGAGACGTGTCTTATATAAGAATTCATTCACTCGACTAGTAGTATTCAAAAAATCCAATTAATTAATCTTATAAAAAAGTTGTTTAAATATAAATTGTAGATTCAAAAGCAATTTTAATTAACGTCAATCATAATTCAGTTAACTATAACTTTTAATTCGTTCATCGAAATCACGCGATTTCTAAATGAAAAGTTATTAATTTTTCGCCAGCTTTCCAACAACATGCATATCATATACTTCATATCAGTAGTACATGTATTAAATTCGTGATTCATCATAAAACTATCTAACGATGACATTTAGCATACAAGCATGCATAAACATATATACTCGAGCACTAGACATGGATACCCTATTAATATATTAAAGATAAGATATGAATGCTCACGTATCAATATTGTGATTCAATGTTGCAGGAAAGTACGTAGACGAAACGGACATGACAAACGCTTGGTTGACCTTTGACTCATGATCATAACCCATAACCTCTTTAGCAATAACCCATAATTTCCTTAGCTTTGTCTTACTCGAAGACTTGTTTTGAAATCGCTTGGGCATAACCTCTTCGTAATATTTTATGTATTAATATTTTATGTATAATAATACTAATAATAATACTCCTAACTATAAGATTAATAATAATATTAATCTTAATAATAATAATAATAATATTAATAATAATAATAATAATAATAATAATAATAATAATAATAATAATAATAATACAGAGTAAAGAGATAGATAGATTGAGATTGAATTGAGTAGAAAAACTCGGGTTTTATAGGCCTGATCTGGGATCCACATCTCCACGATCGCGGGGTGTTTGTGAGTGTTTGAGCCGCGATCGTGGCACCACTAAATCCAACTCATGATCTCTTGTTTTCTAGTTTGTCGACATAATAAAAATTATATATATAATTTATATAATTTATATTAATTATATATATATTATATTATATTCTCGTGTATCGTTGACATGTAAATTCAGTTCCGATGACTTGTATGTTTATGCCCGACTTATGTTCCGATTTTGATTTTTCCAACGTTACTTTGTATGCTTTAATAACTTGCATTCTACGTTTCGTGACTCGTACCTTTGTCAAAATATAGACTTACATTACCAATAACTATATTACATGAAGTGTATCTTGTACGTTCGAATATTTTGGTCATTTGCTTCTTTAAATTACCTTCTCGTTATTTATTAAAATACAGTTAATAATATATTAAGTTTTTATAACAAATCATTTTAAATTTATATTATATTTTATCACGTTATAAAACATATATATATCATTCAGGAGTGTATAATCTGTACGTTTGAACGTGTTGGTTATTTACGTCTTCGAATCTTCGTATTTAACTTTGTCTAATCATAGTCTAATGTCAAACGAATGCGTTCTCGTTGTTTACTAAATAAATTTGAAACCTCATATATATCTTTATATTAAAAGTTAATAATATTTTTATTAATCTTAAAGTTTTAAAACACGTTTTACATAACACATTTTATTACTTAGATATTTATCTGAAACAAATAAGTATAACGTTATACGTTTAACATTAATGTTTCTAAATCATAATGTATTTCATTATTTTCATATCAATCAAAACGTTTAATGTTTTATTAACATTTCTCAATTTATTACACACACACACACACACACACACACACATATATATATATATATATATATATATATATATATATATATATATATATATATATATATATATATATATACAATTAATGTTCGTGAATCGTCGAGAGTAGTCAAGGGTAATTGAACATATAACAGTAATTCAAAAATTTTGAGACTCAACTTTATAGACTTTGCTTATCGTGTCGGAAACATTATATATACAAAGATTAAGTTTAAATTTTGTCGGAAATTTCTGGGTCGTCACAAAAATCAAAGGAAGCACTTTTGTGACACCGCTATTTTTTTTATATACGTGGCGGAAGCATTTATTTATTAATTACAAAATAAACATTAACTATTGCTAAGACAACCAGTGTCACGTGTCATTACAAAATACATGTTTATATGGAGAAGATGTAGTTACAATCTGTTTTCAAAAGAACACAGTTTAAACTATAAAAGATCACATCAGAGTTAATCCTGTCAAACATAACATCACCATGCCCGTCTTCTCCCAAAAATCACTATCTACAAAAGCTATCAACCTGCAGGGAGGAGATGGAGGGGAATTAGCACGAAGCTAAGTGAGTATGACTAACTACAGGCCATAGCATACATAAGTGTTATACTAATCATGTCACAATAGTCTAACACACAAACATCACCCAAGTGCCGTCTACAGAGACTCTGGCGGCTCGGCCAAACCATTAACCACCAGCTGATCGGACTGGCGCTTACCAGAAGTTCCTCCACCACCGTATGTATATACATAATCCACACGCGACGGATGCGTCATTCACATATATACACACCACAGTTGTCTAGGCTACCACAGATGAACCCAACCTGCAGGTTGATCTCTCCTACCGAGGCTACCACACAATAGGGACACACTGGGCTCCAGCAGACAAGCATCAACTAAAATGCAGTCATCACAAGTACTAACTAACCACAACAATAAGTATATCTAACAAGCATGGCAATCATAATATAACATGCTTCTATATACTATATTCTCCAGTTAGTCCCACTCACCAAATACCAGCAAACGAGAAGGTATTCAGCTATCTAATCACTGAACCTTCTCTTTCTCCTTTTCTCCTGAGAAAAACATATACACAAGTTAGTTTCTGTCCGGTAACACCAAATAACACAATATAAATTTTTTTTTTTATCAAAAAGCGTTTCAAAATTTACATCCTGAACATCAAAATACAAACGTGCAGCATAACGGCTAAAAATCAACACTTAGGTAAAATATTCTGCCCTGGATACTCAGTCGGTCAACTGACTCTTACAGTCGGTCGACTGTCGACACAACCGGTCGACTGACTGAAATGTCCCGTTCATATCGATTACAAACGTTCCATATTAATTGATTTCGTTGCGAGGTTTTGACCTCTATAAGGGACGTTTTTCAAAGACTGCATTCGTTTTTAAAAAACAAACTTTCATTTACATCGAAAGTTGACGGCATGCATACCCTTTCATAATATATCCATCTATAATTGACTTAATAATAATCTTGATGAACTCGATGACTCGACTGCAATGTCTTTTGAAATATGTCATGAATGACTCCAAGTAATGTCTCTAATATGAGCTAATACACAGCAGAAGAGTTATTTCATACCTGAGAATAAACATACTTTCAAGTGTCAACCAAAAGGTTGGTGAGTTCATAGGTTTATCATAAAACAATAAAATTCATCATTTTAATAGACCACAAGATTTAAATGCTGCATGGTACAAATGGGCCCGAATCCTATACCCACCTATAATGTACATGCGATATCTTTTAAATACAGTACACCTTTCTCGTGTATGAAATCATCTTTCATAAATCTTAGTAACCGTACACATATCTCGTGCACAAAAATAACATACACAAACCTGTGTATAAAATCATTCTCTCGATACATAACATTCACTTTTCATTCATAGCTTGGCTTGGTAACCGACCTTAACATATAATGCGCATAATAATATCCCAAAAACAGAACATCTCGTCTGTATAATAATCATATAAACTTTGAAGTACTAAACACCACGCCCACTAGCCCTTCCGCCTAGTGAACATTCTGGGTGGGGGTGTTAAACCCGGTAGCTAACTTTAGGATTCGCGTCAATTAGGCGTGCACTAATTCTCAAAATTAGTGATGTTCCCTAATTCTTAGGTTACCAAGCAATAATAATCAGGGGAAAAATATTCATATCAATTGTGGCAATTATCACGTCAACATAATTCAATGGTGGCAATTATCACGTCCACATAATTCATTCGAGGAATGTTTTGCTTGTGTCTATCTCGTCAAACATTTATAAGAGCATTTCATGTATTGGCAGTTCAAAATGTATTTCAAAAGCATTTAATAAAGCAGTTGTTAAAGTAGCGCATGTATTCTCAGTCCCAAAAATGTAAAGAGTAAAAGGGAATCAAATGAACTCACCATACTGTATTTTGTAGTAAAAATACATATGACGACATTGAACAAGTGTAGGATTGGCCTCGGTTTCACGAACCTATATCATTTATATATATAAAATAATATAAAGAATCTATATTAGTACTATATATATTCTAATTGTTATGTATATATATATACTTTCATATTCGTCATAATATTTAATAATTAAAAAGTTAATTAATTATATTAAACACATATTTAAAATATATTAGTATATATTTAAGCTTATATAAGTTAAATCAGTAATTAAAATAAAATGGTTTTATATCCATTAATATTTATATAACTCATAAATATAATCTATTAATAAGGATTACTTAAAATTTTATTCATGGTATATTCATCATATTTTCAATTTTTCTTATTATATAAATAATAATATGGTAGTAATAATAATATTAATATTAATATTAATAATAAAAATAATAATAGAAACTACCTTAAAGAGTTTTCCAACAAAATCTTGGTAGAGACCAGGCTCGAACCTGGGACCTCTCATTAGCCCAACACACACCCTAACCATTGATCCGATTCCGTTTTTTTTCTGTTTTATAATCATACCAAAAAAAAAAAATTATTTGACCCTTTAAATTATGTTTCCACTTTCAGCTTCATTATCTTAATATCGACTAGATCATTACCATATCAACATACTAATCACGATCATTATCTAATCCATCATCTAAACTCATGAATATCGCCATTCATCCTCATACTTCTCCATCTCCATACACCATTTTAATCATCATCTATCGCGACATCACTACAACCATTCATCTTCATTTATCACGTATCATCTTCCTTATTGTATACTTCTATGATCATAATATTAACACTCATCATCAAATCACCATCATGATCATAATTACCTCACTATATCTCATCGTAATTTCATGTATCATATATAATCATGATCTTCATCGTTCGGTTAACATCATACTTAATCATCATCTAAAACATATCATCGTCTAATTCATATCATAACCCATCACTTCGTTAATGTGATATGTATAGAAATAGAATATATTGAGCAGCAGAGAACCCATCACTGTTTCCTTTATTGATCACTACTACTCATGATCCCTATTATCTAACATCCTACATCTTTTTAACGTCATCGTGATTATTTTTGTAGCATGTAAATTTATCCTCATTTTCATAAATATACGGCCCAACATAGCATTAGTAACTTGGCGACCCAAATTGAAATATGAATATAGTGACCCACAAGAATCTCTCGGCCCACCTGAACAACTCTTACGACCCACTGCAATATCAAATCTTTCGACCTATTTCAAAAATCAATCCCAGCAGAGAAATATAATACATCGTTTTAAATAATAGTTAGGTATAATCATGTGTATCTTATTTTTTTTCTTTACAGCTCACTATCCACTAGCAAATCTCATTGTCAATTATTAAAGTCACCGTTATCATTAATCGTTATATGTATCATCAACCTTACATAGATCGTGACCCACCAATACTATCTTTCACTTGGTATTTATAAATGGTCTTGTGGGTTCACGCAGAAAGAAAAACAAGAATAGAAAAAAATAAAACAGCCTGGTTCACTGTTTGTCGAAGAAGAAAGTAGAGATAGAATCAAAAAGAACATATGTTATAGGTTGCAGCAGCTTGGTTTCATGATTGTTGGTTGCAAATCAGAAAAACGGGTAGCAGTCAGGAGATTTGGGATGGTTCTTGAGGTGACGGTTTTGGGGTGAAGGTGATCGATTATGGTGATTGATGGAGGAGGGTTCACGAAGAGGAGGAATTACGGTGGTGGTGGTTTCTGCTAAGGTGGCGATTTGAAGGAGACCAAAGGTAGTTGTCAATGGGTTATGGCAATAAGGGTATTGAATATATATATATATATATATATATATATATATATATATATATATATATATATACATACATATATATATATATATTATGGTTTCAGCAATTAACAGATAGAAATCATGATGAAAGGTGATAAATTATATGGAGTATGTAATACAAGTAAAGAAAAAGAAAATACGCGAGTTTTGATGTGAGCAAAAATGACGAGAACCACAGCGTTTGATGATGATGTAAATGATGGGTTTGTGTTAGTGTTTTAAATGGGTGATTGATGGCTCACGATCTACGTTCAAGGTGATGGTGATTCAAGGTGATGGCGTGATTAAAGGTTGTTGATGATAATTGAAGGTGATTTTTAAGTTCACCAGTAACTTAAGATGGTGAATGTAAATCTTTATAACTCTCTCTACCTCTCTCTTTGTAATGTAACATATGTGCTTATCAAATATAAGGAGATAGGTGGTGATGGTTGTCGATCGAAGTATTCGAGCCAGGAAGAAACCAACAAAAATAGATAAAGTAGAAAATGAAGTGTAACGGATTCGTACGATTGCTATTGATATTTAACAACTTGATTTGATCAAGTTTATTTTGTTGTGATAATGAGATCAATTGAAATCCAGTTTCAAGACAGAAAACAAATTCAATAAAGCTTGATAGTTACGTGAGACTGAATCCATTCCTATTTCTGATTAAATTCGTACCAATCAAGACTTTAATATCAGAAAATAATTTAACGTGATTGTGTTATATAGCAGAGTACGTAATTACTTATATATATGTATGTAGCTGTATTTATATATATATATATATATATATATATATATATATATATATATATATATATATATATATATATATATATATATATATATATATATATATATATATATATATATATATATATATATATATATATATATATATATATATATATATATATATATATATAATTGTATATATATATATATATAAAACATATTTTATATATGTATTTATATATATCTGATTTTATATATATGTTCATATATCTGTATATATTTAGTTGTATTTATATATTTCTGTATTTGTATGTCTCTTATATTTATTTAATTTTTATAGATTTATAAATTAATCTTAATATTAATTATAACTATAATAATAATACTCTTAATATTATAATAATACAAATTTATAATAATATAATAGTAATAATAATATTACTAATGATAATGATAAAAATTACCATGAATTGTATAACAATAATATTGTTAATAACAATAATACTAGTAACACTAATATGATAACAATAATATTAATAATAATAATACTTTATCAATCTATATATATTAAGTTCATATCTATAGATTATTAATAATATTTAATATTGATATTAATATTGGGACTAATAACAATATTATTATTAAAACTATATTTATATTTGTATTATATATATATGTATCATTACTTATGTAATATACAATATCTTATATATTAACTTTCATTGAATATTTATTATTTATACAATATATATATATATATATATATATATATATATATATATATATATATGTTACAGTTAATAATAATTATACACACAATATATATATTTATTTATAGTTTTGTTAATAACAACTTTTTATCTTGTGTAATAATTTACATAATTAACTCAATTGATTAAATTGTATTTTATTATTTCGATTAATTATTTAAACTTATATATATATATATATATATATATATATATCTATTTACAACTATTGTTCGTGAATCGTCGGGAATAGTCGAAGTCAAATGAATGTACAAGAAAAATAGTTCAAAATTTTGAGATTCAACATTACAGACTTTGCTTATCGTGTCGAAATCATATAAAGATTAAGTTTAAATTTGGTCGAAAATTTCTGGGTCGTCACATTACTAACCGTTAAAGAAATTTCGTCCGCGAAATTTGATTGAGGTCATCATAGTTAACAATAAAATGTTTTCTTGACGAATATGAGTTGATAAATAGAGTTTTATCACCATTTAGTAATAAGGATAGAACAATTCGATTACTCAAAGCGTATGAGTGAAGCTATCACAAAATAGTGAAATGAATAAATGTAGGTTCGTCTTAACCAGTGACGTAGTCATGGTTGAATTCTGGAATTCAAGGGATTTAGAGAAAATCTTCGTAATAAGATTTGATTCTTTGATAATTAAGGAAATTAAGATCCTCTTTGCTTAAATGCGATAATCCATTTCGATTGCTCTGTCGGATATTTCACTATAAATTCATCCCCTTCGTTTCCTTTATATTTTTGGAGTTCCATTCTTTGGTTTTCTCTTCCCGACTTTAAGTCAAGCGAATAATGGTCCAGTATATGTAGGTATGTTGTTTCGAATGAACATGACTAATGTTCTAAGAGATATTGTAATAGCATGACATTGAATGGTTAAATTACCAGAATTCAAGAGAAAGATAGAATTATGTTCTCGATATGTTTGAAGATAGGTAGAATGTAAGAGTCGTGTAACATGGCACATGATGATGTTATGGTCTGTGAATCATCACGTTTCATTAGAAACTCACCATGACTTACTGTAATATAATCACGTTGATCAAGTGTCATTATGTTATACTAACTCATGCATCAATTTCCAACACTACTTCAAAAACATTCATAATTTAAACTGGAAGTTTTACATAACATAGAAACTAAACAGTTTCCTTACGATGTATACAGATAACGCGAAGAGATGAATGATTTCAGATAAGAATAGTTATGAAAATATCTTTAGAAATATCGAGGATATTTATAATGAAAGATACGATGATATCTTAGAAATTCTAATATCGATGGATGATGATGAAGATTTGTCCGTGAAAGTTTAGAGTCAGGAGCCAGGTATTCATTAATGACTTCCCCAGATACTGAATCATTTGGATTCTTTGAAGGCAGGTTTAGCCTTGTAATTTGTCTACAGCCTCCATCATGGTTTACTCAATTCGAACGAAAGTCAAAGTTGATTTGTTGGAGCTGTGACAAAATTGGCTAATTTGAAAGGGATTACCAATTATTTTGGGTAATAATAATGCTTACAGGATCTGATACGGATTCGTGTTAACTTTTACTTAGATTTAGTTTTCCAGGTTCATGATTATTGCTTAAATCTTCCTTCTCGTAGATGAAGTGCGGTTGGTTCATCCTCTTGATTGAGATGTTTTCAAGAATCATGAAAGGTTTGAACGCAGATTGAAATCGTCAAGATACAAATGAGGTTAAGACGAGATCAAGTGGCAAACTTGAAGAAATGTTTAGTTTCATAGGTTATAATCAATATTTTAATTCATTTTAATTGTCCAATGTTATTAGTCCACAGTCGATAGTCCACAGTTAACAGTCCAATAATTCATATATAGTTTAATATATAATATTCGAATTAATTAATACGTATCGTGACCCGTGTACATGTCTTAGACTTGATCACAACTCAAAGTATATATATTATTATAGAATTAATCTCAACCTCGTATAGTTAACTCTATCATTACTGCATATAGAGTGTCTATGGTTATTCCAAATAATATATATAGATGCGTCGATATGATATGTCAAAACATTGTATACGTGTCCCGATATTTAAAATGCGTAAAAAACAGTATTTAAATGACGATAAATAAAGTGCGTAAAATAAATAACAGAAATTAAATGACAATAAATAAAATTGCGAGAATTTAAATTGCGATAAATAAATTGCGATAATTAAAATGTAATACGAAATTAACAGTTAGCTAGGAACAGTTAGCTAGGATTTTGTTAGCATGAATTCTTAATAGAATTTCTCATAGTTAATTCGTTTGTTTCTAACAAAATTTATTTTGTCCAATATTTTCTTCATTATGCCACTTGTTGGATTCTGATAGGTCAAAATCCAAATATGAAATTGAATGAAAATGGTTATTTTGTGGTGAACGGATTCGTATATCTTGTGGGTGTAAGTAGGATAGTATATAACTGTTGAATCAGATTCGAAGAATGTACAATGTAACTTATAATTGTGAAATCTAAATATTCCTCGGGTATTACCGGCCCGTTAAAATATTTTCACCATTAACAGTTTGTACAAAAGAAATTTTTAATTACAATCTTTATGAAAACATATATACATATATATTTTCTTCAGATGCAATCATAGATTTAATGAGTTAATATAATATTAATCTCATTTGATTAACCGTTAGAACTAGAATACATAATCTCTAAAACATTAGAGATTACATAATTGCTATGAAGAACGAAGATAATTGATGTAGAACGATACGTAGAATGATGATTATACTCAAGGTACAGAATGAGATGTTGAGTCATGGTTTTTTGATACTTGGGTTGGTGGTACTGTTGATGTCGGTGGTGTTGTTGAAGCTGGTACGTTTTGCACCATATTTTCCAAGGCTACAACTCGGGCGCGAAGCTCGTTGACTTCTTCTATTACACCGGGATGATTGTCGGTTGGAACAAGCGGATTAATAAGGTTCAGAGTTTGGAATATCATATAATTGTTGTAAAATAACCTGGCAATGAGGGTGAATATGGTGTTTCGGACAGGTTCGCTGGTAAGTGCTTCAGGTTCTTCACCAAGAGGTGAATTCGGTTGGTGGAAGGGATCGCCTTCTTCGCGTCTCCATTGATTAAGTTGACTACGAACCCATCCACGATTCATCCAGAATTGGTGATGACTGATTTGTTGATCCATTCCGGTTATACTGCTTTCGGAGCTCGAGTGAAACTCCATATCAGAATCCGAGGGACTTGAACTAGTGGTGAGTTCCATTTCGTACGATTGAGTAAAGGGTTTTTCGATATAAAATGATTTTCGGCTATCGGATGATATTCAAATTATATAGAATATCCCAAAAGATTTCGTAGATTACGGAGGAATTTACGGAATATGTCAGGCAAAGTTTACAGTAACAGATACACTAAGATATGAATTTTTTCTATACACTATTCATGCAATTAATGCAGTAAGATGTGTCTAGACTAAGAATGATAAGCAGGTATTTTACTACGGATGATAAGTAGATGATTCCCGACTAGAAATGATAAGCAAAACTTTTGACATGCAGACACGGTCGAAGTCCAGACTCACTAATGCATATAAACAACTATTAGTTAGACACACTAATGCAAGACCTGGTTCGCTAAGACCACCGCTCTAATACCAACTGAAATGTCCCATTCATATCGATTATAAATGTTACATATTAATTGATTTCGTTGCGAGGTGTTGACCTCTATATGAGACGTTTTTCAAAGACTGCATTCATTTTATAAAAAACAAACTTTCATTTACATCGAAAGTTGACGGCATGCATACCCTTTCATAATATATCCATCTATAATTGACTTAATAATAATCTTGATGAACTCGACGACTCGAATGCAACGTCTTTTGAAATATGTCATGAATGACTCCAAGTAATGTCTCTAATATGAGCAAATGCACAGCGGAAGATTTCTTTCATACCTGAGAATAAACATGCTTTCAAGTGTCAACCAAAAGGTTGGTGAGTTCATAGGTTTATCATAAAATAATAAAATTCATCATTTTGATAGACCACAAGATTTAAATGCTGCATGGTACAAATGGGCCCGAATCCTATACTCACCTGTAATGTACATGCGATATCTTTTAAATACAGTACACCTTTTTCGTGTACGAAATCATCTTTCATAAATCTTAGTAACCGTACACATATCTCATGCACAAAAATAACATACACATAACCTATGTATAAAATCATTCTCTTGATACATAACATTCACTTTTCATTCATAACTTGGCTTGGTAACCGACCTTAACATATAATGCGCATAATAATATCCCCAAACAGAACATCTCGTCTATATAATAATCATATAAACTTCGAAGTACTAAACACCACGCACACTAGCCCTTCCGTCTAGTGAACATTCTGGGTGGGGGTGTTAAACCCGGTAGCTACCTTTAGGATTCGCGTCAATTAGGCGTGCACTAATTCTCAAAATTAGTGATGTTCCCTAATTCTTAGGTTACCAAGCAATAATAATCAGGGGAAAAATATTCATATCAATTATGGCAATTATCACAACCACATAATTCACTGGTGGCAATTATCACGTCCACATAATTCATTCGAGGAATGTTTTGCTTGTGTCTATCTCGTTAAACATTTATAAGAGCATTTCATGTATTCGCAGTTCAAAATGTATTTCAAAAGCATTTAATAAAGCAGTTGTAAAAGTAGCGCATGTATTCTCAGTCCCAAAAATGTAAAGAGTAAAAGGGAATCAAATGAACTCACCATACTGTATTTTGTAGTAAAATACATATGACGACATTGAACAAGTGTAGGGTTGACCTCGGATTCACGAACCTATATCATTTATATATATCAAATAATATAAAGAACCTATATTAGTACTATATATATTCTAATTGTTATGTATATATATATATATATATATATATATATATATACTTTCATATTCGTCATAATATTTAATAATTAATAAGTTAATTAATTATATTAAACACATATTTAAAATATATTAGTATATATTTAAGCTTATATAAGTTAAATTAGTAATTAAAATAAAATGGTTTTATATCCATTAATATTTATATAACTTATAAATATAATCTATTAATAAGGATTACTTAAAATTTTATTCATGGTATATTCATCATATTTTCTATTTTACTTATTATATAAATAATAATATGGTAGTAATAATAATAATATTAATATTAATAATAAAAATAATAATAGAAACTACCTCAAAGAGTTTTCCAACAAAATCTTGGTAGAGACCAGGCTCGAAC
Source organism: Rutidosis leptorrhynchoides (assembly GCF_046630445.1). Lineage (NCBI taxonomy): Eukaryota > Viridiplantae > Streptophyta > Magnoliopsida > Asterales > Asteraceae > Rutidosis > Rutidosis leptorrhynchoides. Next base: position 419,473,269 of record NC_092334.1, read on the forward strand.
CTGGGACCTCTCGCTAGCCCAACATACACCCTAACCATTGATCCGATTCTGTTTTTTTCTGTTTTATAATCATACCAAAAAAAAAAAATTTATTTAACCCTTTAAATTATGTTTCCACTTTCAGCTTCATTATCATAATATCGACTGGATCATTACCATATCAACATACTAATCACGATCATTATCTAATCCATCATCTAATCTCATGAATATCGCCATTCATCCTCATACTTCTCCATCTCCATATACCATTTTAATCATCATCTATCGCGACGTCACTACCACCATTCATCTTCATTTGTCACGTATCATCTTCCTTATTGTATACTACTATAATCATAATATTAACACTCATCATCAACTCGCCATCATGATCATAATTACCTCACTATATCTCATCATAATTTCATGTATCATATATAATCATGATCTTCATCGTTCGGTTAACATCATACTTAATCATCATCTAAAACATATCATCGTCTAATTCATATCATAACCCATCACTTCGTTAATGTGATATGTATAGAAATAGAATATATTGAGCAGCAGAGAACCCGTCAATGATTCGTTTATTTCCTTTATTGTTCACTACTACTCATGATCCCTATTATCTAACATCCTACATCTTTTTAAACATCATCGTGATTATTTTTGTACCATGTAAATTTATCCTCATTTTCATAAATATACGGCCCAACATAGCATTAGTAACTTGGCGACTCAAATTGAAATATGAATATAGTGACCCACAAGAATCTCTCGGCCCACCTGAACAACTCTTACGACCCACTCCAATATCAAATCTTTCGGCTTATTTCAAAAATCAATCCCAGCAGAGTAATATAATACATCGTTTTAAATAATAGTTAGGTAAGATCATGTGTATCTTATTTTTTTTTCTTTACAACTCACTATCCACTAGCAAATCTCATTGTCAATTATTAAAGTCACCTTTATCATTAATCGTTATATGTATCATCAACCTTACTTAGATCGTGACCCACCAATACTATCTTTCACTTAGTATTTATAAATGGTCTTGTGGGTTCACGTAGAAAGAAAAACAAGAACAGAAAAAAATAAAACAACCTGGTTCACTGTTTGTCAATGAAGAAAGGAGAGATAGAAACAAAAGAACATACGTTATAGGTTGCAGCAGCCTGGTTTCATGATTGTTGATTGCAAATCAGAAAAACAGGTAGCAGTCAGGAGATTTTGGATGGTTCTTGAGGTGATGGTTTTGGGGTGAAGGTGGTCGATTATGGTGATTGATGGAGGAGGGTTCACGAAGAAGAGGAATTACGATGGTGGTGGTTTCTGCTAAGGTGGCGATTTGAAGGAGACCAAAGGTGGTTGTCAATGGGTTATGGAAATAAGGGTATTGAATATATATATATATATATATATATATATATATATATATATATATATATATATATATATATATATATATATATATATATATATATATATATATATATATATATATATATATTATTTTATTATGGTTTCAGCAATTAACAGATAGTAATCATGATGAAAGGTGATACATTATATGGAGTATGTAATACAAGTAAAGAAAAAGAAAATTCGCGAGTTTTGATGTGAGCAACAATGGCGAGAACCACAGCGTTTGATGATGATGTAAATGATGGGTTTGTGTTGGTGTTTTAAATGGGTGTTTGATGGCTCACGATCTACGTTCAAGGTGATGGTGATTCAAGGTGATGGCGTGATTAAAGGTTGTTGATGATAATTGAAGGTGATTTTTAAGTTCACCAGGAACTTAAGATGGTGAATGTAAATCTTTATAACTCTCTCTACCTCTCTCTTTGTAATGTAACATATGTGCATATCAAATATAAGGAGATAGGTGGTGATGGTTGTTGATCGAAGTATTCAAGCCAGGAAGAAACCAACAAAAATAGATAAAGTAGAAAATGAAGTGTAACGAATTCGTACGATTGCTATTCATATTTAACAACTTGATTTTATCAAGTTTATTTTATTGTGATAATGAGATTGATTGGAATCCAGTTTCAAGACAGAAAACAAATTCAATAAAGCTTGATAGTTACGGAGACTGAATCCGTTCCTATTTCTGATTAAATTTGTACCAATCAAGACTTTAATATCAGAAAATAATTTAACGTGATTGTGTTATATAGCAGAGTACGTAATTACTTATATATATGTATGTAGCTGTATTTGTATATATATATATATATATATATATATATATATATATATATATATATATATATATATATATATGTATATATATATATATATATATATATATATATATATATGTATATATATATATATATATATGTAGCTGTATATATATTTTTATATATATATATAACATATTATATATATATATTTTTTATATATCTGATTTTATATATCTGTTCATATATCTGTATATATTTAGTTGTATTTATATATTTCTGTATTTGTATGTCTCTTATATTTATTTAATTTTTATATATTTATAAATTAATCTTAATATTAATTATAACTATAATAATAATACTCTTAATATTATAATAATACAAATTTATAATAATATAATAGTAATAATAATATTACTAATGATAATGATAAAAATTACCATAAATGGTATAATAATAATATTGTTAATAACAATAATACTAGTAACACTAATATGATAACAATAATATTAATAATAATAATACTTTATCAATCTATATATATTAAGTTCATATCTATAGATTATTAATAATATTTAATATTGATATTAATATTGGGAGTAATAACAATATTATTATTAAAACTATATTTATATTTGTATTATATATATGTATCATTACTTATGTAATATACAATATCTTATATATTAACTTTCATTGAATATTTATTATTTATAGAATATATATATATGTTACAGTTAATAATAATTATACACAGATTATATATATTTATATATTGTTTTCTTAATAACAACTTTTTATCTTGTGTAATAATTTACATAATTAACTCAATTGATTAAATTGTATTTTATTATTTTGATTTATTATTTAAACTTAAATTTATATATATATATATATATATATATACATATATATATATATATATATATATATATATATATATATATATATATATATATACACAACTATTGTTCGTGAATCGTCGGGAATAGTCGAAGTCAAATGAATGTACAAGAAAAATAATTCAAAATTTTGAGATTCAACATTACAGACTTTGCTTATCGTGTCGAAACCATATAAATATTAAGTTTAAATTTGGTCGGAAATTTCCGAGTCGTCACACTGACCTTCCCAGTCCATCGATTCATTTGGTATTACATCAATCGGCCAAAGGTAAATCTCAGTCGGTCGGTTCACTCAACAGTCGATCGGTTGTCTTCGTCAATCGGCCGGTTCAACCCTCAGTCGGCCGACTATGTTCATCTTCATCAGAAACTGAACAAATGCTACGGACTTCACGATGAAATCCTCAAATCTCAATCTAGAGCTCGTTTTAAACACTAAAATCGACCACAACTTGTTCACCACTTGTTATAGACTTAAAACCCACAATAATTTGACCATAACAACACTTAAATCACTTGTTTTGACACAAATTCAATCTTTTTACAAAACTCACACAAAACTATGAATTTAACAACGAATTGAACACAAAAACACATGTTACTTACCTTGATAGACTCAGTAAACGATAACAAACACGATTCTAACACCAATTTGAGCTCAAAATCAATGTTTAAGGATTAGGGTTTGATTGTAGGTGAGGAAGATGAAGAACGGGTGTGTGTGTGTGTGTGTGTGTGTGTGATGGTTCTGGAAAAAATGCAAGAGAGAGACAGCACTAGTCACTTAATTGGGTTTAATTCCCACACTGTGCGATAAACGGGTATTTATCAGTTATCAGATATCTTTCGTACAACATTTGGCAACCCAAACGAAGTCCAAATTAAATAAACAAACCTGTTCTATGACCCTTGTCACAAACTGGTCCTAACCACATCATTAAATAATAATATATATTAAATAAAAATAAAAGCATATAGTAACACAATACTAACTTAAGGGGAAAATAGTAATCTTACAACTAGGCCCGATTGAGGATGTTACAAATCTACCCCCTTAAGAAGATTCCGTCCTCGGAATCTGGTCAAGGTCAAACAAATGGGGATAGCGCGCCCTCATTAACTCCTCGGTTTCCCACGTCAAGTTAGAACCTAAACTGTGCCGCCATTCCACTAACACCATTGGAATCTGTTTCTTTCTTAACTTTGTGACTTTCTTGTCCACTATTCTAACCGGCTCTTCTACTAGTTTCTTAGTCAAGTCGACTTTCAAATCTTTCAATGGAAGAATCTGACTTTCATCGTCTACTTTGAACTTTCTCAGATAGCACACGTTGAACGTGTTGTGAATTCCTGCTAACTCTGATGGAAGATCTAAAACAACAGTTTAATCATTCAGAATTTCTATGATTGGAAATGGCCCAATAAACCTCGGAGCTAGTTTACCACGTTTGCCAAATCTGATCACCCCTTTTCACGGTGATACCTTCAAGTATACACGATCACCTACATTAAAAATTATCGGACGCCTACGCGGATCAGCATACATCTTTTGTCAATCTCTAGTTGCTTTTAACTTCTCACGTGCAATTTCGACTTTTTCTGCAGTTAACTGAACAATTTCGGGGCCTGCAAATTGTTTCTCACCTGTTTCTAACCAACATGTCGGAGTTCTACACTTACAACCAGACAAAATTTCATATGGCGGCATTCCAATACTCGAATGATATAAATTGTTGTAAGCATACTCTATCAGTGGAAGATGCGAATCCCAAGAATCACCATATTCTAAGACATACGCTCTCAACATGTCTTCTAACATTTGAATCGTTCGTTCACTCTGACCGTCTGTTTGTGGATGATATGCTAAACTTAAATTCACACGCGTACCCAGATTCTGTTGTAAACTGTTCCAGAAGTTTGATACAAACCTAGTATCTCTATCGGAAACTATTGACAACTGTATACCATGTCGACTAACGATCTCTTTCAAGTACAATTCTGCCAAATCACTTAACGAAGCTGTTTCACGAGTAGCTAAAAAGTGTGCACTCTTTGTTAAACGATCCACAATCACCCAGATCATGTCGTGTCCTTTCTTGGTTCGGGGTAACTTGGTTACAAAATCCATCGTTATATGATCCCATTTCCACTGAGAAATTTCTAACTGTCTTAGAGATCCATACGGTTTCTGATGTTCTGCCTTAACTTGCGCAAAAATATGACATTATTCGACAAAATTTGCAACATCTGTCTTCATTGTCGGCCACCAATACAATGTTTTCAAGTCTCTATACATCTTTGTACTACCTGGATGCACAGATAATCTCGATTTATGCGTTTCAGTAAGGATTAAATCCCTCAAATCTCCAAGCATAGGCACCCAAATTCGATCTTTATAGGTCTTTAATCCTCTAGAATCATTGCATAGGTCAAATTTTCTTTTAGTCATTTGTTCAGTCTTTAGATTTTTGTCATTCAAAGCTATTAACTGAACGGTTTTCAATCGATCAATCAAGTCTGAAACTATTTCAATTCTCATAAATCTAACATTTTCGATGGTTTTCTTGCGACTCAGAGCATCTGCGACCACATTTGCTTTACCCGGATGGTACTTAATCTCACAATCGTAGTCTTTAATCAATTCTAAACATCGATGTTGATGCATATTTAATTCTTTCTGTGAAAAGATATATTGAAGACTCTTATGATTTGTATAGATTTCACAATGTGTACCATACAAATAATGTCTCCAAAGCTTCAAAGCAAACATAACTGCAGTTAACTCTAAATCGTGAGTAGGGTAGTTTCGTTCATGATTCTTCAACTGTCGTGAAGCATACTGTGATGACCCGGGAAATTCCGACCAAATTTAAACTTAATCTTTATATGATTTCGACACGATAAGCAAAGTCTGTTAGATTGCATCTCAAAAATTTTGAACTGTTTCATATATTCAATTGACTTTTGACTACTTCCGACGATTCACGAACTAGTACTTGTAAATATATAGACACACACACACACACACACACATATATATATATATATATATATATATATATATATATATATATATATATATATATATATATATATATATATATATATATATATATATATATATAAATATATACACAGTATATTAAAAATAAATATTAGATGATTAATACTCGTGTGTCACTTCGATTGATATTTAACCAGTTTAATTCAAACTTATAATTCTATACATAAATGTAATAAATGCTATATGTAGAAATTCATAATATTTATTTATATGTAAATAATTACAAATTAAAATACATTTGTTGTATTAATACTATTTTCATCATTATTAATATTAATAATAATATTAGTATTATTGATATTATTATTATTATTTGAAATATATATAATATATAAAATATCATAAGGAAACAAATGCTGTTAGCTATCTCATTCAATTGTTACATCCTCCTGAATTCCCGTGAGTTGAATCAAAATATAAAGTAAGTCACTGTGCTTAATTGAAATCTAATTGAAACAGTGATTAATTGATTGATTACACCTTTCCATATCATTCACTAAATTGTACAATTATTATTATAATATTTAATATTACTATACTAAATTTCTCTGTTTATTTCTTTTTCTTATATATTACATGTATATAGATATGGAGCACCAATCATTCACTTTACAAACCCCAGAAACAACTACCATTTTCATCGAACAACAAGCCACCACTAGACCATCTTCAACCTTGATAACTGCCATTGACAACCAAACTGCGGCTGCCATATTCTTCTTTTCTTTCTTTTATGTACCAACCCGTCAATATAATCACTTGCACAATTGCTTATGTTTCCTTCTGTTTTCAGTCTCAAACATCAACCACATACGTTTTCTGTCGACAATCCATATAAATCACTGCATTCGATCACCACCTTTACAACACCCCTTGAAAACCCTACTGCTCCTACTTGAATCGATTACAAACCAAACCCAAGATAATTATGATGACCTTGCTGCTACTTATTCGGGTTCAACTTACAACAAATCGAAGACCACTATTAATCACCTATTTGAAAACCCTTCGAAAACTACTTCTATTTTCTAATTGTTTTAAACTATTGTAGCTACTTGGTTGCATCCGAGAATAATCTCCATAAGATCATCTCCATCATCATCAACTTCCACATTCATTTCTACTCCGGTATGTTTCTGTTTGATTCGTAAATCACCACCATCGACCACATTACTATCCTCATCATCTTGATCTGTTATTGTTTAGTTTACTATTCGAATGCCAATCAAACCTAACCCAATCGAAACCCATTCCAGTTTGAACTCTATTTCTATCTCCTGCTACGCTTACGTTTTCAGTTTTACTTCGAACACCGCCTCACCACCAAGAACCTTCCACCTTAAACCAACCCCTACAACCTGAAATCACTGTATGTTGCTGCAACTATTGTGCACGTTACTATGCACGATTGTGCTTCGATTGACTATTTTGTTCGAAGATAACAGCCCAAAGCCGAAGCATGGCTACTGTTTTACGATAATGATCATCGAAACCAATCACCATATTTTTTCTCCTCTTTGCACAGCCGTTGCTGCAAAATTTTGTGGTCTTCAAGCTTTAATATTGATGAGGTAGTGGTTAGTAATGATAAAGGAATGAAGATAATGTTAGTGGAAAACCTCATAATAAAAACCATATGATTGTGACGACATTTTTATTTTTCTTTTGGTTCTTGTGGTGGGCCGACAAACACACTAGCTTAACTAACTCAATTGTACACGTTAGGTTAAATATTCTTCCTTGAGCCGTGTTTATTGGTGTTGTGGGCCGAAATTAGGTGTAAGAATTATGAATGGGACGAATGATTAGAACATGGGAGACTTGTTTTATAATGAACAAGGTTAAGAGTGGGAATGCTATGATAATAATGGGTTTATCTTTACTTGAATAGCCGACAATCCCCCACCCATTTAATTTAAAATAGATATAGATATTACGAGTTATTATATAAAGGATTGTGGGCACCGAAATATAACAACTATATTGTTGATGATTTACAATAAGTGATGAAAGAAAATCCATCTGGTCCACTAGCGATGTTTAGGGTAATACTTTAATAAAGTAAATGCTGATGATTTTTGCCTGCTATTCGGTTCCTGTAAAACACTCGATATCCCACAATATAATAATCGAACCATTTATTGATAAATGGATTTATTAAACGTTGGGCCAATTAGTTTTCGAATGGCTGATGATTACGTCAAGTTGTTTTGGGCCGATTACTATCACTATTTCTTACTTGGGCCATAACAACTTGGGCTTAATATTACAAACATTCGATCCAATTGGTAGCTTGAAGAAATTCGGCATATGATGATGATAAATGTAAACGAGAATGGATGATGATAAATGATGCCACAATATTGATGATCTAATGACTTAGGATGGTGATACTAGAAGGAGAAATATAAACGGGTTACATTTAATTAGATTAGGAATTTATCAGACAAACAGAAGACTGGATGGTTAGGAGTGTTTGTGGGTTAACGAGAGGTCTTGAGTTCGAGCCCGGGCATGGGTAGTTATTTTTTCTTTTTGGAGCTTGTTTCGTTAAGGTAGCACTTTTAGTATTTTTGTTATTATTATTATCATTATCATATTTATTATTATTATTATTATCATTATTATTAATTAAAAATTTTCATCTTATTAAGCTTAACATTATTAGAAAAAAATTATTATTATTATTATTATTATTATTATTATTATTATTATTATTATTATTATTATTATTATTATTATTATTATTATTTTTATCAAGATTTTTATATAATATTATCATAATTTTTACTAACACTACTATTATTTATTATTATTATTAGTATCCTTATTTTTATAAAAATATTACAATTTTATATTATAAATATTATGTTACCAAATAAAGTAATAGTTATATAAAAACATATCTTAATATAATCCTATATATATATATAGATATTAATCTTAATACATTATATAATATAAATAAGCTTAGTCGATTAAATGTGATATGTGTTAATATATATGAATAATATAGGTTCGTGAATCCGAGGTCAACCCTACACTTGTTCAATGTCGTCATATGTATTTTTACTACAAAATACATTAGGTGAGTTTCATTTACCTTTTTTCCCTTTATGTTTTTGGGCTGAGAATACATGCGCAAATTTTATAACTGTTTTACGAAATAGACACAAGTAATCGAAATTACGTTCTATGGTTGAATGATCAAAACTGAATATGCCCCTTTTTATTAAGTCTGGTAATCTAAGAATTAGGGAACAGACACCCTAGTTGACGCGAACTCTAAAGATAGATCTATCGGGCCCAACAAGCCCCATCCAAAGTACCGGATGCTTTAGTACTTCGAAATTTATATCATGTCTGATGGAGGATCCCAGAATGATGGGGATATTCTAATATGCATCTTGTGAATGTCGGTTACCAGGTGTTCAATCCATATGAATGATATTTTTGTCTCTATGCATGGAACGTATGTTTATGAGAAATGGAAATATGAAATCTTGTGGTCTAATAAAATTATGAAATGATTATTTATGTTAAACTAATGAACTCACCAACCTTTTGGTTGACACTTTTAAGCATGTTTATTCTCAGGTATGAAAGAAACCTTCCGCTGTGCATTTTTCTCATTTTAAGGACAATACTTGGAGTCGATCATCGCTCTGGAATCAAAGGTTGATGACTTCGTCCGGATGGATTAGGACGGGTCTTCACAGTTGGTATCAGAGCGGTGGTCTTAGCGAACCAGGTCTTGCATTAGTGTGTCTAACTAATAGTCGTTAGGATGCATTAGTGAGTCTGGACTTCGACCGTGTCTGCATGTTAAAAGTTTTGCTTATCATTTCGTGTCGAAAATTACCTGCTTATCATTCTTAGAGAATCATTTGCTTATCATTATTAGTCTAGACACATCTTACTGCAACGATTGCATGAATAGTGTATAGACAAAATTCGTATCTTAGCGTATCTGCTAATTCATATCTTAGCATATCAGTAACTGTAGACTTGCCTGACAACTTCCGTAGATTCCTCCGTAACTTATGGGATTTTAGTATTATATATGCATATGTAAATTATGTATTGCAGGGTACTAATCTACATCCTATAATCTATTTCTTATCAAAAAAAAAAAATTCTTCATCTGATCGTACGAGATGAATCCCTCAACCAGTTCGAGTCCTCAAATTCCGATAGCTAATCCGATAGTTATTCCGACAGCTATTCCGACATAGATGTTCACCTAAGCTTCGAAAACAGCGTCATCGGCATGAGTCAACCAATCAGCCATTATCAATTCCTCTGATGGGTTCGTAGTTGACTTAATTAATGGAAACGCGCAGAAGACAATCCCTTCCACCAACTGAATTCACCTCTTGACAATGAACCTGAAGCGTTTACCGGCGAACCTGTTCGAGACACCATTTTCAGTCCCATTTTCAGGGTAACTCGACAAGATCATATTCTACCCATAATTCTGAACCTTATTCATCCGCTCGTTCCGACCAACAATCATCCTGGAGTAATAAGTCAACAAACTTCGCGCTCGAATAATCAATTCGGAGAATATGGTGAAAAATGTACCAGCTTCAGCAACATCACCGGCACCAACAGTACAATCAATAACAGCACCAGTACCATCAACAATCCATGCATCAATATCATCATCTATACTTTGAGTATGATCTTCGTTCGACATGTCGAATATGTAATCTCTAAAGTTTTAAAAATTATTTATTCTAGTTCCAACCGAAAAGCAAATGAGTTTAATATTATATTAACTCATTAAATCCATGAATACATCTGAAGAAAATATATATGTATATATGTTTTCATAAAGATTGTAATTAAAAATTCTCTTGTACAAACTGTTAATGGTGAAAATATTTTAACGGGTAGGTAATACCCGAGGACTATTTAAATTTCACATTAATAAGTTACATTGTACGTTCTTCGAATCTGTTTCAACAGTCAAATACTATCCTACTTACATCCACCGATATACAAATCCGTTCACCACAGAATAACCATTTTCATTCAAATTTCATATTGGGATTTTGATCTATTATAATCCAACAAGTGGCATAATGAAGAAAACGTTGGACAAAATAAAATTTATTAGAAACAAACAAATTAACTATGAAAATTTTTGTTAAGAATCCACGTTAACGAAATCCTAGTTAACTGTTCCTAGATAACTGTTAATTCCGTATTACCTTTTATTTATCGCAATTTATTTATCGCAATTTAATTATCGCAATTTTATTTATCATCATTTAATTTCTGTTATTTACTTTACGCATTTAATTTATCATCATTTAATTCCTGTTATTTATTTTACGCACTTTAAATATCGGGACACGTATACAAGGTTTTGACATATCATATCGACGCATCTATATATATTATTTGGAATCACCATAGACACTCTATATGCAGTAATGATCGAGTTCTCTATACAGGGTTGAGGTTGATTCTAAAATAATATATATACTTTGAGTTGTGATCAAGTCTGAGACATGTACACGGGTCACGATATTTAGTAATTAATTCGAATATTATATATTAAACTATATATAAATTATTAGACTTTTAACTGTGGACTATCGACTATGGACTAATAACATTGGACAATTAAAATGAATTAAAAATATTGATTATAACACATGAAACTAAACAATTCTTCAAGTTTGCCACTTGATTTCGTCTTAAACCTCATTTGTATCTTCACGATTACATTCTGCGTTCAAACCTTTCATGATTCTTGAAAACACCTCAATCGATAGGATGAATCAACCGCACTTCATCTAAGGAAGGAAAGATGTATGCATATAGTTATGCACCTGAGAAACTCTCGGTAACTGAGTAAAAGTTTAACACGTAGCCGCGTCAAATCTTTTGGCATTTATTAGCAAAAATAACTTTGCGATCCCTTTTCAAAGTAGCAAATTTTGTCACAGCTTCAGCAAACCAACTTCGACTTTTCGTTCGAAACAACCTTATTATCACCTTGACTTATATGTATGTTCTTTTATTGTTACCGGGGAACCTTCTATATTCCACCATATCACCGTCAGCGTTTAATCATCTAAAAACACAATTCTCTTGAAATCACCTCGGACCGATAACTAATGATTCAGATATGGTAGCAGTAAATGTAGAGGAATCGGCAATCAGTACTTTGAAAACTCACAGCATATCTACATCAACAGTTATATGTATAACATTTATCTTTTAGAATAATGATCGTTCATTCTGAAATTTTGAAAAGCACCCAGCCTACGAATTAATACATTGAACTTTGAAAAAGCTGAATGAAGCAGCATAAACTGTAGATAACCGTAAATGACCTTAATTGTCGAAAGTTTGATGATAGAGAATAATATGTTGGAAAAGCTCAGAAACGTTGGAAACTGGAAAACGAATAGAGTTAACCATGAAGGAGACCAAGGACAAATACTAGGACCATACCATATATTCAAAGAATCCAGGTAATTCTGGATCCGATGAAATCTTCAACGAATATCTTGCTCCGTACTCATGTTAAAATCTTGCGGAAAATCTTCCTCATCAACCATCGAACTTAGAAATTCCAAAATATCATCATAAATATCTTCGATATTTTTGTAGATATTTTCATAAATATTCTCGTCCGAAATTATTTATCTCTTTGTGCTATCTATATTACATCATAAAGGAAACTACTTTAGTTTCTAAAATTCTTTAAAATTCGAGTTTAAATTATGAATGTTTTTGAAGTAGTGTTGGGAATTGATGCATGAATTAGTATAATATAATGACACTTGATCAACGTGATTATATTACAGTAAGTCATGCTGAGTTTCTAATGGAACGTGATGATTCACAGATCATAACGTCATCATGTGCCATGTTACACGACTCGTTCATTCTACTTCACCTCCGAACATATCAAGAAAATATATTCTTGATAGTTCTATTCTCAGTGATTCTGGTAATTTGACAAATCAAATCGTGCCATTACGATTTCCTTCTTAGAACATTAACAATGTTCATTCTGAAGTTTATATCTGCGAATTCTGAACCATTACAAGCGGTGTTTAATCGCAAGAAGAAGAAACGAAGGGACAAAACTCCAAAATATAAGAGAAAATATAAAGCCCAATAACAACACGGAGGTTACAAACCATGGATATAAATACGAATAACAATATAAAGACATGATATAATTAAGAATAGTGTTACCCCAAGGTAATAGTAGGAGTAAACAGATTCTTCTGATGGAAGATCGAAAAGAAGGATGACAGAAATGATAATTAAGAAAACATCAATGAATAGAAAGGGATTAAGCATTTCACAATCTTTTGGATGTATGAACTAAGAAAGAAAGTATAGGAATGGTGAGAATAATGAAACGGAAGAGTTTGATTTATAATGGAAATATCAGACAGAGTAATCGAGGCAGATCACGGTATTTAATTATAGAGATCGTAATTTCCATAAATCCCGAAGAATCAGATCTTATAGATCTTCAAGATTTTCTTTTAAATCCCTTGAATTCCGGATTCAACCAAGACAACGTCAAAAGTTAAAACGAAACTTCATTTATTCATTTCACTCTTTTGTGATAGCTTCATTCGTGCTCTTCGAATAATCAAATTATTTTATCTATATTATTCAATAATGATAAAACTCTATTTATCAGCTCATATTCGTCAGGAAAACATATTTATTATTAGCCATGACGACCTCACTCAAATTTCGGGACGAAATTTCTTTAACGGGTAGGTACTGTGATGACCCGGGAAATTCCGACCAAATTTAAACTTAATCTTTATATGATTTCGACACGATAAGCAAAGTCTGTTAGATTGCATCTCAAAAATTTTGAACTGTTTCATATATTCAATTGACTTTTGACTACTTCCGACGATTCACGAACTATTACTTGTAAATATATAGACACACACACACACACACACATATATATATATATATATATATATATATATATATATATATATATATATATATATATATATATATATATATATATATATATATATATATATATATATATATATATATATATATATAAATATATACACAGTATATTAAAAATAAATATTAGATGATTAATACTCGTGTGTCACTTCGATTGATATTTAACCAGTTTAATTCAAACTTATAATTCTATACATAAATGTAATAAATGCTATATGTAGAAATTCATAATATTTATTTATATGTAAATAATTACAAATTAAAATATATTTGTTGTATTAATACTATTTTCATCATTATTAATATTAATAATAATATTAGTATTATTGCTATTATTATTATTATTATTTGAAATATATATAATATATAAAATATCATAAGGAAACAAATGCTGTTAGCTATCTCATTCAATTGTTACATCCTCCTGAATTCCCGTGAGTTGAATCAAAATATAAAGTAAGTCACTGTGCTTAATTGAAATCTAATTGAAACAGTGATTAATTGATTGATTACACCTTTCCATATCATTCACTGAATTGTACAATTATTATTATAATATTTAATATTACTATATTAAATTTCTCTGTTTATTTCTTTTTCTTATATATTACATGTATATAGATATGGAGCACCAATCATTCACTTTACAAACCCCAGAAACAACTACCATTTTCATCGAACAACAAGCCACCACTAGACCATCTTCAACCTTGATAACTGCCATTGACAACCAAACTGTGGCTGCCATATTCTTCTTTTCTTTCTTTTATGTACCAACCCGTCAATATAATCACTTGCACAATTGCTTATGTTTCCTTCTGTTTTCAGTCTCAAACATCAACCACAGACGTTTTCTATCGACAATCCATATAAATCACTGCATTCGATCACCACCTTTACAACACCCCTTGAAAACCCTACTGCTCCTATTTGAATCGATTACAAACCAAACCCAAGATAATTATGACGACCTTGCTGCTACTTATTCGGGTTCAACTTACAACAAATCGAAGACCACTATTAATCACCTATTTGAAAACCCTTCGACAACTACTTCTATTTTCTAATTGTTTTAAACTATTGTAGCTACTTGGTTGCATCCGAGAACAATCTCCATAAGATCATCTCCATCATCATCAACTTCCACATTCGTTTATACTCCGGTATGTTTCTGTTTGATTCGTAAATCACCACCATCGACCACCATTACTATCCTCATCATCTTGATCTGTTATTGTTTAGTTTACTATTCGAATGCCATTTAAACCTAACCCAATCGAAACCCATTCCAGTTTGAACTCTATTTCTATCTCCTGCTACGCTTACGTTTTCAGTTTTACTTCGAACACCGCCTCACCACCAAGAACCTTCCACCTTAAACCAACCCCTACAACCTGAAATCACTGTATGTTGCTGCAACTATTGTGCACGTTACTATGCACGATTGTGCTTCGGTTGACTGTTTTGTTCGAAGATAATAGCCCAAAGCTGAAGCATGGCTACTGCTTTACGATAATGATCATCGAAACCAATCACCATATTTTTTCTCCTCTTTGCACAGCCGTTGCTGCAAAATTTTGTGGTCTTCAAGCTTTAATATTGATGAGGTAGTGGTTAGTAATGATAAAGGAATGAAGATAATGTTAGTGGAAAACCTCATAATAAAAACCATATGATTGTGCCGACATTTTTATTTTTGTTTTGGTTCTTGTGGTGGGCCGACAAAAACACTAGCTTAACTAACTCAATTGTACACGTTAGGTTAAATATTCTTCCTTGAGCTGTGTTTATTGGTGTTGTGGGCCGGGATTAGGTGTAAGAATTATGAATGGGATGAATGATTAGAACATGGGAGACTTGTTTTATAATGAATAAGGTTAAGAGTGGGAATGCTATGATAATAATGGGTTTATCTTTACTTGAATAGCCGACAATCCCCCACCCATTTAATTTAAAATAGATATAGATATTACGAGTTATTATATAAAGGATTGTGGGCACCGAAATATAACAACTATATTGTTGATGATTTACAATAAGTGATGAAAGAAAATCCATCTGGTCCACTAGCGATGTTTAGGGTAATACTTTAATAAAGTAAATGATGATGATTTTTGCCTGCTATTCGGTTCCTGTAAAACACTCGGTATCCCACAATATAATAATCGAACCATTTATTGATAAATGGATTTATTAAACATTGGGCCAATTAGTTTTTGAATGGCTGATGATTACGTCAAGTTGTTTTGGGCCGGTTACTATCACTATTTCTTACTTGGGCCATAACAACTTGGGCTTAATATTACAAACATTCGATCCAATTGGTAGCTTGAAGAAATTCGGCATATGATGATGATAAATGTAAACGAGAATGGATGATGATAAATGATGCCACAATATTGATGATCTAATGACTTAGGATGGTGATACTAGAAGGAGAAATATAAACGGGTTACATTTAATTAGATTAGGAATTTATCAGACAAACAGAAGACTGGATGGTTAGGAGTGTTTGTGGGTTAACGAGAGGTCTTGAGTTCGAGCCCGGGCATGGGCAGTTATTTTTCCTTTTTGGAGCTTGTTTCGTTAAGGTAGCACCTTTAGTATTTTTGTTATTATTATTATCATTATCATATTTATTATTATTATTATTATCATTATTATTAATTAAAAATTTTCATCTTATTAAGCTTAACATTATTAGAAAAAAATTATTATTATTATTATTATTATTATTATTATTATTATTATTATTATTATTATTATTATTATTATTATTATTATCAAGATTTTTATATAATATTATCATGATTTTTACTAACACTACTATTATTTATTATTATTATTAGTATCCTTATTTTTATAAAAATATTACAATTTTATATTATAAATATTATGTTACCAAATAAAGTAATAGTTATATAAAAACATATCTTAATATAATCCTATATATATATATATATATATATATATATATATATATATATATATATATATATATATATATATATATATATTAATCTTAATACATTATATAATATAAATAAGCTTAGTCGATTAAATGTGATATGTGTTAATATATATGAATAATATAGGTTCGTGAATCCGAGGTCAACCCTACACTTGTTCAATGTCGTCATATGTATTTTTATTACAAAATACATTAGGTGAGTTTCATTTACCTTTTTTCCCTTTATGTTTTTGGGCTGAGAATACATGCGCAACTTTTATAACTGTTTTACGAAATAGACACAAGTAATCGAAATTACGTTCTATGGTTGAATGATCGAAACTGAATATGCCCCTTTTTATTAAGTCTGGTAATCTAAGAATTAGGGAACAGACACCCTAATTGACGCGAACTCTAAAGATAGATCTATCGGGCCCAACAAGCCCCATCCAAAGTACTGGATGCTTTAGTACTTCGAAATTTATATCATGTCCGATGGAGGATCCCGGAATGATGGGGATATTCTAATATGCATCTTGTGAATGTCGGTTACCAGGTGTTCAATCCATATGAATGATATTTTTGTCTCTATGCATGGAACGTATGTTTATGAGAAATGGAAATATGAAATCTTGTGGTCTAATAAAATTATGAAATGATTATTTATGTTAAACTAATGAACTCACCAACCTTTTGGTTGACACTTTTAAGCATGTTTATTCTCAGGTGTGAAAGAAACCTTCCGCTGTGCATTTTTCTCATTTTAAGGACAATACTTGGAATCGATTATCGCTCTGGAATCAAAGGTTGATGACTTCGTCCGGATGGATTAGGAGGGTCTTCACACATACGCTATAACTTTATTTCTCTGCATCAAAACACAACCCAGAACTGCACATGACGCATCGCAGTAGACCACAAAATCTTCTGTTCCCTCTGGTAAAGCTAAAACCGGCACTTGACATAACGACTGTTTGAGAGTCTGAAAAGCCTTTTCTTGTTCATCAGTCCATCGAAAGGCTACATCTTTTCTAGTTAACTTATTCAACGGACCTGCTATTTTAGAGAAGTCTTTGATAAATCGGCGGTAATAACCTGCTAAACCCAGAAAACTCTTAATTTCTGTCGGCATTTTTGGCGAGTTCCAATTCATTACGGCCTCTATATTAGACTGATATACTTTAATACCCTGTTCACAAATCACATGACCCAGAAACTGTACTTTCCGCAACCAAAATTCACACTTAGAAAACTTAGCATACAATTGTTCCTGTTTCAGAAGTTCTAATACCAATCTCAAATGTGTAGCATGATCTTTCTCGGTTTTCGAATATATCAAGATATCATCTATGAAGACAATCACAAACTTGTCAAGATACTGATGACACACCCTGTTTATGATATCCATAAACACTGCTGGCGCATTTGTTAACCTAAATGGCATAACTAAAAATTCATAATGACCATATCTAGTTCTGAACGCTGTTTTCGGTATATCACTCTCTACAACACGTACCTGATGATACCTGAACGTAAATCAATCTTTGAAAAGTAGAAAGCACCCTGTAACTGATCAAATAAGTCATCTATTCTTGGTAACGGATACTTATTCTTGATTGTTCTCTTATTTAAGTTGCGGTAATCTATACACATACGAAGCAACCCATCTTTCTTTTTCACAAACAAAACAGGAGCACCCCACTGTGAAGAACTTGGTCGGATAAACCCCTTATCTAACAGTTCCTGAATCTGAGACATCATTTCTCGGATTTCTGACAGAGCTAATCTGTAAGGAGCTTTTGCAACTGGCGTAGCACCTGGAACCAAATCAATTTTATACTCTACTTCACGTACTGGAGGTAACCCTGCTAAATCATCTGGAAATACTTCTGGAAATTCTGACACAATGGGAATATCGGTCACCTGCTTCTTCTCTTTCTTAACATCAATCACGTAGGCTAAGAATGAATCACACCCTTTCGTTATTGCCTTCTGAGCTTTCATTAGGGAAACTATAGGGAAGTTAAATCGACTGCTCTCTCCCCTAGCTATCACTCGGGATCCGTCGGCCAAACGGAAAGAAATTATCTTCTTATCACACTTAATATTAGTCCTATTAGCTCTTAACCAATTCATACCTCTGACTACATCAAAGCTAGGTATAGGCATCAACAAACAAGTTAAAGGGAAGAATGGCCGTCGATTTCGATGGTAATTCCAGACACAGATGATGTGCATGGAACCATCTTACCATCAGCTACTTCTATTCCCAAAGGCACATCTAACATTCTAATAGGAAACTTCAACTTATCACAGAAGCCTAACGACATAAAAGAACAATTCGCTCCTGAATCAAACAACACACGAGCTGGCAAGGAATTAACCAAGAACATACCGGTAATGACGTCATCGGTAGCGGTTGCAGTGTTTATCATCATCTGAAATGCCCTTGCCTCTGCTGTTGGAGGATTCTTTCTCTTCTGCCCAGTAGTAGAAGCAGAAGATCCCCCAAAAGTTACAGACCTCGCCCCTGACCCTGCCCCAGAACCGGCTCTCGAGGCAGATGGACAATTCACTGATCTATGCCCCTCTTGATGGCAACTCCAACAAACATTAGACTTAAAAGAACAAGCTGTTGATTCATGACCTAACACTCCACATTTTAAACACCTTCTGGTCATTGGAGAACACGGACCGAGATGGGTTGAGTTGCAAACATTACACCACCCAGACTGACTTGAACCCGATCCACTAATACCAGAGTTACTTTTCTGTTTAAACCCACCTGACTTCTTATCACAAAATCCTGATTGCTTACTTGATTGCTGAACAAACTGACCACCCGATTGACTTTCTGATTTTCCTCCAAAAGTTCCACTTTTCGAACTTTCTCTTTTCGCTGCCATGATATCACCTTCAGTAATCTTTGCCATCTCATGAGCCTATGCCAATGTGGTTGCAAATCTCGCAACTGTTCTATATTCTGTCTTAATCACCCGCATAAAATGTTGAATCTTATCCTTTTCAGTCGGTACCCACTGTTGAACAAACCTTAACTTCGATGTAAAATCTCTGAAAACCTCATCATTCATCATGTTTTCGGTCATTTTCATACTCAGAAACTCAGTTTTCAATCTTTCCATCTCATACTCAGAACAATACTACTCACGAACCTTAGTAGCGAACTCTTCGCAAGTTATCTGACTGATCTGTTCTTTGGGTAAATATGCAGTAATAGAATCCCACCACTCCATTAATTCACCTTTGAGAAGCCTACTAGCAAACAGTACCATAGATTCAGGCTCACAAACACATGCTTCCAACGCTCTCTCTACTTCTCTTAGCCAATATAGGGTCATTATAGGGTTTGTGTGACCACTGTACTCAGGTGGTTTGTAGTCTATAAACTGTTTATAGGTACACTTCCTTCTTGTCTCAGGGACTTGAAATGGGTACATCATTTGATTAGGAAAAGTCTGGTTAAACGGAAATGGCATTTGATAGTTTTGATAGATATTTTCTGGAAACTGTGATTGGGAACTGCCACCGGCTTGATTATAAAGGTTTGAAGGAAAAGTTGTGTTTAACGCAGTGGTATTAGGGTTCCATTGCGCCCGTTCTTGTTCCAATTCCTTAATTTTCTCCTGAGCTTCTAGTAACCGACTTTGAAGTTCTATTACTTCTTGATAAGTTTCTTCTTCTGAAGACACACGTCCATCTTCGTCAGGGGCTTTAAAAGTACCAGTTCCATGGATAGTAGGGCCAGTAACAGTTGCTTCATTATCTGCCATTACTGCACTACCACAACATTCACACCAAAGCTTAGTGTAAATTCTGTTAGTACTAACAACTAACACATATCATGTCCTAATACTAACTTAACCCATCCCCAGCATGTTATGTTTGACATGACTCTTCTAAGTTTGGGAACATAATATGTAGATCACAATGCACATGCTGCCAAACTCAGCTCTGATACTAACTTGTGACACCGCTTTTTTTATATATACGTGGCGGAAGCATTTATTTATTTATTACAAAATAAACATTAACTATTGCTAATACAACCAGTGTCACGTGTCATTACAAAATACATGTTTATACGGAGAAGATGCAGTTACAATCTGTTTTCAAAAGAACAAAGTTTAAACTATAAAAGACCACATCAGAGTTAATCCTGTCAAACATAACATCACCATGCCCGTCTTCTCCCAAAAAGCACTATCTACAAAAGCTATCAACCTACAGGGAGGAGGTGGACGGGAATTAGCACGAAGCTAAGTGAGTACAACTAACTACAGGCCATAGCATACATAAGTGTTATACTAATCATGTCACAATAGTCTAACACACAAACATCACCCAAGTGCCGTCTACAGAGACTCTGGCGGCTCAGCCAAACCATTAATATCATAACCCGACCTTAACCATAAGGATGAATACAATAACATATGATTTCATCGCGAGGTATTGACCTCTATATGCGACATTTTTCAAAAACTGCATTCGTTTTTACAATACAAACCATAGCTTTTATTACAAATACAAGGTTTAAACAACTTAATAATGATTATCGTTTAGCGATAATCTTAGACTTACAAACTTTACATGTGATAATAACAATACGACCTCTAACATATTTTACATTACAAATCCTCCGATATGCAGTTTTATTTTTGACACAAATATGCATACTCAAAGAAAATTGGAAATGAAGAGAGATTGGGGAGTGAATTAACTTGAAAGAAAATTGGAAATGAAATTGTATGTGTGTGTGTGCAAAATAGCATGATTATGGGATGGATATATAGGAGATTTAGTTTGTTTTCTTGCACAAAAGTCACACATGAGGTTAAATGGCTGGTTCCCACATGTAACATCATGTCTAGTGGCTGATCATTGAAGTTTATTGTTGGTATATACCAATAGTAAATACGTATAGAAGCTGGGTATGATACGGTTACATATACCCTAGATATACTTGTAGAAATTTTGAGGAATCGGAACGAGAATTCAAATATGGACGGGTTTATAACTGTAAAAGAGGCTGAAAACTGAGCTTTTATTTTTGGGTCAAACCGGGCCAAAATAAAATTTTAAGACATTTTTAATAAAGCAATGTTAGCCCCAAAAAAAAAATTTCCAAGCTGACCTGGCAGCTCGACCCCTTGGCTCTACCCCTTGGCTCTAAGACAGCCAGGGGCTCTGCCCCTTGGACCCCGCCAGGGGTTGCCACCCCTTAGACCCCGCTTATCGGGGGCGCTGCCCCCGAACCCCCGTCATAATCAAGATAAGTTCAAACAAGTGTGCACTCCACACTTCCCCAAACTTGTTCGATATTTATCAAGATTATTTTGGTTACAAATTAATCCCATTACACTTAAATCATATTGGTGACATAGATCACCAACACATTATATATTGTAAGTATATATGTCAAAGAATGTTACATATAGTTATCGTTTTGAAAACTTAAGTTAGTGGTCTCAAAGTATACTTATAATTCATTGTTGTTAGTTCACAATGAAATGTTAAACCATCCTTAAATCATGTTAAATATGTATAGATATGTACATATACATAATCGTATAATTATCGTGTGTTATATAGTTCGTGATATCATCGGTCAAATTGGACGGTCAAACGTTGTGTGAAACTCTTTTCAAAAACATAAGTCTCAACAGTTTGGATTGCTTATCATGTTGGTAAGGTTTATTTTATGTAAATATTAATCTCATAAGTATAAAACGATCGGAAAAATCCGGGTCGTTACAGTACCTACCCGTTAAATAAATTTCGTCCCGAAATTTTAAAGTTGTACCTATTTTGCGTTGTCCGGAAACAAATGTGGATACTTTTGTTTCATCTGATCCTCTCGTTCCCAAGTAAACTCGGGACCCCTTCGAGCATTCCAACGAACCTTAACGATTGGTATGTTGCTCTGCTTGAGCCGTTTAACTTCACGGTCCATGATTTCGACTGGTTCTTCTATGAATTGTAGTTTCTCATCGACTTGGATTTCTTCAAGAGGAATGGTGAGATCTTCCTTTGCAAGACATTTCTTGAGGTTTGAGACGTGAAATGAATTATGTACCCCGGTGAGTTGTTGTGGTAACTCGAGTCGATAAGCTACCGGTCCGATGCGTTCGATGATCTTGAACGGGCCTGCATACCTTGGGTTCAGTTTACCCCTTTTTCCAAAACGTATTACACCTTTCCAAGGTGACACCTTTATCATAACCATGTCACTGATCTAAAACTCTAATGGTTTCCTTCGGACATCGGCGTAGCTCTTTTGGCGACTACGGGCTGTTTTCAATCTCTCCTTGATTTGCACTATCTTCTCAGTAGTTTCATGGATGATCTCGGGACCAGTTAATTGTCGATCTCCTACTTCATTCCAACAGATGGGGGATCTACACTTCCTTCCATACAGTGCTTCGAATGGTGCAGCTTTAATGCTCGCATGATAACTATTATTATACAAGAATTCTGCTAATGGTAGATATTTATCCCATCCATTTCCAAAATCGATCATACATGCCCTGAGCATGTCTTCAAGAGTCTGAATTGTTCTTTCACTCTGCCCGTCAGTTTGCAGATGGTATGCGGTGCTCATATCCAAACGGGTTCCCAGGGCCTCCTGTAGTGATTGCCAAAACTTTGATGTAAATCTACTATCACGATCGGATATAATGGAAATAGGTATTCCATGCATTGAAACAATTTCCCTTATGTATAATCGTAATAGTTTCTCCATTCTATCCGTTTCCTTTATAGGCAAGAAATGTGCAGATTTGGTGAGACGATCAACTATTACTAAAATGGTGTCATAACCCCAGGCAGTCTTAGGTAACTTTGTGATGAAATCCATGGTAATACCATCCCATTTCCATTCTGGGATTTCTGGTTGTTGAAGTAACCCTGACGGCTTCTGATGTTCTGCTTTGACTTTGGAACAAGTTAAACATTCCCCAACATATGTTGCAACATCTGTCTTTAAATTAGGCCACCAATAATGCGTCTTAAGATCTTGATACATCTTTCCAACTCCAGGATGTATCGAGTATCTTGTCTTATGTGCCTCATTCAATATCAACTTCCTTAATCCACCCAACTTCGATACCCAAATACGGTTTGCAAAATATCGAATTCCGTCTTCCCACATAACGAGTTGCTTCTCATACTTCTTCATTATTTCATTTCCTATGTTTTCTTTAGTAAGAGCTTCTCGTTGAGCCTCTTTGATTTGTGAGTTGAGATTCATGCGAATTTTTATGTTCATTGTTCGTACTCAAATTGGTTCCCGTTCCTTTCTGCTTAGAGCGTCGGCTACTACGTTCGCTTTCCCGGGATGATAGCGAATCTCACAATCATAGTCGTTTATCAGCTCGACCCACCTACGTTGCCTCATGTTCAGCTGTTTCTGATCGAAAATATGTTGAAGGCTTTTATGATCAGTAAACACAGTGCATTTAACTCCATATAAATAGTGTCTCCATATCTTCAATGCAAACACTACTGCCCCCAATTCTAGATCATGCGTCATATAATTCAGCTCGTGAATCTTCAATTGTCGAGATGCGTATGCAATAACTTTCTTTCGTTGCATAAGGATGCAACCAAAACCTTGTCGCGAAGCGTCACAATATATCTCAAAATCATCGTTCCCTTCAGGTAACGATAAAATAGGTGCCGTGGTCAACTTCTTCTTGAGTAATTGAAATGCACTCTCCTGCTCAACGGTCCATTCATACTTCTTCCCTTTTTGTGTTAACGCTGTCAATGGTTTAACTATTCGGGAAAAATCTTGAATAAACCTTCTATAATAACCAGCTAAACCCAAAAATTGGCGTATCTGCGTTGGTGTCTTAGGAGTCTCCCATTTTTCAATGGCCTCAATTTTAGCTGGATCAACCTGAATTCCTTTGCTACTAACAACGTGGCCAAGAAATTGCACTTCTTTCAACCAAAATGCACACTTAGAAAATTTGGCGTATAACTGTTCTTTTCTTAACAATTCTAATACCAACCTTAAATGCTGCTCATGCTCTTGCTCACTCTTGGAATAGATAAGAATATCGTCAATGAAAACGATAACAAACTTATCTAAATACGGACTACAAACTCGATTCATGAGGTCCATGAATACAGCTGGCGCATTAGTCAACCCAAACGGCATGACCAAAAATTCATAATGACCGTAGCGTGTCCGAAAGGCAGTTTTCGGAATATCTTCTTCTTTGACACGTAATTGATGATAACCTGATCTTAAGTCGATTTTTGAGTACACACATGATCCTTGCAATTGATCAAATAAGTCATCAATTCTCGGTAGTGGATACCGATTCTTGATAGTTAACTTATTTAATTCACGATAATCTATACACATTCGGAAAGATCCATCTTTCTTCTTGACGAATAAAATCGGAGCTCCCCACGGTGAAGTGCTCGGTCGAATGAAACCACGGTCCAGTAATTCTTGTAACTGGCTTTGTAACTCTTTCATCTCAGATGGTGCAAGTCTATATGGAGCACGAGCCACTGGTGCAGCTCCTGGTACTAGATCTATTTGAAATTCTACAGATCTAAATGGAGGTAATCCCGGCAACTCTTCCGGAAATACTTCAGGAAAATCTCTTGCCACAGGCACGTCGTTGATGCTCTTCACTTTTTCCTTCGTTTCGACTTTATTAACATGTGCTAGGATAGCATAGCACCCTTTCTTCAAGCACTTTTGAGCTTTCAAACAACTAATGAGTTTTAGCTTTGAGTTACCCTTCTCTCCATAAATCATTAATGGCGTTCTATCCTTACGAGGAATGCGAATTGCCTTCTTGGCGCACACAACTTCAGCTCCTATTTTGGACATCCAGTCCATGGCGACTATTACATCAAAACTTCCTAATTCTACGGGTATCAAATCAATCTTAAATGTTTCTCCGGCTAAATTTATTTTACAATCACGGCAAATTTTATCGGCTTTAATTAGTTTACCATTAGCTAACTCAATCATGTACTTAGCATCTAGAGGTAATGATGAACAATTCAATTTAGCGTGAAAGTCTCTACACACGTAACTTCTATCGGCACCCGTATCAAATATAATAGATGCGGATAAGTTATTAATGGTAAACATACCCGTAACAAGCTCCGGGTCTTCATACGCCTCTCTAGCATTAATAACAAATGCTCTTCCACGTGCAGATCCGTTATTCTTCTCTGGATTCGGGCACTGACTCTTATAATGACCCTGTTTCCCACACCCATAACAAGTAACAGTGGCCAAGGCAGTTCTATTTGCATTGGTGGCAGAAGTTTTGGTACCGTTTGTATTTGTAGCGGGAACCCTACAATCTTCAGTAAGATGACCTTTTCGATTACAATTGTTGCACACCACATTACAATAACTAGAGTGATGTTTGTGGCATCTGTTACATAAAGGATTTCGTCCCTTGTAACCTGAGTTCGAACCGATACCCGCACCTTGCGTGGTTTCTTGTTTCTTGTTGGATTATTGATGATTACCTTCCCACTTTCTTTTGTTTCCCGATGTCTTGACATCGGTGTTCTTATCCATAATAATCTGGTCCATCAACTCGTTTGCCATGGTGATAGCTTCATGAATAGTCTTGGGTTTGGATGCTGTAACATTTGCCTTGACCTTTTTAGGAAAACCGTCTTTGTACAGTTCAATCTTCCGTTCTTCGGTTGGTACCAATTCGGGACATAGCAAAGCTAATTCCATGAATCACTGATTGTAGGTGGTGAGTTCAGTACCAACAGCTTTCAGGCTTCGTAATTCAGCTTCCAACTTCCTAACCTCGTTCCTTGGACAATATTCGTTGATTAGCATTGTTTTGAATTCTTCCCAAGGAGTATCATAAGCTACATCTCCTCCTACGGCCTTCACATAGTTTTTCCACCACGTGAGTGCACTATCTTGTAGGGTGCACGATGCATACTTGGTCATGTCCTTCTCAATACAACCACTGATTTTAAACACAGACTCAATCTTTTCGATCCACCGGGTTAAACCAACCGGTCCTTCTGTTCCACTGAATGATGAGGGCTTGCAACCTTGAAAAGTTTTGTAAGTGCACCCCACACGAGGATTTGGGTTAACTGCAGTACCTCTTGCAGCCTCAACCCATAACATTCTGTCGTTCACTCGCTGATTGATGAGTTCCTGGATTCTTGTTCCGTCATTCGGTTCAATCGCGCCATAATCTTCAACAAAAATGAAAAAAAATAATTATTCACATGGAATATTGTAGATGTAGTATGTATTTACAGTACATCGTAGCTTATTAATAATATGAACCAGTTATTATTATAAAAGCCTTTTCTTCTTATTAGCGTTTTATAATTATATCTAGGGTAGTACGTACCCGTTAAAGTTCATACTTAATAGCTTAGTACGAAAATCAATTACTACCACCCAAATAATACTTAACCATGGAAAATTATTGCATTTCACACTTCACTATTTTACATATGCTTATCTTACATCAAACATTAAGCAAGCCACACTAGTAATATTATACAAAACATTATATGATCCCATGGTTTAAAACAACAGCGTATCATTTAACCCAAAGCGTTTGTGTTCAAAGAAATCGCTTAAAGGTTATCCTGGTTGTCTCCCTGTGTTTTGGTTGAGGAACCGAAGAACTGGATGTCGGGATAGAACTAATAGGAATAGCGGGAATAGGTGTGGAAGTATCTGGTGGAGTTGGTGCCACAACATCCTCTCTAGACTCGGGATTTAGATTTTCCATTTCAGTAGCCTTTCGTTTCTTTTCTCGTTCAAACTTGTCTTTCGTAATTTCCTGTATTTCTTCCTCCTCAGGATCATTTTCCGGTTCCTCTTCAATTGATTCATCTGGAACTTGTGAGTCTTCCCCAAAGGTATCGTTTTCATCATCAGATAGATTAATGACTGGAACACCATCTGAAGAGTCTGGTTCGGAGTCGCTGAATGTGATAATAAGTTCTAAGCCAGACATCTATCACATAACAACTAGCACATTAATACCACATAATATTTACATATTAATTTTTAACCAACAAGGATAAGCAATAGTTTTCGAAATCAAACACGGTCAAAGTCTAGACTCACTAATGCATCCTAATAAACTCGATAAGACACACTAATACAAATTCTCTGGTTCTCTAAGACCAACGCTCTAATACCACATATCATAACCCGACCTTAACCATAAGGACAAATACAATAACATATGATTTCATCGCGAGGTATTGACCTCTATATGCGACATTTTTCAAAAACTGCATTCGTTTTTACAATACAAACCATAGCTTTTATTACAAATACAAGGTTTAAACAACTTAATAATGATTATCGTTTAGCGATAATCTTAGACTTACAAACTTTACATGTGATAATAACAATACGACCTCTAACATATTTTACATTACAAATCCTCCGATATGCAGTTTTATTTTTGACACAAATATGCATACTCAAGATCTTGCTTAAATTCAACATGTTGCAGCGGAAGCTTTTAGTTATCACCTGAGAATAAACATGCTTAAAATGTCAACATAAAGTTGGTGAGATATAGGTTTAATGCCGGCAGCGTTATGAATATAGACCACAAGATTTCATATATAAACGTTTTAATAAAAATATTCTAAGTTGTTGAGCACTTTATAACCATACTTGACATTTAATCAACGTCGCATATTCCCTTTATTATGAAATCTTACTACACCGTACCAAGTGTAGTCACCGAAATGAAGTACTGTGCAACCGTTGAATACTGGTCGTCCAGTCCGGTTGGGGTTGTCAGGCCCGATAGATCTATCAACAGGATTCGCTTTTACAATACCTCATGTAAATAGTAGTTACCAAGTTACAGGGAAGTATGCCAGTGGTACAACTCAACGTAGAATATATATTTTTAATCACTTGTGTGCATAACGTAAATCATAAAATGCATGTATTCTCATCCCGAAATATTTAGAGTTTAAAAGTGGGACTATATACTCACTTTTGTCTTGAAGGTATTTAACTCGACTTGGTCTCCGATAGATATCACGAACCTAACCATATATATAATATATCAACATATTTTCTTTTCAAGTAATCGTTACATATATAGGTCTCCGATAGGTCTTGAAGTGTTTTTAAAAATCAAATTAGATAGATCTATTTAGTTTGCGAACAAGTTTGAAATCACTCAAACTATGTTCTTGTTGTTAAAATTTTATAACACAAAATAAGATAGCTATATAAATATGAATCGAATAAGGTTATGAATAAGGTTACTACCTCAATTTCTTGGACAAAGCTACTGAAAAAGGTAAGAAAAATCTTGGAATCAAAAGAGTGGTGGAGTGGGATTGAAAGATTGGAAGTAATCTCCTTGAAATCGGATGACTATATTGATACGTTCTTGAGTAGGTAAATGAAGAGAGACTGGGGAGTGAATTATCTTGAAAGAAAATTGGAAATGAAATTGTATGTGTGTGTGTGCAAAATAGCATGATTATGGGATGGATATATAGGAGATTTAGTTTGTTTTCTTGCACAAAAGCCACACATGAAGTTAAATGGCTGGTTTCCACATGTAACATCATGTCTAGTGGCTGATCATTGAAGTTTATTGTTGGTATATACCAATAGTAAATACGTATAGAAGCTGGGTATGATACGGTTACATATACCCTAGATATACTTGTAGAAATTTTGAGGAATCGGAACGAGAATTCAAATATGGACGGGTTTATAACTGTAAAAGAGGCTCAAAACTGGGCTTTTATTTTTGGGTCAAACCGGGTCAAAATAAAATTTTAAGACATTTTTAATAAAGCAATGTTAGCCCAAAAAAAAAAATTCCAAGCCACCCCTTGGACCCCGCTTATCGGGGGCGCTGCCCCTGAAACCCCGTCATAATCAAGATAAGTTCAAACAAGTGTGCACTGCACACTTCCCCAAACTTGTTCGATATTTATCAAGATTATTTTGGTTACAAATTAATCACATTACACTTAAATCATATTGGTGACATAGATCACCAACACATTATATATTGTAAGTATATATGTCAAAGAATGTTACATATAGTTATCGTTTTGAAAACTTAAGTTAGTGGTCTCAAAGTATACTTATAACTCATTGTTGTTAGTTCACAATGAAATGTTAAACTATCCTTAAATCATGTTAAATATGTATAGATATGTACATATACATAATCGTATAATTATCGTGTGTTATATAGTTCGTGATATCATCGGTCAAATTGGACGGTCAAACGTTGTGTGAAACTTTTTTCAAAAACATAAGTCTCAACAGTTTGGATTGCTTATCATGTTGGTAAGGTTTATTTTATGTAAATATTAATCTCATAAGTATAAAACGATCGGAAAAATCCGGGTCGTTACAGTTAACCACCAGCTGATCGGACCGGGGCTTACCAGAAGTTCCTCCACCACCGTATGTATATACATAATCCACACGCGATGGACGCGTCATTCACATATATATATACCACGGTTGTCTAGGCTACCACAGTGGAACCCAACCCGCAGGTTGATCTCTCTTACCGAGGCTACCACATAATAGGGACACACTGGGATCCAGCAGACAAGCATCAACTAACATGCAGTCATCACAAGTACTAACTAACCACAACAATAAGTATATCTAACAAGCATGGCAATCATAATATAACATGCTTCTATATACTATATTCTCAAGTTAGTCCCACTCACCAAATACCAGCAAACGAGAAGGTATTCAGCTATCTAATCACTGAACCTTCTCTTTCTCCTTTTCTCCTGAGAAAAACATATACACAAGTTAGTTTCTGTCCGGTAACACCAAATAACACAATATAAAAATTTTTGTATCAAAAAGCGTTTCAAAATTTACATCCGGAACATCAAAATACAAACGGGCAGCATAACGGCTAAAAATCAACACTTAGGTAAAATATTCTACCCTGGACACTCAGTCGGTCGACTGACTCTTACAGTCGATCGACTGTCAACACAACCGGTCGAATGACCTTCCCAGTCGGTCGATTCATTTGGTATTACATCAATCGGCCAAAGATAAATCTCAGTCGGTCGGTTCACTCAACAGTCGGTCGGTTGTCTTCGTTAATCGGCCGGTTCAACCCTCAGTCGATTGACTGTCGACCGACAGTCGGCGGACTGTGTTCATCTTCATCAAAAACTGAACAAAGGCTACGGACTTCACGATGAAATCCTCAAATCTCGATCTAGAGCTCGTTTTAAACACCAAAATTGACCACAACTTGTTCACTACTTGTTATAGACTCAAAACCCACAACAATTTAACCATAACAACACTTAAATCACTTGTTTTGACACAAATTCAAGCTTTTTACAAAACTCACACAAAACTATGAATTTAACAACGAATTGAACACAAAAACACATGTTACTTACCTTGATAGACTCAGTAAACGATAACAAACACGATTCTAACACCAATTTGAGCTCAAAATCAATGTTTAAGGATTAGGGTTTGATTGTAGGTGAGGAAGATGAAGAACGGGTGTGTGTGTGAGAGATGGTTCTGGAAAAAATGCAAGAGAGAGACAGCACTAGTCACTTAATTGGGTTTAATTCCCACATTGTGCGATACACGGGTATTTATCAGTTATCTGATATCTTTCGTACAACATTTGGCAACCCAAACGAAGTCCAAATTAAATAAACAAACCTGTTCTGTGACCCTTGTCACAAACTGGTCCTAACCATATCATTAAATAATAATAAATATTAAATAAAAATAAAAGCATATAGTAACACAATACTAACTTAAGGGCAAAATAGTAATCTTACAACTAGGCCCGATTGAGGATGTTACAACTTTCGTGTTGAAGGTTTAATCAAACAAGCAATTTTTTATGGTGGTTTATGGTGGTGGTAAGTCGAAGACACAAAGAGAGAGGGGAAGGAGAAGATGTCGACTAGAATAGGTTTAGAATGAGAGTCCAATGATTTATTCTGCTAGATATAACTAAATTAGGGCCTAAACACAACCCATTAAATAATCTAGTAAACCAATTGAGTCCATTATGGGGGTTTGGGGGGGGGGGGGGGGGGTCGACCGAATGGGTTCCATGGGGGGGAGTCCATGGGCTCGTTTTGCTACTAGTTTGAGTTCGGATGATCCATTTCGAGTGCCGTTAACCGTACCGAGTTCCCGAAAAGTTAACCGGTCGTTAAAACGCAATTCGCCAAGTTTAAATCATTGAATAAATAATAAATCAAATAAGTTTTTCTTAAAGTTAATAATTATTAAAAATAATTATATTATTTAAAACTGAGCGTTTCGCAGTCCCGTAAGACATCTGATGCAGTTCTAAAAACTCTGTCGTTTTCTTTATATTTCAAAACATGAAATAAGTTTTCTGATTAATATAATCTCATATGAATTATAGTAGTTCTCAAGAACTAAATATGCATTTAACTCGATTAAATACACAAAAGCAAGTAAGTACCGTTAAATAACTTAACGGACAGTTAACGAAGTTTAACGGAAATAGCAGGGTTGTTGCATCTTGACACCAGGACCTGAAGGGTTCTCCCTCAAACTGGGTGCCGTTGTAGCTAAAAATTTCATTGGGGATAGCAAAACTCCCACAATATGTTCCCAAAAGCCTGCTAGTACGTAATTGTTGCCAATGCCTTTGCCTCCACCCATTTAGTGAAGTAATCGATTGCTACCACCAAGAATTGTATTCCTCCTAAGTAAGCAATGATAATGTAAATACTGTGAAAGTGCGTATATTGCAAAGTATTGTACGAGTGGATTATTTCATGCGTACTCGAGCACGCGGTAATTAGACCGACAATGTCGATGGCCCATGATATGATCAAAACGGACAGTTTTATTTTTGCTGTGTCGTGAAATCACAAACATCGGGATTAGTTATCAGAAGAGAGATAATGGTTTATTCTTTTATATTTTGTGGGGCCTAAATTCACTTTTAACTTTCTAAGTTGAAAGGTTTAAGTTAACCTAGGGTCGTGTTTTTGGATGGTTTAACGAATTGAAAATCAAGTGGATAATTGTCTTTGGTTAAATTACCTAGATGAAATATGGTAGTTGGTTTTAAGCTAATAATCCTAATTACGAAAGGGTAAAGGTAATGGAGGGGTATCCGGAGTATGCAGATCAGGGATATGTTCACCAAGATATCAGCTTGGGCTAGGGAAATGTAATTATGTTTATGTTAAAGATATAATTAGAATAGTGTATATCTGGTTGAGTGAGCCAACTACACAGACCTAATTATCTCTATACTCTCAGAGTTCTCGTAGAGTAGTGAAAAGTATGTCACTTGGTTGTATAATTGAAGGGTATCTATACCTCAGAGGTTATCCTTAATAAAGCACTAGGTTTATTAGTGAGTTGAGTTCTAATCCTACCCCTCTTTATCAGTTCAGGTAGCTGCATAGCAACGTACCTTGTTGAGTGTACACTGATCATAAACGGTAGGAGCACGTGGGGTCAAGTTGACAAAACGTTAATGTAAACTAACAACCATTTCATCATAATAACGAGATCATACTACTCTAAACATTATACAATACTACAATTGATATACTAAAAGTAAAACAGATAGAAACCTAATAGATACCTAAAACAGTTAATATGACATGATCCTAGGGCAACAATCAAACAAGAACATGCAATAGGTTTGGGTCACATAGTCAAGGAACTAACTAGATCTTAATGGCTCCTAAGAGGGCTCCTTGGAACAATCAATAGGCATACTAGGTCATTCATGTCTCAATTCCTACGTTCCGTCTCCTAAAAGAGCATTAGATGCCTCTCGGGAACTCCGACCATACCAAGTTCATATAATCTTCAGGTACAGTATTACTAGGGGTCTTAATCCTATGAAGTAGGTAAGTTCATAAAGATGGATAAGTCCTGATCACAACCTAGGTTCATCAATCCTTAAGATACTAGCATATAAAATCTATCGAGATCATAGGTTCAGTATAACAACAGTAACCGTACTAATTTAACATAACTACGCTAACCCAAAGTTCTATCATGGCAACATACAGATTAATTAAGCTAACATGGTAATATCAAAATGCATCTTTAAACATAAATGATAACAATACATGTTTAATTAACAAGACAAGCGTTTTAGATAAAAACCTGAAAAGGCCGAAGAAATCTGCTCGAGATCGAAGTGACTCGCCGAGATATCCTCCAGGAAAGAAAAGCTAAGCTAGCTACTACTAAAAACTAACTGATAAAATCAAATCTAAATTGAAGTACAAAGTTGAGTGTGTGTAAAAATGAGCCCAAATTCCCCATTTTATAGGAGAATTTTGGCTGGCTGGCTGGCAGCCTGTTTGTGCTAGCTGTTTCTCATGCCCGGTGTGTGTTGATTTGGCAAGTCGGTGCCCTTGGTGGTAGGCCAGCGTGGCAAGCCGGCTCAGGAGGCCGGTGCCAAGGCTGGTTTGCTGTTTTGCTTGGATCATTTTGCTCGTTCCCAGGATCGTAACTTGGTTTCCGGGGTCGTAACTTGTCTTTCACCATTTTTGCTCTAGAATCTTCGTTTTAGTTCTGATTTACTTGATTCTTTTTACATCACCTTTGTAATTACTTAATCTACAAAATTAACCGACAAAGCGATTATTTTGACGATAAATTTGGAACTTTATTGTTTTAGGGCTTAATATCGGGAGTAAAAACGTGACTTTTTAGTCGATATCAAATACCCCACACTTAGATTTGCTTGTCCTCAAGCAAAAAGCGAGAATATAAGTTTTTCTTCTAATAGATTCTCCCTCGCCCACCTTTGGATTCTTTTATTATACCTTGATCAGAAGTCAATACATTTTTCGAAAGTAGTACAAAAAATTTTCAAACTTCAAATGGTCCTGTCGCTGGATTTTAGTCGCGTCCATGGTGAAAAAGGCGTACTTTAAAACTCTCAGATGTAGATTATACATGACCAGGCTTCTCACTAGCGGGTCACTCATATCACTCAAGTGTTTAGAGTGCCCTAATCTAATTGTATTGTCACTTAGAAGCCAGTCGTGTAACGATTTTCATCATAGGCTTGGTAAAGCATCGATATCTCCACCGGTTAAGTAAGGACGGAACTGATATTCTTCCTAGACATTCTGTCTAGAGGAAGACGGGTTGTAGGGTTGGTTGTCGGAGAAGGGGAAAGTTTATGAAAAGGTTAAAGGTTTTTGGATCTTTTGACTTTTTTACGAGAATTGATAGATTTTGATACTTCATAGTATCCCTTTTTTTGTATAGAATGGCTTGAATTTTGCGATGAGTTCTTCGAAAGACACAGATTTTGCGAAGAATTTTTGTCTAGAATTTTTCTTGGCTCTTCCGATAGTCCTTCTTTGGGCTACCTCCTCGAGTTTTTCTTGCCTTTATTAGAGTCTTTGCTCTTTCATAAATTATTATTATTATTATTAGTATTATTATTATTATTATTATTATTATTATTATTATTATTATTATTATTATTATTATTATTACTACTACTACTACTACTACTACTACTACTACTTTTTTTACATACCTTTTTCTTCATAACTATTGTATTTCGCTCCTGGTGCCCAGAGAGGAAGTGATAATTCACCGAAAATAGATCATTGACCTATCAAAAACAATCGGGGGTTCGGAAACTTTTGAAAAGTGCTTTTGAAGTGAACTTTGATTGATGTATCTCTTTATTGATCTCTGGATCTTTTGAAAAGCGGGTAAGGAATGAAGGTGAATGGGTAATGTATTTTGGTGGTGAATTTGGGGTGAGTATTTTCTGATTCTTCAACTCTTTGGTGTGAGTTGGTTGGTTTAAATGCATGAAGTGGAAACGAAAATGGATGTTTTTTTGTCTTGTCTTCTCTATTCAGAATGATTTCGAAAGGAGTATCGCATCTACACCATGTATGGTGCTTACTAACCATTGGCCTTGAAACGTATGTCAAAATCAAGTTCTAACGCAAACCGTACACCGACACACTCATCAAATGAATTGACAAAGTAGAGCATCTGGGAGTAGCTTGACATGCAGGTGGAGCACAACGCGCTAATATGAATGAGAAAGGCCCTAGTGTACTGCGGGGAATTCCTTCACGCTGAAGATATGCTCTGAAAGCTTTGTAGAGTCTCTGGTGATCTCTAAGTAATGCCCATGTGATAATCAGGTCACTCATGATGGCTCCAAGATGAATCACAACATGTGACTCACGCGGCTCTAATGGCTCTGGATGTTCAACGGGCCTAGAGGCTAAACGCCTGGAGCATCGTACTGGAGGAGCTGATGGTGCCATACTGATATCCTCATCAACACTCTCTAAAATCAAACGTCTCGGGCCTAGCTGTCCCATCGTAGGCCTGTGTTGGTCTGTACTGCTCCCTGAAAGGTAAACCCTGGGAGTTCTCCTGCGGATGAGTATGCTGTAGGAAGCTCCTAAACTTGGCATTTTGCCTGGATATATTTCAACAAACGAGTAAGTACTAAGCGCAAGTATGGCGCTTAAGGTTAGTTTACAATAAATCGTAGACTAAAATAAATTGAAATAGGAAAATGAATTAAAAGGATAAGAAAGGGGTGCCTCCTAAGAGAGCTTTCTTTAGCAAGTCGTTACAGCTCGAATTTTTCTGGCTTGTCTTCAAAATGGAAAAAGGGAGAACAGATATTCCTCCCTGTTGTGGTCTTCTAGATAAGCTTTCAATCGGTGGCCATTGACTTTGAAATTTTCGATAGGTCCTTTTAATTCTATGACTCCATACGGAAAAGCGTGTATTACTTTGAATGGTCCACTCCATCGTGATCTGAATTTACCAGTGAATTTCTTGAATCGAGAATTGAAGAGTAGGACTTTATCTCCAGGAGCGAACTTTGTTGCTAAAAGTTTTGCATCGTGTGTCAGCTTTGTTCGTTCCTTGTAGATATATGATGTCTCATATGCTTGGTCTCTTAATTCAGCGAATTCATTCATCTGCATCTTCCGATGCATAGCGGTTACTGAAGGATCGAGGTTACAGGGTTTTAGTACCCAAAGAGCTTTGTATTTGAGTTCCAGCGGAAGGTGACATGCTTTTTCATAGATTATGTGGTAGAGTGTAGCTCCAAGAGAATTCTTGTAACCAGTCCAGAATGCCCACAGAGTATCATCTAGTTTTTTGGCCCATTTATTTCCATGATGGCCCATGGTTCGTTCTAGAATTCTTTTGAGTGCTAGGTTAGTGACTTCTGCCCATCCGTTGGTCTGTGGATGATAGACAGTGGACATCTTGTGGGTAACTCCCTATTGTTGCATCACCTTCATGAATTGAGTATTATAGAAGTGTGTGCCTCTGTCAGTCATTATAGCGGGGGAACTCCGAATCGGCAGAAAAGATTTTGAGGAAATTGGTGACGATCTTGGCATCATTGGTTGGAAATTCTTGTGCTTTGGCCCATCTGGAGACCTAATCTACTGCTACGAGGACGTATTCTTTCCCATTAGACTTGGGGAACAGCCCCATAAAGTCTAATCCCCATATATCGAAGATTTTGCAAGCTTGGATATTAGACCGAGGCATCTCATTCTTCACAGAGATAATCCCTTGTCTTTGGTAAGCGTCGCAATGCTTTACAAGCTCTTGCGCATCTCGTAACACAGTAGGCCAATAAAACCCTAAATCGTAGACTTTTCTTGTGGTTAAGTTTGCTCCATGATGACCTCCAGTTGGTCCGTGGTGATATTGTTGAAGAATCCATGTTGCTTGTTTCTCATCTACGCATCTCCTTATTATCTGATCAGGGAAAATTCTAAACAGTTACGGATCTTCCCAGTAGTAAAACTTAGAATCCCCGAAGAACTTATTTCTTCGGGACGTGCTCATTCCTTTTTGCATTACTCTGGCAACTAGGTAGTTGGCTATGTCAGCTTACCAAGGGGTATCAGTGAATAGTGATCCTATGTTAGCTTGTCCTAAGCTCATAAGCTGTTCTTATGGAAATTTGTTTCTAATATCTTGTTCAATAAGTTGTTCCATCACCGAATTTTTCAAGCAACTAAGATGATCTATTGTGACGTTCTTTGCTCCTTTCTTATCTTTAATCTTGATATCAAATTCTCAAAGGAGTAAGATCCATCGTAGGAGTCTTGGTTTAGCATCTTGCATAGTAAATAGCAATTTTAGGGATGAATGATCTGTGTAAACTGTAGTTTTGAACAGGATGAGATAGGAACAGAATTTTTCGAAGGCGAAAACTACTGCTAGCCGCTCCTTCTCCATAGTGGTGTAATTCTATTGAGCTCTGGTTAAGGTTTTGATGGCGTAATAGATTAGATGAAAATGCTTATCTTTCCATTGTCCTAGTACAGCTCCAACTGCGAAGTCACTAGCGTCACACATGATTTCAAAGGGTAAGCTCCAATCAGGAGCTATCATGATGGGTGAATGTGTGAGTTGTTCCTTCAGATAGTTGAACGCTTGAATACATTCTTCATTGAAGACAAACGGAACTTCCTTTCCGAGGAGATGAGTAGTGACCTTTGAAAAATCTTTGATAAAATGTCGGTAGAATCTGGCGTGTCCAAGGAAGCTCCTCACAGCTTTTACTATGGTAGGTTCTGGAAGCTTGGTTATGGTTTCAATTTTTTCCTTGTCGACTTCTATTCCTAACTTTGATATCTTATGTCCTAAAACTATTCCTTCTTTTACCATAAAGTGACATTTTTCCCAGTTAAGTACTAAGTTCGAATCTTCACACCGGGTGAGCATCTTGTCAAGGTTAGAAAGGCACGACTCAAAGGTACTACTGAAGACAGAGAATTCATCCATGAATACTTTCATACAACGTTCGATCATGTCATGAAATATAGCAACCATGCACCTCTGGAATGTAGCAGGTGCATTGCATAACCCAAAGGTCATGCGTCGGTAGGCAAATGTTCCATAGGACAGGTGAAGGTTGTCTTTTCTTGGTCCTTTGGATCGAGCGAAATTTGAAAGTAGCCGAAAAAACCGTCAAGGAAACAATAGAACTCATTTCCTGATAGACGTTCCAACAATTAATCAATGAACGGAAGTGGAAAATGATCTTTCCGGGTTGCATCATTTAATTTACGATAATCTATGCAAACCCTCCAACCGGTGACCTCATGTGTTGAAATAAGCTCATTATTCTCATTTTTTATTACGGTCATTCCTCCTTTCTTGGGTACCACTTGAACAGGACTTACCCATGGCAAATCACAAATATGATAGATCAGACCGGCATTCAGAAGTTTGATTACTTCTTTCTTGACTACTTCTTGAATCATTGGATTGACCCTTCTTTACCTCTGAACTGATGGTTTGAAATCATCTTTCATGAAAATCTTGTGGGTGCTACAGTTTGGACTGATCCCTTTGATGTCGAAAATCTTCCAAGCAATTGCTTTCTTATTTGACTTCAAAATCTTTATCAATTCTGCCTTTTCATGTGGCGTGAGATCTTTAGAATGCATACAGGGAGTTGTGATTCTCATTCTAAGAATGCATACTCCAGAAGTTCGGGTAATTTCTTTAGTTCCAATTTCGGAGGTTCCACGATAGAGGTCTTCATTCTTGTTATTTCCTTTCTATTTAACGAGTCATATCTCTCATGGAATTCTGATTCTTCGTCCTTAATAGCGGTCACTGATGTTATCTGTTCTTTGGTTATGGAATTTGTCCTTCTTAATGCTTCGTCTTCAGAAACTTCTTTTTTAGTTTTAAAGGCTGGCTCTGGATTTTCATCGCAGTTCTCATCTAACTGTGGTTCCGGGAATACCGGAATGAAATCTGTTTCTTCATTCGGTCTTCTCCTTAACAGAGTTAACGGAATGACTTGACCTAGCGGTGCTATACAGATAGTTTTTCCTAGAAAGTTACTTTCGGAGAGGGGAGATTTGTATTGACCAAGATCTATGGCTGAATGGTTGTCGAGATTTTCTTCAGGAGGAGTAAAGAACAAATCCTTAGAAATTTAATCTTGACTACATATAGCCATGGTATCTTCCAAATATTCGTTATCGAGTTCTTGAAAAGAATTTGCGAGATTAAGATCTTCTTCGCGAGGGTGGACCATGAGTCGGTCGACATTTAATGTGACTTCTTAATTTCTAACTCTTAATTTAAGTGATTTCTCGTGTACGTCAATTATGGCCTTGGCAGTATTCAAGAATGTGCCAAGTATGAGTGGGACCATCGTGTCTTCCTCAATATCCATAATGACGAAATCAACGGGGAATGCAAACTTATCCACTCTTACTAGGACATCCTTAGCTATTCCATGAGGAATCTTAAATGATATGTCCGCGAGTTGGATAGTCATTCTGGTAGGTCTTAATTCATTACGTCCTAGCTGTAAGACCCCAATAATTATGGCACACAGAGTTTTAAATGATGTACGTTTAGTGGGCAAGCATTGTGTAATTAAACAAAGTTCAGATTCTGCCCAGACATGGGTGCGCGCCGCGCACCATAAGGTGTGCGTGCCGCGCACATGCCCAGCGACAGAATTCGGCCTTTTTCTATTTTAAGTTTAATGAAGGGCTTTTTGGTCTTTTCACTTGAGACTGGATCTCAGGCCTTATCAGCTAGTTTGGATCCACTTTTGGATCGTTTTCACATCCATTCATCACTCTCAAATATCTTAGAGAGAGAGAGGGAGAATTCTAATGAGAGAATTGGGGTTTTAGAGAGGAAGGTGCTTGAATTGATCAAAGTCTCGGGTTTTAAAGTTGTTCACCTCGTTCCAAGCTTCATTTTGGTTATTGTGGTAAGTTCTAACTCCGAATTTCATTGTTTGATTTTGATATTCAAGTTAGGGTTTGAACTTAAATTGTTGATAAACCCATTTAAACTCATGAAGTGAGTTTAGTGTTGCTTGTAATCGGGTTTATTGTTATTGTTGGTGGATTTTGAGTTGGTGAACAAATTGGTTATGATTAGGAC
Organism: Rutidosis leptorrhynchoides; assembly: GCF_046630445.1. Lineage (NCBI taxonomy): Eukaryota > Viridiplantae > Streptophyta > Magnoliopsida > Asterales > Asteraceae > Rutidosis > Rutidosis leptorrhynchoides. The sequence continues at coordinate 419,514,325 of NC_092334.1, forward strand.
TTGTAATTGGGTTTAATCACTAGGTTTAGTGATTATAGAAGTATTGGAACCCTTTTTGTGTGTTTGAAAGAATAATTTTGGAATTGAGTCAAAATTAGGGTTTTTGGGTGATTTTGAGATTGATAAGTGTTTAACACTTATGATTGGGTTAAATTGGCATATTAGGACCATTGTCACTAGTGTTAGTGATTATTGCTTAGTTTGGGCACGGATTGTGCTTGTAAGTGCAATTGGTCGAATTTGCACTAAGTGTCGAATTGAGTTGGTTTGTAAATCAACTCTAAGTGTGTTGTTGTAATTGTGATAATGGAATAGGTACTTTCCATTGACGAGTTGCGGATTACTTGGAAGCATTCATCAAGGCGACAAGGTGAGTGTTAATATCCTATGTGCATATGTATGTGTAGGATGGGTGCGGGTCGGGTGAAGTGGTTCTCGGTTATAGAGCTCACTTCACGTATAGGTGGATTTTTATGGACTTGTGTAATAGGTCCAATTAGCACGGTTGTGCGTTTTGGTTGACTACCATTGGCGAGTTGCACACTTGTGTGTACGATATCACATGGATTGTGATTTGGAGTTATAATCCTGACGGCGTGGGTTATGGAGTGGGAAATGAATATCGGTTTGCTCGTATTCATAATATTTTGTGTAGTAAATCTCGGGTAGTGCAGATTCATGATGACTCGGGTTGTTCGGTCATCTTGTTGATGAGGTAGTGAATCTCAGGTTGTGTGAATTCACTAAGGCTCGGGTAGTTCGGCCAACCTCGGTTGTTGAATTGTGAAGAATTGAATATCGGGTTGTGCGAATTCACTAAGGCTCGGGTCGTTCGTCCAATCTTCATTGTGGTATTTGGTTCTCGGTATTGGGTTAAGGGGTTAACCTTGGACGTTTATATATATATATATATATATATATATATATATATATATATACATATATATATATATATACATATATATATATATATATATATATATATATATATATATATATATATATATATATATATATATATATATATTGATGTATTGTTGTGATGTAGCTAGCCCTCCGGGTGTAGATATTTGGCATTGTTCACATCGTCGTTGGTGAACTTATGTTTGTTGTTGTATCTTTAGCTCATTGCTTAGTGATCGTACGGTATGCTTAGACTAGCTTGCCTTTATGCTTGGATGCTTCGGTATGCGGTGTTTGATTATTTGTGTGGCGTGTCCATTTTATGCATATATATGTATGTAGTATATTTTCACTCACTAAGCGTTAGCTTACTCTCTCGTTGTTTACATTTTTATAGATTGCATGGATGCGGTGGCTCGGGTAAGCGGGGACTAGTGGACTCGCATAGTTGCTTTAGAAGATCTTGCTTTTGGATTTATTAGGATTGGGTAGCGTATCCCCAATCGCCATGCTCGGTCTTTATTTTGTGTTAAAAATCATGTAGTTGAAAACTTGTATTTTGTACGAAAGTCGTAAAACGGCCGATGTGGGCCCGGTCTCGTAAAACTCATTTTATTATTGGAACGTGTTAGTTTTAACTAATATAATTTGTTGTGAAGAGCGTTTGGTCTAAAAGTGTCGGGAAGCAAGAGATCTTTTTGCGAAAATTGGAAAAAGTGGACAGCGGACTTCCAGGCCCTGTGCGCGCCGCGCACCCCATCTGGACAGCTCAGTTTTAATTTTTTTTATGCTGCATTTTTGGTCGGTTAACGGGTTGGGTTGTTACACTAGCTTTTAGAATAATGAATAAGGTATTAGGTATACACTGGCTCCCACATCTGCTAACGCAATGCTGATTTGGACATCTTACAGCTAGCAAGGTACCATGAATCTTCCTGTATCTCCTAACTTAGGGGGAATACCATGTTGTAACACTAATGAAGATTCCTCATTTAAGGGTAAGCTAACTATTTCTCTTAATCTCTCTTTGTTTGAAAATAATTCTTTGAAAAATTAAGCGAAGTTTGGCATTTCTACTAAAGCATCTATTAGCCGAACATTCAAATGCAGGTTTTTGATAATATCTTAACACTTAGTGAATTGCGCTTTTTGCTTTTCCTTCCCAAGCCTACCTGGAAAAGGTATGCGGGCTCGCAGAATGATTTCCAGAGCTTTAGGAGATATAGGTTCTGGTGGATTGACAACTGGGTTAATTGGCACAGGTTCCGTATCGAAAAAGTTTTGTATGGGTATGTTAATAGTTGTTTCATTCCCACCTCTAGTTACTACAAGGGCATCAAACTCACTACACTCTGTTTTCAACTTTAGTAGTTAATCGTTTAAGAGTAAGCTGGAAATTGGTTATTAGTTCTTCAAAAGTGTTTATCAAAACATCAAATTTATTTTGGCATTCTATGACTTGAAGATTTATCATATCTTGCTTTGTCATAAAGTCAACTAAAGTTTTCTTAGAGTGGAGAGTAAGTTGGTGTAAGGGAAAGATTATATTAGAGTCCAAGCTATTTTGTTGTTTAAATGCCCATCTCGGGTAAGGATACCTTAGACAGGTTCTAGTAGCATCGAGACTTTTAGGAGTTGATAAATTTTGAGGAGTGAGGGTGAGATTTTGTAACCTGTTTTCTACCAATTTTACCATTTGAGTGAAGATGTCATCCTTCTCAGCAGCTTCTATGCTCCAAACTTCCTATTGTGCAGTTATCATTTCTAAGAGATTCCATGCTTCATCTGCCATTCGTGACATGAAATTGCCTTGCGAGGCCATGTCTAGGAGAGACTTATAATCCTTGGTCAAACCATTGTAAAGTGTGCAGATCATGTCTGCCCGACTTAACGAATGATTTGGACATCTTTTAAGCATCATCTTTAATCTATTCCATGCTAGACACAATGACTCGTTTTCTTTTTAACAAAAGTTTGTGATGTCATTTCTTAAACTGGTTTGTAGGAAAGGTGGATAAAATTTGTTCAAAAACTTTGTGGCTAATTCTTCCCATGAATGTATTGAATTAGGTTTAAGCTCATCAAACCATGTTAAAGCGTATGTAGATAAAGAATATTGGAAAATGAGAAGTTTTAAAATTTTTTTCTCATTTTCTTCCTTCTTAAAAGATTCAACCAGACTGATAAATTTGTTTAGGTGGAAGTTTGGATTGTCAGTTTGAAATCCTTGAAATTTACAGATCATACTCACCAATTTGATCATATATGAACTGATTACAGGGATCTCTTCGGTTCATAAGGTGATTGGTCCACCTCTTTTTTCTAATCATGGCTTTTGCGTAGAAGCGAGGGTGATTTTTTGTTCCATTTTTATAATTTCTATTTTAAAACTGAAAAGGTAACTTTCGAAAAATATTAATTAACTAAAAGGATCGATAATTTAATTAAAACAATTTTTTTTGAAATTCGGTCACTAACCTTATTGGATATTCGAATTAATAGAGTTTATAACAGATTAATTTGTACCTAAGTAGCCAGATCACCTACGGAAAGGCATGATCCTTTTGGTTCCAATATAATTAGAGACTGTTCGAAAAATCCAACAGAAAATCCAACAGAAAATCCAACAACCAAGTTCGTGTAGAACTGTCTTTCTTAGACACCACCAAATAGCACTTTTGTCTGTTTAAAACCTTTCTCAATCAAAATATTCGTTCCCCGGCAGTGGCGCCAATAAATATTATCTCTCTCTTTATATGACCAAAACTGACGGTTTAATTTACGCGGTGTCATTAAGTCGCAAATGTCGCGATTAGTTATCAGAAGGGAGACAATGGTTTAACTTATATTTTATGGGGCCGAAATTCACTTTTAACTTTCTAAGGTAGAAGTTGTAAGTTAACCTAGGGTCGTGTTTTTGGATGGTTTAACGAATTGAAAATCAAATTGATAATTGCCTTTGGTTAAATTACCTAGATGAAAGATGGTAGTTGGTTTTAAGATTATAATCCTAATTAAGAAAGGGTAAAGGTAATGGAGGGATATCCGGAGTATGCATATCAAGGAAATTTTAACCAAGATTTTTTTTTTTTTTTTTTTTTTTTTTTTTTTTTTTTTTTTTTTTTTTTTTTTTTTTTTTTTTTTGAAAGGCATTTTAACCAAGATTTTAGTTTGGGCTAGGGAAAGGTAATTATGTTTATGTTAAAGTTATGATTAGAATAGTGTAGATCTGGTTGGATGAGCCAATTTCACATACATACTTATCTCTAGACTTTCAAAGTTCTCATTAAGTAGTGAAAAATATGTCACTTGGTTGTATAATTGATGTGTGCGAGGTGGTGTATAAAATAGTTATATGTTTACAAGGAAATACTATTAAATACGATACAATTTTACACAATTTATTTATTTATTTATAGAGTGGATATACCTAAACCTTGCTACAACACTTATAGGCAGTGTACCTAATCGTACAGTAGTCTAGTTTTTAGTAAGTCCGGTTCGTTCCACAGGGATCTTTTAAACAAGCTTAACGCTATATTTTTAAAAAAAAACTATATTTGTAAAAATACAAAAATATGTATAAGTAGTATTATTATTATAAAAGGGGGTTTTTACCATTTAATGACCGGTTTGTCAATTTTAAAACTTTAGTCGCAGTTAAAACCTAATGTAAAATATTAAAAATAAATATAACTTAATTTAAAGCGTAAAGTAAATAACGATAATGAAATTGCGATAAATAAAAGTGCGATAAAATAAAATTGCGATAATTAAACAGTATGATTATTAAAAATGCAATTAAATAAAATGACAATAAATAAAAGTGCGATAATTAACCATAACTTACAGTGATTAAAAATCTCGTAGTGTTACACGGACAGAATTTCGACTTACACCCTTACAACATTCGCTAACATACCCTTATTATTAGAATTTAAAATTAAAATTAAAATTATTATATATATATATATATATATATATATATATATATATATATATATATATATATATATATATATATATATATACGTTTGATAGATGAAGAGAAAAAGATGTATAAAATCATCACCAAACTGCGAAATTTATAGGACTTGAGCTGAAAAAGTGTGCCATGCGATCGCATGGCTTTTGTGCCTCCAGGCCATGCGATCGCATGGAGGTAGGTACCAGCTCACATGTTTTTGTTCACAAGCTTGTCGACGATTTAATAAATAAATATAATATATAAATAATTATAAGAATTATTTAAATATTATATTATATTTATGTGCATAGCTGATTTGTAATTTTTAGTCCGTTGCGTCGAACGTTGAGAGTTGACTCTGGTCCTGGTTCGGGATTTTCGAACGTCCTTGCGTACAATTTAATATCTTGTATTTTGCGTTTTGTGTCTTGTACTCTTGTAATTTTGAGACGTTTCTCATCAATAATTTGAACCATTTTGATTGTACTTTGTACTTTTGAGCTTTTTGGTCGTTTGCGTCTTCAATTCGTCGAATCTGCCTTTTGTCTTCACCTTTTAATATTTAAACGAATATCACTTGTAAATAGAACAATTGCAACTAAAAGCTTGTCTTTCTTGAGGGATAATGCTATGAAATATATGTTCGTTTTTAGCATTATCAAATATTCCCACACTTGAGCGTTGCTTGTCCTCAAGCAATATAGTCTTGAAATAAAAATACTAGAATCACTTCTTTATTCTTCACACTTTGTTAATCAGTGATTTCAATACGGCTGTATGAACAATGATAGTAACGACGTAGTTTACAGTTCCATATGACTATAAAAATTTAGATCCTTAAGGAAATTGGATCTTTATGAAACCATTTGATCTTTTTGAAAATTAAATCTAGCTTTTACCCTAGATAAGTTTTCCGGAATAACCCTTCACCGGTGTTGCAAAATGTTTTTGTGGGTTTGGTGGGTTTCATATTTGAAAATTTTAGCTCAAAACTTGCGGTTTTGTGTCACCCATTTTGCTAACCTTGTATTAGGAAAGCAACACGTCCAGTATACTTGCTCCGTATATTACCTTTCGGTAAACTACCGTCCGGTTGTAAAGGAAAGCGTTGAACAAGCAACTGTTAAGGCAATGTCCCCTGACATGCTTTTAATTTGTAGGAGCAATAGTAAAGCTCACTCTATAATTTTTTGGTCTGGCACAAGGTCCTGTATTCGACCATGCTATGCAACCACTGTTCTTACGGTTGACACCCGATTTGGTTCAGGTGACCTAATGAATTCCAGGTGAATTCCTAGGATTTTACGTTCAATGGTAATGAACGCCTTGAAAATGGGTTTTCAGAAAACAAATCGGTTTGTAATTTTGATCAAAATATTTTCTCATTCAAGCTCGAGTTTAGATATCATTGAATTCCATGAGTTTTTAATTCTCAATCTTTAAAAGTCAATCTCAAGGATTGAGTAATATCAGTCTTAAAAGCTGATTTTTAATCTTTAAGGAGATTATCCTTTCTGGGGATCTGATTCATTAGTCTTATCAAGCTAATTTGCACGGCGTCCTCCCCATTTTACGAGACAGATCCTCTCATGGTTAGGATAAGTCTGATCACTTGGCGACCCTGTTTGATGCTGAGGTTCGTGGATTTCTTGCTGATTTTAGAGATGACTTTTCTAGATTTTTCGTCAATCCTACAGCTGGTCTGGACGACAACTTCATGACCTAAATCAAGAAGCGCGTTTCTTTTTTGGAAGACTTTACTTCCTTTTAATGATGGAATTGATTCATCGTGTAGATCCATCTTTCTTTCAAATATATTACAGTAAATTGGGTAAAACTGTTAAGATTAGTCCAAAGCAAAAGTATCTTCAGTTATTTGTGCAAAAATATGTGATATATGTTTTAAATAACTTGGTAAATTTTCCCACACTTGGCTTTTATTTTCTTTTATTTTCCTTTTTATTGTCCTCTATTCCATTTTAAATGAATTCTAACATTTTAAGCTGTTTCTCAATTTATGTCCTTTCCGAGGTAACAATAATTTCGGTGTTAACACCTAGTTTTATTGTTCATAAATATGTATAAACATGATTTTGAATTCATTTAATTGAAAATTTTGAAAAATTTTACTAGATGGGTAGTCAGTATATAAGACTAGGGATGTTCTTTATTATCAGAGAGCACTAGATTCTAATACAACTGCTGCGTTACTAGTATTTTTATTGGTAACCAAGTGTATAAGGTAAAAAATTTTAAAATCCGAAAGAATTTAACCCCTTCCCACACTTAAGATCTTGCAATGCCCTCATTTGCAAGAAATCAGTAACAATTTAAATTATTGAGGGTGATTAGCGTAGAAAAATGATTAAATTTTACCAAAGTTTCCAAACATATTGGCGTTTAAAAGCAAAGATTTTTGGTTTTTTTTTAATGTTTTTGGCATACTTTAATTCAATAAGATTAAAAATAATGATAATAAAATTTCTCGTCCCACCCTCGGGTAAAGCAATTTCGGTTCAACGACCTAGTTTTCAACTCACGACGAATATTAAAAATCAATTTTTAACGTAGTGAAATAAAGTAAATTTTTGTTTTTAAATTCACACCAAACTTAAATTTAAAATGTATAAAATTAAAAATTCATATTAAAATTAAAAATTCACACCAAACTAATATTATATTTTTGTTTTTATACATACAAACTTATATTAAAAATATAAAGTTTTTCAAATATTTACAAACTTAAATATATTGATTTAAAAAGTTTACAATAATAATTTAATATTTATATATTAATTTTAAAAACAAAGTAAAAATAAAATTAAAAATCTTTTTGGTCTTTTATCCCACTTTAATCAATCAAATATTATCAAAAATTTACGCCCCTCTTTTCGGTAAAGTAATTTCGGCTATATTACCTAGTTTTACTCCTGACGAATTTCTGAAATATTTTGGGTTGATTGATTAAAGATATTTATACCTTAAGAATAAACAGTAAATTTCGCAGTGATGTAATAAATTTTTGTATGATATCAATAATTTCGGTTACGCATACCTAATTTTATTGAATACTAATTTAATACTTTATAGCGAATGATTTAGCATTTATTATCAAAAGGTTAAAAGCAATAAAATAAAAATAAAAACTGTACAAACTTACCTGTGAGAAAGAATTCTCAGTGACCTGCTTTAGTCCACTCATAAGATAGTCGGACTAATTGGTTTTCCATAGCTACATAGGCGTAACCTCGAGCATTCAACGTTTTTTCTTCGAAACATATGAACGGTCCTTCTCTGCATAAAGTAACGAACTCGGTATTGGAATATGTCTGATTCGTCGAGCATTTTCCTTCGTGTGACCATTTTCCGCATTTGTGACATCTTTCAAGGTGTCGTGCTCTTCTTTTCGCTGCGGATTTTGATCTTCCTTTACCAAATTGTAACTTATTATTTTCGTTCCTGGATTCTTTTCTTACTCCGTCCAATTTGCCTCTGATTAATGATACCAATTCACTTGTAAGGGTGTCATTATTACGTTTAGTGATTAAAGCGTGTAGCATTAAACCATGGTTTAGTCCACAGGAAGTCTTCATCTCGTAAAACCTAAAAAAATAAAAATTCAGAATGGGGGGAGAAGACTAGTTCTTTAGGGTCTGCTAGGGAAAGACCATTCGGGTTCCATTCTCGAGAACTACACGAAAACAGAATATCTAACTCTAACAGAAATACATATTATCCTTTAAAGACTTGATTCTCCCCACAGTTAGTTAGCTATGGTGTTGAAATTGTAATTAACTTCGTTGTCAACTTCCATCGGATCATGTACGTAATGTTTAACTCCGTGACCATTAACTTTAAATTCAATCCCATTTGAATTTATTAATTCTACTGTTCCGTATGGGAAAACTCTTTTGACTATAAATGGTCCAGACCATCTTGATTTCAATTTTCCAGGAAATAGCTTGAATCTTGAATTGAAAAGAAGAACTCTGTCTCCTTCCTTAAATTCTTTTGAACTTCTGATTCTTTTATCATGCCATTTTTTCGTTCTTTCTTTATAGATTAACGAATTTTTGTATGCTTCATGTCTTAATTCTTCTAATTCATTTAGTTGACTTAATCGTAAACATCCAGCTTCATGTAAATTAAGATTACATGTCTTCAAAGACCAAAATGCTTTGTGTTCAATTTCTACTGGAAGATGACATGCTTTTCCGTAAACGAGTTTAAAAGGTGTGGTACCAATTGGAGTTTTGTAGGCTGTTCTAAAATCCCAGAGTGCATCCTCTAATTTCATGGACCATTCCTTCGGATTTGATCCTACGATTTTCTCTAGAATACGTTTTAAAGCTCGGTTGGTATTTTCAACTTGTCCACTTGTTTGTGGATGATAAGCAGTGGAGATTTTATGAGTTACTCCATATCTTTTGAGAACTTTCTCAAGTTATTATTAAAAAAATGAGTACCCCGATCACTTATTAAAGCTTTCGGTGTTCCGAACCTTACAAAAAGACGTTTTAAAAAGTTGACTACAACTCGTGCATCATTAGTCGGGAGAGCTTGTGCTTCCGCCCATTTAGATACATAATCAATGGCAACGAGAATGTAGAGATTATTATGAGATTTTGGAAATGGACCCATAAAGTCAATACCCCAAACGTCAAATACTTCACATACTTGAATGACATTTTGTGGCATTTCATCATGTTGACTTATTTTTCCGGCCCTTTGACAAGCATCACAGGATTTGCAAAGAAGGTGTGCGTCTTTGAAAATTGTAGGCCAATAGAATCCAGCATCATAAACTTTTCTTGCTGTGAGTTGAGGCCCATAATGCCCTCTTGTTGGTCCTGTGTGACAATGGTTTAAGATTTGACTAGCTTCATCTCCGAATATACATCGGCGTATTATTCCATCGGGACAACTTTTAAACAAATGTGGATCTTCCCAGAAATAGTGTTTTATATCACTGAAGAATTTCTTTCGTTTTTGGTACGATAATCCTTTTTCAAGAAATCCACATACTAAGTAGTTTGCATAGTCTGCAAACCATGGAATTTCATTATAATCTATCTTCAATAGATATTCATCAGGAAAGTTGTCTTTTATGGCCGATTCATTCAGAACTTCTAATTCAGGATTTTCAAGACGAGAAAGATGATCAGCGGCGAGATTTTCTGCTCACTTTTTATCTCGGATTTCAATATCGAACTCTTGTAAGAGTAAGATCCAACGGATTAATCGTGGTTTGGCATCTTGTTTCTAAAATAGGTATCTAAGAACAGAATGGTCAGTATAGACCACCATTTTAGCTAGAACGAGATATGAACGAAATTTGTCAAAAGCAAAGACAATAGCAAGGAGTTCTTTTTCAGTAGTTGTATAATTCGTTTGTGCTCCTTGTAACGTCTTACTAGCGTAATATATAGGTTGAAATCGTTTTTCAATCCTTTGTCCTAAAACGGATCCCATTGCAAAATCACTTGCATCGCACATTAGTTCAAACGGTGGATTCCAATTTAGAGTTGTCATAATCGGTGCATTAGTGAGTTTTTCTTTAAGAATATTAAAAGATTTGATGCATTCATCTGAAAAGATGAATGGAGCATCCTTTTCTAGGAGTTTATTCATAGGAGTAGCAATTTTAGAAAAATCTTTTATAAACGTCGGTAAAAACCGGCATGCCCTAGAAAACTCCTAACTCCTCTAACATTGGTGGGATGTGAAATTTTAGAAATTACATCTACTTTAGCTCTATCCACTTCAATTCCTTCCTTTGAAATTTTATGACAAGAACGATGCCTTCTTTAACCATGAAATGGCATTTCTCCAATTAAGTACTAGATTTGATTGTTCGCATCTAATAAGCATTCGTTCAAGATTAACTAGACATGATTCAAATGTATCACCGAAGACTGAAAAGTCATCCATGAAAACTTCCATGCATTCTTCTATCATGTCATGAAAAATCGCCATCATGCACCTTTAAAAGGTTGCAGGGGCGTTGCAAAGTCTAAATGGCATGCGTTTGTAAGCAAAAGTACCATAAGGGCACGTGAATGTGGTTTTCTCTTGGTCCTCGGGTGCTATTGGAATTTGAAAATATCCGGAAAAACCATCAAGAAAACAATAGTAACTATTTCCGGCTAATCTTTCCAACATTTGATCAATGAAAGGTAAGGGAAAGTGATCTTTTCTGGTGGCGTCATTTAATTTTCTATAATCAATACAAACACGCCATCCTGTTATAGTCCTAGTAGGAATAAGCTCATTTTTCTCATTTGTGATAACAGTCATGCCACCCTTCTTAGATACGCATTGAAATGGGCTTACCCATAGACTATTAGAGATTGGATAAATTAAACCTGCATCTAGCAGTTTAATAATTTCTTTCTTAACAACTTCTTGCATATTAGGATCTAGTCTTCGTTGGCGTTGCACATACGTTTTATGACCTTCTTCCATAAGGAATTTATGTGTGCAATACGAAGGACTTATTCCTTTAATGTCATGAATCTTCCATGCAATAGCTGGTTTATGAGCTTTTAGCACAGAAATGAGTTGAGATTTTTCATTTTCAGTAAGAGAAGACGATATTATTACAGGTAATTCAGTTTCACCATGTAAATAAGCATATTCCAAATGGTTTGGAAGCAGCTTTAACTCTAATGTCGGTGGTTCTTCTATCGATGATTTGTATCGATATCTGTCTTCTCCTTTTAGCATTTGAATTTCTTCTGTTGTTGGTTCATATCCATTAGCCATAAGTGTAGCTAACATTTCAGTTTCATTAATTGGTTCAGTTCCTTCTCCTAAAGAGCATTCTCCTGTTTGTTGTAATTCTGTAAATTCTTCGAACAATTCTGCATGTGAAACTATAGTTTGAATATAATAACATGTATCATCTGCAGATTGCGGTTGTTGCATGGCTCTATCAACTGAAAAGGTAACACTCTCGTCCTCTATACTTAAGGTCAGTTTCTTACCGAACACGTGTAGTGACCCGAACTTTTCCATGTTTATATATATTAATTGAGATTGATGTTTACATGATTAAATGTTTCCAACATGTTAAGCAATCAAACTTGTTAAGACTTGATTAATTGAAATAGGTTTCATATAGACAATTGACCACCCAAGTTGACCGGTGATTCACGAACGTTAAAACTTGTAAAAAAAAACTAAATGATGACATATATATGGTTATATATATATAGTTAACATGATATTATGATAAGTAAACATATCATTAATTATATTAACAATGAACTACATATGTAAAAACAAGACTACTAACTTAATGATTTTGAAACGAGACATATATGTAACGTTTATCGTTGTAACGACATTTAATGTATATATATCATATTAAGAGATATTCGTACATCATAATATCATGATAATATAATAATTTAAAATCTCTTTTGTTATTATAAACATTGGGTTAACAACATTTAACAAGATCGTTAACCTAAAGGTTTCAAAACAACACTTACATGTAACGACTAACGATGACTTAACGACTCAGTTAAAATGTATATACATGTAGTGTTTTAATATGTATTTATACACTTTTGAAAGACTTCAATACACTTATCAAAATACTTCTACTTAACAAAAATGCTTACAATTACATTCTCGTTCAGTTTCATCAACAATTCTACTCGTATGCACCCGTATTCGTACTCGTACAATACACAGCTTTTAGATGTATGTACTATTGGTATATACACTCCAATGATCAGCTCTTAGCAGCCCATGTGAGTCACCTAACACATGTGGGAACCATCATTTGGCAACTAGCATGAAATATCTCATAAGATTACAAAAATATGAGTAATCATTCATGACTTATTTACATGAAAACAAAATTACATATCCTTTATATCTAATCCATACACCAACGACCAAAAACACCTACAAACACTTTCATTCTTCAATTTTCTTCATCTAATTGAACTCTCTCAAGTTCTATCTTCAAGTTCTAAGTGTTCTTCATAAATTCCAAAAGTTCTAGTTTCATAAAATCAAGAATACTTTCAAGTTTGCTAGCTCACTTCCAATCTTGTAAGGTGATCATCCAACCTCAAGAAATCTTTGTTTCTTACAGTAGGTTATCATTCTAATACAAGGTAATAATCATATTCAAACTTTGGTTCAATTTCTATAACTATAACAATCTTATTTCAAGTGATGATCTTACTTGAACTTGTTTTCGTGTCATGATTTTGCTTCAAGAACTTTGAGCCATCCAAGGATCCATTGAAGATAGATCCATTTTTCTCTTTTCCAGTAGGTTCATCCAAGGAACTTAAGGTAGTAATGATGTTCATAACATCATTCGATTCATACATATAAAGCTATCTTATTCGAAGGTTTAAACTTGTAATCACTAGAACATAGTTTAGTTAATTCTAAACTTGTTCACAAACAAAAGTTAATCCTTCTAACTTGACTTTTAAAATCAACTAAACACATGTTCTATATCTATATGATATGCTAACTTAATGATTTAAAACCTGGAAACACGAAAAACACCGTAAAACCGGATTTACGCCGTCGTAGTAACACCGCGGGCTGTTTTGGGTTAGTTAATTAAAAACTATGATAAACTTTGATTTAAAAGTTGTTATTCTGAGAAAATGATTTTTATTATGAACATGAAACTATATCCAAAAATTATGGTTAAACTCAAAGTGGAAGTATGTTTTCTAAAATGGTCATCTAGACGTCGTTCTTTCGACTGAAATGACTACCTTTACAAAAACGACTTGTAACTTATTTTTCCGACTAGAAACCTATACTTTTTTTGTTTAGATTCATAAAATAGAGTTCAATATGAAACCATAGCAATTTGATTCACTCAAAACGGATTTAAAATGAAGAAGTTATGGGTAAAACAAGATTGGATAATTTTTCTCATTTTAGCTACGTGAAAATTGGTAACAAATCTATTCCAACCATAACTTAATCAACTTGTATTATATATTATGTAATCTTGAGATACCATAGACACGTATACAATGTTTCGACCTATCATGTCGACACATCTATATATATTTCGGAACAACCATAGACACTCTATATGTGAATGTTGGAGTTAGCTATACAGGGTTGAGGTTGATTCCAAAATATATATAGTTTGAGTTGTGATCAATACTGAGATACGTATACACTGGGTCGTGGATTGATTCAAGATAATATTTATCGATTTATTTCTGTACATCTAACTGTGGACAACTAGTTGTAGGTTACTAACGAGGACAGCTGACTTAATAAACTTAAAACATCAAAATATATTAAAAGTGTTGTAAATATATTTTGAACATACTTTGATATATATGTATATATTGTTATAGGTTCGTGAATCAACCAGTGGCCAAGTCTTACTTCCCGACGAAGTAAAAATCTGTGAAGGTGAGTTATAGTCCCACTTTTAAAATCTAATATTTTTGGGATGAGAATACATGCAGGTTTTATAAATGATTTACAAAATAGACACAAGTACGTGAAACTACATTCTATGGTTGAATTATCGAAATCGAATATGCCCCTTTTTATTAAGTCTGGTAATCTAAGAATTAGGGAACAGACACCCTAATTGACGCGAATCCTAAAGATAGATCTATCGGGCCCAACAAGCCCCATCCAAAGTACCGGATGCTTTAGTACTTCGAAATTTATATCATATCCGAAGGGTGTCCCGGAATGATGGGGATATTCTTATATATGCATCTTGTTATTGTCGGTTACCAGGTGTTCACCATATGAATGATTTTTATCTCTATGTATGGGATGTGTATTGAAATATGAAATCTTGTGGTCTATTGTTACGATTTGATATATATAGGTTAAACCTATAACTCACCAACATTTTTGTTGACGTTTTAAGCATGTTTATTCTCAGGTGATTATTAAGAGCTTCCGCTATCGCATACTTAAATAAGGACAAGATTTGGAGTCCATGCTTGTATGATATTGTGTAAAAACTGCATTCAAGAAACTTATTTTGTTGTAACATATTTGTATTGTAAACCATTATGTAATGGTCGTGTGTAAACAGGATATTTTAGATTATCATTATTTGATAATCTACGTAAAGTTTTTTAAACCTTTATTGATGAAATAAAGGTTATGGTTTGTTTAAAAATTAATGCAGTCTTTGAAAAACGTCTCATATAGAGGTCAAAACCTCGCAACGAAATCAATTAATATGGAACGTTTTTAATCAATAAGAACGGGACATTTCAGTTGGTATCAGAGCGTTGGTCTTAGAGAACCAGAAAATTTGCATTAGTGTGTCTTATCGAGTTTGTTAGGATGCATTAGTGAGTCTGGACTTCGACCGTGTTTTCTTTAAAAATGATTGCTTAACATTTTTGTTGGAAACTATATATTTTTAACATATGAATATTATGTGATATATTAATCTCTTAACGTGTTTGATATTATGTGATAGATGTCTACCTCTAGAACAAGTCCCATTGACTCACCTAATAATAATGAAGAGTCAAATGTAAATTGGAATGATTTGTGGACTGATTCACAAGTTCCCGAAGAGGAACCGGAAGAAGAGTCGGAACCGGAAGAAGAATCGGAACCGGAAGAAGAATCGGAACCGGATGAAGAAATAGAACCGGTGGGGGAAATAATAAAACGGTTAAGTAAAAGAAAATCCTCAACCAACCGACCAAAGTTAATTATGGTCAATGGTGTTTCCGCCAAGGAAGCAAAATATTGGGAGGATTACCAATTCTCCGATGAATCGGATTCCGACGAGAATTCCGATGATGTTATAGAAATTACCCCAACTGAATTTAAAAAGGCAAAAGAAAATAATAAGGGAAAGGGCATAAAAATAGAGAAATCTAATTCCAACCCCGATGAACTTTATATGTATCGTCAACCCCCGAAGTCCTTAAGTTGTAACAATGACCCGGGAACCTCTAAACCACCAGGTTTTTCTAAACCAATGTGGACAACGACGGCTCGTATTAGGGGAACATCATATATCCCTAGAAACTTGGCAAAACGAACCAAAACTGAAGAAGAAGAAACGAGCGAGTCGGAATAAGATAGTTGTATTCGTGTGGTGTAATATATGGAATATAGTGTTCTTATGCTTTATGATATATGTAAAAATTGCTTGTATTAATAAGTATTTTTTTTATGAATCTAACTCTTGTCTATTTTACAGTTTAAAAACACAAAATGGATAGACAACCCAATATTTTAAGAGACCTACCCGGAGACATGATTGATGAAATCTTGTCTAGAGTCGGCCAGAATTCTTCGGCACAACTATTTAAGGCGAGATCAGTTTGTAAGACATTCGAAGAACGTTCCAAGAATGTCTTGGTTTATAAGAGACTTTCGTTTGAAAGATGGGGGATATCACATTGGGAAACCCATAAGTTACGATGTGTTTACTTTGACGCATATATTGCGGGGAACCCAAGTGCTATTTTACGCAACGGGTTAAGAAATTATTTTGACTCAATATATCCGAATATTGGACTTCGTGATTTAGAAAAAGCGGCTAACATGCAACATAAAGAAGCATGTTATGCTTACGGATTAGTAATGTTCGCTTCTCACCAAAGTGAGAACAAGAACATCGGGCTACAACTATTAAACAAAACGTTTCCACAAGTGACGGAGTCGGTAATTGGGGTAAGAAATGAGGTTTTTAGATTATTACGGGACTGTTGGACATTACGTAACCCTCGTCCCTTTGATGACGTTACAACACGCTGTCTTATCAACGGCCATAACGGTTATGTTGCACAAGACCAAGGATGGGAAGTAGTCCTAGTAAAACCAGAATGCATGACTTGTTTCTGGACGTATGAATTACGTGTCTTTATTGCCTTTGCTGAACGACTTGTGTACTAGCTAGAATTGTCTTCACAACTATCTTGTATCAAAGTTATTGTGTGCTATATTTCATGCTTTATGTAAAATAAGCGGTATTGTAAGTTTGTAAAATATTGTATAAAAGTTTGAACGCGAAATATTATTATAATCAGTTTTTCATATAGAATTGTAGTAGTTGAATTGTATATTAGCTACTAAGTATGAACTTAACGGGTAGGTACTACCCGAATTTAAACTTATAAAACGCTAATATGAAGAAAAAGCTTTTATAAATGAGTTCATATTATGCTACGAAATACTATTAACTACTCTTAATATTCTGTATGATTAACTTGTTCCATTTAACTATTTTGAAGGAAATGGCACCGACTACTCGACACACCGTGAATATGAATGAAGAGGAATTCCGTACTTTTCTAGCTTCAAACATAGCCGCAGTACAGGCTGCGCTACATACCAACAATAACCTTGGATCTAGCAGTACAGGAAATCGTGTAGGATGCACCTACAAAGAATTCACTGCCTGCAAACCTTTGGAATTTGATGGAACCGAAGGACCGATCGGATTGAAACGGTGGACCGAGAAGGTTGAATCGGTGTTTGCCATAAGTAAGTGTACTGAAGAGGACAAAGTGAAGTACGCTACGCATACCTTCACAGGTTCTGCGTTAACATGGTGGAATACCTATCTAGAGCAAGTGGGACAAGATGATGCGTACGCACTACCGTGGTCAGCATTCAAGCACTTGATGAACGAGAAGTACCGTCCCAGAACCGAGGTCAATAAGCTCAAGACAGAACTTAGAGGGTTACGAACCCAAGGATTTGATATTACCACGTACGAAAGACGATTCACAGAATTGTGCCTATTGTGTCCGGGAGCATTCGAAGATGAGGAAGAGAAGATCGACGCGTTTGTGAAAGGATTACCGGAAAGAATCCAAGAAGATATAAGTTCACACGAGCCCGCCTCCATACAACAGGCATGTAGAATGGCTCACAAACTAGTGAACCAGATTGAAGAAAGAATTAAAGAACAGACTGCTGAAGAGGCCAATGTGAAGCAAGTCAAAAGAAAGTGGGAGGAAAACGGTGATAAGAATCACCAATACAACAACAACAGCAATTACAACAATAATCGCAACAATTATCCCAACAATCGCAACATCAATCGCAACTACAACAAACGGCCCAACAACAACAACAACAACAACAACAACAGCAACTACAACAATCATCCCAACAACAATAATAACCGCAACAACAACAACAATCAGAAGCAACTATGCCAAAGGTGTGAAAAGAATCACTCGGGGTTCTGCACCAAATTTTGCAACAAGTGTAAAAGAAATGGTCATAGCGCGGCGAAGTGTGAGGTCTACGGACCAGGGGTTAATAGAACGAAAGGAACAAATGGTGTCGGAACGAGTAATGGCGGAGCAAGTAGTGTCGGAGCAAGTTATGCCAATGTAGTTTGTTATAAATGTGGAAAACCAGGCCACATTATTAGAAATTGCCCGAACCAGGAGAACACGAATGGACAAGGCCGTGGAAGAGTTTTCAATATTAATGCGGTAGAGGCACAGGAAGACCCGGAGCTTGTTACGGGTACGTTTCTTATTGACAATAAATCTGCTTACGTTTTATTTGATTCGGGTGCGGATAGAAGCTATATGAGTAGAGATTTTTGTGCTAAATTAAGTTGTCCATTGACGCCTTTGGATAGTAAATTTTTACTCGAATTAGCAAATGGTAAATTAATTTCAGCAGATAATATATGTCGGAATCGAGAAATTAAACTGGTTAGCGAAACATTTAAGATTGATTTGATACCAGTAGAGTTAGGGAGTTTTGATGTGATAATCGGTATGGACTGGTTGAAAGAAGTGAAAGCGGAGATCGTTTGTTACAAAAATGCAATTCGCATTATACGAGAAAAAGGAAAACCCTTAATGGTGTACGGAGAAAAGGGCAACACGAAGCTACATCTTATTAGTAATTTGAAGGCACAAAAACTAATAAGAAAAGGTTGCTATGCTGTTCTAGCACACGTCGAGAAAGTACAAACTGAAGAAAAGAGCATCAATGATGTTCCCATTGCAAAAGAATTTCCCGATGTATTTCCGAAAGAAGTACCGGGATTACCCCCACATCGATCCGTTGAATTTCAAATAGATCTTGTACCAGGAGCTGCACCAATAGCTCGTGCTCCTTACAGACTCGCACCCAGCGAGATGAAAGAACTGCAAAGCCAATTACAAGAACTTTTAGAGCGTGGTTTCATTCGACCAAGCACATCACCGTGGGGAGCTCCTGTTTTGTTTGTCAAGAAGAAAGATGGTACATTCAGGTTGTGTATCGACTACCGAGAGTTGAACAAACTTACCATCAAGAACCGCTACCCACTACCGAGAATCGACGACTTATTTGATCAACTACAAGGCTCGTCTGTTTATTCAAAGATTGACTTACGTTCCGGGTATCATCAAATGCGGGTGAAAGAAGATGATATTCCAAAGACTGCTTTCAGAACACGTTACGGTCATTACGAGTTTATGGTCATGCCGTTTGGTTTAACTAATGCACCAGCTGTGTTCATGGACCTTATGAACCGAGTGTGTGGACCATACCTTGACAAGTTTGTCATTGTTTTCATTGATGACATACTTATTTACTCAAAGAATGACCAAGAACACGGTGAACATTTGAGAAAGGTGTTAGAAGTATTGAGGAAGGAAGAATTGTACGCTAAGTTTTCAAAGTGTGCATTTTGGTTGGAAGAAGTTCAATTCCTCGGTCACATAGTGAACAAAGAAGGTATTAAGGTGGATCCGGCAAAGATAGAAACTGTTGAAAAGTGGGAAACCCCGAAAACTCCGAAACACATACGCCAGTTTTTAGGACTAGCTGGTTACTACAGAAGGTTCATCCAAGACTTTTCCAGAATAGCAAAACCCTTGACTGCATTAACGCATAAAGGGAAGAAATTTGAATGGAATGATGAACAAGAGAAAGCGTTTCAGTTATTGAAGAAAAAGCTAACTACGGCACCTATATTGTCATTGCCTGAAGGGAATGATGATTTTGTGATTTATTGTGATGCATCAAAGCAAGGTCTCGGTTGTGTATTAATGCAACGAACGAAGGTGATTGCTTATGCGTCTAGACAATTGAAGATTCACGAACAAAATTATACGACGCATGATTTGGAATTAGGCGCGGTTGTTTTTGCATTAAAGACTTGGAGGCACTACTTATATGGGGTCAAAAGTATTATATATACCGACCACAAAAGTCTTCAACACATATTTAATCAGAAACAACTGAATATGAGGCAGCGTAGGTGGATTGAATTATTGAATGATTACGACTTTGAGATTCGTTACCACCCGGGGAAGGCAAATGTGGTAGCCGATGCCTTGAGCAGGAAGGACAGAGAACCCATTCGAGTAAAATCTATGAATATAATGATTCATAATAACCTTACTACTCAAATAAAGGAGGCGCAACAAGGAGTTTTAAAAGAGGGAAATTTAAAGGATGAAATACCCAAAGGATCGGAGAAGCATCTTAATATTCGGGAAGACGGAACCCGGTATAGGGCTGAAAGGATTTGGGTACCAAAATTTGGAGATATGAGAGAAATGGTACTTAGAGAAGCTCATAAAACCAGATACTCAATACATCCTGGAACGGGGAAGATGTACAAGGATCTCAAGAAACATTTTTGGTGGCCGGGTATGAAAGCCGATGTTGCTAAATACGTAGGAGAATGTTTGACGTGTTCTAAGGTCAAAGCTGAGCATCAGAAACCATCAGGTCTACTTCAACAACCCGAAATCCCGGAATGGAAATGGGAAAACATTACCATGGATTTCATCACTAAATTGCCAAGGACTGCAAGTGGTTTTGATACTATTTGGGTAATAGTTGATCGTCTCACCAAATCAGCACACTTCCTACCAATAAGAGAAGATGACAAGATGGAGAAGTTAGCACGACTGTATTTGAAGGAAGTCGTCTCCAGACATGGAATACCAATCTCTATTATCTCTGATAGGGATGGCAGATTTATTTCAAGATTCTGGCAGACATTACAGCAAGCATTAGGAACTCGTCTAGACATGAGTACTGCCTATCATCCACAAACTGATGGGCAGAGCGAAAGGACGATACAAACGCTTGAAGACATGCTACGAGCATGTGTTATTGATTTCGGAAACAGTTGGGATCGACATCTACCGTTAGCAGAATTTTCCTACAATAACAGCTACCATTCAAGCATTGAGATGGCGCCGTTTGAAGCACTTTATGGTAGAAAGTGCAGGTCTCCGATTTGTTGGAGTGAGGTGGGGGATAGACAGATTACGGGTCCGGAGATTATACAAGAAACTACCGAGAAGATCATCCAAATTCAACAACGGTTGAAAACCGCCCAAAGTCGACAAAAGAGCTACGCTGACATTAAAAGAAAAGATATAGAATTTGAAATTGGAGAGATGGTCATGCTTAAAGTTGCACCTTGGAAAGGCGTTGTTCGATTTGGTAAACGAGGGAAATTAAATCCAAGGTATATTGGACCATTCAAGATTATTGATCGTGTCGGACCAGTAGCTTACCGACTAGAGTTACCTCAACAACTCGCGGCTGTACATAACACTTTCCACGTCTCGAATTTAAAGAAATGTTTTGCTAAAGAAGATCTCACTATTCCGTTAGATGAAATCCAAATCAACGAAAAACTTCAATTCATCGAAGAACCCGTCGAAATAATGGATCGTGAGGTTAAAAGACTTAAGCAAAACAAGATACCAATTGTTAAGGTTCGATGGAATGCTCGTAGAGGACCCGAGTTCACCTGGGAGCGTGAAGATCAGATGAAGAAGAAATACCCGCATCTATTTCCAGAAGATTCGTCAACACCTTCAACAGCTTAAAATTTCGGGACGAAATTTATTTAACGGGTAGGTACTGTAGTGACCCGAACTTTTCCATGTTTATATATATTAATTGAGATTGATGTTTACATGATTAAATGTTTCCAACATGTTAAGCAATCAAACTTGTTAAGACTTGATTAATTGAAATAGGTTTCATATAGACAATTGACCACCCAAGTTGACCGGTGATTCACGAACGTTAAAACTTGTAAAAAAAAACTAAATGATGACATATATATGGTTATATATATATAGTTAACATGATATTATGATAAGTAAACATATCATTAATTATATTAACAATGAACTACATATGTAAAAACAAGACTACTAACTTAATGATTTTGAAACGAGACATATATGTAACGTTTATCGTTGTAACGACATTTAATGTATATATATCATATTAAGAGATATTCGTACATCATAATATCATGATAATATAATAATTTAAAATCTCTTTTGTTATTATAAACATTGGGTTAACAACATTTAACAAGATCGTTAACCTAAAGGTTTCAAAACAACACTTACATGTAACGACTAACGATGACTTAACGACTCAGTTAAAATGTATATACATGTAGTGTTTTAATATGTATTTATACACTTTTGAAAGACTTCAATACACTTATCAAAATACTTCTACTTAACAAAAATGCTTACAATTACATTCTCGTTCAGTTTCATCAACAATTCTACTCGTATGCACCCGTATTCGTACTCGTACAATACACAGCTTTTAGATGTATGTACTATTGGTATATACACTCCAATGATCAGCTCTTAGCAGCCCATGTGAGTCACCTAACACATGTGGGAACCATCATTTGGCAACTAGCATGAAATATCTCATAAGATTACAAAAATATGAGTAATCATTCATGACTTATTTACATGAAAACAAAATTACATATCCTTTATATCTAATCCATACACCAACGACCAAAAACACCTACAAACACTTTCATTCTTCAATTTTCTTCATCTAATTGAACTCTCTCAAGTTCTATCTTCAAGTTCTAAGTGTTCTTCATAAATTCCAAAAGTTCTAGTTTCATAAAATCAAGAATACTTTCAAGTTTGCTAGCTCACTTCCAATCTTGTAAGGTGATCATCCAACCTCAAGAAATCTTTGTTTCTTACAGTAGGTTATCATTCTAATACAAGGTAATAATCATATTCAAACTTTGGTTCAATTTCTATAACTATAACAATCTTATTTCAAGTGATGATCTTACTTGAACTTGTTTTCGTGTCATGATTTTGCTTCAAGAACTTTGAGCCATCCAAGGATCCATTGAAGATAGATCCATTTTTCTCTTTTCCAGTAGGTTCATCCAAGGAACTTAAGGTAGTAATGATGTTCATAACATCATTCGATTCATACATATAAAGCTATCTTATTCGAAGGTTTAAACTTGTAATCACTAGAACATAGTTTAGTTAATTCTAAACTTGTTCACAAACAAAAGTTAATCCTTCTAACTTGACTTTTAAAATCAACTAAACACATGTTCTATATCTATATGATATGCTAACTTAATGATTTAAAACCTGGAAACACGAAAAACACCGTAAAACCGGATTTACGCTGTCGTAGTAACACCGCGGGCTGTTTTGGGTTAGTTAATTAAAAACTATGATAAACTTTGATTTAAAAGTTGTTATTCTGAGAAAATGATTTTTATTATGAACATGAAACTATATCCAAAAATTATGGTTAAACTCAAAGTGGAAGTATGTTTTCTAAAATGGTCATCTAGACGTCGTTCTTTCGACTGAAATGACTACCTTTACAAAAACGACTTGTAACTTATTTTTCCGACTAGAAACCTATACTTTTTTTGTTTAGATTCATAAAATAGAGTTCAATATGAAACCATAGCAATTTGATTCACTCAAAACGGATTTAAAATGAAGAAGTTATGGGTAAAACAAGATTGGATAATTTTTCTCATTTTAGCTACGTGAAAATTGGTAACAAATCTATTCCAACCATAACTTAATCAACTTGTATTATATATTATGTAATCTTGAGATACCATAGACACGTATACAATGTTTCGACCTATCATGTCGACACATCTATATATATTTCGGAACAACCATAGACACTCTATATGTGAATGTTGGAGTTAGCTATACAGGGTTGAGGTTGATTCCAAAATATATATAGTTTGAGTTGTGATCAATACTGAGATACGTATACACTGGGTCGTGGATTGATTCAAGATAATATTTATCGATTTATTTCTGTACATCTAACTGTGGACAACTAGTTGTAGGTTACTAACGAGGACAGCTGACTTAATAAACTTAAAACATCAAAATATATTAAAAGTGTTGTAAATATATTTTGAACATACTTTGATATATATGTATATATTGTTATAGGTTCGTGAATCAACCAGTGGCCAAGTCTTACTTCCCGACGAAGTAAAAATCTGTGAAGGTGAGTTATAGTCCCACTTTTAAAATCTAATATTTTTGGGATGAGAATACATGCAGGTTTTATAAATGATTTACAAAATAGACACAAGTACGTGAAACTACATTCTATGGTTGAATTATCGAAATCGAATATGCCCCTTTTTATTAAGTCTGGTAATCTAAGAATTAGGGAACAGACACCCTAATTGACGCGAATCCTAAAGATAGATCTATCGGGCCCAACAAGCCCCATCCAAAGTACCGGATGCTTTAGTACTTCGAAATTTATATCATATCCGAAGGGTGTCCCGGAATGATGGGGATATTCTTATATATGCATCTTGTTATTGTCGGTTACCAGGTGTTCACCATATGAATGATTTTTATCTCTATGTATGGGATGTGTATTGAAATATGAAATCTTGTGGTCTATTGTTACGATTTGATATATATAGGTTAAACCTATAACTCACCAACATTTTTGTTGACGTTTTAAGCATGTTTATTCTCAGGTGATTATTAAGAGCTTCCGCTATCGCATACTTAAATAAGGACAAGATTTGGAGTCCATGCTTGTATGATATTGTGTAAAAACTGCATTCAAGAAACTTATTTTGTTGTAACATATTTGTATTGTAAACCATTATGTAATGGTCGTGTGTAAACAGGATATTTTAGATTATCATTATTTGATAATCTACGTAAAGTTTTTTAAACCTTTATTGATGAAATAAAGGTTATGGTTTGTTTAAAAATGAATGCAGTCTTTGAAAAACGTCTCATATAGAGGTCAAAACCTCGCAACGAAATCAATTAATATGGAACGTTTTTAATCAATAAGAACGGGACATTTCAACACGTCTATTATTGCCTTAGCCGTGTTTAAGAATGGTCTTCCTAATATGAGAGGAACTCGAGAATCTTCTTCCATATCCAGAATAACAAAATCTACTGAAAATACTAAAGTACCAACTTTAACTAGCATGTTCTCCATTATCCCTCTAGGATATTTTACTGATCGATCGGCTAGTTGTATACTTATTCGTGTAGGTTTCAATTCTCCAAGGTCTAGTTTAGCGTATAGTGAATACGGCATTAAATTTATACTAGCACCTAAGTCTGCCAATGCTTCTATTGAACTAAGACTACCCAAAAAACATGGATTTGTGAAACTTCCTGGATCTGATAATTTTTCTGGTATCTTATTCAAAAGCACTGCAGAATAATTAGCATTCATTGTAACAGCCGAGAGTTCTTCCATTGTCTTTCTATTCGTGATTAGATCTTTCAGAAATTTAGCATATCTAGGCATTCCTGAAATCACATCAATGAAAGGAAGATTTACATTTATCTGTTTAAACATATCCAAGAATTTGGATTGCTCGGCTTCAAGTCTCTCTTTTTTCATTTTACTTGGGTAAGGAAGTGGTGGTTGGTATGATTTAACATAAGGTTTAGCCTTAATTGTGTTATCTTTATTAACCTTTTTAACTACCGGTTCTGTTTCCTTATCTTGCTCAGGTTGTGGTTCTTGTAGAGTAGGAATAGCTTCATCAGAAGTTACAGGCATTTCAGGTGGTTTAAGTGTAATACCACTTCTTGTGGTAATGGCTTTAGCTATTTCATTCCGGGGGTTAGCATTTGTATCACTAGGTAGACTTTTCGGTTTTCTTTCACCTATTAACCTTGCTAGGTTACTTACTTCTTGTTTCAAATTTTGAATAGAAGCTTGTTGATTTCTAAATGCTTGAGCATTTTGTTCATTGGTTTGTTTCTGAGATGTGAAAAATTGTGTTTGAGATTCAACTAGCTTTGACATCATATCTTCTAAATTTGGCTTTTTATCATCGGTTTGTGGTGGTTTATTTTGAAAATTAGGTCTTTGCTGATTGTAAGTATTGTTGGATACTTGTTGATTTCTTGGACCTTGTTGGTTGTTGTATGGAACATTTCAGTTATAGTTCTGATTTTGATTGTAGATTGGTCTTGGCGGTTGAAAATTATTCTGATAATTATTTCCAGGCCTTTGGTTTATGTATGAAACATTCTTTCTTTGTTCCATTGTTAGTTCAATACTGAGACAATCTTTTGTTAAATGTGGTCCTCCACACTGCTCACAACTAATTCTTATTGAGTGAATATCCTTAGTCATCTTTTCCATTCGTCTCTCGACAGCATCTATCTTTGCGGAAATGGATCTAAGTCATGGCTAGAATCGGCTCTAGCTGCTTTAGATGATCTAACGATATCTTTTTCTTGGTGCCACTCATGTGAGTGGGAAGCAGTGTTATCAATAATTTTGTAAGCGACAGTTGCTGTTTTCTTCATAATGGAACCACCAGCTGCTATATCGATGTCTTTTCTTGTAGTGATGTCGCACCCTTGGTAGAATATTTGTACTATTTGACAAGTGTCTAAACCATGTTGCGGACATCCTCTTAATAACTTTTCAATTCTTGTCCACGCCTCATATAGAGTTTCGTTTGGCTTTTGTGTGAACGTAACAATTTCTCCTTGAAGTCTCACGGCTTTAGATGCCGGAAAGAATTGTTTAAGGAATTTTTCAACTAAGACATCCCATGTATCAATCGCCCCTTCAGGTAACGATTCTAACCAATCTTTGGCTTCTCCCTTTAAAGTCCAGGGAAATAACATGAGATATATTTGTTCATCCTCCACTTCTCGGATTTTAAATAGTGTACAGATCCTATTAAAGGTACGAAGATGTTCGTTTGGATCTTCCTTCGGCGCACCACTAAATTGGCATTGATTAGTTACCATGTGTAAGATTTGTCCTTTGATTTCATAATCTGGCGCATTAATGTCAGGTTGAGTAATTGCGTGACCTTGGCCAGTGCGTTTAGCTCGCATTCGGTCTTCCATACTTAGAGGTTCCAGATTTTCCATTATTGAATTTGTTGAATCTGAATCACTAAAGGATTCTGATTTAATGGTTGGTTCCTCGACAATCTCTGTTTGAATGATTGGTGGTTCCGGAGGAAAGATTAATGGTTCAGGATCTCTGAATTGTCCCTGAATATCCTCCGGGTTCTCAATTGTGAGGTCGGGTTCAAAAAATGGATTATCGGAAATTTGAATTGGAGTACTTGGTCGACTGGATGACGATTCTAAAGAAAAATCAACGACGACAATATTTGCTAGATGTCTTGATCTAGTTACAGGTGGTGAACGTACAAAAGGTGGTGAACGTTTTGCTCGGTGCATTCACTGAATATCCTATTAGTTATAAAAATAAGAAAAATTATATAAGTTATCAAATTAATAGACTTTTCTGATTTTGCCCACGTTTCGAATAGCCAAAAGATGCAGCAGAGGGGTAGGATTCGTTTGGTCTCAATATAATTGAGTACTGTTTGGCTCCAATAACCCGGTCCACGTACAAATCCAACTATTACTACGAACCAGAAAATGGATGTCTATCAATTTAACCACTTAAAATAATTTTTCGTTTTGAAATTTTAGAGAAGAAATAGAAAAAAAAAAATCTATGTCCTATAAACTAGAGCGTCGAGAAATAAGAAAGAAAAAGATTGCGCGTCGAAAAATGTCGAAAAATAAAAGGTCAAAAAATAAAAATAAAGTAGCGCGTCAAAACTTAAAAAGGAACTAAAAACTAACAATTAAAAGTCGCGTCTAAAGATATTAAAGCTTAAAATGAATTCTATATTCAAAAACGGAAATTACTTAAAAAGTACTAAAATGTTAAAAGTGGCGTCGCAAAATTCTAAAGCACCTAAATCTTAGTCTAAAGAAAAAGCACTTAAGAGATTTTACGGCAAAGCCTAAAAATCTAGAAATAAAAATAACTATGGCAAAAATTATGTCTTAAAACTAAATACGAGCGAAAAATACAAATATTACGCTAAAACAAATAAAAAGATACAAAATATAAAAATATACTTAAAGTTGTAAAAAGTACAATTTTTATAAAATTATTATTTTTATATTATTTATTTATAAAACTATTAATTTTATAATTTATTAAATCTAATTAATACTTAAAATACAAATTAAAACTAAAAACTAAAACAAAAACTAAATTAATTATTTAATTAACTAACCCTAATTAGGGTTTAGAATAATAATAATAATAATAAATACTCCGTAATTAATGCTGTGGAAAGTCAAACTGTGGCGTGTCAGAGTACTTCATGCGATCGCATGAATTTTTGCCTTCGGGCTCATGCGGTCGCATGAGCTAGGGTTTCGGGCCAGGGTATGGGCTGCTACAGTGATCGGGCCGAGTGTTTTTTTTTTTTTTTTTTCAGTTTTCTGTTTTATATTAATACAAAATATTTAAATAACTTATATTTTACAAACTAAAAATAAAGAAACTTTATAAAATTTATATATTTAACAATCTCTTAAAAATATATAAATTTTGTTTTTCTTTTTATATTTTTGTATTTTAAAATTTAAAATGTATATTTTTATACAAAGAACTTAATAATAAAAAAAACTTTTTTTTATATATAGCGTTGCGCTTTCGGCGTTTTAGTGTCCCCAGCAGCGGCACCAAAAATACTTGATGTGTGCGAGGTGGTGTATAAAATAGTTATATTTTTACAAGGAAATACTATTAAATACGATACAATTTTACACAAGTTATTTATTTATTTATAGAGTGGATATACCTAAACCTTGCTACAACTGTGACGACCCGGAAATTTCTGACCAAATTTAAACTTTAATCTTTATATTATTTCGACATGATAAGCAAAGTTTGTTAAGTTAAATCTCAAGGATTTTAAACTATGTTTATACATTCATTTAAACCTCGACCAAATTCCAATGATTCACGAACCATTAAATGAACATATATGAATATGTATGTATATGTGTATATGTTATAAATTGAAAATGTCAACAAAGTATTTAAATGTATAATGCTTTATATGAACGTATTTGTTTCAATATGATTATCGACGAAATTAAAAAAATATATATTAAATGATTGAATTATCAGAAACATTGAATTATGATTACAAGTCTCTGTTGAGAGGTCCACTATGATTTGAGAAAATCTATTCCTCTTAACGATATTCGGAATAATTTGTAAAGCTATTTATAAATAAAAATAAAAAGTGTCATTTACGAAAGTTAGACAAAAGCTAGTGGAAAATTGGTTTCCATAACATTCTATTAATCTATTTTCAAACGTACAAAAACATTTTCAGTTTAAAAAGAACTTTATTATTAAAACGTATATAACTTTTATAAATATCTAGAATCACTTTTGACAACTCATTACTTAACCAGTATAATAAATATAACGATATTTATATTTTATTTCATTAAATATATATAACGATTTAAATTAATATTATATATATTTATACGCGTATTATACATATATAGTTTTTATACTTTTACTATACTTTAACTTTACCTTTACTTTACTTTACTTTTACTTTACTTTAACTTTAATAATTTACTTTAATAATTCATACTTTAATAATTCACTTTAATAATTCATACTTTAATAATTCACTTTAATAATTCATACTTTAATAATTCACTTTAATAATTCACTTTAATACAAAATAATACAACTTTTACTTATTATTATTATGATCAATATTATTTTATCAAATAAATAGGGGATACAAAGATATTTTTCACCACGCGTAATATAATTACATTAATAATACTTACCACTATAGTTTTACGATATTAAGTGAACTTTATAAATTTTACTACTTAAGATATATAAAAGTATATTTTATTATATATAAACGTTAATATAAATTTTTATTAATAAATGACTTTTATTATTATAAAATCTAATAAATATATTTAAATATATAAAACGACTATAGTTAAGTTATATAATAAACACGTATAAAATTTAGAAGTCATTTTGAGTCAAGTTGACTTTTGTTGACTTTTGCATATTAGTCTCGAGCATTAGGATTGTGGTACACTATGACTTGACCAAAAATTGTTAGACAAATATTGACCAACATATAAATATATATAATTAATATAGGTTCGTGAATCCGAGGCCAACCTTGCACTTGTTAAATGACGTTATATGTATTTTTACTACGAAATATAGTATGGTGAGTTTCATTTGCTCCCTTTTATATATATTTTTGGGACTGAGAATACATGCGCTGTTTTTATAAATATTTTACGAAATAGGAACAAGTACTAAAACTAATTCTACGTGGGTTTAAACCAGAAATATACCCTTAGCTTGGTAACATTAAACTACTTGTCTATGTACGGTAGGCGCGAATCCTAAAGATAGATCTATTGGGCCCGACAAACCCCATCCTGACTATGGGATGCTTTAGTACTTCGAGGTTATTTTAAACACACCTGATCTGGTGTACTTCAGAGGGTAAAACATGAACGTTAAGGCTTATTACCGGGTGCCTACAACTTATAGAATACTTTTATACACTTGCGAGTGTACATATATTTATAAACGAAAATCTTGTGGTCTATTAATATATTGAAATAATTGTTATGATAAACCTATGAACTCACCAACCTTTTGGTTGACACTTTAAAGCATGTTTATTCTCAGGTATTAAAGAAATCTTCCGCTGTG
Source organism: Rutidosis leptorrhynchoides (assembly GCF_046630445.1). Classification (NCBI taxonomy): domain Eukaryota; kingdom Viridiplantae; phylum Streptophyta; class Magnoliopsida; order Asterales; family Asteraceae; genus Rutidosis; species Rutidosis leptorrhynchoides. The sequence goes on from NC_092334.1 coordinate 419,545,025, forward strand.
CATTAGCTCATTTTAAGGATATTACTTGGAGTCATTCATGGCATATTTTGAAAGACGTTGCATTCGAGTCATTGAGTTCATCAAGATTATTATTATGTCAATTATAGTTGGATGTATTATCAAATGGTGTGCATGCCGTCAACTTTCGTTGTAAAGAAAGTTTGTCTTTTAAAAACGAATGCAATGTTTGTAAAATGTATCATATAGAGGTCAAATACCTCCCGATGTAATCAACTATTATGAATCGTTTATAATATATATGAACGGGTCCTTTCAGTTGGTATCAGAGCGGTGGTCTTAGCGAACCAGGTCTGCATTACTGTGTCTAACTGATAGTGGTTAGGATGCATTAGTGAGCATGGACTTCGACCGTGTCTGCATGTCAAAATTTTTGCTTATCATTTTTGTCGGAATTGCGTGCTTATCATTCTTAGTCTAGACACGTCTTACTGCATTGATTGCATAAATAGTGTATAGACAAAATTCATATCTTAGCGTATCTGCTAATCCATATCTTAGCGTATCTGTTACTGTAAACTTTGCCTGACATATCACGTAAATTCCTCCGTAATTTATGGGATTTTGGTATTATATATACATATGTAAATTATGTATTGAAGAATACCAAATCTAAATTCTACAATCTATTTCATACCAAAAATTCTTTCCCTGATCATACAAGATGGATCCCTCAACCAGTTCGAGTTCCTCGGATTCCGACAGCTATGCCGATATGGATTTCCACATGAGCTCCGAAAGCAGCGTGACCGGAATGGATCAACCAATTAGCCATCATCTATTCTGGATGAATTGGGGATGGGTTCGTAATCTACTTAACCATTGGAGACAAGAAGAAGGTGATCCCTTTCATCCACCACATTGCCCTCTTGGCAATGAACCTGAAGCACTTACCGGCGAACCTGTCCGAAACACCATTTTCTCTCTCATTTCCAGAGTATCTCGTCATGATTATATACTATACCAAATTCTAGATCTTATTTATCCGCTCTCCGAACCGACAATCACCCCGGTGTAATAGAAGAAGTCAAGGAGCTTCGCGCTCGGGTAGTGGCTTTGGAGAATATGGTGCAAAGGTTACAAACACCAGCAGCAGCACCAGCAGCATAACTAGTACCACCATCAACAACATCAACAGTACCATTACCACCACCAACAACAACCGCATCGCAAACCTCAACTTCACAATCTGTCCCACGAGCATCGACGTCATACGCCATGTAGATACCAAGGAATACCACAATGATGAAGTATTGATTCATAACTTCATTGGAGAAACATTCTACGGCGATTATGTAATTTCTAAAGTTTAGAAATTATCTATCCTAGCCTTAACCATAAATCAAATGAGTTTAATTTAATATTAACTCATTAAATCAATATTACATCTGAAGAAATATACACATATATATTTCCATAAAGACTGTAATAAAATTCTTTTGTACAAAATATTAATTGTGAAATTTTTTTAACGGGTAGGTAATACCCAAGAGATATATAAATTCACAATTAATATGTTACATTCTTCGAATCTGATTCAGCAAATCATCCATTATACTCCCTATTTTCACAACAATATACATTCTATTATAGAAATCAACACAACCATACTCATTCAAAATCTAATTACATATTCTAATTTTGAAATCTCATAATTCGATTCAAGATATAACAGAAATCATCACTCTTAGATTCCTACATCTTTCAAAACTATACTTTGACTTCAAAACTGTCCTAGAACCTCATTTCTATTCATGGAACTCACAAAAATATTTGTATCATTCAAAATCTTAGAACATCATATGTATATTAACAATTACAATATGTGTTCAAACACTTCAAAATTATTAAATACATGCGAGATGATGATCCAACCACACATTACCCACTGCCATGCACCTGAAAAGCTCTCGAAACTAAAGTTATAGTTTAACACGTATCCGTGTCAGATCCTTTGATATTTATTACCAAATATAATTTTTCAATCTCTTTCCAAAATAGACAGTTTTGTCATAGCTTCAACAAATCATCTTCATTTGTTTATACGAATAAACCTTATTATAACAATTTCCCCTTCATCATTGTTACCGGGGAACCTTTCATATCTCGCCACATTAGCAGTAAACTTATCAACAACTTCATTAACCTTCGACTTAAGCCTCTCCGAAAAGCCACTATACTTATTCATTAAAACCCCATCATGTACTCACCTACATCCTGTAACAATAATTATCACACCAACTACTGGGAATTAGCAATCAGTATTTTGAATTTCACGATAATTTTACGTCAAAAGTTATATGTATACATATAACGTCTATCTCCTAGACTTACATACTTCGAATGTGAATTTTCTGAAAAACATCCCAAACTATGAACTAGTTCTCCGAAATTGAAAAAATGCTGATGAAGCAGCAAAAACTGTAAACGACTTTAACAGTCAAAAGTTTGATGATAAAGAATAGTATGGTGGTAAAGCTGAGAAAAAGAGAAGGTTTGAAACTGGAAAACGGATTGAGCAGACCATGAAGGAGGCTGTGGACAAATCACAAAGACTAAACCTGCCTTCAAAGGATCCAAATGATTCAGTGTCTACTGAAATAGTTAGCAAACACCTTACTTCTTATTCTAAACCTTCACAGACAAATCTTCTTCATCATCCATCTATGTTAAGAATTCTAAGATATTATCGTATATTTTATTATAAATATCTTCGATATTCCTGAAGATATTTTCACAACTATTCTTATCTGAAATCTTTTATCTCTTCGCAATATCTGCGTTACAACATAAAAAGAAACTGTGTTAGTTTCGAAATTCTAAAAAAAAATTTGAATTTAAAATAGGAATATTCTTGAAGAAGTGTTGGGAGCTGAAGCATGAGTTAGTATAATATAATGACACTTGATCAACGTGATTATATTACAGTAATTCATGCTGAGTTTCTAAATGGAACATGATGATTCACAGATTATAACGTCATCATGTGCTATGTTACACGACTCTTGTATTCTCTTTGATCTCTAAATATCAAGAAAATATTTCTTGATGATTCGGCCTTTTCCGAGGTATTCTGGTAATTTGACAAGTCAAGATCGTGCCATTACAATTTTCTTCCTAGAACAATAACAATGTTCATTCTGAAATTTATATCTGCAAATTCTGGACTATTACAAGCGTTGCTTAATCGCAAGAAGAAGAAATGAAAGGACAAAGCTCCGAACTAGAAATGAGAGTATAAATCATAGCAAATAGAAGAGAGCATTAACTGTGGATGACAATGATTATAGAAGAAGCAAGGACTTTGAAATATAAGGGAAGATATAAAACCCAACAACAACCCAGAAATCACAAACCGTATATATCAATGCATATAGCAATATAAAGACACGGGAGAACTAAAAATACTATAAAACCAAGAGTATAGTAGAAGTAAATAGATTCTTCCGGAGGCAGATGAAAAAGAGGAGCGACAGATATGAAAGTGAGGAGTATATCAAGAATCAGCACTGGATGAAGCATATTGACAAATACTTTAAAATATGAGTTGAGAAGGTGTGAGTTGTAAGAAAACAAATGAGGTGGATTTATAGTGAAATATCCGACAGAGAAATCAAAATGGATTATCGCATTAATTCGAAGAGGATCATAATTTCCTTAATCGCCGAATAATCAAATCCAATATAGATTACAAAGATTTTCATTTCGGAGATCAATCGTGATGACGTCAAAAGATACGACGAATCACTATTATCTTATTTCATTCATTTATGATAACTTCACTCACACGCTTCGAGTAATCGAATTATTTTATCCATTCTTCTTGAACATGATAAAACTCTATAATCATTATAATAACATTCTCATTGTTAGTCATGATGACCTCTATCAAATTTCGGGGACGAAATTTCTTTAACGGGTAGGTACTGTGACGACCCGGAAATTTCTGACCAAATTTAAACTTTAATCTTTATATTATTCCGACCTGATAAGCAAAGTTTGTTAAGTTAAATCTCAAGGATTTTAAACTATGTTTATACATTCATTTAAACCTCGACCAAATTCCAATGATTCACGAACCATTAAATGAACATATATGAATATGTATGTATATGTGTATATGTTATAAATTGAAAATGTCAACAAAGTATTTAAATGTATAATGCTTTATATGAACGTATTTGTTTCAATATGATTATTGACGAAATTAAAAAAAATATATATTAAATGATTGAATTATCAGAAACATTGAATTATGATTACAAGTCTCTGTTGAGAGGTCCACTATGATTTGAGAAAATCTATTCCTCTTAACGATATTCGGAATAATTTGTAAAGCTATTTATAAATAAAAATAAAAAGTGTCATTTACGAAAGTTAGACAAAAGCTAGTGGAAAATTGGTTTCCATAACATTCTATTAATCTATTTTCAAACGTACAAAAACATTTTCAGTTTAAAAAGAACTTTATTATTAAAACGTATATAACTTTTATAAATATCTAGAATCACTTTTGACAACTCATTACTTAACCAGTATAATAAATATAACGATATTTATATTTTATTTCATTAAATATATATAACGATTTAAATTAATATTATATATATTTATACGCGTATTATACATATATAGTTTTTATACTTTTACTATACTTTAACTTTACTTTTACTTTACTTTTACTTTACTTTAACTTTAATAATTCACTTTAATAATTCATACTTTAATAATTCACTTTAATAATTCATACTTTAATAATTCACTTTAATAATTCAAAAATCTATTATAAATAGAATTCAATAGGTTTCATTATTTCATAGAAACTTGAAAATATATTTCTCTAAACTCTCTCAATCGATTTACAAATATATATATATATATATATATATATATATATATATATATATATATATATATATATATATATATATATTTGCTCTGTATTATTTCAAGATATTATTAGTATACATAAAATATTACGACGGAGTGATGTCCGAGTGATTTCAAAATAGTTTTTTTGAATGAGTCGAAGCTAAGGAAATTATGGGTTATAGCTATGGAGGTGATGGGTATGGTTCATGGGTATGCTCGTGAGGTCAATCTAGTGTTTATCATCTCCGTTGCGTCTACGTACTGTCCTGCAATATTGAATCTCAATATTGATACGTGAGCACTCATAACTTAACTTTTATATATCAATAGTGTATCCCTGACTAGTGCTCGAGTATATAGGATTATGCATGCTTGTACATTCGATATTGTCCTTAGATAGGTTTGTTGAATCCTGAATTAGATACATATGCTACTGAGATAGGGTATATGATATGCATGTCATTGGAAAGCTAGCGAAAAATTAAGAACTTTTCATTTAGATATCGAATGGTTTCGATGAACGGATTAGAAGTTATAGTCAACTGAATTTTAGTATTATTGTTAAAATGATTATTATTACTATCGTCGTTATTATTTTAATAAAAATATCAGTGTTATTATAAAATATCATTATTACTATTATGTTAGTATTATCATTTTATCATAATACCATTTTTAGTAAATATAAATATTGTTATAGAATAATAATAATTATTATTACAAAATAATACAACTTTTACTTATTATTATTATGATCAATATTATTTTATCAAATAAATAGGGGATACAAAGATATTTTTCACCACGCGTAATATAATTACATTAATAATACTTACCACTATAGTTTTACGATATTAAGTGAACTTTATAAATTTTACTACTTAAGATATATAAAAGTATATTTTATTATATATAAACGTTAATATAAATTTTTATTAATAAATGACTTTTATTATTATAAAATCTAATAAATATATTTAAATATATAAAACGACTATAGTTAAGTTATATAATAAACACGTATAAATTTTAGAAGTCATTTTGAGTCAAGTTGACTTTTGTTGACTTTTGCATATTAGTCTCGAGCATTAGGATTGTGGTACACTATGACTTGACCAAAAATTGTTAGACAAATATTGACCAACATATAAATATATATAATTAATATAGGTTCGTGAATCTGAGGCCAACCTTGCACTTGTTAAATGACGTTATATGTATTTTTACTACGAAATACAGTATGGTGAGTTTCATTTGCTCCCTTTTATATATATTTTTGGGACTGAGAATACATGCGCTGTTTTTATAAATATTTTACGAAATAGGAACAAGTACTAAAACTAATTCTACGTGGGTTTAAACCAGAAATATACCCTTAGCTTGGTAACATTAAACTAATTGTCTATGTACGGTAGGCGCGAATCCTAAAGATAGATCTATTGGGCCATTCAAACCCCATCCTGACTATGGGATGCTTTAGTACTTCGAGGTTATTTTAAACACACCTGATCTGGTGTACTTCAGAGGGTAAAACATGAACGTTAAGGCTTGTTACCGGGTGCCTACAACTTATAGAATACTTTTATACACTTGCGAGTGTACATATATTTATAAACGAAAATCTTGTGGTCTATTAATATATTGAAATGATTGTTATGATAAACCTATGAACTCACCAACCTTTTGGTTGACACTTTAAAGCATGTTTATTCTCAGGTATTAAAGAAATCTTCCGCTGTACATTAGCTCATTTTAAGGATATTACTTGGAGTCATTCATGGCATATTTTGAAAGACGTTGCATTCGAGTCATTGAGTTCATCAAGATTATTATTATGTCAATTATAGTTGGATGTATTATCAAATGGTGTGCATGCCGTCAACTTTCGTTGTAAAGAAAGTTTGTCTTTTAAAAACGAATGCAATGTTTGTAAAATGTATCATATAGAGGTCAAATACCTCGCGATGTAATCAACTATTATGAATCGTTTATAATATATATGAACGGGTCCTTTCAACAACACTTATAGGCAGTGTACCTAATCGTACAGTAGTGTAGTTTTTAGTAAGTCCGGTTCGTTCTGTGATGACCCGGAGATTTCCGACCAAATTTAAACTTAATCTTTATATGATTTCGACACGATAAGCAAAGTCTGTTAGGTCGAGTCTCAAAAATTTTGAACTGTTTCATATGTTCAATTAACCTTCGACCATTCCCGACGATTCACGAACAACTATTTTGTGAGTAGATATGTATATAAATATAAATAAATATATGTACATAATAAATGTTATTAATCGTTGTATGAAATTATTATTATAAATAAATATGTAAAATAATATACAACTTAATTTTTAGAAATAAGTATGAATAATGAGATATGTAATAATAAATTTTTTTTTTTGTTTTGTTAAAATAAATTTACATACATAAGTTATATTGAACATATATATATATATATATATATATATATATATATATATATATATATATATATATATATATATATATATATATATATATATATATATATTTTGAATTCATTTAGTAAATGATAGTAGCACTCGTTCACCATTTGATGGTTATTTGAGCAAGCTAAATTTCGAACTTATATTATTTTAAAAATAAACGGTGATTCGAAAATGAGTTCTATAAATTTTAGGCTTACTAAAAATGTATTTAGGACCTAGTTATTTAATTTTATCACTTTTTATATTTTACCCATAAATGAGAGGGACAGTTGATGTTATTTTTATTTATTAAATTAATGATTAAATTTTATACCATAATATAGTTAATTTAAAAATATGAGATTTTTTTCTGAACATTTTATTCCGCCACTGATGAACAACGGACCACGAAATAATATCCGTTAAAAATTGTCGGTACAAAGGACAAACATGAGGCTGCTAAATCCCAAGTTCAAATTAGAATCATATTATAATTATAATGTAATGATATATTATGCTATATATATAAAGTGAAATATAATATATGATAAAATCAACCACTATCTCATTCTAGACATGTATACATGCATCTGCACTGAATGAAACTCAATCACAAACACACTATCTTTCTGTTTCTTGTTTGATATACACAAACAACCCTTAAACTACAAATGATCAACGGAATTCTTGTTTTCTGATTCTATTTTATCGATCATCAACTAAGCATCATTTAGCCACCTTCTTGATAACCCACCATCAACAACTTCGCAAGATCATCAACCATAATCATCGAACAAAACCATCACAACTCCACCATTTGATCACTGCTACTTCCCTTTTCGGTTTACTGTACACCACCCCAAAAACCACATACACTCTCTTACAATTCTACTACTACTCACTGTCTTAGTTCGAACGACAACCACCATGATAACCACCATCGATCCCTCTTAATATCTCTTTCTATTTTGTTGTGGCACCAACAAGACATAAACCACCATTATTTTTTTTCTTTGTTTTCCATAACCATCGACACCATCAAACCCACTACCCTCCTCCTCAACCATCACCATCTCTTCTCTCTCTCTCCCTCTCCTCTTGTCAAATGATAAAACCCAGCGAAGGCTGCTTTTGCTACTCGACTGTTTTTCTGATGGCCGAAATAAGTCACCAAGAAAATCTACAAACCATCTTTGGTTTATAAAACCACCACCTTTCACACCTCAATCCCATGATTCATATCACCATTAAATTATTGTTACCTTTTTCGTTGAACCAAGAACACCTTCCACCACTCAATCCACCATCGAGCTCCAACCTCTCCATCACCAGGACAAACAACCGGTAATACCCATCTCACTATCCCCACTCTCTCTCATTCTCTCCTCTCTCTCTTACATTTATATAACTCGTTAAAAAAATTCTTTGCTTCAAATCATCATCGGACACCTATGACAACTACTATGTTTCTGTTACAGTTGTAACCGTGTCCCCAAAACCACCCAAAACCGTCACCACAAATTGCTGCTACTAGTTTATGTTTTGACCCACAACACAAACCCACTTGATTAAAACCCAACTCTTGGAACACTCCTTTATAACTATAGTTTACAGCCGTAAACCATACTACATAACCCATCATCACCTCACCCACTTAGCTTATGTTGCTTATTTCTTTTCTGTGATGATAATGAACCTTGGAGGACAGCTGTAACATTCGATCCACTTGTTATATGGTTGAATGTGATTATTATTGTTACTTTATAAAAAGTTACAACCGACACCACTAGTTCCCTTTTAATTATAAAGCCTAAAAAGATGATAGTGGAAGATGAGGTAATATTGGTGAGGAGTGAGGATTGCATACGTTATTTTTTTTTTATTTTAGTTCCGGTCGAACTTGTGGGGGATCAAAACATGTCAGACTATTAATGGAGTTTATTAAATTGGGCCACGAAATTTAGATTGATATTGGGCCTGTAACAAACCCATACCTTTAAATAGGCTTAGTTAAGTGTTGGACCAAGCCATGTAAGGTTTACGGACTAGGAGCTGAAAACATAATCAACGGGTGTTTTGAATACATTTATGTATTATTATTTATTCGCTGGTAATTAATCTGTTATGATTAAGAGGGGAAAACTATAATGATGATGATTATTAGGATAGTGATATTAAACGATTAAGACGCTTGATTAGATTTATGGAAAGAGACGTAGGGTGGGGTTAGTTAAATAATTGGGACGTTTCCTTATATTTAATAAGATTGAGATGTGGGACAATGATAAGATTATGGCAGACAAAAGAAAATTTGAGTAACGAATTTGATTATATTTGTGGGATGATATGTATGGTGGAGCCTTTAAGAAGAAAACGAATCCTAGATGGATATAGTAACCGAACTACCCTATTCCATTTTCTATTGATCTGACCAATTACTCATGTTCTATTCTCAGTAGGCCGTGAACTTATATTATATATTGGGACAAGGGTTTATCTTGGTTAAGTGGGCTTACAAACTGGTTCTTGTTGGACTTGTCATTTAATAATAAATGAGTCGAGAAGTTTAGGTAATAAGGAGATAAGATGATGATGTTAAGAAAAAGAATGGGAAACAGAAATAAAACGGGTTATAGAAATATGGAGTGATGATAATTTTGTGAAAACAAGTTAGACTAGGTGGTTCGGAGTGGTGTTTGGTGAACGAGAGGTCAAAGGTTCAAGCCAGGGCTGCGACATTATTTTGGAAGCCAATTTTTTTATGGTAGTATACTTATTATTATTATTATTATTATTATTATTATTATTATTATTATTATTATTATTATTATTATTATTATTATTATTATAGGGATTAACAAATAACATTTTGTTATTAATAGTATTATCATTAACCGTTATTAATATTATCATTACAAACAATTTTTATTATTAGTACTATCTTTATCGTTAATATTAAAATTATCATTATTATTATTATTAGAATTATTATAATTCTTATCATAATTAATATTATTTTAATCATTGTTATTATTACTATTAATATATCAAATGAAGATTTTCTATATAAAAATATATTTATCACATAAAACCTAATCATATTAATACTTTTGTAATAAATGTTAATTATCCACATAAAGATAAATATATCTAATTAAGTTATTAATAAAACACATGATATAAAATAATAAATAAAATCACTAATAATATATATATTTGTTCGACTACCATTACATGTATTAATATACATGATTCAATAATAGGTTCGTGAATCCGAGGCCAACCTTACACTTGTTCAAATGATGTTATATGTATTTTTACTACGAAATACAGTATGGTGAGTTTCATTATTCCCTTTTTATATACATTTTTGGGCTGAGAATACATGCAAATGCTTTATTAACTGTTTTACAATATTTATATGCGTGAGTTTCATTTGCTCCCTTTTTACTCATTATATTTTTGGGCTGAGAATACATGCAAATGCTTTATTAACTGTTTTTACAATATTTATATGCGTGAGTTTCATTTGCCCTTTTTCTCTCTTTACATTTTTGGGCTGAGAATACATGCAAATGCTTTATTAACTATTTTACCATATTTACATGCGTGAGTTTCATTAATCCCTTTTTAAATGCTTTCGCAATATATATTTTGGGACTGAGAATACATGCGTTGCTTTTATAAATGTTTTACGAAATAGACAGAAGTAATCGAAACTGCATTATATGGTTGAATGATCGAAATCGAATATGCCCCTTTTTATTAAGTCTGGTAATCTAAGAATTAGGGAACATACACCCTAATTGACGCGAACTGTAAAGATATATCTATCGGGCCCAACAAGCCCCATCCAAAGTACCGGATGCTTTAGTACTTCGAAATTTTTATCATGTCCGAAGGAGAATCCCGGAATGATGGGGATATTCTTATATGCATATTGTGAATGTCGGTTACCAGGTGCTCAATCCATATGAATGATATTTTTGTCTCTATGTACGGAACGTATGTTTATGAGAGATGGAAATATGAAATCTTGTGGTCTATTAAAATTATGAAATAATTATTTATGTTAAACTAATGAACTCACCAACCTTTTGGTTGACACTTGAAAGCATGTTTATTCTCAGGTATGAAAGAAATCTTCCGCTGTGCATTTGCTCATTTTAGATATACTACTTGGAGTCATTCATGACATATTTCAAAAGACTTTGCATTCGAGTCATCGAGTTCATCAAGATCATTATTAAATTAATTATAATTGAATGTATTATGAAATGGTATGCATGTCGTCAATTTTCAATGAAATGAAAGTTTTTCTTTTAAAACGAATGCAATGTTTGTAAAATGTATCATATAGAGGTCAAGTACCTCGCGATGTAACTAACTATTGTGAATCGTTTGTAATCGATGTGGACTTTGTCCGGATGGATTAGGACGGGTCCTTTCAGTTGGTATCAGAACGGTGGTCTTAGCGAACCAGGTCTGCATTAGTGTGTCTAACTGATAAGTCGTTAGGATGCATTAGTGAGTCTGGACTTCGGCCTAGTAGTTGTTAGGTTATATTAATAAGTCTGGACTTGAATCGTGTCTGCATGTCAAAAGTTTTGCTTATCATTTCGTGTCAAAAATCATCCGCTTATCATCCTTAGGAAATTACTTTCTTATCATTCTTAATCTAGACATATCTTACTGCCTGGATTGCATGATTAGTGTATAGACAAAAATTCATATCTTAGCGTATCTCCTAATTCATATCTTAGCGTATCAGTTACTGTAAACTTTGCCTTACATATTCCGTAAATTCCCCCGTAACTTATGGGATTTTAGTATTATATATGCATATGTAAATTATGTATTGTAGGGTACTAATCTACATCCTATAATCTATTTCTTGTCAAAAATCCTTCATCTAATCGTACAAAATGAATCTCTCAACCAATTCGAATTCCTTGGCTTCCGACAGCTATTCCGATATGGAGTTTCAACTAAGCTCTGAAAGCAGAATCACCAGAATGAATCAACTAATTCATTTGATGGGTTCGTAGTCTACTTAATCATTGGAGACAAGAAGAAGGTGATCCTTCCGTCAACAGAATTCACCTCTTGGCGAAGAACCTGAAACACTTACCGGTGAACCTATTCGAAACACTATTTTCAGCCTCATTTCCAGAGTATCTCGAAACGATTATATTCTATCCACAATTCTAAACCTTATTCATCCACTCGTTCTGACCGGCAATCATCCCGGAACCATAGAAGAAGTCAACGAGCTTCGCGCTCGAGTAATCAATTTGGAAAATGTAGTGCAAAATGTACCAGCTTAAGTAATATCATCGGCACCGACAGTACCATCAGTAACAGCACCAGTACCATCAACAATCCATGCCTCAATATCTCATTCTGTACCTCGAGTATAATCATCATTCTACATATCGTTCTACATCGATTATCTTCGTTCTTCATGACAATTAAGTAATCTCTAAATGTTTTAGAGATTATGTATTCTATTTCTAACGGTAAACTAAATGAGTTTAATATCATATTAACTCAATGAATCCATGATTACATCTGAAGAAAATATATATATATATATATATTTTCATAAAAATTGTAATTAAAAATTTTTGCATACAAACTGTTAATGGTGAAAATATTTTAACAGGTAGGTAATACCCGAGGAGTATTTAGATCTCACATTAATAGGTTACACTGTACATTCTTTGAAGCTAATTCAACGGTCAGTTATTATCCTACTTACATCCACCGATATACGAATCTGATTCACCACAGAATAACCATATCCATCCAATTTCATATTTGGATTTTGATTTATCAAAAATCAAGTGGCATAATGAAGGAAACATTTGACAAAATAAAATTTGTTAGAAACAAACAAATTAACTATGAGAGATTTTGTTAAGAATCCACGCTAACTGTTCCGAGCTAATTGTTCCCAGCTAATTAATTACACTTTATTTATCGCAATTTAATAATCGCAATTTACATTCTCACAATTTTATTTATCGTCATTTAATTTCTATATTTATTTTATGCACTTTAAATATCGGGTCACGATACGTATTAATTAATTCGAATATTATATATTAAACTATATATGAATTATTGAATTGCTAACTGTGGACTATCAACTGAGGACTACCAACATTGGACAATTAAAATGAATTAAAATATTGATTATAACATATGAAACTAAACAATTCTTTAAGTTTGCCACTTGATTTCATCTTAAATCTCATTGTATCTCGACAATTACAATATGCATTCAAACCTTTCATGATTCTTGAAAACACCTCAATCAATAGGATGAATCAACTGCACTTCATCTACGGAAGGAAAAATTTATGCATATAGTTATGCACCTGAGAAACTCTCGACAATTGAGTAAAAGTTTAACACGTAGCCGCATTAGATCCTTTGGGACTTATTAGCAAAAATAACTTTGCGATCCCTTTTCAAAGTAGCCAATTTTGTCACAGCTCCAGCAAATCAGCTTCGACCTTTCATTTGAAGTAGCTTTACTATAATCCAGATATATACAATTACCCTTTTGATACCGGAGAATTCTTTTATATTCCACCATACTACCAGCAGACATACCAGCAACTTCGTTGCTTCTTGACTTGAATCTCTCTGACAAATCATTATATTTGTTCATTGAAACCCTATCATATAATCATTCGCATCTTGTAACGAGAACTACCATACCAATTACCGGGAATCAGCAATCAGTACTTTGAAAACTCACAGCATATCTACATCAACAGTTATATGTATGACATTTATCTCTTAGAATTATGATCTCTCATTCTGAAATTCTGAAAAGCACTCAGTCACAAATCAATACTATAAATGTTGAAAAAGTTGAATGAAGCAGCAGAAACCATAGACAACCGTAAATGAAATTAATCATCGAAAGTTTGATGATAAACAATAGTATGTTGGAAAAGCTCAGAAAAGTTGAAACTGGAAAACGGATTGAGCTAACCACGAAGGAGAACAAGGACAAATACAAGGACCATACCATATATTCAAAGAATCCAGGTAATTCTGGATCCGATGAAACCTGCAACGAATATCTTGCTCCGTACTCATGTTAAAATCTTGCGGAAAATCTTCCTCATCAATCATCGAACTTAGAAATTCCAAAATATCATCATAAATACCTTCGATATTTCTGAAGATATTTTCATAAATATTCTCGTCCGAAATTATTTATCTCTTCATGCTATCTATATTACATCATAAAGGAAACTACTTTAGTTTCTAAATTTCTTTAAAAATTCGAGTTTAAATTATGAATGTTTTTGAAGTAGTGTTGAGAACTGATGCACGAGTTAGTATAATATAATGACACTTGATCAACGTGATTATATTACAGTAAGTCATGCTGAGTTTCTAATGGGACGTGATGATTCACAGATCATAACGTCATCATGTGCCATGTTACATAACTCTTTCATTCTACTCAACTCATGAACAAATCAAGAAAATGTATTCTTGATGGTTCTATCTTCCGTGATGTTGATAAATTTGAAAATCAAATCGTGCTATCACATTCCTTCCTGCTTAGAACATTATAATCATTCGAAACTCTATATCTACAAATTCTGGACCATTATTCGCTTGACTTGAAGTCGGGAAGAGAAAACAAAAGCATAGAGATTTGAAATTTAAGGGAGAATATAAATCCCGATAGCAACACATAAATTACAAACCGTATATATCAATGTTTATAGCAACATAAATACACGGGAGAATTAAAAACATTATAATCCCAAGGGCGAAGTAGAAGAAAGCAGATTCCTCTGGTGGAAGTTGGAAAAGGAGAATGATTGTTGTGATAGTAAGGATGAGGACAAGGATCAGAACTGGATTAAATATTTTCAGAATCTTTTGGATGTATGGAACAAGAAGGAAAGTATAGGAATGGTGAGAATTAAGGGAACGGAAGAGTTTAATTTATAATGGAAATATCAGACAGAGTAATCGAAGCAGATCACCGTATTTAATTAGAAAGATCTTAATTTCCTCATTCGCCGAAGAATCAAATCTTTTAGATTTCGAAGATTTTCTTTAAATCCCTTGAATTCCGGAATTCAACCCCGACTCTGCCAAAAGTTAAGACGAATCTTTATTTTTCCTATTTCAATCTTTCGCGATAGCTTCATTCATACGCTTCGATTAATCGAATCATTTTATCCATATTATTCAATAATGAAAAAACTCTATTTATCAGCTCATATTCGTCAGGAAAACATATTTATTGTTAGCCATGATGACCTCACCCAAATTTCGGGATGAAATTTCTTTAACGGGTAGGTACTGTGATGACCCGGAGATTTCCAACCAAATTTAAACTTAATCTTTATATGATTTCGACACGATAAGCAAAGTCTGTTAGGTCGAGTCTCAAAAATTTTGAACTGTTTCATATGTTCAATTAACCTTCGACCATTCTAGACGATTCACGAACAACTATTTTGTGAGTAGATATGTATATAAATATAAATAAATATATGTACATAATAAATGTTATTAATCGTTGTATGAAATTATTATTATAAATAAATATGTAAAATAATATACAACTTAATTTTTAGAAATAAGTATGAATAATGAGACATGTAATAATAAATTTTTTTTTTTTTTGTTTTGTTAAAATAAATTTACATACATAAGTTATATTGAACATATATATATATATATATATATATATATATATATATATATATATATATATATATATATATATTGAATTCATTTTGTAAATGATAGTAGCACTCGTTCACCATTTGATGGTTATTTGAGCAAGCTAAATTTCGAACTTATATTATTTTAAAAATAAACGGTGATCCGAAAATGAGTTCTATAAATTTTAGGCTTACTAAAAATGTATTTAGGACCTAGTTATTTAATTTTATCACTTTTTATATTTTACCCATAAATGAAAGGGACAGTTGATGTTATTTTTATTTATTAAATTAATGATTGAATTTTATACCATAATATAGTTAATTTAAAAATATGAGATTTTTTTCTAAACATTTTATTCCGCCACTGATGAACAACGGACCACGAAATAATATCCGTTAAAAATTGTCGGTACAAAGGACAAACATGAGGCTGCTAAATCCCACGTTCAAATTAGAATCATATTATAATTATAATGTAATGATATATTATGCTATATATATAAAGTGAAATATAATATATGATAAAATCAACCACTATCTCATTCTAGACATGTATACATGCATCTGCACTGAATGAAACTCAATCACAAACAGACTATCTTTCTGTTTCTTGTTTGATATACACAAATAACCCTTAAACTACAAATGATCAACGGGATTCTTGTTTTCTGATTCTATTTTATCGATCATCAACTAAGCATCATTTAGCCACCTTCTTGATAACCCACCATCAACAACTTCGCAAGATCATCAACCATAATCATCGAACAAAACCATCACAACTCCACCATTTGATCACTGCTACTTCCCTTTTCGGTTTACTGTACACCACCCCAAAAACCACATACACTCTCTTACAATTCTACTGCTACTCACTGTCTTAGTTCGAACGACAACCACCATGATAACCACCATCGATCCCTCTTAATATCTCTTTCTATTTCGTTGTAGCACCAACAAGACATAAACCACCATTATTTTTTTTATTTGTTTTCCATAACCATCGACACCATCAAACCCACTACCCTCCTCCACAACCATCACCATCTCTTCTCTCTCTCCCTCTCCTCTTGTCAAATGATAAAACCCAGCGAAGGCTGCTTTTGCTACTCGACTGTTTTTCTGATGGCCGAAACAAGTCACCAAGAAAATCTACAAACCATCTTTGGTTTATAAAACCACCACCTTTCACACCTCAATCCCATGATTCATATCACCATTAAATTATTGTTACCTTTTTCGTTGAACCAAGAACACCTTCCACCACTCAATCCACCATCGAGCTCCAACCTCTCCATCACCAGGACAAACAACCGGTAATACCCATCTCACTATCCCCACTCTCTCTCATTCTCTCCTCTCTCTCTTACATTTATATAACTCGTTAAAAATATTCTTTGCTTCAAATCATCATCGGACACCTATGACAACTACTATGTTTCTGTTACAGTTGTAACCGTGTCCCCAAAACCACCCAAAACCGTCACCACAAATCGCTGCTACTAGTTTATGTTTTGACCCACAACACAAACCCACTTGATTAAAACCCAACTCTTGGAACACTCCTTTATAACTATAGTTTACAGCCGTAAACCATACTACATAACCCATCATCACCTCACCCACTTAGCTTATGTTTCTTATTTCTTTTCTGTGATGATAATGAACCTTGGAGGACAGCTGTAACATTCGATCCACTTGTTATATGGTTGAATGTGATTATTATTGTTACTTTATAGAAAGTTACAACCGACACCACTAGTTCCCTTTTAATTATAAAGCCTAAAAAGATGATAGTGGAAGATGAGGTAATATTGGTGAGGAGTGAGGATTGCATACGTTATTTTTTTTTTATTTTAGTTCCGGTCGAACTTGTGGGGGATCAAAACATGTCAGACTATTAATGGAGTTTATTAAATTGGGCCACGAAATTTAGATTGATATTGGGCCTGTAACAAACCCAAACCTTTAAATAGGCTTAGTTAAGTGTTGGACCAAGCCATGTAAGGTTTACGGACTAGGAGCTGAAAACATAATCAACGGGTGTTTTGAATACATTTATGTATTATTATTTATCCGCTGGTAATTAATCTGTTATGATTAAGAGGGGAAAACGATAATGATGATGATTATTAGGATAGTGATATTAAACGATTAAGACGTTTGATTAGATTTATGGAAAGAGACGTAGGGTGGGGTTAGTTAAACAATTGGGACGTTTCCTTATATTTAATAAGATTGAGATGTGGGACAATGATAAGATTATGGCAGACAAAAGAAAATTTGAGTAACGAATTTGATTATATTTGTGGGATGATATGTATGGTGGAGCCTTTAAGAAGAAAATGAATCCTAGATGGATATAGTAACCGAACTACCCTATTCCATTTTCTATTGATCTGACCAATTACTCATGTTCTATTATCAGTAGGCCGTGAACTTATATTATATATTGGGACAAGGGTTTATCTTGGTTAAGTGGGCTTACAAACTGGTTCTTGTTGGACTTGTCATTTAATAATAAATGAGTCGAGAAGTTTAGGTAATAAGGAGATAAGATGATGATGTTAAGAAAAAGAATGGGAAACAGAAATAAAACGGGTTATAGAAATATGGAGTGATGATAATTTTGTGAAAACAAGTTAGACTAGGTAGTTAGGAGTGGTGTTTGGTGAACGAGAGGTCAAAGGTTCAAGCCAGGGCTGCGACATTATTTTGGAAGCCATTTTTTTAAGGTAGTATACTTATTATTATTATTATTATTATTATTATTATTATTATTATTATTATTATTATTATTATTATAGGGATTAACAAATAACATTTTGTTATTAATAGTATTATCATTAACCGTTATTAATATTATCATTACAAACAATTTTTATTATTAGTACTATCTTTATCGTTAATATTAAAATTATCATTATTATTATTATTAGAATTATTATAATTCTTATCATAATTAATATTATTTTAATCATTGTTATTATTACTATTAATATATCAAATGAAGATTTTCTATATAAAAATATATTTATGACATAAAACCTAATTATATTAATACTTTTGTAATAAATGTTAATTATCCACATAAAGATAAATATATCTAATTAAGTTATTAATAAAACACATGATATAAAATAACAAATAAAATCACTAATAATATATATATTTGTTCGACTACCATTACATGTATTAATATACATGATTCAATAATAGGTTCGTGAATCCGAGGCCAACCTTACACTTGTTCAAATGATGTTATATGTATTTTTACTACGAAATACAGTATGGTGAGTTTCATTATTCCCTTTCTATATACATTTTGGGCTGAGAATACATGCAAATGCTTTATTAACTGTTTTACAATATTTATATGCGTGAGTTTCATTTGCTCCCTTTTTACTCATTACATTTTTGGGTTGAGAATACATGCAAATGCTTTATTAACTGTTTTTACAATATTTATATGCGTGAGTTTCATTTGCCCTTTTTCTCTCTTTACATTTTTGGGCTGAGAATACATGCAAATGCTTTATTAACTATTTTACCATATTTACATGCGTGAGTTTCATTAATCCCTTTTTAAATGCTTTCGCAATATATATTTTGGGACTGAGAATACATGCGTTGCTTTTATAAATGTTTTACGAAATAGACACAAGTAATCGAAACTGCATTATATGGTTGAATGATCGAAATCGAATATGCCCCTTTTTATTAAGTCTGGTAATCTAAGAATTAGGGAACAGACACCCTAATTGACGCGAACTCTAAAGATAGATCTATCGGGCCCAACAAGCCCCATCCAAAGTACCGGATGCTTTAGTACTTCGAAATTTATATCATGTCCGAAGGAGGATCCCGGAATGATGGGGATATTCTTATATGCATATTGTGAATGTCGGTTACCAGGTGTTCAATCCATATGAATGATATTTTTGTCTCTATGCACGGGACGTATGTTTATGAGAGATGGAAATATGAAATCTTGTGGTCTATTAAAATTATGAAATAATTATTTATGTTAAACTAATGAACTCACCAACCTTTTGGTTGACACTTGAAAGCATGTTTATTCTCAGGTATGAAAGAAATCTTCCGCTGTGCATTTGCTCATTTTAGAGATACTACTTGGAGTCATTCATGACATATTTCAAAAGACTTTGCATTCGAGTCATCGAGTTCATCAAGATCATTATTAAGTTAATTATAATTGAATGTATTATGAAATGGTATGCATGTCGTCAATTTTCAATGAAATGAAAGTTTTTCTTTTAAAACGAATGCAATGTTTGTAAAATGTATCATATAGAGGTCAAGTACCTCGCGATGTAACTAACTATTGTGAATCGTTTGTAATCGATGTGGACTTTGTCCGGATGGATTAGGACGGGTCCTTTCACGTTCCACAGGGATCTTTTAAACAATCTTAACGCTATATTTTTAAAAAAAACTATATTTGTAAAAATACAAAAATATGTATAAGTAGTATTATTATTATAAAAGGGGGTTTTTACCGTTTAATGACCGGTTTGTCGATTTTAAAACTTTAGACGCAGTTAAAACCTAATGTAAAATATTAAAAATAAATATAACTTAATGTAAAGCGTAAAGTAAATAACGATAATGAAATTACGATAAATAAAAGTGCGATAAAATAAAATTGCGATAATTAAAGAGTACGATAATTAAAAATGCAATTAAATAAAATGACAATAAATAAAAGTGCGATAATTAAAAGTGCAATTAAACATGAAATATATAAATTATGCTTATTTAAACTTCCGTAATCATGATGTTTGACGTGTTGTTTTTAGTTTATTCCCATGGGTTAATTGTTCTTTGTCCTGGATTATTCAATATGTCCATACGGATTTGTCCATAATAGTCCATCAGTCATAATCATAAAATGAGGAAGTCTTCATCAAATTATTCTTATTCCCAAAGTCAAATATTCCAACTAATTGGGGATTCGAATTGTAACAAGGTCTTAATACTTTGTTTAATGAATACACTAGGTTATCGACTGCGTGTAGTCCAAGGTTTTACTACTTTGTTAACAAGTACACCAATTACCCTTGAATGTAATCCACCCCTATTTCAACGAGTCTATTAACTATTAATCCAATCCCGTGTCCGATAAAATGAACAATTATTGGTATTTATAGATATCCCGCCCACCGTACCCAGTCAAGCGTATGTGGTTATATATAAATACGTCAAATTATAAGTCTATATATTAAATCAACGAGGTATCATTTAGTTAATATAAAACCCATTAATAGCCCATAGCCTAATTTCCACAAGTGTCGTTCTTTTATCCAAACCTCAATTATGGTACAAAGCCCAATTACCCAATTTTAATATTTAGCCCAACATCATGATTACTTCGGTATTAAATAAGCATAATAATAACTTAGCTACGATACATTAATTTAAAAATAAATTAACCATAACTTACTGTGATTAAAAATAACGTAGCGTTACACGGACAGAATTTCGACTTACACCCTTACAACATTCGCTAACATACCCTTATTATTAGAATTTAAAATTAAAATTAATATATATATATATATATATATATATATATATATATATATATATATATATATATATATATATATATATATATATATATATATATATATATATACGTTTGATAGATGAAGAGAAAAAGATGTATAAATTCATCACCAAACTGCGAAATTTATAGGACCTGAGCTGAAAAAGTGTGCCATGCGATCGCATGGCTTTTGTTCCTCCAGGCCATGCGATCGCATGGAGGTAGGTACCAGCTCATATGTTTTTGTTCACAAGCTTGTCGACGTTTTAAGAAATAAATATAATATATAAATAATTATAAGAATTATTTAAATATTATATTATATTTATGTGTATAGCTGATTTGTAATTTTTAGTCCGTTGCGTCGAGCGTTGAGAGTTGACTCTGGTCCCGGTTCCGGATTTTCGAACGTCCTTGCGTACAATTTAATATCTTGTATTTTGCGTTTCGCGTCTTCTTGTAATTTTGAGACGTTTCTCATCAATAATTTGAACCATTTTGATTGTACTTTGTACTTTTGAGCTTTTTGGTCGTTTGCGTCTTCAATTCGTCGAATCTGCCTTTTGTCTTCACCTTTTAATATTTAAACGAATATCACTTGTAAATAGAACAATTGCAACTAAAAGCTTGTCTTTCTTGAGGGATAATGCTATGAAATATATGTTCGTTTTTAGCATTATCAATAATTGAAGGGTATTTATACCTCAGAGTTTTTCCATAGTAAAGCACTAGGTTTATTAATGAGTTGAGTTCTATTCCTAATGCACGTTATCAGTTTAGGTAACTGAATAACGACATGCCATGTTGAGTGAACACTGATCACAAATCGGAGGAGCCGTCGGGTCAAGTTGACATAACGTTAATGTAAACTAACAACCATTTCATCATACTAATGAGATCATACTACTCTAAACATTATACAACACTACAGTTGAAATACTGAAAGTAAAGCAGATAGAAACCTAATAGATACCTAAAACAGTTGATATGACTTGCTCCTAGGGCAACAATCAAACAAGAACATGTAATAGGTTAGGGTCACACAGTCAAGGCACTAACTAGATTTTAATTTCCCCTAAGAGGTCTCCTTGGAATAATCAATAGGCATACTAGGTCATTCATATCTCAATTCCAATGTTTCGTATCCTAAAAGCGCATTAGATGCCTCTCGAGAACTCCGGCCATACCGAGTTCATAGAATCTTTAGGCACCGTATAACCAGGGGTCTTACTCCTATGAAGTAGCTAAGTTCATATAGATGGATAAGTCATGATCACAACCTAGGTTGGTCAATCCTTAATATACTAGCATACAAAACCTATCGGGATCACAGATTTAGTATAACAACAGTAACCGTACTAATTTAACATAACTAAACTAACCCAAACTTCTAGTATGGCAACATACAGATTAATTAAGCTAACATGATAATATCAAAACGCATCTTTAAACATAAATGATAAAATACTTGTTTAATTAACAAGAGAAGCGTTTCGGATAAAAATCTGAAAAGGCTGAAGAAATATGCGCGAGATCGTAGTGACTCCCCGGGATATCCTCCGGAAAATAAAAGCTAAGCTAGCTACTACTAAAAACTAACTGATCAAATTTAAATCTAAATTGAAGTACAAAGTTGAGTGTGTGTAAAAATGAGCACAAATGCCCCATTTTATAGGAGAATTTTTGCTGGGGCCGGCTGGCAGGCCAGCGTCACAGGCGGGTTCCATAGGCCGGTGCCAGGCAGCCCATTTGTGCTAGCCATTTCTCATGCCTGGTGTGTGTTGATTTGGCAGGCCGGTGCCCTTTGTGGCAGGTCAGCGTGGCAAGCCGGCTCAGGAGGCCGGTGCCTGGGATGGTTTGCTATTTTGCTTGGATCGTTTTGCTCGTTCGGGATCGTAACTTGGTTTCTGGGGTCCTAACTTGTCTTTCACTGTTTTCATTCTAGAATCTCCGTTTTAGCTCTGATTTACTTGATTCTTTTTGCATCGCCTTTGTAATTACTTAATCAACAAAATTAATCGATTAAACGATTATTTTGGCGTTAAAGTTTGGAACTTTATTGTTTTAGGGCTTAATATCGGGGTAAAAACGCGACTTCTTGGCTAATATTTGTAACACCGTCCATTTTTTTTTTAAATACACAGCGGAAACTTTATACATATAATACTTAAGTTTTACAATACCACACGATTATTATAATCTATCTGGTGTTACGTTAAACAACTAATTTTAGGTTATACAAAAGACATCAGAGTTTGTTCTTCAAACATATCCATCAAAACTGAAAGCTCCTCCCAAAAACCCTAACATACAATTCTACCTGCATGGGAGGAAGTGAGGGGTTAGCACAAGGCTAAGTGAATGGCGCAGTCCTAACAGGTATAAGCATATAGCATCAAGCTAGCCAATACACAAACAAGGTCTTGATAACAAGAGGATCGGCGGCCTGGCCGGGCCCTTAACTCCAATCGATCAAGTTGGAGTATACCGATAATTCCAGTTACTGTCTCCCTCGCATAGTATCCAGATGCAGGGGGTGCATCGTTCAACTATACTACGTGAATAGTAACTCCTGAACCAGAAAGACTCATTCCTGCCTCTTGCCTAACTTACAAATTTGGCATAACTACAAAACCATAGCTGCCCCACATGTAAGCCAGTTGCCGCTACAAAACCCGCAATCGGCAATATCACTACCAGACTACTAACCCGTAGTCGGCATCCAGGGTGGCCACAACAAGTCACATAATATAGCACAGTATATCATATACTAAGTATTCAGGTGAGTAAGCCAAGGTAATAGTAGCATAACCCGCTACTAAATACTTATAAACATTAGGATAGTCCCACTCACCTGGAAATACAAGAACTCAGTAGTCTTATTTCACTGAGCCTTCACCTTTTCCTTTATCACCTGAGAATATCATTTCTCTAGTTAGTAACCATTTTAACAAGATTATACATTAGAAGAAATAAACATGACAATACAGTAAATGAGTCAGAATAGCACTTGACCCAAACATACAAACTCCATCACTCGCACGGGTGGGGTTATGCGACTGACCAGATCACTCGTACGGGTGAGTATCCTCACTCGTACGACTAACAAACTACCCCCCACGAGGGACTTTCAAGTCCACTCGCATGATTTAGAAGCTCACACGCGCGGTTGAACACCTCACCCGTACGGGTGAGTGCCTCACTCGCACGGTTGAGCAGGAACAGCAGCCCAATTGCAATTTTAGCTTTTTCCACCCTTCATAAAGTTTGATTTAGTATTTTAAAACCTTATCATTGTAACGTACACTTCGAGACGATTCCAACGATAGTTTATTTGTTGAAAACGGAGTTACGGTTTGAAAGTTATGACCGAAACAAGTTTCCAAAATTCTGACCTACTGATCACACGTGTGGCTGAGGCCTCACTCGTACGAGTGAGTCCTCACACGTGTGGGTGACCCTCAAAAGTGTGGTCACTCGCGCGGTTGATCTGTCACTCGTGTGGGAGCTGAAGAACAGCTCCAGCACGCTGTTTTTCACGTTTTTGGCCCAAAAACTCGATTTTTGCTTGTTTTGGTCAATTCAAAGGCTCAAGAATATCACATAACACTTATATAAACTATTTCTAACATCAATCAAGCCTAACAAACACATATACACAAGAATCAAGCTCAAAATTTACCAAAACCCATTTTACCCAAAACCCACTTTTAAATTCATCAAATTCAGAGATGTTTACCTTGTCTTGATCCTTGTAATCACTAGAATCAGATAAGAGAAATCACTAGCCTTCAATTTGCACTTTTGATTTTAAGGATTTAGAGAGCATGGAGTGTTTTAGGGTTCTTAGTTTCTAAAATAGATAGAATAAGGAACGTACAGGAGTGTATATTCAATTGGGGTTTCTTCATAGTGAGGAAACACCATTCCCCACTACACACGGGTATTTACCAGTTATCTAAAACACAATGTACCTCATTAGGCAGCCCTAACGAGGTCCAATTCACATAACGAAACCTGTTCTATGACCCTTGTGACAAAGCGCACATAACTAACCAATTAAATAATTATTAACCCATAATTATTCAAATCACTAATATTAATAATTAATATTCACTAAGGGTAAAAGTCATTTACTGCTAGGCCCGATTCGAGGTCGTTACAAATCCACCCCCTTAAGAAGATTCCGTCCTCGGAATCTGGTCTAGGTCAAACAATTGAGGGTATCTAGCTTTCATTAATTCTTCCGTTTCCCAAGTCAAATTAGAACCCAAACTATGTTTCCATTCTACAAGTACCATTGGTATCTGTTTCTTACGTAACCTGGTAACCTTTATATCAACAACCCTGACTGGTTCTTCAACTAACTTTTTATTCATGTCAACTTTTAAGTCCTGCAATGGCAGAATTTGACTTTCATCGTCTACCTTGTACTTACGAAGATAACATATGTTATATGTATCGTGAATACCCACTAACTCTGCAGGAAGATCCAGAACCACGGTTTGATCGTTCAATATCTGCCTGATGTTAAATGGACATATATACCTTGGAGCTAATTTTCCGCGTTTACCAAAACGAATTACACCTTTCCACGACGATACCTTCAGGTACACACGTTCACCCACAGAAAATGTCACTGGTCGTCTACGAGGATCTGCGTACATTTTCTGTCTATCTCTAGCAGCTTTTAACTTCTCTCGAGCTATTGCAACTTTATCAGCGGTTTGTTGTACAATTTCAGGACCTGCAAACTGTTTCTCTCCGGCCTCTAACCAACAAGTCAGAGTTCTGCATCGTCTACCATACAACATCTCGTAGGGTGGCATGCCGATACTTGAATGATACAAATTATTGTATGCAAATTCTATCAATGGTAAGTGAGAATCCCATGACCCACCATATTCTAATATACAAGCTCTTAACATATCCTCTAACGTTTGAATAGTTCGCTCACTTTGACCGTCCGTTTGAGGATGATACATTGTACTAAGATTAACACGAGTACCCAAATTTTGTTGTAAACTCTGTCAGAAGTTAGATACAAATATCGAGTCCCTATCCGACACAATAGATAATGGTATCCCATGCTGAACTACAACTTCATTTATGTACAGCTGAGCCAATTTACTCAACGATGTCGTTTCACTAGCAGGAAAAAAGTGTGCGCTCTTGGTTAATCGATCAACAATCACCCAGATCATATCATGTCCCTTCTGGGTTCGGGGTAACTTAGTTACAAAATCCATTGTTATATGTTCCCATTTCCATTTTGGAATTTCTAATTGACGTAATGATCCATAGGGTTTTTGATGTTCAGCTTTAACTTGGGCGCAAATATGACATTTTTCCACAAAATGTGCGATGTCTTTCTTCATTGTTGGCCACCAATACAGAGTTTTCAAAACATGATACATCTTTGTACTTCCTGGATGAATGGATAATCTTGATTTGTGTGCCTCATTCATAATTAATTCCCTCAATTCTCCGAGTAAAGGAACCCATATTCGATTGTTGAAAGTTTTTAATCCACGAGAATCGTCAATTAAATCCTTTTTTCTCTTAACAAAAGCTCGGATTTTAAATGTTCATCCTCAAGGCTTCTAACTGCGTCATCTTTAATCGCTCAATCAGATCCGATACAATTTCAATTCGCATAAATTTCACATTGTCAATGGATCCTTTTCGGCTTAAAGCATCAGCGACTATATTTGCCTTACCCGGATGGTAGCGGATTTCACAATCATAATCTTTTATTAATTCTTGCCACCGTCTCTGCCGCATATTCAACTCTTTCTGAGAAAAGATATATTGTAAACTCTTGTGATCTGTACAAATAACGTAGTGCGTACCATATAAATAATGTCTCCATAGCTTCAAAGCAAAAACCACTGCTGCCATTTCTAAGTCATGTACTTGATAATTCTTTTCCTGAGTTTTCAACTGCCGTGAAGCATACGCAATAACCTTCTCTCGCTGCATTAACACACAACCCAAACCCGCATATGAAGCATCACAATATACCATAAAATCATCAGTACCCTCGGGTAGCGCTAATATCGGAGCTTGACACAATAGCTGCTTCAATGTTTGAAATGCTTTCTCCTGTTCATCACCCCATTGAAAAGATACATCTTTTCTAGTTAACTTTGTTAATAGACCCGCAATCTTAGAGAAATCCTTGATAAATCTACGGTAATACCCTGCCAAACCCAGAAAACTCTTAATTTCAGTCGGAGTTTTTGGTGCATTCCATTTCATTACCGCTTCTATTTTGGATGGATCCACTTTGATACCTTCTTGACAAATAATATGACCCAGAAACTGAACTTCACGTAACCAAAATTCACATTTGAAAAACTTGGCGTATAACTGTTATTGTTTCAACAATTCTAATACTTGACGTAGGTGATCAGCATGCTCAGACTCTGTCTTTGAATAGATCAGAATGTCGTCAATAAATACTATGACAAACTTATCGAGAAACTGTCGACACACCTGATTCATTAAATCCATAAAAATTGCTGGCGCATTCGTTAACCCAAACGGCATCACCAAAAACTCATAGTGACCTTACCTAGTACGAAATGCTGTTTTCGGAATATCGGATTCAGCAACACGAACCTGATGATACCCGGACCATAAATCTATTTTCGAAAAGAACGAAGCTCCTTGAAGCTGATCGAATAAATCATCTATCCTCGGAAGAGGATACTTATTCTTCACGGTTCTTTTGTTCAATTCCCGATAATCAATACACATTCAAAGCGTACCATCTTTCTTTTTCATGAATAACACGGGAGCACCCCATGGTGATGAACTCGGTCGTATAAACCCACGATCTAGCAAATCTTGAATTTGCATCATCATGTCGCAAATCTCGGAAGGAGCTAACCTATAAGGAGCTTTAGCCACTGGTGTAGATCCTGGCATCAAGTCAATTCTGTATTCTACTTTCCTAACTGGTGGCAAACCCGGTAATTCATCTGAAAATACTTCTGGAAAGTTGCGCACTACTGGAATATCAGCTACCGTCTTTTTCTCTTTCTTAGCATCAAATACATACGCTAGAAACGAATCACATCCCTTGGCTAAC
The DNA here is from genome assembly GCF_046630445.1 of Rutidosis leptorrhynchoides. Classification (NCBI taxonomy): domain Eukaryota; kingdom Viridiplantae; phylum Streptophyta; class Magnoliopsida; order Asterales; family Asteraceae; genus Rutidosis; species Rutidosis leptorrhynchoides. The sequence goes on from NC_092334.1 coordinate 419,573,747, forward strand.
GATTTCTTAGCTTTCATCATTGAAATTAACGGACAATTAAACCCACCCCGTTCACCTCGGGCCACAGCACATGTCCCAATGGCCAAAGGAAAATAAATTATTTTCTTATCACAATTTATACTTGCCTTATGGCGACTTAACCAATTCATACCAAGAACTACATCAAAACTAGGTATGGGCATCACTAAGCAAGTCACCGGAAATACACTCCCATCTATTTCTATACTTAATCCAGACACAGATGTTGTGACTTGAACAGTCTTACCACTGGCTACTTCCACTTCTAACGATTCAGGTAACATAGAAACAGGCAAGTTTAACTTATCACAGAATCTAGTAGCCATAAAAGAACGATTGGCTCCGTAATCAAACAATACATGAGCAGGTGTAGAGTTAACCAAAAACATACCGGTGATAGCATCGTCGGCAGTAGTAGCTGCATCTACCGACATCTGGAAGGCTCTTGCTTCAGGTCTTGGAGGAGTCTTACGCTTCTATCCAGTTGACGAAGCCGAAGATCCCCCGACTGACGCTGTCCTTACTCCTGCCCCTACCCCAAAACTCATCTTCCTTGCAGATGGACAATTAACTGATCTGTGCCCTGATTTGTGACAATTCCAGCAAACATTTTCTTTGAATGAGCAGGCCTGAATATCATGACCCATTACTCCACACCGCATGCACCTCTTTGTCAAATTAGTATAAGGACCCGCATGAGTCGATTTAAAACCATTGCACCACACCCTCTGGTTCGAACTACTACCACTTTGGGAAAATCTTCCTTTCTGTTGACCACCATGAGACTTCTTTGATTTGAAACTACCTTGACTTGACGTCTGTTTGGGCTGCATCACCATTTCATTTTGACTATCTTTGGCCGCCTTGGTATCTCCTTCCACCATTTTCGCTATGGCAAAGGCTTAAGGTAACGAAGGTGCCATTCTTACCAATGATCTGTATTCTGGCAAGATCATTTCCACAAACTGATCAATCTTAGATTGTTCATCAGGAAGCCATTATTGTACAAAGCAAAGCTTGTCAGTGAACTTCTCGATCACTTCGTCAATTGTCATCTGTCTGGTCATCTTTAGATTCATAAATTCCCGCTTCATTCTTAAGATCTCATAAGGAGTGCAATACTGTTCGCACACCTTAGCTGCAAATTGTTCCCAAGTCACCTGGTTCAACATTTCCTTTGACATCTGAGAAGTTATTGAATCCCACCAACCCATTGCTTTCTTTTTCAACAATCTGCTTGCCTAAGTTACACGTAATTCGGGCTCGCATTGACAGGCTTCCAATGCTCGATCTACCTCACGTAACCAATCAAATGTTTCAGTCGGATTAGAACTACCAGCATGCTCTGGAGGTTTATATTCAAGGAATTGCTTAAAAGTGCACTTTTTCTTTGTTTCAGTTGTTGTTGGCTGCCACATTTGAATCACGTAGGGATACATAACTTGACCCGGGTTTTGGTATCCCTGTTGAGGTTGTGACTGTTACTGAGGCGGTGTTTGAAACTGTGGAAATGGCAACGGAGTTTGGAACTGTTGTGGTTGTGATGAAGTTCCCCCTAATGCAGACCCAAACTGAGGTACGAAAAACCCTGGAGGTGCAGTATCATCATTACCCATCGTGGTACCCGCAGAAACAATACCTTCTAGCTCAGTTATCCTGTCTCGGGATTCTTTCAATCGACTCTCCAATCGTTGGATGTACTCTTGCTGATCAGTATCTGAGTCTTCCTCTTCAGGTGGAGCTCTGAAGATTCCGGGGGTAGGTGGAGCTCGGACATCCTGCCTTTCGTCAGTCATCTTTCACCTGTACTACACATCATCTCACAAAAGCTTAGTAGATAATCCGTTAGTACCTACAGACTATCATACCATTCTCTACATTCACTTAGCTTGTCTCCCAAGGATATGTTTAACACACTATCGAAGGTCTGGGAACATGACATCCATGTGTACACGTTGCCAAACCTACGCTCTGATACCAAGTTGTAACACCGTCCATTTTTTTTTTAAAATACACAGCGAAAACTTTATACATATAATACTTAAGTTTTACAATACCACACGATTATTATAATCTATCTGGTGTTACGTTAAAAAACTAATTTTAGGTTATACAAAAGACATCAAAGTTTGTTCTTCAAACATATCCATCAAAACAGCAAGCTCCTCCCAAAACCCTAACATACAAGTCTACCTGCATGGGAGGAAGTGAGGGGTTAGCACAAGGCTAAGTGAATGGCGCAGTCCTAACAGGTATAAGCATATAGCATCAAGCTAGCCAATACATAAACAAGGTCTTGATAACAAGAGGATCGGCGGCCTGGCCGGGCCCTTAACTCCAATCGATCAAGTTGGAGTATACCGATAATTCCAGTTACTGTCTCCCTCGCATAGTATCCAGATGCAGGGGGTGCATCGTTCAAATATACTACGCGAATAGTAACTCCTGAACCAGAAAGACTCATTCCTGCCTCTTGCCCAACTTACAAATTTGGCATAACTACAAAACCATAGCTGCCCCACATGTAAGCCAGTTGCCGCTACAAAACCCGCAATCGGCAATATCACTACCTGACTACTAACCCGTAGTCGGCATCCAGGGTGGCCACAACAAGTCACATAATATAGCACAGTATATCATATACTAAGTATTCAGGTGAGTAAGCCAAGGTAACAGTAGCATAACCCGCTACTAAATACTTATAAACATTAGGATAGTCCCACTCACCTGGAAATACAAGAACTCAGTAGTCTTATTTCACTGAGCCTTCACCTTTTCCTTTATCACCTGAGAATATCATTTCTCTAGTTAGTAACCATTTCAACCAGATTATATATTATAAGAAATAAACATGACAATACATTAAATGAGTTAGAATAGCGCTTGACCCAAACATACAAACTCCATCACTCGCACGGGTGGGGTCCCACTCGTGCGACTTACCAGATCACTCGTACGGGTGAGTTCCACACTCGTACAAATGACAAACTACCCCCCATGAGTGACTTTCAAGTCCACTCGCATGATTTAGAAGCTCACACGCGCGGTTGAACACCTCACCTGTACGGGTGAGTGCCTCACTCGCACGGTTGAGCAGGAACAGCAGCCCAATTTCAATTTTAGCTTTTTACACCCAACATAAAGGTTGATTTAGTATTTTTAAAACCTTATCATTGTAATGTACACTTCAAGACGATTCCAACGATAGTTTATTTGTCGAAAATGGAGTTACGGTTTGAAAGTTATGACCGAAACAAGTTTCCAAAATTCTGACCTGCTGCTCACACGTGTGGCTGAGACCTCACTCATACGAGTGAGTCCTCACACGTGTGGGTGACCCTCAAAAGTGTGGTCACTCGCGCGGTTGATCTGTCACTCATGTGGGAGCTGAAGAACAGCTCCAGCACGCTGTTTTTCGCGTTTTTGGCCCAAAAACTCGATTTTTGCTTGTTTTGGTCGATTCAAAGGCTCTAGAATATCACATAACACTTATATAAACTATTTCTAACATCAATCAAGCCTAACAAACACATATACACAAGAATTAAGCTCAAAATTTACCAAAACCCATTTTACCCAAAACACACTTTTAAATTCATCAAATTCAGAGATGTTTACCTTGTCTTGGTCCTTGTAATCACTAGAATCAGATAAGAGAAATCACTAGCCTTCAATTTGCACTTTTGATTTTAAGGATTTAGAGAGCATGGAGTGTTTTAGGGTTCTTAGTTTCTAAAATAGGTAGAATAAGGAACGTACATGAGTATATATATTCAATTGGGGTTTCTTCATAGTGAGGAAACCTCATTCCCCACTACAAACGGGTATTTACCAGTTATCTAAAACACAATGTACCTCATTAGGCAGCCCTAACGAGGTCCAATTCACATAACGAAACCTGTTCTGTGACCCTTGTCACAAAGCGCAGATAACTAACCAATCAAATAATTATTAACCCATAATTATTAAAATCACTAATATTAATAATTAATATTCACTAAAGGTAAAAGTCATTTACCGCTAGGCCCGATTCGAGGTCGTTACAATATTAGCCCACTTACAAAATGGCCATGCTGCCGTTATTGGTATCATTGGATGTCGCGGTGCTCTGCTTATTGGCGTGTGATGTTGACATGATTGGCATGCCTTCACAACTTCTGCTGCATCATTATGGATAGAGGGTCATTAATATCCTATGCGCGTTATTTTTGCGGCGATAGTTCTATATCCTGAATGCAAGGCACAATACCCTTCATGGACCTCTCGTAGCACCTCCTTAACCTGATTTGGATCAATGCGCAACAGACTTGGCCCCAGGTAAGACTTCATGTATAATAATCCTTCAATTAATGCGTACATTGGGGCTTTCATGTGAACTTTCCGCACTTGTTTTTCATCTGCAGGGAGCACACCCCCAGTTAAGAATTTTACCAAAGGTGTCATCCAATTTGGGTCTTCTTCTTCGATGGGTGTAACAGTGGATTTCTCATCAGTAGATTTTTCCATTAATACATCAACTCATACGCTCTTGTGAAGATGATCAAAAGCCAAGGCAGCCAATATGCTGAGTGCATCTGCCTTCTTGTTTTGACCCCTAGTACCTTCGTCAGTCGAAAACATCAAATTCATTTCCCAATTTGTGTACCAGTTCGAGGTAGCACTGCATAGAGACATCATGTGCCTTGAACAACCCATTAACCTGGTTCGCGACCAACTGCGAGTCTACATATGCATCCAGTCATTTTATTCCAAGTTGATGCTATATGCGCATCCCAGAATGTAATGCTTCATACCCAGATTCATTATTTGTTGCCGTTTAAGTATGATCCTCTCCATCAGGACTTGTGAGTACTAAACCGGTGCCCACGCCTTCTGGGCCACAGGAACCATCTGTATATAACTCCTAAAACTGACTTTCGTCATGACCGGTTGTGGTACTTTCTGCAAGTGCCTCTACTTCTCCTGTAGTCTCAGCCAAGTAATCCGTAAGTATCTGACCTTTCACTGTCGTGCGCGGGGAGTAATTGATTTCATGCTCTCCCAACTCTATGGCCCAATTGACCAATCGACCCGAAACCTCAGGCTTGTACAACACCTGTTATTACGTAGTACTTGTCAGCAAATCATAACTAATTCAAGCGGGTAGTTTGCGTCGTATAAGATTGCGTAAATAAGAAATTCGGATGCGCGCGTCGCAACTTATACCTGTCTTATTGGTTGGGAAATTAACAAAACGATTGGGTGAACCTGGAAGTACCTACGTAGCCGTCGAGCTGTGTGTACCAATGCGTACACCAACTTTTTAATAGGTGGATAATTGACCTCGCTGCCACTAAGTGTGTTGCTGACAAAATACACAGGAATTTGTACCTGCGCCAAAATAGTGGGAAACACATGCAAACATAATATTATATTCAGTACCCGTTTAAGCAAGCATAAGTATGAGACATACATACCCCTATCTGCAACGAGAACAGAACTAATAGCTTCCTTTGAAGTCGCAAGATACAGCATCAAAGTCTCCCACGCTATAGGCAGAGTCAAAGTAGGCAGCTCTTTTAAGAGCATTTTCATCTCGAGGAAGGCTTTCTCTGCCTCTTCTAACCATCAGAAGTCCGACTTTTTTAATGAATTATTAAGAGTCTGAAAGAACGGTAATGACCGATCCGCGACTTTTGACAAAAACCTCGTTAGCGCAGCCAATTTGCCTGCCAAACTGTGAACCTCTTTCCTAGATTTTAGGGAATTCATTCATTCAACAGCTTCAAATTTCTTGAGATTAGCCTTGATTCCTCTAGGCATGACTATATGTCCCAAGAACTTTCCCTCTTCTTCCCGAAAGCTGCACTTCGTAGGATTGAGTTTCATGTTAATTTTACGTAGAGAGTTGAACATCTCAAGAATATCGGCTACTAGTTGTACCTCCGTATTGCTTTTGATGACCAAGTCTTCCACATAAGCCTCAAGGTTTCTACCAATTTGATCATTGAATTCAACGTCCACTACTCTCTGATATGTTGCCCCCGTATTCTTCAATCCAAAAGGCATTTTCATATAACAATATATACCTTAATCGTTGTGGAACGTGGTTTTATCTTCATCAGCTTCTGCCGTCTGAATCTGGTGATACCCCTTGTATGCATCCAAAAAACACTTGAATCTAAAACCTGAGAGTGATTCAACTTTCCAATCGATTTCAGGTAAAGAATAGTTATCCTTGGGGCACGCCTTGTTGATGTCTTTGAAATCAACACACATGCGCCACGAGCCATCCCTTTTTTTTTATAACCAAAACAGGGTTTTCTACCCAAGTTTGGTACCGAACCTCCCTCAATATGTTCACATAAACCAATATATCAACCTCCAACCTTAGCCATTCACATCTTTCAGGGGCCATCGGCCGCTTCTTCTGGCACACTTGGGTTAAGTCCAGATTAGCATTTAGCTTGTGCTCAGTGATGCTGCACGGAACCCCAGTCATATCATCTTCACTCCATGTGAAAAAATCCATATTGGCTATTAATATGTCGCGACCTTGACTTCATCCGAGAGATTGCCCTCAATTTGGATGCGCTTGTCCGAATGTTTTGGGTTAACGACAATTGAACTACTCCGCACTTGCTCGTCAACTGTTGGGAGTGGTTCAGGTAGAGTAACTGAGGCGCATAGTGAAATGTCCTGTTCTTATTGATTAAAAACGTTCCATATTAATTGATTTCGTTGTGAGGTTTTGACCTCTATATGAGACATTTTTCAAAGACTGCATTCATTTTTAAAACAAACCATAACCTTTATTTCATAAATAAAGGTTTAAAAAGCTTTACGCAGATTATCAAATAATGATAATCTAAAATATCCTGTTTACACACGACCATTACATAATGGTTTACAATACAAATATGTTACATCGAAATCAGTTTCTTGAATGCAATTTTTACACAATATCATACAAACATGGACTCCAAATCTTGTCCTTATTTTAGTATGCAACAGCGGAAGCTCTTAGTATTCACATGAGAATAAACATGCTTTAAACGTCAACAAAAATGTTGGTGAGTTATAGGTTTAACCTATATATATCAAATCATAACAATAGACCACAAGATTTCATATTTCAATACACATCCCATACATAGAGATAAAAATCATTCATATGGTGAACACCTAGTAATCGACATTAACAAGATGCATATATAAGAATATCCCCATCATTCCGGGACACCCTTCGGATATGATATAAATTTTGAAGTACTAAAGCATCCGGTACTTTGGATGGGGTTTGTTAGGCCCAATATATCTATCTTTAGGATTCGCGTCAATTAAGGTGTCTGTTCCCTAATTCTTAGATTACCAGACTTAATAAAAAGGGGCATATTCGATTTCAATAATTCAACCATAGAATGTAGTTTCATGTACTTGTGTCTATTTTGTAAATCATTTATAAAACCTGCATGTATTCTCATCCCAAAAATATTAGATTTTAAAAGTGGGACTATAACTCACTTTCACAGATTTTTACTTCATCGGGAAGTAAGACTTAGCCACTGATTGATTCACGAACCTATAACAATATATACATATATATCAAAGTATGTTCAAAATATATTTACAACACTTTTAATATATTTTGATGTTTTAAGTTTATTAAGTCAGCTGTCCTCGTTAGTAACCTACAACTAGTTTTCCAAAGTTAAATGTACAGAAATAAATCGATAAATATTATCTTGAATCAATCCACGACCCATTGTATAGGTATATCAGTATTGATCACAACTCAAACTATATATATTTTGCAATCAACCTCAACCCTGTATAGCTAACTCCAACATTCACATATAGAGTGTCTATGGTTGTTCCGAAATATATATAGATGTGTCGACATGATAGGTCGAAACATTGTATATGTGTCTATGGTATCTCAAGATTATATAATATACAATACAAGTTGATTAAGTTATGGTTGGAATAGATTTGTTACCAATTTTCACGTAGCTAAAATGAGAAAAATTATCCAATCTTGTTTTACCCATAACTTCTTCATTTTAAATCCGTTTTGAGTGAATCAAATTGCTATGGTTTCATATTGAACTCTATTTTATGAATCTAAACAGAAAAAGTATAGGTTTATAGTCGGAAAAATAAGTTACAAGTCGTTTTTGTAAAGGTAGTCATTTCAGTCGAAAGAACGACGTCTAGATGACCATTTTAGAAAACATACTTCCACTTTGAGTTTAACCATAATTTTTGGATATAGTTTCATATTCATAATAAAAATCATTTTCTCAACTTTTAAATCAAAGTTTATCATAGTTTTTAATTAACTAACCCAAAACAGCCCGCGGTGTTACTACGACGGCGTAAATCTAGTTTTACGGTGTTTTTCGTGTTTCCAGGTTTTAAATCATTAAGTTAGCATATCATATAGATATAGAACATGTGTTTAGTTGATTTTAAAAGTAAAGTTAGAAGGATTAACTTTTATTTGCGAACAAGTTTAGAATTAACTAAACTATGTTCTAGTGATTACAAGTTTAAACCTTCGAATAAGATAGCTTTATATGTATGAATCGAATGATGTTATGAACATCATTATTACCTCAAGTTCCTTGGATAAACCTACTGGAAATGAGAAAAATAGATCTAGCTTCAAAGGATCCTTGGATGGCTTGAAAGTTCTTGAAGCAGAATCATGACACGAAAACAATTTCAAGTAAGATTTCCACTCGAAATAAGATTGTTATAGTTATAGAAATTGAATTAAAGTTTGAATATGATTATTACCTTGTATTAGAAAGATAACCTACTGTAATTAACAAAGGTTTCTTGATCTTGGATGATTACTTGGAATGGATTTAGAAAACTTGGAAGTAAACTTGCAATCTTGGAAGTATTATTGATTTTATGAAACTAGAACTTTTGGAATTTATGAAGAACACTTAGAACTTGAAGATAGAACTTGAGAGAGATCAATTAGATGAAGTAAATTGAAGAATGAAAGTTTTTGTAGGTGTTTTGGGTCGTTGGTGTATGGATTAGATATAAAGGATATGTAATTTTGTTTTCATGTAAATAAGTCATGAATGATTACTCATATTTTTGTAATTTTATGAGATATTTCATGCTAGTTGCCAAATGATGGTTCCCACATATGTTATGTGACTCACATGGGCTGCTAAGAGATGATCATTGGAGTGTATATACCAATACTACATACATCTAAAAGCTGTGTATTGTACGAGTACGAATACGGGTGCATACGAGTAGAATTGTTGATGAAACTGAACGAGGATGTAATTGTAAGCATTTTTGTTAAGTAGAAGTATTTTGATAAGTGTCTTGAAGTCTTTCAAAAGTGTATGAATACATATTAAAACACTACATTTATATACATTTTAACTGAGTCGTTAAGTCATCGTTAGTCGTTACATGTAAATGTTGTTTTGAAACCTTTAGGTTAACGATCTTGTTGAATGTTGTTAACCCATTGTTTATTATAACAAATGAGATGTTAAATTTTTATATTATGATGATATTATGATATATAATATATCTTAGTATGATGTATATACAGTTAAATGTCGTTACAACGATAATCGTTACATATATGTCTCGTTTCGAAATCATTAAGTTAGTAGTCTTATTTTTACATATGTATTTCATTGTTAATACACTTAATAATATATTTAATTATAATTTAACATAATTAACCAAGTGTATCAATATCTTAATATGATTCATATGTACCTAGTAAGACGTTGTTATAACGATAATCGTTATATATATCGTTTTCGAGTTTCTTAAATTAATAGTCTCATTTTTATGTATATAACTCATTGTTAAAATACCTAATGAGATACATACTTATAATAAAATCATGTTAACTATATATATAACTATATATATGTCATCGTATAGTTTTTACAAGTTTTAACGTTCGTGAATCACCGGTCAACTTGGGTGGTCAATTGTCTATATGAAACCTATTTCAGTTAATCAAGTCTTAATAAGTTTGATTGCTTAACATGTTGGAAACACTTAATCATGTAAATAACAATTTTATTTAATATATATATAAACATGGAAAAGTTCGGGTCACTACAGTACCTACCCGTTAAATAAATTTCGTCCCGAAATTTTAAGCAGTTGGAGGTGTTGACGTATCTTCTGGAAATAAATGCGGGTATTTCTTCTTCATCTGATCTTCTCATTCCCAGGTGAACTCGGGTCCTCTTCGAGCATTCCATCGAACCTTAACAATGGGTATCTTGTTTTGCTTAAGTCTTTTAACCTCACGATCCATTATTTCGACGGGTTCTTCGATAAATTGAAGTTTTTCGTTGATTTGGATTTCATCTAACGGAATAGTGAGATCTTCTTTAGCAAAACATTTCTTCAAATTCGAGACGTGGAAAGTGTTATGTACAGTCGCGAGTTATTGAGGTAACTCAAGTCGGTAAGCTACTGGTCCGACACGATCAATAATCTTGAATGGTCCAATATACCTTGGATTTAATTTCCCTCGTTTACCAAATCGAACAACGCCTTTCCAAGGTGCAACTTTAAGCATGACCATCTCTCCAATTTCAAATTCTATATCTTTTCTTTTAATGTCAGCGTAGCTCTTTTGTCGACTTTGGGCAGTTTTCAACCGTTGTTGAATTTGGATGATCTTCTCGGTAGTTTCTTGTATTATCTCCGGACCCATAATCTGTCTATCCCCCACTTCACTCCAACAAATCGGAGACCTGCACTTTCTACCATAAAGTGCTTCAAACGGCGCCATCTCAATGCTTGAATGGTAGCTGTTGTTGTAGGAAAATTCTGCTAACGGTAGATGTCGATCCCAACTGTTTCCGAAATCAATAACACATGCTCGTAGCATGTCTTCAAGCGTTTGTATCATACTTTCGCTCTGCCCATCAGTTTGTGGATGATAGGCAGTACTCATGTCTAGACGAGTTCCTAATGCTTGCTGTAATGTCTGCCAGAATCTTGAAATAAATCTGCCATCCCTATCAGAGATAATAGAGATTGGTATTCCATGTCTGGAGACAACTTCCTTCAAATACAGTCGTGCTAACTTCTCCATCTTGTCATCTTCTCTTATTGGCAGGAAGTGTGCTGATTTGGAGAGACGATCAACTATTACCCAAATAGTATCAAAACCACTTGCAGTCCTTGGCAATTTAGTGATGAAATCCATGGTAATATTTTCCCATTTCCATTCCGGGATTTCGGGTTGTTGAAGTAGACCTGATGGTTTCTGATGCTCAGCTTTGACCTTAGAACACGTCAAACATTCTCCTACGTATTTAGCAACATCAGCTTTCATACCCGGCCACCAAAAATGTTTCTTGAGATCCTTGTACATCTTCCCGGTTCCAGGATGTATTGAGTATCTGGTTTTATGAGCTTCTCTAAGTACCATTTCTCTCATATCTCCAAATTTTGGTACCCAAATCCTTTCAGCCCTATACCGGGTTCCGTCTTCCCGAATATTAAGATGCTTCTCCGATCCTTTGGGTATTTCATCCTTTAAATTTCCCTCTTTTAAAACTCCTTGTTGCGCCTCCTTTATTTGAGTAGTAAGGTTATTGTGAATCATTATATTCATAGATTTTACTCGAATGGGTTCTCTGTCCTTCCTGCTCAAGGCGTCGGTTACCACATTTGCCTTCCCCGGGTGGTAACGAATCTCAAAGTCGTAATCATTCAACAATTCAATCCACCTACGCTGCCTCATATTCAGTTGTTTCTGAATAAATATGTGTTGAAGACTTTTGTGGTCGGTATATGTAATACTTTTGACCCCATATAAGTAGTGCCTCCAAGTCTTTAATGCAAAAATAACCACGCCTAATTCCAAATCGTGCGTCGTATAATTTTGCTCGTGAATCTTCAATTGTCTAGACGCATAAGCAATCACATCCTGGAACGGGGAAGATATACAAGGATCTCAAGAAACATTTTTGGTGGCTGGGTATGAAAGCCGATGTTGCTAAATACGTAGGAGAATGTTTGACGTGTTCTAAGGTCAAAGCTGAGCATCAGAAACCATCAGGTCTACTTCAACAACCCGAAATCCCGGAATGGAAATGGGAAACATTACCATGGATTTCATCACTAAATTGCCAAAGACTGCAAGTGGTTTTGATACTATTTGGGTAATAGTTGATCGTCTCACCAAATCAGCACACTTCCTGCCAATAACAGAAGATGACAAGATGGAGAAGTTAGCACGACTGTATTTGAAGGAAGTTGTCTCCAGACATGGAATACCAATCTCTATTATCTCTGATAGGGATGGCAGATTTATTTCAAGATTCTGGCAGACATTACAGCAAGCATTAGGAACTCGTCTAGACATGAGTACTTCCTATCATCCACAAACTAATGGGCAAAGCGAAAGGACGATATAAACGCTTGAAGACATGTACGAGCATGTGTTATTGATTTCGGAAACAGTTGGGATCGACATCTACCGTTAGCAGAATTTTCCTACAACAACAGCTACCATTCAAGCATTGAGATGGCGCCGTTTGAAGCACTTTATGGTAGAAAGTGCAGGTCTCCGATTTATTGGAGTGAAGTGGGGGATAGACAGATTACGGGTCCGGAGATAATACAAGAAACTACCGATAAGATCATCCAAATTCAACAACGGTTGAAAACCGCCCAAAGTCGACAAAAGAGCTACGCTGACATTAAAAGAAAAGATATAGAATTTGAAATTGGAGAGATGGTCATGCTTAAAGTTGCACCTTGGAAAGGCGTTGTTCGATTTGGTAAACGAGGGAAATTAAATCCAAGGTATATTGGACCATTCAAGATTATTGATCGTGTCGGACCAGTAGCTTACCGACTTGAGTTACCTCAACAACTCGCGGCTGTACATAACACTTTCCACATCTCGAATTTGAAGAAATGTTTTGCTAAAGAAGATCTCACTATTCCGTTAGATGAAATCCAAATCAACGAAAAACTTCAATTTATCGAAGAACCCGTCGAAATAATGGATCGTGAGGTTAAAAGACTTAAGCAAAACAAGATATCAATTGTTAAGGTTCGATGGAATGCTTGTAGAGGACCCGAGTTCACCTGGGAATGAGAAGATCATATGAAGAAGAAATACCCGCATTTATTTCCAGAAGATACGTCAAAACCTCCAACTGCTTAAAATTTAGGGACGAAATTTATTTAACGGGTAGGTACTGTAGTGACCCGAACTTTTCCATGTTTATATATATATTAAATGAAATTGTTATTTACATGATTAAGTGTTTCCAACATGTTAAGCAATCAAACTTGTAAGACTTGATTAATTGAAATAGGTTTCATATAGACAATTGACCACCCAAGTTGACCGGTGATTCACGAACGTTAAAACTTGTAAAAACTATACGATGACATATATATGGTTATATATATAGTTAACATGATTTTATTATAAGTATGTATCTCATTAGGTATTTTAACAATGAGTTATATACATAAAAATGAGACTATTAATTTAAGAAACTCGAAAACGATATATATAACGATTATCGTTATAACAACGTCTTACTAGGTACATATGAATCATATTAAGATATTTATACACTTGGTTAATTATGTTAAATGATAAGTAAATATATTATTAAGTGTATTAACAATGAAATACATATGTAAAAATAAGACTACTAACTTAATGATTTCGAAACGAGACATATATGTAACGATTATCGTTGTAACGACATTTAACTGTATATACATCATACTAAGATATATTATATATCATAATATCATGATAATATAACAATTTAACATCTCATTTGTTATAATAAACAATGGGTTAACAACATTCAACAAGATCGTTAACCTAAAGGTTTCAAAACAACATTTACATGTAACGACTAACGATGACTTAACGACTCAGTTAAAATGTATATACATGTAGTGTTTTAATATGTATTAATACACTTTTGAAAGACTTCAAGACACTTATCAAAATACTTCTACTTAACAAAAATGCTTACAATTACATCCTCGTTCAGTTTCATCAACAATTCTACTCGTATGCACCTGTATTCGTACTCGTACAATACACAACTTTTAGATGTATGTACTATTGGTATATACACTCCAATGATCAGCTCTTAGCAGCCCATGTGAGTCACCTAACACATGTGGGAACCATCATTTGGCAATTAGCATGAAATATCTCATAAAATTACAAAAATATGAGTACTCATTCATGACTTATTTACATGAAAACAAAATTACATATCCTTTATATCTAATCCATACACCAATGACCAAAAACACCTACAAACACTTTCATTCTTCAATTTTCTTCATCTAATTGATCTCTCTCAAGTTCTATCTTCAAGTTCTAAGTGTTCTTCATAAATTCCAAAAGTTCTAGTTTCATAAAATCAAGAATACTTCCAAGATTGCAAGTTTACTTCCAAGTTTTCTAAATCCATTCCAAGTAATCATCCAATATCAAGAAACCTTTGTTACTTACAGTAGTTTATCTTTCTAATACAAGGTAATAATCATATTCAAACTTTAATTCAATTTCTATGACTATAACAATCTTATTTCGAGTGGAAATCTTACTTGAAATTGTTTTCGTGTCATGATTCTGCTTCAAGAAATTTCAAGCCATCCAAGGATCCTTTGAAGCTAGATTTATTTTTCTCATTTCCAGTAGGTTTATCCAAGGAACTTGAGGTAGTAATGATGTTCATAACATCATTCGATTCATACATATAAAGCTATCTTATTCGAAGGTTTAAACTTGTAATCACTAGAACATAGTTTAGTTAATTCTAAACTTGTTTGCAAATAAAAGTTAATCCTTCTAACTTGACTTTTAAAATCAACTAAACACATGTTCTATATCTATATGATATGCTAACTTAATGATTTAAAACCTGGAAACACGAAAAACACCGTAAAACCGGATTTACGCCGTCGTAGTAACACCGCGGGCTGTTTTGGGTTAGTTAATTAAAAACTATGATAAACTTTGATTTAAAAGTTGTTATTCTGAGAAAATGATTTTTATTATGAACATGAAACTATATCCAAAAATTATGGTTAAACTCAAAGTGGAAGTATGTTTTCTAAAATGGTCATCTAGACGTCGTTCTTTCGACTGAATTGACTACCTTTACAAAAACGACTTGTAACTTATTTTTCCGACTATAAACCTATACTTTTTCTGTTTAGATTCATAAAATAGAATTCAATATGAAACCATAGCAATTTGATTCACTCAAAACGGATTTAAAATGAAGAAGTTATGGGTAAAACAAGATTGGATAATTTTTCTCATTTTAGCTACGTGAAAATTGGTAACAAATCTATTCCAACCATAACTTAATCAACTTGTATTGTATATTATGTAATCTTGAGATACCATAGACATGTATACAATGTTTCGACCTATCATGTCGACACATCTATATATATTTCGGAACAACCATAGACACTCTATATGTGAATGTAGGAGTTAGCTATACAGGGTTGAGGTTGATTCCAAAATATATATAGTTTGAGTTGTGATCAATACTGAGATACGTATACACTAGGTCGTGGATTGATTCAAGATAATATTTATCGATTTATTTCTGTACATCTAACTGTGGACAACTAGTTGTAGGTTACTAACGAGGACAGCTGACTTAATAAACTTAAAACATCAAAATATATTAAAAGTGTTGTAAATATATTTTGAACATACTTTGATATATATGTATATATTGTTATAGGTTCGTGAATCAACCAGTGGCCAAGTCTTACTTCCCGACGAAGTAAAAATCTGTGAAAGTGAGTTATAGTCCCACTTTTAAAATCTAATATTTTTGGGATGAGAATACATGCAGGTTTTATAAATGATTTACAAAATAGACACAAGTACGTGAAACTATATTCTATGGTTGAATTATCGAAATCGAATATGCCCCTTTTTATTAAGTCTGGTAATCTAAGAATTAGGGAACGGACACCCTAATTGACGCGAATCCTAAAGATAGATCTATTGGGCCTAACAAACCCCATCCAAAGTACCGGATGCTTTAGTACTTCGAAATTTATATCATATCCGAAGGGTGTCCCGGAATGATGGGGATATTCTTATATATGCATCTTGTTAATGTCGATTACTAGGTGTTCACCATATGAATGATTTTTATCTCTATGTATGGGATGTGTATTGAAATATGAAATCTTGTGGTCTATTGTTACGATTTGATATATATATAGGTTAAACCTACAACTCACCAACATTTTTTTTTGACGTTTAAAGCATGTTTATTCTCAGGTGAATACTAAGAGCTTCCACTGTTGCATACTAAAATAAGGACAAGATTTGGAGTCCATGTTTGTATGATATTGTGTAAAAACTACATTCAAGAAACTGATTTCGATGTAACATATTTGTATTGTAAACCTGTAAGACCCTAATCAGTTTGTACAGCAGTGTAAATATGTTACATAGAGTGTGGGTGATGTTGTGCAGTTAAACAGAAGTCACTGAGTGAGCTGAGCCTAGTGCGCGCCGCGCACACTAAAGGGAGCGCGACGCGCACCCTTACTGTAGCCGGGTTCCAGCTTTTTAAATCAGATATTTTGATGGGCATTTTGGTAAATTCACTTATAGACGGGTTAAAGACAGATAGGTCAGTTTGTGGAGCACAATTACTCAATTATCAACAACCTTATCACTTTAACTTTAATTCTAGAGAGAGATTGTGATTTTTGAGAGAGAAAGCTTAAATCCAAGAGGAAGGAGCTTGTTTTGGGTTAAAGTTCAAGCATTAAAGTCGTTCATCTTATCTCTAGCTTCGTTGTGGTAGTTGTGGTATGTTCTAATTTTATTTTCCTTACTTTGATTTAGTGTAAGGGTTAGGGTTTGAGTAAATGATGAACACAAAACCCATTATTGGTGATTTTGGGTGTTCTTGGATAAAATTGAGTCTTGAATACTAATTGGTGACTAGTCTAGGGTTTCAAAGTATTAAATGATGTTTATGAACCCTAATTGGTGAGTTAATTGCTAACACACCTAGTTATTTAGTAAATGGGTGGTGGTTAGTTAGTGGATGACCTGAAATGGGTGTGTTGTCTTAAAATGGTTATTTGGGTAATAAATTGACCTAGTTTGGAAAGATGGGTATGAATTACCCTAATTATGTATTAGTTGGTGTTGTTGGACCTTAATCACTAGCTTTTAAGTGATTAGTGGTGGTCTTGACTTTAGTTTGGCAGTTTGGTATAAATGGGCGATTTAATACATTAAGTCATTAAATGCTCATGTGTAAGTGTTAGTATTGAGTCCACTTAGCTTGTGTGTTGATCAAGTACTTATTATATTAGGTACTTTACTTTGAAGCTTGTGGAGGTTGAAATCGTCATCTAATTGTTAAGGTGAGTGGAATAATTATATGCGTATGTATATAATGTATCTATTTGTTGTAGCGGGAAAGGTGTAGTGTCGAGGTGTTAAGACACCACGTTTCACGTGAAGGGTGTAGCATCGAGGTGTTAAGATGCCACTCGGGTGTAGCATCGAGGTGTTAAGATGCCACCTAGGAGTGTAGTGTCGAGGTGTTAAGACACCACTCCGTAAAATAATGAGTGTTGCATCGAGGTGTTAAGATGCCACTCGGGGTGATGTGCCGAGGTGTTAAGGTGCCACCCTAGGGGTTAGTGGTGCGAGGTGTTAAGTGCCCTAATGGATGTTATGAACACCGATGGCATTTTTGCGAGCGCCGTTCCCTTGTACTATTGGTCGACCATGGTTACTTGTGTTGTAAGCATACTATATCATTTCGAGTTATATTATTATGCGGTTGTTGCTAGCTTGTGGTATTGGAGATTATAGCTTGTTAATGTGATGATAAGCTAATTGTGTTGCTAGCATGTTTGCGGTTTGTGTAAGTGTATGCAAGTAGGTATAATTATATATGTATTCGTATAATTATTGCATTCACTAAGCTTTGCTTACCCTCTCGTTGTTTACCATTTTATAGGTTCGGTTTTGGACAAGGGTAAGGGCATCGTATTGGACTAGAGATCCCGCTTGATGCTAGGGGACGCTTTTGGCTTTAGTAGCTCTTGGAGTTTGACCGGTAGTTAGGTAGTTTAATCCCAAACGCCATGCTCATTGTGTAGTTTGGAACTTAAACTTTTTGGTGGTCGAAACTCTAAACTTGTATTAAACTTGTATTTTGGGTGGTTTGGGCCCCCTTGTAAAACATCATTTTAATGTTTGATTCGTGTTAGTTTTACATATATAAGTTTGTTGTGAAAAGCGTTCGGTCTAAAAATGTCGGGAAGTGGTCCATCTTTTTGTGTGTTAAAAACAGTTCGGACAGAAGCTGGAGTGCTCTGTGCGCGCCGCGTACTACAGGGGATGCGCGCCGCGCACTCCCCTGTCCATCAGCTTTTAAAATTTTTTTTTTTGGGACTGCTTATGGTCGGTTATCGGGTTGGGTTGTTACAAGTGGTATCAGAGCATGGTCTAAGGGATTTAGGCGACTTGAGATAGGTGCCTAGACTTAGACTTTAATGTGTATGCGCTTTTTGCAGGACTTGTAGGAGACGGGTCGGACCGGGGATTTGGTTAGTACTTAGGTCTATGTGAACTAACCTTGCACTAATCGTTTTGTGTTGTTTTAGCAATCATCAAGCGACATAGACGTTGTACTAGCAAGTTAATGCGACGTGCTCGCGAAACAATGATTAGCTACCATTGTTACGGGTTCAAGACGTGTTAAACAAGCAATGTACGGCGAGTATCAACCAAGATGGGGCGGTGTGGTATATGTATGTCGTTCCTTTTCGTTTCGTTGTTTAATCTATATGCATTCTTTAGAATGAAGACGGAAGATGGAACCAGAACGGACGCGCCTATTCAAAAGGGGAAGGATGAGTTAACATTAAGGATTGAGGCGGAGTTCGAACGCTATATCTTGATTTTCGCCAACAAGGTTAAGCAAGTTCTCCAAGAGTCGTTCGAGGGAATAGTGACCGAGATGGTTCGAGACCGAGTGCCTAAGGTCGCGAAGGAAGAGTTAGAAAAGAGGTTTCCTAAACCTCAAGGTGACGGTGACGAAGGAGCAACTATGGGGATTGAATCTCATGCTTCAAAATTTGATGATCACTCTTTGGGTAAGAGAAAGTTAGAATCAAGAGGTGCTCCTAGTAAAAGGGCGAGAAGTACGCCCAGAGGTGTTGAAAAAGTGAAGAAGAGGAGTAAGACAGGTTATGGGCCTACGTGCTTTCGGTGTGGAGGACGAGGTCATTTTGCACGGGATTGTACGAGTGTACCTTTAAGCACGATCAAGTGCTTTATTTGCCAAAAGAAGGGACACCGTAAGTCAGAATGTTCCGAATCGTTTGTAGATTGGGTTAAGAGGTTAGAGCGTGACTATCTGATGATCAGTGGAGCGCAAGGGTCCAACGATGATGTTTCAGGTATTTTCGTCTTTGGTACAAATATGCCTTATTATTGTTTATTTATGCCGATGGATTCGTGTATGTATTCGGGACTTAAACTTTGCTTCGAGATCTATTTAGACTCAAGTGAACTCGGTGAAGATTCGGTTTGTTGATGGTTTTGATGATAGTGCACCAGGGTAGCGCCTGAGCCGTTGACTCCTGGAAACGCGCCCTGGGGACGAATGCATAGTGGTAATACGTAGTATTGATGCGGGTGACATTCCTAATGGAAACACCCTATGATGACATTTGTATTGACGGACGAGGGCGTAAGACTTGGTGCAATCAAGCATTTCTTAGTGATAGGGTAAATGAATCCACTAAGCCATGAGAACGAACTTTGGTGTTAGGTTGTGAGCGCGTGTTCGCATTTATAGTGAAGTGGGTGAAACCCTTGAGAGCATGTGTGTATCGTTGACCGGATGCTTTCGTAGTGGTAACGGGTAGAAAGGATTTAATAGTTGGAAAAGTCTACCTTGCGGGTAGCGGTAATTTCGTTCTAAAAGGATACGTGTTATGTTGACATTGTGTCATCACTTTAGTGGCGCAATCGGGTGACGGTAGACGTTAGTATTTATTATTATCGAATTGAGCTCTCGAGAATTCAGGAAGAGGGACCGACGCCAAGTATGGTCGTGTACGACGGTAAATGGCGAAATCGTTTGACTTTGTAATCTTGACGATTTGATTTAGGAACGAGGTTCTACGTTGGGAAGTTGGTAGTGTTACATCAAAGAAATTGTGTCGACTTTATTAGGATTTATATTCCTACCGAGGAAGCGTAATGGGATTTGAGAAAGGGTACGATGCCTCATTGTCGTATACTTTGGGTAGTAGTTACAAAATAACCATTTTGTGTACTACGAGGAAATTAGATATATGTGTTTATTTGGGGTCATCTCTCTGTTGACCGCGTTTGACTTGTGATAGGTGATGAGGAATATCCGGAAGGATTAACTCTTCGTTACCACCCTTGGTTGTGATGGATGGCAAGCGGCTCTCGGGAAGAACCGTTACTTGTATATTTACGATTTTAATTGCCCATAGGAATTGTGCACATAGCCGTTTTGTGCACATGGTTGTGAGTAATAGTCGGTTTTACTCACACATTGGTATTAATAGTGCGGTAGCCGTATTTCACACACATATTGTTGGTAGTGTTGCAATAGCCGTTTTTGCGCACTACGGATATATCACGATAGCCGTTTTTGTACACCTTGAGTTTTGTATTGAATAACCTTCTTATTGTTAGTATTGAAAACTACTGGTTGTATAGCCGGTGGTTCGGTCATGAGGACCATGTTGTGTGACTAGTGATACAATAGCCGTGTTCTGATCAAATACTTGTGGTAGATGCGTATTAGCCGTGTATGCGTACTAAGAGGGGTGTTAGGTGGAAGGTGTTATCCGTAAGGATTCATTTTTACTTGGCCTTCATCTTTTGGGTTGTTGACATTAGGTTGAGACTTGGTGGTTTTTAGCATTGTACTTGGTAAGGGTACGCTAGGGGATTGATATCTTGGCACGATATCGGTTAAGTTCTTCCCAATATAAGGGATTGAGCAAACTTTGTACTTGGAATTGTGGACTTTAGTAAATTGCGGGTGACAATTTGGTTATTAATGTTGACTCTTAGAGAATGATTACCTAGAGAAGTTGGAAGAATACGTGATGACTTCGCGTATTCTAAGTGATCATTATAGACTTCGGATGTTGTGTGTATTGCACGTTTCGGAATGCGTGCAAGTGTGTATTTAGTTATTGGAGTAATCTTCGAATTAATGATTAATTGACGATTCGATTTCAATGGCGGTTTTGTGATTGTGTGGCGAGTGTTGTACGCTCTTGACGGCCACTCTTTTCTTTTATGATTTTGGGGGTGTACGCGGTGTGCCGTTCTAGAGGCATTTCCGTTAATCGCGTTCGTGTGCGAGTAGAGTCTTGGTGGTTAACTATCCTTATGTATATAGGTAACCGGGTTAATGGTTGGGACCAAGTTAGAAAGGTGTAAGCCTTGGTGTTCCAAGCGCCTCCTTAGTGTTGAGATGGAATATAAGTAGACTAGCTATGCGGCCTAGGTGGATAGTGACTAGCAGGTGCCGCTAGGAAGTCATGGGTGTCGAGCCGTAAGGTTCGTTAGATTTGTGTGACCGCGTGTAGTTAGGTGACGTGTGACATCAGGAGTAGACCCCGTAAGGGTCGAGTCTGGGAGACTCGGTGTTAGTAATCGGAGTTGGATAACACAACCTCAGGTGCCTCCTTATACCTACTAGTGTAACTTTTAACCCCGATGATGTGATTGCTTTGATTTTGGGTACCGGTGAGAAACTCGAATTTACAACGGTGGTATAGTGTGATGTTTAGCGAGCGTTGACACTCAAATGATTTGAAAGACCGAGGTTCGAATATCTTATAACGAGTCCTTGGAAGGATTATTTAGTATGACCAACGCCGGAGAATGCGGAAAAGTTCCTATCTAGTAGACGTGATGAGCGAACGGGTGTCGCTCATTTAGGAAAGGAAAGCTTCGATGGTCTTCGAAAAAGTCCCAAGTTGGACTTTGGAGTTAATTGCGAAGGTAGTTAGCGACGTGAGATGGTATGGCGAAGTTCCCGATAGAGGGATACGAGAGATTTTCGAAAAGTGTCGGGATGATTCCCGAATATTCCACGATTGATAGGCGTGACGACAATGATTGTCGGTGGATTGTACTACTTTTAGGACGATTGTGGAGTGTAGGGTACGAGTTTGGATACTTGGCGTAAGAGCAAATGGTTGTAGTTATTGGGTCTCGTGGGTTGATTACCCGATATCGTGAAATGATGGGGTGCTATGGCTTTTGGAAAGATATATTATGATGTTTTCACGGTGTATTTCCGAGTGAGTGGTGAGAATTTTGATCGAATGGAAGTGTGAAGTACGGTTGTTGTATTATAATGCGTTAGTGTACGAAGTGAGAACCCTGATGAGTGATTGCTACAAGTGTAATTCCGCATTGGAGACGGAAATGTTCAAGGTAGAGTGCTTAACTTCTAGTATTTGGTGCGGATCACGAGGACGTGATCCAATCTAAGTGGGGGAGAGTTGTAAGACCCTAATCAGTTTGTACAGTAGTGTAAATATGTTACATAGAGTGTGGGTGATGTTGTGCAGTTAAACAGAAGTCACTGAGTGAGCTGAGCCTAGTGCGCGCCGCGCACACTAAAGGGAGTGCGCCGCGCACCCTTACTGTAGCCGGGTTCCAGCTTTTTAAATCAGATATTTTGATGGGCAGTTTGGTAAATTCACTTATGGACGGGTTAAAGACAGATAGGTCAGTTTGTGGAGCACCATTACTCCATTATCAACAACCTTATCACTTTAACTTTAATTCTAGAGAGAGATTGTGATTTTTGAGAGAGAAAGCTTAAATCCAAGAGGAAGGAGCTTGTTTTGGGTTAAAGTTCAAGCATTAAAGTCGTTCATCTTATCTCTAGCTTCGTTGTGGTAGTTGTGGTATGTTCTAATTTTATTTTCCTTACTTTGATTTAGTGTAAGGCTTAGGTCTTGAGTAAATGATGAACACAAAACCCATTATTGGTGATTTTGGGTGTTCTTGGGTAAAATTGAGTCTTGAATACTAATTGGTGACTAGTCTAGGGTTTCAAAGTATTAAATGATGTTTATGAACCCTAATTGGTGAGTTAATTGCAAACACACCTAGTTATTTAGTAAATGGGTGTTGGTTAGTTAGTGGATGACCCGAAATGGGTGTGTTGTCTTAAAATGGTTATTTGGGTAATAAATTGACCTAGTTTGGAAAGATGGGTATGAATTACCCTAATTATGTATTAGTTGGTGTTGTTGGACCTTAATCACTAGCTTTTAAGTGATTAGTGGTGGTCTTGACTTTAGTTGGGCGATTTTGGTATAAATGGGCGATTTAATACATTAAGTCATTAAATGCTCATGTGTAAGTGTTAGTATTGAGTCCACTTAGCTTGTGTGTTGATCAAGTACTTATTATATTAGGTACTTTGCTTTGAAGCTTGTGGAGGTTGAAATCGTCATCTAATTGTTAAGGTGAGTGGAATAATTATATGCGTATGTATATAATGTATCTATTTGTTGTAGCGTGAAAGGTGTAGTGTCGAGGTGTTAAGACACCACGTTTCACGTGAAGGGTGTAGCATCGAGGTGTTAAGATGCCACTCGGGTGTTGCATCGAGGTGTTAAGATGCCACCTAGGAGTGTAGTGTCGAGGTGTTAAGACACCACTCCGTAAAATAATGAGTGTTGCATCGAGGTGTTAAGATGCCACTCGGGGTGATGTGCCGAGGTGTTAAGGTGCCACCCTAGGGGTTAGTGGTGTGAGGTGTTAAGTGCCCTAATGGATGTTATGAACACCGATGGCGTTTTCGCGAGCGCCGTTCCCTTGTACTGTTGGTCGACCATGGTTACTTGTGTTGTAAGCATATTATATCATTTCGAGTTATATTATTATGCGGTTGTTGCTAACTTGTGGTATTGGAGATTATAGCTTGTTAATGTGACGATAAGCTAATTGTGTTGCTAGCATGTTTGCGGTTTGTGTAAGTGTATGCAAGTAGGTATAATTATATATGTATTCGTATAATTATTGCATTCACTAAGCTTTGCTTACCCTCTTGTTGTTTACCATTTTATAGGTTCGGTTTTGGACAATGGTAAGGGCATCGTATTGGACTAGAGATCCCGCTTGATGCTAGGGGACGCTTTTGGCTTTAGTAGCTCTTGGAGTTTGACCGGTAGTTGGGTAGTTTAATCCCAAACGCCATGCTCATTGTGTAGTTTGGAACTTAAACTTTTTGGTGGTCGAAACTCTAAACTTGTATTAAACTTGTATTTTGGGTCGTGTGGGCCCTGCTTGTAAAACATCATTTTTATGTTTGATTCGTGTTAGTTTTACATATATAAGTTTGTTGTGAAAAGCATTCGGTTTAAAAATGTCGGGAAGTGGTCCATCTTTTTGTGTGTTAAAAACAGTTCGGACAAAAGCTGGAGTGCTCTGTGCGCGCCGCGCACTACAGGGGATGCGCGCCGCGCACTCCCCTGTCCAGCAGCTTTTAAAAAAAAAAATTTGGGACTGCTTATGGTCGGTTATCGGGTTGGGTTGTTACAAAACCATTATGTAATGGTCGTGTGTAAACAGGATATTTTAGATTATTATTATTTGATAATCTACGTAAATCTTTTTAAACCTTTATTTATGAAATAAAGGTTATGGTTTGTTTGAAAAATGAATGCAGTCTTTGAAAAACGTCTCATATAGAGGTCAAAACCTCGCAACGAAATCAATTAATATGGAACGTTTTTAATCAATAAGAACGGAACATTTCAGTTGGTATCCGAGCGTTGGTCTTAGAGAACCAGAAAATTTGCATTAGTGTGTCTTATCGAGTTTGTTAGGATGCATTAGTGAGTCTGGACTTCGACCGTGTTTTCTTTAAAAATGATTGCTTAACATTTTTGTTGGAAACTATATATTATTAACATGTATATATTATGTAATATATTAATCTCTTAACATGTTTGATATTGTGTGATAGATGTCTACCTCTAGCACAAATCCCATTGACTCACCTAATAATAATGAAGAGTCGAATATATATTGGACTAACTCACAAGTTCCCGAAAAGGAACCGGAAGAAGAATCAGAACCGGAAGAAGAATCAGAACCGGAAGAGGAGGAACCGGAGGAGGAAATAGAACCGGTGGGGGAAATAATAAAACGGTTAAGTAAAAGAAAATCCTCAACCAACCGACCAAGGTTAATTATGGTCAATGGTGTTTCTGCCAAGGAAGCAAAATATTAGGAGGATTACCAATTCTCCGATGAATCGGATTCCGACGAGAATTCCGATGATGTTATAGAAATTACCCCAACTGAATTTAAAAAAGCAAAAGAAAATAATAAGGGAAAGGGCATAAAAATAGAGAAATCTAATTCCAACCCTGATGAACTTTATATGTTTCGTCAACCCCCGAAGTCCTTAAGTTGGAACAATGACCCGGGAACCTCTAAACCACCAGGTTTTTCTAAACCGTTGTGGAAAACGACAGCTAGTATTAGGAGAACATCATATATCCCTAGAAACTTGGCAAAACGAACCAAAACCGAAGAAGAAGAAACGAGCGAGTCGGAATAAGATAGTTGTATTCGTGTGGTGTAATATATGTAATATAGTGTGCTTATGCTTTATGATATATGTAAAAATTGCTTGTATTAATAAGTATTTTTTTATGAATCTAACTCTTGTCTATTTTACAGTTTAGAAACACAAAATGGATAGACAACCCAATATTTTAAGAGACCTACCCGGAGACATGATTGATGAAATCTTGTCTAGAGTCGGTCAGAATTCCTCGGCACAACTATTTAAGGCGAGATCAGTTTGTAAGACATTCGAAGAACGTTCCAAGAATGTCTTGATTTATAAGAGACTTTCGTTTGAAAGATGGGGGATATCACATTGGAAAACCCATAAGTTACGATGTGTTTACTTTGACGCATATATTGCGGGGAACCCAAATGCTATTTTACGCAACGGGTTAAGAAATTATTTTGACTCAATGTATCTGAATATAGGACTTCATGATTTAGAAAAAGCGGCTAACATGCAACATAAAGAAGCATGCTATGCTTACGGGTTAGTAATGTTCGCTTCTCACCAAAGTGAGAAAAAGAACTTCGGGCTACAGCTATTAAACAAAACGTTCCCATAAGTGATGGAGTCGGTAATTGGGGTAAGAAATGAGGTTTTTAGGTTATTACGAGACTGTTGGTCATTACGTAACCCTCGTCCCTTTGACAACGTTACAACACGCTGTCTTATCAACGGCCATAACGGTTATGTTCCACAAGACCAAGGATGGGAAGTAGTCCTAGTAAAACCAGAATGCATGACTTGTTTCTGGACGTATGAATTACGTGTCTTTATTGCCTTTGCTGAACGACTTGTGTACTAGCTAGAATTATCTTCACAACTATCTTGTATCAAAGTTATTGTGTGCTATATTTCATGCTTTATGTAAAATAAGCGGTATTGTAAGTTTGTAAAATATTGTATAAAAGTTTGAACGCGAAATATTATTATAATTAGTTTTTCATATAGAATTGTAGAAGTTGAATTGTATATTAGCTACTAAGTATGAACTTAACGGGTAGGTACCACCCGAATTTAAACTTATAAAATGATAATATGAAGAAAAATCTTTTATAAATGAGTTCATATTATGCTACGAAATACTATTAACTACTCTTAATATTCTGTATGATTAACTTGTTCCATTTGACTATTTTGAAGGAAATGGCACCGACTACTCGACACACCGTGAATATGAATGAAGAGGAATTCCGTACTTTTCTAGCTTCAAACATAGCCGCAGTACAGGCTGCGCTACATACCAACAATAACCTTGGATCTAGCAGTACAGGAAATCGTGTAGGATGCACCTACAAAGAATTCACTGCCTGCAAACCTTTGGAATTTGATGGAACCGAAGGACCGATCGGATTGAAACGGTGGACCGAGAAGGTCGAATCGGTGTTTGCCATAAGTAAGTGTACTGAAGAGGGCAAAGTGAAGTACGCTACGCATACCTTCACAGGTTCTGCGTTAACATGGTGGAATACCTATCTATAGCAAGTGGGACAAGATGATGCTTACGTACTACCGTGGTCAGCATGCAACCACTTGATGAACGAGAAGTACCATCCCAGAACCGAGGTTAATAAGCTCAAGATAGAACTTAGAGGGTTACGAACCCAAGAATTTGATATTACCACGTACGAAAGACGATTCACAGAATTGTGCCTATTGTGTCCGGGAGCGTTCGAAGATGAGGAAGAGAAGATCGATGCGTTTGTGAAAGGATTACCGGAAAGAATCCAAGAAGATATAAGTTCACACGAGCCCGCTTCGATACAACAGGCATGTAGAATGGCTCACAAACTAGTGAACCAGATTGAGGAAAGAATTAAAGAACAGACGGCTGAAGAGGCCAATGTGAAGCAAGTCAAAAGAAAGTGGGAGGAAAACGGTGATAAGAATCACCAATACAACAACAACAGCAATTACAATAATAATCGCAACAATTATCCCAACAATCGCAACATCAATTGCAACTATAACAAACGGCCCAACAACAACAACAACAACAACAACAACAACAACAACAACAGCAACTACAACAATCGTCCCAACAATAATAACAATCGCAACAAAAACAACAATCAGAAGCAGCTATGCCAAAGGTGTGAAAAGTATCACTCGGGGTTCTGCACCAAATTTTGTAACAAGTGTAAAAGAAATGGTCATAGCGCGGCGAAGTGTGAGGTCTACGGACCAGGGGTTAACAGAAAGAAAGGAACAAATGGTGTCGGAACGAGTAATGGCGGAGCAAGTAGTGTCGGAGCAAGTTATGCCAATGTAGTTTGTTATAAATGTGGAAAACCGGGCCACATTATTAGAAATTGCCCGAACCAGGAGAACACGAATGGACAAGGCCGCGGAAGAGTTTTCAATATTAATGCGGTAGAGGCACAGGAAGACCCGGAGCTTGTTACGGGTACGTTTCTTATTGACAATAAATCTGCTTACGTTTTATTTGATTCGGGTGCGGATAGAAGCTATATGAGTAGAGATTTTTGTGCTAAATTAAGTTGTCCATTGACGCCGTTGGATAGTAAAATTTTACTCGAATTAGCAAATGGTAAATTAATTTCAGCAGATAATATATGTCAGAATCGAGAAATTAAACTGGTTAGCGAAACATTTAAGATTGACTTGATACCAGTAGAGTTAGGGAGTTTTGATGTGATAATCGGTATGGACTGGTTGTAAGAAGTGAAAGCAGAGATCGTTTGTTACAAAAATGCAATTCGCATTATACGAGAAAAAGGAAAACCCTTAATGGTGTACGGATAAAAGGGCAACACGAAGCTACATCTTATTAGTAATTTGAAGGCACAAAAACTAATAAGAAAAGGTTGTTATGCTGTCCTAGCACACGTCGATAAAGTACAAACTGAAGAAAAGAGCATCAATGATGTTCCCGTCGCAAAAGAATTTCCCGATGTATTTCCGAAAGAATTACCGGGATTACCCCCACATCGATCCGTTGAATTTCAAATAGATCTTGTACCAGGAGTTGCACCAATAGCTCGTGCTCCTTACAGACTCGCACCCAGCGAGATGAAAGAACTGCAAAGCCAATTACAAGAACTTTTAGAGCGTGATTTCATTCGACCAAGCACATCACCGTGGGGAGCTCCTGTTTTGTTTGTCAAGAAGAAAGATGGTACATTCAGGTTGTGTATCGTCTACCGAGAGTTGAACAAACTTACCATCAAGAACCGCTACCCACTACCGAGAATTGACGACTTATTTGATCAACTACAAGGCTCGTCTGTTTATTCAAAGATTGACTTACGTTCCGGGTATCCTCAAATGCGGGTGAAAGAAGATGATATTCCAAATACTGCTTTCAGAACACGTTACGGTCATTACGAGTTTATGGTCATGCCGTTTGGTTTAACTAATGCACCAGCTGTGTTCATGGACCTTATGAACCGAGTGTGTGGACCATACCTTGACAAGTTTGTCATTGTTTTCATTGATGACATACTTATTTACTCAAAGAATGATTAAAGAACACGGTGAACATTTGAGAAAGGTGTTAGAAGTATTGAGGAAGGAAGAATTGTACGCTAAATTTTCAAAGTGTGCATTTTGGTTGGAAGAAGTTCAATTCCTCGGTCACATAGTGAACAAAAAAGGTATTAAGGTGGATCCGGCAAAGATAGAAACTGTTGAAAAGTGGGAAACCCCGAAAACTCCGAAACACATACGCCAGTTTTTAGGACTAGCTGGTTACTACAGAAGGTTCATCCAAGACTTTTCCAGAATAGCAAAACCCTTGACTGCATTAACGCATAAAGGGAAGAAATTTGAATGGAAGGATGAACAAGAGAAAGCGTTTCAGTTATTGAAGAAAAAGCTAACTACGGCACCTATATTGTCATTGCCTGAAGGGAATGATGATTTTGTGATTTATTGTGACGCATCAAAGCAAGGTCTCGGTTGTGTATTAATGCAACGAACGAAGGTGATTTCTTATGCGTCTAGACAATTGAAGATTCACGAGCAAAATTATACGACGCATGATTTGGAATTAGGCGCGGTTGTTTTTGCATTAAAGACTTGGAGGAACTACTAATATGGGGTCAAAAGTATTATATATACCAACCACAAAAGTCTTCAACACATATTTAATCAGAAACAACTGAATATGAGGCAGCGTAGGTGGATTGAATTGTTGAATGATTACGACTTTGAGATTCGTTACCACCCGGGGAAGGCAAATGTGGTAGCCGACGCCTTGAGCAGGAAGGACAGAGAATCCATTCGAGTAAAATCTATGAATATAATGATTCACAATAACCTTACTACTCAAATAAAGGAGGCGCAACAAGGAGTTTTAAAAGAGGGAAATTTAAAGGATGAAATACCCAAAGGATAGGAGAAGCATCTTAATATTCAGAAAGACGGAACCCGGTATAGGGCTGAAAGGATTTGGGTACCAAAATTTGGAGATATGAGAGAAATGGCACTTAAAGAAGCTCATAAAACCAGATACTCAATACATCCTGGAACGGAGAAGATGTACAAGGATCTCAAGAAACATTTTTGGTGGCCGGGTATTAAAGTCGATGTTGCTAAATACGTAGGAGAATGTTTGACGTGTTCTAAGGTCAAAGCTGAGCATCAGAAACCATCAGGTCTACTTCCCCCCGGAATGGAAATGGGAAAACATTATCATGGATTTCATCACTAAATTGCCAAGGACTGCAAGTGGTTTTGATACTATTTGGGTAATAGTTGATCGTCTCACCAAATCAGCACACTTCCTGCCAATAAGAGAAGATGACAAGATGGAGAAGTTAGCACGACTGTATTTGAAGGAAGTTGCCTCCAGACATGGAATACCAATCTCTATTATCTCTGATAGGGATGGCAGATTTATTTCAAGATTCTGGCAGACATTACAGCAAGCATTAGGAACTCATCTAGACATGAGTACTGCCTATCATCCACAAACTAATGGTCAGAGCAAAAGTACGATACAAATGCTTGAAGACATGCTACGAGCATGTGTTATTGATTTCGGAAATAGTTGGGATCGACATCTACCGTTAGCAGAATTTTCCTACAACAACAGCTACCATTTAAGCATTGAGATGGCGCCGTTTGAAGCACTTTATGGTAGAAAGTGCAGGTCTCCGGTTTGTTGGAGTGAAGTGGGGGATAGACAGATTACGGGTCCGGAGATAATACAAGAAACTACCGAGAAGATCATCCAAATTCAGCAACGGTTGAAAACCGCCCAAAGTCGACAAAAGAGCTACGCTGACATTAAAAGAAAAGATATAGAATTTGAAATTGGAGAGATGGTCATGCTTAAAGTTGCACCTTGGAAAGGCGTTGTTCGATTTGGTAAACGAGGGAAATTAAATCCAAGGTATATTGGACCATTCAAGATAATTGATCGTGTCGGACCAGTAGCTTACCGACTTGAGTTACCTCAACAACTCGCGGCTGTACATAACACTTTCCACGTCTCGAATTTGAAGAAATGTTTTGCTAAAGAAGATCTCACTATTCCGTTAGATGAAATCCAAATCAACGAAAAACTTCAATTCATCGAAGAACCCGTCGAAATAATGGATTGTGAGGTTAAAAGACTTAAGCAAAACAAGATACCAATTGTTAAGGTTCGATGGAATGCTCGTAGAGGACCCGAGTTCACCTGGGAGCGTGAAGATCAGATGAAGAAGAAATACCCGCATCTATTTCCAGAAGATTCGTCAACACCTTCAACAGCTTAAAATTTCGGGACGAAATTTATTTAACGGGTAGGTACTTTAGTGACCCGAACTTTTCCATGTTTATATATATATTAAATGAAATTGTTATTTACATGATTAAGTGTTTCCAACATGTTAAGCAATCAAACTTGTTAAGACTTGATTAATTGAAATAGGTTTCATATAGACAATTGACCACCCAAGTTGACCGGTGATTCACGAACGTTAAAACTTGTAAAAACTATACGATGAAATATATATGGTTATATATATAGTTAACATGATTTTATTATAAGTATGTATCTCATTAGGTATTTTAACAATGAGTTATATACATAAAAATGAGACTATTAATTTAAGAAACTCGAAAACGATATATATAACGATTATCGTTATAACAACGTCTTACTAGGTATATATGAATCATATTAAGATATTGATACACTTGGTTAATTATGTTAAATGATAATTAAATATATTATTAAGTGTATTAACAATGAAATACATATGTAAAAATAAGACTACTAACTTAATGATTTCGAAACGAGACATATATGTAACGATTATCGTTGTAACGACATTTAACTGTATATACATCATACTAAGATATATTATATATCATAATATCATGATAATATAAAAATTTAACATCTAATTTGTTATAATAAACAATGGGTTAACAACATTCAACAAGATCGTTAACCTAAAGGTTTCAAAACAACATTTACATGTAACGACTAACGATGACTTAACGACTCAGTTAAAATGTATATACATGTAGTGTTTTAATATGTATTCATACACTTTTGAAAGACTTCAAGACACTTATCAAGATACTTCTACTTAACAAAAATGCTTACAATTACATCCTCGTTCAGTTTCATCAACAATTCTACTCGTATGCACCCGTATTCGTACTCGTACAATACACAGCTTTTAGATGTATGTACTATTGGTATATACACTCCAATGATCAGCTATTAGCAGCCCATGTGAGTCACCTAATACATGTGGGAACCATCATTTGGCAAGTAGCATGAAATATCTCATAAAATTACAAAAATATGAGTAATCATTCATGACTTATTTACATGAAAACAAAATTACATATCCTTTATATCTAATCCATACACCAACGATCAAAAACACCTACAAACACTTTCATTCTTCAATTTTATTCATCTAATTGATCTCTCTCAAGTTCTATCTTCAAGTTCTAAGTGTTCTTCATAAATTCCAAATGTTCTAGTTTCATAAAATCAAGAATACTTCCAAGATTGCAAGTTTACTTCCAAGTTTTCTAAATCCATTCCAAGTAATCATCCAAGATCAAGAAACCTTTGTTACTTACAGTAGGTTATCTTTCTAATACAAGGTAATAATCATATTCAAACTTTAATTCAATTTCTATAACTATAACAATCTTATTTCGAGTGGAAATCTTACTTGAAATTGTTTTCGTGTCATGATTCTGCTTCAAGAACTTTCAAGCCATCCAAGGATCCTTTGAAGCTAGATCTATTTTTCTCATTTTCAGTAGGTTTATCCAAGGAACTTGAGGTAGTAATGATGTTCATAACATCATTCGATTCATACATATAATGCTATCTTATTCGAAGGTTTAAACTTGTAATCACTAGAACATAGTTTAGTTAATTCTAAACTTGTTCGCAAATAAAAGTTAATCCTTCTAACTTGACTTTTAAAATCAAATAAACACATGTTCTATATCTATATGATATGCTAACTTAATGATTTAAAACCTGGAAACACGAAAAACACCGTAAAACCGGATTTACGCCGTCGTAGTAACACCGCGGGCTGTTTTTGGTTAGTTAATTAAAAACTATGATAAACTTTGATTTAAAAGTTGTTATTTCGAGAAAATGATTTTTATTATGAACATGAAACTATATCCAAAAATGGTTAAACTCAAAGTGGAAGTATGTTTTCTAAAATGGTCATCTAGACGTCGTTCTTTCGACTGAAATGACTACCTTTACAAAAATGACTTGTAACTTATTTTTCTGACTATAAACCTATACTTTTTATGTTTAGATTCATAAAATAGATTTCAATATGAAACCATATCAATTTGATTCACTCAAAACGGATTTAAAATGAAGAAGTTATGGGTAAAACAAGATTGGATAATTTTTCTCATTTTATGTAGCGACCCCGACAAATCGTCAAGTGACGGCGTCGACTACGTAGGTCCCATTACCTGGTCATAAGTCTTTAAAACAGACGTTTGACCCAAAATATGTCGCATCCATTCAAGTGTAAAGATTGTTTCAAAGTTTACAAAGATAATTGACCACAAGTTAAGTTACAACGTTATAAGTACAAGTGAAAACTATGCGACACAGTTTAAATAAGTTCAAAAGATGCTCCAAAATGCATGTATACTCGACATCCAAGCAAGTATCAAAAGAGTGCGGAAGCATGTATCACTAAGCATTCAAAACCTGAGAAAACATAGAAGAATCTGTCAACGAAAACGTTGGTGAAATCATAGGTTTAGTAAGTATTAAACGTTGTTTTTGAACCACAAGATTTTGTATTTCCATAACGTAGATTATCCAAATCATTTGCATTCCAAAAGTGTTGTTATACGCGAGCACTCAATTATCAAAACTTAACCAACGTTACCCCATCACACAGTGCTAGAACCCGCACTAAAACACAAAAATATATTTCATCCGCATAACGGTAGCGAACCGTCCGAATGAGGGTTTGTTAAACCCGTATGGCCACACAATATAAGTTCTCGCTTACACCCTGCAAGTGTAACTAATGATAATCGAATTGAGGCATTTTTGTTCTAACTCGCACGTGGAATGTTTGTTTTCACACTTGTGTTCAAAACATAAAAGTAAGTAGTACAAGATGTAACAATGTATATGTTTTCTCAGCCCACGATTTAAAAGTATAAAAGTTGTTGAAAAGGTGGGACTATGATCTCACCTTGAGCGCAAGAGTTAATAAAGTACTTCAACGAGTAAACGCGTGCAAAGACAAGGCTAGTCTTGACCTAAACATATAGGTTATATCAATAACGGTAAACACAAACGGTCAAAGATGTTCAATTAGTCCTATGGCTCGTTACGACTCGATTATGTAGCATGTGAATCAATTAGTCAAGTTTCATGCA
Organism: Rutidosis leptorrhynchoides; assembly: GCF_046630445.1. Lineage (NCBI taxonomy): Eukaryota > Viridiplantae > Streptophyta > Magnoliopsida > Asterales > Asteraceae > Rutidosis > Rutidosis leptorrhynchoides. The sequence continues at coordinate 419,608,297 of NC_092334.1, forward strand.
CGATACAAGTAACTAAGCATGTTAGAACGATCGTATAATTGTTTGGTTAAGTTTGACTAAAAGTCAAACTTGGTCAAAGTCAAAGTCAACGGGGTCGGGTCGGGTATCCGACAATTTTCCCAAGACGAGAAGTCATATAAGAGCCTAATAGTCAAGTTTCATGTTAAACGGAGTTTTAGTTAAGCGGAAACATTTTTGTGACATTTAAAAACAAAAGAGAGTGGCCTGGGGCTTTTGCGCGGCGCGCACTGGGTTGCGCGGCGCGCACCCAAGTGCAATTTCTGGTCAGAACTCAACCAAGAAGGCAAACATCTGGGATCTCTGATTCTGCGCGGCGCGCGGGTAAATGCGCGGCGCGCAATACCTGGGAATCATGCAGTTTGCAGAAAAATGGTCCAAGTCACGAACCAAAATACAATATAACACATTTCATGCACCGAAAACACTTAAAACGCATAACCTATATCATTAGAAAGGTAATTTGACAAGGAAAACAACTAAGCACATTTCATCAAGCAATTCATCACTAACAACAACCAAAAACCGCATTAAACGTTCATAATCAAAGTTTCAAGTTCTAAAACGCATTTTATGATTCGGGCAACCAATTTACATGTATGATATGCCGTTTCGAAGGTAATCAAGCATACAATCCAACTAAACACTTACCAATAATAATCCATGGCATTCAATGCATCAAAAGTCCATTTCAAGTTCATCAAACCCTAACCCAAATTCACCAAAATCAATAATCAAGTTCATGAAGTTTTCTAAGGCAACCTACACATCAAATTGAAGCTAGTGATGCTAGTAACACAATTAAAACATCAACTTTTAACATCTAACAACATATGATCATCCTAAATTCAAGAACAACGCACCAAAATTCAAGTTCATGCTAGTTACACTAAAACAACGAGATCGAGCATATAAATTACACACACGACATCACAATGAGCCATAGACACTAACTAACACCATTTCAAGTCAAAAACACGAATTTAGAGAAATCTAGAGTTTTAGAAATGTTACCCAAACTTGATGATATTGGTATCAAAATGTAGAGGATGAAGAGAGGATCACGAAAATGTAATTTGTTTTGATGTTTGCTTCTCCAATCGGATTTAGATGATGATTTTATGTTTGAGGGTTTTGAGTTCAAAAATGGGAAGTAGAGAGAAAGAGGAGGATGAAGGTGGGAGGTGGAGATGAAATGAATGGATGTGGTAAGTGGGTTGACTAGTTGACCTAGTCAACTAGTTTGCCCATTTGGCAATCTCGGTCCCTCGAGTTTCAAAGCGGGTGCGGGAATTAACCCAACGAATATTTTAAAAACGTTCGAGTAACGGATGACTTTATAATTAAATAACGAGGATATTATGAACGTTAGTTAACGAAAGATGCCAAATTAAATGACGAAAGATATTATTTAAAAAAAAAGACGGTGTTAAAATAAATTTAACGGAAAAACGCGGGTTGTTACATTATCCACACCTCAAAAGAAATTTCGTCCCGAAATTTAGTTGGAAGTAGTAGTCGATATCTCTTACTCGAGACTTTACGTTGTTCATGATATGAATAAGTGTAGGTACGTCCTTGAGTGTTCTCATGAATTTGGATAGTCAGGGTTTTACGTTGTATTAAGGTTTGGTTTTACGATCCCCGGTTTCAACTGGTTTTCCTATGAAGAGAAGTTTGTCATCGATAGTTGGTGTATCTAGCAGGATTGCACGTTCCTGTTCCGCAGGACACGTTTCTAAGTTTGTTACACGAAATGTAGGGTAAACGGAAACTTAATTTAGTCGGAAGTTCTAAACGGTAGGAAGCGGTTCTAATACGCCCCAAGGTTTCAAAAGGTTCAATAATGCGGCTATAGCCTTTCTCGATTTCTCAAAATGGATTACACCTTTCCAAGGTGCGGTTTCTCAATATTACGCGGTTACACACTGGGATTTGTGAGGTTTTCATCTAAGTTTGGTATAACTCTTTTGGCGACAATGGGTTGTCTCGAGCCCTTCTCGGACTTGAATGATTTCAATTGTTGTTTCTTGATGGAGTTCAGATTTCGGTGGTTGATGCTTTGGTTAAATGAACAGGGGTATGACATTAGCGGTCATATAAGGTTTCGGAAAGTGCGCGTGAACACACGAGTGGTAACTACTGTTGTAAGAGTGATCTACTAAAGGTGACAATACGAGTTTGTGACATGTCTTTCCAAGACGTAAATCGTTCATTTGCTCGGTTCATCGGTTTGTGGGTGGTACGTGGTACTCATGTCTAAGCGGGTCTCCAGGGTTTCTTGTAAAACTAGAAGTGAAACGAGTATTTCGATACGGGATAATTGACAAGGATACACCGTGTTGGAATAGAATCTCTTAAGATACGTTTGAACAAGTTAGTTAGGGTTCGAAAAATGTTCGTTAGGACTATTCACCCTCGTGGCGAATACTTATGTAATATGAGGAGTTTCTCTATCCATGGAGAAATGTTACAAGGAGTTCCCTTAAATGGAAGTGCGAGCAATAAAGATAGGAGTGAAACGAGGACTTAGAATAGGATGAGCTTACATCTCGAGGTTGCCATAACGTGCCTCTAGTTGTCAAAAAAAAAAAAAATGAAGTCTGAAAGAGAAACGAGATAGTACACGTAATTGTATAGTTCGGGGTTGAATAATGGTTGGACGATTATCAGCAACGCAAGGGCGTTAAGTCAAAGAAGAGTGAAGTATCGTTGGATTGTGTGTTATCTTAAATTCCTGTAATATCAGACGGTAACGGTGAAATAACATAGGTATGTAGTGTGGTACGTGATGACGAGAAAGTTGATCGGATCCACAATTTAGTATTCGAATTCTTCGCGCAAAATAACGAATTTTAGTTACGTTGATTTTGAGTCGAGAGAGTATGCCTTTCGGCGTTCAAGTAGAAATATTTCCATGTTTGAGTTCCATCTAGTGCTATACGAATTTAGTTAGGAAGGTTGGTGTGAAGAATCACGTTCAAGGTTCGAACACGGAGAGGTTTAGAGTTTTCCTTAGTGAGTTAACGAGTTTAAAAGTCGTGTGACACGAGAAAAGTCAGAAATGAATCTTCGGTAACAACCGGTGAGATCTAATATTTTTACGAATATAAGTCTGAGTTGGGAGAGTTTCCTGATTACATGTGGCTTGATTTCGAGATTGATTGTAATGCCTTGACCATTAACATCATGGTCTAGAAAATTGGACTTCGTTCAACAGAAATTCTCACTCGGAGAATTTGGTATAGAGTTGCTCTTTTCTCAAAAGTTCGAGCTTAAGATGGTGATGTTGTTCGTTTTCCTTCTTTACTTGAATAAGTTAAGATGTCATCTATAATTACGATAACAGATTAGTCTATATGAATTTGCATACGCGGTTCAAGAGGTTTATGGATACGGGCGAGCCCTAAATAAATCAAACGGTACTAAGATAGATTTACAACTAACGTTGCGAGTTCGGAAAGTGGCTTAGGAGACATCGTCTCACTTAACCCCCAATTGATGATAACCGGAACGGAGGTCGATTTGGAACATACGGGATTCGTGCAAATAATCATAAGGTCATGGATGCGAGGGAGAGGGTATCGGTTTCCAACCGAAAATTTCTTAGTTCACAATAATCTATACATAAATGTAGGGCAACAATTTCTCCTTAATGAATAGGTTCTGAGTTCCTTAGTTCTATAGGTGTCGAGTCCAATTTCTTAACGCATATCCTCCGATAGAATTTATAGGCACACAATATTTTTTCCGTTGGTCACTTAAATCGTCTAAGTAGTATCTGGGGGAAAGAGGTGGAATATAAAGAGCACGAGTCAAATCCTTGGTTATAAAACGTCTAACGGTACTCGAATCGAATAAGTATGAAATATACGGTTTGTTGTGAAGAAACGTACCCGTGACTAGTCCATCATCGTCTCGGGCATCCTAGGTGTCGATGTTGTAAGTTCAACGGCGCGCGTTGGTTTTTGCTTTATTCTTTGGGCATTCATTCCTAAAATGACCCGATTGGCCACATTTGTAGCAAATACTCGGCTTTGGTGCATCGGGCCCCTTTTGAGTGACGGGGGCGGTACTTCCACAATACTTGGCAATATGACCACTACCTTGGCACCGATGGCAAATTAGCTTGCCACATTCACCAAAATGATGCTTGTGGCATTTGTTGCAAAAAGGTCGTGTCCCGGCATAACTTTTCTTGCCGACGGGGGTGAGAGGTTCCTTGGAAAAGTTGTTGTTGTAGTTACTCGATTGGGGGGCTTCCCATTTTCTTTTGTTGTCACCCGACTCATCCTCGGCTTTAGGTGCCGGCACTTCAATCTCGTCTACCGTTTCGATCAATTGACGGGCCATATTCAGGGCCTCTTGGTGATTACTGGGTTTGGATGACATTACTCCTTGTTTGATGCTCTTGGGAAGACCATCCATGTAAAGTTCAACCCTTAGAGGTTCGGGGGTCACGAGGTTTGGGCACATCAAGGATAGCTCAGAGAATCGTTGATTATATGCCTTTAGGTCATTTCCGACCGCTTTTAAAGTTCTTAGTTCGTGTTCGAGCTTACGGGTCTCTTCGCGCGGGAAGTATTCGGTGATCATCTTTTTCTTTAAGTCGGCCCATGAGAGTGTGTGGGCTTCATCGATACCCACCGACAGCACATACGTATTCCACCATGTGAGGGCGATACCGGCGAAAGTGTGGGTGGAATATTTGACTTTGTCTTGGTCCCGACAACCGCTTATGCTAAAAACGGCTTCTGTTTGCTCAAACCATCGGGTGAGCACAACCGGTCCTCCGGTCCCATCGAAGGTGTGAGGTTTGCACCCCATGAAAGTTTTGTAGGAGCAACCCTCGTTTGAATTACCGGCTCCATGGTTGTTGTGGTTGTGGTTGTTATTGATGTCGGAGGAGATACTAGCCATAGCCGCACCTATGGCGGTGGCTATCATGCGTTGAAAAGCTTGTTCGGAAGTTTCATTACGTGGTCCGCGACGGAGAGGCATTGTTCCTTCAAGACACAAGAATATCGTTGATTAGTATTCTCAATAATACTAATCATGATAGGGAATGATGATGTAGAGAAAATTTTCCTTGACTCGCCTTAAATTCTTTATGTCATAATGTCGGAATGTCCATATGAATCACCGTAATATAATCCCGGAAATTATATTACTCTGATTCTCATGTGCATTTAACATTACCTCATAAAGTCAAGGTGGCGCGTCAACAAAATTTATCAATGTAAGATCAAGATCGAATACGAGTTAGATATGATAGAAGAGTTCGAGTATAGCTGCACAAATAGTCAAGTAATTCCTACTTCAGTCTATATGCCGGTTGTAGTCTAGATTCACCTATGTACCCTATGACTCGGGGTGGACACAAATGAACTCTAAATCCCTACAACCAAGGCTCTGATACCACTTGTAGCGACCCCGACAAATCGTCAAGTGACGGCGTCGACTACGTAGGTCCCATTACCTGGTCATAAGTCTTTAAAACAGACGTTTGACCCAAAATATGTCGCATCCATTCAAGTGTAAAGATTGTTTCAAAGTTTACAAAGATAATTGACCACAAGTTAAGTTACAACGTTATAAGTACAAGTGAAAACTATGCGACACAGTTTAAATAAGTTCAAAAAATGCTCCAAAATGCATGTATACTCGACATCCAAGCAAGTATCAAAAGAGTGCGGAAGCATGTATCACTAAGCATTCAAAACCTGAGAAAACATAGAAGAATCTGTCAACGAAAACGTTGGTGAAATCATAGGTTTAGTAAGTATTAAACGTTGTTTTTGAACCACAAGATTTTGTATTTCCATAACGTAGATTATCCAAATCATTTGCATTCCAAAAGTGTTGTTATACGCGAGCACTCAATTATCAAAACTTAACCAACGTTACCCCATCACACAGTGCTAGAACCCGCACTAAAACACAAAAATATATTTCATCCGCATAACGGTAGCGAACCGTCCGAATGAGGGTTTGTTAAACCCGTATGGCCACACAATATAAGTTCTCGCTTACACCCTGCAAGTGTAACTAATGATAATCAAATTGAGGCATTTTTGTTCTAACTCGCACGTGGAATGTTTGTTTTCACACTTGTGTTCAAAACATAAAAGTAAGTAGTACAAGATGTAACAATGTATATGTTTTCTCAGCCCACGATTTAAAAGTATAAAAGTTGTTGAAAAGGTGGGACTATGATCTCACCTTGAGCGCAAGAGTTAATAAAGTACTTCAACGAGTAAACGCGTGCAAAGACAAGGCTAGTCTTGACCTAAACATATAGGTTATATCAATAACGGTAAACACAAATGGTCAAAGATGTTCAATTAGTCCTATAGCTCGTTACGACTCGATTATGTAGCATGTGAATCAATTAGTCAAGTTTCATGCACGATACAAGTAACTAAGCATGTTAGAACGATCGTATAATTGTTTGGTTAAGTTTGACTAAAAGTCAAACTTGGTCAAAGTCAAAGTCAACGGGGTCGGGTCGGGTATCCGACAATTTTCCCAAGACGAGAAGTCATATAAGAGCCTAATAGTCAAGTTTCATGTTAAACAGAGTTTTAGTTAAGCGGAAACATTTTTGTGACATTTAAAAACAAAAGAGAGTGGCCTGGGGCTTTTGCGCGGCGCGCACTGGGTTGCGCGGCGCGCACCCAAGTGCAATTTCTGGTCAGAACTCAACCAAGAAGGCAAACATCTGGGATCTCTGATTCTGCGTGGCGCGCGGGTAAATGCGCGGCGCGCAATACCTGGGAATCATGCAGTTTGCAGAAAAATGGTCCAAGTCACGAACCAAAATACAATATAACACATTTCATGCACCGAAAACACTTAAAACGCATAACCTATATCATTAGAAAGGTAATTTGACAAGGAAAACAACTAAGCACATTTCATCAAGCAATTCATCACTAACAACAACCAAAAACCGCATTAAACGTTCATAATCAAAGTTTCAAGTTCTAAAACGCATTTTATGATTCGGGCAACCAATTTACATGTATGATATGCCGTTTCGAAGGTAATCAAGCATACAATCCAACTAAACACTTACCAATAATAATCCATGGCATTCAATGCATCAAAAGTCCATTTCAAGTTCATCAAACCCTAACCCAAATTCACCAAAATCAATAATCAAGTTCATGAAGTTTTCTAAGGCAACCTACACATCAAATTGAAGCTAGTGATGCTAGTAACACAATTAAAACATCAACTTTTAACATCTAACAACATATGATCATCCTAAATTCAAGAACAACGCACCAAAATTCAAGTTCATGCTAGTTACACTAAAACAACGAGATCGAGCATATAAATTACACACACGACATCACAATGAGCCATAGACACTAACTAACACCATTTCAAGTCAAAAACACGAATTTAGAGAAATCTAGAGTTTTAGAAATGTTACCCAAACTTGATGATATTGGTATCAAAATGTAGAGGATGAAGAGAGGATCACGAAAATGTAATTTGTTTTGATGTTTGCTTCTCCAATCGGATTTAGATGATGATTTTATGTTTGAGGGTTTTGAGTTCAAAAATGGGAAGTAGAGAGAAAGAGGAGGATGAAGGTGGGAGGTGGAGATGAAATGAATGGATGTGGTAAGTGGGTTGACTAGTTGACCTAGTCAACTAGTTTGCCCATTTGGCAATCTCGGTCCCTCGAGTTTCAAAGCGGGTGCGGGAATTAACCCAACGAATATTTTAAAAACGTTCGAGTAACGGATGACTTTATAATTAAATAACGAGGATATTATGAACGTTAGTTAACGAAAGATGCCAAATTAAATGACGAAAGATATTATTTAAAAAAAAAGACGGTGTTAAAATAAATTTAACGGAAAAACGCGGGTTGTTACATTTTAGCTACGTGAAAATTGGTAACAAATCTATTCCAACCATAACTTAATCAACTTGTATTGTTTATTATGTAATCTTGAGATACCATAGACACATATACAATGTTTCGACCTATCATGTCGACACATCTATATATATTTCGGAACAACCATAGACACTCTATATGTGAATGTTGGAGTTAGCTATACAGGGTTGAGGTTGATTCCAAAATATATATAGTTTGAGTTGTGATCAATACTGAGATACGTATACACTAGGTCGTGGATTGATTCAAGATAATATTTATCGATTTATTTCTGTACATCTAACTGTGGACAACTAGTTGTAGGTTACTAACGAGGACAGCTGACTTAATAAACTTAAAACATCAAAATATATTAAAAGTGTTGTAAATATATTTTGAACATACTTTGATATATATGTATATATTGTTATAGGTTCGTGAATCAACCAGTGGCCAAGTCTTACTTCCCGACGAAGTAAAAATCTGTGAAAGTGAGTTATAGTCCCACTTTTAAAATCTAATATTTTTGGGATGAGAATACATGCAGGTTTTATAAATGATTTACAAAATAGACACAAGTACGTGAAACTACATTCTATGGTCGAATTATCAAAATCGAATATGCCCCTTTTTATTAAGTCTGGTAATCTAAGAATTAGGGAACAGACACCCTAATTGACGCGAATCCTAAAGATAGATCTATTGGGCCTAACAAACCCCATCCAAAGTACCGGATGCTTTAGTACTTCGAAATTTATATCATATCCGAAGGGTGTCCCGGAATGATGGGGATATTCTTATATATGCATCTTGTTAATGTCGATTACTAGGTGTTCACCATATGAATGATTTTTATCTCTATGTATGGGATGTGTATTGAAATATGAAATCTTGTGGTCTATTGTTACGATTTGATATATATAGGTTAAACCTATAACTCACCAACATTTTTGTTGATGTTTAAAGCATGTTTATTCTCAGGTGAATACTAAGAGCTTCCGCTGTTGCATACTAAAATAAGGACAAGATTTGGAGTCCATGTTTGTATGATATTGTGTAAAAACTGCATTCAAGAAACTGATTTCGATGTAACATATTTGTATTGTAAACCATTATGTAATGGTCGTGTGTAAACAGGATATTTTAGATTTTCATTATTTGATAATCTACGTAAAGCTTTTTAAACCTTTATTTATGAAATAAAGGTTATGGTTTGTTTTAAAAATGAATGCAGTCTTTGAAAAACGTCTCATATAGAGGTCAAAACCTCGCAACGAAATTAATTAATATGAAACGTTTTTAATCAATAAGAACGGGACATTTCAGATATGCCCCAACGGCCATGATGATTCCCTAGAAAAACCCGATAGAATGGTCGTGGGAGCATGCATCTTAGATTTAATCGTCGCAGGGAGTTTCTTAAAGCAATGCTCATACATAAGATCGACATTGCTTCCCTTGTCAATGTTCAATCGTCTGACATTGTAGCCGCTGTCAGTAATGTTACCTTTGATAATGATGGGTGCATGCGAAGGATTGATTGTCTACATGGGAGGAAAAGTGATGGCCTCTATTTCCCCTTCTTCCAGTTGCTCTGCCTTGCGTCTTTGGCCAAAATGCCATGCATGCACCATATTTATCGTTTTATCAGAGCTTTTGTCACTACTTTTCTTCTGACTTGACATAGTTTTCTCTGGCGCATTATTCTACAATGAAGGTCCTTGTTTCTTAACTGAAAAAGTTTCAGGTGATTTACCTCACCTCTTCTTATACATTCAATCATTTTTTCAATAATAGACTTGCAACAATCGATTTCATGTCCATAATCATCATGGAACTCGTAAAATTTTGACTTGTCCCTCCTAACGTAGTCTGACATTTTAGCGGGCACCGCAAACGTCAAACAAATTGGTTATGTGGCCGGGATTTCCTTTGGCATTTTAGTCAACTCACACATGATTGCGAAATTCTGACCTGGGAAGTGACCCTTCCCTTGATCAGAATTACTGTTCTTTTGTATTTTGACGAAACAGAACCCTGACTATAACTCTCACTTTTGCGCTTTGATCCACCTGATTGTCCTCGATAAGTATCGTCATCCTTGCTGCTTCTATTATCAGATTTCTTATCGCTATGCCGCGTATTATCTTCTCTAGCACGCATATGCTCGTGTGCTTCTTTAATTGCTTCTGCTAGAGTGTCGGGGACTTTCATGGACAGACGCTGCCATAAAGCGAGATGTCGATCCTTGCATAGCCCATGTATAAAGCAAGAAACTTTTTGGCTTTCGGGGAGTCCAGTCATCTTTGTTACTTCCTTAGTATATCAATCTATAAACTTCCTGAGGGATTCTCTTCCCCCTGCCTGATATCATGGCACTCTACGTGCGTTCTTTTCCGAGTGCACATGTTATGGAAGTTCAACAAGAAACGCACCCAAATATCACTATAGGAGGTGACGAGCGACAATGGTAAATTACTGAACCATTCCCTCGCGACCCCCTTCAATAGAGTCTGAAATTCTAGGCACTTGGTTTCATCATTCCAAGCTTGAGCTAGCACTGTCCCTTCATATATTTGCAAAAAATCAGCTGGATCCGTCATGCCATTGTACCACCCCATAGTCAATGGAATGATAGGAGGACATTCGGGCACATAATTAGCGATGTGGGGCACAAACTTCTCGTTAGCCGGTGCAACCTCCATGAAAGGTTTTACCTTGCGACCCATTATTCCTGCATAAAAGTTATCCAAAACTTCTCCTCATTTTTCCAGCACATTGAACGCTTGCGCATACTTGTCCAGCACCGCCTGAGCCAAAATAGCTAACAAGTCTTCTTGACTCTTTTCTTGTTTTCTTCCGTGAAATCATTAGTGTGCCCTGAGGACGTACTTGGAGAAAACAAAGCTGATAACCTGGGAATAGGCGAAGTTTTGCACTATCTACGCACGTTATTCAAGGGAGTGTGATCATCGGGTAGATATCTGATATCGATAGTTCTTTCACACCATATATTCGATATCGATGTTCTTTCCCACCAGATATTCGCAAAGTGCTCGTGGGTGTCATTACACGCCTAGTATAAACTGTTGACTTTGGCGTGGAATATATGAGAATGGACGCTGCAGTAGTAATACAGATTTCCTCTTCATAATCATAATCATCATCATCGTTATCTTCATCAACGGGTGCCCAATATTTTCCATCGTTTTGTAGAGGAATCTATTGAGACACCAGGGGAATAGTGGTTGATGACGTTGTTGATTTTTCGGGGAGCTTTCATATCCCTGTGCCGGGAGTCTTGTTTGTGACAGGTGTTTTATCTTGGTTTATTTTTTTCGATCCAGTCAGGTCAGACCCTTGAGAACGAGACGATTGATTATTACTAGATTTTTTTCATCACTACCTGCTATACAAGAACAACCATAAACATATTAGAAGCTTGATAGTTAATCGCTCGTAAATACATAACTTCTCATTCAATTCTAGTTATGGTCCCACGGATGGCGCCATTTTGTGATGACCCGGAAATTTCTGACCAAAATTAAACTTAATCTTTAACGTTTCCGACATGATAAGCAAAGTCTATGAAGTTGAATCTCAAAATTTTAGAACTGTATCATGTATTCAATTACATTTGACTGCTCTCGACGATTCACGAACAATTATATATATATATATATATATATATATATATATCAAAGACGTACAAGTAAACACTATTTGCTACAGTAAAAATCACTTTGCTACAGTAAAACACTATTTACTACAGTGAAAATGACTTTGCTACAGTAAAACACTATTCGCTATAGTAAACACTATTTGCTACAGTATTTTATGTCGACGAGCTAAAAGTTAAATGATTGTGAGCTGGATCCTCTAGCCATGCGATCGCATGGCCAAGGAGATCGCATGGGGTACTGTAGCAGGCCGCATACAATAAAAACTCGATTTGGTTCCAGTTTGTTTCCTCACTCAATTTTACTCCGTAAGTATTTATTTATTTAAATTATAATTATTATTATTATTATTATTTTTATTATTATTATTATTATTATTATTATTATTATTATTATTATTATTAAGATTAATATTATTATTAATCTTATTATTATTAGTATTATTAATTAATATTATACATAAAATACTACGACGAGGTTATGATCGTGTCACTTTCAAAATGGGTTTTCAAGCGGGATAGAGCTAAGGAAATTATGGGTTATAGCTATAGAGGTTATGGGTAATGTACGTAGGTATTATTGGCAAATCAAACCTAGTGTTTATCATCTCTGTTACGTCTACGTATTTTCCTGCAATATTGAATCACAATATTGATACGTGAGTATACATATCTTATCTTTTATATATTGATTGTGTATCCATGTCTAGTGCTCGAGTATATATATTTATGCATGCTTGTATGTTAAATTTCGTCGTTAAATAGTTTATAATTAATCACGAATTAAATACATATATTACTGGTAAAAGGTATATGATATGCATGTTTTTGGAAAGCTGACGAAAAATCAATAACTTTTCATTTAGATATCGAATAGTTTCGATAAACGGATTAAAAGATATGATCAACTGAATTATGATTGAAGTTAATTGAAATTGCTTTTGTATCTGCAATTAAGATTTAAACAACTTGTTTACAAGATTGATAAAGTGGATTTTTGAATATTACCAACCGAGTAAATGAATCCTTATATAAGGAACGTCTCGTTTTGTTGAACTATTGTCAAAATTGACTTTTTGAAACGACTTTGGATAACTTTTGTATGTCGATCTCGAGCATTAGGATTGTGATACACTATGACCTGACCTAGCTTGATAGACATTTATTGACTAACATATGTTCTCTAGGTTGAGATCTACGATTAATTGGTAATCCGAGTTTCGGTCACATTTTGGTGAACAACTTTATATGCTGCTAAGGTGAGTTTCATTTGCTCCCTTTTTAATTGCTTTTGCAATATATATTTTTGGGCTGAGAATACATGCACTTTATTTTAAACACAATGGATACAAGTACATACTAAATTATACACTGAGTTTGAACCGAAAATCCCTTAGCTTTGGTAACTAGTAACTGCCAGTTATAAGAACTGGTGGGCGTGAGTAGTAGTATATGGATCCATAGGGCTTGATATCCCCGTCCGAGCTAGAGCACTAGCCTTTTAATGGACGTATGCTATTTGAGAAACGTACACGTTGGTTTGCGTTAATTATTAAGATGATTACACAAAGGGTATAAATTATATATACGTTAAGAGTAGTTACCAGGGTGCTCAATTTCGTAGAATATTTTGATAAACGTTTCTGGATGAAACAACTGAAATCTTGTGTCCACCTTTATATACAGATTATGTGCAACATTAAAACTATGAACTCACCAACCTTTGTGTTGATACTTTTAAGCATGTTTATTCTCAGGTTCCTAGAAGTCTTCCGCTGTTTGCTTATATGTTAGACAAGCTATGTGCATGGAGACATACATGGCATATTTTTCAAGCAAACGTTGCATTCACCAAATCATCACCATGTATCTTATTTTGACTGCATTGTCAACGGAAGTACTATTGTAAACTATTATTTACAGTGATTGTCTATATGTAGAAATCATCAGATGTCGAAAACCTTTGATTTAAAAATTCATTTATGGTGTGCCTTTTGTAAGATCCTGTTTTCTTTTTGGTCTGGACGCCGTCCAAACATCTGGGACGCCGTCCCATTCTGAAGGCCTGGACACCGTCCAGAAATATGGACGCCGTCCAGATGATCTGTCGAGCCAGAATTGGGTTTTTAAATATTTTAGATGGGTAAATTGGTAATTTCACTTGGTGGACGAATTAAAGGCCCTAGATCAGTTTGGTTGAGCCTCATTACTCCATTTCTAACCAACTTCATCCACTTAAATCCTAGTGAGAGAGTGTGATTCAAGTGTAAAAAAGCTTAAATCGGAGAAGAAGAAGCTTGTTTCGGGTTTTAGCTCGAGCATTAAAGTTGTTCATCTCCTCGTTAGCTTCGTTTTGATTGTGGTGGTAAGCCCTAAACTTGATTTCTCTAATTAATATGTTTAAGGGTTAGGGTTGGGTTAAGGTTGTACACAAAACCCATGTATGAGTGATTTGGGGGTTTTGGGTAAGTTTGGGTCATGAAGACACAAATGGTGACTAACCTAGGGTTTTGAAAGGGGAGATGGTGTAAATGGGTCTTAAAGACCTAAGTGAATACTAGTACACTTATAGTTAAAGTTATTGGGTGTGATTTGGGTTATGGGTGACCGAAATGGGTGTGTTGACCTAGAAATGGGTCAAATGGGTCTTTGATGACCTAGGTTGTCTTGCATGTATGAAAACGAGTTAACTATGTGGTTAAAAGTGTGTTAAGACCTTAATTGGCTAGAGTTAGGGTTTTGGGTGAAGTTAACCCACTATTAGGGTTAAGGGTGCAAAATGGGTCGGAATTGCACTTTGGGTCAAAGGACTCTAGAATGTTGAGTGAGTTGGTTGACCGACTTATGTTGTGATTTGATTATGTTCTAAAATGTAATAGGTACGTTACATTGAAGTTGCAAGTTCGGTTATCTTTCACGAAGATCTAAGTGAGTGGAATAATTATATGCATAGATATATAATGTGTTTATTTGTGTAGTGTGAGATGTGAAGTGTCGATGTGCTAAGACACCACGTCCACATGGCGAGTGAAGTTTTGATGTGTTAAGACGCCACTCGGGAGTGAAGTATCGATGTGTTAAGATGCCACTCCAAGTAACGTGAAGAGTGAAGTGTCGAAGTGTTAAGACACCACTCGGGGTGAAGTGCCGAAGTGTTAAGGTGCCACCCGGGGTGAAGCATCGAAGTGTTAAGATGCCACCCGTGGGGTTAGTGTGCGAAGTGTTAAGTGCACTAATGGTTGTTGTGAACACCGACGGTCTTTAAACACCGTTCCTTGTACGATTGGCTAACCATAGTTATTGTGTTGTAGTGTAAGCATATTACTTTGTTCATGTTATATATGCTTGTGTTATGCTAGCTTGATTATTGGAGGTTATAGCTTGTATTTGTGACGATAAGCTAATTGTGTTTGCTAGCATGTTTGTGGTAATTGTGTAAGTGATTGCAAGTAGGTATATTATATATGTATTCGTATAATTATTGCATTCACTAAGCTTTGCTTACCCTCTCGTTGTTTACCTTTTTATAGGCTCGGGCGTTGACAAGGGTAAGAGTGTTCAATTGGATTAGTGGTCTCCCGCTCGTTTTGATAGGGGATGCTTTTGGGTGTTAGCTTTTGGGAGTTCGACCGAGATTGGGTAGTTTAACCCCAAACACCATGCTCTAGTGTGGTTTGGAACTTAAACTTGTATTTGGTCGAAACTTTTATTTTTTGAACGAAACTCGTAAAATGGGCGATGTGGGCCCGTTGATGTAAAACTTGATTTGATGATGACAATCTCTTAGTTTCACTTATATTGACTTGTGGTAAAAAGGTTTTCATTTAAAAGTGTCGGGAAGCGGGTTTTCCGCTCGTGTGAGTTGGACCCGTGATCAGTAGCTGGAAGACTATTGGGACGCCGTCCCAATTGCTTAGATGTCGTCCCAGTTGTTTTGAGCTGGACGCCATCCCAAACTTTGGATGCCGTCCCACCTTTCTGAGCTGGACGCCGTCCAGGATTCTGGACGCCGTCCAGATGCACTGACATAGAAATTTTTTTTTTTTGGTACGCGTTTTTGGGATTTAAGATGTCGGGTTGTTACCAGTGGTATCAGAGCATGGTCTAAGGGATTTAGGCGACTTGAGATAGGTGCCTAGACTTAGACTTTATTGTGTGTACGCTTATGTGGGACTTGTAGGACTTTGGGTCGGGACGGGAATTGTTAGTGCATAGTTTTATGTGAACTAACATTGTGCTAATCGATTTGTGTTGTGTTTAGCAATCATCAATCGAGATGGACGTTGTACTAGCAAGTTAATGCGACGTGTTCGCGTAACAATGATTAGCTACCATTGTTACGGGCTCAAATCGTGTCAAACGAGTGATGTACGACGATTGTTGAGCAAGATGGGGTAGTTTGGTGTATATGTATATACCTATGTGTTATGACCTTTGGTTTCGTTGCTAAATTACTTCGTTTTATAGAATGAAGATGAGAAATGGACACGACACCAATGATGTAAGTAAGAGTGAGGACGTTGAGTTCACGGCCATAGTTGAGACCATCTTAAAACGTCAAAAAGCGGAGTTTCTCGAAGATGTTAAGAAGATGTTCCTAGATACGATTGATGAACAACTAGTCAATGTGGTAAAGGACCAAGTTAAGGCCGTTCTTCAAGAGGATAATGTGAGGAGACGGGACTTTTTCTTTAAGAATTTCAAGGATTCTCAACCTTCCACCTTTGAAGGTGAGCGGGACCCACTCAAGAGTGCCCGTTAGATCTCCGATATGGAGGGGGCTTTTCGTATGTGTGAATGCCCTCTCGATAAAAAGACGAGATATGGTTGTAGCATGTTAAGAGGTGATGCTAAATTGTGGTGGGACGCGAAGATCCGACTTTATGGCGAAGAACAATGCATAGAGTTCACCTGGGATGAATTCAAGAAAGAGTTTTTCGACGAATACCGGACTTCGGCCGATCTTACGAGGCTTAAGGACGAGTTACATTCCTTGAGGCAAGGGTTGATGGATTTGAACACTCTCAAAACCGTGTTTTTGTCCAAGACCCAATTTTGCCCGGAGTATGTCGGGAATGATAAGATGTTGAAGGAAGACTTTTACCGAACGTTGAATGATTGCTATCAAGATAAGATAAGTGTAAATGTGGTGAAGAGTTTTGACGAGTTGTTCGATATGGCCAAGGGGTTCGAGTCGCTCATCTTGAGAAAGAGTGGCTTCACCCTAGGCAAGAAAAAGTTTGAAGCTACTAGTCATTCCAATTTTTCTAACAAGAAGTACAAGAAGGGTTCCGAGAGTGTTGGTAGCGTGAAGAAGGGTACTTCGGGTGATTTTTCCTATTCTTGTTACAATTGTGGTCAAAAAGGGCACATGGCTCGCGAATGCCCTAAATCATCGTTCACGACCAAACTCACTTGTTTTAATTGTGGAAAGGAAGGGCATAAGAGGCCGGAGTGTCCCGAGATGCGCAATGATAATGTTAAATGGTTAGAGAAGGCGGCGGGTACGGCAAGGGGTCGAAACTATTTGATGACCAATGATGAAGCCAAACAATCGAACGAAGTTGTCTCAGGTACTTTCATGGTTAACTATAATTAGGCACGGATACTTTTTGATAGTGGTGCTAATTTATCTTTCGTATCTCCAAGATTTGTGCCTAAGTTAAATAAACCGCTAGTAAAGTTAAGTCGTCCGGTAGAAGTCGAAATAGCGGATGGCAAGACGGCGTTGGTGGTTGATGTGTGCAAAAATTGTAATGTTGTGTTTGGTGCCGAAAGTTTCGAGATTGATCTCATTCCGATGACCTTGGGCGATTTCGAGGTTGTCGTTGGTATGGATTGGCTCGATCGTTATAGAGCGATATTGCATGCCATGATAAGTTTATTCGTGTAAAGACCCCAAGTGGGGGAGAGTTGATTATTCATGGCGATAAGCGAAGGAGACCGGTGCCGATATGCACTTTTGCACGGGCACGTCGTTTCCTTGTTAGTGGTGTCTTGGCTTTTCTTGCCCATGTTGTTGACGCTCGTGACGAGCCACCACCTATTCGTGAAATTCCGGTTGTTAGTGAATTTGAAGACGTTTTTCCGGATGAGTTACCGGGCATTTCGGCGGAAAGACAAGTTGAATTTCGCATTGAGTTGGTTCCGGGGGCTACCCCCATTACTAAAACTCCTTATCGTTTAGCGCCGACGGAAATACAAGAATTTCTAAATCAAACCCAAGAGTTACTTGAGAAGGGTTTTATTCGACTGAGTGCTTCACCATGGGGTGCTCCGGTGTTATTTGTGAAGAAGAAGGATGGTAGTATACGGATGTGCATCGATTACCGCGAGTTAAATAAAGTGACGATCAAGAATCGTTATCCGTTACTGTAACGACCCTACTTTTTCCGTTATCTTTTGCCGTTAATTATTTAACGACCGTTAATTGTTATTCCTGACACGTCATTTCTATGACCTATATTATTATTTTTGTAATAATATATTAATTATTATGTGTTATATGAATATTTGTATTCATATTTTAAATTATACGTTCCTACGAGTCGCGGATTTCTATCCGGCGAATCTTTTCGGTTTTCAAACCAACGGTCGAACTTTTGGAATTTTTAAGTCCTAATTATTTTAATTATGATATTTTGATGTCATATGATTATATATAGTGTTTATATATTTTATCCGTCGCGTAGTTGTTATCTCTCCGAAAAATCAATCGCGTAGTAGCGTTTTCGCGTTTCGGGCTTCGATCGGGCGTTCGGGCTAAAAGAAATTACATATTTATCATTGTGGGCCATGTGGGGCCCACCCCATTCAGTTGTTGGCCGAAAATTCCCTTAGGGAGGGGGTGGTTTGTGATTTTATTTCATTATTCCATTTTTCATTTTCTAAACACTAGCATTTCCTCTCAAACCTAATTACTCCCATTTTATTTTCTTCCTCCTCTTCTCTTTTTCTTTTTGAGCCGTCACCCTAGCTCCACCAAATCATCATCATCTTCATCTAATCTTGCATGGATCATCAAATAGATTGCATAATCGGATTCTACACGTTCTTCTCTACAAGTTAACATCTCTTGATTATTGATTAGGGTATAAACCCTAACCCTAGATTTTTTTAATTTTTCTTTATTTTTCTGTATTTTGATTATATTTTATTAGTATGATGATTATTAGTTGTTGTAATGTTGATTGTGTTCGTAGAATTACTCGATTGCATATTTTTCGGTTTGATAAAATTGGAACAGCAGCTTTTTCGTGTGTTTCTGATATTTTAACTGATGTTGATCATAAAATAAAGTATATAAATGAGTTCCTCTCATCAAGACATTAATTTTAGACTCCGGATTCATGTCGTTTCGATTCCCGGAGCCCTAGTTACGATCAAAGTGGTATTTTGTTAAGATTGAAATGTGATTTTGGTATGAACCAGGTTTGGTCCGACTTTGTGACCATATTTAGTGACTTTAGGGTGTGTTAGTGTGTTACTACTGATGGTGGGGCAAACTTTCATGTTCGGGTCATCTCAATCCGAGCCACGAATCACCCGTTACGTCTAAAACACGTTTTTGATTGAATTAAAGTTCCAAGTAGTGAATTGGCTGTACATCACGACTTGTGGGATGTTCTTGGGGTGTTCTTGAGTGTACCAAAGTGTCGGGTGGTTTGCTTGGGCGGAGATATATGTAAGGCTCGCCGAAAACCGATACCCGGGGCTCAGGATACGACCCGATGAACTTTTGATTTAAAACTTGTGACTAATTATTAAACTTATGATATAAATAATGGATTTCATTATTATTTAATTACTCATGATAAAAGAAGTAATTATTATTATTTAAGACTTATGATATAAATATTTATTATATCATTTAATTATTAATTATGATTTAATTAACATTTTAATTAAACTTATGATTAATAATACTTTTATTATTAAAGAAAAATACTTATGATAAGTATTAAATTTATTTTTGAGAAATTATTATAAGACTTATAATAAAGATTAAATAATTATTTAATCATTGTAAGACTTAATTATTATTTAATTATGATTTAATTATTAAATACTTATGATTTAATAATTTTAATTAGAAACTTATGATATAATTAATAATTCATTATTAATTTATAATACTTATGATATGAATTAAAATTCATTATTAATTAATAAAACTTATATAATGATTAATATTTAATTAATTAATTAAATACTTATGTTATACTAATTATAACATTTCAACTTATATTAACTTTAATAATTCATTTTATTTAATTAAACTTATGTTATGACATAACTTTACACTTTTGACTTTAATAAACATTATAACCTATGTTATTATTATAACTTACACTTTTAAAATTAATGTTGACTATGCTTGACCAAGGTTGACTTTCGGTTGACTTTGGCTTTCAGTTGACTTCTGTTGACTTTCTAAATAAGGAAACTTTCCGAACTTCAAAACTTTCTAAAAATAGAACTTTCTAAATTTGGAAACTTTCCAAAAATAGAAACTTTCCAAAAATAGAAACTTTCCAAAAATAGAAACTTTCCAAAAATAGAAACTTTCCTAAAATAGAAAACTTTCCAAAAATGGAAACCTGCTAAAAATAGAAACTTTCTAAAAATAGAAAGTGTGTGTCCTTATGCTGTTCCAATCAAACCGATGCTTGCTGAGTAATGTTCTATGTCTACTTGCAACATGTACAATAGCTATCATACTAAGACTTGACCTAAGTTAGTTATTTATTTCGACCTGCTTTATTTATAGGTCGGCGTTGTGATCTTTCTTGATCACTTTACTTTACTTGCTGTTCGCTTGTTTGTGAGATTTCTTCAGTTGCTATTTAAGGTGAGTTATAGTCCCATTTTTCTATTTTTAATCTTTTGGGATGAGAATACATGCAATTTATTTTATATTTTGGACAAGTGGAAGTTTGTTTAAATTATTCATTGTGAGTTGAACAAAAATATTCCCTAGTCTGGTAACTGTAATCACTGGTTTCTACTGGTGAACGCGAATCCTACGGATAGATCTATCGGGTTTGACAACCCCATTTCGAGCTAGTCGCGCTAGCAATTTATAATCGGAATGTTTAGTACTTCGTATTTTGTTGTAGATACACTTGTTCGGTGTATATTATTTATTGTGTTTGGCAAGGGTAAATAAAGGGTTAAGTGGTTACCAGGTGGCTCACGGAAAATGGAATAACGTTTTATTATATGTTTTCTAGCATATAATTTGGTGGTCCAAAAAGGAGTTTTTATGTTTTCAAACATAAATTTTTGTTGTTTAAATTAAATATTGTTTGCAATATTAAACCTATAATTCACTCAACATTTTTGTTGACAGTTACTCGCATGTTTTATTCTCAGGTTCATGATTGATTGCTTCCGCTGTGCTTAGAGAGTCTGCATATTTATGATGGCAGCTTTTGTTAAATATTAACTTGCATTCTATTTTGTTACATTAAATAGTGGTTGTTTGTTGACTTTGTTTTGGTCAACTTTTGGTTAAAGTATTTATGTATAGTTTCTCTAAACTTATACAATTTAGTAGATATTCTTTATAAGAAATCATTTTTAAATAAAGAATGCAAGTTTGTTTTATTAAATTCATATAGAGTTTCGATCAAGCTGTGGGACCAAGTGACGGAGCCGTTAAGTGTTTGACGGAGTCGTCACAGTTGGTATCAGAGCGTTGGTTGTAGGGAATTAGGCTGCATTGATGTCGTTACCCGAGTCAATAGGGTGCATTAGTGAGTCTAGTCTACAGCCCGGCCTATTATATATTATTATATGGGATTATTTGTATCGTGTTGGTATGTATATTGTTATCATACATACATTTCTATTATGTTCTGAATCCGGGAGGAACTCCCATTCTGATTTAAACGTATTCTCCGACTCATGCGAGTTCATCTTTTATAGGAACGCCTCAGTTAGTGAAACCGAGGGGGTGTCATTCTTGACTTCTGAAATTCTCGACATTTCTATGTCATAATTTGTGTTTATTGATATAACGTTTGAGTTACATTACGTGTTCTAGAATTCTAGGCATTTCTATGTCATCTATTAGGGTTATGTATATAACGTTTGAGTTATATTACGCGAGATGTCATTCTTGACTTCTAAAGGCTCGGCATTTCAATGTCAGCTATTGTGTTTGGGTATATAACATTTTTGTTATATTACGTGCCTTTGTGCCGTTGTGCCCATGTGCTTTGGTTTTTGAAACGGAAAACGTAATTCTTGACTTTTAGAGATTCTTGGTACTTCGAAGACATTTTTATGTCATCGTTACTCCTATTCATTACTTTCGATGTCTTTGTCTCTTGTGCTATCCTTAGCACATTGTTAAGAAATTGTTTTAGGGAAATTGTGTTGAAATTCGAGGTTGATCGCGTGTCCTGACCTCATGTAGTGCTATTGGAATGGAACTATGAATTAGCTAAATATAATGGCGTCAGGCCAACGTGATTATATTACATTAATTCATAAGGAAGTCCCAATATTGTGACATGAGGAATAGAAAGCGAGTCAAAGAAAATTTTTACACCACTCATTCAGAAATTCCGATGTATTACATGGGTGGGGAAAATATTAATTATCTCATTTGTTGATATACTAGAAGCTCGTTTTAACCAGATTATCTATCTCGTGCTCTATCCTTCATAACTAGCTCGTTAGCAACAGCTTCGCTCGGGAACAGTTTTGGCCCAAGGACTTATGTCCTGATAATAGTCAAGACAATATTTAACTCATTGGTTTCCATGACCTCGTAGCATTTGTTGACTAGATGTCGCAAGGCGATTCAAGTCCTTCACCCGATCTTCAACGATCTTACTTCAACTCCTGGTATACGGATACCCTGCTTTTCATCAAAATTTTTACACATTTGTTTAATTGGGCGGTCCTCATGGGATTATGGGCAAATAGAAGTAGTAAGATTGTCTGTCATGTATGCAATTTACAAAATCATATTTGTACATATAAAATCAAATTAATAAATTTACCCTTAACTCATTTTGGCTACTATTCTAAATTATACCTTCAAATTTATTTTAAAACCAATCCTTTATTGAGTTGCTTAATTAAGTCAAATTATTTTACACGTTGTGCATACTTCTAAATTTACTAAGAACTTGGTTCCATTTATGGGGTCACATCAGACGTTTAAAGCTTTTTCAAAACTTCTTTGATTGATTATATTAAAATTTTTCGCATTACTCTACAGAGTGTTTGGATCACAGTTCTTTTCATCATCCGTTTAAGGATGAAACCTACCATTAAGTTCATTGATAGAAACTATTACACCACTTTAGATGTCGGTTTTATAAAATCTGTTGGAAAGTCTTTGCGCTCATAAAATTTCCCTCTTATGGTTGGACGTGGACGAAACGCGGACGGATAAATCAATTTTCTGGGGTACAACTCGGTGTTCACCCTATTGTAGAAAAGGCACTAGGTGGGTTTCTACCCCAACTGTTATTCTAATGGGTATCATGGATATATATTACACTAGACCTTTTGAGGAGTTTCTACTCTCAATTTTCGCAGTCAACCGCAACACCCTCGTAAACATCAATCCTAGGACTCAATACTTTGAGGTACACAAAATTTCTTTTGGAGATTCATCTCACCTGGAGTCGCCCATTCTTTATAACCCATGATTCACGTTTCCTTTCATCCGCATATAAATTGAAGAATAAGGATGAATCCTAGATTGACTCGCTCATTGTGCGAGGAAGTTTATTGTCGTTGAAATATCACACCTTTTGTACATCTTACTTTCAGAAATGTAATGAAAATTTACTTTGAAGTTCATGATCCTCGTTATTCCCTTTGAAGGAATTGTCTTAAACACCGTTACCACTGATATGGTTACTCTCTATATTTCTTCCTTTGTTGGCTGCAACTATACCTCATTCGTCCTTATATGTTCCTCTTTGGGAGCTTCTGTTTTGTTTGTTAAGAAGAAAGATGGTTCGTTTCATTTGTGGATTGATTATCGTGAATTGAACAAGCTTACTATTAAAAACCGTTACCCTCTTCCGAGAATTGATGATCTGTTCGATCAACTTCAAGGTTCGTCCGTTTACTCTAAGATTGATCTTCGTTCCGGTTATCGCCAATTGCGCGTTAAAGAAACTGATATTTCGAAAACCGTTTTTCGTACCTGTTATGGTCACTTCGAATTCCTTGTTATGCCGTTCAGATTGACAAATGCACCTGCTGTGTTCATGGACCTCATGAACCGTGCGTGTAGACCCTATCTGGACAGATTCGTTATTGTTTTCATCGACGACATTCTTATATATTCTAAGAGTGATGAAGAGCACGAAGAACATTTGAGGTTAGTGCTGGATCTGTTGAGAAAAGAAGAGTTGTACGCTAAGTTCTCTAAGTGTGCTTTATGGTTAAGAGAAGTTCAATTCCTTGGACATATTATTAGTAACCAGGGAATTCAAGTTGATCCTGCCAAGATTGAGGCAATTGAGAAGTGAGAAATTCCGAAAACTCCTACTCAGATTCGCCGGTTCCTAGGTTTGGCAGGCTGTTATAGAAGGTTCATTCAAGATTTCTCTCGTATAGCGAAACCTCTGACTGCTTTAACGCACAAGGGGAAGAAGTATGCGTGGGAGGATGAACAAGAGACTACTTTTCAGATTTTGAAGAAGAAGTTGACTACCGCTCTGATATTGTCACTACCTGAGGGTAATGATGACCTTGTTGTTTATTGTGATGCTTCGCGTCAAGGCTTTGGTTGCGTTTGATGCAACGAAAGAAAGTCATCGCTTATGTGTCATGTCAGTTGAAGATCCATGAACAGAATTATACAACCCATGATTTAGTGTTAGGAGCTGTTGTGTTTGCACTTAAGATTTGGAGACATTACTTATATGGGGTCAAATGTGCAGTGTACACTGATCACAAAAGTCTTCAACATATTCTTGATCAAAAACAGCTAAATATGAGGCAACGAAGATGGGTTGAGACGTTGAATGATTATGATTTCGAACTTTTATATCATCCTGGAAAGGCCAATGTTGTGGCTGATGCTTTGAGTCGAAAGGAGAGAGTTGAACCTCGTAGGTTTAGAGCCTTAAATATGACCATTCGAACAAACCTCACAAGGTAGATTCTTGAGGCACAACAAGAAGCCTTGAAGGAGGAAAATTTTGTAACGGGAAGGTCCGAGGCTTGAGTAAACAGTTAGAGGTACAAACCGATGGTACTCGGTACTTTGCGGGATGCCTTTGGGTTCCGAAGTTTGGTGATCTATGAAAACTTGTTTTAGATGAGGCTCATAAGTCTAGGTACTCTATTCATCCTAGTTCAGGAAAGATGTATCATGATCTTAAGGAGCTGTATTGGTGGCTTGATTTGAAAGCTGATGTGGCTACGTATGTGGCTAAGTGTTTGACCTATGCTAAGGTTAAAGCTGAACATCAGAAACCATCAGGACTGTTGGTACAACCTGAGATTCCCGAGTGGAAGTGGGAAGGTATTACAATGGATTTTATTACGAAGTTACCAAGAGTTGTGGGTGGTTATGATACCATTTGGGTGATTGTTGACCGACTCGCTAAGTCAACTCATTTCTTGCCAATTAAGGAAACAGATTCGATAGAGAAGCTTACCCGTTTGTATTTGAAGGAGATTGTTTCTAGACATGGTGTTCCCGTATCTATTATTTCGGACCGAGACAGTCGATTTACATCGAGGTTTTGGCGATCCTTACAGGAAGCTTTGGGAACTAAGTTGGATGTGAGCACCGCTTATCATCCTCAGACGAAAGGTCATAGTGAAAGGACCATTCAAACGTTGGAAGACATGTTACGAGCATGCATCATTGATTTTGGTAATGGTTGGGATAAGTACCTTCCACTGGTTGAATTTTCTTATAATAACAGTTATCATGCAAGCATTAAAGCCGCACCATTTGAAGCTCTGTATGGTAGAAAGTGTAGGTCTCCTGTCTGCTGGAATGAGGTTGGGGATGCTCAACTCACAGGTCCAGAAATTATTCATGAGACTACCGAGAAGATCGTACAGATTAAGGAAAGATTGAGAACCGCCAGAAGTCGGCAAAAGAGTTATGCCAATAAGAGAAGGAACGATATTGAATTTCAGGTCAGTGACTGTGTTATGTTAAAGGTTTCACCTTGGAAGGGTGTGATACGTTTTGGTAAAAGGGGAAAGTTCAGTCCTCGTTTTGTTGGACCTTTTGAGATTATTGAGAGAGTTGGACCGGCGGCTTATCGTTTGAAGTTGCCACGAGAACTCAGTGCTGTTCACGATGTTTTTCATGTATCGAATTTGAAGAAGTGTTTGGCCTAGGCCGGTGAAACTATTCCTTTGGAGGAACTTCATGTTGATAAACAACTCCATTTTATTGAGGAACCTGTCGAAATTATGAACCGAGAGGTTAAGACTCTCAAGCAGAGCAAAATTCCTATTGTTCGAGTTCGATGGAACGCCAGACGTGGTCCCGAGTTCACTTGGGGGCATGAAGACTAGATGAGGCAGAAGTACCCGCATTTGTTCTCAGATGCTGAGTCAACCCCTGCACCTGCTTAAATTTCGGGACGAAATTTCCGTAACAGGAAGGTACTGTAACGACCCTACTTTTTCCGTTATCTTTTGCCGTTAATTATTTAACGACCGTTAATTGTTATTCCTGACACGTCATTTCTATGACCTATATTATTATTTTTGTAATAATATATTAATTATTATGTGTTATATGAATATTTGTATTCATATTTTAAATTATACGTTCCTACGAGTCGCGGATTTCTATCCGGCGAATCTTTTCGGTTTTCAAACCAACGGTCGAACTTTTGGAATTTTTAAGTCCTAATTATTTTAATTATGATATTTTGATGTCATATGATTATATATAGTGTTTATATATTTTATCCGTCGCGTAGTTGTTATCTCTCCGAAAAATCAATCGCGTAGTAGCGTTTTCGCGTTTCGGGCTTCGATCGGGCGTTCGGGCTAAAAGAAATTACATATTTATCATTGTGGGCCATGTGGGGCCCACCCCATTCAGTTGTTGGCCGAAAATTCCCTTAGGGAGGGGGTGGTTTGTGATTTTATTTCATTATTCCATTTTTCATTTTCTAAACACTAGCATTTCCTCTCAAACCTAATTACTCCCATTTTATTTTCTTCCTCCTCTTCTCTTTTTCTTTTTGAGCCGTCACCCTAGCTCCACCAAATCATCATCATCTTCATCTAATCTTGCATGGATCATCAAATAGATTGCATAATCGGATTCTACACGTTCTTCTCTACAAGTTAACATCTCTTGATTATTGATTAGGGTATAAACCCTAACCCTAGATTTTTTTAATTTTTCTTTATTTTTCTGTATTTTGATTATATTTTATTAGTATGATGATTATTAGTTGTTGTAATGTTGATTGTGTTCGTAGAATTACTCGATTGCATATTTTTCGGTTTGATAAAATTGGAACAGCAGCTTTTTCGTGTGTTTCTGATATTTTAACTGATGTTGATCATAAAATAAAGTATATAAATGAGTTCCTCTCATCAAGACATTAATTTTAGACTCCGGATTCATGTCGTTTCGATTCCCGGAGCCCTAGTTACGATCAAAGTGGTATTTTGTTAAGATTGAAATGTGATTTTGGTATGAACCAGGTTTGGTCCGACTTTGTGACCATATTTAGTGACTTTAGGGTGTGTTAGTGTGTTACTACTGATGGTGGGGCAAACTTTCATGTTCGGGTCATCTCAATCCGAGCCACGAATCACCCGTTACGTCTAAAACACGTTTTTGATTGAATTAAAGTTCCAAGTAGTGAATTGGCTGTACATCACGACTTGTGGGATGTTCTTGGGGTGTTCTTGAGTGTACCAAAGTGTCGGGTGGTTTGCTTGGGCGGAGATATATGTAAGGCTCGCCGAAAACCGATACCCGGGGCTCAGGATACGACCCGATGAACTTTTGATTTAAAACTTGTGACTAATTATTAAACTTATGATATAAATAATGGATTTCATTATTATTTAATTACTTATGATAAAAGAAGTAATTATTATTATTTAAGACTTATGATATAAATATTTATTATATCATTTAATTATTAATTATGATTTAATTAACATTTTAATTAAACTTATGATTAATAATACTTTTATTATTAAAGAAAAATACTTATGATAAGTATTAAATTTATTTTTGAGAAATTATTATAAGACTTATAATAAAGATTAAATAATTATTTAATCATTGTAAGACTTAATTATTATTTAATTATGATTTAATTATTAAATACTTATGATTTAATAATTTTAATTAGAAACTTATGATATAATTAATAATTCATTATTAATTTATAATACTTATGATATGAATTAAAATTCATTATTAATTAATAAAACTTATATAATGATTAATATTTAATTAATTAATTAAATACTTATGTTATACTAATTATAACATTTCAACTTATATTAACTTTAATAATTCATTTTATTTAATTAAACTTATGTTATGACATAACTTTACACTTTTGACTTTAATAAACATTATAACCTATGTTATTATTATAACTTACACTTTTAAAATTAATGTTGACTATGTTTGACCAAGGTTGACTTTCGGTTGACTTTGGCTTTCGGTTGACTTCTGTTGACTTTCTAAATAAGGAAACTTTCCGAACTTCAAAACTTTCTAAAAATAGAACTTTCTAAATTTGGAAACTTTCCAAAAATAGAAACTTTCCAAAAATAGAAACTTTCCAAAAATAGAAACTTTCCAAAAATAGAAACTTTCCTAAAATAGAAAACTTTCCAAAAATGGAAACCTGCTAAAAATAGAAACTTTCTAAAAATAGAAAGTGTGTGTCCTTATGCTGTTCCAATCAAACCGATGCTTGCTGAGTAATGTTCTATGTCTACTTGCAACATGTACAATAGCTATCATACTAAGACTTGACCTAAGTTAGTTATTTATTTCGACCTGCTTTATTTATAGGTCGGCGTTGTGATCTTTCTTGATCACTTTACTTTACTTGCTGTTCGCTTGTTTGTGAGATTTCTTCAGTTGCTATTTAAGGTGAGTTATAGTCCCATTTTTCTATTTTTAATCTTTTGGGATGAGAATACATGCAATTTATTTTATATTTTGGACAAGTGGAAGTTTGTTTAAATTATTCATTGTGAGTTGAACAAAAATATTCCCTAGTCTGGTAACTGTAATCACTGGTTTCTACTGGTGAACGCGAATCCTACGGATAGATCTATCGGGTTTGACAACCCCATTTCGAGCTAGTCGCGCTAGCAATTTATAATCGGAATGTTTAGTACTTCGTATTTTGTTGTAGATACACTTGTTCGGTGTATATTATTTATTGTGTTTGGCAAGGGTAAATAAAGGGTTAAGTGGTTACCAGGTGGCTCACGGAAAATGGAATAACGTTTTATTATATGTTTTCTAGCATATAATTTGGTGGTCCAAAAAGGAGTTTTTATGTTTTCAAACATAAATTTTTGTTGTTTAAATTAAATATTGTTTGCAATATTAAACCTATAATTCACTCAACATTTTTGTTGACAGTTACTCGCATGTTTTATTCTCAGGTTCATGATTGATTGCTTCCGCTGTGCTTAGAGAGTCTGCATATTTATGATGGCAGCTTTTGTTAAATATTAACTTGCATTCTATTTTGTTACATTAAATAGTGGTTGTTTGTTGACTTTGTTTTGGTCAACTTTTGGTTAAAGTATTTATGTATAGTTTCTCTAAACTTATACAATTTAGTAGATTTTCTTTATAAGAAATCATTTTTAAATAAAGAATGCAAGTTTGTTTTATTAAATTCATATAGAGTTTCGATCAAGCTGTGGGACCAAGTGACGGAGCCGTTAAGTGTTTGACGGAGTCGTCACAGTTACCTATGATTGACGATTTGTTTGATCAACTTCAAGGTGCAACGTATTTCTCTAAAATCGACCTACGGTCCGGCTATCACCAAATGCGGGTCCGTGAGGAAGACACCGAGAAAACGGCTTTTCGAACACGTTATGGGCATTTTGAATTTGTGGTAATGCCTTTTGGTCTTACGAATGCATCGGCGGCATTCATGGACCTTATGAACCGAGTGTGCCAACCTATGTTGGACAACTCGGTAATTGTATTCATTGACGACATACTAGTCTACTCAAAAAGTATGAACGAACATGAACATCATTTGCGTGAAGTATTGAAGATGTTACGAAAGGAGAAGTTGTATGCAAAGTTCTCCAAATGTGAATTTTGGCTAAAGGAAGTTCAATTCCTTGGTCATATTGTTAACAAGGACGGTATTCAAGTAGACCCGGGGAAGATAGAGACAGTGAAGAGTTGGGGACGACAGACTACATCTACGGAAATCTGGAGTTTTCTCGGATTGGCCGGTTATTATCGTCGGTTTATCCAAGACTTTTCCAAGATTTCTTCTCCACTGACGAATTTGACAAGAAAGAACGCGAAATTTAATTGGGAGAACGAGCAAGAAATTGCTTTTCAATTGTTAAAGGAGAAGTTGTGTCAAGCTCCGGTGTTAGTGTTGCCGGAAGGGGTGGAAGACATGACGGTTTATTATGATGCATCTTTAAATGGGCTCGGGTGTGTTCTAATGCAAAGAGGTAAAGTCATTGCTTACGCCTCTCGTCAATTAAAGGAACACGAAACGAGATATCCGACTCATGATCTTGAGTTGGTGGCGGTTGTACATGCGTTGAAAATTTGGCGCCATTACTTGTATGGTGTCAAGTGTACGATTTATTCGGATCACAAAAGTTTGAAACATCTCTTTAATCAACGAGATTTGAATTATCGTCAACGTAGGTAGATGGATGTGGTAAAAGACTATGATTGTGAAATACTTTACCATCCGGGCAAGGCGAATGTGGTCGCGGATGCACTGAGTTGAAAGAATCATCACCCGGCGTTACGATTGGGATTGTTACATATGATTATTACTAACGACTTTCTTGAAAAACTTGGTGTGATTCAAATAGAGGCTTACGTTCACAACAAGCATGCGGAACGAATTGTAGGGCAATCGGAATTCATTACTATGGGTTCGCATGGTTTATTGTCTTTTCAAGGAAGAGTGTGGGTGCCTAAGATGGGTGATTATCGACAAGTGCTACTTGATGAAGCACATAAGTCAAAGTATTCCATTCATCCGGGCGCAACGAAGATGTATCTTGATTTAAGGAAAGATTATTGGTGGCCGTGCATGAAACGTGATGTTGTAAAGTATGTTGAGCAATGCGTCACGTGTTTGCAAGTTAAAGCCGAACACCAAAAGCCGTATGGTAAATTGCAACCGTTGGAAATTCCGAAATGGAAATGGGAGCACATTACCATGGATTTCATAACAAAGTTACCTAAGACGGCGAGAACCCAATTTGATACGATTTGGGTGATAGTTGACCGGTTGATGAAAAGTGCTTTGTTTCTTCCTATTAAAGAAGCAATATCGTCGGAGGCCTTGGCTAAGTTGTTTATCAAGGAAGTGGTCTCTCGACATGGGGTTCCTATATCTATTATTTCGGATCGAGATACCCGTTTTACATCTCGGTTTTGGGAAAAGTTTCATGAAGATATGGGTACACAATTAAAGTTGAGCACGGCGTATCATCCTCAAACGGACGGTCAAACCGAACGTACCAATCAAACTTTGGAAGATATGTTACGGGCGTGCATTATTGATTTTGGTGGTAGTTGGGATGAGCATTTGCCTTTGGTGGAATTCTCGTACAATAATAGTTATCATACTAGTATCGGGATGCCACCTTATGAGATGCTTTACGGACGAA
Source organism: Rutidosis leptorrhynchoides (assembly GCF_046630445.1). Taxonomy (NCBI): domain Eukaryota; kingdom Viridiplantae; phylum Streptophyta; class Magnoliopsida; order Asterales; family Asteraceae; genus Rutidosis; species Rutidosis leptorrhynchoides. The sequence continues at coordinate 419,639,739 of NC_092334.1, forward strand.
GGTGTCGAACTCCAATTTGTTAGGGTGAAGTGGGTCAAAGGGAAATCGGGAGTACCGATTTGGTTTTGGAGACGAATAACAAGATTGATATTATTCGGGAACATTTGAAGAAGGCTCAAGATAGACAAAAGTCGTATGCCGATAAACGTAGACGAACGATCGAATTTCGAGAAGGAGATATGGTGATGCTTAAGGTTTCGCCTTGGAAGGGTATTATTCGATTTAGAAAACGGGGAAAGTTAGCTCCTCGGTTTATTGGGGCATTCAAAGTTTTAGCTCGTGTTGGCGAAGTTGCATATCGTTTGGAATTAGCCGAAGAACTTGCGGGGATCCATAATACATTTCATGTTTCCATCTCCGTAAGTGTCTTGCGGATGATTCTTCGTGGGTGTCGTTAGACGAGATTGAGCTAAATAATAAGTTAGAGTATGTTGAGGAGCCGGTTGCTATACTTGATGAAAAGGTTAAGAAATTGATAAATAAGGAGGTGAGGACTTTTAAAGTCCAATGGCGTTGAAGTATAGGCTCCGAGTTTACTTGGGAGCCCGAAGAGTTTGTTTTGGTTTATCTTCCTGCTTGTCATGCGCCGTGGATTGCGAGGTCGCAATCCGGTTCAAGTGGGGGAGAGTTGTAAGATCCTGTTTTCTTTTTGGTCTGGACGCCGTCCAAACATCTGGGACGCCATCCCATTCTGAAGGCCTGGAAGCCGTCCAGAAATCTGGACGCTGTCCAGATGATCTGTCGAGCCAGAATTGGGTTTTTAAATATTTTAGATGAGTAAATTGGTAATTTCACTTGGTGGACGAATTAAAGGCCCTAGATCAGTTTGGTTGAGTCACTCCATTTCTAACCACCAAACTTCATCCACTTAAATCCTAGTGAGAGAGTGTGATTCAAGTGTAAGAAAGCTCAAATCGGAGAAGAAGAAGCTTGTTTCGGGTTTTAGCTCGGGCATTAAAGTTGTTCATCTCCTCGTTAGCTTCGTTTTGATTGTGGTGGTAAGCCCTAAACTTGATTTCTCTAATTAATATGTTTAAGGGTTAGGGTTGGGTTAAGGTTGTACACAAAACCCATGTATGAGTGATTTGGGGGTTTTGGGTAAGTTTGGGTCATGAAGACCCAAATGGCGACTAACCTAGGGTTTTGAAAGGGGAGATGGTGTAAATGGGTCTTAAAGACCTAACTAAATACTAGTACACTTATAGTTAATGTTAGTGGGTGTGATTTGGGTTGTGGGTGACCTAAATGGGTGTGTTGACCTAGAAATGGGTCAAATGGGTCTTTGATGACCTAGGTTGTCTTGCATGTATGAAAACGAGTTAACTATGTGGTTAAAAGTATGTGAAGACCTTAATTGGCTAGAGTTAGGGTTTTGGGTGAAGTTAACCCACTATTAGGGCTAAGGGTGCAAAATGGGTCGGAATTGCACGTTGGGTCAAAGGACTCTAGAATGTTGAGTGAGTTGGTTGACCGACTTATGTTGTGATTTGATTATGTTCTAAAATGTAATAGGTACGTTACATTGAAGTTGCAAGTTCGGTTATCTTTCACGAAGACTCTAAGGTGAGTGGAATAATTATATGCGTAGATATATAATGTGTTTATTTGTGTAGTGTGAGATGTGAAGTGTCGATGTGCTAAGACACCACGTCCACATGGCGATTGAAGTGTCGATGTGTTAAGACGCCACTCGGGAGTGAAGTATCGATGTGTTAAGATGCCACTCCAAGTAACGTGAAGAGTGAAGTGTCGAAGTGTTAAGACACCACTCGGGGTGAAGTGCCGAAGTGTTAAGGTGCCACCCGGGGTGAAGCATCGAAGTGTTAAGATGCCACCCGTGGGGTTAGTGTGCGAAGTGTTAAGTGAACTAATGGTTGTTGTGAACACCGACGGTCTTTAAACACCATTCCTTATACGATTGGTTAACCATGGTTATTGTGTTTTAGTGTAAGCATATTACTTTGTTCATGTTATATATGCTTGTGTTATGCTAGCTTGATTATTGGAGATTATAGCTTGTATTTGTGACGATAAGCTAATTGTGTTTGCTAGCATGTTTGCGGTAATTGTGTAAGTGATTGCAAGTAGGTATATTATATATGTATTCGTATAATTATTGCATTCACTAAGCTTTGTTTACCCTCTCGTTGTTTACCTTTTTATAGGCTCGGGCGTTGATAAGGGTAAGAGTGTTCAATTAGATTAGTGGTCTCCCGCTCGTTTTGATAGGGGATGCTTTTGGGTGTTAGCTTTTGGGAGTTCGACCGAGATTGGGTAGTTTAACCCCAAACACCATGCTCTAGTGTGGTTTGGAACTTAAACTTGTATTTGGTCGAAACTTTTATTTTTTGAACGAAACTCGTAAAATGGGCGATGTGGGCCCGTTGATGTAAAACTTGATTTGATGATGAAAATCTCTTAGTTTCACTTATATTGACTTGTGGTAAAAAGGTTTTCGTTTAAAAGTGTCGGGAAGCGGGTTTTCCGCTCGTGTGAGTTGGACCCGTGATCAGTAGCTGGAAGACTATTGGGACGCCGTCCCAATTGCTTGGACGACGTCCCAGTTGTTTTGAGCTGGACGCCGTCCCACCTTTCTGAGCTGGACGCCGTCCAGGATTCTGGACGCCGTCCAGATGCACTGACATAGAAATTTTTTTTTTGGTACGCGTTTTTGGGATTTAAGATGTCGTGTTGTTACACCTTTTCAAAAGAATGCAATGTTTACAAAATGTATCATATAGAGGTCAAATACCTCGCGAGGAAATCAATGAATGACGTATTGTCCATATGGATTTGGAGCGATCGTCACACATTTGATCGAACATTAATCTGTTCCAGGAACTAGATTTAGGTTGAGTGCAAGTAGGAGTGTTTAAGGACATTCATAGCTTTAATCTCTGGTCTAGTTTACCGTGAATAACCCTCATATCGATGATGATCTGCAAGAGGGTGATTAAAACCTAGTCCACCATTGATGGCAACTACAGCGACAATGGCCATTAAGGGTGGTTGCATAGGTTTTATGTTCAAAGAACATACCTGCTACCGTAAGTGTGTTTCCTGGATGCAATCAATAATCGAGTAATACAGAAAACGTTGTGTCGAGTGAATGAGTTTAGGGTTGTATTTTACCCTTAATTCGTTCTAGATCCTTCTGAATAATAACCTTAAATAACGGAATTATAATTGGAAAAGGATTGCATTTAATTAAGGATTATATTACATCAGATCGTTTTTGTACGCCCCAAGCAAAGTCGTACATCACGCCTCCCATCACACACAGTTTAATTAATCTGGACGTTCATTTGGCACGTGATACGTACTAGCGCCATGCGCGAAGGTACGCGTATCATTAAATTATATGTTTATAATTAATTGATTATTTTGTTGAGACCAGTTTGTGACAAGGGTCACAGAACAGGTTTGTTTGTTTAATTTAGACTTTGTTAGGACCGCCTAATGGGTGCGTAAGATATCAAATAACTAATAAATACCCGTGTGTTATGGGGTATGGGTTTTAACCCTTATTTATATACCACGTTCCAAACTTTTCTTTTATTCCCAAAATTGAAACTGTAACAAACCCTTATCTCTTTGAAACCCTAAGTGAATCTAGTGTGGAATTGAAGTTAGTCAAGCTTATAACCCAATTTCGTGCATCATCTAGAGCTGATATCTAGGTTTGTTTGATTGATTCATTCCTTTAATTCCTAGAAATTGGTTTTTTGTGTTCATATGGGTTTTTGGGTTATTTTGGTTTGATTCTTGGTGATTATGTGTTAGTAATGCTTGATTGTTGCTTAGGATAGCTTCTATACATTTTATGTATTGTCCTTGAATCGTTTAATCGACCAAAACATGTTTGTAAATCGAATTTGGGTGAAAAAGTGCCAAAAAATGAGCTAAAATGGGTGTTCTGATGTCCCCATACGAAGAGAAAAATCTCCTCGTACGAGGAGATCCTTCTTCGTGCGAAGAGGATTCTCCTCGTACGGGCTGTTTGTCAGCTTTTGGTAAAATTGAAAAGGTCGTAACTTTCAAATCGTAACTCCATTTTTCACAAATACACTACCGTTGGAATCGTCTTGAGGTCTACTTTCAAATGGTAAGGTTCTAAAACAGTAAATCAAACTTTAGATTTGGGTCAAATTATAAGATAAGTGTGTATGCTTCATTTTACGCACGTACGGGGGTTACAATTGAAGGGGGAATTGTATAATATTGTCACACATGGATAGGGATCATATATGAGTTGGGTTTTATGCTAAATTTGTGTAAACTTTTGTTAAGTCCAGTACTCATACGAAGGAGATGTACCTCATACGAAGGAGGTGTACCTCGTACGAAGAGGGTATCTCTTTGTACAAAGACAAGGTACTCCGTACGAGGTGAATTTTGTTAAACTGAACTCATGTTGAGTACTATCCTCGTATGAAGACCTCATTGCCTCATACAAGGAGAGTGATCTCTTCGTACGAACGAAGAAGGGTCCTTCATACGTATTGTATGTTCATTTGAATGTTCAACTTTTGTGCTCATGTTGTGCTATATTGGATGTGTGGATCACTGACTTATTATATCATCCTCAAGTGGAAAAGAGAAAGAATATGCTCAAAAGGATTAGACCTTTGAGAACCTTCAGTTGCTGGTAATCGGTGAGTGGGTCAATCTACGGATAGAGTTTAAGTAGCAGGCTCTTCATTTTATTAATTATTTTTTTACACATATTTAAAGTACGCTAATCACTTTAAAAGTATTTGTAAAGTTGTAAACTTACGTCGATTAAAAGGGTTTCTTAAAATGTGCCTAAGAGTAACCTATTTTTAGAGGTCCCATGAGCGCATTATTATGACACCGATAATGTGGCATCGGCCGTAGCTACATAATTTGTTATATCTACGGCGTCTCCTTTTGATTACCCGATGGTTGTACGAGCTCTTTGTTATTTGATTTTGATAGGAGGCGTATGGATCGATCCTAGCTATTTTTTTGACGATGTACGTTTATCGTAGTGTCATACGAAATGTCACCGATATAAATGATTAGTGGAGTAGCTACCCTATTATTTCATTTTAATATTTTGTTACCTATTTCTTTTAACTCTTAGTGCATTATTTTATGAAATTTGTGTTTTGTAGTATACTTTGATATATTGTCATCTATGGTATTATAGATTTATACATATTCGTACTTTGCTTAGAAAAATGGTCCATTTTGAAAATAAGTTATGTTGAAATAAGCGAAAATAAACATGTGTTAAAATAAATTTTGCATGTCATACTATATGTAACGACTCGGATTTTTCCGATCGTTTTATACTTATGAGATTAATATTTACATAAAATAAACCTTACCAACATGATAAGCAATCCAAACTGTTGAGACTTATGTTTTTGAAAAGAGTTTCACACAGCGTTTGACCGTCCAATTTGACCGATGATATCACGAACTATATAACACACGATAATTATATGATTATGTATATGTACATATCTATACATATTTAACATGATTTAAGGATGGTTTAACATTTCATTGTGAACTAACAACAATGAGTTATAAGTATACTTTGAGACCACTAACTTAAGTTTTCAAAACGATAACTATATGTAACATTCTTTGACATATATACTTACAATATATAATGTGTTGGTGATCTATGTCACCAATATGATTTAAGTGTAATGGGATTAATTTGTAACCAAAATAATCTTGATAAATATCGAACAAGTTTGGGGAAGTGTGGAGTGCACACTTGTTTGAACTTATCTTGATTATGACAGGGGTTCGGGGGCAGCACCCCCGATAAGCGGGGTTCAAGGGGTGACTTTTGTCTTAAAATTTTATTTTGGCCCGGTTTGACCCAAAAATAAAAGCCCAGTTTTGAGCCTCTTTTACAGTTATAAACCCGTCCATATTTGAATTCTCGTTCCGATTCCTCAAAATTTCTACAAGTATATCTAGGGTATATGTAACCGTATCATACCCAGCTTCTATACGTATTTACTATTGGTATATACCAACAATAAACTTCAATGATCAGCCACTAGACATGATGTTACATGTGGGAACCAGCCATTTAACCTCATGTGTGACTTTTGTGCAAGAAAACAAACTAAATCTCATATATATCCATCCCATAATCATGCTATTTTGCACACACACATATAATTTCATTTCCAATTTTCTTTCAAGTTAATTCACTCCCCAATCTCTCTTCATTTACCTACTCAAGAACGTATCAATATAGTCATCCGATTTCAAAGAGATTACTTCCAATCTTTCAATCCCACTCCACCACTCTTTTGATTCCAAGATTTTTCTTACCTTTTCCAGTAGCTTTGTCCAAGTAACTTGAGGTAGTAACCTTATTCATAACCTTATTCGATTCATATTTATATAGCTATCTTATTTTGTGTTATAAAATTTTAACAACAAGAACATAGTTTGAGTGATTTCAAACTTGTTCGCAAACTAAATAGATCCATCTAATTTGATTTTTAAAAACACTTCAAGACCTGTAATATATCATATTATGACAAAATCGGATTAATCATATCTTGGCTAATTAACATAATATTTAATATATATTTACTTATGATTTGATTTTATATATTTCAGGACCACCCGTAAACAACACGAGAAGATTAATCATAAGACCTCATGATTGTACGCAACACGTCATTTGACAACACGGTACTTTATGTACGCAACACGTCATTTGACAACATGGTACCATGGGTCAAGATTAATTCTGATCAATACGAATACGATGGGGTCTTTATTTATTTTATTTAAGCAACTAATTGTGGACCACTAACATCGGACTGCTAACTACGGACTAAGAAAATATTAAAAGTATTAAAAGTATATATATATATATATATATATATATATATATATATATATATATATATATATATATATATATATATATATATATATATATATATATGTAACGATTACTTAAAAAGAAAATATGTTGATATATTATATATATGGTTAGGTTCGTGATATCTATCTTAGACCAAGTCGAGTTAAATACCTTCAAGACAAAAGTGAGTATATAGTCCCACTTTTAAACTCTAAATATTTCGGGATGAGAATACATGCATTTTATGATTTATGTTATGCACACAAGTGATTAAAAATATATATTCTACGTTGAGTTGTACCACTGGCATACTTCCCTGTAACTTGGTAACTACTATTTACATGAGGTATTGTAAAAGCGAATCCTGTTGATAGATCTATCGGGCCTGACAACCCCAACCGGACTGGACGACCAGTATTCAACGGTTGCACAGTACTTCGTTTCGGTGACTACACTTGGTACGGTGTAGTAAGATTTCATAATAAAGGGAATATGCGACGTTGATTAAATGTTAAGTATGGTTATCAAGTGCTCAACAACTTAGAATATTTTTATTAAAACGTTTATATATGAAATCTTGTGGTCTATATTCATAACGCTTCCGGCATTAAACCTATATCTCACCAACTTTATGTTGACGTTTTAAGCATGTTTATTCTCAGGTGATAACTAAAAGCTTCCGCTGCAACATGTTGAATTTAAGCAAGATCTTAAGTATGCATATTTGTGTCAAAAATAAAACTGCATATCGGAGGATTTGTAATGTAAAATATGTTAGAGGTCGTATTGTTATTATCACATGTAAAGTTTGTAAGTCTAAGATTATCGCTAAACGATAATCATTATTAAGTTGTTTAAACCTTGTATTTGTAATAAAAGCTATGGTTTGTATTGTAAAAACGAATGCAGTTTTTGAAAAATGTCGCATATAGAGGTCAATACCTCGCGATGAAATCATATGTTATTGTATTCGTCCTTATGGTTAAGGTCGGGTTATGACATGTGGTATCAGAGCGTTGGTCTTAGAGAACCAGAGAATTTGCATTAGAATGTCTTATCGAGTTTGTTAGGATGCATTAGTGAGTCTGGACTTTGACCGTGTTTGATTTTGAAAACTATTGCTTATCCTTGTTGGTTAAAAATTAATATGTAAATATTATGTGGTATTAACGTGCTAGTTGTTATGTGATAGATGTCTGGCTTAGAACTTATTATCACATTCAGCGACTCCGAACCAGACTCTTCAGATGGTGTTCCAGTCATTAATCTATCTGATGATGAAAACAATACCTTTGGGGAAGACTCACAAGTTCCGGATGAATCAATTGAAAAGGAACCGGAAAGTGATCCTGAGGAGGAAGATATACAGGAAATTACGAAAGACAAGTTCGAACGAGGAAAGAAACGAAAGGCTACTGAAATGGAAAATCTAAATCCCGAGTCTAGAGAGGATGTTGTGGCACCAACTCCACCAGATACTTCCACACCTATTCCCGCTATTCCTATTAGTTCTATCCCGACATCCAGTTCTTCGGTTCCTCAGCCAAAACGCAGGGAGACAACCAGGATAACCTTTAAGCGATTTCTTTGAACACAGACGCTTTGGGTTAAATGATACGCTGTTGTTTTAAACCATGGGATCATATAATGTTTTGTATAATATTACTAGTGTGGTTTGCTTAATGTTTGATGTAAGATAAGCATATGTAAAATAGTGAAGTGTGAAATGCAATAATTTTCCATGGTTAAGTATTATTTGGGTGGTAGTAATTGATTTTCGTACTAAACTATTAAGTATGAACTTTAACGGGTAGGTACTACCCTAGATATAATTATAAAACGCTAATAAGAAGAAAAGGCTTTTATAATAATAACTGGTTCATATTATTAATAAGCTACGATGTACTGTAAATACATACTACATCTATAATATTCCATGTGAATAATTATTTTTTTTCATTTTTGTTGAATATTATGGCGCGATTGAACCGAATGACGGAACAAGAAATCCAGGAACTTATCAATCAGCGAGTGAACGACAGAATGTTATGGGTCGAGGCTGCAAGAGGTGCTGCAGTTAACCCAAATCCTCGTGTGGGGTGCACTTACAAAACTTTTCAAGGTTGCAATCCCTCATCATTCAGTGGAACAGAAGGACCGGTTGGTTTAACCCGGTGGATCGAAAAGATTGAGTCTGTGTTTAAAATCAGTGGTTGTATTGAGAAGGACATGACCAAGTATGCATCGTGCACCCTACAAGATAGTGCACTCACGTGGTGGAAAAACTATGTGAAGGCCGTAGGAGGAAATGTAGCTTATGATACTCCTTGGGAAGAATTCAAAACAATGCTAATCAACGAATATTGTCCAAGGAACGAGGTTAGGAAGTTGGAAGCTGAATTACGAAGCCTGAAAGCTGTTGGTACTGAACTCACCACCTACAATCAGCGATTCATGGAATTAGCTTTGCTATGTCCCGAATTGGTACCAACCGAAGAACGGAAGATTGAACTGTACAAAGACGGTTTGCCTAAAAAGGTCAAGGCAAATGTTACAGCATCCAAACCCAAGACTATTCATGAAGCTATCACCATGGCGAACGAGTTGATGGACCAGATTATTATGGATAAGAACACCGATGTCAAGACATCGGGAAACAAAAGAAAGTGGGAAGGTAATCATCAACAATCCAACAAGAAACAAGAAACCACGCAAGGTGCGGGTAGCGGTTAGAACTCAGGTTACAAGGGATGAAATCCTTTATGTAACAGATGCCACAAACATCACTCTGGTTATTGTAATGTGGTGTGCAACAATTGTAATCGAAAAGGTCATCTTGCTGAAGATTGTAGGGTTCCCGCTACAAATACAAACGGTACCAAGACTCCTGCCACCAATGCAAATAGAACTGCCTTGGCCACTGTTACTTGTTATGGGTGTGGGAAACAGGGTCATTATAAGAGTCAGTGCCCGAATCCAGAGAAGAATAACGGATCTGCACGTGGAAGAGCATTTGTTATTAATGCTAGAGAGGCGTATGAAGACCCGGAGCTTGTTACGGGTACGTTTACCATTAATAACTTATCCGCATCTATTATATTTGATACTGGTGCCGATAGAAGTTACGTGTGTAGAGACTTTCACGCTAAATTGAATTGTTCATCATTACCTCTAGATGCTAAGTACATGATTGAGTTAGCTAATGGTAAACTAATTAAAGCCGATAAAATTTGCCGTGATTGTAAAATAAATTTAGCCAGAGAAACATTTAAGATTGATTTGATACCCATAGAATTAGGAAGTTTTGATGTAATAGTCGGCATGGACTGGATGTCCAAAATAGGAGCTGAAGTTGTGTGCGCCAAGAAGTCAATTCGCATTCCTCGTAAGGATAGAACGCCATTAATAATTTATGGAGAGAAGGGTAACTCAAAGCTAAAACTCATTAGTTGTTTGAAAGCTCAAAAGTGCTTGAAGAAAGGGTGCTATGCTATACTAGCACATGTTAATAAAGTCGAAATGAAGGAAAAAGTGAAGAGCATCAACGACGTGCCTGTGGCAAGAGATTTTCCTGAAGTATTTCCGGAAGAGTTGCTGGGATTACCTCCATTTAGATCTGTAGAATTTCAAATAGATCTAGTACCAGGAGCTGCACCAGTGGCTCGTGCTCCATATAGACTTGCATCATCTGAGACGAAAGAGTTACAAAGCCAGTTACAAGAATTACTGGACCGTGGTTTCATTCGACCGAGCACTTCACCGTGGGGAGCTCCGATTTTATTCGTCAAGAAGAAAGATGGATCTTTCCGAATGTGTATAGATTATCGTGAATTAAATAAGTTAACTATCAAGAATCGGTATCCACTACCGAGAATTGATGACTTATTTGATCAATTGCAAGGATCATGTGTGTACTCGAAAATCGACTTAAGATCAGGTTATCATCAATTACGTGTCAAAGAAGAAGATATTCCGAAAACTGCCTTTCGGACACGCTACGGTCATTATGAATTTTTGGTCATGCCGTTTGGGTTGACTAATGCGCCAGCTGTATTCATGGACCTCATGAATCGAGTTTGTAGTCCGTATTTAGATAAGTTTGTTATCGTTTTCATTGACGATATTCTTATCTATTCCAAGAGTGAGCAAGAGCATGAGCAGCATTCAAGGTTGGTATTAGAATTGTTAAGAAAAGAACAGTTATAGGCCAAATTTTCTAAGTGTGCATTTTGGTTGAAAGAAGTGAAATTTCTTGGCCACGTTGTTAGTAGCAAAGGAATTCAGGTTGATCCAGCTAAAATTGAGGCCATTGAAAAATGGGAGACTCCTAAGACACCAACGCAGATACGCCAATTTTTGGGTTTAGCCGGTTATTATAGAAGGTTTATTCAAGATTTTTCCCGAATAGCTAAACCATTGACAGCGTTAACACAAAAAGGGAAGAAGTACGAATGGATTGTTGAGCAGGAGAGTGCATTTCAATTACTCAAGAAGAAGTTGACCACGGCACCTATTTTATCGTTACCTGAAGGGAACGATGATTTTGAGATATATTGTGACGCTTCGCGACAAGGTTTTGGTTGCGTCCTTATGCAACGAAAGAAAGTTATTGCATACACATCTCGACAATTGAAGATTCACGAGCGGAATTATACGACGCATGATCTAGAATTGGGGGCAGTAGTGTTTGCATTGAAGATATGGAGACACTATTTATATGGAGTTAAATGCACTGTGTTTACTGATCATAAAAGCCTTCAACATATTTTCGATCAGAAACAGCTGAACATGAGGCAACGTAGGTGGGTCGAGCTGATAAACGACTATGATTGTGAGATTCGCTATCATCCCGGGAAAGCGAATGTAGTAGCCGACGCTCTAAGCAGAAAGGAACGGGAACCAATTCGAGTACGAGCAATGAACATAAAAATTCGCATGAATCTCAACTCACAAATCAAAGAGGCTCAACGAGAAGCTCTTACTAAAGAAAACATAGGAAATGAAATAATGAAGAAGTATGAGAAGCAACTTGTTATGCGGGAAGACGGAATTCGATATTTTGCAAACCGTATTTGGGTACCGAAGTTGGGTGGATTAAGGACGTTGATATTGAATGAGGCACATAAGACAAGATACTCGATACATCCTGGAGTTGGAAAGATGTATCAAGATCTTAAGATGCATTATTGGTGGCCTAATTTAAAGACAGATGTTGCAACATATGTTGGGGAATGTTTAACTTGTTCCAAAGTCAAAGCAGAACATCAGAAGCCGTCAGGGTTACTTCAACAACCAGAAATCCCAGAATGGAAATGGGATGGTATTACCATGGATTTCATCACAAAGTTACCTAAGACTGCCTGGGGTTATGACACCATTTGGGTAATAGTTGATCGTCTCACCAAATCTGCACATTTCTTTCCTATAAAGGAAACGGATAGAATGGAGAAACTATTACGATTATACATAAAGGAAATTGTTTCAATGCATGGAATAACTATTTCCATTATATCCGATCGTGATAGTAGATTTACATCAAAGTTTTGGCAATCACTACAGGAGGCCCTGGGAACCCGTTTGGATATGAGCACCGCATACCATCCGCAAACTGACGGGCAGAGTGAAAGAACAATTCAGACTCTTGAAGACATGCTCAGGGCATGTGTGATCGATTTTGGAAATGGATGGGATAAATATCTACCATTAGCAGAATTCTCGTATAATAATAGTTATCATGCGAGCATTAAAGCTGCACCATTCGAAGCACTGTATGGAAGGAAGTGTAGATCCCCTATCTGTTGGAATGAAGTAGGAGATTGACAATTAACTGGTCCCGAGATCATCCATGAAACTACTGAGAAGATAGTGCAAATCAAGGAGAGATTGAAAACAGCCTGTAGTCGCCAAAAGAGCTACGCCGATGTCCGAAGGAAACCATTAGAGTTTCAGATCGGTGACATGGTTATGCTAAAGGTGTCACCTTGGAAAGGTGTAATACGTTTTGGAAAAAGGGGTAAACTGAACCCAAGGTATGTAGGCCCGTTCAAGATCATCGAACGCATCAGACCGATAGCTTATCGACTCGAGTTACCACAACAACTCACCGGGGTACATAATTCATTTCACATCTCAAACCTCAAGAAATGTCTTGCAAAGGAAGATCTCACCATTCCTCTTGAATAAATCCAAGTCGATGAGAAACTACAATTCATAGAAGAACCAGTCGAAATCATGGACCGTGAAGTTAAACGGCTCAAGCAGAGCAACATACCAATCGTTAAGGTTCGTTGGAATGCTCGAAGGGGTCCCGAGTTTACTTGGGAACGAGAGGATCAGATGAAACAAAAGTATCCACATTTGTTTCCGGACAACGCAAAATAGGTACAACTTTAAAATTTCGGGACGAAATTTATTTAACGGGTAGGTACTGTAACGACCCGGATTTTTCCGATCGTTTTATACTTATGAGATTAATATTTACATAAAATAAACCTTAACAACATGATAAGCAATCCAAACTGTTGAGACTTATGTTTTTGAAAAGAGTTTCACACAACGTTTGACCGTCCAATTTGACCGATGATATCACGAACTATATAACACACGATAATTATACGATTATATATGTACATATCTATACATATTTAACATGATTTAAGGATGGTTTAACATTTCATTGTGAACTAACAACAATGAGTTATAAGTATACTTTGAGACCATGTCATACCCCCAAATGGGGCCGGGGTAATATGACTTCACAATATCACAACACAAGTATGTATAAACAAGAACGACTCTATATGAGATGTTTTAATTGATTACCAATGTATTAAAGCAGCGGAAAGTGTTATGTCATTACAATAAATGTTTTAATGCAATAATATGTATGTATAAATGCGGACTCCAATAGCAGCAAAGTCCTAATAGCAAATAATCTTTAGCAATCTTCACCTGAGACAAAACATGCTTAAAGTGTCAACCAAAAAGGTTGAGTGAACAACATAGGTTTAATAATTATAACAAGTTTTTAGACCACAAGATTTAGTTAGGGTTGACTGATATAAAATCAATCAATAGAATGAAGTGTGTTTATTAATATAATGAATATATCAACAGTGACCGATAAAGTTTGTTTATTAATATAATGAATATATTAACAGTGACCGATAAAGTTTGTTTATTAATATAATGAATATATTAACAGTGACCGATAAAGTTTGCTTATTAATATAATGAATATATTAACAGTGACCGATAAAGTTTGTTTATTAATATAATGAATATATTAACAGTGACCGTTATTGTCAACAGACAAAGTATGTTTACTAATATAACGAATTATATTAGCAGTGACCGTTATTGTTAACAAACAACATGTAATGGATAAAATTTGAGTACTTGTGTCTAATCATAAAACAGTTTAAAAAAAAGCATGTGTCTCACCCCAAAGTTTATAAAATAGTTAAAAATAGTAAAAGAGGGGCTATGAAGTTCACCTTAATAGCAAGCAAGCAAATCCACGCAAGTAGTATGAATGGAGTGTGTAAGCAGAGATCTCAACCTAGAGATATAATATTCGATCAGGCAATGTCTAATAGACATATAGCTTGTTTATTAATATAGTAAACTATATTTCGAGAAAGTTATATTCATATGAGTGATAATATAATTAGTGTTTATTAAGTGTTACTATATAATTTAGTGTACATGTTATACTAATAATAGTATTATTAGTTACATTAATTATTCAACTATTGAGTAAGTTATCATTATGTGTTACATATATAATTTTATCTATGTGATACAATACATTACATATATATTCTTTATTCATTATACATGTATTTATTTTTAACTATATGATACATATGTGTTAGTAAGTGTAGGTGTTACATATATAGTAGTGTAAGATGGTACATAAACATATACTTGTTACTTCTTGTTATAATTAGGTTTACTAACTTATGTATCTTACATAATGAACTTTCATACATACACTCACACGTACATATACATACTTATATACACATACATATACAGTATGCATATATTCACATATACACACACATATACATACAGTGTATACTTGCACATACGTACATATGCATGCATGCATGCACGTACACCATGATCATAACTATGTTACGAAACCACAATCATAACCTAATTCTTTTAATGACATTCTTTATAACTTAACATAAAATCATAGGTTTTTAACATACTTACTAGTAACCTTTTTATCAATCCATAATCTTTACCTTTACTAACTAGTATAATAACTTTTCATATAAATCATATCTTTTCTTCATAATTTCTAGTTACTTTCATTAACCCTAATCATAGTAGCCATAATCATACTTGTTATCATCTTTATTACTAATAATAATAATCTTACAACTATTATCACTATCTAGTTTACTTACATAAAATCACAAATCTCTAACCTTATTAATACTTCATAATAATACTTAACCATAATGTTTTTAACTTATCATAATCAACATCATAATCTTCATTATTAATCATAATACCTTTAACAAAACTTATTAATCATCATCAAAATCTTTCCTTCTTCATATTCATTATCTTTATTTATAATACTTGTAACCTTATTAATCATCATCCTAATATATTAAAAAGTAGTAGATTGAAAGTAGATTTATTCTTTAGGATTATAGGTATACCTTATTAGGTTAGGATCAAGAATATGATGATGATGATGATGATGATGATGGTGATGTGAGACAGAAACAGAAACCAGTAGCAGCAGCAACGAACCAAAACTTGTTCTTGGGTCTGTTTTTACTCGACAGAAAATCAGCAGAACTGCAGCAACTTTTTACGATTAAAATAAGGGGTTTTCTTGGGTTGTTGAGGTCACGAAATCAGGCAGGAAACAGAAGCAGATAACGCATCAATTTATGCAGCAACAAGGGATCGTCTTTGGGGCTGGGTGGTCGCGAATTGCAGCAGGAAAACAAGCTGGCAATTAAGGACGATTCTTGGACTGTTTTGGCTCGTCAATCAACGTAGGAACAGAAGCAAAGTTGGCGACTTTTGGGGCTGTTTTGGGTGGCGAATAGCAGCAGAAAAATAGCAGTATAACAGCAGAACAAATGGGATGTTTGGTGGCGGTCTGTGGCTGCAGCTGGGCAGCCTGTTTGGGCTGAATAACAGCAGCAAAAAGTTGCTGTAACATGGCGGTTTGGGTGGTGTTTGGGGGTCGAAAACACAGCAGCACAGAAGGCAGGAAACCGGTCTGTTTTGGGGTGTTTTGTGGCGGGTTTTGGACTGCAGAAACACGCAGCAAAGGCAATGGTGATAAGCTGCAAAAACGCAGCAGCAGGAGGTTGTTTGAAGGTGATGGTGGGCTGCAGGAGACAGCCGTATTTGGCTGTGGCGGTGTTGTGTTTTGGTGGTCAGCGATGGATGAATCGAAGCAGAAAACAGAACCAAAAGCATTGAAAGCTTCGGCCTTCTTGGTGCAGATTGAAATCGAAGCAAAGTGATGAATTTGGCGGTGGTTCTCGGTTACACACGGTGGAGAAAAGTGGCGATGTATGGTGGCCAAATGGCAGCCAAGGGTGATGATGGTTTTGGTGGTGGTGTGACCGAATGATACATGAAAGTTGTGAGTTTTTGGTGAGATGAGATTTTCTTTATGGTGATTCAACATAATAAGAGTTGTTTATAAATTGTAAGTATGACAGAGGATATGTCGAGATTATATACGATATATTTGGGGTCATTATTTGAAAGTGGACTCTATCTAGGAAAAATCGTAACCGACTAGAAAATTAACGGACTTGTATTGATCACAATAACATGAAATTTATTTACCCTATTAGTTTATATCACTTCAGTTTTATTTAAGAGTTTCCTTGTGCAAGAAGTATATCAAATCTGAATTTCTATATATAAGATATATTCATATTCAAAAGGTTTATTCTGGCGGAGAAACCCTGACTCCGTGTGACTATGTCACCCATACCGCCCACCCCGCAAGGGCTAAGTAAGCCGTGTAAGACACCTCCCCCTAATACCCAACAGGAAGTTGCAAGCCGAGATTCGAACCTGCACCTCTCAGTATTCAATAAGGCCCTCATGCGGGCCCAGGAATCATAAGCGACGGGTACCACTGAAGCACTGCTTCGTTGGTTATATATAAGATATAGATGAGACGAGAAATAGTCTAATAACGACGGTGACGATAATTATGGGATTGATAACCATGTAATTTGAAATGTATTTTTGACTTGGTGTACTTTTCAATGCTGATAAATTTAAATGTACTCCTTATTTTATTTGAACTTATTTTTTTTATTTGAACTTATGATAAGCTTAGAAAAGGATTAGGATTGATAAAATTGTGATTAAATTAGGTTTGTTTGTTTGAGTTAGATTAGGAGTTGTTTAGTCACTTATCCCTTTAATTTGTATTTGTATTATTTATATATATATATATATATATATATATATATATATATATATATATATATATATATATATATATATATATATATATATATATATATATATATATATATATATATATATATATATATATATATATATATATATATATATAAGTCGCCATTTTTATTATTATTATTATATTTTTATATTTTTTTACTCAGCTATATTTATATATATATATATATATATATATATATATATATATATATATATATATATTAAATGTATCATTTATTTAGGATAAGTTTTTATTTAATCTTTTTAATTTTTGACCAAGACTTGCATTTATTTTATTTAGTTCCCAATTATTTTATTATTTACATAAATGTCACATTTTTATTTATTACTTATAGACTATATATTTGTAGTATCAAAGAATAGCATAAACTTTAATTAACAGAGAGTGTCGACTAAAAGTTCACTATTTGGTCAACGTTTTGTTAAATAAAGTTTACGAGCACAAAAACCCTAAGGGGAATTTAGTAAAAGTATTAATGAAAAATTGAGGGTCGCTATAGACCACTAACTTAAGTTTTCAAAACGATAACTATATGTAACATTCTTTGACATATATACTTACAATATATAATGTGTTGGTGATCTATGTCACCAATATGATTTAAGTGTAATGGGATTAATTTGTAACCAAAATAATCTTGATAAATATCGAACAAGTTTGGGGAAGTGTGGAGTGCACACTTGTTTGAACTTATCTTGATTATGACGGGGGTTCGGGGGCAGCGCCCCCGATAAGCGGGGTCCAAGGGGTGGCAACCCCTGGCGGGGTCCAAGGGGCAGAGCTCCTGGCTGTCTTAGAGCCAAGGGGTAGAGCCAAGGGGTCGAGCTGCCAGGTCAGCTTGGAAATTTTTTTTTTTTGGGCTAACATTGCTTTATTAAAAATGTCTTAAAATTTTATTTTGGCCCGGTTTGACCCAAAAATAAAAGCCCAGTTTTGAGCCTCTTTTACAGTTATAAACCCGTCCATATTTGAATTCTCGTTCCGATTCCTCAAAATTTCTACAAGTATATACCCAGCTTCTATACGTATTTACTATTGGTATATACCAACAATAAACTTCAATGATCAGCCACTAGACATGATGTTACATGTGGGAACCAGCCATTTAACCTCATGTGTGACTTTTGTGCAAGAAAACAAACTAAATCTCCTATATATCCATCCCATAATCATGCTATTTTGCACACACACACATACAATTTCATTTCCAATTTTCTTTCAAGTTAATTCACTCCCCAATCTCTCTTCATTTACCTACTCAAGAACGTATCAATATAGTCATCCGATTTCAAGGAGATTACTTCCAATCTTTCAATCCCACTCCACCACTCTTTTGATTCCAAGATTTTTCTTACCTTTTCCAGTAGCTTTGTCCAAGTAACTTGAGGTAGTAACCTTATTCATAACCTTATTCGATTCATATTTATATAGCTATCTTATTTTGTGTTATAAAATTTTAACAACAAGAACATAGTTTGAGTGATTTCAAACTTGTTCGCAAGCTAAATAGATCCTTCTAATTTGATTTTTAAAAACACTTCAAGACCTGTAATATATCATATTATGACAAAATCAGATTAATCATATCTTGGCTAATTAACATAATATTTAATATATATTTACTTATGATTTGATTTTATATATTTCAGGACCACCCGTAAACAACACGAGAAGATTAATCATAAGACCTCGTGATTGTACGCAACACGTCATTTGACAACACGGTACTTTATGTACGCAACACGTCATTTGACAACATGGTACCATGGGTCAAGATTAATTCTGATCAATACGAATACGATGGGGTCTTTATTTATTTTATTTAAGCAACTAATTGTGGACCACTAACATCGGACTGCTAACTACGGACTAAGAAAATACTAAAAGTATTAAAAGTATATATATATATATATATATATATATATATATATATATATATATATATATATATATATATATATATATATATATATATATATATATATATATATGTAACGATTACTTGAAAAGAAAATATGTTGATGTATTATATATATGGTTAGGTTCGTGATATCTATCGGAGACCAAGTCGAGTTAAATACCTTCAAGACAAAAGTGAGTATATAGTCCCACTTTTAAACTCTAAATATTTCGGGATGAGAATACATGCATTTTATGATTTACGTTATGGACACAAGTGATTAAAAATATATATTCTACGTTGAGTTGTACCACTGGCATACTTCCCTGTAACTTGGTAACTACTATTTACATGAGGTATTGTAAACGCGAATCCTGTTGATAGATCTATCGGCCCTGACAACCCTAACCGGACTGGACGACCAGTATTCAACGGTTGCACAGTACTTCGTTTCGGTGACTACACTTGGTACGGTGTAGTAAGATTTCATAATAAAGGGAATATGCGACGTTGATTAAATGTTAAGTATGGTTATCAAGTGCTCAACAACTTAGAATATTTTTATTAAAACGTTTATATATGAAATCTTGTGGTCTATATTCATAACGCTGCCGGCATTAAACCTATATCTCACCAACTTTATGTTGACGTTTTAAGCATGTTTATTCTCAGGTGATAACTAAAAGCTTCCGCTGCAACATGTTGAATTTAAGCAAGATCTTGAGTATGCATATTTGTGTCAAAAATAAAACTGCATATCAGAGGATTTGTAATGTAAAATATGTTAGAGGTCGTATTGTTATTATCACATGTAAAGTTTGTAAGTCTAAGATTATCGCTAAACGATAATCATTATTAAGTTGTTTAAACCTTGTATTTGAAATAAAAGCTATGGTTTGTATTGTAAAAACGAATGCAGTTTTTGAAAAATGTCGCATATAGAGGTCAATACCTCGCGATGAAATCATATGTTATTGTATTCGTCCTTATGGTTAAGGTCGAGTTATGACACTATACTCATGGGTTTGTTATATCCGTTCACTGGGATTTGGCTCACTCATATTTCATTTTTCTTTCTTATACGACAGGTGATCAGTGGGCTTTGGAATCGAGGGAAGAGTGTAGACTTGAAGTCGACTTAGCACCTTTACCTTAGAGATCTTTGTTCCAAAATTTAGTACTTTTATATAGGTTATTAACACTCTATCAAATTTTTAGTTAATTTAGACCTTGACTATGGTTTGAATTTGAATAAGATTAACGCTCTTTCGTCTTTTAAGTTATTTTTATATATGATTATCAGACTTTATAAGTTAGGGGTGTTACATTTATATTTAAAAAAAAAAACTAAAAAAGTCAACGTCCGAGATCTCCACCAGATTTTTCTGAGATGCCGAGATCTCCTCAAAAATATTCAAATGAGATCTCCCCGACATCCGAGTTCTCCAACCTTGATAACGGGTTTAAAAAGAAGAATACTGGTCATTGGTTGAACATTAGAGTGGGCATTGTTTCTCCTTATCTTACCCTGCTTTTATTAATTTAATATTAAAAAAAAATTTCCCTTTTAATTATTAGTTTTCTTAAGATCTTAGTTAACTGCTCTCTATGAAACGAACTAGAACTTACTATTTATTCTACTACACTGATAGGATAATTGCCAATATGTGTGATAGTTTTAGTGGTATTTTCTAGTTTAAATTTAAAGGTCGGTTTTCACATATCATGTTTAGATGCATAGATCTTATAGTTGATAGATGTATGCTAAGATATGTTGGTACTTATACGCGTGCATTGGTGCTTCAAAACTCGATAAAACGCAAATTACAAAACAATTCGTCCCTAATTGTCAGATTTACCGAAGGATTTGAGACGGCCATTTATTTATATATTTATCTATAAAATACGATTTAGACGAAACAGCATGGACACTCATTCCAAGATGCATCTATATAACTAAACAAACATTTTAAAAATATTCGAAAGTGTATAAAAGCAAACGCACGTATACATACGTCTACATTTACCAACATCAACAAACAAAACATATATACATACAAAAACTGTGTTGCACGTAAATATCCACAAACGCATAGTATATTGATGCTTATGTCTTATAGTTGATATAATATATGTATGCTACGATATGTTCATACTTACACGTGTGCATTTGTGCTCCAAAACTCGATAAAACACAAATTACTAAACAATACGTCCCAAATCCATCCCAAATTCTCAGATTTATCGAGGGATTTGAGACGACCTTATATATATATATATATATATATATATATATATATATATATATATATATATATATATATATGTGTGTGTGTGTGTGTGTGTGTGTGTGTGTGTGTGTGTGTGTGTGTGTGTGTGTGTGTGGGTGTGTGTATTTATTTATTTGTTTTATAAAAAAAATACAATTTGGAAGAAACCGCATTAACACTCATTCCTATATGCATCTATATTACTCAAAAAATATTTTAAAAATATTAGAAAGTGTATAAAAGCAAACGTACATATACATACTTCTACATTCACCAACATTAATAATAAAATCTATATACATACTAACACCGTGTTGCATATAAATATCCATAAACGTATAGTATATTGATGCATAGATCTTATAGTTGACAGAATATATGTATATGAAGATATGTTGGTACTTATACGCGTGCATTGTTGCTTCAAAACTCGATAAAATGCCATTTACGGAACAAACCGTCCCAAATTCGTCTCTAATTCTCAGATGTACCAACGGATTTGGGACAACATTTTCTTTATATACTTTTTTTAAAATATACAATTTAGACGAAACCGCATTGACACTCATTCCTATATGCATCTATATTACAAGACAAACATTTAAAAATTTTATAGAGCATATAAAAGCAAATGCACTTGTGTAGTGACCCGAACTTTTCCATGTTTATATATATTAAATGAAATTGATATTTACATGATTAAGTGTTTCCAACATGTTAAGCAATCAAACTTATTAAGACTTGATTAATTGGAATAGGTTTCATATAGACAAATGACCACCCAAGTTGACCGGCGATTCACGAACGTTAAAACTTGTAAAAACTATACGATGACATATATATGGTTATATATATAGTTAACATGATTTTATTATAAGTATGTATCTCATTAGGTATTTTAACAATGAGTTATATACATAAAAATGAGACTATTAAATTAAGAAACTTGAAAACGATATATATAACGATTATCGTTATAACGTCTTACTAGGTACATATGAATCATATTAAGATATTGATACACTTGGTTAATTATGTTAAATGATAATTAAATATATCATTAAGTGTATTAACAATGAACTACATATGTAAAAATAAGACTACTAACTTAATGATTTTGAAACGAGACATATATGTAACGATTATCATTGTAACGACATTTAATGTATATAGATCATATTAAGAGATATTCGTACATTATAATATCATGATAATATAATAATTTAAAATCTCATTTGATATTATAAACATTGGGTTAACAACATTTAACAAGATCGTTAACCTAAAGGTTTCAAAACAACATTTACATGTAACGACTAACGATGACTTAACGACTCAGTTAAAATGTATATACATGTAGTGTTTTAATATGTATTCATACACTTTTGAAAGACTTCAAGACACTTATCAAAATACTTCTACTTAACAAAAATGCTTACAATTACATCTTCGTTCAGTTTCATCAACAAATCTACTCGTATGCACCCGTATTCGTACTCGTACAATACACAGCTTTTAGATGTATGTACTATTGGTATATACACTCCAATGATCAGCTCTTAGTAGCCCATGTGAGTCACCTAACACATGTGGGAACCATCATTTGGCAACTAGCATGAAATATCTCATAAAATTACAAAAATATGAGTAATCATTCATGACTTATTTACATGAAAACAAAATTACATATCCTTTATATCTAATCCATACACCAACGACCAAAAACACCTATAAACACTTTCATTCTTCAATTTTCTTCATCTAATTGATCTCTCTCAAGTTCTATCTTCAAGTTCTAAGTGTTCTTCATAAATTCTAAAAGTTCTAGTTTCATAAAATCAAGAATACTTCCAAGATTACAAGTTTACTTCCAAGTTTTCTAAATCCATTCCAAGCAATCATCCAAGATCAAGAAACCTTTGTTACTTACAGTAGATTATCTTTCTAATACAAGGTAATAATCATATTCAAACTTTAATTCAATTTCTATAACTATAACAATCTTATTTCGAGTGGAAATCTTACTTGAAATTGTTTTCGTGTCATGATTCTGCTTCAAGAACTTTCAAGCCATCCAAGGATCCTTTGAAGCTAGATCCATTTTTTTCATTTCCAGTAGTTTTATCCAAGGAACTTGAGGTAGTAATGATGTTCATAACATCATTCGATTCATACATAAAAAGCTGTCTTATTCAACGTTATAAACTTGTAATCACTAGAACATAGTTTAGTTAATTCTAAACTTGTTAGCAAATAAAGTTAATCCTTCTAACTAGACTTTTAAAATCAACTAAACACATGTTATATATCTATATGATATGCTAACTTAATGATTTAAAACCCAGAAACACGATAAACACCATAAAACTGGATATACGCCGTCGTAGTAAAACCGGGGGCTGTTTTGGTTGGGATAATTAAAAGCTAAGAAGAACTTTGATTTAAAAACTATACTTCTGGAAAAATTATTTTTCTTATGAACATGAAACTATATCCAAAAATCATGGTTAAACTCAAAGTGAAAGTATGTTTTTCAAAATGGTCATCAAGATGTCGTTCTTTCGACGGAAATGACTACCTCTTTCAAAAATGACTTGTAACTTGTATTTCCAACTATAAACTTATACTTTTTCTATTTAGATTCATAAATTTAAGTTCAATACGAAACTGTGGCCACTGTAATCACTCAAAACGGATTAGAAACGAAGAAATGGCGAGTAAAACAAGATTGATAAAAACTACTCATTTTACCTACGTGAAAGTTAGTAATAAATCTATTCCAACCATAACCTAATCAACTTATATTGTATATTATGTAATCATGAGATACCATAGACACGTATACAATGTTTCGACCTATCATGTCGACCCATCTATATATATATATATATATATATATATATATATATATATATATATATATATATATTGCGGAACAACCATAGACACTCTATATGTGAATGTTGGAGTTAGCTATACAGGGTTGAGGTTGATTCCAAAATATATATATAGTTTGAGTTGTGATCAATACTGAGATACGTATACACTGGGTCGTGGATTGATTCAAGATAATATTTATCGATTTATTTCTGTACATCTAACTGTGGACAACTAGTTGTAGGTTACTAACGAGGACAGCTGACTTAATAAACTTAAAACATCAAAATGTATTAAAAGTATTATAAATTTATTTTGAACATACTTTGATATATATGTATATATTGTTATAGGTTCGTGAATCAACCAGTGGCCAAGTCTTACTTCCCGACGAAGTAAAAATCTGTGAAAGTGAGTTATAGTCCCACTTTTAAAATCTAATATTTTTGGGATGAGAATACATGCAGGTTTTATAAATGATTTACAAAATAGACACAAGTACGTGAAACTACATTCTATGGTTGAATTATCGAAATCGAATATGCCCCTTTTTTTTAATTCTGGTAATCTAAGAATTAGGGAACAGACACCCTAATTGACGCGAATCCTAAAGATAGATCTATTGGACCTAACAAACCCCATCCAAAGTACCGGATGCTTTAGTACTTCGAAATTTATATCATATCCGAAGGGTGTCCCGGAATGATGGGGATATTCTTATATATGCATCTTGTTAATGTCGATTACTAGGTGTTTACCATATGAATGATTTTTATCTCTATGTATGGGATGTGTATTGAAATATGAAATCTTGTGGTCTATTGTTACGATTTGATATATATAGGTTAAACCTATAACTCACCAACATTTTTGTTGACGTTTAAAGCATGTTTATTCTCAGGTGAATACTAAGAGCCTCCGCTGTTGCATACTAAAATAAGGACAAGATTTGGAGTCCATGTTTGTATGATATTATGTAAAAACTGCATTCAAGAAACATATGTCGATGTAATATATTTCTATTGTAAACCATTATGTAATGGTCGTGTGTAAACAGTATATTTTAGATTATCATTATTTGATAATCTACGTAATGCTTTTGAAACCTTTATTGATAAAATAAAGGTTATTGTTGTTTTAAAAATGAATGCAGTCTTTGAAAAACGTCTCATATAGAGGTCAAAACCACGCAACGAAATCAATTAATATGGAACGTTTATAATTAATATGAACGGGACATTTCAACTTGTATATACGCCTACATTCACCAACATTATTAACAACAAAATCGATATATATATATACATACAAAAACACCGTGTTGCAAATAAATATCCACAAACGTATAGTATATTGATGCATAGATCTTATAAGTTGATAGAATATATGATTGCTAAGATATGTTCGTACGTATACACGTTCATTGGTGCTCCAAAATTCGATAAGACGCCAATTACAAAGCATTCTATCCCAAATCCATCCCTAATTTCAAGATTTACAGACGGACTTGCGACTGCCTAATATCGAATATACATATTAAATGACTTAAAATGTTCATCGAAAATACGTCACTATTTTTCGACGGATTACGGACGACAGTAAAACATCAATATGTATTTAAAATTTCAATTATTTGGATATTCGTCTGTGATTAATTCGTCGAGAAATATTACATTTAGTAGACAGATTAGCAACGGGTAGGTTGCCTTAGCTAATCCGTGACTAAACTGTCGTAAAAGATCAAATTTTGGGACGAATTATCGACGGACTGGTTGTCGTAGCTAATCCGTCGTTAAACCGTCGCAAGTATGTGTCAAGTTAATAATTTGTATGTTCGTTGGAAAGTCGTCAAAAAACCGTCAGTATTTTGGGACGAAAATATTTGCCGTCGGAAATCCGTAGCTAATTCCAGAGTTTCTAGTAGTGCGTCATGGGCCAAACCGATATAGGATTCGTTCTTGATAACCGGCTAGAGTACTTTGTTATGAACGGGATTGTGATCGATGGGAACGTGTCTATGATCCATGCTCATATCAGCACGGTTGTGGTCAATGGTTCAATCCTATAATACACCGTCAGAATCCACTAACGATGTATTAACTATAGTCCCACAGTTTACGGTCACGCCCTCTATATGAGATGTTTCCGGAAAAGTATTCGCATTAATTATCAAAGCAAAGTCATTTATTAAAGAAAATGCAACGTGAAAGTATTTGACAAAAATAATCAACGTAAATGAACCCAAAGCATCTCAATAAGTAAATAGTTTAAATGCGAATATTTGTTCTTGAAATAAAGATGATAAAATATGTTGGACATCGTCCAGTTCTATCAGCAGACAAGCATGACAACTTCTGTATAGCGGAAGCACTACCTCTATGGACCTGAGATAAAACATGCAAAATGTCAACGAAAACGTTGAGTGAATCTACAGGTTTAGTAAAGCATTTCGAAAGTTAGGCCACAAGATTTCTGGAAAACATCGTAAGAAAAGCATACATTATCATGAGCACGTGATTATAAAACTTTAACCTTTGCGGATAGCTAAAGCGCTACACATCTTCCTTTTACCCTTTCTAAGCATACACTGATCAAGTGTACAAGTAACAACAAATAAGCACCAGTTATGTTGCAGTGAGGTTTGTCAAACCTAACGGTACCGTCCCTATAAGTCGAGCTTACATAAAGTAACTAATATAATCAAGCTAAGGGATTTTTGATCTGAACTCATATGTATAGTTGTTTAAGTACTTGTGCCTAATATGTAAAACATTTGTAAAAAGAATGTATCGCATCCCTGTAAAAACATAGTAGGGACTGTAGACTCACCTTAGCAAAAGCACCTGAAATATCTTAGCAAAACGTACTGTAGTCGAACAGTCTCGACCGAACAACGCAACCTAGTCAAAAAGGTCATCTTAAGTTTACACATATAGGTCATACTATGTCAACCAATAGTGTACGCAAAGTCCTAGTGCTCAGACTGACTCAACAAGCAATTAAAAGTCAACTAGTCCAAGCAAGTCAACCAAAGTCAAACCAAAAGTCAATTCGGTCAAAGTGGTCAACTAAAGTCAAACATCTCAGTAGATCATGCAAACATGATTAACATGTCAAACCTAGGTCGAGTAACACTTTACAGTTCATAGTTAAGCAAATTGCACATTCGCAATTTAACGCATGCCTTCTAAATACGTACATCGTAGAAAGATAAAATGATAAGTCATAGCACATAATTCATAAAATTATGACCAACTCCAGATCACAATTAGACTCAAAATCAATTCCAAAAATTCCGACCAAAGCCTTATACGATATCTAAAAGTCAGAAATCAAAAAAGGTCTAGTTATGGTTTACTAAATCAGTATCAGCCCGCGCGTCAGTTTTGAAACAATTCTCAAAAAATATAGAAAATATATTTTGACGAACGGCTAATTGGAGTCATCTCAAAACATCTCAAAATTTTAGTGATACAATAATCAAAGACATCTCTTTATCCAATTCGTACAATTTAATCAATCTTTACAGACCTTTCAGTTTTGGTCAACAAACAAACACATCATTTAGACGAGCACATACCTCATGGCAAATCACGTTTTCGCAAGTTGGCATACAAATGAAAAACATCAAGTAACATTTAAACCAACATATTACAGAATATCAAAGCCTCAATCAATTTCTAGTTTACTCTACATAATTTTATTTAACTTCGAAAACAGATTCAGCTCATTTAAAAACACAAATGTTCGTTTTGACATAACGGGAACATTACATAAGCTTTTGATGCAAATCTGAAGTCTAACATGCATAATTTTTCGCAAGGAATACAATAGTACACTTTTCATTAACTAAATCACAAAGCATTCAAGTCATGAAATTCGTATTATGAGCATAACCTAGTCAAAACTTCGATTAAGCATATCTTGAGCATACGATAATGAAATCAAGCAATATCAAAGTCCAAAATTAACAACTTTTCGATATCTATCCATCTAAACATATTAAAATATCAGTCCACATGTCAATTTTATCAGATCATTAAAATACAAATTTGGTTTTCATGCATACAACATCAATTGATCGATTAAACGATAAACTACAACGCAAAATACCATTAATTAGCACTAGACTTGAATACACCATGTAATTGAACAAAAATCTGAATTATAGAAATTAGGGTTACAAGTTATACCTTAAAATATCAAATTGCTAGTACATACGCGTAGAGAACGACGATTGGAACAACGTTTATGCTTAAGCTTTCTTCTAATTTCGAGTTTTGATGGCTATGGTGGTATGGTTGGTGATCGACGACAAGAAGAGGGAAGCGGGAGAAGCAATCGGCCAAAAAAGAAAAGAAATAAGGGTTTGTGGTTTAAGCTTCTATTCATTGTTCAAGATTAGGGCCTAATTAAATTAACAAGTAACCTTGTAGCCCAAGTTTTAGTCCATGGGGGGGGGGGGGGGGGGGGGGTTCGGCCGATTGGCCCACCTAGGGGTGTTCTGGGCTCGGTTTTGCTAAATTACTTGTATGCGCGTGGTCCATTTCGAGTGCCGTTAACCGTACCGGGTATCCGAAACGTTAACTAGTCGTTGAAACGCAATCACCGGATTTAATTCATTAAATAAATTAAATATAATTTTCGTAAAGTCAATAATTATTGAAAATAATTATTTTGCCGTTTAACTGAGTTCTGTAAACTGAAAAGCTTTCTAAGTGATTAACTTAATCGTAATGTTTTTTAGTTATTTTGTTATCCGAAATAAAATCATAAATTAATATAACATATTAATTCAAGTAATCCACTAGGATCAAATATGCATTTAACTCCATTAAACACACAAGTCTAAGTAAACACCGTTAAATACTTAACGGACAAGTAACGATAGTAAACGGAAAAAGTCGGATTGTTACAGATCCCTGGCTCTGTAAAAACTCTGCGAGGGAGGTTTTACCCACCCGTAGAAAGGAATTTGACCCGATCCACATGCCTGTATGGATTTATGGATCAAGTCCCTGTTATGCGGTTCGGATTCCGCCCGAAAACGTGTGTGTACGTGGAAAATGATCGAGGGTGGTTTCGATCCCCGTTAGTGATTTGAAACCCAGATTTCCATAAAAAAATCTTTTGTATTTGTTCATCTTCGAATCCGTTTAATGCTTTCGTTATTTTCGAAAATATAAATAAAAAAATCAAAATTTATATATCAAACGTATAAATTTATGAAGACTACATCTAATTTGAAGGAACAATATTTGTTACTGTTATCGTACTCAAATAATGCATAAAATATTTGCATTGTATTTATTTTAACAAGATGTAATCATGTGAATCCAACAATTTTATTGAAATTCAATGGACTAATCAGAGTGTGAAATGTGACGCGACAATCACAAGTGACTGGAAAAAAAAATTCAAATTTTTTTTTTCAAAGAATTTTTTTTTTCAATCACATGTGATTAACTTGACATGCAGAATCACATATGATTGAGTTTTACAATCAAATGTGATTGGCATACAGAATCACATGTAATTTACTGTATGTCATATCCAATATCATGTGATTGAAATAAACAAAAAAACTTTTTCGAAAAAAAATTATTGAAAAAAATTCAATCACATGTGATTGTCGCACCACATGTCACACTCTGATTGGTTCCATGGATCTCAACTTAAAAGTTGGATTAATTTGAATATTCCTATTATTTTAACATAAAAAGGTAGATACTTCGAATCCATATATATATATATATATATATATATATATATATATATATATATATATATATATATATATATATATATATATATATAATTAAAGATGCCCTAAATTGTTGATAAAACCGTAACAGGGTTACATAATTAGTACTAGTGAAAGAACTCGTGGAATCAAGGGTTTGAAATGAAGAATTTTAATGATAAATTTTAGGTATTAAGTGAATGTAAATGCTAAGGTCATTTGCGATAGAAATTGTCCGAAAAAATTTGTCTATGCTTTCATGATCCCTATCTCTGCATATAACAGATTTATTCATATTACTTAGGCGTAATTGTTTTGTTTTCACTATTAATACATGTGCCAAAATTTGTTAGAATACGTTAATTTGTAGACGTATATTCATTCATATTTGTATATATTTATATTTATATTTATTTTTAAAATTCCTTGATTTAGTTTTGATTTTCTTAAATTTATTAATAATCACACTCTTAAAACAAGCATAATGTAATGTCTGTCAATTAATTTATTTAAAATTCAAATATCTATTCCCTATTTAGACGTAATAAAAAAAGTAATATTGTGTTCATAAATATGGACACAAATATTAAAGCGATATGTTTGTATTATGAATTGTCAATATATACAAATCGCCATTATTTTGAAATCTCTATCTCTATCTCTATTCTCTATCTCTATTTTTATTCTCTATTCTCTATTCTCTATTTCTCTATCTCTATCTCTATTCTCTATTCTCTATCTCTATCTCTATCTCTATCTCTATCTCTATCTCTATATCTATTATAACAAAAACAATATTAGCAGATCACCTTGATTAAAATCACACATGGCAAAACTTTAACCGTTAGATTGTAAGGTATCTTTAAATTACCAATATAACTAATAGACAAAATTTGTCTTATTTGTTATGAATAGTACTATTTAATTTTTCACTTTTCACAAACCTAACCCCCTAACTTCCATTAAAATACAAATCGAACCCCCACTTTATACCTATATTCTAACTTATTATTTATCTCATCACTAACACCAAAAATACTGAATAATAACACCCACCACGCTTTACCAACTTGTACACTGCGCTCAAACAGTAGGACCCACATAGGCCACTACTGCGCTACATTTTTTTTGTCTCCAACGATAAAAGAAACAACTTTCTTAAAAGGAACAACCCTTTAATGCTACCAAAAGATGTCGAAAAACATTCTTTTTTACAAAATAGATCAACTAACTTTAACGCTAAAAGAAGCACCTTTCACAAAAGGAACAACCCTTCAATGTTAGATGTCGAAAAAAAATTCTTTTTTACAAAATAGATCAAGACCTTTTTTTTTAACTCGCATTCAAAACGGAGCCCCTTGCGCGAAGCGAGGGCTCCACAACTAGTTAAAGCAATTAGATCAAACTTAATACAAATATTTGCATATATAAATTGTAGATCTGACTTCTTCTTAATAAGGGTACCTAATTCACCCTCCACCACACAATACCCTCACACAAATACAGAGTATTAGGAATTGTATGTGGAGTGGGCCTCTTAACAAAACTTAGCAAAACTTTCCTAATTTCGATCAAAGAGGCGTGATTCAATAGACATCAATTAGTATACAAATTATCTATTTATTAGTTATAGAGATTTAATTGATAAGTTACCTTATCAGCTTATAAATTATTTACACTTCAAAATAACAAATAACAATTTATTTATCTATAGTTTCTATTAAAATTTTATAATAATAATGTCATTATTAGGCTAATTCTTTTGTTAACAAAAAAAAAAAAAAATCTAAGCATGGTGGGTGATGTCATTAATCAAAATAATTTTGAATTAAAATTAAATCTTATTAATTAATTATTATCATTAATAAATCTTATTAATAATTATTTTAATTATTAAAATTAAATAATTTTGAATTATTTTAATTAATTATTTTGAATTGAGTACGAGAAGGTATAATAAAAGTTAGGCAGAAGGAATTCAATTCTAAATTTATATTTTAATTTACACTTTTAAAATAAAATGACAACCAATATTATCTCTTATGATTTGATGTGGATTGTTTAATATTCATTTTAGGTGTTTGATGAAACGTTCAGCTGACGAGTTTCTTAGTCGGACTCTGTGGTTCCACGGTCATTAAAATAAATGACTTTAGCATTTACGTTCATTTAATACATAAAACATATCATTAAACTGTTTCGTTCAAACAAACCCGTGATTCCACGGATCATTTCACTAGTAATTTATTATTACACTTCACATACATAGAAATTGTCAAGAAAAAACCTCATGACCCATCAGTACAAATGCCTGTGATGGACGAGTAAATGCAAAAAAATAAGAGTAAATAAAACTCAAGGCTTTAGGAAGGGTAAAAATATTTACCCGTTGACAGGTCGTGTAGAAGTCATGGATATATCATACCCGCTACAAATAAAATTCGATATGTGAATTCATAATACTCATCTAAAAAAGGTCAACAGGTTAACTAACATACTCACATTTAATTAAAGGTTATTATAGTTATATTTTTGAACCATTTGCATATATATCTTAGATTGTGTCGTCGTGTAAGTTTTTTTTTATTACTTATACTTTTATATAACATACGGGTTTTTCAGTGGTTTGTGGGTATTCGCGGGTCAAGGGCATGGAAGTATCCCGTTTACATGTATACGGGTTGACAGGGTAAAGGGCATGGAATTACTGTTGGTGTGGCGTATATAAGTGATATGTACATTTACTTGTAAGTGTGATCCTTATACACAATTAATAACAACTTATAATATTAATTCAAATTCAAGTTAGAACGCGATCACGAGTCACAGACGGGGTCCGAATGTGAAGTCAGAACACACCCACCCGATCATTCCCTCGGATGATCCATTTACACTCCTACCGTCCCTAAGTAGGAAACCCCCACGACGAATTTTTACGGGCATCATGTGTGGTAAAACCCCCTCAGGGGAGGCGCGAACGCAATACTTCCAATACCTCTGAAGCTCATGAAATGGGCAGCTAACTTACCCTACAGATAAAATTCGACATGTGAATTCGTAATACCCATCTAAACAAGGTCAATCGATTAACTAACATACTCACATTTAATTAAAGGTTATTATAGCTATATTTTTGAACCATTTGCATATATATCTTAGATTTTGTCGCCGTGTTAGTTTTTTTATTACTTATACTTTTATATAACACGCAGGTTTTTTCAGTGGTTTGTAGGTATTCGCGGGTCAAGGGCATGGAATTATCACGTTCACATGTATACGGGTTGACAGGGTAAAGGGCATGGAATTACTATTGGTTTCAGTGGTTTGTAGGTATTCGCGGGTCAAGGGCATGGAATTATCACGTTCACATGTATACGGGTTGACAGGGTAAAGGGCATGGAATTACTATTGGTGTGGCATATATAAGTGATATGTACCTTTACTTGAAAGTGTCATCCTTATACACAATTAATAACAACTTATAATATTAATTCAAATTCAAGTTAGAACGCGGTCTCGAGTCGCAGAAGGGTCCGAATTCGAAGCCAGAACACACCCACCCGATATTCCCTCGGACGATCGATTTACACTCTTACCCTCCCACAGTAGAAAACTCCCACGACGAATCTTTACAGGCATCGTGTGTGGTAAAACCCCCTCAGGGGAGGTGCGAACGAAATACTTCCAATACCTCTGAGGCTCATGAAATGGGCAGCTAACTTCAATGAAAATATTTTGCAGCTCATTGGGATCAAATCCCTTACCTCCCTTATGAGAAGTAAGGTCATCACAAATACACCAACACCTGGAAGTTAGTTTTTATTTTGTTGATGGGTACCCATGCCACAGCGAATAAGAAAAAACTCATGGTGAATGCTGGAGGCGCAACAAACATAAGAGATATGTACACGCAAGTTTCATCTCTAAACTTACTAACAACTTATACATGATTCTTAAAGTTTTCACATTTAATATAAACTAGTGTTCGAACCCTCGCTTCGCGCCGGGGTTCGGTTTTCAATGTATTATATTGCGTTTAGTTTGTAAAATTATTTCGTGGCTAAAGATGATATCGTTGAAGCGCAATTCGATTCAAACTAAAAGGTATAATCCGTGAAAGATTTACATGTTATTTTAAATTAACAATATATGTACATCTCCGCGTTTCACTATGGAATTGTCGACTTTTAAAAATTTAACGCAAAATCGACGTGTATGAAAAGTACCTCAAATATTTAGCGTTTTTTTAAAAAGCGTCTGTTTTGCGTATAGTTAGTGACAGTGTGCTCCTAAAATTATTTCGAGTTTAACGATGGTGTCAGAAAAATTTAACTCGTTGCAAGCGAGAAGATATGGCCCGTTGAATATTTGGTTGGAGTTTATTTAAATTTTTTTATGAAAATGAGTATTTGACACTTTGGGGGGTCGATTTTAATATTTGAACAAACTATGGGGGCTTTTTTGGAAAAAAAGGTGGAAAAAGGGGAAAAAAGTGAAAGAACGAAAACGCCCCTGGTGACTATTAATCGTTTTTGTCTATTAGGTAGTATATAAAGTATGTGGTCGATTTATAATGAATGAGAAGTTTAATGGTTAAAGTATAAAATGTTAAAAGTTTGTGGTAAATTTATAAAAGCTATAAAGTTAACTATTATATATTTTGAGGCTAAAATGTAAATAAGTAAAAGATTGGGGTAGTTTGTGAAACTTGTGTGGTTACTATTCACTTTGACTATACCTTTTAGATATATAGATATAACTAGTTGTGGCGCCCTCGCGATGCGGCAGAAGAACGTTAGCTAAATTCGATTATGAAAAGTAAAAAAAAAAAAAAAAAAAAAAATTGAAGCAAATGACATAAACTGAAATGGGTAAAAAAAACTCAAAGTAAAAAAAATCAAATAATAACAATAACAATTATATTAATAGTAGCAACATTAACGATTTGCAATAAGTGAAAAGTTATGTGATTGATTCTTAGTAAATAGAATGTTATGTGTTTGATTTCTAATAAACGTAAAGTTAAACTATAGTAATGGTTGTGGTTGAATTACAGAAGATTGAAAGTTTGGTATAAAATTATAGAAACCATAAAGTTCACTATTTATAAGGTATTACATTTTAGTATATAGGTATAATAATTATGTGGTCGATTTATAATGAATGAGAGGTTTTATGGTTAAATTATAAAATGTGAAAATTTTGTGGTAAGTTTATAAAAGCTATAAAGTTAACTATTATAAAGGGTGTGGTTGAATTTAAAAAAAAAATTTGTTGTAAGTTTGTGAACGTTATGAAGTTCACTATTCATTTCTCTTATGTCTTTTAGGTATATAGAGTAATAATAGTAATGATAATAATAATAATAATAATGAATGGTTATTAGATAGGAAAAACTATGTGGTCGATTTATAATGAATGAGAAGTCTACTGGTTAACTTATAAAATGAGAAAAGTTTGTGGTAAGTTTATAAAAACTATAAACTTAAATATTAGAAAGAGTGTGTGTGAATTATGAAAAAGTAAAAAGTTTGGGGTAGGTTTGTGAAAATTATAAAAGGTACTATTTATTTCCAAGATGTATTTTAGATATATAGATATAATTATGATAATCAACGGCGTCATTAAAAAAGACTTCAACATACATACAACACCAACTCATATCTAAATTCCGCGAAAACGCGGGTTATAAACT
Source organism: Rutidosis leptorrhynchoides (assembly GCF_046630445.1). NCBI lineage: Eukaryota > Viridiplantae > Streptophyta > Magnoliopsida > Asterales > Asteraceae > Rutidosis > Rutidosis leptorrhynchoides. The sequence continues at coordinate 419,675,593 of NC_092334.1, forward strand.
AATTTAAAAAAATATAACAAAGTTGTTATTATTACTTAGGCGTAATTGTTTTGTTTCCCTATTAATACGTGAGTCAAAATTTGTTAATATACGTTAATTTGTAGACGTATATTTATTCATATATTTGTATATATTTATATTTATTTCATTTTTAAAATTCCTTGATTTGGTTTTTAATTTTCCTGATTTTGTTTATACTGTTTCTTGATTTCTTAATTTTAAAATTAACTTTTTGTTTGTTTCTTTTGAGGAATATTCAAATGAGACCAAACTTTAAGTTGAGATTCAAGGGACCAATCAGATTGCGACACGTGGCGCGATAATCACATGTGATTGAAAAAAAAAAAAAAAAAAAAAGATTTCGAAAAAAAAAATTTCAAAATTTTTTTTTTTCGAATTTTTTTTTGAAATTTTTTTGAAATTTTTTTTTTCAATCACATGTGATTAAATTTAACATGCAGTAAATCACATGTGATTGGGCATGCCAATCACATGTGATTGTAAAACCCAATCACATGTGATTGTTGCATGTCAAATCCAATCACATGTGATTGAAAAATAAAATTCAGTAAAATGACGAATAATAACGAATTTCACTAAATTTGTGCTAAAACCTTCAAACACCAAGTTTTAGATCAAAACTTGATTAAATCACCGAATTAAAGTCTAAAATTTTGAAGATATGATCACGAAACGCTAACAAACTTGATCAAATCACCGAATTAAAGTATGTTTCCGGTTGAAATTTTTTTTTAAAAATTGTAATTTTTTTAATCACATGTGATTGGATTTGATATGCAGAATCATATGTGATTGAGTTCCACAATCACATGTGATTGGGTTTTACAATCACATGTGATTAGATTTGACATGCTAAATTTAAAAAAAAAAAAAAATTCATAAAAAAAAATTTCGAAATTTTTTTTTTAAAATTAAAAAAAAAAATTTTCAAAATTTATAATTTTTTTTCCAATCACATATGATTGTCGCGCCACATGTCGCGCTCTGATTGGTCCATTGAATTTCAAGCAAATGTTTGGTTTCAAGGGAATACAACTCTGTTTCTTTTACCGATATTGCTTGAAATAACAATGTGTAGAAAGCAATTATAAGTTAGACGATACTTAACTATAATTCCACCCGTAATTTTTTATATATTAGTTAAATGATGAAAATGATAGATTTACTTATTTAATTTTTAAAAATGATTAATATTTGTTACTGTAATTTAAGAAATTTATGTAACCGCTAAAATCGAACACGTAGCTTAACTATAACATTCCATTGTTATCTTTAACTGTGTGTAGATTTAATCAATTTTTTTTATTAATTTTTGAATAATTATTTTTTTGGTTATTAATGACATCACCATGCATGACTAATAAAGTCAACATGTGACATGATTAAACAAAATTAATAAGTAATTAATGAAATAATTACATCATTATTTTAGAGCTTTAATAGAACTTACTAGTGAAATGACCCGTAGAACCACGAGTTTGTTTAAACGAAACACTTTAATGATATGTTTTAAATATTAAGTGAATATAAATATTAAAGTCATTTAACACTAATTAAAGAATAATTACATAAAAAATACATTATCATTATCATTCATTTTAAAAGTAATATGATAACACTATGAACAAAACTACAACAATGCAAGGTCAAATCTTCTCAAACTTCACTTCAACCAACTTCGTCTTCTTATTAGTTGTAGAGATTAAATGGTACAGCATATGTAGAAGAAAGTTAGACAATACTACATAGGTGTTAGCTGCAAAGAGTTCTTCACTAAACACTTAACTACGGGTTTACCGCATTCGTTCCACTATGAAGTGCTCCAAAAATACTTTATGAGCAACTTCATGAGAGATATAGTCGGTGAATCTACTGGCCACTCAGCATGTTTCGTATGAATTTATAGATGTAACCTGCAATTTTTGTATATAAAAAAAAAACTACATTAAAGAAAGAAACATACGCTCAGTGGTCAGTATGAATAAATAGGGACTCCCTCATAAGATATATACACGGCTTTTGTTTCTAATAGTTATAAATTCTATTAAAAAAATATAAGTAATCCTAAGAACTCTTTCAAATGTTGATTTTTATTAGAAAGGGTGTCAAACTACACATAAGGCTTGTTATAGAAAATAGGATCTTTATTTAAAAAAAAATAAAAAAAACTTTTTATAGAAACGTTGCATACCATTGACTAACCTTGATTTATAGATGTCATGTTATAACTTTGAATGTTAAAGATGTAATATGAATTTATATTTAAAGCATTTAGGACTGGTGGTGGTGCAGTCATCTTGTTTCTAGATCAACACACTTTACCTGTTTTCATAACATAAATTATGTAATATGGTCAGAAAATTTGAAGTTCACCTCATCAGTATCATATCTTCTCTCAGTGAGGATTCAATTTCCATGCTACTTGCTTGTGATCTATGCCTCCGATCCGATATACAATACAAACACATTTTTAATATAAAATGACATTGTACCATAGTTTCAGTAGAGGTGACAAACTCGACTATTCATGTATAATTCTAAGAGTTAAATCAGATGAAACTTCATGTGTTATTCTAATACTTGACTCCGGAATCGACTTATACTAAATATAAAATAATTATTGTAATAGTTTTGTAAAAAATTGAAAAAACGAAAGACATGAAAAATATTTGCAAGTCAAAGTAACCTGAGTTTGGGTCATTTTGGGTCTCTTGTTTACAGTTCTCGTTTTCAAGTTCTTGTTAATGGCTTTGTATCAATGGCTGACTCAACAACTTCGTGTGATCTCCTACTTCCTACCATCATTTTCAGCCGATCCACAAAGTTTGCCTGCATATATTATAATGTTAATAGCTATAAATCAAATCTTAAATCATGATGCTATTTTTAATCCACCTAGAAGCTCTTGCAGTCATTAATAGTTGAATACCACCATATCAGCATCCACTTATTTAGCAAATATCTGCATAAAATAAATATTGTAGGTCATAAATATAAAATATTTTCCAAACAGTCTGTCATGCATAAAAATTGCAATAAAAGCTAATAACAATGGTGACAGTAGATGGGTCGAAATACCATTCATAAGTAGATGGGTCGAAATAACACCTATATGTTACTCCGTACATATTAACATTTTACAGGGAATTTCTGAAATTCAATTCTACAAAAACTTTACCCCATTCGTTAGGTTCATCTAAAAATTCTCTTAAAGTTCTGATCTTAACTGTAACTGCTCACTTGATTTGTCTCCTGGAATAAAGCAACTTGTAAGTGCTACAATTTGATGATGATCCAGATCATTAAATGTACCTCATTAAATGCACCTAACCAATATAACAAAAACCTTATCAGAATTTTCTAAACACTATATGTTAAACAATAGTATGTAGCTTTACCATTGAACATTAATTCAGTGACTAATAGTTCGTCTCCAGTATCAATCAAGCATGCTGCACGATTCCTTCAGAATCAATATGTCCAAGTTTTAAAACCCGTGATTGGTTTTTAAGTTCATCAATAAATTTTTGAAGCTACATGATAGGCCATATTTATAAAATTATTGAATACTCAGATAGACTACAACCTTATATAGTTAGAGCAGTAAAGAAATATCATTTACTTGTGAATCACACATCTTTGTTTTCATGCTTTCCTCTTGAAGCATTGAATCTGACAAAACTAATAACAAAAGATAGAATAATACTACAGTGATATTACTACTTCAGTGATACTGTATTCTTGTCTACTAAACCAAAAGTAATAACAAAAGATAGAATAATATTTATAAGTCGTAATTTATAAGGTTAATACTTCAGTGATTTTACTACTTCAGTGAAACACGTCTGTTAATTAAGCACACAACCAAAGAAGTAATTTGTGTCAAAATTGTCAACACCAAGTCAAATCCCAAAGAGAATATCATAAGCATACAACATATGAATCAAAATATCATAACTAATAGAGACCACATTTATCGAATAAAAAACAGATCTACCTATCGTATGAAAGAAATGACTTAGTATTGTATCTTGCCCATTCTTCTTCCTTTGAGCTCTAACATTTTTAACTATAAATCTTGCAACTACTTAAAATTATCAGATCCAATCAGAATGGTATCATGGAAATTGAAAGGACCCGTTCATATACATTATAAATGATTCACAATAGTTGATTACATTGCGAGGTATTTGACCTCTATATGATACATTTTACAAACATTGCATTCGTTTTTAAAAGATAATCTTTCTTTACATCAAAAATTGACAGGCATGCATACCATTTCATAATATCCACTATCCAACTATAAATTAATTTAATAATAATCTTTGATGAACTCAATGACTCGAATGCAACGTTCTTCGAAATATGCTATGAAAGACTCCAAGTAATATCTTTAAAATGAGCAAATGCACAGCGGAAGATTTCTTTAACACCTGAGAATAAACATGCTTTAAAATATTAACCAAAAGGTTGGTGAGTTCATTAGTTTATCATAATAATTTATTTCCATCATTTTAATAGACCACAAGAATTTCATTTCCAGTTCTCATAAATATACGTCCCATGCATAGAGACAAAAAAATAATCATTCATATGGTGAACACCTGGTAACCGACATTAACTAGATACATATAAGAATATCCCCTATCATTCCGGGATCCTCCTTCGGACATGATATAATTTCGAAGTACTAAAGCATCCGGTACTTTGGATGGGGTTTGTTAGGCCCAATAGATCTATCTTTAGGATTCGCGTCAATTAGGGTGTCTGTTCCCTAATTCTTAGATTACCAGACTTTAATAAAAAGGGGCATATTCGATTTCGATAATTCAACCATAGAATGTAGTTTCAATTACTTGTGTCTATTTTGTCAAACATTTATAAAAGCGCATGTATTCTCAGTCCCAAAAATATAAAGGGTAAAAAGGTAAATGAAACTCACCATACTGTATTTCGTAGTAAAAATACATATAACGTCATTGAACAAGTGCAAGGTTGGCCTCGGATTCACGAACCTAAATTAATTATATATATTTATGTGTTGGTCAATATTTGTCTAACAAATTAGGTCAAGTCATAGTGTACCACAATCCTAATGCTCGAGACTAATATGCAAAAGTCAACAAAAGTAAATTTAACTCAAAATAATTTCCAAAAATCTATACATGATTAATATATAGTTTAAATATAGTCGTTTTATATTTTTAAATATTTTTAAAAGATTTATTAGAGTAAATAATATAATTTATTTATTAATAAATAAAATTTTATATTATATTTATATAATAAAATATACTTTTATATATATTAAGTAATAAAATTTATAGGGTTCATTTAATATTATAAAGATAATATGATAGGTATTATTAAAGTAAGTTATTACACGTAGTAAAATATGTTTGTATCAAATATTTATTTTATAAAATAATATCTATAATGATAGTAAGTAAAAGTTGTATTATTTTGTAATAATAATTATTATTATAAAAATATCAAATTTTATAATTACTAATATGACATTATGATAAAACGATAATTCTAATTATGATAACTTTAATATTTACGATAATTTTTAATATTATCTTTAAAATAATAATTCTATTTAAAATAATAATAATAATAATAATGATATTTTATAGTAACAATGACATTTCTATTAAAATGATAATTTTTGTTAAAATGATAGTTTTAATACTAACGATAATTTTAATAATAATATTAATGATAAAAATAATAAGAACGATAATTTTATCTAAATCAATATCTTATAATATTTTAATTTCATCATGATACTCTTACCCATTATTTCCTAATCGTTTCGTTTAATAGCTTTTAATCATCTTTTATATCGTGTTCGTAATAATGATAATAATAGTAATCAAAATAATTAGGTGTTACAAATATTTGTTTTAATTACACTAATATTAATAATGATAGTTACTATAACATTATTAACGATAATACTAATAATTATCTTAATGATAATATAGTAATAATGATAATAATAACAATAACAATAACCATTTTTAAATAATGATATATATATTAATAATGATAATAATAATAATACTAATAATAATAATAATAATAATAATAATAATAATAATAATAATAATAATAATAATAATAATAATAATTGGATAATAACAATAATACTAATTATAACTTTAACGATAATAACGATAGTAATAATAAAAAAAAATAATAACAATTTTTAATGATAAATCCTTTTATTGATAAAGATAATAATAATAATAAGATAAAACTAGAACGACGATAACAACGACGATAATAATAATCATTTTTAATAATAATACAAAAATTCGATGGACTATAACTTCAAATCCGTTCATCGAAATCATTCGATATCTAAATAAAAAGTTCTTAATTTTTCGCTAGCTTTCCAACGACATGCATATCTTATACCTTATCTCAGTTGCATATATAACTAATTCAGGATTCAACATAACCTAACTAAAGGCAATATCAAAAGTACAAACATGCATAATCCTATATACTCGAGCACTAGTCAGGGATACACTATTAGTATGTAAAAGTTAAATTATGAGTACTCACGTATCAATATTAAGATTCAATATTGCATGAAAGGTACGTAGACGCAACGGAGATGATAAACACTATATTGATCTCACGAGCATACCCATGAACCATACCCAATCACCTCCATAGCTATAACCCATAATTTCCTTAATCCAATCCCACTCGAAAAATAATTTTGAAATCACTAGGACAGCACTCTGACGTAATATTTTATGTATACTAATAATATCTTGAAATAATACGGAGTAAATATATATATGTAAATCGATTAAGAGAGTTTAGAGAAAAATATTTTCAAGTTTTTTTTATGAAATAATGAAACCTATTGAATTCTATTTATAATAGATTTTTAAATTATTAAAGTGAATTATTAAAGTATGAATTATTAAAGTGAATTATTAAAGTATGAATTATTAAAGTGAATTATTAAAGTATGAATTATTAAAGTGAATTATTAAAGTATGAATTATTAAAGTGAATTATTAAAGTTAAAGTAAGTAAAAATAAAGTAAAGGTAAAGTTTAAGTATAGTAAAAGTATAAAACTATGTACGTATAATACGCGTATAAATATATATAATATTAATTTAAATCGTTATATATATTTAATAAAATAAAATATAAATATCGTTATCTTTATCATACTGGTTAAGTAATGAGTTGTCAAAAGTGGTTCTAGATATTTATAAAAGTTATATACGTTTTAATAATAAAGTTCTTTTTAAACTGAAAACGTTTTTGTACGTTTGAAACTAAATCAAATAAATATAATAATTTTGTTTTCCAAAACCAAATATATTTTTAAGAATCATTTTGTTTAAAGGTTAAAATAATGGAAATCGTTATATCATAAAATGTTTTAGAAAAGTAGAATCATATATATTCATAATAGGTTTCAAGTTTTTAAATTACAGTTTGTTGGTGAAACATGGGATAAAGTTCAAAGGTTAAATAAACGTATGAAATCATCTTAATGAAAAATGTCGAGTTACATAACTTGTCGATATCCAACATCTAAGTTATTTACACTTCACGTTCTTACTTATAAATCATTTTACCATTTTCCGAATGTTGTCAAAAAGAATAGATTTCTTAAATTACAGTGGACCTCATAACATAGACCCGTAATCATATCATAATGTATCTGATAAATCAATCATTTGATATTATCTTCTAATTCCATCGATAAACATATTGAAACAAATACGTTCATGTAAAGTATTATACGTTTAATACTTTATTAATATTCTCAAGTTATAATATATATATACATATATATACATATTTATTTATATATAACGGTTCGTGAATCGTCGGAATTTGGTCGAGGTTATAATGAATGTATGAACACAATTTAAAATTCTTGAGATTTAACTTAACAAACTTTGCTTATCTTATCGGAATAATATAAAGATAAAGTTTAAATTTGGTTGGAAATTTCCGGGTTGTCACAGTTCCTACCCGTTAAAGAAATTTCGTCCCGAAATTTGAGTGGAAAGGTCGTGAATGATAATAAGTATGTTTTCATGATGCATACGGGCTGAAAATTAGAGTTTTATCATCAGCGAATAATTTGGATAAACAATCCATTTATATGAAGAGTACGAATGAAGCTAACATAGAAGAGTGAAATGAGTAAGTGTAGATTCATCTTATCATTTGACGTAGATATGATTGATTCCCAGATTTTAAGGGATTTGAAGAAAATCTTCTTAATAAGATTTGACTCTCCGGTAATCAAGGGAATTAGGATCCGCTTTAAATGCGATCATCCATTTTAATTGTTCTGTCGAAGATTTTCTTATAAATTCACCTCCTTCGTTTCCTTACAACTCACACCATCTGTTGATGCATTTTATGCAAGTCCCTAGACATCTTCCCACGTCCATTGCAGGTACAACAGTTTACAGGCCACCATGATTGCTCGTTATTATCCTATCCGTGTTTGTATGTGGTTACAGGAACTGCAGGAACGAGATTTAGATATTTGACTATGTTAGACTTAGTCAGACATACGAGTGAAGCCTCACTAGTACGGCTGACAGGCTCATACACATGGTTGATGCTGAGCTAAGTCACAATTACAACCTAAATGATAAGACACGAGTGAGTGATCACCCGTACGGTTGATGAAGCCAACTCGTACGTGTGATGAATGAATCGTATGGGTGTGTCAATAGCAGGGGTATATAAAGTCTTATGTTCTTCATTTTAGGTTAAGCCTCTCATTTGTTACACACACTCAGATCTAGTGAGCTCCTTCGATTCTCTCTCAGTCCAAATCACCCAGGTGGTGAATAATAGCTCTAGGTGTTGATCTAATCACACTTGATTTAGTTGTGGTTTGACTAAATTAATCAAAAAAATACTTCACCTATTCACTAGAGGGTTTGATTCACTTATTCTGCCATTGTGTGAGTTAAATCTGTTGATTTCTAAGTTCCTAGTCATGTTTCATCACCTTCTATTCTTTCCCCCTCAACTCATATTTTAAAGTATTCATCAATATGCTCCATCCAGTTCTGATTCTCGATATACTTCTAACTTTCATATCGGTCATTCTTCTTTTTTTTTTCATCTACCGCCGGAAGAATCTATTTACTTCTACTATACTCTTGGGTTTATAGTGTTCCTAGTTCTCCCGTGTCTTTATATTGCTATATGCATCGATATATATGGTTTATAATTTCTGGTTTGTCGTTGGGCTTTATATGTTCCCTTATATTTCAAAGTCTCTGCTTCTGTCTTCTATAATCATTATCATTTACAGTTAATGCTCTCTTTTATTTGCTACAATTTATACCCCAATTTCTATTTCGGAGTTTTGTCCTTTCGTTTCTTCTTCTTGCGATTAAGCACCGCTTGTAATGGTCCAGAATTCACAGATATGAATTTCGAAATGAACATTGTTAATGTTCTAGGAAGAAAATTGTGATGGTACGATCTTGACTTGTCAAATTACTAAAATACCTTGGAAAAGGCCGAATCATCAAGAAATATTTTCTTGATATTTTAGAGGTTAAATAGAATACAAGAGTCGTATAACATGGCACATGATGATGTTATGATCTGTGAATCATCACGTTCCATTTAGAAACTCAGCATGACTTACTGTAATATAATCACATTGATCAAGTGTCATTATATTATACTAATTCATGCTTCAGTTCCCAACACTACTTCAAAATATTCCTATTTTAAACTTGAATGTTTCAGAATTTAGAAACTAAAATAGTTTCTTTTATGATGTAATACAGATAGCGCGAAGAGGTAAATGATTTCAAATAATAAAAATTAAAAAAATATCTTCAGAAATATGGAGGATATTTATAATGAAAGATATGATGATATTTTAGAATTTCTAATATCAGAGGATGATGAAGAATATTGTCCGCAGGGGTTTAGAGTCAGGAGCAAGGTATTCGTTAATGACTTCAGCAGATACTGAATTATTTGGATCCTTTGAAGTCAGGTTCAGTCTTTGTAATTTGTCCACAGCCTCCTTCCTACTTTGCTCAATCCGTTTTCCAGTTCCAAGACTTCTCTTTTTCTGCGCTTTGCCAGCACACCTATTCATTATCATCAAACTTTTACTGTTAAGGTCGTTTATAGTTTTTTTTTGTGTGCTGCTTCATCAGTATTTTTCCATTTTCGGAGAACCAATTCGTAGTTCGAAGTGTTTTTCAGAATCTTCACATTCAAATTAAGTCTAGAAGATAGACGTTATATATACACATATAACTGTTGGCGTAGACATGCTGCAAGATTTCAAAATACTGATTGCTAATTCCCAATGATTCGTATGGAAATTCTCATTACAAGATGCGAATGAGTAAATGATGGGGTTTCAATGAATAATTATAATGACTTTTTGGAGAGGCTAAAGTCAAAGGGTAATGAAGTTGTTGATACATCTGTTAATAATGTGGTGGAATGTAAAAGGTTCCCTGGTAACGATGGTGTATATCTCAAGGTTATAATAAGGTTAGTCTGACTGAAAAGTTGAAGTTGACTTGCTGGAGCTGTGACAAAACTGGCTATTTTGAATAGGAGTCGCAAAGTTATTTTTGCTAATAAATGCTAAAGAATCTGACGCGGATACGTTGTTTAAAATTTTACTTTGGTTTCAAGAGTTTTTCGGGTACATAACTGTGGGTAACATGTGGTTGGATCATCATCTCGATTGCTCATCATTCGAAGTGTCTTCAGAAATTTTCGAAGGGTTTGAACACAGATTGTAATCGTTAACATACATTTGATGTTCTAACACAGTTTTGAAGTCAAAATATAGCTTGTGAAAGATGTAAGGATCTAAGAGTGATGATTTTGGTCATATCTCAAGTTGAATTTTGAGATTTCAAAATCAGAATATGTAATTAAATTTTGAATGAGTATGGTTGTTTTGATTTCTATAAAAGAATGTATATTGTTGTGAAAGTAGGGAGTATAATGGATGATTTGCTGAATCAGATTCGAAGAATGTAATATATTAATTGTGAATTTATATATCTCTCGGGTATTACCTACCCGTTAAAAAAAATTTCACAATTAATATTTTGTACAAAAGAATTTTATTACAGTCTTTATGAATATATATATATATATATATATATATACATATATATATATATATATATATATATATATATGTATATTTTCTTCAGATGTAACATAGATTTAATGAGTTAATGTTAAATTAAACTCATTTGATTTACGGTTGAAACTAGAATTGAATAATCCCTAAAGGCTTTAAAAAGTACATAACTTTTACGCAGTATTTCTTTAATGACATTGAAATTATGAATCAATACTTCGTTATTTATTGATGTATGATGTTCGGTTCGTGGAATTCTTGTGAATTTCGCAAAGTACGAATGATGTTATCTGAAAAGTTTCGGGTACATCGATGATGAAAGTGTAAAATCAAATATATACTTGATTTATTATGAATTGAAATTTGTTGAATTGCGACAGAGATTGTAGTTAACGCAGGTTAAGTTGCGGCCGAAGGACGTACATTATTGCATATTTGTAATATGAATTAACTGAGCAGTTAAGATTCACACACAATAGCTTAGCACGGAAAGATTTATTTTTATTTCAAAATATATAAAATATACATATAATTTCTTCAAAGGGAATGAGTTAATTCTTCATAACTCGTTGATACAATATACGGGTTATTGATTCGTAATGATGTCCATAGTGATTCTTGAGCTGACGGAGTTTGTGATGTTATAGGTGTTGTTGATTCTGAAGTTGACTGTACTGATGATGCTGGTGACGCTGACGGTACTGTTGATGCTGTTGGTAAAACAAGTTTAGCTTGTTAATCACACACCATTTTTGTCAGGGTTTCTACTCTTCCTTCTATCATTTTGGTTCGCTTAACTGATTTATGGTTAGGGCTAGATTAGATAATCTCTAAGACTTTAGAGATTACATAATCTGCGCGGAATGTTTCTCCAATGAAGTTATGAATTAATACTTCGTCGGTTATTGTTGTTGGTATTCCTTGGTATCTACAGGGCGTATGACATTGGTGCTCGTGGGACAGAGTGTAAAGTAGAGGTTTACGACGTGGTTGTGGTTGGGGTGGTAATGGTACTATTGGCGTTGATGATGGTGTTACTGGTTATACTGCTGATGCTGCTGCTGGTGTTTGTAATCTCTGCACCATATTCTCCAAAGCCACTACCCGAGCGCGAAGCTCGTTGACTTCTTCTATTACACCGGGGTGATTGTCGGTTCGGACGAGCGGATAAATAAAATCTAAAATTTGATGTAATATATAATCGTGACGAGATACTCTGGAAATGAGCGAGAAAATGGTGTTTTGGACAGGTTCGCCGGTAAGTGCTTCAGGTTCTTCGTCAAGAGGGAAATGTGGTGGATGGAAGGGATCACCTTCTTCTTGTCTCCAATGATTGAGGAGGCTACGAACCTATCCCCAATTCATCCAGAATAGGTGATGACTGATTGGTTGATCTATTCCGGTCACACTGCTTTCGGAGCTGGAGTGGGATTCCATTTCGAAATCCGAGGAACTTGAATTAATGATGAATTCCATTTCGTACGATTGAATAAGGATTTTTTTTTTCGATATGAAATGATTTTCGGTTATCGGATGGTATTCTAATTACATAGAATATCCATATATATAGAACAAAAGATTTCGTAAATTACGGAAGAATTTACGGGATATATCAGGCAACGTTTACAGTAATAGATACGATAAGATATGATTTAGCAGATACGCTAAGATATGAATTTTTGTCTATACACTATTCATGCAATCAATGCAGCAAGACGTGTCTTAGACTAAAAATGATAAGCAGGTAATTTCCTGAGGATGATAAGTAGTTAATTTTTGACACAAAATGATAAGCAAAACTATTGACATGCAGACACGGTCGAAGTCCAGACTCACTAATGCATCCTATCGACTTATCTGTTAGACACACTAATGTAGACCTGGTTCGCTAAGACCACCGCTCTGATACCAACTGAAAGGACCCGTTCATATACATTATAAACGATTCACAATAGTTGATTACATTGCGAGGTATTTGACCTCTATATGATACATTTTACAAATATTGCATTCGTTTTTAAAAGACAATCTTTCTTTACATCAAAAATTGACAGGCATGCATACCATTTCATAATATCCACTATCCAACTATAAATTAATTTAATAATAATCTTTGATGAACTCAATGACTCGAATGCAACGTTCTTCGAAATATGCTATGAAAGACTCCAAGTAATATCTTTAAAATGAGCAAATGCACAGCGGAAGATTTCTTTAACACCGGAGAATAAACATGCTTTAAAGTGTCAACCAAAAGGTTAGTGAGTTCATTAGTTTATCATAATCATTTATTTCCATCATTTTAATAGACCACAAGAATTTCATTTCCAGTTCTCATAAATATACGTCCCATGCATAGAGACAAAAAATAATCATTCATATGGTGAACACCTGGTAACTGACATTAACTAGATACATATAAGAATATCCCCTATCATTCCGGGATCCTCCTTCGGACATGATATAATTTCGAAGTACTAAAGCATCCGGTACTTTGGATGGGGTTTGTTAGGCCCAATAGATCTATCTTTAGGATTCGCGTGAATTAGGGTATCTGTTCCCTAATTCTTAGATTACCAGACTTTAATAAAAAGGGGCATATTCGATTTCGATAATTCAACCATAGAATGTAGTTTCAATTACTTGTGTCTATTTCGTCAAACATTTATAAAAGCGCATGTATTCTCAGTCCCAAAAATATAAAGGGTAAAAAGGTAAATGAAACTCACCATACTGTATTTCGTAGTAAAAATACATATAACATCATTGAACAAGTGCAAGGTTGGCTTCGGATTCACGAACCTAAATTAATTATATATATTTATGTGTTGATCAATATTTGTCTAACAAATTAGGTCAAGTCATAGTGTACCACAATCCTAATGCTCGAGACTAATATGCAAAAGTCAACAAAAGTAAATTTGACTCAAAATAATTTCCAAAAATCTATACATGATTAATATATAGTTTAAATATCGTCGTTTTATATTTTTAAATATTTTTAAAAGATTTATTAGAGTAAATAATATAATTTATTTATTAATAAATAAAATTTTATGTTATATTTATATAATAAAATATACTTTTATATATATTAAGTAATAAAATTTATAGGGTTCATTTAATATTATAAAGATAATATGATAGGTATTATTAAAGTAAGTTATTACACGTAGTAAAATATGTTTGTATCAAATATTTATTTGATAAAATAATATCTATAATGATAGTAAGTAAAAGTTGTATTATTTTGTAATAATAATTATTATTATAAAAATATCAAATTTTATAATTACTAATATGACATTATGATAAAACGATAATTCTAATTATGATAACTTTAATATTTACGATAATTTTTAATATTATCTTTAAAATAATAATTCTATTTAAAATAATAATAATAATAATGATATTTTATAGTAACAATGACATTTCTATTAAAATGATAACTTTTGTTTAAATGATAGTTTTAATACTAACGATAATTTTAATAATAATATTAATGATAAAAATAATAAGAGCGATAATTTTATCTAAATCAATATCTTATAATATTTTAATTTCATCATGATACTCTTACCCATTATTTCCTAATCGTTTCGTTTAATAGCTTTTAATCGTCTTTTATATCGTGTTCGTAATAATGATAATAATAGTAATCAAAATAATTAGGTGTTTAAAATATTTGTTTTAATTACACTAATATTAATAATGATAGTTACTCTAACATTATTAACGATAATACTAATAATTATCTTAATGATAATATAGTAATAATAATAATAATAACAATAACAATAAACCATTTTTAAATAATGATATATATATTAATAATGATAATAATAATAATAATAATACCAATAATAATAATAATAATAATAATAATAATAATAATAATAATAATAATAATAATAATAATAATAATAATAACAATAATAATAATTGGATAATAACAATAATACTAATTATAACTTTAACGATAATAACGATAGTAATAATAAAAAAAATAATAACAATTTTTAATGATAAATCCTTTTATTGATAAAGATAATAATAATAATAATAAGATAAAACTAGAACGACGATAATAACGACGATAATAATAATCATTTTTAATAATAATACAAAAATTCGATGGACTATAACTTCAAATCCGTTCATCGAAATCATTCGATATCTAAATGAAAAGTTCTTAATTTTTCGCTAGCTTTCCAACGACATGCATATCTTATACCTTATCTCAGGTGCATATATAACTAATTCAGGATTCAACATAACCTAACTAAAGGCAATATCAAAAGTACAAACATGCATAATCCTATATACTCGAGCACTAGTCAGGGATACACTATTAGTATGTAAAAGTTAAATTATGAGTACTCACGTATCAATATTGTGATTCAATATTGCAGGAAAGTTACGTAGACGCAACGGAGATGATAAACACTATATTGATCTCACGAGCATACCCATGAACCATACCCAATCATCTCCATAGCTATAACCCATAATTTCCTTAATCCAATCCCACTCGAAAAATAATTTTGAAATTACTAGGACAGCACTCTGACGTAATATTTTATGTATACTAATAATATCTTGAAATAATACGGAGTAAATATATATATGTAAATCGATTGAGAGAGTTTAGAGAAAAATATTTTCAAGTTTTTTTATGAAATAATGAAACCTATTGAATTCTATTTATAATAGATTTTTAAATTATTAAAGTGAATTATTAAAGTATGAATTATTAAAGTGAATTATTAAAGTATGAATTATTAAAGTGAATTATTAAAGTATGAATTATTAAAGTGAATTATTAAAGTATGAATTATTAAAGTGAATTATTAAAGTTAAAGTAAGTAAAAATAAAGTAAAGGTAAAGTTTAAGTATAGTAAAAGTATAAAACTATGTACGTATAATACGCGTATAAATATATATAATATTAATTTAAATTGTTAAATATATTTAATAAAATAAAATATAAATATCGTTATCTTTATCATACTGGTTAAGTAATGAGTTGTCAAAAGTGGTTCTAGATATTTATAAAAGTTATATACGTTTTAATAATAAAGTTCTTTTTAAACTGAAAACGTTTTTGTACGTTTGAAACTAAATCAAATAAATATAATAATTTTGTTTTCCAAAACCAAATATATTTTTAAGAATCATTTTGTTTAAAGGTTAAAATAATGGAAATCGTTATATCATAAAATGTTTTAGAAAAGTAGAATCATATATATTCATAATAGGTTTCAAGTTTTTAAATTACAGTTTGTTGGTGAAGCATGGGATAAAGTTCAAAGGTTAAATAAACGTATGAAATCATCTTAATGAAAAATGTCGAGTTACATAACTTGTCGATATCCAACATCTAAGTTATTTACACTTCACGTTCTTACTTATAAATCACTTTACCATTTTCCGAATGTTGTCAAAAAGAATAGATTTCTTAAATCACAGTGGACCTCATAACATAGACCCGTAATCATATCATAATGTATCTGATAAATCAATCATTTGATATTATCTTCTAATTCCATCGATAAACATATTGAAACAAATACGTTCATGTAAAGTATTATACGTTTAATACTTTATTAATATTCTCAAGTTATAATATATATATATACATATATATACATATTTATTTATATATAACGGTTCGTGAATCGTCGGAATTTGGTCGAGGTTATAATGAATGTATGAACACAATTTAAAATTCTTGAGATTTAACTTAACAAACTTTGCTTATCTTGTCGGAATAATATAAAGATAAAGTTTAAATTTGGTTGGAAATTTCCGGGTTGTCACAGAAATGAGGTATGAAATCAAACCATAAAATGAAAACACAAACTTTAAACTTACAAAATTAAAAAGCCATAGCCTTCAAGTTGTCCGACAACATCAAAAAGCCGCAACCTAATATTAAAACCCTAATTTAACACAATAGATTAGACAAAAGTAAAAATTAGGGCAAATCGACTATGACATGTATAAGAATTTATGTAATAAAATCGTTGAAAGCAATTTTGCATACCTTTTGATTGTTTAGGTGTTAGTAAATTGGTTTAGATTTTCAAAAATAATGTGTCACCATCATTATCCAAACCTGAATACAACACCCAAAACGAATAGCTAAGTCACATTAAATGAATCATTTAGTACTTCAAAAACACATAATCTTAAATCTAGTCACAGACCCTAAATCATCATCATTACACCAAGATTATAACTGAGAACATCAAAAATATCATATATTTATATTAAAATTAAGATTCGTAAAAAAGTAAATAAAATATGATGAAATACATTTTTTCAAATCCAAAAATATCATGAACCAAAATAACGGTATGAGCCATGTTAAAGCTTCGTAGTCGAAAGTGCTCCGAAGAGTGGTTGCCGATAAAGTTGTCGTCGGCATTGTTGAGTAAATCAGAAAAGGAAACAATCTCGGAAGCAGGACATGATATTGGAGAAGAAGGGATCTCCGGACGGCTCATATTAGGGTAGAGAGAGGTAAAGTTGTGGGAAGGGGGAGGTGGTGGTGGTGATGGCGGCGTAATGGTGGTGGAAGTGAATGGTGGTAAGGAAATAGGGTTTTGAAATTCAAAAGAGAGGGATGGAAGCAGAGTTATTTTTCTTTGGGTGGTAGAAAGAAAATACTCCGTATTTGGCCATATTTTTTGGTAGTGAAATTTTTTTTACTGATTTTAATATATTTAATAATTAATGTTTTTATTAAATATTAAATATTATGATAATGATACCAGCAAGATGTCTTAGGTTTTTTTTCCTTTTCTTTTTTAATTTTTTTCAATAAAGGAAAAAGTTTATTTATAAATAAACTTTTTCCTTTATTAGTTGATGTCATCATTTTAGAAATTTAATAGAATCTATAGATAGATACGAGATATAATATAATTACATGTATCTATTTCAAAGACGTATATAAATGGACTTAAAAAACGTTTTTCTTTATGTTTATGTATGTGGTTCTGTAATAAGTTGGACAAGAAACTTATCTATTAGGACGGAGAGATTATGGACCACCATATGTAGTGACCCGGAAATTTTTGACTAATTTTAAACCGAACTCTCGATACGATTTAATATATTTTGACACGATAAGCTAAGTCTGTTAGGTTGAGTCTCAAAAATTTTAAACTGTTTCATATATTCAATTGACCTTCGACCATTCCCGACGATTCACGAACAATTAATGGTAAATTGATATGTGTGTATGTACATACATGGTATATGGAATTATAATTTGTAATATTATATATTGTAATATATATATATATATATATATATATATATATATATATATATATATATATATATATATATATATATATATAAGTAATAAATATTAAAGATTCAATATATTACATAATTGGTAAATTGTAATAAATTGCAATATAATACATCTAGTTACAAGTTAGAATATAATAATCATTATTTTCATTATTATTATCAATAGTAATATTAATATTAAAATCAGTATTATTAATATCATTGTTTTCAATAAACAACATATAGATATGAAACTTATATATATAAATTGTTGTAGTATTATTACTAATATTATTATAATTAGTATTATTATTATTATTATTAATATTAATATTGTTGTTATAAATTTATAGTTATTATCATATTCATTAATAATAATACTATTATGATTATTAATATGTTATTATAAATTTTTATTATTATTAAGAGTATTATTACTATATTTATATTTATTAATTAATAAGATTAATCATAATATGTAAATACAGATATGTACATATAGATATATAAATACAAATATATATACAGATATATATATATATATATATATATATATATATATATATATATATATATATATATATATATATATATTGATATACATATACAGATACAGTATACAAATCAGTACTTTTGTATTAATAATATAATTATTAGATTTAGATTAAATACGGATTAAAACACAGAATCAAATCTGTTTCACGTTCCTATCATCTTTATTCAATTTTTGTTCATGTCTCTGAAAGACTTAAACAACCAAATCGATCGTACCATTCTGTTAGAAATCACAATCAATCTTTTATATTTTTTTATATATTTTTCTGTCCTGGTGGTCTGCTCAAATTGAGAAAAAGATTCTCATTGCCATTACAAACAAAATGTGATAAATATCAAAAACTGAAATCGTACAAATCAAAATTTGATAATAAGAATCAAACAAAGTGTAGTGAAGGTCTACTTTACTTTCCTATTTTTCTTCTGACAGAAGATATGTTGTTGACCCAATCAAAGCTACGAAACAAACTGTAATCGAATCTTGTGCTGTATATATCGTACGAATCTGTTACGCTTCACTTTCTGATTTATATATTTTTGTTTGTTACTTCCTGGCTCGAATACTTATGTCAATCTTCTCAAACTTCTTCTATTTTGTTGGTATCTCTTCGGATTGATTCTCCTTGTCGACCCTTTTAGCTATAAATGAAACGAGTTACACAATGATATGAAGGAGTCAGTCATTTATCCATCACCATTATCAATTAAAACCCTACCAACACCTTCGCCACCAATTTACTCACACTATCTATTTTTTTTCCTTATAAAAATATATACATACACATACATACTAGATATATACATACCTTCTTGTTTTCTTCTCCATGAACCGACACCATCTCACGACTATAATCTTCATCATGAGCCAACCACGCCACCTTGTAAACCATCAATAACCGTGAGATAACTCTCTCTCACTCTATCCTCTCTCTCTTATTTTTCGTGAACCATAAATCCGTTTATACATTTTTTTTTCTTCTCTTTGTCTTCTATTTCGGTTGTCAACATAGAACACCATCAACAACCACCTCCTACACCTGCTTGATCACGTTTCCTATCGTCAAAACCCCCACAATCCAACGTAACCTGTTGCTGTAACGTTTTCAGTTACTTCTTCCAATTGTTCCTGTCAAAAAACCGAAAGAAATGTTGGTTTTATGCCACTTGGGATTTACTTGGAGATTAATAGAATTGCAACTAATATTCCAATAATATATAACGCATATTGATTAAACAAGTGGAACCAATTACCATCTAGTGGCCGACCAAAGTGAGTCACTCCAAAGAACGTTCCACTATATTTTTGTTATATATTGTTTTGATGATAATTGAGTGGAACCATGATCTTGGGGATGATGATTACAAAGTAACGTTGTCCAACAACCATTTTTTTTTCAATCAGACAACCCCACCACACTAACTTCTTATAACGACCCTCATTTTTTCCATTCTATATTTTTCCAATATTAAAAGCCCAAACAATATAATTAAAACTTAATGATTAAACTTTAATCAACAATTGTTAAGTGTTAAGAGTTAGAAAACATATTAATTAACTTTGTACAAAAATTGACAAGTTAATAAAAGATGAAAATAATAAACTGTTAGTCGACACTCACTGCTAATTAAAATTTATGCATTTATGTAATATTATAACTAATAACCTATAAGTAATAAATAAAAAGTGACATTTATATAAATAATAAAACAATTGGGAACTAAATATATACAAGTCATGAATTAGTAAAAAGAAAATAATACTTATCATGTAGTAAATGTAAAAATAATAATAATAATAATAGTAATAATAATGAGACTAAAAAAATCTTACATCCTTATGTTGACTAAAAATAAAGTGTAAACTAGTACATCCTTATGTTGACTAATTATAAACTAGTACCACCTATTGTTGACTAAAAATTATAAAACAAAATAAAATCATTAATTAGAACATCCTTATGTTGACTAACACTCTAATACTTGCACTATATAAACACCTAGTTTCTCATTCACAAATCACACCAAAATCCTCTCTCAAAAACAATCTCTCCCTCTCCCTCTCTTGTGGTATTCGGATCTTCAAGCTTGTTCTTCGTGTTCTTCAAGAATCTTCAAGGAGTTCTTCAAGATTTTCAAGGCTTTGATCTTCCATCTTCATCGTGTTCATCTTTTCTTTGTTAATTATCTTGAATCTTCAAAGGTATAACATAAACCCTAAACTATTTACATAAACTTTGATCTTTGATAATTCATATTCATATTATAAACTTGTTATTCATAAGTATATACATAAACACACCTAGATTTATATATACATATATACATGTAAAAAAAATATTTATATATATATATATATATACATATATATACGAATTATATATACATATACATATTAAAACCTTAAACCCTAATTACACCTAAACTATAATTCTTAAACCCTAATTAATTAAACTCTAAACATTTATGAAACCCTAGGACATTAATTACTAAACCCTAGTTATTAATTACTACTTTAATTAACTAACCCTAATTAATGAAACCCTAATACTACTTATACTAGTACTTAACATGTATACACTATTACTATTACTAGCACCTATAACCTACTAATTATATTGTAGCACAAAAACATTTTGGGATATGTATTAGAGATGTATAGATCTTCGAACTTTCTTGACGAATGGTTTCTACGAGATTCTAGGCAGAGGGTTTGGATTTCCGATTTAAAGGGTCCTATGGCTCAAGCCCCTAGATCTAAATTAGCCATTCGAAGGGAAAGGGGTGATTGGAAGCTTATCTAATACGGCAAGTATCCTAAAATGGAAACACTCATAAAAGTAGAAACTCTCTAGTCATAGAAACTTAGTAAAATAAGAAACTTTCTAAAAATAGAAACTTTATAAAAATAGTAACTTACTAGGAATAGAAACTTAGTAAAACAAACTATACTTAAACACATACTTAAACTTAAACATGGGCAAAACACTTAACTACTCTTAAATGTCAATAGGTTGACTTTCCTGCTCACTCGTTCAACTCTCTATTCCGAGGAATAACTCTCTCTACTTACTAAGGTGAATTCATAGCCCCACTCTTTATTGCTAGCAAACTTATTTAACTTATTTGGGGTGAGACACATGCTGCTTTTACTATTTACAATTTAGACACAAGTACCAACTGCTAAAACTATGCTATACCCGGCTATGTCCGACTAAGTCCCTACAGTGATATTTTTAAGTGCTGCGGCATGCTTATTTATTGGGGGTAGGCCTATCGGGAGTAACGTCCCCGATACATTTGACTCAGTCTTTGTATTACTTGATAATGAAATTTAAACCGACAAGGACAGACACAACTTGTCATGGGGCAAACTTGAACGTTTAGTCTAAATATCACGCACTGGCATAACTTTTGGATCTGCGAGATCTACTTTTTGATCCTGCGGGAGATCAACTTTACAACTAAATCTTGTGGTCTAAAAACAACGATAACTACTTTTGATAAACCTATGAACTTCACTCAACCTTTTTGGTTGACACTTTAGCATGTTTTGTCTCAGGTGCTGTTTGATTCAAGCTTTCTTATCTACTACTTATGTGATGCTACTTGGACTTAGGATCAAGAGATATCACATTTATTACTTCTGCATATGAACAATTACTTTATCGTTATTTCCATTATTGTAACGACATTTCATTTTCCGCTGCGTACTCAATAAAGTTAAATTTTCTCATTTAGTATTGTTCTCGTATTATAATATGTTGGTTTATTTGATATTAGTAACGTTTCTTCCAGACCCTATTGGGAGGACGTTACAGATTGGTATCAGAGCATAACCAGGCTGTTATAGAGAACCAGGATTGCAATTTTATGTGTGCCTTACTTGCTAGCTAGGGTGCCTTAGCAATCTAGGAAACTATAACCTTTCCTGCCTTACACTTAAAGCACTTAGGATTGCCTTATAATCTTAACAATCATGCTTTACCAAACTTGACTTAAAGATTCTAATCAAAGTCTCTTTCCTAATGTAGGACTACAACTTTTCTTGACCATAGTGCCTTTAATTGTTGCCTTTAACTGTTAAATGCTACACTATACTTTATAAACTTTACTTATCTTAGAATGACGAGCTAATCTAAGAACTCTGCTCACTTTCCTGAGTACTATCCAATTACACCACCGCATCTAAATGCGACACAATGATTTCAGAAATTCTTGACATTCATAAGTCATCTATCATGGTTATGTGTATTACATATGTATTACATGAAATATTATCCATGATTTTGAAACTTTTATAATTGTTACTACTCACACACAAACGTATATAACTCCCTGTTATATCACGTACCTATATGCCTTATGCCTTTATGCATCAGTTTATGAATCGAAAAATGTCATTGGGTTATCACAGTATACGAATTGAAAGTCTTTAATCAAAAGATTATTAGATTACATACTTATCACTTTATGATCTCGACACGTCATACTGCCATTATTAAAGTATAGACACATCATATCTTATTATATCTTATCGTATCTATCCCAATAGATTTTGTCTAACACTTTTCCTAAATTCCCTCCGTAAATTACGGAAATCTTTTTGCTATATACACGTATTCGAGGAGACGAATATATCATCCAGTATTCAACACTAATCTCATATCAAAAACCCTAATTCCAAACACATAATATGGATTCCTCGAACTCTTCGAGCTCCAATGGCAGCGTAACCGGAATGAACCAACCAATCAGCCATCATCTATTTTGGATGAATTGGGGATGGGTTCGTAGTAAACTTAATCAATGGAGACAAGAAGAAGGTGATCCCTTCCACCAACCGAATTCACCTCTTGGTGAAGAACCTGAAGCACTTACTGGCGAACCCGTTCGGAACACTATTTTCACCCTCATTTCCAGGATATCCAGTCACGAATATATAATATCTAAAATTTTAGATCTTATTCATCCACTTGTCCGAACCGCCAATCATCCCGGAATAATAGAAGAAGTCAACGAGCTTCGCGCTCGAGTAGTGGCTCTGGAGAATATGGTGCGAAACCTACGAACACCAGCAGCAGCACCAGCAGCATAACCAGTACCACCAGTACCATCGGCATCACCACCAACATCACCAACTTCACCAACGAAAACATCCGCATTCCACGCCTCAACATCGCACTCAGTACCTCAAACATCAACATCATACGCCCCATAGATACCAAGGAATATTATTAATAATGAGTTAAGATGTATTGACTCATTCTTCCTGAAGAATTACATATGTATACTTTATATATATGGATTGGAACAATAATAAATCTTTTCGTACTAAGCTATTACGTGTGAATCTTAACTAGTATGTACTACATGGTTAATTCATATCACAATATGCTATGATGTACATCTTTTGTTAATAACTTAACAATCGTTAATCATTGCTTCAATACAATAAACTCCATTTCGTAATAAACCAAGTGTATTACTCAAATATATGATTGATTGTATACTTTAATTTTCGATGTACTCGAAACTTTCTAGAAAATATCATTAGTGCCTTATGAATTTCACAAGAATTCCAAGAGCACCAACATCATATACCGAAGTATATCAATAACAATGAACGATGAAGTATTAATTCATAACTTCATTAGCGAAATATTTCACGACAATTATGAAATCTCTAAGGTTTTGGAGATTATTTATTCTCGTAGATTACAGCAAATCAAATGAGTTTAATATTATATTAGCTCATTAAAACCATGATTACATCTGAAGAATACATATATGAACGTATATCTTCTCTTTTGTACAAACTGTTAATTGTAAAAAATATTTTAACGGGTAGGTAAAACCCGAGAGATATTCATATCTCATATAAATATGTTACATTGTACATTCTTCCATTCTGATTCAGCAGTTGTTAACTATACTACTTACATTCACATGATATATGTATATGTTCACCAAAGAAAAACCATTTTCATACAAATTCAGTTACATACTCTGATTTTGACATATCGAAACTTAAGTAAAGCTTTAGCAAGTGTTATCTTCCTAAAGATCACTACATTCATGAATTATATTCATTCGTATTCTATGATGAATTATCAAATCAAACCACCGAACTTACCATTCCTTACTTTTGAAAATCACAACATTTCTTCGTCAACCGTTAGATCCATTGATGGATGCATCTTACGCTTAAACACTTCAAATTTAAAATTCTTGAAAACATCCTTTGAATCTTGACGATCGCAATCAGCGTTTAATCATCTAAAAATGAAATTTCTTGAAACCATTTCGGATTGATAACCGATGATTCAAATATGGCTGCATTAAATGCAGAGGAAACAGAAAAATTGTAGATGGTCTTAAGGGCCAACAGTTTGATAATAAAGAATGGTACGTTGGAAAAGCTCAAAAGAAAATTTGGAACTGAAAAACGGATTGAGCTAACCATGGAGGAGACCAAGGACAAACACAAGGGTCAAACCCTATATTCAAAGAATCCAGGTAATTTTGGATCCGGTGAAATCTTTAGAGAATATCTTGCTCCGAAGTCATGTTAAAAGCTTGCGGAAAATTTTTCTTCATCAACTTTCGAACTTAGAAATTCCAAAATATCATCATAAATATCCTCTATATTTCGAAAGATATCTTCATAACGATTCATGTCCGCAATTAAGTATCTCTTTGCGATATCTTTATAAAGGAAACTGTTTTAGTTTCTATATTCTGTAAAATTCGAGTTTAAATTATAAATGCTTTGAAGAAGTGTTGGGAATTGAAGCATGAGTTAGTATAATATAATGACGTCAGGCCAACGTGATTATATTACAGTAAGTCATGCTAAGTTTTTAATGGAAGATGATGATTCATAGATTTTATAATCATCATTTTCCATGTTACACGACTCTTACATTCTATTTAACCTCTAAATATATCAAGAACATATTTTTCTTGATGATTCGGTCTTTTCCGGATATTCTGGTAATATGACAAATCAAATCGTGCTATTACATTTCCTTTCTACTTTATATATTATGATCATTCGAAACTTCATACCTATGAATTCTGGACCATTACTCGCTTGACTTGAAGTCGGGAAGAAGAAACAAAAGCATAAAGCTCCGACATATAAGGGAAAATATAAAGCCCGATAACGACTCCGAAATTACAAACCGTGTATATCAATGCGTATAGCAATATAAAGACACGGGATAATTAAAAACACTATAACCCCAAGAGCATAGTAGAAGTAAACAGATTCCTCTGGCGGTAAAAGAAAAAGAAGAATGACTGCATAGATGGTCAATATAATAACCAGGATCAGAACTGGATTAAGCATTTTCTTAATCTTTTGAAAGTTTGAATTGAGAAAGAAAGTATAGAAGTGGTGAAGATAATGAAACGAAAGAAGCTAATTTATAGCAAAATTCCAAACACATCAATCGAGGCAAATCACCGCATTTAATCAAACAAATCTCAAAATTTCGTAAATACCGGAGAATCAAATCTTATAGATTACGAAGATTTCCTTTAATTCCTTGAATTCCGGAAATCAATCGTGACTACGTCAAAAGTTAAGGCGAACATTTAATTTTCTCATTTCACTCTTTTATGATAGCTTCATTTATACTCTTCCTATAAACGAATCGTTTTATCCATATTATTCAATAGTGATAAAACTTTATTTTTCAACTTATATTCATCATTAAAATATTCTTGTTGTAAACAATGAAGATCTCTATCAAATTTCATGACTGTGATTTTCACGAACTCCTCTTTGTTTGTCTGCCCTAATATTGTGGCATAAAATGCTCAAGGTTTTAAATGAGCTCAGTACTATTCATAACACATTTCATGTATCCAATTTACTGAAATGACTTGTATAACATCATCATTTTGAATGATATTCGCATTAATGATAAAATGCACTTCGTTGAATAACCTATAGAAATCATGGAAGGAGAGGTCAAACAAACGCGTAAAAGCAATATACCTATCGTTAAAGTCCGTTGGAATTCGCGTAGAGGCCCCGAATATACCTGGGAACGCAAAGACCATATGAAACGGAAATATCCCCATCTCTTCTCAACTGCTGATGCAAACGAGGAAACTACCTAAAAACTTCGGGACGAAGTTTTCAATAACGGGGAGGTACTATAACGACCCTCATTTTTTCCATTCTATATTTTTCCAATATTAAAAGCCCAAACAATATAATTAAAACTTAATGATTAAACTTTAATCAACAATTGTTAAGTGTTAAGAGTTAGAAAACATATTAATTAACTTTGTACAAAAATTGACAAGTTAATAAAAGATGAAAATAATAAACTGTTAGTCGACACTCACTGCTAATTAAAATTTATGCATTTATGTAATATTATAACTAATAACCTATAAGTAATAAATAAAAAGTGACATTTATATAAATAATAAAACAATTGGGAACTAAATATATACAAGTCATGAATTAGTAAAAAGAAAATAATACTTATCATGTAGTAAATGTAAAAATAATAATAATAATAATAGTAATAATAATGAGACTAAAAAAATCTTACATCCTTATGTTGACTAAAAATAAAGTGTAAACTAGTACATCCTTATGTTGACTAATTATAAACTAGTACCACCTATTGTTGACTAAAAATTATAAAACAAAATAAAATCATTAATTAGAACATCCTTATGTTGACTAACACTCTAATACTTGCACTATATAAACACCTAGTTTCTCATTCACAAATCACACCAAAATCCTCTCTCAAAAACAATCTCTCCCTCTCCCTCTCTTGTGGTATTCGGATCTTCAAGCTTGTTCTTCGTGTTCTTCAAGAATCTTCAAGGAGTTCTTCAAGATTTTCAAGGCTTTGATCTTCCATCTTCATCGTGTTCATCTTTTCTTTGTTAATTATCTTGAATCTTCAAAGGTATAACATAAACCCTAAACTATTTACATAAACTTTGATCTTTGATAATTCATATTCATATTATAAACTTGTTATTCATAAGTATATACATAAACACACCTAGATTTATATATACATATATACATGTAAAAAAAATATTTATATATATATATATATATACATATATATACGAATTATATATACATATACATATTAAAACCTTAAACCCTAATTACACCTAAACTATAATTCTTAAACCCTAATTAATTAAACTCTAAACATTTATGAAACCCTAGGACATTAATTACTAAACCCTAGTTATTAATTACTACTTTAATTAACTAACCCTAATTAATGAAACCCTAATACTACTTATACTAGTACTTAACATGTATACACTATTACTATTACTAGCACCTATAACCTACTAATTATATTGTAGCACAAAAACATTTTGGGATATGTATTAGAGATGTATAGATCTTCGAACTTTCTTGACGAATGGTTTCTACGAGATTCTAGGCAGAGGGTTTGGATTTCCGATTTAAAGGGTCCTATGGCTCAAGCCCCTAGATCTAAATTAGCCATTCGAAGGGAAAGGGGTGATTGGAAGCTTATCTAATACGGCAAGTATCCTAAAATGGAAACACTCATAAAAGTAGAAACTCTCTAGTCATAGAAACTTAGTAAAATAAGAAACTTTCTAAAAATAGAAACTTTATAAAAATAGTAACTTACTAGGAATAGAAACTTAGTAAAACAAACTATACTTAAACACATACTTAAACTTAAACATGGGCAAAACACTTAACTACTCTTAAATGTCAATAGGTTGACTTTCCTGCTCACTCGTTCAACTCTCTATTCCGAGGAATAACTCTCTCTACTTACTAAGGTGAATTCATAGCCCCACTCTTTATTGCTAGCAAACTTATTTAACTTATTTGGGGTGAGACACATGCTGCTTTTACTATTTACAATTTAGACACAAGTACCAACTGCTAAAACTATGCTATACCCGGCTACGTCCGACTAAGTCCCTACAGTGATATTTTTAAGTGCTGCGGCATGCTTATTTATTGGGGGTAGGCCTATCGGGAGTAACGTCCCCGATACATTTGACTCAGTCTTTGTATTACTTGATAATGAAATTTAAACCGACAAGGACAGACACAACTTGTCATGGGGCAAACTTGAACGTTTAGTCTAAATATCACGCACTGGCATAACTTTTGGATCTGCGAGATCTACTTTTTGATCCTGCGGGAGATCAACTTTACAACTAAATCTTGTGGTCTAAAAACAACGATAACTACTTTTGATAAACCTATGAACTTCACTCAACCTTTTTGGTTGACACTTTAGCATGTTTTGTCTCAGGTGCTGTTTGATTCAAGCTTTCTTATCTACTACTTATGTGATGCTACTTGGACTTAGGATCAAGAGATATCACATTTATTACTTCTGCATATGAACAATTACTTTATCGTTATTTCCATTATTGTAACGACATTTCATTTTCCGCTGCGTACTCAATAAAGTTAAATTTTCTCATTTAGTATTGTTCTCGTATTATAATATGTTGGTTTATTTGATATTAGTAACGTTTCTTCCAGACCCTATTGGGAGGACGTTACACTTCTCGTTCAAATCAAATTATCATCTCATTAGGCTTGTGTTTAACGGGCTAAAGAGACAGTTTTGGGCCGTGATCCTTGTAGTAACAATTAGGCCGAGACTTGAGTTGGGCTTGTAGCACGAACCTGTTACAGCTACATTTTACATTCCTAAATTCTAATCATCACAAATCATCACTCCCCGCCACCTACAGTCCTACGGTATATCTGCTGCACCTGCTTATTTTGTTACAGCTAAATGTGCTGTCTGAATTAGATTAATACACAATTAAAGAAGATGTGAAACAAAATTGTGATAATGATTATGATTTACGAAAAAGATAATGATGAGCTAAGTGAAGATGAATTAAAAGGTGTGGTGATTGATCAATATAATTATAATAATGATTATTCAAGTCGTAAAGATGGATGTGGATATGTTTGTTGATACTTTTAACGTCACCAGGAGACCCACACACTTTTGAACCGATGGGAATTAGATAAAGTTACTTGGGCCAAGTTCCTATAGATGTTATTGGGTTAGTAGACTTTTTCTAAGCCTTGTTTCGTTCTAATTGAGATTGGGTCGAGTAGGTAGTTGCTGTACGTATTATCCTGTTTCTATTTCGCTGCTACGCAGATTTTCCCTGTCATGGGTACTGCTATTCGACCAACGGATTGTAGATTACACACACACACACACACTTAACAGCAAGGGCGATGCTAAGTGATGATGATTCGAGAGGATGATGATGATAATTATAGCTGTTTAGGATAATGAAGATCACGATTATAATCGTGATTATGGAAGTAATGAGAATAGAAACTAGGCAAGTATGATGTTACATAAAATAATATAGATAAATGATAATTGTGATTAGGATTGTGTTTAAGAATGATGGTGATGAAGAAATAATTATGACGAGGTGTTGTGATTCTATGTTGGTGATGATCCACGAAGAATAAAGTGATGATACTCGTGATTTTACAATAATGAAGACGAGGTGATACTATGTTAATAATAAATCGGAGATGATGTGTTTGTAAGAATGGTTATGGAGTGATGGTAATGAATTGAAGAAGATGGGTTTAGTTTGTGATGAAAAAGATAAACAGAACAACGAGTTTTATATATTTAGAGTGTTATAATTCCAGAAAAACAGAAACAGTTCGATGGTTAGGGGCATGAGTGCTTAACCGAGAGGTCGTGGGTTCGAACCTAGGCTGCTGCAGTATATTATATTTATCAATAAATAGCTGAACAATGGGTATTGAATCAAGAAATGCAGACTAGGGTAGGTGGTTGCGGTTATGTTGGGTTAGCGGGACGTCGCGGGTTCAAACCCGGACTTGGGCATTTTTTTAAGAGCTAGTTCTTTGAGGTAGTTTACTTATTACCCATTATTATTATTATTATTATTATTATTATTATTATTATTATTATTATTATTATTATTATTATTATTATTATTATTATTATTATTATTATTATTATTATTATTATTATTATTATTATTATTATTTTTATTATATATTATCATTATTATTAAAATTAATATTTTTATTAAAATTATTATTATTTTTATCATTATTAGTATTAACATTATTATTAATATTTTTATCATTTTTAATGTTATTACTATCATCATTATTACTTTTACCAAATACAACTATATTATTATTATTATTAGCAATATTAATATTAATATTAATATTAATATTATTATTAATATTACAATAAAAGTTAGATACATAAAATATACTTAATAAAATTATATGTTATAAATTAATTATTTAAAGTATATAAAATAAATATTTTTACACATGAATTACTAAAATAACAATTATACTAATAATAATACAAAAATTATTCGACTTCAATTATATGTGTTAATATATACATAAATGATATAGGTTCGTGAATCCGAGGCCAACCTTAAATTGTTCATTATCGTCGTATGCATATTTTTACTACAAAATATCGTATGGTGAGTTCATTTGATTCCCTTTTACTCTTTACATTTTTGGGACTGAGAATACATGCGCTGTTTTCACAACTGCTTTACTAAATGCTTTTGAAATATATTTTGAACTGTGAATACATGAAATGCTTTTATAAATGTTTGACGAGATAGACACAAGTAAAACATTCCTCGAATGAATTATGTGGACGTGATGATTGCCACCATTGAATTATGTGGACGTGATAATTGCCACAATTGATATGAATATTTTACCCTAATTATTATGCTTGGTAACCTAAGAATTAGAATCGGGTATGGCCCTAATTCACGCGAATCCTAAAGGTAGCTACCGGGTTTGACACCCCCACCCAGAATGTTCACTAGACGGAAGAGCTAGTGGGCGTGGTGTTTAGTACTTCGAGGTTTATATGATTATTATACAGACGAGATGTTCTGTTTTGGTTATATTATTATGCGCATTATATGTTAAGGTCGGTTACCAAGCCAAGCTATGAAAGCTATGAAAGAAAAGTGAATGTTATGTATCGAGAGAATGATTTTATCTCTATGCAGTTTGCGAAATGCCTGATACGTGATTATGTTTATGAAAATGATTTTATCTCTATGCAGTTTGCGAAATGCCTGATACGAGATTATGGTTATGAAAATGAATTTATCTCTATGCAGTTTGCGAAATGCCTGATACGAGATTATGTTTATGGAAGATAGAATTTAAATCTTGTGGTCTATCAAAATGATGAATTTTATTGTTTTATGATAAACCTATGAACTCACCAACCTTTTAGTTGACACTTTAAAGCATGTTTATTCTCAGGTATGAAAGAAATCTTCCGCTGTGCATTTACTCATTTTAGAGACATTACATGGAGTCGTTCAAGGCATATAGAGGTCCGTTCATCGCGATGGTACCATATGTTATTGTATTCATTCGGAAGATTTTGGACGGGGTATGACATGTGGTATCAGAGCTGGGTTAAGCTGTGTCGTCGGCTTAATCGTAGAGGGGGTTCTCACAGTGTTACATGTGATGAAGCATTGGCTCTTACTCCTCGCGGTCCGAATATGGTTGGTTTTGCCGAGAGGCAGGGCCGTAAAATCAGTGTCTGAGGTACGCTCAGTGGTCACCAGACGGTTAGCTGGGAAGGCACTGAGTGGGATGCGTCCCCACTATTTACATGTGGTATCAGAGCGGTGGTCTTAGCGAACCAGGTCTTGCATTAGTGTGTCTAACTAGTAGTTGTTAGAATGCATTAATGAGTCTGGACTTCGACCTAGTAGTTGTTAGGATGTATTGATAAGTCTGGACTTGAACCTGGTCTGCATGTCAAAAGTTTTGCATATCATTCCATGTAGAAAAATATCTACCTATCATTTTAGTCTCGACACGTCTTATTGCAATTATTGCATAGATGATGTACAGACGAATTCATATTCCATCACCTTAGACCTTGTCTGACACGTTTCCTTAATTTCCTCCTTAAATCTACGAAATCTTATGTACTATATATAAGTATTAGGTATTCTATGTAATTAGAATATCATCCGATATTCGAAAATCATTTCTCATCGAAAATCCTTTATCTAACCATGCTAGATGAATTATGCAACCAGTTCAAGTTCCTCAGATTTCGACAGCGATTCCGATACGGATTTCCACTCGAGCTTCGAAAGCAGTATAACCGGAATGAATCAACCAATTAGCCATCGTCAATTCTAGATGAATTGGGGCTGATTTCGTAGTCAACTTAATCAATGAAACGAAAAGAAGGCGATCCTTTCCACCAACCAAATTCACCTCTTAGCAAGAAACCTGAATCATTTACCAGCGAACCTATCCGAAACACCATTTTCACCCTCATCGCCAAGATATCTCGCAACGATTACATAATATCTACAATTCTAAACCTAATTCATCCACTTGTTCAAACAGCCAATCATCCCGGCGTAATAGAAGAACTCAACGAACTTCGCACTCGAGTAATCAATTTGAAAAATATGGTGCAAAATGTACCAGCTTCAGCAACATTACCGGCATCAACAGTACCATCAACAACAACATCCGCATTCCAAGCTTCAATTTCACAATCTGTCCCACGAACATTAACCTCATACGCACCATAGATACCAAGGAGTACCAACAGCAATGAACAGTGAAGTATTGATCCATAACTTCATTAATATTCTGCAAAGAATATGTGGATCCTAATAATTAACAATGAAGTATTGATCCATAACTTCATTAATATTCTGCGAAGAATATGTGGATCCTAATAGTTTTAGAGATTAGTTATTCTAGCTCAAATCGAAAATCTAATGAGTCTAATATTATATTGACTCATTAAATCCATAATTACATTTGAAGAAAATATATATATATATATATATATATATATATATATATATATATATATATATATATATATATATATATATATATATATATATATATATATATATATATATATATTAATGTATATATTTTCATAAAGATTGTGATTAAAAATTCTTTCGTACAAACTGTTAATGGTGAAAATATTTTAACGGGTAGGTAATACCCGAGGAATATTTAGATTTCACATTAATAAGTTACACTGTACATTCTTCGAACCTGATTCAATGGTCACTTACTATCCTACATACAACCACACATATACGTATCCATTCACCAAAGAACAACTATTTTTATTCAAATTTAATTTCATATTCGGATTTTGACCGATCAAAAATCCAAATCAGGATTTAACAGAAGACATCACTTTTAGATTCCTACATCTTTCGAAGCCATACTTTGAATTCATAACTGTGCCAGATCTATTGGCGTGTGATTACCGAAAATAACTTTACAATACCTTTCCAAAATTAGCCAATTTTGTCACAGCTCCAGCAAATTAACTTCGACTTTCATTCGAATTAGCCTTATTATAACTTTGATATATAAGTTTGCCTTTCGTCAATGTTATCGGAGAACCCTTTATATCTCATCACATTAGTAGTAAACTTACCGTCAAGTTCATTGATCTTTGACTTTTCGAAAAATCATTATATTTGTCGAAACCCCATCCTGTGTCAATCTGCATCTTGTGACGATAATTGTCATACCAAAAAGCTTCAATCATTATTTTTAATCTCGCAGCGTTTCTACATCAACAATTATATGTATACATATAACATGTATCTTTTAGAATTATGATCTTCCATTCTGAAATTCTGAATAAGCACCCCAATTTACGGAATCAATTCTCGGAGTATTAAAAGAACTGATAAAGCAGCAAAAACTATGGATGACTGTAACAGTCAAAAGTTTGATAATAAAAGAATGGTTCGTGGTAAAAGCTCGAAAAAAAAAACATCGAAATCTGCTTTCTACATTATAATATCTTCAATATTTCTATGATATCGTTATATCTTCCTTAGTCGTAAATATCCTCAATATTTTCGAAGGTATCCTTCTATCGTTTTTGTTCATAATTATCTAGGCTGTCATTCTATCCTTAGTATCTCATATCGAAAACTGCTTTGACTTCTAAATTTTAGTGAAACCCTAGGAGTTTTAAATCCTTGGATATTATTGAGTAATATTGGAATGAAAACATGAGTTAATATAATATAATGACACTTGATTAACGTTATTATATTACGGTAAGTCATGCGGAAGTTCTAATGGAATGAGATGATAGTAATACTTGATCAACATTACCATCACCACGAACCATGTTACTTGACTTGTATTCATCATGAAGCATGTTACTTGATTCGAATTCATTATGAACCCGAACTCGACCCGAATAGGGCATTCATAAAACTATCTGCGTATCTATCTCGAAAAATCTTTACATTTCCTTCGATGAAAATATTCTTAGACGATGAAAATCTTTCTATTAAGTATCTGAGTTCAAATCTGATACTAAAACTTTCTCGATTTCAATTCCGGCTGTCACCACTCAAATTTCGGGACGAAATTTCTTTAACGGGTAGGTACTGTAGTGACCCGGAAATTTTCGACTAATTTTAAACTGAACTCTCGATACGATTTAATATATTTTGACACAATAAGCTAAGTCTGTTAGGTTGAGTCTCAAAAATTTTGAACTGTTTCATATATTCAATTGACCTTCGACCATTCCCGACGATTCACGAACAATTAATGGTAAATAGATATGTGTGTATGTGCATACATGGTATATGGAATTATAATTTGTAATATTATATATTGTAATATATATATATATATATATATATATATATATATATATATATATATATATATATATATATATATATTTATATATATATATATACATATATATATATATATACATATATATATATATATACATATATATATATATACATATATATATATATATATATATATATATATATATATATATATATATATATATAAGTAATAAATATTAAAGATTCAATATATTACATAATTGGTAAATTGTAATAAATTGCAATATATTACATCTAGTTACAAGTCAGAATATAATAATCATTATTTTCATTATTATTATCAATAGTAATATTAATATTAAAATCAGTATTATTAATATCATTGTTTTCAATAAACAACATATAGATATGAAACTTATATATATAAATTGTTGTAGTATTATTACTAATATTATTATAAATAGTATTATTATTATTATTAATATTAATATTGTTGTTATAAATTTATAGTTATTATCATATTCATTAATAATAATACTATTATGATTATTAATATGTTATTATAAATTTTTATTATTATTAAGAGTATTATTACTATAATTATATTTATTAATTAATAAGATTAATCATAATATGTAAATACAGATATGTACATATAGATATATAAATACAAATATATATACAGATATATATATATATATATATATATATATATATATATATATATATATATATATATATATATACATATATATATATATATATACATATATATATATATATATATACATATATATATATATACATATATATATATATATATACATATATATATATATATATTGATATACATATACAGATACAGTATACAAATCAGTACTTTTGTATTAATAATATAATTATTAGATTTAGATTAAATACGGATTAAAACACAGAATCAAATCTGTTTCACGTTCCTATCATCTTTATTCAATTTTTGTTCATGTCTCTGAAAGACTTAAACAACCAAATCGATCGTACCATTCTATTAGAAATCACAATCGATCTTTTATATTTTTTTATATATTTTTCTGTCCTGGTGGTCTGCTCAAATTGAGAAAAAGATTCTCATTGCCATTACAAACAAAATGTGATAAATATCAAAAACTGAAATCGTACAAATCAAAATTTGATAATAAGAATCAAACAAAGTGTAGTGAAGGTCTACTTTACTTTCCTATTTTTCTTCTGACAGAAGATATGTTGTCGACCCAATCAAAGCTACGAAACAAACTGTAATCGAATCTTGTGCTGTATATATCGTACGAATCTGTTACGCTTCACTTTCTGATTTATATATTTTTGTTTGTTACTTCCTGGCTCGAATACTTATGTCAATCTTCTCAAACTTCTTCTATTTTGTTGGTATCTCTTCGGATTGATTCTCCTTGTCGACCCTTTTAGCTATAAATGAAACGAGTTACACAATGATATGAAGGAGTCAGTCATTTATCCATCACCATTATCAATTAAAACCCTACCAACACCTTCGCCCCCAATTTACTCACACTATCTGGTTTTTTTCCTTATAAAAATATATACATACACATACATACTAGATATATACATACCTTCTTGTTTTCTTCTCCATGAACCGACACCATCTCACGACTATAATCTTCATCATGAGCCAACCACGCCACCTTGTAAACCATCAACAACCGTGAGACAACTCTCTCTCACTCTATCCTCTCTCTCTTATTTTTCGTGAACAATAAATCCGTTTATACATTTTTTTTCTTCTCTTTGTCTTCTATTTCGGTTGTCAACATAGAACACCATCAACAACCACCTCCTACACCTGCTTGATCACGTTTCCTATCGTCAAAAATCCCCACAATCAAACGTAAACTTTTGCTGTAACGTTTTCTGTTACTTCTTCCAATTGTTCCTGTCAAGAAACCGAAAGAAATGTTGGTTTTATGCCACTTGGGCTTTAATTGGAGATTAATAGAATTGCAACTAATATTCCAATAATATATAACGCATATTGATTAAACAAGTGGAACCAATTACCATCTAGTGGCCGACCAAAGTGAGTCACTCCAAAGAACGTTCCACTATATTTTTGTTATATATTATTTTGATGATAATTGAGTGGAACCATGATCTTGGGGATGATGATTACAAAGTAATGTTGTCCAACAACCATTTTTTTTTCAATCAGACAACCCCACCACACTAACTTCTCGTTCAAATCAAATTATCATCTCATTGGGCTTGTGTTTAACGGGCTAAAGAGACAGTTTTGGGCCGTGATCCTTGTAGTAACAATTAGGCCAAGACTTGAGTTGGGCTTGTAGCACGAAACTGTTACCGCTACATTTTACATTCCTAAATTCTAATCATCACAAATCATCACTCCCCGCCACCTACAGTCCTACGGTATATCTGCTGCACCTGCTTATTTTGTTACAGCTAAATGTTCTGTCTGAATTAGATTAATACACAATTAAAGAAGATGTGAAACAAAAGTGTGATAATGATTATGATTTATGAAAAAGATAATGATGAGCTAAGTGAAGATGAATTAAAAGGTGTGGTGATTGATCAATATAATTATAATAATGATTATTCAAGTCGTAAAGATGGATGTGGATATGTTTGTTGATACTTTTAACGTCACCAGGAGACCCACACACTTTTGAACCGATGGGAATTAGATAAAGTTACTTGGGCCAAGTTCCTATAGATGTTATTGGGTTAGTAGACTTTTTCTAAGCCTTGTTTCGTTCTAATTGATATTGGGTCGAGTAGGTAGTTGCTGTACATATTATCCTGTTTCTATTTCACTGCTACGCAGATTTTCCCTGTCATGGGTACTGCTATTCGACCAACGGATTGTAGATTACACACACACACACACACACACACACACACACTCTTTTAACAGCAAGGGTGATGCTAAGTGATGATGATTCGAGAGGATGATGATGATAATTATAGCCGTTTAGGATAATGAAGATCACGATTATAATCGTGATTATGGAAGTAATGAGAATAGAAACTAGGCAAGTATGATGTTACATAAAATAATATAGATAAATGATAATTGTGATTAGGATTGTGTTTAAGAATGATGGTGATGAAGAAATAATGATGACGAGGTGTTGTGATTCTATGTTGGTGATGATCCACGAAGAATAAAGTGATGATACTCGTGATTTTACAATAATGAAGACGAGATGATACTATGTTAATAATAAATCGGAGATGATGTCTTTGTAAGAATGATTATGGAGTGATGGTAATGAATTGAAGAAGATGGGTTTAGTTTGTGATGAAAAAGATAAACAGAACAACGAGTTTTATATATTTAGAGTGTTATAATTCCAGAAAAACAGAAACAGTTCAATGGTTAGGGGCATGTGTGCTTTATCGAGAGGTCGTGGGTTCGAACCTAGGCTGCTGCAGTTTATTATTTTTATCAATAAATAGCTGAACAATGGGTATTGAATCAATAAATGCAGACTAGGGTAGGTGGTTGCAGTTATGTTGGGTTAGCGGGACGTCGCGGGTTCAAACCCGGACTTGAGCATTGTAACAACCTAACCCGTATTAAAACCGGTCCATAAAAATTTTTCCTTTTAATATGCGTTAAATAATACTTTAGGACCCAATTGTGTTTCCATAAACATCTTTTATACAATAGAAGGTTTAATAAACCTTAAAACATTTAATGCATTGATTAATTGTCCTAACGGATATACACGACCCGACTAGTTTAGTTTCCAACCAAAACCGAGCATGGTGATTTGGGACTACGCTACCCAAATCCTAAGCGAATACAAAAACAAGATCTTCTAAGCAACTTAGCCAAGATCTCTAATTCCCAAGCTTACCCGAGCCGCCAAGCATGCGAACCTATAAAAATAGCAACAACGAGAGGGTAAGCTAACGCTTAGTGAATGATAATATACTACATACATATATATGTATAATATTGACACGCCACACAATATCAAATACCGCATACCGAAGCATCCGTGAATAAGGCAACTACACTAAGCATACCGTACGATCTCTAAGCAACAAGCTAAATATATCAACAAAATATAAGTTCACCAACGACGATGTGAACAACGCCAAATAAGCTACACCCGGAGGGTTAGCTACATCACAACAATACGTCAATATATATATACAACAATATATAAACGCCCACGGTTAACCAATCGTAAAAAGGAATGGTACTCGAATTTCCCATCGGTGTTCATAACAACCGTTAGTGTACAACACATATATCACTAACCCTTGGACAACACATATCCGTTTATAAAATCATTAGTGTACAACACATATAACACTAAATTGGACAACACATATCCATTCATAAATCAGTAGTGTACAACACATATAACACTAAATTGGACAACATATATCCATTCGTAAAACCGTTAGTGTACAACGCATATATCACTAACTCGGACAACACATATACATTCATAAAGGCCGTCAGTGTACAACAATATAAATCACTAACTTGGACAACACATATCCGTTACTACAAATAAATACATTATATACATACATGTATACTTATTCCACTCACAACCACGTGTGATAACGTACACCCAAAGTGTGTACTTCGCCAAAGGTGGTCAACCAAAACGCACAACCGTGCCAATTGGACCCATACACAAGTCCATCAAATCCACCTACATGTGAAGTGAGCTCTATAGCGGAGAATCACTTCACCCGACCCGTACCCATCGTACATATACATATGCATATAGGATATTAACACTCACCTTGTCGCCTTGAAGAAATGCTTCCAAGTAATCCTCAACTCATCAATGGAAAGTACCTAATCCATTATCACAAATTCAACAACACACTTAGATTTGATCTACAAACCAACCCAATTTGGCACTTAGTGCAAATTCGACCCAAATGCACTTCCAAGGACAAACCGCGCCCAAACTAACCAATAATCACTAACACAAGTGATAATGGTCCTAATATGCCAATTAAACCCGAACACTAGTGTTAAACACTTATCGTTCTCAAAATCGCCCATAAACCCTAATTTTGACCCATAAGGTCAAAATCTCACCAGTTACAAGTTTTGACACCAAAACATGTTTAACTCGGTTTTATACTTCAACTTAATCCATTTTAAGTTTACAAACCTCATCGAATTGACATTCGGGTCGTAATCCTCAACAAACCCTAATTTTGACTCTAGTCAAAATTAGTTAACCACGAAAACCCTAAAAGTCTCCAAAACACCAATAATCACTAATGCTAGTGATTGTACACCATTTACAAGTCTTAAACATGGTTAAATCATTAACCAACCCAAAACCCGCCTCTAACACTTACAAACCCGAATCTTGGTGTTAATCTTCCAATTAACAACTAAATGGGTTCCATCTATGAATCATACAATCAAAAGCCCCAAATTTGAATGATGAACACGAAAATGAAATTCGGAGTTAGAGCTTACCACTAGTATCACCGTGTAGCCAAGAACGAGGAGAACAAACTTGTCAACTACGCCAAAGATCAAATCCCGCTTCTTCCTTTCCAAAAATCCATTTGAAATCAAATGGGTGTTTGAGTTTTTGAGAGGAAAATGAAATGAAAAGGAAAATGAAATTAAGGAAATGAAATGGATGGACCAGATTTAAGATCCCCATCTGGCTCAAACGCGAAATGACCAATTTACCCCTCACTTTACTTAAATATTGCAAAACTCCGGAACCAGTTCAGCAGAAATGCCGCGCCGCGACATAAATGGTCGCGCCGCGACCTATACCGTGGTCTGGTGCCTTCTTTACCATACTTTCTGATCCAGATTCTAATGTGTTGCAGCGCCGCGGCCTTGTGTGTCGCGCCGCGGCACAAGGCGTGACCTGACATAACTTTCTCGCACACAAGACTTTAATACTAGAAAATGCCCCGAACCTTTCTTACACCATTCACAATACACCTATAAATCATATACAGGGAAAACGGGGTGTTACAACTCTCCCCCACTTAAATTCGATCACGTCCTCGTGATCCTAGTCACGAACCCAAAAGGACCCACACTCAATGGTCGTCGAACATGCATTTCAAACCGACTTCTACCACAAATCCTTTACCGAGTACAACGCTAAAAGCAACCAAGTCTCAACCTAAGGTCAACAACCTGAAACGATGAAGACCGAACCAAACGAATCCTTATGGATAACACCAATCATTAGACATCCTTGGTAGTGTGCAATACGACCAAAACGCAACTACCGTAACATCATAAAGCAAACGGCTAAAACCGATAGCGCCCAAAACGACTATGGAAACGCAAATCCCAAGGTGTACCAAATCAACTATCGTCACACCCATAGCAACATGTGAGCAAAACACGGCTATCGCCTCACTAATCATACAACATGGTCCTCACGACCCCACCATCGGCGTATAAATCCACCGTTAGTTCACACAATGTGGTCCTTACGACCCTACCATTGGCGTATAAAACAACCAATAGATCACACATCCAACAACATGATGGCTGGCAAAAAACTACACGCGACCCACTTCCCAAATCTCAACACCGGATGAAGTCAGCGGACCCCGTCAACGGTCATGCTTCACCGATATAACACTACACCCATGATGAAGTCAGCGGACCCCGAAGGTCATGCTTCACCAATCAACGATCTCATGATGAAGTCAGCGGACCCCGAAGGTCATGCTCCACCAATCAACGATCCCATGATGAAGTCAGCGGACCCTGAAGGTCATGCTTCATCAATCACCAATACCATGATGAAGTCAGCGGACCCCGAAGGTCATGCTTCATCAATCAACGCCCTTTTAGACTCGAACGACGAGTAGCGTAACATCGCGCTCTGCCACGCCATAGTGAATCCTAACGGATACCACTAACCATTCCCACAATCGAGCAAGAACCACCTATATCAAACATAGGTACAAAACAATAATTCTCTCGAAGAGAATCCGATACGCACATCCCTTAACCGAGGGATTTCACCTTGCTCGCCAAACACGTCCTTTATCTCTCAACGAGATTTACCACATTACCACCTCGGTGGTAACTTACATCCAAAACCATAAGTACAATTTAACCGAAATTGTACTTGACCACAAATTGACCAAAACTAGGTCCCAACGCAAACTTCCGGATCTACCAAAAATATCATCCAAAGTCTCAAACTAAAAACCTCCTCGTGCGGGAGTGCAACTCCCCCACTTGGAACTATGTTCCATATCCACAACTCGTACAACCATATAATGCTACCAAAGGTAGACTCTACCAACAATTGGGTTCACACGACCCATCACCATCTCTTGCTCCAGCCTTGAGCACACGAAGGATTTCAATCAATCCTTAAACACTTCGAACAAAAAGTGTACCACGATTACGCAAACCACACCCTCGCAATCATCCAATTGCTCTAATTTGTCAATTTCCACCTAGTCACTCATGTACCTAAGGGTTTCACTCTGGTACCCTAAGTATAATGTAACCACAACACAATCAGAGTCGAACACCACGCTAGTAGGTATAAAGGCACCTAATGTCGCGTCACGTAGACTCCTTTACCAATATACATCGAGATCAAACACTCGATCTTTTTCGGGTTCCAATCCACTCGACGAACCTCATGGTTCATCAACTTCCAAACTATAGTGAACACGCGCTTAACAATCGAACACCAAAACCCATTTCCATGGCTTGGTAGAAACATTTCCCAAATACTAAGGAATGCTTGGTTGCACCAAGTCTTACACCCTTCGCCCATTAATCAAAACATCACCATAGGGTACTTCCATTAGGAACGTCACCCATAACAACAATATGCACAACACAAGGCATTTTACAAACTCAAATTCAAACTGCACTTAATAAATTATCAAAGGGCATATTTATTAAAACGAAACGTACCTTAACGTCTCCTTGCCGCACCCGTCCCCGCTAACTTGGGACATTCCGACTTACGATGTCCTTCTTCTTGGCAATTGAAGCACACCAAACCATCACCCTTTGGCACCGAACATTCCCAAGACTTGTGACCCCTCACGCCACAATTGTAACATCTAGACGTACTAGAATATAACATACTCGTCCGCGTACCACCCGTGCTCACGCTCGGACCCTTAGCCCTCTTACTTGGAGCACCATAAGAAACAACCCTTCTCTCACTTGAAGATTCACCAACCTTCGATCGCGAATACAACTCGAAACCTCTAGCCACGGTGAATAATTCCGCAAACGATTTCGCGTGACCCCGGCTAATCTTATTCTTCAAGTCATCATTCAAGGTTCGATAGAAATCTTGCATCAACAAATTATCATTCCCCAAATACTCAGGGCAAAAACGAGCCTTCGCCATAAAGGTCGTCTTGAGAGTATTCAGATCCATAGAACCCTGTTGCAAATTTCGCAACTCATTACACATTTCCGACAAATCGGCTGAAGTCTGGAACTCCTCGAAGAATTCTTTCTTAAACTCGTCCCACGATAAAGCCATAAACGGCTCACCACCGACAAGATCAAACTTACCATCCAACCAATCCTTTGCCCTACCCCGCAACAAACTAGTAGCGAGTCTCGTCTTCTTCTCAGGAGGGCATTCAATAGTACGAAAACACCCTTCGACATCCGAGATTCAAGTTGTGCTTACCAAAGGATCCGGTTTCCCGTCATACATCGCGGGTTTAGTCCTCATGAAGCTCTTAAGACAACGCTCCATTTCACTACTACCCTGAAATTCGGAATACTTCCTATCCATTTCTTCTCGAAACGCACTCATTTGCTCCGCAACGGCGGCCGCAACTCTAGAGTTAAACTCCTCGTCATTCGTCTCGATCTCGTTTCGCGTCATCATTCTAAAGAATGCAAAACAATTAGTCCACGAACGTATAAAACAACACGCATAACACCGCCCCATCTTGCTCAACACTCGTCGTACATCACTTGTTAGACACGATTTGCACCCGTAATAAGGTTTGCAAGTCCTTATTACGCACACACGCCGTATCGACTCGTTAGTACAACGACCGCCTCGCTCCATGATATAAACTAACACAACGCAAATTCTACGCGATATAAGCACACGCAAGAATTACATCACAACACAAGCCAAAATCCTAGTTAGTTCACCTACAAACAAGGCACTAACTACAACTCATTCTGACCCTTAATCCTACAAGTCCCGCAACAATTAA
Organism: Rutidosis leptorrhynchoides; assembly: GCF_046630445.1. Lineage (NCBI taxonomy): Eukaryota > Viridiplantae > Streptophyta > Magnoliopsida > Asterales > Asteraceae > Rutidosis > Rutidosis leptorrhynchoides. The sequence continues at coordinate 419,720,555 of NC_092334.1, forward strand.
GCACACACAAAAGTCTAAGTCTAGGCACCTATCTCAAGTCGCCTAAATCCCTTAGACCATGCTCTGATACCACTTGTAACAACCTAACCCGTATTAAAACCGGCCCATAAAAATTTTCCTTTTAATACGCGTTAAATAATACTTTAGGACCCAATTGTGTCTCCATAAACATCTTTTATACAATAGAAGGTTTAATAAACCTTAAAACATTTAATACATTGATTAATTGTCCAAACGGACATACACGACCCGACTAGTTTAGTTTCCAACCAAAACCGAGCATGGTGATTTGGGACTACGCTACCCAAATCCTAAGCGAATACCAAAACAAGATCTTCTAAGCAACCTAGCCAAGATCTCTAATTCCCAAGCTTACCCGAGCCGCCAAGCATGCGAACCTATAAAAATAGCAACAACGAGAGGGTAAGCTAACGCTTAGTGAATGATAATATACTACATACATATATATGTATAATATGGACACGCCACACAATATCAAATACCGCATACCGAAGCATCCGTGAATAAGGCAACTACACTAAGCATACCGTACGATCTCTAAGCAACAAGCTAAATATATCAACAAAATATAAGTTCACCAACGACGATGTGAACAACGCCAAATAAGCTACACCCGGAGGGTTAGCTACATCACAACAATACGTCAATATATATATACAACAATATATAAACGCCCACGGTTAACCAATCGTAAAAAGGAATGGTACTCGAATTTCCCATCGGTGTTCATAACAACCGTTAGTGTACAACACATATATCACTAACCCTTGGACAACACATATCCATTTATAAAATCATTAGTGTACAACACATATAACACTAAATTGGACAACACATATCCATTCATAAATCAGTAGTGTACAACACATATAACACTAAATTGGACAACATATATCCATTCGTAAAACCGTTAGTGTACAACGCATATATCACTAACTCGGACAACACATATCCATTCATAAAGGCCGTCAGTGTACAACGACATAAATCACTAACTTGGACAACACATATCCGTTACTACAAATAAATACATTATATACATACATGTATACTTATTCCACTTACAACCACGTGTGATAACGTACACCCAAAGTGTGTACTTCGCCAAAGGTGGTCAACCAAAACGCACAACCGTGCCAATTGGACCCATACACAAGTCCATCAAATCCACCTACATGTGAAGTGAGCTCTATAGTGGAAAATCACTTCACCCGACCCGTACCCATCGTACACATACATATGCATATAGGATATTAACACTCACCTTGTCGCCTTGAAGAAATGCTTCCAAGTAATCCGCAACTCGTCAATGGAAAGTACCTAATCCATTATCATAAATTCAACAACACACTTAGATTTGATCTACAAACCAACCCAATTTGGCACTTAGTGCAAATTCGACCCAAATGCACTTTCAAGGACAAACCGCGCCCAAACTAACCAATAATCACTAACACAAGTGATAATGGTCCTAATATGCCAATTAAACCCGAACACAAGTGTTAAACACTTATCGTTCTCAAAATCGCCCATAAACCCTAATTTTGACCCAAAAGGTCAAAATCTCACCATTTACAAGTTTTGACACCAAAACATGTTTAACTCGGTTTTATACTTCAACTTAATCCATTTTAAGTTTACAAACCTCATCGAATCGACATTCGGGTCGTAATCCTCAACAAACCCTAATTTTGACTCTAGTCAAAATTAGTCAACCACGAAAACTCTAAAAGTCTCCAAAACACCAATAATCACTAATGCTAGTGATTGTACACCATTTACAAGTCTTAAACATGGTTAAATCATTAACCAACCCAAAACTCGCCTCTAACACTTACAAACCCGAATGTTGGTGTTAATCTTCTAATTAACAACTAAATGGGTTCCATCTATGAATCATATAATCAAAAGCCCCAAATTTGAATGATGAACACGAAAATGAAATTCGGAGTTAGAGCTTACCACTAGTATCACCGTGTAGCCAAGAACGAGGAGAACAAACTTGTCAACTACGCCAAAGATCAAATCCCGCTTCTTCCTTTCCAAAAATCCCTTTGAAATCAAATGGGTGTTTGAGTTTTTGAGAGGAAAATGAAATGAAAAGGAAAATGAAATTAAGGAAATGAAATGGATGGACCAGATTTAAGATCCCCATCTGGCTCAAACATGAAATGACCAATTTGCCCCTCACTTTACTTAAATATTGCAAAACTCCGGAACCAGTTCAGTAGAAATGCCGCGCCGCGGCATAAATGGTCGCGCCGTGACCTATACCGTGGTCTGGTGCCTTCTTTACCATACTTTCTGATCCAGATTCTAATGTGTTGCCGCGCCGCGGCCTTGTGTGTCGCGCCGCGACACAAGGCGTGACCTGACATAACTTTCTCGCACACAAGACTTTAATACTAGAAAATGCCCCGAACCTTTCTTACACCATTCGTACATACTCAATACACCTATAAATCATATACAGGGAAAACGGGGTGTTACAGGCATTTTTTTAAGAGCTAGTTCTTTGAGGTAGTTTACTTATTACCCATTATTATTATTATTATTATTATTATTATTTTTATTATATATTATCATTATTATTAAAATTAATATTTTTATTAAAATTATTATTATTTTTATCATTATTAGTATTAACATTATTATTAATATTTTTATCATTTTTAATGTTATTACTATCATCATTATTACTTTTACCAAATACAACTATATTATTATTATTATTATTATTATTATTATTATTATTATTAGCAATATTAATATTATTATTAATATTACAATAAAAGTTAGATACATAAAATATACTTAATAAAATTATATGTTATAAATTAATTATTTAAAGTATATAAAATAAATATTTTTACACATGAATTACTAAAATAACAGTTATACTAATAATAATACATAAATTATTCGACTTCAATTATATGTGTTAATATATACATAAATGATATAGGTTCGTGAATCCGAGGCCAACCTTACATTGTTCATTATCGTCGTATGCATATTTTTACTACAAAATATCGTATGGTGAGTTCATTTGATTCCCTTTTACTCTTTACATTTTTGGGACTGAGAATACATGCGTTGTTTTTACAACTGCTTTACTAAATGCTTTTGAAATATATTTTGAACTGCGAATACATGAAATGCTTTTATAAATGTTTGACGAGATAGACACAAGTAAAACATTCCTCGAATGAATTATGTGGACGTGATGATTGCCACCATTGAATTATGTGGACGTGATGATTGCCACCATTGAATTATGTGGACGTGATAATTGCCACAATTGATATAAATATTTTCCCCTGATTATTATGCTTGGTAACCTAAGAATTAGAATCGGGTATGGCCCTAATTTACGCGAATCCTAAAGGTAGCTACCGGGTTTGACACCCCACCCAGAATGTTCACTAGACGGAAGAGCTAGTGGGCGTGGTGTTTAGTACTTCGAGGTTTATATGATTATTATACAGACGAGATGTTCTGTTTTGGGGATATTATTATGCGCATTATATGTTAAGGTCGGTTACCAAGCCAAAATATGAAAGCTATGAAAGAAAAGTGAATGTTATGTATCGAGAGAATGATTTTATCTCTATGCAGTTTGCGAAATGCCTGATACGAGATTATGTTTATGAAAATGAATTTATCTCTATGCAGTTTGCGAAATGCCTGATACGAGATTATGTTTTTGGAAGATAGAATTTAAATCTTGTGGTCTATCAAAATGATGAATTTTATTGTTTTATGATAAACCTATGAACTCACCAACCTTTTGGTTGACACTTTAAAGCATGTTTATTCTCAGGTATGAAAGAAATTTTCTGCTGTGCATTTACTCATTTTAGAGACATTACATGGAGTCGTTCAAGGCATATAGAGGTCCGTTCATTGCGATGGTACCATATGTTATTGTATTCGTTCGGAAGATTTTGGACGGGATATGACACCATATATGTGGAAAGAATCTGTATCTATATATTAATTGCTTGACAAAAGCAGGTAGCCTAAGTTATATATATGGTCCTAAAAATGTAACGTTATCATCGCCCCACATTGGTAGCCACAATGAATATTTGGAACTAGGAAGGGAAAAAAAACAACAGACGAAAACCGGCCAACATCGAGAACTGAAAGGACACCTCACCCCACTTTTAATCCTAAGATCATTTGTAATGGAGATAGGAGTTTCTTACCGATATTTTTTTGTTTTTTGCACTTTTTTTTATTAGTATGACATATTTTTTTTTAGGTGGAGTAGTAGTGGTGTTAGTTTTTAGTGTTGGTTAGTATTGTGATGATGTGTTAAAATATAATTAGGTTAAGTATTAAAATGGAGTAAAAATAATATTTTTTAAATAATAAAAAAAATGAAAAAAAACAAGAAACGTGTGTTTCTCTTCCCGTCTATTTCAAACTGATGCCGAAAAAACACTGGAAAATGCCGCGTTGTTGCGCCTGATTCCGGCATTTCTTGAGCTCCACGTCGGCGAGAAACGGCGTTTCTTCCTACCGATACAATTGGTCTAAGAGTGGGCTAAATGTATGATTATCATAATCAGGGCCGTCCCATTAAAATTATGGGCCCTGTTCAGCAAATACAAACAAGGCCTTTTACATAATAAAATTTTTCATATGTATACTAATAAATTCAATAACACTAATATTATCATGGGTACTAGCATCTTTCAATTTGTTCACAACATATATGTTGGGTTATTCTTGGGCCCCTTTGGATTATTGGCCATGTGCGACGAAACACTTAGAACATGCCCAAATTCGCCTCTGATCATAATATCATAATTACAAATATAGATATAAATACAAAATTCTATAATCTCTAATTTCTTGGTTGAATTAACCCATCCTTAAACCGGGTAAAAAGTGCTCGCGGGCAATTGGATGAAAAAGTGAGTGCGAGCACCAGATACTAAAATTGATAGTTCTTTATAGTACCTAGAATATGTAAAACCCATTTCCGAGCGTGTAACCTCATTGGTAAGGGCATTAGGGCTTTGGCAATAACAAGATGGCCCGGGTTTGTATCATTTTCTCAAATAATGGTGTCTTACCTTCGGGTCAACTCAATTTACCTCTCACGTGTTTAGCATGAGGCAGTTTGGTGTGTAGCGGCTAAATTTTCTTATCAGAAGCCTTTTTGCCATAGACAATATGTACAACATAGACAATCTCTACGGACTGTTGGAAAAACTTGTGAAAAATGTATGTTTTCACGGAGACAAATAATTATATGGTCGAGTGACATATATTAGTAGCTATTTAGTGGATTTTGTATTCCTTGAGGAGCTTTAAAACGAGCTAAGGAGTGTCCAAAACGGATTAAAGGTGAATGAGATATCGAATCTCAAAGTTGCTAGTTTGGTGCAAAATCTAGAAGTTTTGATTTTTGTCCCACATCAATTATGGGAGCAAACCTAAGGCTATAGTCTTCACTATAAATAAAGGTTTTAGACTTTGTAGAAAGACAAAAAAAAAAAAAAAAATAAAAAAAAAAAAAAAAACTCAGAGCACACACAATTAGTTTTTCCTCTCAGCCGCAATAATGTCTCCCCGTTCCGGTTTCCTTTCAGTCAAGTGTTCAAGTCGACAGTACCCTGCTTCGGACCGGTGTACCCTGGGATCAGACGAAGAATATGTTTACGGGAATTGTGTCAAACACAGCCCAATTCAACCTTCAATTCGGTTAGATCGTTCTACCTTTTCGTTCTTATTAAGATTATTTGTTGCACATATTTTTTATCTCATTATTATGTGTGATAATATGTATAATTGTTTCAGTTTTGTATATATTTTACCTACAAATTTAAACATATTCCGTGTTTACAAAACTAATATACACGGATATAGTCAGAAATCGTTTTGTTTGCTTTTCTACATGCTGCGATTGATATTCAACGATGCACTGAGAGGAGATGCTTCTTCTATTTATACTTGCTCATCAGGACCCTTGCCCTATGTTAGCCTGTTTCAACTCTGGACCATACCGTAGCAGCGGTTGCCGCTCGATCGAAATGGGTCTAATCCTGATATGGGGATTGGTGCCTTTGATTAAAGAATGTTCTCCGCCATTTTCCTCCATCTACCGGGCTAGGGAATTATTGGAATGTGCTTCATTGGAACGTAGCTAATCGTCCTTGCTTTTAGAGAATTGTTGGCTCTGCCTCGGCCTTTCTGCCTATAGTCTAAGGAACCTATTATAAGGTAGCAAGAGAGCTCTAAAAAGTGGGGGCGAACTTCGTAGTTTTATAATGATTCTTTCACTCCTATCCCCTCATAAGAGTAGGATGCCAAGAGTTTCGCTCAACGGCTTAAGAACTACCTGACCTGCCGACCTTCCTGTAATTCAATTCCCTAATGAAATCAACTACCTGTCTAAGTGCATTAGCTGACTTCTCTATTGCATACAGTTTCTCACCTGACTTCATAATCACAGCTAAGCTGCCTACTGTAAGGATCTAGTCATTGTTTCATGCTCACCTTCCTTCCAATAGGCCAGGATTAGTCTGGATCTAGCCTTTAGTGTAATAAATACCATCAACGCTAGCTTTCGTGGACGATATTTCCGGACGACCTATGGAGACGATATATCGTCCCGAAAGATTTTGGATTAAAATAATATTATATTTTTATTAATAATTATTAATTGATAACAGAAAAATAAAATAATCCTGGACGCCTTTTCCTGGATGACAAGTCGTCCGGAAAGGCCTCTGCTGTTTCCAGACCTATTTGTTTCTGCTGTTTCCAGCATTATTCGATACGGCACATTTCAAATATCCAAACCTGCTACATAAATAAGATTATAGTTTCACAAAATACCACAATAGCATTAAAAAAAGTATCCAAACGCGACAATAATTATCCATACATTTTAAAATTCGGAAAAACTACCAAATCAACTAATATCGTTTACAAAACATAGACTTAATGTAAGACCCAAGTTCGAATGGTACATATTTGTGAATATAATAATAAAAAAACTGCCGGTATCAGTTTCAGAAGGGGGCCGCGGCGCGGCCAATAGGCCCACGGCGCGGCCAGCGTCAGATGGTGACTCTTTGCTTTATTTAATTATAAAGAGGGGCATTTTGGTATTTTCACTTGGAGGACGAATTTAAGGCCACTAGATCAGTTTAGGAGGGTCATTTACTCCTCTTTCACCCACCTTATCTCTTCCAATTCAATTTTAGAGTGAGAAACACTTTGAGAGAGAGAAAGCTCAAATCAAGGAGGAAGAAGCTCGGTTCGGGTCAAAGCGCGTGTTTTAAAGTTGTTCATCTAGTCATTATGAAATGTCCCGTTCATATTGATTATAAACGTTCCATATTAATTGATTTCGTTGCGAGGTTTTGACCTCTATATGAGACGTTTTTCAAAGACTGCATTCATTTTTAAAACAATCATAACCTTTATTTTATCAATAAAGGTTTAAAAAGCATTACGTAGATTATCAAATAATGATAATCTAAAATATACTGTTTACACATGACCATTACATAATGGTTTACAATAGAAATATATTACATCGACATATGTTTCTTGAATGCAGTTTTTACACAATATCATACAAACATGGACTCCAAATCTTGTCCTTATTTTAGTATGCAACAGCGGAAGCTCTTAGTATTCACCTGAGAATAAACATGCTTTAAACGTCAACAAAAATGTTGGTGAGTTATAGGTTTAACCTATATATATCAAATCGTAACAATAGACCACAAGATTTCATATTTCAATACACATCCCATACATAGAGATAAAAATCATTCATATGGTGAACACCTGGTAATCGACATTAACAAGATTCATATATAAGAATATCCCCATCATTACGGGACACCCTTCTTATATGATATAAATTTCGAAGTACTAAAGCATCCGGTACTTTGGATGGAGTTTGTTAGGCCCAATAGATCTATCTTTAGGATTCGCGTCAATTAGGGTGTCTTTTCCCTAATTCTTAGATTACCAGACTTAATAAAAAGGGGCATATTCGATTTCGATACTTCAACCATAGAATGTAGTTTCACGTACTTGTGTCTATTTTGTAAATCATTTATAAAACCTGCATGTATTCTCATCCCAAAAATATTAGATTTTAAAAGTGGGACTATAACTCACTTTCACAGATATTTTCTTCCTCGGAAATAAGACTTGGCCACGGATCGATTCACGAACCTATACAAATATGTACATATATATCAAAGTATGATCAAAATATAATTACAACCATTTTTATTATGTTTTAAAGATTTGCGTGTATTAAGTCAGCTATCCTCGTTAATAACCTACAACTAGTTGTCCACAGTTAGATGTGTAGTGACCCAAACTTTTCCATGTTTATATATATATTAAATGAAATTGTTATTTACATGATTAAGTGTTTTCAACATGTTAAGCAATCAAACTTGTTAAGACTTGATTAATTGAAATAGGTTTCATATAGAAAATTGACCACCCAAGTTGACCGGTGATTCACGAACGTTAAAACTTGTAAAAACTATACGATGACATATATATGGTTATATATATAGTTAACATGATTTTATTATAAGTATGTATCTCATTAGGTATTTTAACAATGAGTTATATACATAAAAATGAGACTATTAATTTAAGAAACTCGAAAACGATATATATAACGATTATCGTTATAACAACGTCTTACTAGGTACATATGAATCATATTAAGATATTGATACACTTAGTTAATTATGCTAAATGATAAGTAAATATATTATCAAGTGTATTAACAATGAAATACATATGTAAAAATAAGACTACTAACTTAATGATTTCGAAACGAGACATATATGTAACGATTATCGTTGTAACGACATTTAACAGTATATATATCATACTAAGATATATTATATATCATAATATCATGATAATATAACAATTTAACATCTCATTTGTTATAATAAACAATGGGTTAACAACATTCAACAAGATCGTTAACCTAAAGGTTTCAAAACAACATTTACATGTAACGACTAACGATGACTTAACGACTCAGTTAAAATGTATATACATGTAGTGTTTTAATATGTATCCATACACTTTTGAAAGACTTCAAGACACTTATCAAAATACTTCTACTTAACAAAAATGCTTACAATTACATCCTCGTTCAGTTTCATCAACAATTCTACTCGTATGCACCCGTATTCGTACTCGTACAATACACAGCTTTTAGATGTATGTACTATTAGTATATACACTCCAATGATCAGCTCTTAGCAGCCCATGTAAGTCACCTAACACATGTGGGAACCATCATTTGGCAACTAGCATGAAATATCTCATAAAATTACAAAAATATGAGTAATCATTCATGACTTATTTACATGAAAACAAAATTACATATCCTTTATATCTAATCCATACACCAACGATCAAAAACACCTACAAACACTTTCATTCTTCAATTTTCTTCATCTAATTGATCTCTCTCAAGTTCTATCTTCAAGTTCTAAGTGTTCTTCATAAATTCCAAAAGTTCTAGTTTCATAAAATCAAGAATACTTCCAAGATTGCAAGTTTACTTCCAAGTTTTCTAAATCCATTCCAAGTAATCATCCAAGATCAAGAAGCCTTTGTTACTTACAGTATTTTATCTTTCTAATACAAGGTAATAATCATATTCAAACTTTAATTCAATTTCTATAACTATAACAATCTTATTTCGAGTGGAAATCTTACTTGAAATTGTTTGCGTGTCATGATTCTGCTTCAAGAACTTTCAAGCCATCCAAGGATCCTTTGAAGCTAGATCTATTTTTCTCATTTCCAGTAGGTTTATCCAAGGAACTTGAGGTAGTAATGATGTTCATAACATCATTCGATTCATACATATAAAGCTATCTTATTCGAAGGTTTAAACTTGTAATCACTAAAACATAGTTTAGTTAATTCTAAACTTGTTCGCAAATAAAAGTTAATCCTTCTAACTTGACTTTTAAAATCAACTAAACACATGTTCTATATCTATATGATATGCTAACTTAATGATTTAAAACCTGGAAACACGAAAAACACCGTAAAACCGGATTTACGCCATCGTAGTTACACCGCGGGCTGTTTTGGGTTAGTTAATTAAAAACTATGATAAACTTTGATTTAAAAGTTGTTATTCTGGGAAAATGATTTTTATTATGAACATGAAACTATATCGAAAAATTATGGTTAAACTCAAAGTGGAAGTATGTTTTCTAAAATGGTCATCTAGACGTCGTTCTTTCGGCTGAAATGACTACCTTTACAAAAACGACTTGTAACTTATTTTTCCGACTATAAACCTATACTTTTTCTGTTTAGATTCATAAAATAGAGTTCAATATGAAACCATAGCAATTTGATTCACTCAAAACGGATTTAAAATGAAAAAGTTATGGGTAAAACAAGATTGGATAATTTTTCTCATTTTAGCTACGTGAAAATTGGTAACAAATCTATTCCAACCATAACTTAATCAACTTGTATTGTATATTATGTAATCTTGAGATACCATAGACACGTATACAATGTTTCGACCTATCATGTCGACACATCTATATATATTTCGGAACAACCATAGACACTCTATATGTGAATGTTGGATTTAGCTATACAGGGTTGAGGTTGATTCCAAAATATATATAGTTTGAGTTGTGATCAATACTGAGATACGTATACACTGGGTCGTGGATTGATTCAAGATAATATTTATCGATTTATTTCTGTACATCTAACTGTGGACAACTAGATTGTAGGTTACTAACGAGGACAGCTGACTTAATGAAGTTAAAACATCAAAATATATTAAAAGTGTTGTAAATATATTTTGAACATATTTTGATATATATGTATATATTGTTATAGGTTCGTGAATCAACCAGTGGCCAAGTCTTACTTCCCGACGAAGTAAAAATCTGTGAAAGTGAGTTATAGTCCCACTTTTAAAATCTAATATTTTTGGGATGATAATACATGCAGGTTTTATAAATGATTTACAAAATAGACACAAGTACGTGAAACTACATTCTATGGTTGAATTATCGAAATCGAATATGCCCTTTTTTATAAAGTCTGGTAATCTAAGAATTAGGGAACAGACACCCTAATTGACGCGAATCCTAAAGATAGATCTATTGGGCCTAACAAACCCCATCCAAAGTACCGGATGCTTTAGTACTTCGAAATTTATATCATATCCGAAGGGTGTCCCGGAATGATGGGGATATTCTTATATATGCATCTTGTTAATGTCGGTTACCAGGTGTTTTCCATATGAATGATTTTTATCTCTATGTATGGGATGTGTATTGAAATATGAAATCTTGTGGTCTATTGTTACGATTTGATATATATAGGTTAAACCTATAACTCACCAACATTTTTGTTGACATTTAAAGCATGTTTATTCTCAGGTGAATACTAAGAGCTTCTGCTGTTGCATACTAAAATAAGGACAAGATTTGGAGTCCATGTTTGTATGATATTGTGTAAAAACTGCATTCAAGAAACTGATTTCGATGTAACATATTTGTATTGTAAACCATTATGTAATGGTCGTGTGTAAACAGGATATTATAGATTATCATTATTAGATAATCTACGTAAAGCTTTTTAAACCTTTATTTATGAAATAAAGGTTATGGTTTGTTTTAAAAATGAATGCAGTCTTTGAAAAATGTCTCATATAGAGGTCAAAACCTCGCAACGAAATCTATTAATATGGAACGTTTCTAATCAATAAGAACGGGACATTTCAGTTGGTATCCGAGCGTTGGTCTTAGAGAACCAGAATTTTGCATTAGTGTGTCTTATCGAGTTTGTTAGGATGCATTAGTGAGTCTGGACTTCGACCGTGTTTACTTGAAAAATGATTGCTTAACAAATTTTGTTGGAAACTATATATTTTTAACATGTGAATATTATGTGATATATTAATCTCTTAACGCGTTTGATATTATGTGATAGATGTCTACCTCTAGAACAAGTCCCATTGACTCACCTAATAATAATGAAGAGTCAAATGTAAATTGGAATGATTCGTGGAATGATTCACAAGTTCCCGAAGAGGAACCGGAAGAAGAGTCAGAACCGGAAGAAGAATCAGAACCAGAAGAGGAGGAACCGGAGGAGGAAATAGAACCGGTGGGGGAAATAATAAAACGGTTAAGTAAAAGAAAATCCTCAACCAACCGACCAAGGTTAATTATGGTCAATGGTGTTTTCGCCAAGGAAGCAAAATATTGGGAGGATTACCAATTCTCCGATGAATCGGATTCCGACGAGAATTCCGATGATGTTATAGAAATTACCCCAACTGAATTTAAAAAGGCAAAAGAAAATAATAAGGGAAAGGGCATAAAAATAGAGAAATCTAATTCCAACCCCGATGAACTTTATATGTATCGTCAACCCCCGAAGCCCTTAAGTTGTAACAATGACCCGGGAACCTCTAAACCACCAGGTTTTTCTAAACCAATGTGGAAAACGACGGCTCGTATTAGGGGAACATCATATATCCCTAGAAACTTGGCAAAACGAACCAAAACCGAAGAAGAAGAAATGAGCGAGTCGAAATAAGATAGTTGTATTCGTGTGGTGTAATATATGTAATATAGTGTGCTTATGCTTTATGATATATGTAAAAATTGCTTGTATTAATAAGTAATTTTTTTTATGAATCTAACTCTTGTCTATTTTACAGTTTAAAAACACAAAATGGATAGACAACCCAATATTTTAAGAGACCTACCCGGAGACATGATTGATGAAATCTTGTCTAGAGTCGGTCAAAATTCCTCGGCACAACTATTTAAGGCGAAATCAGTTTGTAAGACATTCGAAGAACGTTCCAAGAATGTCTTGGTTTATAAGAGACTTTCATTGAAAGATAGGGGATATCACATTGGGAAATCTATAAGTTACGATGTGTTTACTTTGACGCATATATTGCGGGGAACCCAAATGCTATTTTACACAACGGGTTAAGAAATTATTTTGGCTCAATGTATCCGAATATAGGACTTCATGATTTATAAAAAGCGGCTAACATGCAACATAAAGAAGCATGCTATGCTTACGGGTTAGTAATGTTCGCTTCTCACCAAAGTGAGAACAAGAACATCGGGCTACAACTATTAAACAAAACGTTCCCACAAGTAACGGAGTCGGTAATTGGGGTAAGAAATGAGGTTTTTAGATTGTTACGGGACTGTTGGACATTACGTAACCCTCATCCCTTTGACGACGTTACAACACGCTGTCTTATCAACGGCCATAACGGTTATGTTCCACAAGACCAAGGATGGGAAGTAGTCCTAGTAAAACCAGAATGCATGACTTGTTTCTGAACGTATGAATTACGTGTCTTTATTGCCTTTGCTGAACGACTTGTGTACTAGCTAGAATTATCTTCACAACTATCTTATATCAAAATTGTTGTGTGCTATATTTCATGCTTTATGTAAAATAAGCGGTATTGTAAGTTTGTAAAATATTGTATAAAAGTTTGAACGCGAAATATTATTATAATCAGTTTTTCATATAGAATTGTAGTAGTTGAATTGTATATTAGCTACTAAGTATGAACTTAACGGGTAGGTACTACCCGAATTTAAACTTATAAAACGCTAATATGAAGAAAAAGCTTTTATAAATGAGTTCATATTATGCTACGAAATACTATTAACTACTCTTAATATTCTGTATGATTAACTTGTTCCATTTGACTATTTTGAAGGAAATGGCACCGACTACTCGACACACCGTGAATATGAATGAAGAGGAATTCCGTACTTTTCTAGCTTCAAACATAGCCGCAGTACAGGCTGCGCTACATACCAACAATAACCTTGGATCTAGCAGTATAGGAAATCGTGTAGGATGCACCTACAAAGAATTCACTACCTGCAAACCTTTGGAATTTGATGGAACCGAAGGACCGATCGGATTGAAACGGTGGACCGAGAAGGTCAAATTGGTGTTTACCATAAGTAAGTGTACTGAAGAGGACAAAGTGAAGTACGCTACGCATACCTTCACAGGTTCTTCGTTAACATGGTGGAATACTTATCTAGAGCAAGTGGGACAAGATGATGCGTACCCACTACCATGGTCAGCATTCAAGCAATTGATGAACGAGAAGTACCGTCGCAGAACTGAGGTCAATAAGCTCAAGACAGAACTTAGAGGGTTACGAACCCAAGGATTTGATATTACCACGTACGAAAGACGATTCACAGAATTGTGCCTATTGTGTCCGGGAGTGTTCGAAGCTGAGGAAGAGAAGATCGACGCGTTTGTGAAAGGATTACCGGAAAGAATCCAAGAAGATATAAGTTCACACGAGCCCGCCTCCATACAACAGGCATGAAGAATGGCTCACAAACTAGTGAACCAGATTGAGGAAAGAATTAAAGAACAGACGGCTGAAGAGGCCAATGTGAAGCAAGTCAAAAGAAAGTGGGCGGAAAACGGTGATAAGAATCACCAATACAACAACAACAGCAATTACAATAATAATCGCAACAATTATCCCAACAATCGCAACATCAATCGCAACTACAACAAACGACCCAACAACAACAACAACAACAACAACAACAACAACAAGAACAACAACAACAACAACAACAACAACAACAACAACAACTACAACAATCATCCCAACAACAATAACAACCGCAACAACAACAACAATCAGAAGCAGCTATGCCAAAGGTGTGAAAAGTATCACTCGGGGTTCTGCACCAAATTTTGCAACAAGTGTAAAAGAAATGGTCATAGCGCGGCGAAGTGTGAGGTCTACGGACTAGGGGTTAACAGAACGAAAGGAACAAATGGTGTCGGAACGAGTAATGGCGGAGCAAGTAGTGTCGGAGCAAGTTATGCCAATGTAGTTTATTATAAATGTGGAAAACCGGGCCACATTATTAGAAATTGCCCGAACCAGTAGAACACGAATGGACAAGGCCGCGGAAGAGTTTTCAATATTAATGCGGCAGAGGCACAGGAAGACCCAGAGCTTGTTACAGGTACGTTTCTTATTGATAATAAATCTGCTTACGTTTTATTTGATTCGGGTGCGGATAGAAGCTATATGAGTAGAGATTTTTGTGCTAAATTAAGTTGTCCATTGACGTCGTTGGATAGTAAATTTTTACTCGAATTAGCAAACGGTAAATTAATTTCAGCAGATAATATATGCCAGAATCGAGAAATTAAACTGGGTAGCGAAATATTTAAGATTGATTTGATACCAGTAGAGTTAGGGAGTTTTGATGTAATAGTTGGCATGGACTGGCTGAAGAAGGTGAAAGCAGAGATCGTATGTTATAAAAATGCAATTCGCATTGTACGAGAAGAAGGAGAACCCTTAATGGTGTACGGAGAAAAGGGCAACAGGAAGCTACATCTTATTAGTAATTTGAAGGCACAAAAACTAATAAGAAAAGGTTGCTATGCTGTTCTAGCACACGTCGAGAAAGTACAAACCGAAGAAAAGAGCATCAATGATGTTCCCGTCGCAAAAGAATTTCTCGATGTATTTCCGAAAGAATTACCGGGACTACCTCCACATCGATCTGTTGAATTTCAAATAGATCTTGTACCAGGAGCTGCACCAATAGCTCGTGCTCCTTATAGACTCGCACCCAGCGAGATGAGAGAACTGCAAAGCCAACTGCAAGAACTATTAGAACGTGGTTTCATTCGACCAAGCACATCACCATGGGGAGCTCCTGTTTTGTTTGTCAAGAAGAAGGATGGTACATTTAGGTTGTGTATTGACTACAGAGAGTTGAACAAACTTACCATCAAAAACCGTTATCCACTACCGAGAATTGACGACTTATTTGATCAACTACAAGGCTCGTCGGTTTATTCGAAGATCGATTTACGTTCTGGATATCATCAAATGCGAGTAAAGGAGGATGATATTCCAAAAACTGCTTTTAGGACGCGTTATGGTCATTACGAGTTTATGGTTATGCCGTTTGGATTGACTAACGCACCAGCTGTGTTCATGGACCTTATGAACTGAGTGTGTGGGCCATATCTTGACAAGTTTGTCATTGTTTTCATCGATGACATACTTATTTACTCAAAGAATGATCAAGAGCACGAAGAACATTTGAGAAAAGTGCTAGAAGTATTGAGGAAAGAAAAACTGTACGCTAAGTTTTCAAAGTGTGCATTTTGGTTGGAAGAAGTTCAATTCCTCAGTCACATAGTGAACAAAGAAGGTATCCAGGTGGACCCGGCAAAGATCGAAACCGTTGAAAAGTGGGAAACCCCAAAAACTCCGAAGCATATACGTCAATTTTTAGGATTGGCTGGTTACTACAGAAGATTCATCCAAGATTTCTCCAAAATAGCAAAACCCTTGACTGCATTAACGCATAAAGGGAAGAAATTTGAATGGAAGGATGAACAAGAGAAGGCGTTTCAATTATTGAAGAAAAAGTTAACTACGGCACCTATATTGTCATTGCCTGAAGGGAATGATGAATTTGTGATTTATTGTGACGCATCAAAGCAAGGTCTCGGTTGTGTATTAATGCAACGGACGAAGGTGATTGCTTATGCGTCTAGACAATTAAAGATTCACGAGCAAAATTATACGACGCATGATTTGGAATTAGGCGCGGTTGTTTTTGCATTAAAGACTTGGAGGCACTACTTATATGGGGTCAAAAGTATTATATATACCGACCACAAAAGTCTTCAACACATATTTAATCAGAAACAACTGAATATGAGGCAGCGTAGGTGGATTGAATTGTTGAATGATTACGACTTTGAGATTCGTTACCACCCGGGGAAGGCATATGTGGTAGCCGATGCCTTGAGCAGGAAGGACAGAGAACCCATTCGAGTAAAATCTATGAATATAATGATTCATAATAACCTTACTACTCAAATAAAGGAGGCGCAACAAGGAGTTTTAAAAGAAGGAAATTTAAAGGATGAAATACCCAAAGGATCGTAGCAGCATCTTAATATTCGGAAAGACGGAACCCGGTATAGGGCTGAAAGAATTTGGGTACCAAAATTTGGAGATATGAGAGAAATGGTACTTAGAGAAGCTCATAAAACCAGATACTCAATACATCCTGGAACGGGGAAGATGTACAAGGATCTCAAGAAACTTTTTTGGTGGCCGGGTATGAAAGCCGATGTTGCTAAATACGTAGGAGAATGTTTGACGTGTTCTAAGGTCAAAGCTGAGCATCAGAAACCATCAGGTCTACTTCAACAACCCGAAATCCCGGAGTGGAAATGGGAAAATATTACCATGGATTTCATCACTAAATTGCCAAGGACTGCAAGTGGTTTTGATACTATTTGGGTAATAGTTGATCGTCTCACCAAATCAGCACACTTTCTGCCAATAAGAGAAGATGAAAAGATGGAGAAGTTAGCACGACTGTATTTGAAGGAAGTCGTCTCCAGACATGGAATACCAATCTCTATTATCTCTGACAGGGATGGCAGATTTATTTCAAGATTCTGGCAGACATTACAGCAAGCATTAGGAACTTGTCTAGACATGAGTACTGTCTATCATCCACAAACTGATGGACAGAACAAAAGGACGATACAAACGCTTGAAGACATGCTACGAGCATGTGTTATTGATTTCGGAAACAGTTGGGATTGACATCTACCGTTAGTAGAATTTTCCTACAACAACAGCTACCATTCAAGCATTGAGATGGCGCCATTTGAAGCACTTTATGGTAGAAAGTGCAGGTCTTCGATTTGTTGGAGTGAAGTGGGGGATAGACAGATTACGGTCCCGGAGATAATACAAGAAACTACCGAGAAAATCATCCAAGTTCAACAAAGATTGAAAACCGCACAGAGTCGACAAAAGAGCTACGCGGACAGTAAAAGAAAAGATATAGAGTTTGAAATTGGAGAAATGATCATGCTTAAGGTTTCACCTTGGAAAGGCGTTGTTCGATTTGGTAAACGGGGAAACTAAATCCAAGGTACATTGGACCATTCAAGATTATAGATCGTGTCGGACCAGTAGCTTACCAATTAGAGCTACCTCAACAACTCGCGACTGTACATAACACTTTCCAAGTCTCAAATTTGAAGAAATGTTTTGCTAAAGAAGATCTCACTATTCCGTTGGACGAAATCCAAATCAATGAAAAACTTCAATTCATTGAAGAACCCGTCGAAATAATGGATCGTGAGGTTAAGAGACTTAAACAAAACAAGATACCGATTGTTAAGGTTCCATGGAATGCTCGTAGAGGACCCGAGTTCACCTGGGAGCGTGAAGATCAGATGAAGAAGAAATACCCGCATTTATTTCCAGCAGATACGTCAACACCTCCAACTGCTTAAAATTTCGGGACGAAATTTATTTAACGGGTAGGTACTGTAGTGACCCGAACTTTTCCATGTTTATATATATATTAAATGAAATTGTTATTTACATGATTAAGTGTTTCCAACATGTTAAGCAATCAAACTTGTTAAGACTTGATTAATTGAAATAGGTTTCATATAGACAATTGACCACCCAAGTTGACCGGTGATTCACGAACGTTAAAACTTGTAAAAACTATACGATGACATATATATGGTTATATATATAGTTAAAATGATTTTATTATAAGTATGTATCTCATTAGGTATTTTAACAATGAGTTATATACATAAAAATGAGACTATTAATTTAAGAAACTCGAAAATAATATATATAACGATTATCGTTATAACAACGTCTTACTAGGTACATATGAATCATATTAAGATATTGATACACTTAGTTAATTATGTTAAATGACAAGTAAATATATTATCAAGTGTATTAACAATGAAATACATATGTAAAAATAAGACTACTAACTTAATGATTTCGAAACGAGACATATATGTAACGATTATCGTTGTAACGAAATTTAACTGTATATATATATCATACTAAGATATATTATATATCATAATATCATGATAATATAACAATTTAACATCTCATTTGTTATAATAAACAATGGGTTAACAACATTCAACAAGATCGTTAACCTAAAGGTTTCAAAACAACATTTACATGTAACGACTAACGATGACTTAACGACTCAGTTAAAATGTATATACATGTAGTGTTTGAATATGTATTCATACACTTTTGAAAGACTTCAAGACACTTATCAAAATACTTCTACTTAACAAAAATGCTTACAATTACATCCTCGTTCAGTTTCATCAACAATTCTACTCGTATGCACCCGTATTCGTACTCGTACAATACACAGCTTTTAGATGTATGTACTATTGGTATATATACACTCCAATGATCAGCTCTTAGCAGCCCATGTGAGTCACCTAACACATGTGGGAACCATCATTTGGCAACTAGCATGAAATATCTCATAAAATTACAAAAATATGAGTAATCATTCATGACTTATTTACATGAAAACAAAATTACATATCCTTTATATCTAATCCATACACCAACGACCAAAAACACCTACAAACACTTTCATTCTTCAATTTTCTTCATCTAATTGATCTCTCTCAAGTTCTATCTTCAAGTTCTAAGTGTTCTTCATAAATTCTAAAAGTTCTAGTTTCATAAAATCAAGAATACTTCCAAGATTGTAAGTTTACTTCCAAGTTTTCTAAATCCATTCCAAGTAATCATCCAAGATCAAGAAACCTTTGTTACTTACAGTAGGTTATCTTTCTAATACAAGGTAATAATCATATTCAAACTTTAATTCAATTTCTATAACTATAACAATCTTATTTCGAGTGGAAATCTTACTTGAAATTGTTTTCGTGTCATGATTCTGCTTCAAGAACTTTCAAGCCATCCAAGGATCCTTTGAAGCTAGATCTATTTTTCTCATTTCCAGTAGGTTTATCCAAGGAACTTTAGGTAGTAATGATGTTCATAACATCATTCGATTCATACATATAAAGCTATCTTATTCGAAGGTTTAAACTTGTAATCACTAGAACAAAGTTTAGTTAATTCTAAACTTGTTCGCAAATAAAAGTTAATCCTTCTAACTTGACATTTAAAATCAACTAAACACATGTTCTATATCTATATGATATGCTAACTTAATGATTTAAAACCTGGAAACACGAAAAACACCTTAAAACCGGATTTACGCCGTCGTAGTAACACCGCGGGCTGTTTTGGGTTAGTTAATTAAAAACTATGATAAACTTTGATTTAAAAGTAGTTATTCTGGGAAAATGATTTTTATTATGAACATGAAACTATATCCAAAAATTATGGTTAAACTCAAAGTGGAAGTATGTTTTCTAAAATGGTCATCTAGACGTCGTTCTTTCGACTGAAATGACTACCTTTACAAAAACGACTTGTAACTTATTTTTCCGACTATAAACCTATACTTTTTCTGTTTAGATTCATAAAATAGAGTTCAATATGAAACCATAGCAATTTGATTCACTCAAAACGGATTTAAAATGAAGAAGTTATGGGTAAAACAAGATTGGATAATTTTTCTCATTTTAGCTACGTGAAAATTGGTAACAAATCTATTTCAACCATAACTTAATCAACTTGTATTGTATATTATGTAATCTTGAGATACCATAGACACGTGTACAATGTTTCGACCTATCATGTCGACACATCTATATATATTTCGGAACAACCATAGACACTCTATATGTGAATGTTGGAGTTAGCTATGCAGGGTTGAGGTTGATTCCAAAATATATATAGTTTGAGTTGTGATCAATACTGAGATACGTTTACACTGGGTCGTGGATTGATTCAAGATAATATTTATCGATTTATTTCTGTACATCTAACTGTGAACAACTAGATTGTAGGTTACTAACGAGGACAGCTGACTTAATGAACTTAAAATATCAAAATATATTAAAAGTGTTGTAAATATATTTTGAACATATTTTGATATATATGTATATATTGTTATAGATTCGTGAATCAACCAGTGGCCAAGTCTTACTTCCCGACGAAGTAAAAATCTGTGAAAGTGAGTTATAGTCCCACTTTTAAAATCTAATATTTTTGGGATGAGAATACATGCAGGTTTTATTATTGATTTACATGTATAATACAATATAAGTTAGCTAGGATATGATTTGTATAGATTTGTTAAACATTTCCCGTAGCTAAAAAGATCAAAAATATCCAATCTTGTTTTACCCATAACTTCTTCATTTTAAATCCGTTTTGAGTGAATCAAATTGCTATGGTTTCATATTGAACTGTAATTTAAGAATCCAAACAGAAAAAGTATAGGTTTATTGTCGGAAATTTAAGTTACATGTCAATTACTAAAGAGGTAGTCATTTCCGTCGAAAGAACGACATCTTGATGACCATTTTGAAAAACATACTTTCACTTTGAGTTTAACCAAGATTTTTGGATATAGTTTCATATTCATATGAAAAATCATTTTCCCAGAAGAACAACTTTTAAATCAAAGTTTATCATAGTTTTTAATTATCCAAACCAAAACAGCCCCCGGTTTCACTACGACGGCGTATATCCGATTTTATGGTGTTCATCGTGTTTCCAGGTTTTAAATCATTAAGTTAGCATATCATATAGATATAGAACATGTGTTTAGTTGATTTTTAAAGTTAAGTTAGAAGGATTAACTTTTGTTTGCGAACAAGTTTAGAATTAACTAAACTATGTTCTAGTGATTACAAGTTTAAACCTTCGAATAAGATAGCTTTATATGTATGAATCGAATGATGTTATGAACATCATTACTACCTTAAGTTTTCTGGATAAAACTACTGGAAATGAGAAAAATGGATCTAGCTTCAAAGGATCCTTGGATGGCTTGAAAGTTCTTGAAGCAGAATCATGACACGAAAACAGTTCAAGTAAGATTTTCACTCGAAATAAGATTGTTATAGTTGTAGAAATTGAATCAAAATTTGAATATGAATATTACCTTGAATTAGAAAGATAACCTACTGTAAATAACAAAGGTTCCTTGATCTTAGATGATTACTTGGAATGGATTAGAAAGATTGGAAGTAGACTTGCAAACTTGAAAGTATTCTTGATTTTTATGAAACTATACTTATGGAATTTATGAAGAACACTTAGAACTTGAAGATGTAACTTGAGAGAGATCAATTAGATGAAGAAAATTGAAGAATTAAAGTGTTTTAGGTGTTTTTGGTCATTGGTATATGGATTAGATATAAAGGATATGTAATTTTGTTTTCATGTAAATAAGTCATGAATGATTACTAATATTTTTGTAATTTTATGAGATATTTCATGCTAGTTTCCAAATGATGGTTCCCACATGTGTTAGGTAACTCACATGGGCTGCTAAGAGCTGATCATTGGAGTGTATATACCAATAGTACATACATCTAAAAGCTGTGTATTGTACGAGTAGAATTATTAATGAAACTGAATGAGGATGTAATTGTAAGCATTTTTGTTAAGTAGAAGTACTTTGATATGTGTCTTGAAGTCTTTAAAAAGTGTAAGAATACATATCAAAACACAACATGTATATACATTCTAATGTAGTCGTTAAGTCTTCGTTAGTCGTTACATGTAAGTGTTGTTTTGAAACCTTTAAGTTAACGATCTCAATTAATGTTGTTAACCCAATGTTTATTATATCAAATGAGATGTTAAATTATTATGTTATCATGATATTATGATGTATGAATATCTCTTAATATGATATATACATTAAAATATCGTTACAACGATAATCGTTACATATAAGTCTCGTTTCGTAATTCTTGAGTTAGTAGTCTTGTTTATACATATGTAGTTCATTGTTAACACACTTAATGATATATTTAAATATCATTTTATCATGTTAAATATAGTTTATCAATATCTTAATATGATACATATGTATTTAGTAGACGTTATCATAACGATAATCGTTATATATATCATTTCGAGTTTCTTAACTTAGTAATCTCATTTCTTATGTATATCACACATTGTTAATATACATAGTGAGATACTTACTCATCATAATCTCATGTAAACCATATATATATATATTTATATATACCACAACATGTAGTTTTTATAAATTTGTAACGTTCGTGAATCGCCGGTCAACTTGGGTGATCAATTGTCTATATGAAACTTATTTCATTTAATCAAGTCTTAACAAGTTTGATTGCTTAACACGTTGGAAAAATTTAGTCATGTAAATATCAATCTCAATTAATATATATAAATATGGAAAAGTTCGGGTCACTACAGTACCTACCCGTTAAATAAATTTCGTCCCGAAATTTTAAGCTGTTGAAGGTGTTGATGAATCTTCTGGAAATAGATGCGGGTATTTCTTCTTCATATGATCTTCATGCTCCCAGGTGAACTCGGGTCCTCTACGAGCATTCCATCGAACCTTAACAATTGGTATCTTGTTTTGCTTAAGTCTCTTAACCTCACGAACCATTATTTCGACGGGTTCTTCAATGAATTGCAGTTTTTCATTGATTTGGATTTCGTCCAATGGAACAGTGAGATCTTTTTTAGCAAAACATTTCTTCAAATTCGAGACATGGAAAGTGTTATGTACAGCCGCGAGTTGTTGAGGTAGCTCCAGTTGGTAAGCTACTGGTCCGACACGATCTATAATCTTGAATGGTCCAATGTACCTTGGATTTAGTTTCCCCCGTTTACCAAATCGAACAACGCCTTTCCAAGGTGAAACCTTAAGCATGACCATTTCTCCAATTTCAAACTCTATATCTTTTCTTTTACTGTCCGCGTAGCTCTTTTGTCGACTCTGGGCGGTTTTCAATCGTTGTTGAATTTGAATGATTTTCTCGGTAGTTTCTTGTATTATCTCCGGACCCGTAATCTGTCTATCCCCCACTTCATTCCAACAAATCGGAGACCTGCACTTTCTACCATAAAGTGCCTCAAACGGCGCCATCTCAATACTAGAATGATAACTGTGGTTGTAGGAAAATTCTGCTAACGGTAGGTGTCGATCCCAACTGTTTCCGAAATCAATAACACATGCTCGTAGCATGTCTTCAAGCATTTGTATCGTCCTTTCGCTCTACCCATCATTTTGTGGATGATAGGCAGTACTCATGTCTAGACAAGTCCCCAATGCTTGTTGCAACGTCTGCCAGAACCTTGAAACAAATCTACCATCCCTATCAGAGATAATAGAGACGGGTATTCCATGTCTGGAGACAACCTCCTTCAAATACAATCGCGCCAACTTCTCCATTTTGTCATCTTCTCTCATTGGTAGGAAGTGTGCTGACTTGGTGAGACAATCAACTATTACCCAAATAGTATCATAACCACTTGCAGTCCTTGGCAATTTAGTAATGAAATCCATGGTAATGTTTTCCTATTTCCATTCAGGGATTTCAGGTTGTTGTAGTAGACCTGATGGTTTCTGATGTTCAGCTTTGACCTTAGAACACGTCAAACATTCTCCTACATATTTAGTAATATCGGCTTTCATACCCGGCCACTAAAAGTGTTTCTTGAGATCTTTATACATCTTTCCCGCTCCTGGATGTATTGAATATCTGGTTTTATGTGCTTCCTTAAGTACCATTTCTCTCACATCTCCAAACCTTGGTACCCAAATTCTATCAGCCCTATATCGGGTTCCGTCTTCCCGAATATTAAGATGTTTCTCTGATCCTTTGGGTATCTCATTCTTCAACTTTCCTTCTTTTACAACCCCTTGTTGCTCCTCCTTTATTTGAGTAGTAAGGTTAGTACGAATAATTACATTCATAGCTTTTACCCGTATAGGTTCTCTGTCCTTTCTACTCAAAGCGTCAGCTACCACATTCGCCTTCCCCGGGTGGTATCGAATCTCAAAATCATAATCATTAAACAATTCAATCCACCTGCGTTGTCTCATATTCAGTTGCTTCTGATTAAATATATGTTGGAGACTTTTTTGGTCGGTATATATAATGCTTTTGACCCCATATAAATAATGCCTCCAAGTCTTTAATGCAGAAAACAACAGCACCCAATTCCAAATCGTGAGTCGTATAATTTTGCTCGTGAATCTTCAATTGTCTAGACACATAAGCAATCACCTTCGTTCGTTGCATTAATACACAACCGAGACCTTGCTTTGATGCATCACAATAAATCACAAAATCATCATTCCCTTCAGGCAATGACAATATAGGTGCCGTAGTTAGCTTTTTCTTCAATAACTGAAACGCCTTCTCTTGTTCATCCTTCCATTCAAATTTCTTCCCTTTATGCGTTAATGCAGTCAAGGGTTTTGCTATTTTGGAGAAATCTTGGATGAATCTTCTGTAGTAACCAGCCAATCCTAAAAATTGACGTATATGCTTCGGAGTTTTTGGGGTTTCCCACTTTTCAACGGTTTCGATCTTTGCCGGGTCCACCTGGATACCTTCTTTGTTCACTATGTGACCGAGGAATTGAACTTCTTCCAACTAAAATGCACACTTTGAAAACTTAGCATACAGTTTTTCTTTCCTCAATACTTCTAGTACTTTTCTCAAATGTTCTTCGTGCTCTTGATCATTCTTTAAGTAAATAAGTATGTCATCGATGAAAACAATGACAAACTTGTCAAGATATGGCCCACAAACTCGGTTCATAAGGTCCATGAACACTGCTGGTGCGTTAGTCAATCCAAACAGCATAACCATAAACTCGTGATGACCATAACGCGTCCTAAAAGTAGTTTTTGGAATATCATCCTCATTTACTCGCATTTGATGATATCCAGAACGTAAATCGATTTTTGAATAAACCGTCGAGCCTTGTAGTTGATCAAATAAGTCTTCAATTCTCGGCAGTGGATAACGGTTTTTGATGGTAAGTTTATTCAACTCTCTGTAGTCAATACACAACCTAAATGTACCATCCTTCTTCTTGAAAAACAAAACAGGAGCTCCCCATGGTGATGTGCTTGGTCGAATGAAACCACGTTCTAATAGTTCTTGCAGTTGGCTTTGCAGTTTTTTCATCTCGCTGGGTGCGAGTCTGTAAGGAGCACGAGCTATTGGTGTAGCTCCTGGTACAAGATCTATTTGAAATTCAACAGATCGATGTGGTGGTAGTCCCTGTAATTCTTTCGGAAATACATCGGGAAATTCTTTTGCGACGGGAACATCATTGATGCACTTTTCTTTCAGTTTGTACATTCTCGACGTGTGCTAGAACAGCATAGCAACCTTTTCTTATTAGTTTTTGTGCCTTCAAATTACTAATAAGATGTAGCTTCGTGTTGCCCTTTTCTCCGTACACCATTAAGGGTTCTCCTTCTTCTCGTACAATGCGAATTGCATTTTTGTAACATACGATCTTTGCTTTCATCTCCTTCAGCCAGTCCATGCCAACTATTACATCAAAACTACCTAACTCTACTGGTATCAAATCAATCTTAAATATTTCGCTACCCAGTTTAATTTCTCGATTCCGGTATATATAATCTGCTGTAATTAATTTACCGTTTGCTAATTCGAGTAAAAATTTACTATCCAACGGCGTCCATGGACAACTTAATTTAGCACAAAAATCTCTACTCATATAGCTTCTATCCGCACCCGAATCAAATAAAACGTAAGCAGATTTATTGTCAATAAGAAACGTACCCGTAACAAGTTCCGGGTCTTCCTGTGCCTCTGCCGCATTAATATTGAAAATTCTTCCGTGGCCTTATCCATTCGTGTTCTCTTGGTTCGGGAAATTTCTAATAATGTGGCCCGGTTTTCCACATTTATAACAAACTACATTGGCATAACTTGCTCCGACACTACTTGCTCCGCCATTACTCGTTCTGACACCATTTGTTCCTTTCGTTCTGTTAACCCCTAGTCCGTAGACCTCACACTTCGCCGCGCTATGACCATTTCTTTTACACTTGTTGCAAAATTTGGTTCAGAACCCCGAGTGATACTTTTCACACCTTTGGCATAGCTGCTTCTGATTGTTGTTGTTGTTGCGGTTGTTATTATTGTTGGGATGATTGTTGTAGTAGTAGTTGTTGTTGTACAGTTTGTTGTAGTTGCTATTGATGTTGCGATTGCTGGGATAGTTGTTGTTGTATTGGTGACTCTTATCACCGTTTTCCTCCCACTTTCTTTTGACTAGCTTCACGTTGGCCTCTTCGGCCGCCTGTTCTTTAATTCTTCCCTCAATCTGGTTCACTAGTTTGTGAGCCATTCTACATGCCTTTTGTATGGAGGCAGGCTCATGTGAACTTATATCTTCTTGGATTCTCTCCGGTAACCCTTTCACAAACGCGTCGATCTTCTCTTCCTCATCTTCGAACGCTCTTGGACACAATAGGCACAATTCTGTGAATCGTCTTTCGTACGAAGTAATATCGAATCCTTGTGTTCGTAACCCTCTAAGTTCTGACTTGAGCTTATTGACCTCGGTTCTGGGACGGTACTTCTCGTTCATCAATTGCTTGAATGCTGACCACGGTAGCGCGTAAGCAGCATCTTGTCCCACTTGCTCTAGATAGGTATTCCATCATGTTAATGCAATACCTGTGAAGGTATGCATAGCGTACTTCACTTTGTCTCCTTCAACACACTTACTTATGGCAAACACCGATTCAACTTTCTCGGTCCACCGTTTCAATCCGATTGGTCCTTTGGTCCAATCAAATTCTGAAGGTTTGCAGGCTGTGAATTCCTTGTAAGAGCATCCTACACGATTTCTTGCGCCGTTAGCTATATTGCTAGATTCAGAGCTATTGTTGGTATGTAGCGCGGCCTGTACTGCGGCTATGTTTGAAGCAAGAAAGGCACGAAATTCCTCTTCGCTCATATTCAAGGTGTGTCGAGTAGTCGGTGCCATTTCCTTCAAAATAGTCAAATGAAACAAGTTAATCATACAGAATATTAAGAGTAGTCAATAGTATCTCGTAGCATAATATGAACTCATTTATAAAAGCTTTTTCTTCATATTAGCGTTTTATAAGTTTAAATTCGAGTACTACCTACCCGTTAAGTTCATACTTAGTAGCTAATATACAATTCAACTACTACAATTCCATATGAAAAACTGATTATAATAATATATCACATACAAATATTCTTCAAACTTACAACTTCGCTATATTACATATAACATGAAATATAGTACACTATGATACAGGACAGTTTTGAAGATAAATCTAGTTAATACGCAAGTTGTTCAGCAAAGGAAATAAAGACACGTAATTCATAAGTCCAGAAACAAGTCATGCATTCTGGTTTTACTAAGACGACTTCCCATCCTTGGTCTTGTGGAAAATAACCGTTATGACCATTGCCTAGGTAGCATGTTGTAATGTCGTCAAAAGGATGAGGGGTTTGTAATGTCTAACAGCCCCGTAATAATCTAAAAACCTTGTTTCTCACCCCAACTACTGAATCCGTCACTTGTGGGAAAGTTTTATTTAAAAGCTGCAATCCGATGTTCTTTTTCTCACTTTGGTAAGAAGCGAACATCACTAACCCGTAAGCATAACATGCTTCTTTATGTTGCATGTTAGAAGCTCTTTCTAATTCACGAAATCCTATGTTGGGATATGTTGAGTCAAAATAGGTTCTTAACCCGTAGCGTAAAATTGCATTTGGGTTC
Source organism: Rutidosis leptorrhynchoides (assembly GCF_046630445.1). Classification (NCBI taxonomy): domain Eukaryota; kingdom Viridiplantae; phylum Streptophyta; class Magnoliopsida; order Asterales; family Asteraceae; genus Rutidosis; species Rutidosis leptorrhynchoides. The sequence continues at coordinate 419,749,197 of NC_092334.1, forward strand.
CCCGCATTTAACGCTTTAAAGAAAACACGGCGTAACTTAAAGTCTCCCCAATGTGATATACCTCACCTATCAAAGGAAAGCCTTTTATAAACTAAGGCATTTCTGGAAAGTCTTTCAAATGTTTGACAAGTTAATTTCGCCATAACTAAATGTGCTGATGAATTCTGACCGACTCTAGATAAGATTTCCTCAATCATATCCTCTGGTAGGTCTTCTAAAATATTCGGTTGTCTACCCTTAACGTCCATTTTGTTTTTATATTGTAAAATAGACAAGGATTAGATTCGTAATAACAAACAATACAAGCAATTTTTACATAGAACATAAAAGTACAAGCACACTACAATACATTTATTACACAACATGCTCACACCCCTCTAATCTGAATCACTGGTTTCTTCTTCTTCGGACTTGGTTCTTTTTTCTAATTTTCTAGGGATATATGATGTTCCTCTAATACGAGCCGTCGCTTTCCACATTGGTTTAGAAAAACCTGGTGGTTTAGAGGTTCCCGGGTTATTGTCACGATATTGAAAATATGGGTGTTGACGGTACATATAAAGTTCATCGGGGTCGGAATCAGATTTCTCTATTTTAATACCTTTTCCCTTATTATTTTCTTTTCCCTCATTAAATTGGGTCGGGGTAATTTCTATAACATCATCGGAATCCTCATCAGGATCCGATTCATCGGAAAATTGGTAATTTTCCCAATATTTTGCTTCCTTAGCGGAAACACCATTGACCATTATTAACTTTGGTCCATTGGTTGAGGATTTTCTTTTATTTGACCGGTTTTCTGTGGTTCCTACTATTCCCCCCTCTGGAACCTCTTCTTCTTCCGGTTCCTCTTCTTCTGGTTCCTCTTCTTCCGGTTCCTCTTCTTCCGGTTCCATTTCCTCTTCTTCCGGTTCCATTTCCTCTTCTTCCGGTTCTTCGGGAACTTGTGAATCTTGCCAATATATATTCGACTCTTCATTATTATTAGGCGAGTCAATGGGATTTGTGCTAGAGATAGACATCTATCACACAATATCAAACATGTTAAGAGATTAATATATCACATAATATTTACATGTTAATAATATATAGTTTCCAACAAAAATGTTAAACAATCATTTTTAAAGAAAACACGGTCGAAGTCCAGACTCACTAATGCATCCTAACAACTCGATAAGACACACTAATGCAAATTTTCTGGTTCTCTAAGACCAATGCTCGGATACCAACTGAAATGTCCCGTTCATATTGATTATAAACGTTCCATATTAATTGATTTCGTTGCGAGGTTTTGACCTCTATATGAGACTTTTTTCAAAGACTGCATTCATTTTTAAAACAACCATAACCTTTATTTTATCAATAAAGGTTTTAAAAGCATTACGTATATTATCAAATAATGATAATCTAAAATATATTGTTTACACATGACCATTACATAATGGTTTACAATAGAAATATATTACATCGACATATGTTTCTTGAATGCAGTTTTTACACAATATCATACAAACATGGACTCCAAATCTTGTCCTTATTTTAGTATGCAACAGCGGAAGCTCTTAGTATTCACCTGAGAATAAACATGCTTTAAACATCAACAAAAATGTTGGTGAGTTATAGGTTTAACCTATATATATCAAATCGTAACAATAGACCACAAGATTTCATATTTCAATACACATCCCATACATAGAGATAAAAATCATTCATATGGTGAACACCTAGTAACCGACATTAACAAGATGCATATATAAGAATATCCCCATCATTCCGGGACACCCTTCGGATATGATATAAATTTCGAAGTACTAAAGCATCCGGTACTTTGGATGGGGTTTGTTAGGACCAATAGATCTATCTTTAGGATTCGCATCAATTAGGGTGTCTGTTCCCTAATTCTTAGATTACCAGACTTAATAAAAAGGGGCATATTCGATTTCGATAATTCAACCATAGAATGTAGTTTCACGTACTTGTGTCTATTTTGTAAATCATTTATAAAACCTGCATGTATTCTCATCCCAAAAATATTAGATTTTAAAAGTGGGACTATAACTCACTTTCACCGATATTTCCTTCCTCGGAAATAAGACTTGGCCACGGATCGATTCACGAACCTATACAAATATGTACATATATATCAAAGTATGATCAAAATATAATTACAACCATTTTTATTATGTTTTAAAGATTTGCGTGTATTAAGTCAGCTGTCCTCATTAATAACCTACAACTAGTTGTCCACAGTTAGATGTACAGAAATAAATCGATATATGTTATCTTGAATCAATCCACGACCCAGTGTATACACGTCTTAGGCTAGATCACAACTCAAAGTATATATATTTTTGGAATCAACCTCAACCCTGTATAGCTAACTCCAACATTACTGCATATAGAGTGTCTATGGTTGTTCCAAATAATATATATACATGGGTCGATATGATATGTCAAAACATTTGCATACGTGTCTATGGTATCCCAAGATTACATAATATATTAGAATACATGTATAATACAATATAAGTTAGCTAGAATATGATTTGTATAGATTTGTTAAACATTTCCCGTAGCTAAAAAGATCAAAAATATCCAATCTTGTTTTATCCATAACTTCTTCATTTTAAATCCGTTTTGAGTGAATCAAATTTCTATGGTTTCATATTGAACTCTAATTTAAGAATCCAAACAGAAAAAGTATAGGTTTATAGTCGAAAATTTAAGTTACATGTCAATTACTAAAGAGGTAGTCATTTCCGTTTAAAGAACGACATCTTGATGACCATTTTGAAAAACATACTTTCACTTTGAGTTTAACCAAGATTTTTGGATATAGTTTCATGTTCATATGAAAAATCATTTTCCCAGAAGAACAACTTTTAAATCAAAGTTTATCATAGTTTTTAACCATCCAAACCAAAACAGCCCCCGATTTCACTACGACGGCGTATATCTGATTTTATGATGTTCATCGTGTTTCCAGGTTTTAAATCATTAAGTTAGCATATCATATAGATATAGATGTGTTTAGTTGATTTTAAAAGTCAAGTTAGAAGAATTAACTTTTGTTTGCAAACAAGTTTAGAATTAACTAAACTATGTTCTAGTGATTACAAGTTTAAACCTTTGAATAAGATAGCTTTATATGTATGAATCAAATGATGTTATGAACATCATTACTACCTCAAGTTTTCTGGATAAAACTACTAGAAATGGGAAAAATGGATCTAGCTTCAAAGGATCCTTGAATGGCTTGAAAGTTCTTGAAGCAGAATCATGACACGAAAACAGTTCAAGTAAGATTTTCACTCGAAATAAGATTGTTATAGTTGTAGAAATTGAATCAAAGTTTGAATATGAATATTACCTTGAATTAGAAAGATAACCTACTGTAAATAACAAAGGTTCCTTGATCTTAGATGATTACTTGAAATGGATTAGAAAGCTTGGAAGTAGACTTGCAAACTTGGAAGTATTCTTGATTTTTATGAAACTATATTTATGGAATTTATGAAGAACACTTAGAACTTGAAGATGGAACTTGAGAGAGATCAATTAGATAAAGAAAATTGAAGAATGAAAGTGTTTGTAGGTGTTTTTGGTCGTTGGTATATGGATTAGATATAAAGGATATGTAATTTTGTTTTCATGTAAATAAGTCATGAATGATTACTAATATTTTTGTAATTTTATGAGATATTTAATGCTAGTTGCCAAATGATGGTTCCCACATGTGTTAGATGACTCACATGGGCTGCTAAGAGCTGATCATTAGAGTGTATATACCAATAGTACATACATCTAAAAGCTGTGTATTGTACGAGTACAAATACGGGTGCATACGAGTAGAATTGTTGATGAAACTGAACGAGGATGTAATTGTAAGAATTTTTGTTAAGTAGAAGTACTTTGATATATGTCTTGAAGTCTTTCAAAAGTGTAAGAATACATATCAAAACACAACATGTATATACATTCTAATGGAGTCGTTAAGTCTTCGTTAGTCGTTACATGTAATTGTTGTTTTGAAACCTTTAAGTTAACGATCTCAATTAATGTTGTTAACCCAATGTTTATTATATCAAATGAGATGTTAAATTATTATGTTATCATGATATTATGATGTATGAATATCTCTTAATATGAAATATACATTAAAATATCGTTACAACGATAATCGTTACATATAAGTCTCGTTTCGTAATTCTTGAGTTAGTAGTCTTGTTTTTACATATGTAGTTCATTGTTAACACACTTAATGATATATTTAAATATCATTTTATCATGTTAAATATAGTTTATCAATATCTTAATATGATACATATGTATTTAGTAGACGTTATCATAACGATAATCGTTATATATATCATTTCGAGTTTCTTAACTTAGTAATCTCATTTCTTATGTATATCACACATTGTTAATATACTTAGTGAGATACTTACTCATCATAATCTCATGTCAACCATATATATATTTATATTTATATATACCACAACATGTAGTTTTTACAAATTTGTAACGTTCGTGAATCGCCGGTCAACTTGGGTGATCAATTGTCTATATGAAACTTATTTCATTTAATCAAGTCTTAAAAAGTTTGATTGCTTAACACGTTGGAAACATTTAGTCATGTAAATATCAATCTCAGTTAATATATATAAACATGGAAAAGTTCGGATCACTACACATTAGCTACATTTTGATTGTGGTGGTAAGTCCTAATCTTGACTTCCTTACTTTAAATTAGTTTAAGGGTTCGACTTTGGGTTAGTGATGAACATAAAACCCATTTGTTAGTGATTTAGGGTTTTTGGGTAAAGATTTGGTCATAAAGACCCAAGAGTGACTAACCTAGGATTTTGAAATGATAAATGTGTTTATGAGTCTTAATTGGATAGTAAATTACTAGAACACCTTGGTTGTTAAGTAAATGGGTGTTATTTGGGTTAGTGGATGACCCAAAATGGGTATGTTAACCTTGAAATGGGTCAAGGGAGTCTTGGGTGACTTAAGTTGTCTAATGAGTGTGAAAATGAATTAACCTTGTGTTAATAAGCGTATTAAGACCCTAAATGGCTAGTGTTAGGGTTTTGGCGAAGTTGACCTAATATTAGGGTTAAGAGTGCAAATGGGTCGAAATGAGTGAGTTGGTTGACCAACTTGATTGTATGATTGATTATATGCATAATGTAATAGGTACGTTACATTGAAGGTTGCAAGCTCGGTTATCATTCACAAAAGGCGTTAAGGTGAGTGGAATAATTATATATGTATGTATATGATTTATTTTCTTGTGGGACATGGGTTTAAGTTCGATGTTGACGATACCATGTCCTAGAGTATATTGTTTGTTTTTGATGAGGGTTAAAGTTCGATGTTGATGATACCTCATGTATGGATTTAAAGTTCGATGTTGACGAAGCCATACCACTATTGTAGTGACATTTGATGAGGGTTTAAGTTCGATGCTGACGATACCTCATATGTGGGTTTAAGTTCGATGTTGACGATACCACATTAATTCTTTCGATGAGGATTTAAGTTCGATGTTGACGATACCTCATATGTGGATTTAAGTTCGATGTTGATGATACCACATTTATTGGGACGGATGGGAATTAAGTTCGATGTTGACGATACCATTCGTTGGGCTAGCCTTAAAATCTTGAATATTAATGGATGTTGAGAACATCAATGTTTTACTTGTTGTAGTGTAGCATATTGTATTACTCGTGTTATATGCTATTATTGTGCTAGCTTACATTATCGGAGATTTAGCATTATACTTACGACGGTATGCTAATTAAAATGCTAGCATGTATGAGGTAATTGGGTAAGTGATTGAAAGTAAGTAGGTTGTATATGTATATGTATAATTATTACATTCACTAAGCGTTTTGCTTACCCTCTCGTTGTTTACCTTTTTTTAGGCTCCGACGTGGATAGAGGCAAGGGTATTTGCTTGGACTAGCGGGCTCCTTAATGTTTATGCTAGTGTATTGCTTTTGAAGTTCGACCTAGGTTTGGGTAGTTTAACCCCAAACGCCATGCTCTGGTTTTGTTTGGTAATTAAACTTGTCGGTCGAAACTTATATTTGATGTGTAAGTGAGCGTTTGGAGCTCGGTGGTCAAATACTTGATTTGTGGTTGTTAAAACATGTAAATTTTATTTACTAATGCGGCGGGAAGCCATTGTGTTGATAAATGTCGATTACTTCGAAATTTGGTGTTGTATAATTTTTGTACAAGTCAGAATCAGGTCCGGGGTTTTGCCGCGCCGCGACCCCTTTGGGGCGCGCCGTGAGCTTGAACGTACTTTGGTATCAGCTTTTTGATGGTCTCTGACCTTCAGTTTCCATTGTGGGCCGTGCCGCGGCCAGATGAACTGCGCCGCGGTAATTGCCTGACAGGCTTGGCCTGTCCACTGTTTTTTTTAAATGTTTTGCGATGTTTAATGGGTTGGGTCGTTACACTTAACATAATGTCTTCAAACAACCGGAAAAACACCCAACAAAAGCATAATTGTCTTCAAACACACCAAACAAATTACAAATCATCAAATCCATCATCATACAAATCTTCATCATCATACAAATCTTCATCGTTGTTACGGCTCGGGTGCGGAGTATTGGAATTGTAAGTACCGGTAGTATATCCAAAATTTGGTTGAATATCGAGAGGGACTACAAGATTATTAAAATGAAAGATTTGTTCAATTTGACTTGCCGTGTAGTATGGTTCCATTAGTGGTTATCTACTCCGACCGGTAGAAGATGAAGATGCGGAATTACTTTCTGACTTTGGTAACTTTGGCCCCACTCCGCGTTGGTGTCCGGTTCGATCACCCAAAACTTCTTCCATGATATCGGTCTCGTCTCTTCCCGGTTGTTCTTTTAGCAATTCCTTCATTCTTGTCTACAAGGTTAAACAAATATTAATGTTATATATATATATATATATATATATATATATATATATATATATATATATATATATATATATATATATATATATATATATATATATATATATATATATATATATATATATATATATATATATATAAGGGGGGATCAAGGGATAAGTGGTATTTTTGGGATAAGTGGATAAGTAAAATGAGATTTTTATATCTTTTACATTAGACCTCCAATTTAAAAAAAAAAATTTCCGTAATCTACTGACATTGTGTAGATTCATAATTTTTTTTTTTTCAACAGGAGCTTAAAATGCACCTGATGCATGTTAACGTTTTTTGAGGTTTTTTTAGTTCTTTTTAGGATTTAGCCCGATTTAGAGTTTACCCTAAACTCTAAACTGTTCATTTAAAAACTCGTTATAAAACCCTAATTTCTAAACCCTAAACCCTAATTTCTAAACCCTAATTACTAAACCCTAATTACTAAACCCTAAACACCGTTTTTTTTAATCAAAAGTCATTTTTTCTTTGGTTTTTGTTAAGATGCATCTGATGCATGAAAGACAGTTAACATGCATCAAACAACATCAAAACAGCGAATAACGCATTAGATGCATCTTAACGCTCCAGTTGAAGAAAAAAAATTTCTGAATCTGCACACTGAAAATAGATACCAGCAATTTCTTTTCTTTTTTAAAATCGGAGCTGTAGAACTCGAGATATAAAAATCACAAAATCACTTATCCCCTTATCCCACTTATACCCACTTAGCGCTGGATCTTCACCCTATATATATATATATATATATATATATATATATATATATATATATATATATATATATATATATATATATATATATATATATATATATATATATATATATATATAAAAGTCCCAAAACGTATATATATATGTAAGTCCCGAAATGTATATATATATATATATATATATATGTCATAACCCGACCTTAACCATAAGGACGAATACAATAACATATGATTTCATCGCGAGGTATTGACCTCTATATGCGACATTTTTCAAAAACTACATTCGTTTTTACAATACAAACCATAGCTTTTATTACAAATACAAGGTTTAAACAACTTAATAATGATTGTCGTTTAGCGATAATCTTAGACTTACAAACTTTACATGTGATAATAACAATACGACCTCCAACATATTTTACATTACAAATCCTCCGATATGCAGTTTTATTTTTGACACAAATATGCATACTCAAGATCTTGCTTAAATTCAACATGTTGCAGCGGAAGCTTTTAGTTATCACCTGAGAATAAACATGCTTAAAACGTCAACATAAAGTTGGTGAGATATAGGTTTAATGCCGGCATCGTTATAAATATAGACCACAAGATTTCATATATAAACGTTTTAATAAAAATATTCTAAGTTGTTGAGCACTTGATAACCATACTTAACATTTAATCAACGTCGCATATTCCCTTTATTATGAAATCTTACTACACCGTACCAAGTGTAGTCACCGAAACAAAGTACTGTGCAACCGTTGAATACTGGTCGTCCAGTTCGGTTGGGGTTGTCAGGCCCGATAGATCTATCAACAGGATTTTCACGTTTACAATACCTCATGTAAATAATAGTTACCAAGTTACAGGGAAGTATGCCAGTGGTACAACTCAACGTAGAATATATATTTTTAATCACTTGTGTCCATAACGTAAATCATAAAATGCATGTATTCTCATCCCGATATATTTAGAGTTTAAAAGTGGGACTATATACTCACTTTTGCCTTGAAGGTATTTATCACGACTTGGTCTCCGATTTATATCACAAACCTAACCATATATATAATATATCAACATATTTTCTTTTCAAGTAATCGTTACATATATATATATATATATATATATATATATATATATATATATATATATATATATATATATACTTTTAATACTTTTAATATTTTCTTAGTCCGTAGTTAGCAGTCCGATGTTAGTGGTCCACAATTAGTTGCTTAAATAAAATAAATAAAGACCCCATCGTATTCGTATTGATCAGAATTAATCTTGACCCATGGTACCATGTTGTCAAATGACGTGTTGCGTACATAAAGTACCGTGTTGTCAAATGACGTGTTGCGTACAATCATGAGGTCTTATGATTAATCTTCTCGTGTTGTTTACGGGTGGTCCTGAAATATATAAAATCAAATCATAAGTAAATATATATTAAATATTATGTTAATTAGCCAAGATATGATTAATCCGATTTTGTCATAATATGATATATTACATGTCTTGAAGTGTTTTTAAAAATCAAATTAGAAGGATCTAGTTAGTTTGCGAACAAGTTTGAAATCACTCAAACTATGTTCTTGTTGTTAAAATTTTACAACACAAAATAAGATAGCTATATAAATATGAATCGAATAAGGTTATGAATCAAATATGGACGGGTTTATAACTGTAAAAGAGGCTCAAAACTGGGCTTTTATTTTTGGGTCAAACCGGGCCAAAATAAAATTTTAAGACATTTTTAATAAAGCAATGGCAGCTCGACCCCAGCCAGGGGCTCTGCCCCTTGGACCCCGCCAGGGGTTGCCACCCCTTGGACCCCGCTTATCGGGGGCGCTGCCCCCGAATCCCCGTCATAATCAAGATAAGTTCAAACAAGTGTGCACTCCACATAATCGTAAGTATATATGTCAAAGAACGTTACATATAGTTATCGTTTTGAAAACTTAAGTTAGTGGTCTCAAAGTATACTTATAACTCATTGTTGTTAGTTTACAATGAAATGTTAAACCATCCTTAAATCATGTTAAATATGTATAGATATGTACATATACATAATCGTATAATTATCGTGTGTTTTATAGTTCGTGATATCATCGGTCAAATTGGACGGTCAAACGTTGTGTGAAACTCTTTTCAAAAACATAAGTCTCAACAGTTTGGATTTCTTATCATGTTGGTAAGGTTTATTTTATGTAAATATTAATCTCATAAGTATAAAACGATCGGAAAAATCCGGGTCGTTACAATATACGTGTGTATATATATACGTATATATATAAGTATACACTTATATATATACATTTCGGGATTTATATATATATATATATATATATACGTTTCGGGACTTATATATATATATATATATATATATATATATATATATATATATATATATATATATATATATACCATTTGACTTATACTTATATTTATATTTATAAGTAGTACTCCAAAATCTATGAAAATTTATTACTTACGTAGTGCTGTTTTGGTTTGAAATCCTTAGTCCACCCGGTTCTGTCCTTGGGTTTGTGCAAGAGCTTGTAATTTTTGATAGGACCGAAAGGTTCCGGTTGCCTTATCTTATTCTCGTTCTACAAACACGCAAAAAATAACTTAAATGTATATAAATCAAATAACATATTTTCTAACATTTTATCATTTATGTAAAACATTAAAAACAAGGAGGTTTAAGTAATTTACCAAATGTTTAACTATCGATTTGCTTCCATGCAAACTGTGGTATTGGGCTTTAGACCGATTTTTTGCATTTTGCTCACAACGCTTTTGGTATTCTTCGTTAAGCATCAAGTCAACAAAAGGATTTTAGAGTTCGGCTTTAACGTCTGGTGGTGGGTGGGAACAAACAAAATCAATATCATTAGGATATTGGCTTCAGATGTTTTTGAAATAATCTTGTTGTTCACTTTTTCAGTTTTTCCATCTATCCCCCGCTATCTTGTTAACAGCAGCTCGGACTATTTGTTCTTTATCCGATTCTAGCCAAGGTTCGATTTTAAAGAAATTCTATGAAAAAAATAATAGATATGTTAGAAGATTGTATATAAGAAACGCATATATATATATATATATATATATATATATATATATATATATATATATATATATATATACATACATGTATATGTATATATAAAGTATATACATACATGTATATGTATAAAGTATATATATATATATATATATATATATATATATATATATATATATATATATATATATATATATATATATTGGTAGGATCAATAGGGAAGTAACCAATCCGGGAAAGCGGGGGGAAGCAAATTTTTTTTTTTCGTTTTTTTGAAAAAACTTTGTTCACAAACATTATAGATTGGATGAAAATATGAACATTTAATAAAGACACTTTGTGATAAATGTTTTTATTTTGGCGGGAAAACGCTCGAAGAAGTAATATATAACAATTATCATGTTTTCGAGCGTATTTTGAGGTTTTAGATATTAGGATTTAGATATTAGGGTTTATAGGGTTTAGATATTAGGGTTTAGAAATTTAGGGTTTAGGGTTTAGATTTAGGATTTAGATTGAGTTTTTAACACGAACGGTTTAGAGTTTAGGGTTTAGGGTTTGGTGTTTTGGGGAATAAACCCAAAACACCAAACCCTAAACCCTAAACCCTAAACCCTAAACTCTAAATCGGGCTAAATTTTACTTCACAAAACATGAAGAAAAAAAACGTTAACATTCTTCACGAACAATATTATCTTGAATGTTATTTTTGTCGATCATTTTCCTGCCAAAATAATAACATTCATCACGAAGTGTCTTTTCTAAATTTTCATATTTTCATCCAATCTATAATGTTCGTGAACAAAGTTTTTTTAAAAAACGAAAAAAATATATTTTTTTGCTTCCCCCCGCTTCCCCTCGATTGGTTACTTCCCCATTGATCCTGTCCCTATATATATATATATATATATATATATATATATATATATATATATATATATATATATATATATATATATATATATATATATATATATATATATATACACATACATACATGTATATGTATATGTATATATATAAAGTATATACATACATGTATATGTATAAAGTATATATCAATCCAAATTAATTGAACTTACGCGGATATCAATCCAAACTAATTCTTTTGAAGACCTTGGCACATCTGTCCACCACTCGTAATGTTTTGGGAGCTTCGGGGACCTAACAACACTATATATCAAATTAACAAACATTGAACTATTGGGGCCTATCGGATTAACGGTATTCCACGTAAAATCAAAGTCAATATCGAGTCGTCCTTGAGCATCGTACATTTTTCGTAAACCTATGTTTTTTGATTTTACCCGTTTACTCCGTGTATTAGGTTGGGGTTCGTTATCTTGTCCACCGGCCCCCGCACCGATCATTAGGAAAATGAGAGCAAAGAAATTCATCTGCATAAATACAAATAAAGTGAATAGAACAATGATATATACATATACATTTATACATATATATAATGTATATATATATATATATATATAGATGTATACATATATATATATATATATATATATATATATATATATATATACACACATACATATATGCATAAATATACATTAAACTATAGTTTTTTTAATGATTATATATATATTCCTTAAAAAAACTATAGTTTAATGTATATATTTATGTATATATATATATATATATATATATATATATATATATATATATATATATATAGATGTATACATCTATATATATACATTATATATGTATATATGTATATATATACATTATATATGTATGTATGTATGTATGTATGTATGTATGTATGTATGTATCACGAAGTGTCTTTCGTGAACAAAGTTTTTTCAAAAAACGAAAAAAAAAAAATTTGCTTCCCCCCGCTTCCCCCTGATTGGTTACTTCCCCATTGATCCTGCCCCTATATATATATATATATATATATATATATATATATATATATATATATATATATATATATATATATATATATATATATATATATATATATATATATATATATATATATATATATACATTCTATAGGATTGATTAATTTCGAACCTAAGGTACAACTATTTCGAAATTAACCACTAAACCTAATAATGTTCATAAAACAATAAGCATAAACATAAACAACAACATTTACACTTATACTTATACTTATACAATGTTCATAAAACAATAGGCATAAACATAAACATAAACAATAACATTTATACTTATACTTAGACTTATACTTATACAATGTTCATAAAAAATAAGCATAAACATAAACATACAACTATTACTAACTAAATATATTCTTAATTTTCTAATTAACTAACTAAACATACAACTTTCATCACCAAACCCATCAATTTACTAACTAAATATATACTTAATTTTCTAATTAAAAAAATACATAACTAAACATAATCAACATTCATAACTAAACATAACTTAATTTTCAGTTTATATTAATTAAAAAAATATTAATTTTCAACATACATAACTAAACATAATCAACATACAAGGGTATTATTCGACTAGTCTCTAAAGACTTAGTTGATGGTATTCCCAGCTTTCAATATGATAAGCATCATGTGTGTCCATCATGTACGATGGGTAAGCTGAAACGGACTAATCATCCGCTTAAGCAAAACCCCAGTACTTCATCGTCTTTGCAATTATTGAATATGGACTTATGTGGACCCATGAGAGTTTCTAGCCTCGGTGGCCGGAAACATATGCTTGTCATTGTAGATGACTATACACGATTTACATGGATTTTTCTCTTGAGAACTAAATCTGAAACCCCCGCCATTATCATTGAGTTTATCAAAAAGACTCAAAGCTCTTTTAACAAACATGTTAAGAGCATCCAAACTGATAATGGGACGGAATTTAAGAATGGCCTGCTTGATAGTTATTTGAAAGACCAAGGCATTGAACATAAGTTCTCTGCTGCACGAACCCCTCAACAGAATGGAGTAGTCGAACGACGTAATCGTATGTTTTGAAAGGCAGCTCAAACGATGCTTGCCTACTCCAAACTACCTCCAAAAATGTGGGGGGAGGCCATTTCAACTGAATTTTTTTTTACCCAAAATCGATGTATCATCAATAAATGTTTTGACAAAACTCCTTTGAGTTACTATATGGTAGACACCTGAATGTCAAATATTTTCGTATTTTTAGTTGTATATGCTATGTGCTTAACGATTTTGACAGTCTCGGAAAGTTTGATCCTCATGGCGATCAAGCCATATTTCTAGGTTATTCTTCGAACAAAGTTGCTTATCGTGTCTATCACAAAAGGACAAAGACGATCAAGGAAAGCGTCAATGTCAAGTTCGATGAGTTATCGGGGATGGCTTTTGAACAACTCGGTTCAAAACCCGATTCTAACATGGCTGCTACTTCTTCCGCGCAAAATTCAATTTTCTTGAAGAAGGGTGTTCCGACGGTTACAACTAGAGGAACTGGATATCTTATTTGATAGTCTTTATGCTCCTCAATGGAATTCAGATGTTCAAGCCGTACCGGTTACACCATCACAGTCAACTACTGTGGAGACACAACCAAGTCTCTATGATGAAGATACAACACCAACTGATTCACCTGTTGCTTCTTCATCCTCCCTCCCACCTCCTGATGATCATCTTGAACCAATTCAAGATACATCCATTGATACAACTCCATTTATTTCTCTGGATACTCAAATGAATCCATTAGACAATGTTACATCAGCACAAGAGGATCATGGTTCAACATCAACAACGGTTGATGTTTCAATGGATACCACTGATGTACGCTCTCTTCCACATAACAACCTATGGACTAAAATTCATCCAATTGATCTTATCATTGGTAATGCATCTGCTCCAGTTTTGACTCGAAGGGCTACTCGGAATATGTGTTTATACACTGCCTTCCTTAGTAAGATTGAACCAACATCAGTTGCTCAAGCTTTACTAGATTTGAACTGGGTGGTAGCAATGCAAGAGGAGATCAATCAATTTAAACGTTTGAAAGTATGGCTATTAGTTCCAAGACCAGCGGGTCAACGACCAATAGGGGTTAAGTGGATTTTCAAGAACAAGAAGGATTCTGATGGAATTGGGTTAAAAATAAGGCATGTCTTGTGGCTAAGGGATATCGACAACAAGAGGGCATTGATTATGACGAGACGTTTGCTCCGGTTGCTAGGATTGAGGCTATTCTTCTATTCCTTGCATTTGTTTCTCATATGAAGTTCACGGTGTTTCAAATGGATGTCAAAACTGCTTTTCTGAATGGTCATTTTCAAGAAGTGTATGTTGATCAACCAGAAGGCTTTTTAGATCCCTTTCATCCAAACCACGTATACTAATTGGAGAAAGCTTTGTACGGTCTAAAACAAGCACCGTGTGCATGGTACGAGACCTTGACAAATTACTTGCTGGATAATGGCTTCTCTCATGGAACGATTGATATAATGCTCTTCATCCGTAAAAACCACGGTCACATTCTCTTGGTTCAAATTTACGTTGATGATATTATTTTTGGTTCCACGTCCCCGGGCTTATGCAAAGAATTTGGTGACCTTATTTCCAACAAATTCGAAATGAGCATGCTTGACCAGCTCAATTTCTTCTTGGAGTTACAAGTAAAACAACTACCAAACAGAATTTTTATCAGTCAAACAAAGTATATCAATGATATGCTAAAACGTTTTAAAATGACTGCTTTAAAACTAATGACAACCCTAATGAGGACATTACTGGATGCTGATGCTAATGGGGAACCCTTTGACATTACGCTTTATCGAAGCATGGTTGGCTCTTTAATGTATCTGACTGCAAGTCAACCAGACATTGCACTTGCTGTAACTGTCTGTGCCCGATTTCAGTCAAACCCTAAGAAATCCCACTCTAAAGCGGTGGTGAGGATTTTTCAGTACCTAAAAGGTACTCCTAATCTTGGAATCTGGTATCCACATGGATCTGATTTCAATCTCACTACTTACTGATGCGGATCATGGAGGTTAAGCACATCTGGATCAATTCAGATGTTGGGAAATAGGTTAGTTGGTTGGTCATCTAAGAAACAAAGCTGTGTTTCTTTATCAACTGCTGAGTCTGAGTATATTGCTGCAGCTCATTGTTGTTCACAAGTTTTGTGGAAGCAAACTCAACTCCTAGATTATGGCTTTAAGATCACTAAGACCCCGATATACTGTGATTCACAGAGTGCTATTGCCATTACTAGCAACCCGGTCCAGCATTCTAAGACTAAACACATAGATATTCGTTATCATTTCATTAAGGACCATGTTGAATAAGGAGATGTAGAGTTATACTTTGTGCCTACCAAATTGCAATTAGCTGACATGTTCACTAAACCCTTAGATGAACTTAGGCTAAAGTTCTTGATAAAAGAAATTGACATGGTAGAGTATAGTGCTTAACATTCCTTACCTCTATTGGGACTTATACTTGGGATCTTGTGTTTAGGGGGAGTAATACTTTTCTAGGGGGAGCAACTGATACCTTGTGCTTTAGATACTATCTTTTAAGGGGGAGCTTTTATATTTCTGATAACTTCCTGGGTTTATTTTTTCAATAGTTACGGAAGGGGGAGGTAACTGATTGATATCATATTTCAAGGGAGAGTTATTAAATTTTCTTGGGAAGATCAAAATGCTGATTACCTTCATTGTATATCACATTTTGAGGGGGAGAAAGGGAGAAAAGGAAAAGAAAATTGATTTTCAAAAAGTGTATTCATAAAACTCATGTTTTAAATTGAAAATATTCACTTTGGATTGTATGCATCTCAGTATGCAACCCGTTTTAAAATTGATATCATTGAAGCTTTGTACTTTGTACATATTTTAAATTTTTCTAAGTACAAATCTTGATTTTAGAAAATTCTTAAAAATTGGAAAATATAAAATCAAAAAAAAAAAAAATTGAATTTTACTGAATAAATGCTATTTTTAGCATTATACCGAATCTGACAACTAACAGTGCAGATTCGGTAAGTTCAAAACTTTCAAGAATGTCTCAGAAATGTTTTTCATTGAAAATATGATAAACTTGTAAAAAAATTTATAAAGGTTTGTCGAAATTTGAAGTCAAATTGATTAAATTTTGAAAATGGACTGCTTTCAGTAAAATAGGCCCATTCGGTAAGGCCCATGTTTTACATATCTTCGGTATCTATAAATAGGAGGATCAAAGTCAAACTTTCTCTCAGATTGTGTTAATTACATACCAAATCTGATAATCCTTACCGAATCTGTCTTAATCTACCGAGTCCGTCCTTCTCTTTCTTCAAATCTTTGGTATTTCTTTGTTTTAATCAAGTTTAAGATACACACGTTGTAGATCTGTGATAAATGAATGATTATAAACCAAAAAAGATCAAACACAACAGGATTTTGACACTTAATTTTCAAATGATGTTGATTATACCGAATCTGAGTCTGAAATCTTTAATCCTTGATTAAACTCAAGTAATTTGGTTGATTGACATGAAATATTGTCTAATCTGTGTTAAATTGATTGATCTATCAATTGACCGAGCCTGATTGCATGATTAATTGATGGTTTGATGGATTCTGCATATACCGAATGTGTTCGTGCTACAGTAGCGAGTCTGTTCAAATAACTAATATGCTTTTCTGATTAAGTTAAGTTTTTAATTGATTCTGGTTATGAGTTTGAATGTTATGAGACTGAATATGCATGTTTAAGTGATTATCGGTGAATTTTGAAGCTACCGAATCTGTTCTTGGCTTGATACCGAGTCTGGTGTTTGGTACATTAAAATAATTTGATTTTGAATTGGAAAAACTTGCATGCTTATTCTAGTTCATTAAAGTGAAAGTACAAGCAAACTTGGTTATCGAATCTGAAGTATTTCATGAATACCGAATCAGCTTGACATGTTTTGAAAAATTAACTAAGTGTTGTTCTGATTCTCTATGTTACATATTTGATTATGCATGATGATTTTGTAATGTGTTGAACCTCATTTGAATATCATGTTCGTCAAAAGTTTGTACATAATTGGAATAAAAGGTTTTTACAACTTAGAAAATCTATAAAAATCTTAAAATCTTAAAAATTCAAAGGATTTCAAAGGAAATAAGGATAGAGATATGTGCTTTATGATAACATCTTGTGGTCTTCTATTTCTTATTTATACAGCTAAATGGCGAACAATCACTTTATCAATTCTGAAACAAACATTCCATGCAACTACTGGATTGCAATTCTGGATAGGCATACTTTATGGCCTGCACTAAGCTCAACTGTTAGTGTGCCAGTTACAGACTTGAAACTTCTGTACAGAACTATCAAGTTTGTTGAGGCTACACAACCTACAGGTGCCAATCCACAGGGAGAACCTGCTAGATTTGAATTCGAGCTGAGAGGGGTACAGGGATTAAGGAGAATTACAAAAGCTGATTTTAGGAAGATCTTTCAGCTTCCTCTTGTACAGAAGGCTCCTGCTTTTCCATCTACTCAGTAGATGATGAGTTCAGTATTCCAGCTTGGTTATAATGGAGCTAATAATGTTCCTCCGGCTAAGTTTCAAAAGAAGTATTTGCATTCCCAGTGGTATGTGATCTTCTCGATCATCAATAGATGTTTGCTGATGACAAGGAGTGGATCCGACAGCCTGACAGTGCCAATGCTCAAGCTTTTCTACTCATTCACAAGAATGGAAAACCCAGATTATGCAGAACTCTTGTGGGATCTGGTTCAAGCTCAAGTGGATAAAACAAGGAGTTCCTACATTCCTTGTGAAAGGTTTTTCAGTATTTTTATTCATGATGCTATAAATGCTTGCAGAAATGAAAATATTTTTGAACCAGGTACACATGGATTACAGATGGTAAGATTTGTAGTGACCCGAACTTTTCTATGTTTATATATATTAAATGAAATTGATATTTACATGATTTATTATTTTCAACATTTTAAGCAATCAAACTTGTTAAGACTTGATTAATTGAAATAGATTTTATATAGACAATTGACCACCCAAGTGACCGGTGATTCACGAACGTTAAACTTGTAAAAACTATATGATGACATATATATGGTTATATATATAGTTAACATGATATTATGATAAGTAAGTATCTCATTAGGTATTTTAACAATGAGTTATATACATAAAAATGAGACTATTGATTTAAGAAACTCGAAAACGATATATATAACGATTATCGTTATAACAACGTCTTACTAATTACATATGAATCATAATAAGATATTGTTACACTATATTTAATCATGATAAATGATAGGTAAACATGTCATTAAGTATATTAAGAATGAACTACATATGTAAAAACAAGACTACTAACTTAATGATTTCGAAACGAGACATATATGTAACGATTATCGTTGTAACAATATTTAACTGTATATATATATATATATATATATATATATATATATATATATATATATATCATATTAAGATATATTAATACATCATATTATCATGATAATGTAATAATTTAACATCTCTTTAGATATAAAAAACAATGGGTTAATAACATTTAACAAGATCGCTAACCTAAAGGTTTCAAAACAACACTTACAGGTAACGACTAACAATGGCTTAACGACTCAGTTAATATGTATATACATGTAGTGTTTTAATATGTATTCATACACTTTTGAAAGACTTCAAGACACTTATCAAAGTACTTCTACTTAACAAAAATGCTTACAATTACATCCTCATTCATTTTCATCAACAATTCTACTCGTATGCACTCGTATTTGTACTTGTACAATACACAGCTTCTAAATGTATTTACTATTAGTATATACACTCCAATGACCAGCTCTTGGCAGCCCATGTGAGTCACCTAACCATGTGGGAACCATAATTTAACATCTAGTATGAAAAATCTAACAAAATAACAAACTAATATAGCCTATATGATACCTCCATATTCACGTGATTTAGGGAGTCCACAAACACATTCATTTTTCAACTTACATGCATCAAACTACTCTCTCTTAAGTGTTCTTCCATTGTTCTAAGTTTTCTTCATCATATTCATCAAAATCTAGCTCAATCTAGTTCATAAATTCATACATAAACCAAGATATAAAACAACTACTCAAGAACACACCAATAACACTTCCAAGTTTGCTACCTTACTTTCAATCTTGCAAATCGACTTTGAGTGATCATCCAACCTCAAGAAATCTTTCTTATTTACAGTAAGATATCTTTCTAATATAAGGTAATACTCATATTCAAACTTTGATTCAATTTCTATTACTTTAACAATATTATTTCGAGTGTAAATCTTACTTGAATGTGTTTTCGTGTCATGATTCTACTTCAAGAACTTTCAAGCCATCCAAGGATCCTTTGAAGATAGATCTATTTTTCTCATTTCCAGTAGGTTTATCCACAAAACCTGAGGTAGTAATGATGTTCATAACATCATTTTATTAATATATATAAAACTACCTTTTTCGAAGGTTTAAACTTGTAATCACTAGAACATAGTTTAGTTAATTCTAAACTTGTTCGCAAACAAAAGTTAATCCTTCTAACTTTACTTTTAAAATCAACTAAACACATGTTCTATATCTATATGATATGTTAACTTAATGATTTAAACCTGAAAACACGAAAAACACCGTAAAACCGGATATACGCCGTCGTAGTAACACCGCGGGCTGTTTTGGGTTAGTTAATTAAAAACTATGATAAACTTTGATTTAAAAGTTTTTCTTCTGGGAAAATGATTTTTCTTATGGACATGAAACTATATCCAAAAATCATGGTTAAACTCAAAGTGGAAGTATGTTTTCCAAAATGGTCATCTAGACGTCGTTCTTTCGACTGAAATGACTACCTTTACAAAAATGACTTGTAACCTGTTTTTTCCGACTACAAACTTATACTTTTTATGTTTAGATTCATAAACTTAAGTTCAATATGAAACCATAGCAACTTGAATCACTCAAAACGGATTTAAAACAAAGAAGTTATGGGTAAAACAAGATTGGATAATTTTTCTTGTTGAAGCTAAGTGAAAATTGGTAACAAATCTATATTAATCATATCCTAGCTAACTCATATTGTATTATACATGTATTCTAATATATTATGTAATCTTGGGATACCATAGACATGAATACAATGTTTTGACATATCATATCAACCCATATATATATATATTTCGGAACCACCATAGACACTCTATATGCAGTAATGTTGGAGTTAACTATACAGGGTTGAGGTTGATTCCAAAATATTATATATACTTTGAGTTGTGATCTATCCTGAGGCTTGTATACACGAGTTCATGGATTGATTCGAGATAATATATATTGCTTCATTTCTGTACATCTAACTGTGGACAACTAGTTGTAGGTTAGTAACGAGGACAGCTGACTTAATAAACTTAAAACATTAAAACGTATTAAAAATGTTGTAAATATATTTTGAACATACTTTGATATATATGTACATATTTGTTATAGGTTCGTGAATCGACCAGTGGCCAAGTCTTACTTCCCGACGAAGTAAAAATATGTGAAAGTGAGTTATAGTCCCACTTTTAAAATCTAATATTTTTGGGATGAGAATACATGCAGCTTTATAAATGTTTTACAAAATAGACACAAGTACATGAAACTACTTTCTATGGTTGAACGATCGAAGCCGAATATAACTTTTTACTTGGTAACCTAAGAATTAGTAAACCAGTCTACTAATTGACGCGAATCTTAAAGATAGATCTATTAGGCCCAACAAACCCCATCTGTTGTTGCGGATACTTTAGTACTTCGAGTTTTTATATCATGTCCGATGGATATCCCGGAATGATGAGGATATTCTTATATGCATCTTGTTAATGTCGGTTACCTGGTGTTCACCATATGAATGATTTTTATCTCTATGTATGGGATATATATTGAAATATGAAATCTTGTGGTCTATTATTACGATTTGATAAATATATAGGTTAAACCTATAACTCACCAATATTTTTGTTGACGTTTAAAGCATGTTTATTCTCAGGTGATTATTAAGAGCTTCCGCTATTGCATGCTAATATATGGACAATATTTGGAGTCAGCATGCTTGTATAATATTGTTTAAAACTCCATTCGAAATTTACTTTGTTGTAACATATTAATATTGTAAACCAATATGTATTGGTAGTGTGTAAGTGTGATATTTTTAGATTATCATTTCTGATAATCTAGGTGGTGTCCTTTTAACCTTGTCGATAAAATAAAGGTTATGGTTTGTTTTAAAAACGAATGCAGTCTTTGAAAAACGTCTCATATAGAGGTCAAAACCTCGCAACGAAATCAATTAATATGGAACGTTTATAATCAATATGAACGAGACATTTCAGTTGGTATCCGAGCGTTGGTCTTAGAGAACCAGAAATTTGCATTAGTGTGTCTTATCGAGTTTGTTAGGATACATTAGTGAGTCTGGACTTTGACCGTGTTTTCTTTAAAAACGATTGCTTAACACTTTTGTTGGAAACTATATATTATTAACATGTAAATATTATGTGATATATTAACCTCTTAATGTGTTTGATATTGTGTGATAGATGTCTACCACTAGTACAAATCCAAACGACTCACCTAATAATAATGAAGAGTCGAATATACTTTGGGAAGATTCACAAATTCCCGAAGAGGAACCGGAAGAGGAGGAACCGGAAGAGCAGGAAACGGAAGAAGAGGAACCGGAAGAGGAGGAACCGGAAGAGGAGGAACCGGAAGAAGAAGAGGTTCCGGAGGAAGAAATATTGATACCTACTGTAAATCGATTAAATAAAAGAAAATCCTCAACCAACGGACCAAAGTCAATAATGGTCAATCGTGTTTCCGCCAAGGAAGCAAAATATTGGGAAGATTACCAATTTTTCGATGAATCGGATCCCGATGATGTTATAGAAATTACCTCGACCCAATTTAATAAAGCAAAAGAAAATAATAAGGGAAAAGGTATAAAAATAGAGAAACCTGATTCCAAACCCGATGAACTTTATATGTATCGGCAACATCCGTATTTCCTAAATTGTAACAATAACCCGGGAACCTCTAAACCACCAGGTTTTTCTAAACCATTGTAGAAAACGACGGCTCGTATTAGAGGAACACCATATATCCCTAGAAAATTAGGAAAACGAACCAATTCCGAAGAAGAAGAAACAGTGATTCAGATTAGAGGGTTGTAATCATATTGTGTATTATTGTATTGTAGTGTGCTTGTCCTTTTATGTTCTATATAAAAACTGCTTGTATTGATTGTTAATTATCTTTTACGAATCTAATCCTTGTCTATTTTACAGTATAAAAACAAAATGGACGTTAATGGTAGACAACCGAATATTTTAGAAGACCTACAAGAGGATATGATTGAGGAAATCTTGTCTAGAGTCGGTCAGAATTCATCAGCACATTTATTTATGGCGAAATTAACTTGTCAAACATTTGAAAGACTTTCCAGAAATGCCTTAGTTTATAAAAGGCTTTCCTTTGATAGGTGGGGTATATCACATTGGGGAGACCGTAAGTTACGCCGTGTTTTCTTTAAAGCGTTAAATGCAGGGAACCCAAATGCAATTTTACGCTACGGGTTAAGAACCTATTTTGACTCAACATATCCCAACATAGGATTTCGTGAGTTAGAAAGAGCTTCTAACATGCAACATAAAGAAGCATGTTATACTTACGGGTTAGTGATGTTTGCTTCTTACCAAAGTGAGAAAAAGAACATCGGATTACAACTTTTAAATAAAACCTTCCCACAAGTGACTGATTCAGTAGTTGGGGTGAGAAACAAGGTTTTTAGATTATTACGGGGTTGTTGGATATTACGAAACCCTCGTCCTTTTGACGACATTACAACATGTTGCCTAGCCAATGGTCATAACGGTTACTTTCCACAAGATCAAGGATGGGAAGTCGTCTTAGTAAAACCTGAATGCATGACTTGTTTCTGGACTTATGAATTACGTGTCTTTATTTCCTTTGCTGAACAACTTGCGTATTAACTAGAATTGCCTTCATAACTGTCGAGTAGCAAAATTATTATGTGCTATATTTCATCCTATATGTATAATAGCGGTATTGTAAGTTTGTAAAATATTGTATAAAGTTTGAACGCGAAATATTATTGTAATAAGTTTTTCATATAGAATCGTAGTAGTTGAATTGTATAATAGCTGCTAAGTATGAACTTAACGGGTAGGTACTACCCGAATTAAAACTATAAAATGCGAATATGAAGAAAAAGCTTTTATAAATAAGTTCATATTATGCTATGAAATACTAATGACTACTCTAAAATTCTATATGATTAACTCAATTCTTTTGGCTATTTTTGAAGGAAATAGCACCGGCGACTCGTCAGAACTTGAACATGAGTGAGGAAGACTTCTGTGTTTTCCTTGCTGCGAACATAGCCTCAGTGCAGGCTACGATGCAAAATAACAATAACTCTGGATCTAGCAGTGGAACTAATTCCGCAAGAAATCGTGTAGGATGCTCCTACAAAGAATTCACTGCCTGCAAACCTTTGGAATTTGATGGAACCGAAGGACCAATTGGATTGAAACGGTGGACCGAGAAGGTCGAATTGGTGTTTGCCATAAGTAAGTGTACTGAAGAGGACAAAGTTAAGTACGCTACGCATACCTTCACAGGTACGGCGTTAACATGGTGGAATACCTATCTGGAACAGGTAGGACAAGATGCTGCTTATGCACTACCATGGTCAGCATTCAAGCAATTGATGAACGAGCAGTATCGTCCCAGAAACGAGGACAATAAGCTCAAGGTAGAGCTTAGAGGATTACGAACGTAAGGTTTTGATATCACCACGTACGAACGACGATTCACAGAATTGTGCCTATTGTGTCCCAGAACGTTCGAAGATGAAGAAGAGAAGATCGACACATTTGTAAAAAGGTTACCAAAAAGAATTCAAGAAGATGTGAGTTCACACGAGCCCGCCTCCATACAAAAGGCAAGTCGAATGGCTCACAAATTAGTGAACCAGATCGAAGGAAGGATTAAAGAGCAGGCGATCGAAGAGGCTAACATGAAACAAGTCAAGAGAAAGTGGGAAAAAACCAATGACAAGAGTCCCCAATACAACAACAACAATCACAACCACAATCGCAACAACTATCCCAATAACCGCAACATCAATCGTAACAACAACTTCAACAAACGTCCCAACAACAACTACAATAACCATCCCAACAACAACAACAATAATAACAACAACAACAACAACAACAACAACAACAACAACAACAACAACAACAACAACAACAACAACAACAACAACAACAACAACAACAACAACAACAACAACAACAACAATAACAATCCCAACAACAATCTCAATAACAACAATGGCAACAAAAACCAAAAACAGCCATGCCAAAGATGTGAAGAGCATCACCTGGGGTTCTGCACGACATTTTGCAACAAGTGTAAAAGAAATGGTCATAGCGCGAAGAAGTGCGAAATCTACGGACCAATGCATAACAGAACTAAAAGAACAAATAATGTCGGAACAAATAACACCGCCATAGTTTGTTTTGGATGTTGAAAACCGGGCCACTTTAGTAGAAATTTCCCAAATCAGGGGAATACTAATGGGCAGGGCCGTGGAAGAGTTTTCAATATTAATACAGCAGAAGCGCAGGAAGACCCGGAGCTTGTTACGGGTACATTTCTCATTGACAATAAATCTGCTTATGTTTTATTTGATTCGGGTGTGGATCGAAGCTATATTAGTAGAGATTTTTGTGCTAAACTAAGTTGCTCACCGACACCCTTGGATAATAAATTTTTACTCGAATTACCAAAACGGTAAATTAATTACAGCAGATAATATATGTCGGAATCGAGAAATTAAACTGGTTAGCGAAACATTTAAGATTGACTTGATACCAGTAGAGTTAGGGAGTTTTGATGTGATAATCGGTATGGACTGGTTGAAAGAAGTGAAAGCAGAGATCGTTTGTTACAAAAATTCAATTCGCATTATACGAGAAAAAGGAAAACCCTTAATGGTGTACGGAGAAAAGAGCAACGCGATGTTAAATCTTATTAATAACCTGAAGGCACAAAAACTAATAAGAAAAGGTTGCTATGCTGTGCTAGCATACGTCGAGAAAGTCAATTCTGAAGAAAAGAACATCAATGATGTTCCCGTCGCAAAAGAATTTCCCGATGTATTTCCAAAAGAATTACCGGGACTACCTCCACACCGATCCGTTAAATTTCAAATAGACCTTGTACCGAGAGCTGCACCAATAGCTCGTGCTCCATACAGACTCACACCTAGTGAAATGAAGGAACTTCAGAGCCAATTACAAGAACTTTTAGAGCGTGGTTTTATTCGACCAAGCACATCACCGTGGGGAGCTCCTGTTTTGTTTGTCAAGAAGAAGGATGGTACACTTAGGTTATGTATTGACTACCGAGAGTTGAATAAACTTACCATCAAGAACGGCTACCCACTACCGAGAATCGACGACTTATTTGATTAACTACAAGGCTCGTCAGTTTATTCGAAGTTTGATTTACGTTCTAGGTATCATCAAATGCGGGTGAAGGAGGATGATATTCCAAAGACTGCTTTTAGGACATGTTACGGTCATTACGAGTTTATGGTCATGCCGTTTGGATTGACGAACGCACCAGCTGTGTTCATGGACCTCATGAACCGAGTGTGTGGGCCATATCTTGACAAGTTTGTCATTGTTTTCATCGATTACTCAAAGAATGATCAAGAGCATGAAGAACATTTAAGAAAAGTTCTAGAGTTGCTGAGAAAAGAAAAACTATACGCTAAGTTTTTAAAGTGTGCATTTTGGTTGGAAGAAGTTCAATTCCTCGGTCACATAGTGAACAAAGAAGGTATTCAGGGGGATCCAGCAAAGATTGAAACCGTTGAAAAATGAGAAACCCCGAAAACTCCAAAGCATATACGCCAATTTTTAGGACTAGCTGGTTACTACAGAAGGTTCATCCAAGATTTTTCCAGAATAGCAAAACCCTTGACTGCATTAACGCATAAAGGGAGGAAATTTGAATGGAAAGATGAATAAGAGAAAGCGTTTCATTTGTTAAAGAAAAAGTTAACTACGACACCTATATTGTCAATACCTGAAGGGAATGATGATTTTGTGATATATTGTGACGCTTTAAAGCAAGGTCTCGGTTGTGTATTAATGCAATAAACGAAGGTAATTTCTTATGCGTCTAGACAATTGAAGATTCACGAGCAGAATTATACGACGCATGATTTGGAATTAGGCGCGGTTGTTTTTGCATTAAAGACTTGGCGGCACTACTTATATGGGGACAAAAGTATTATATATACCGACCACAAAAGTCTTCAACACATATTTAATCAGAAACAACTGAACATGAGGCCGCGCAGGTGGATTGAATTGTTAAATGATTACGACTTTGAGATTCGTTACCACCCAGGGAAGGTGAATGTGGTAGCCGACGCTTTGAGCAGAAAGGACAGAGAACCTATTCGAGTAAATGCTATGAATATAATGATTCACAATAACCTTACTACTCAAATAAAGGAGGCACAACAAGGAGTTTTATAAGAGGGAAATTTAAAGGATGAAATACCCAAAGGATAGAAGAAGCATCTTAATATTCGAGAAGACGGAACTCGGTATAGGGCTGAAAGAATTTGGGTACCAAAATTTGGAGATATGAGAGAAATGGTACTTAGAGAAGCTCATAAAACCAGATACTCAATACACCCTGGAACGGGGAAGATGTACAAGAATCTCAAGAACATTTTTAGTGGCCGGGTATGAAAGCCGATGTTGCTAAATACGTAAGAGAATGTTCGACATGTTCTAACTTCAAAGCGGAGCATCAGAAACCATCAGGTCTACTTCAATAACCCGAAATTCTGGAATGGAAATGGGAAAACATTACCATGGATTTCATCACTAAATTGCCAAGGACTGCAAGTAGTTTTGATACTATTTGGGTAATAGTTGATCGTCTCACTAAATCAGCACATTTCCTGCCAATAAGAGAAGATGACAAGATGGAGAAGTTAACACGATTGTATTTGAAGGAAGTTGTCTCCAGACATGAAATACCAATCTCTATTATCTCTGATAGGGGTGGCAGATTTATTTCAAGATTCTGGCAGACATTACAGCAAGAATTAGGAACTCGTCTAGACATGAGTACTGCTTATCATCTACAAACTGATGGGCAGAGTGAAAGGACGATACAAACGCTTGAAGACATGCTACGAGCATGTGTTATTGATTTTGAAAACAGTTGGGATCGACACCTTCCGTTAGCAGAATTTTCCTACAACAATAGCTACCATTCAAGCATTGAGATGTCACCGTTTGAAGCACTCTATCGTAGAAAGTGCAGGTCTCCGATTTGTTGGAGTGAAGTGGGTGATAGACAGATTACGGGTCTGGAGATAATAAAAGAAACTACCGAGAAGATCATCCAAATTCAACAACGGTTGAAAACTGGCCAAAGTAGACAAAAGAGCTATGTTGACATTAAAAGAAAATATATAGAATTTGAAATTGGAGAGATGGTCATGCTTAAAGTTGCACCTTGGAAAGGCGTTGTTCGATTTGGTAAACGAGGGAAATTAAACCCAAGGTATATTGGACCATTCAAGGTTATTGATCGCGTCGGACCAGTAGCTTACCGACTTGAGTTACCTCAACAACTCGCTGCTGTACATAACACTTTCCACGTCTCGAATTTGAAGAAATGTTTTGCTAAAGAAAATCTCACTATTCCATTAGACAAAATCCAAATCAACGAAAAACTTCAATTTATCGAAGAATCCGTCGAAATAATGGATCGTGAGGTTAAAAGACTTAAGCCAAACAAGATACCAATTGTTAAGGTTCGATGGAATGCTCATAGACTTGATTAATTGAAATAGGTTTTATATAGACAATTGACCACCCAAGTGACCGGTGATTCACGAACGTTAAAACTTGTAAAAACTATATGATGACATATATATGATTATATATATAGTTAACATGATATTATGATAAGTAAGTATCTCATTAGGTATTTTAATAATGAGTTATATACATAAAAATGAGACTATTGATTTAAGAAACTCGAAAACGATATATATAACGATTATCGTTATAACAACGTCTTACTAATTACATATGAATCATAATAAGATATTCTTACACTATATTTAATCATGATAAATGATAGGTAAACATGTCATTAAGTATATTAAGAATGAACTACATATGTAAAAACAAGACTACTAACTTAATGATTTCGAAACGAGACATATATGTAACGATTATCGTTGTAACAATATTTAACTATATATATATATATATATATATCATATTAAGATATATTAATACATCATATTATCATGATAATGTAATAATTTAACATCTCTTTAGATATAAAAAACAATGGGTTAAAAACATTTAACAAGATCGCTAACCTAAAGGTTTCAAAACAACACTTACAGGTAACGACTAACGATGGCTTAACGACTCAGTTAATATGTATATACATGTAGTGTTTTAATATGTATTCATACACTTTTGAAAGACTTCAAGACACTTATCAAAGTACTTCTACTTAACAAAATTCTTACAATTACATCCTCATTCATTTTCATCAACAATTCTACTCGTATGCACTCGTATCTGTACTCGTACAATACACAGCTTCTAAATGTATTTACTATTGGTATATACACTCCAATTATCAGCTCTTAGCAGCCCATGTGAGTCACCTAACCATGTGGGAACCATCATTAAACATCTAGTATGAAAAATCTAACAAAATAACAAACTAATGGAGCCTATATGATACCTCCATATTCACGTGATTTAGGGAGTCCACAAACACATTCATTTTTCAACTTACATGCATCAAACTACTCTCTCTCAAGTGTTCTCCCATTGTTCTAAGTGTTATTCATCATCTTCATCAAATCTAGCTCAATCTAGTTCATAAATCCGTACATAAACTAAGATATAAAATAACTACTCAAGAACACACCAACAACACTTCCAAGTTTGCTAGCTTACTTCCAATCTTTCAAATCCACTTTGAGTGATCATTCAACCTCAAAAAATCTTTCTTATTTACAGTAAGATATCTTTATAATATAAGGTAATACTCATATTCAAACTTTGATTCAATTTCTATAACTTTAACAATCTTATTTCGAGTGGAAATCTTACTTGAATTTGTTTTCGTGTCATGATTCTACTTCAAGAACTTTCAAGCCATACAAGGATCCTTTGAAGCTAGATCTATTTTTCTCATTTCCAGTAGGTTTATCCACAAAACCTGAGGTAGTAATGATGTTCATAACATCATTCAATTCATATATATAAAACTACCTTTTTCGAAGGTTTAAACTTGTAATCACTAGAACGTAGTTTAGTTAATTCTAAACTTGTTCGCAAACAAAAGTTAATCCTTCTAACTTGACTTTTAAAATTAACTAAACACATGTTCTATATCTATATGATATGCTAACTTAATGATTTAAAACCTGAAAACATGAAAAACACCGTAAAACCGGATATACGCCGTCGTAGTAACACCGCGAGCTGTTTTGGGTTAGTTAATTAAAAACTATGATAAACTTTGATTTAAACGTTGTTCTTCTGGGAAAATGATTTTTCTTATAAACATGAAACTATATCCAAAAATCATGGTTAAACTCAAAGTGGAAGTATGTTTTCCAAAATGGTCATCTAGACGTCGTTCTTTCGACTGAAATGACTACCTTTACAAAAACGACTTGTAACCTATATTTCTGACTATAAACTTATACGTTTTCTATTTAGATTCATAAAATTAAGTTCAATATGAAACCATAGCAACTTGAATCACTCAAAACGGATTTAAAACAAAGAAGTTATGGGTAAAACAAGATTGGATAATTTTTCTTGTTGAAGCTACGTGAAAATTAGTAACAAATCTATATTAATCATATCCTAGCTAACTCATATTGTATTATACATATATTCTAATATATTATGTAATCTTGGGATACCATAGACACGAATACAATGTTTTGACATATCATATCGACCCATATATATATATATATATATATATATATATATATATATATTTCGGAACAACCATAGACACTCTATATGCAGTAATGTTGGAGTTAGCTATACATGGTTGAGGTTGATTCCAAAATATTATATATACTTTGAGTTATGATCTAGCCTGAGGCTTGTATACACGAGGTCGTGGATTGATTCGAGATAATATATATTGCTTTATTTCTGTACATCTAACTGTGGACAACTAGTTGTAGGTTACTAACGAGGACAGCTGACTTAATAAACTTAAAACATTAAAACGTATTAAAAATGTCGTAAATATATTTTGAACATACTTTGATATATATGTACATACTTGTTATAGGTTCGTGAATCAACCAGTGGAAAAGTCTTACTTCCCGACGAAGTAAAAATCTGTGAAATTGAGTTATAGTCCCACTTTTAAAATCTAATATTTTTGGGATGAGAATATATGCAGCTTTATAAATGTTTTAAAAAATAGACACAAGTACATGAAACTACTTTCTATGGTTGAACGATCGAAGCCGAATATGCCCCCTTTACTTGGTAACCTAAGAATTAGTAAATCAGTCTACTAATTGACGCGAATCCTAAAGATAGATCTATTGGGCCCAACAAACCCCATCCGTTGTAGCGGATGCTTTAGTACTTCGAGTTTTTATATCATGTCTGATGGATGTCCCAGAATGATGGGGATATTCTTATATGCATCTTGTTAATGTCGGTTACCAGGTGTTCACCATATGAATGATTTTTTTCTCTATGTATGGGATGTATATTGAAATATGAAATCTTGTGGTCTATTATTACGATTTGATAAGTATATAGGTTAAACCTATAACTCACCAATATTTTTGTTGGCATTTAAAGCATGTTTATTCTCAGGTGATTATTAAGAGCTTCCGCTGTTGCATGGTAATATATGGACAAGATTTGGAGTCAGCATGCTTGTATAATATTGTTTAAAACTGCATTCTAAATTTACTTTGTTGTAACTTATTAATATTGTAAACCAATATATATTGGTAGTGTGTAAGTGTGATATTTTTAGATTATCATTTCTAATAATCTAGGTGGTGTCCTTTTAACCTTGTCGATAAAATAAAGGTTATGGTTTGTTTTAAAAACGAATGCAGTCTTTGAAAAACATCTCATATAGAGGTCAAAACCTCGCAACGAAATCAATTAATATGGAACGTTTATAATCAATATGAACGGGACATTTCAAGATTTGGGGAGGTAAAGATGAATACCCCGGTGATCTCAAACAATAGATTCACTACTCCAATTCCAAATTGGTTAATGAGGCTAGCTGAACCCCAAGACGTTAGAATGCGTTCTTACTTTGAGGCAGTAGGTATACCTCTTCCAAACCCGATACAACAAGTACAATTTGAACCAGCTGCGGTTCCAGCCCCAGAGGTCGTAGAGGAACCTATAGTACAACCACCCGGGCCAACTAATACTCCACTTATGATAAACCTCAAACGCCCTAGGGTAGCTCAACAAGCTCAACCCGTGAGAATCAGGGAACTTAGTTCACCTAGGATTGAACCAACCCTTTCCACAACACCTGAGGGTAGCAGTGACACCGATTCATCAGCAACTGAATCATCTCCCGAATTACCGAAGAAGAGGATACGTTATATCCCAGATGAGATGTTTCAGACTCCGCCAACTCAACGCGTAACTATATCTTGGACTACGACTCCTATCGTACGCCAAACAATTACTCCATCCATTGTTGATACGGACCAAGACCTAAAACCTGTTACGCCACCTTCACCCATCTCCGTATCACATCCAATAATAACAGTAAGCCCTACATTAAATGAAGTGCAAGCTTCGGTAGGCAAGAGAGCTGAAAGCATGGATGGTAAAAATACCAATGAGCCCATCCAATCTAATCAGGACTTAACAATAAATCCTACCCAGCAAGATGCTTCGGCTTCTAAGGAGGTAAAGTGTTCCTCCAAAGTAAAGTCTGTGTTGACTCTATCGATTGAGGAAACTCAATCATTGAAGTCTAGAACGGCCGAAGGGGAGCAGAAAAATCTTGAAAAGGCACCCTGCGTATCGGCTAGAAATCCTCTTGATGTACTTCATCCTCGTGATGTCGTATTGCCTCAACGTACAACAGGTCCTGGAGGTCCAGCTTATCTTGATGAGGGAGATCTGTTGCGTCCCATGGAAATGAATCAACATGACAATCCTTCGGGATATTTATCAGACTTCCAGCAGACTGTTCCTTTGGTTTAAGAAATTGATCCATTGGTTCAAACCACTTCTCTTTCGGATTCTGAATCTCAGGGTCTAGGGGATGAGTCATTAACTGAAAGAGATGTGCTACCTCATGGTACATTAATGACTTTAGGAGTCGGAGATTGCAATATCTCAATGAGAGCTAAACCAACGGGTAGTTCTGCTACTCTGTCAGAGTCCCATGAGACTAAAGTCATGGAGGCGGATGATTCGAAAGAATCTTCGCTGGTGACAACTCCGGTTGTTGCCCAACCTCCATCAGAAGGGGATATCACGAATCCGACTAGTAGTATGTGTCGCACCCCCAAATAGGGCCTGGGGTATTTGTAACTAATTATATCAAATCACAGTTGTATAAACGAGAACGACTCTATATGAGACGTTTTGAATAAAACATTTATTATTAAAATAGCGGAAGCATTAAAAGTTTTTACATCAAATCCAAACTGAAATAGTATTAGTTTTAACATGCAAAGTAAATGTAATGAAATGAAGACTCCATGCAGCATCATTCAATTCATCATGTATCATTCATAACAATCACCTTATTCGTCACCTGAGACAAAACATGCTTAAAGTGTCAACAAAAAGGTTGAGTGAAATTCTTAGGTGTATATAATATGCATTAGACCACAAGATTTAGTTTAAAGCTGATTGATACCAATTATATCAATCTAAAAAGAGTTGCTGCAGTTTATAATATCACTACTAGACAAAAGTTTACCCCACGACACCTTGAACAGACAGTGTCAGTTGAATCATTATTATGTAACCAAAGACCATCAGGCAAGTAGTTAGAGACATCAATCTCAGTAGCGCTACCCACAATAACTAAGTTTGCATCCTATACCTCAGCAATTAACGATATTACGGTGAGGATTTACATGACAGAGCACGACAGCACAATAACATTTTAGTACTTGTGCCTAAACGTAAAACAGTTATAAAGCAAGCATGTGTCTTACCCCAAAAGTTATAAATAGTTAAGTAAACAGTAAAAGTGGGGCTATGAAAATAACCTTAAATAGCAGTTGAAGTATTCCACGCAAGAAGGAAAGTAAAGCAAGTAAGTGATCTGGATATCAACCTAGAGGTATAACGTTTGATTAGTTAATGTCTTACTTGACATAAAGTGTGTTTATTAATATATAAACTATATTGATAGTGACGGTTTTCGAGAAAAGTTCCTATTTCTTAAAAGTTTCTATTTTTGGAAACCTACTATTTATGGAAAGCTTCCACTTATAGTAAGCTTCTAGTTTAAGAATGTTCGGGTTATAATTCTTAACAAAGATGTTGTACAATCTCGCCCAAACTTTGTTGCTAACATGCAAGTCACTCGAATGATCTATTGTTACCGAGCGGCAAAGGATCTCTTGACCAGAATCTAAGTCTTGGCATTCGAGATCCACAAGCGTCCCATAATGGTAACAAGGATCACCCTAGGCCACAAGTAGCGGTGATGTTTGTAGTCTTTGTACGCTATCTTTTTTTTTTTACGAGGAACCCCCTAGCGACGAGCCATAATGGCTCCCCTCTAGTTGGTAAACCCCGGGTAAACGGCAAGCCAAGCCTCCGCCGCTACCAGGCAAAGCATCCTATAGTCAATCAGTCACTAAATGGAGCTCGCCCCAAGATATTTTCCTTGAAGGGAATCGAACCCGTGACCTCTTGCTTCATTGGAAGTCCACGTTAGGTGCGTATATACATATATATTCATTAATTTTATTTTTAATTATAATTCCTATATATTAATTCATAAAAATACTTTTATAATTTTTAGTAACATATATTACTAATTATAACATGTTATTTATTTTTATTTTAATTACATATAATTTATAACATTATTTACATGTTTCGGTAAAAAAAATAATAAACCAAAGTAAATAGTAAAAAGTAAAAAGTAAAAAGTAAAAAGTAAAAAGTAAAAAGTAATAAAAGAATACTTACTAGTAGTAATTCTTCAAAGAGAGAATGAGAGAAATTTTGGTGTGAGTTTGAATGAGAAATGAGGGGTATTTATACTTGAAAAAATTAGGTAAAAAGAGTAAAATAATTAAAAGAAAAAGAAATATTTTAATTTTTAATGGGATTTTAAAATTCAAAAGTATTAAATGTTAGGTCATGGGATAATGCACAAAATAAAATAATAAAAGTAGTTTTCCATTATAATTTTTAATTAAAAAGTAATTTATTTATTTATTTATTTATTTATTTTTTAAATTCGTTTATTTTAATTAAACAAATTGATTTAGTACTTTTCCAAGAATATTTGTCAATATTTTTTTTATTTTTTAATTAATAAATACGAATTTTGCATAAAAATAATAAATAATTCGGTATTTTGTATTTTTAATAATAATTATGATTTTAATTATTAAATTATAGTTTTAGTAAGTTTGTAAATATTATTACATTTATATATAATTGGATTTATTATATAGTTAAATATATAATACATTAACTAGATAATAAAAGTGATACAAAGTTTATATACTTAGTTAAATTATGTCAAATTATAAAAATTATAATATATTATTTATTTAAGCGTACGTTGTTGACTAAAAAATACTATTCGGTCAATGTTTAATTGTATATAACAACCCTTAAATAATTAATAAATATAGTCAGGCAGAAAACCCTAGGGTCAAATCGGTAAATTTAGAAGTCGAAAAGTGAGGGTTGTTATAGTACCTCCCCATTAATAAAAACTTCATCCCGAAGTTTTAGGTAGATTTCTCGGATGCATCAGCGGTTGAGAAGAGATGGGGATATTTCTGTTTCATTTGATATTCACGTTCCTAGGTATACTCGGGGCCACGTCGTGAATTCCAACGGATCTTAACAATAGGTATGGTGCTTTGTTTTAAGCGTTTAGCAGATCGGTCCATGACTTCTACGGGTTCCTCTATGAAGTGCATTTTATCATCAATGTGAATGTCATCCAAAGGAATAATGAGAGTGTCATCAGCGAGACACTTTTTAAGATTCGCGACATGAAATACGTCGTGTACGCTGCTAAGTTCAGCAGGTAATTCTAATCGATAAGCCACGGGTCCGATCCTTTCACTAATCTTGAAGGGTCCAACAAAACGCGGACTTAGTTTGCTTCGTTTACCAAAATGAACGACGGATTTCCAAGGGGATACTTTCAACATGACTTTGTCACCAACTTGGAATTCTAAATCTTTCCGACCTTTATTAGCATAGCTCTTCTATCGGCTGCGGGCAGTTTCTATTCGTTTCTTAATCTGAACTATCTTTTCAGTTGTCTCGTGTATGATTTTAGGACCGGTTAACTGTCTGTCCTCTAATTCATCCCAGCACAGTGGGGATCTACATTTTCGTCCGTATAAGGTCTCAAAAGGTGCAGCCTTAATACTTGAGTGGTAACTATTATTGTAAGAGAATTCAACCAAAGGCAAATGTCTATCCCAGCCTTTGCTGAAGTCGATAACACAAGCGCGAAGCATATCTTCCAACGTTTGAATGGTTCGTTCACTTTAACCATCGGTTTGCTGATGATAAGCAGTACTCATATCGAGTTGAGTTCCAAGAGCAGTTTGTAAGGATTTCCAGAATATGGAAGTGAATCTACTGTCGCAATCGGATATGATTGATATAGGAACACCATGACGAGAGACAATTTCTTTGATATACAGTTGTGACAATCTCTCCATCTTGTCGGTCTCCTTAATCGGTACGAAATGAGCAGATTTAGTAAGACGATCTATTATGACCCATATAGTATCATTTCCACTAGAAGTCTTGGGCAATTTAGTAATAAAGTCCATAGCGATACATTCCCACTTCCACTGCGGAATATCCGGTTGTTGCAGTAAACCAGATGGCTTTTGATGCTCGGCCTTAACTTTTAAACAAGTAAGACACTTGCTCACATACTCAGCAATATCAGATTTCAGATTAGGCCACCAATAAAATTCTTTCACATCGTGATACATCTTACTGGAGCCTGGGTGAATAGAATATCTAGTCTTATGTGCTTCATCCAAGACTAGCTTTCGCAGATTTCCGAATTGAGGAACCCATATACGGTTGTTGTAGTACCGTGTTTCGTTCTCCTTGATTTGTAATTGGTTTTCAAATCCTGATGGTCCATCATGTTTGATATTTTCTTGCTTTATAGCTTCTAGTTGTGCTTCCCGAATTTTAGCTGTCAGATTTGTTTGAATGATCATATTCAAAGCTCGCACTCGGATAGGCTTGACTCAATCCTTTCGACTGAGTGCATCAGCAACAACATTTGCCTTATCAGGTGAAATGTCCCGTTCTTATTGATTAAAAACATTCCATATTAATTGATTTCGTTGCAAGATTTTGACCTCTATATGAGACGTTTTTCAAAGACTACATTCATTTTTAAAACAAACCATAACCTTTATTTCATAGATAAAGGTTTTAAAAAGCTTTACGTAGATTATCAAATAATGATAATCTAAAATATCCTGTTTACACACGACCATTATATAATGGTTTACAATACAAATATGTTACAACAAAATAAGTTTCTTGAATGCAGTTTTTACACAATATCATACAAGCATGGACTCCAAATCTCATCCTTATTTAAGTATGCGACAGCGGAAGCTCTTAATAATCACCTGAGAATAAACATGCTTAAAACGTCAACAAAAATGTTGGTGAGTTATAGGTTTAACCTATATATATCAAATCATAATAATAGACCACAAGATTTCATATTTCAATACACATCCCATACATAGAGATAAAAATCATTCATATGGTGAACACCTGGTAACCGACATTAACAAGATGCATATATAAGAATATCCCCATCATTTCGGGACACCCTTCGGATATGATATAAATTTCGAAGTACTAAAGCATCCGGTACTTTGGATGGGGTTTGTTAGGCCCAATAGATCTATCTTTAGGATTCGCGTCAATTAGGGTGTCTGTTCCCTAATTCTTAGATTACCAGACTTAATAAAAAGGGGCATATTCGATTTCGATAATTCAACCATAGAATGTAGTTTCACGTACTTGTGTCTATTTTGTAAATCATTTATAAAACCTGCATGTATTCTCATCCCAAAAATATTAGATTTTAAAAGTGGGACTATAACTCACTTTCACAGATTTTTACTTCGTCGGGAAGTAAGACTTGGCCACTGGTTGATTCACGAACCTATAACAATATATACATATATATCAAAGTATGTTCAAAATATATTTACAACACTTTTAATATATTTTGATGTTTTAAGTTTATTAAGTCAGCTGTCCTCGTTAGTAACCTACAACTAGTTGTCCATAGTTAGATGTACAGAAATAAATCGATAAATATTATCTTGAATAAATCCACGACCCAGTGTATACGTATATCAGTATTGATCACAACTCAAACTATATATATTTTGGAATCAACCTCAACCCTGTATAGCTAACTCCAACATTCACATATAGAGTGTCTATGGTTGTTCCGAAATATATATAGATGTGTCGACATGATAGGTCGAAACATTGTATACGTGTCTATGGTATCTCAAGATTACATAATATACAATACAAGTTGATTAAGTTATGGTTGGAATAGATTTGTTACCAATTTTCACGTAGCTAAAATGAGAAAAATTATCCAATCTTGTTTTACCCATAACTTCTTCATTTTAAATCCGTTTTGAGTGAATCAAATTGCTATGGTTTCATATTGAACTATATTTTATGAATCTAAACAGAAAAGTATAGGTTTATAGTCGGAAAAATAAGTTACAAGTCGTTTTTGTAAAGGTAGTCATTTCAGTCGAAAGAACGACGTCTAGATGACCATTTTAGAAAACATACTTCCACTTTGAGTTTAACCATAATTTTTGGATATAGTTTCATGTTCATAATAAAAATCATTATCTCATAATAACAACTTTTAAATCAAAGTTTATCATAGTTTTTAATTAACTAACCCAAAACAGCCCGCGGTGTTACTACGACGGCGTAAATCCGGTTTTACGGTGTTTTTCGTGTTTCCAGGTTTTAAATCATTAAGTTAGCATATAATATAGATATAGAACATGTGTTTAGTTGATTTTAAAAGTCAAGTTAGAAGGATTAACTTTTTTTTGCGAACAAGTTTAGAATTAACTAAACTATGTTCTAGTGATTACAAGTTTAAACCTTCGAATAAGATAGCTTTATATGTATGAATCGAATGATGTTATGAACATCATTACTACCTTAAGTTCCTTGGATAAACCTACAGGAAAAGAGAAAAATGGATCTAGCTTCAATGGATCCTTGGATGGCTCGAAGTTCTTGAAGCAGAATCATGACACGAAAACAAGTTCAAGTAAGATCATCACTTGAAATAAGATTGTTATAGTTATAGAAATTGAACCAAAGTTTGAATATGATTATTACCTTGTATTAGAATGATAACCTACTGTAAGAAATAAAGATTTCTTGAGGTTGGATGATCACCTTACAAGATTGGAAGTGAGCTAGCAAACTTGAAAGTATTCTTGATTTTATGTAACTAGAACTTGTAGAATATATGAAGAACACTTAGAACTTGAAGATAGAACTTGAGAGAGATCAATTAGATGAAGAAAATTGAAGAATGAAAGTGTTTATAGGTGTTTTTGGTCGTTGGTGTATGGATTAGATATAAAGGATATGTAATTTTGTTTTCATGTAAATAAGTCATGAATGATTACTTATATTTTTGTAATTTTATGAGATATTTCATGCTAGTTGCCAAATGATGGTTCCCACATGTGTTAGGTGACTCACATGGGCTGCTAAGAGCTGATCATTGGAGTGTATATACCAATAGTACATACATCTAACAGCTGTATATTGTACGAGTACGAATAAGGGTGCATACGAGTAGAATTGTTGATGAAACTGAACGAGTATGTAATTGTAAGAATTTTTGTTAAGTAGAAGTATTTTGATAAGTGTATTGAAGTCTTTCAAAAGTGTATAAATACATATTAAAACACTACATGTATATACATTTTAACTGAGTCGTTAAGTCATCGTTAGTCGTTACATGTAAGTGTTGTTTTGAAACCTTTAGGTTAACGATCTTGTTAAATGTTGTTAACCCAATGTTTATAATATCAAATGATATTTTAAATTATTATATTATCATGATATTATCATGTATGAATATCTCTTAATATGATATATATACATTAAATGTCTTTACAACGATAATCGTTACATATATGTCTCGTTTAAAAATCATTAAGTTAGTAGTCTTGTTTTTACATATGTAGTTCATTGTTAATATACTTAATGATATGTTTACTTATCATAATATCATGTTAACTATGTATATATCCATATATATGTCATCATATAGTTTTTACAAGTTTTAACGTTCGTGAATCACCGGTCAACTTGGGTGGTCAATTGTCTATATGAAACATATTTCAATTAATCAAGTCTTAACAAGTTTGATTGCTTAACATGTTGAAAACATTTAATCATGTAAATATCAATCTCAATTAATATATATAAACATGGAAAACTTCGGGTCACTACAGTACCTACCCGTTAAATAAATTTCGTCCCGAAATTTTAAGCTGTTGAAGGTGTTGACGAATCTTCTGGAAATAGATGCAGGTTTTTCTTCTTCATCTGATCTTCACGCTCCCAGGTGAACTCGGGTCCTCTAAGAGCATTCCATCGAACCTTAACAATTGGTATCTTGTTTTGCTTAAGTCTTTTAACCTCACGATCCATTATTTCGACGGGTTCTTCGATGAATTGAAGTTTTTCGTTGATTTGGATTTCATCTAATGGAATAGTGAGATCTTCTTTAGCAAAACATTTCTTCAAATTCGAGACGTGGAAAGTGTTATGTACAGCCGCGAGTTGTTGAGGTAACTCCAGTCGGTAAGCTACTGGTCCGACACGATCAATAATCTTGAATGGTCCAATATACCTTGGATTTAATTTCCCTCGTTTACCAAATCGAACAAAGCCTTTCCAAGGTGCAACTTTAAGCATGACCATCTCTCCAATTTCAAATTCTATATCTTTTCTTTTAATGTCAGCGTAGCTCTTTTGTCGACTTTGGGCGGTTTTCAACCGTTGTTGAATTTGGATGATCTTGTCGGTAGTTTCTTGTATTATCTCCGGACCCGTAATCTGTCTATCCCCCACTTCACTCCAACAAATCGGAGACCTGAACTTTCTACCATAAAGTGCTTCAAACGGCGCCATCTCAATGCTTGAATGGTAGCTGTTGTTGTAGGAAAATTCTGCTAACGGTAGATGTCGATCCTAACTGTTTCCGAAATCAATAACACATGCTCGTAGCATGTCTTCAAGCGTTTGTATCGTCCTTTCGCTCTGCCCATCAGTTTGTGGATGATAGGCAGTACTCATGTCTAGACGAGTTCCTAATGCTTGCTGTAATGTCTGCCAGAATCTTGAAATAAATCTGCCATCCCTATCAGAGATAATAGAGATTGGTATTCCATGTCTGGAGATGAATTCCTTCAAATACAGTCGTGCTAACTTCTCCATCTTGTCATCTTCTCTTATTGGCAGGAAGTGTGCTGATTTGGTGAGACGATCAACTATTACCCAAATAGTATCAAAACCACTTGCTGTCCTTGGCAATTTAGTGATGAAATCCATGGTAATGTTTTCCCATTTCCATTCCGGGATTTTGGGTTGTTGAAGTAGACCTGATGGTTTCTGATGCTCAGCTTTGACCTTAGAACATGTCAAACATTCTCCTACGTATTTAGCAACATCGGCTTTCATACCCGGCCACCAAAAATGTTTCTTGAGATCCTTGTACATCTTCCCCGTTCCAGGATGTATTGAGTATCTGGTTTTATGAGCTTCTCTAAGTACCATTTCTCTCATATCTCCAAATTTTGGTACCCAAATCCTTTCAGCCCTATACCGGGTTCCGTCTTCCCGAATATTAAGATGCTTCTCCGATCCTTTGGGTATTTCATCCTTTAAATTTCCCTCTTTTAAAACTCCTTGTTGCGCCTCCTTTATTTGAGTAGTAAGGTTATTATGAATCATTATATTCATAGATTTTACTCGAATGGGTTCTCTGTCCTTCCTGCTCAAGGCATCGGCTACCACATTTGCCTTCCCCGGGTGGTAACGAATCTCAAAGTCGTAATCATTCAATAATTCAATCCACCTACGCTGCCTCATATTCAGTTGTTTCTGATTAAATATGTGTTGAAGACTTTTGTGGTCGGTATATATAATACTTTTGACCCCATATAAGTAGTGCCTCCAAGTTTTTAATGCAAAAACAATGGCGCCTAATTCCAAATCATGCGTCGTATAATTTTGTTCGTGAATCTTCAATTGTCTAGACGCATAAGCAATCACCTTCGTTCATTGCATTAATACACAACCGAGACCTTGCTTTGATGCGTCACAATAAATCACAAAATCATCATTCCCTTCAGGCAATGAC
The DNA here is from genome assembly GCF_046630445.1 of Rutidosis leptorrhynchoides. Taxonomy (NCBI): domain Eukaryota; kingdom Viridiplantae; phylum Streptophyta; class Magnoliopsida; order Asterales; family Asteraceae; genus Rutidosis; species Rutidosis leptorrhynchoides. The sequence continues at coordinate 419,791,770 of NC_092334.1, forward strand.
AATATAGGTGCCGTAGTTAGCTTTTTCTTCAATAACTGAAACGCTTTCTCTTGTTCATCATTCCATTCAAATTTCTTCCCTTTATGCGTTAATGCAGTCAAGGGTTTTGCTATTCTGGAAAAGCCTTGGATGAACCTTCCGTAGTAACCAGCTAGTCCTAAAAACTGACGTATGTGTTTCGGAGTTTTCGGGGTTTCCCACTTTTCAACAGTTTCTATCTTTGCCGGATCCACCTTAATACCTTCTTTGTTCACTATATGACCGAGGAATTGAACTTCTTCCAACCAAAATGCACACTTTGAAAACTTAGCGTACAATTCTTCCTTCCTCAATACTTCTAACACCTTTCTCAAATGTTCACCGTGTTCTTGGTCATTCTTTGAGTAAATAAGTATGTCATCAATGAAAACAATGACAAACTTGTCAAGGTATGGTCCACACACTCGATTCATATGGTCCATGAACACAGCTGGTGCATTAATTAAACCAAACGGCATGACCATAAACTCGTAATGACCGTAACGTGTTCTGAAAGCAGTCTTTGGAATATCATCTTCTTTCACCCGCATTTGATGATACCCGGAACGTAAGTCAATCTTTGAATAAACAGACGAGCCTTATAGTTGATCAAATAAGTCGTCGATTCTCGGTAGTGGGTAGCGGTTCTTGATGGTAAGTTTGTTCAACTCTCGGTAGTCGATACATAACCTGAATGTACCATCTTTCTTCTTGACAAACAAAACAGGAGCTCCCCACGGCGATGTGCTTGGTCGAATGAAACCACATTCTAAAGCTTCTTGTAATTGGCTTTGCAGTTCTTTCATCTCGCTGGGTGCGAGTCTGTAAGGAGCACGAGCTATTGGTGCAGCTCCTGGTACAAGATCTATTTGAAATTCAACGGATCGATGTGGGGGTAATCCCGGTAATTCTTTCGGAAATACATCGGGAAATTCTTTTGCAATGGGAACATCATTGATGCTCTTTTCTTCAGTTTGTACATTCTCGACGTGTGCTAGAACATCATAGCAACCTTTTCTTATTAGTTTTTATGCCTTCAAATTACTAATAAGATGTAGCTTCGTGTTGCCCTTTTCTCCGTACACCATTAAGGGTTTTCCTTTTTCTCGTATAATGCGAATTGCATTTTTGTAACAAACGATCTCTGCTTTCACTTCTTTCAACCAGTCCATAGCGATTATCACATCAAAACTCCCTAACTCTACTGGTATCAAATCAATCTTAAATGTTTCGCTAACCAGTTTAATTTCTCGATTCCGACATATATTATCTGCTGAAATTAATTTACCATTTGCTAATTCGAGTAAAAATTTACTATCCAAAGGCGTCAATGGACAACTTAATTTAGCACAAAAATCTCTACTCATATAGCTTCTATCCGCACCCGAATCAAATAAAACGTAAGCAGATTTATTGTCAATAAGAAACGTACCCGTAACAAGCTCCGGGTCTTCCTGTGCCTCTGCCGAATTAATATTGAAAACTCTTCCTCGACCTTGTCCATTCGTGTTCTCCTGGTTCGGACAATTTCTAATAATGTGGCCCGGTTTTCCACATTTATAACAAACTACATTGGCATAACTTGCTCCGACACTACTTGCTCCGCCATTACTCCTTCCGACACCATTTGTTCCTTTCGTTCTATTAACCCCTGGTCCGTAGACCTCACACTTCGCCGCACTATGACCATTTCTTTTACACTTGTTGCAAAATTTGGTGCAGAACCCCAAGTGATACTTTTCACACCTTTGGCATAGCTGCTTCTGATTGTTGTTGTTGTTGCGGTTATTATTGTTGTTGGGATGATTGTTGTAGTTGTTGTTGTTGTTGTTGTTGTTGTTGTTGTTGTTGTTGTTGTTGGGCCGTTTGTTGTAGTTGCGATTGATGTTGCGATTGTTGGGATAATTGTTGCGATTATTGTTGTAATTGCTGTTGTTGTTGTATTGGTGATTCTTATCACCGTTTTCCTCCCACTTTCTTTTGACTTGCTTCACATTGGCCTCTTCAGCAGTCTGTTCTTAAATTCTTTCTTCAATCTGGTTCACTAGTTTTTGAGCCATTCTACATGCCTGTTGTATGGAGGTGGGCTCGTGTGAACTTATATCTTCTTGGATTCTTTCCGGTAATCCTTTCACAAATGCATCGATCTTTTCTTCCTCATCTTCGAATGCTCCCGGACACAATAGGCACAATTCTGTGAATCGTCTTTCGTACGTGGTAATATCAAATCCTTGGGTTCGTAACCCTCTAAGTTCTGTCTTGAGCTTATTGACCTCGGTTCTGGGACGGTACTTCTCGTTCATCAAGTGCTTGAATGCTGACCACGGTAGTGCGTACGCATCGTCTTGTCCCACTTGCTCTAGATAGGTATTCCACCATGTTAACGCAGAAACTGTGAAGGTATGTGTAGCGTACTTCACTTTGTCCTCTTCAGTACACTTACTTATGGCAAACACCGATTCGACCTTCTCGGTCCACCGTTTCAATCCGATCGGTCCTTCGGTTCCATCAAATTCCAAAGGTTTGCAGGCAGTGAATTCTTTGTAGGTGCATCCTACACAATTTCCTGTACTACTAGATCCAAGGTTATTGTTGGTATGTAGCGCAGCCTGTACTGCGGCTATGTTTGAAGCTAGAAAAGTACGGAATTCCTCTTCATTCATATTCACGGTGTGTCGAGTAGTCGGTGCCATTTCCTTCAAAATAGTCAAATGGAACAAGTTAATCATACAGAATATTAAGAGTAGTTAATAGTATTTCGTAGCATAATATGAACTCATTTATAAAAGCTTTTTCTTCATATTAGCATTTTATAAGTTTAAATTCGGGTAGTACCTACCCGTTAAGTTCATACTTAGTAGCTAATATACAATTCAACTACTACAATTCTATATGAAAAACTGATTATAATAATATTTCGCGTTCAAACTTTTACACAATATTTTACAAACTTACAATACCGCTTATTTTACATATAGCATGAAATATAGCCAACAATAAATTTGATACAAGATGGTTGTGAAGATAATTCTAGCTAGTACACAAGTCGTTCAGCAAAGGCAATAAAGACACGTAATTCATACGTCCAGAAACAAGTCATGCATTCTGGTTTTACTAGGATTACTTCCCATCCTTGGTCTTGTGGAACATAACCGTTATGGCCGTTGATAAGACAGCGTGTTGTAACGTCATCAAAGGGACGAGGGTTACGTAATGTCCAACAGTCCCGTAACAATCTAAAAACCTCATTTCTTACCCCAATTACCGACTTCGTCACTTGTGGGAACGTTTTGTTTAATAGTTGTAGCCCGATGTTCTTGTTCTCACTTCGGTGAGAAGCGAACATTACTAATCCGTAAGCATAACATGCTTCTTTATGTTGCATGTTAGCCGCTTTTTCTAAATCACGAAGTCCAATATTCGGATATATTGAGTCAAAATAATTTCTTATCCCATTGCGTAAAATAGCATTTGGGTTCCCCGCAATATATGTGTCAAAGTAAACACATCGTAACTTATGGATTTCCCAATGTGATATCCCCCATCTTTCGAACGAAAGCCTTTTATAAACCAAGGCATTCTTGGAACGTTCTTCGAATGTCTTACAAACTGATCTCGCCTTAAATAGTTATGCCGAAGAATTCTGACCGACTCTAGACAAGATTTCATCAATTATGTCTCCGGGTAGGTCTCTTAAAATATTGGGTTGTCTATCCATTTTGTGTTTTTATACTGTAAAATAGACAAGAGTTAGATTCATAAAAAAAAATACTTATTAATACAAGCAATTTTTACATATATCATAAAGCATAAGCACACTATATTACATATATTACACCAGACGAATACAACTATCTTATTCCGACTTGCTTGTTTCTTCTTCTTCGGTTTTGGTTCATTTTGCCAAGTTTCTAGGGATATATGATGTTCCCCTAATACGAGCCGTCGTTTTCCACATTGGTTTAGAAAAACCTGGTGGTTTAGAGGTTCCCGGGTCATTGTTACAACTTAAGGACTTCGGGGGTTGACGATACATATAAAGTTCATCGGGGTTGGAATTAGATTTCTCTATTTTTATGCCCTTTCCCTTATTATTTTCTTTTGCCTATTTAAATTCAGTTGGGGTAATTTCTATAACATCATCGGAATTCTCGTCGGAATCCGATTCATCGGAGAATTGGTAATCCTCCCAATATTTTGCTTCCTTGGCGGAAACACCATTGACCATAATTAACCTTGGTCGGTTGGTTGAAGATTTTCTTTTACTTAACCGTTTTATTATTTCCCCCACCGGTTCTATTTCTTCATCCGGTTCCGATTCTTCTTCCGGTTCCGATTCTTCTTCCGGTTCCGACTCTTCTTCCAGTTCCTCTTCGAGAACTTGTGAATCAGTCCACGAATCATTCCAATTTACATTTGACTCTTCATTATTATTAGGTGAGTCAATGGGACTTGTTCTAGAGGTAGACATCTATCACATAATATCAAACGCGTTAAGAGATTAATATATCACATAATATTCACATGTTAAAAATATATAGTTTCCAACAAAATTTGTTAAGCAATCATTTTTCAAGTAAACACGGTCGAAGTCCAGACTCACTAATGCATCCTAACAAACTCGATAAGACACACTAATGCAAAATTCTGGTTCTCTAAGACCAACGCTCGGATACCAACTGAAATGTCCCGTTCTTATTGATTAGAAACGTTCCATATTAATTGATTTCGTTGCGAGGTTTTGACCTCTATATGAGACATTTTTCAAAGACTGCATTCATTTTTAAAACAAACCATAACCTTTATTTCATAAATAAAGGTTTAAAAAGCTTTACGTAGATTATCTAATAATGATAATCTATAATATCATGTTTACACACGACCATTACATAATGGTTTACAATACAAATATGTTACATCGAAATCAGTTTCTTGAATGCAGTTTTTACACAATATCATACAAACATGGACTCCAAATCTTGTCCTTATTTTAGTATGCAACAGCGGAAGCTCTTAGTATTCACCTGAGAATAAACATGCTTTAAATGTCAACAAAAATGTTGGTGAGTTATAGGTTTAACCTATATATATCAAATCATAATAATAGACCACAAGATTTCATATTTCAATACACATCTCATACATAGAGATAAAAATCATTCATATGGTGAACACCTGGTAACCGACATTAACAAGATGCATATATAAGAATATCCCCATCATTCCGGGACACCCTTCGGATATGATATAAATTTCAAAGTACTAAAGCATCCGGTACTTTGGATGGGGTTTGTTAGGCCAAATAGATCTATCTTTAGGATTCGCGTCAATTAGGGTGTCTGTTCCCTAATTCTTAGATTACCAGACTTAATAAAAAGGGGCATATTCGATTTCGATAATTCAACCATAGAATGTAGTTTCACGTACTTGTGTCTATTTTGTAAATCATTTATAAAACCTGCATGTATTCTCATCCCAAAAATATTAGATTTTAAAAGTGGGACTATAACTCACTTTCACAGATTTTTACTTCGTCGGGAAGTAAGACTTGGCCACTGGTTGATTCACGAACCTATAACAATATATACATATATATCAAAGTATGTTCAAAATATATTTACAACACTTTTAATATATTTTGATGTTTTAAGTTTATTAAGTCAGCTGTCCTCGTTAGTAACCTACAACTAGTTGTCCACAGTTAGATGTACAGAAATAAATCGATAAATATTATCTTGAATCAATCCACGACCCAGTGTATACGTATCTCAGTATTGATCACAACTCAAACTATATATATTTTGGAATCAACCTCAACCCTGTATAGCTAACTCCAACATTCACATATAGAGTGTCTATGGTTGTTCCGAAATATATATAGATGTGTCGACATGATAGGTCGAAACATTGTATACGTGTCTATGGTATCTCAAGATTACATAATATACAATACAAGTTGATTAAGTTATGGTTGGAATAGATTTGTTACCAATTTTCACGTAGCTAAAATGAGAAAAATTATCCAATTTTATTTTACCCATAACTTCTTCATTTTAAATCCGTTTTGAGTGAATCAAATTGCTATGGTTTCATATTGAACTCTATTTTATGAATCTAAACATAAAAAGTATAGTTTTATAGTGGGAAAAATAAGTTACAAGTCATTTTTGTAAAGGTAGTCATTTCAGTCGAAAGAACGACGTCTAGATGACCATTTTAGAAAACATACTTCCACTTTGAGTGTAACCATAATTTTTGGATATAGTTTCATGTTCATAATAAAAATCATTTTCTCAGAATAACAACTTTTAAATCAAAGTTTATCATAGTTTTTAATTAACTAACCCAAAACAGCCAGCGGTGTTACTACGACGGCGTAAATTCGGTTTTACGGTGTTTTTCGTGTTTTCAGGTTTTAAATCATTAAGTTAGTATATCATATAGATATAGAACATGTGTTTAGTTGATTTTAAAAGTCAAGTTAGAAGGATTAACTTTTGTTTGCGAACAAGTTTAGAATTAACTAAACTATGTTCTAGTGATTACAAGTTTAAACCTTCGAATAAGATAGCTTTATATGTATGAATCGAATGATGTTATGAACATCATTACTACCTTAAGTTCCTTGGATAAACCTACTAGAAAAGAGGAAAATGGATCTAGCTTCAATGGATCCTTGGATGGCTCGAAGTTCTTGAAGCAGAATCATGACACGAAAACAAGTTCAAGTAAGATCATCACTTGAAATAAGATTGTTATAGTTATAGAAATTGAACCAAAGTTTGAATATGATTATTACCTTGTATTAGAATGATAACCTACTGTAAGAAACAAAGATTTCTTGAGGTTGGATGATCACCTTACAAGATTGGAAGTGAGCTAGCAAACTTGAAAGTATTCTTGATTTTATGTAACTAGAACTTGTAGAATATATGAAGAACACTTAGAACTTGAAGATATAACTTGAGAGAGATCAATCAGATGAAGAAAATTGAAGAATGAAAGTGTTTGTAGGTGTTTTTGGTCGTTGGTGTATGGATTAGATATAAAGGATATGTAATTTTGTTTTCATGTAAATAAGTCATGAATGATTACTCATATTTTTGTAATTTTATGAGATATTTCATGCTAGTTGCCAAATGATGGTTCCCACATGTGTTAGGTGACTCACATGGGCTGCTAAGAGCTGATCATTGGAGTGTATATACCAATAGTACATACATCTAACAGCTGTGTATTGTACGAGTACGAATACGGTTGCATACGAGTAGAATTGTTGATGAAACTGAACGAGGATGTAATTGTAAGCATTTTTGTTAAGTAGAAGTATTTTGATATGTGTATTGAAGTCTTTCAAAAGTTTATAAATACATATTAAAACACTACATGTATATACATTTTAACTGAGTCGTTAAGTCATCGTTAGTCGTTACATGTAAGTGTTGTTTTGAAACCTTTAGGTTAACGATCTTGTTAAATGTTGTTAACCCAATGTTTATAATATCAAATGATATTTTAAATTATTATATTATCATGATATTATCATGTATGAATATATCTTAATATGATATATATACATTAAATGTCTTTACAACGAAAATCGTTACATATATGTCTCGTTCAAAAATCATTAAGTTAGTAGTCTTGTTTTTACATATGTAGTTCATTGTTAATATACTTAATGATATGTTTACTTATCATAATATCATGTTAACTATATATATATATCCATATATATGTCATCATATAGTTTTTACAAGTTTTAACGTTCGTGAATCACCGGTCAACTTGTGTGGTCAATTGTCTATATGAAACATATTTCAATTAATCAAGTCTTACCAAGTTTGATTGCTTAACATATTGGAAACATTTAATCATGTAAATATCAATCTCAATTAATATATATAAACATGGAAAACTTCGGGTCACTACATCAGGATGGTACTTGGGTTCACAGTTGTAGTCATTTAGTAATTCGACCCAACGTCTTTGTCTCATGTTCAGTTGCTTTTGATCAAAGATGTGCTGGAGACTCTTATGATCGGTGAATATGGTGAATTTGATTCCATAAAGATAGTGTTGCCATATCTTTAATGCAAATACTACAGCTCCTAGTTCCAAGTCGTGGGTAGTATAGTTCTTCTCATGCTTCTTTAATTATCTGGATGCATATGCAATGACTTTCTGGCGTTGCATTAACACACACCCAAAACCTTGGTTTAAAGCATCACAATAGACTACGAAGTCTTCAGTTCTATCGGGTAGTGATAAGATTGGAGCGGTAGTCAACTTTTCTTTCAGGGTCTGAAACGTAGATTCCTATTCAATAGACCACTCAAACTTCTTATCCTTATGAGTCAACTTGGTGAGTGGTTTGGCAAGAATGGATAAATCTTTGATAAATCTCCGATAGTAACCGGCAAGTCCTAGGAACTGACGAATGTGTTTCGTGTTCTTAGGTGTTTCCCAGTTCTGAATAGCCGAGATCTTCGCAGGGTCGACATGTATTCCATCACTGTCAACTACATGTCCCAAAAACTGAACAGTCTTTAACCAAAATTCACACTTGGAGAACTTAGCATACAACTGTTACTTCTTTAGTAATTCCAGAATTTGTCGGAGGTGTTGTTCGTGTTCTTTCTCACTCTTAGAGTAGATGAGAATATCGTCGATGAAAACAATCACAAACTTATCGAGATAAGGCTTGCATATAAGGTTCATGAGATCCATGAACACAGCAGGAGCATTAGTTAACCCAAAGGGCATTACCAAAAATTCGTAATGTCCGTAACAAGTTCGGAAGGAAGTCTTGGAAACATCGGATTCCTTAACTTTAATTTGATGATATCCAGATCTCAGGTCGATCTTGGAATAGATGCTTGATCCTTGTAACTGATCAAACAAGTCGCCGACTCTAGGGAGAGGATAACGATTCTTGACGGTCAACTTGTTTAGTTCTCGGTAGTCGATACACATCCTCATAGAACCATCTTTCTTTTTGATGAACAATATAGGTGCTCCCCACGGTGATGAGCTAGGAAGAATGAATCCTTTCTCCAGAAGCTCTTGTAGTTACATAGATAGCTCTTTCATTTCTGATGGAGCTAGCCGGTATGGTGCCTTTGCAATAGGTGCAGCACCGGGGATCAAATCAATTTGAAACTCAACTTGTCTTTATGGTGGAAGACCAGGGAGTTCATCAGGAAATACTTCAGGAAAGTCTTTAACAACAGGAACGTCTTCAATACGCCGTTCATCTTGCTTGACTTCCTTTATGTGAGCCAAAATGGCTTGACATCCTTTCATAAGGTACTTTCAGGTTTTGATGCATGAGATAAGATTAAGTTTGGAACCACTCTTATCTCCTTGGATAACAAGAATTTCACCAGTTTCGAGAGGAATATTAATTGTCTTATCAAACACTGGACACCCACTTTCATCGGGGATAACCAATCCATCCCTAAGACTACATCAAAGCTTCCTAGTTCAACAGGCAATAAGTCAACCTTGAAGGTTTTATTGGCTAGAGTCAGATTACATTCCTTATAGATCCGGTCAACTTTTATAAATTTCCATTGGCCATTTCTACAAGACACTTAGTGTCTAAGTTTTGAGGTTTCTCATCAAATAAGGCACAGAATTCAGTAGATACATAACTTCTATCAGCACCAGTATCGAATAAAACAGAAGCATAGCAGTTGTTGATAAGAAATGTACCAGTAATGACATCATCATCATCCCTAGCTTCTTCAGCAGTCATGACGAATGCTCTTCCCTTAGCATTACCAGTTGTTGCAGTATTGTTCTTAGGACAGTTGGTTTTGTAATGCCCCTTTTCCCCACAACCGAAACAAGTAGGCACGGTTTGATTTGTATTTGTAGTAGGCAGACCAACCTTGCAATTCTTGGCCGAGTGACCAATCTTCTTACATTTTCCACACACAGCAATACAAAACCCATAATGGTTCCTATCACAGCGATTACATAGCAGCTTTCTTCCAATATAACCACTTTTTGTAGTATCACCAACCTTCTTGTTTGAATTCTGACATGTACCTTGAGTAGGCTCCAACTTTCCTTTGTTATCAGTAGCCTCATTTCGGTCTGTTTTTCCTTGGCATTTCTTCTCGCAGCCATAACCAGATTTTGAGTCATCAACATCGTAGCCTCAATAGTTTCTTTAGCAGCAGCTACAACATTCCCCTGAATCTGAGGAGGAAGACTGATGATATACTTTTCAATCTTCTTGCTTTCAGGAGTAACCATACTAGGGCATAGAGCAGCTAGCTCCAGAAATCGGTTGTTGTATTCTTCAACTTCAAGATTTTTCATTCTTAACTCCCAGAATTCGGCTTCAAATTTCTGGACTTGATTCCTGGGACAATACTTACCAGCCATTATGGTTTTTAATGTTTCCCATGGTATGGCTAGGGCAGCAGTCAATCCAACTGTACCAGCATATGCAGTCCACCAAGTTAAAGCTCCATCAGATAGATTTCCAGTAGCATACTTGACCTTATCAGCTTCACCGCGGTTACACAAACGAAACATAGATTCCATCTTTTCGAACCAGCGGTTTAGTTCAATTGGTCCTTCGGTTCCTTTATAGCTTGGTGGCTTACAATTCATAAATTCTTTTTGTGAGCATGAATTCGGAGAGTTTCGGTTTCCGTTGTTGTTGTTTTGATTATTGTTACTGCCTTGAGCGGCAACAAGGAGTTGTTGAAATTGCTCATTTGTGAGAGTAACGTTAGGAGAGTTGATGTTGTTACTTGGTTGTTGTTTTCCAGCCATTGTTCTTCAATACATAATTATAGTATTAGTTGAAGAGTTATGGTGCAATAATTATAATCTGTAATTATCATCAATAATAATCACATAATCTCACACATATGGCAAGATAAGTCAAGACATATAAAAACAACCACTTAACTTGTTATTAACAACGAATGGATAAATCATCCTTATTACACATAGAAGGAAATGAGAAGTACGGTAGACAATGCCTTTACATAAATGAAATAGACATAATGGATGAAACGAAAATCATGAGGATTATCAGTTCTTCTTTGAAATGGAGGGTTTGTGTTGATCTTTTTTTTTCGTTCAGGTATTAATGCTTGTGGTGACCCACTCCTCTACATATATTGCAAGTACGAATGGTTGCATTAGCTTTGGTTGTAGAAGTTTGAGTTGAGGGAATCGTAACTCTATATTTTTTTGGCTATGTGACCCATCTCCCAAAGTGATGTTTCTCATACCTTTGGCAACAAGGAATGGTTCCTTTATAGTGTTTGTCAGGTTCACCTTTAGAGTCTTTTTTCTCTATCTCTTCCCACTTTCTTTTAGCATCTCCTTTCCTCCCAGGTTTATTAATTAGCTGGTTTGCCATACAAATGGCTTCTTGTATGGTCCTTAGGTTTAATACAGCGACGCCCCTTCGAAGGCCATCAGGTAACCCATTGATGTAGTGTTGGATCCCTAGATACTCGGGAGTAGTCATGTGAGGATTCATGAAAGAAAATTCTTAGAATTGGTTGGTGTAGTTTATGAGATTAGCATCTACTATTTCCATGTTCCCAAACTCAGGTCTTTCAATACCCTTGTATGTAGGGAGCTGGTAGTTCATGAAATTCTGATATGAATAAATAGTCAGAAGATTTTGCGGTGCGCTGTTGTTACCATTGCTTTGTGCCGCAGCCAGTAGTTGTTGGAATTGGGGAGATGTCATAGTGACGTTTGGAATTGCGTTGCTTGATTCACCGTGAAACATGTTTCTTCGAAACACCGTAAGGTAAGAATTAAAAGTATGGATAACAGATAAAAAGATAATAAGGAATAGGCAATTAAAACTAAGGCAGGAAAGGCTATAGTCCTAAAGATTGCTAAGGCACCCTAGCTAATACATAAGGCACACAGAAAATGCAATCCTGGTTCTCTATAACAGCCTGTGCTCTGATACCACTCTGTCACACCCCCAAATAGGGCCTGGGGTATTTATGACTAATTATATCAAATCACAGTTGTATAAACGAGAACGACTCTATATGAGATGTTTTGAATAAAACATTTATTAATAAAACAGCGGAAGCATTAAAAGTTTTTACATCAAATCCAAATCGAAATAGTAGTAGTTTTAACATGCAAAGTAAATGTAATGAAATGAAGACTCCATGCAGCATCATTCAATTCATCATGTAGCATTCATAGCAATTACCTTATTCGTCACCTGAGATAAAACATGCTTAAAGTGTCAACAAAAAAGGTTGAGTGAAATTCATAGGTTTATATAATATGCATTAGACCACAAGATTTAGTTTAAAGCTGATTGATACCAATTATATCAATCTAAAAAGAGTTGCTGCAGTTTGTAATATCGCTACTAGACAAAAGTTTACCCCGCGACACCTTGAACAGTCAGTGTTAGTTGAATCATTATTATGTAACCAAAGACCATCAGGCAAATAGTTAGAGACGTCACTCTCAGTAGCGCTACTCACAATAACTAAGTTTACATCTTATACCTCAGCAATTAACGATATTACGGTGGGGATTTGCATGACAAAGCACGACAGCACAATAACATTTTAGTACTTGTGTCTAAACATAAAACAGTTATAAAGCAAGCATGTGTCTCACCCCAAAAGTTATAAATAGTTAAATAAACAGTAAAAGTGGGGCTATGAAAATCACCTTAAATAGCAGTTGAAGTATTCCACGCAAGAAGGAAAGTAAAGCAAGTAAGTGATCTGAATATCAACCTAGAGGTATAACATTTGATTAGTTAATGTCTAACTTGACATAAAGTGTGTTTATTAATATAGCAACTATATTGATAGTGACGGTTTTCGAGAAAAGTTCCTATTTCTCAAAAGTTTCTATTTTTGAAAACCTACTATTTATGGAAATCTTCCACTTATAGTAAGCTTCTAGTTTAAGAATGTTCGGGTTATAATTCTTAACAAAGATGTTGTACAATCTCGCCCAAACTTCGTCGCTAACATGCAAGTCACTCGAATGATCTATTGTTACCGAGCGGCCCAGGATCTCTTGACCAGAATCTAAGTCTTGGCATTCGAGATCCACAAGCATCCCATAATGGTAACAAGGATCACCCTAGGCCACAAGTAGCGGTGATGTTTGTAGTCTTTGTACGCTATGTTTTTTTTTTTTTCGAGGAACCCCCTAGCGACGAGCCATAATGGCTCCCCTCTAGTTGGTACACCCCGGGTAAACGGCAAGTCAGGCCTCCACTGCTACCAGGCAAAGCATCCTCTAGTCAATCAGTCACTAAATAGAGCTCGCCCCAAGGTATTTTCCTTGAAGGGAATCGAACCCGTGACCTCTTGCTTCAATGGAAGTCCACGTTAGGTGCGTATATACATATATATTCATTAATTTGATTTTTAATTATAATTCCTATATATTAATTCATAAAAATACTTTTATAATTTTTAGTAACATATATTATTAATTATAACATGTTATTTATTTTAATTTTAATTACATATAATTTATAACATTATTTACATGTTTCGGTAAAAAACTAATAAACCGAAGTAAATAGTAAAAAGTAAAAATTAAAAAGTAAAAAGTAAAAAGTAAGAAAATAATACTTACTAGTAGTAATTCTTCAAAGAGAGAATGAGAGAAATTTTGGTGTGAGTTTGAATGAGAAATGGGTGGTATTTATACTTGAAAAAATTAGGTAAAAAGAATAAAATAATTAAAAGAAAAAGAAATATTTTAATTTTTAATGGGATTTTAAAATTCAAAAGTATTAAATGTTAGGTCATGGGATAATGCACAAAATAAAATAATAAAAGTAGTTTTCCATTATAATTTTTAATTAAAAAGTAATTTATTTATTTATTTATTTATATTTTTTTAAAATTCGATTATTTTAAGGATTTTTTTATATTTTTTTTAAATAAACAAATTGATTTAGTACTTTTCCAAGAATATTTGTCAATATTTTTTTTTATTTTTTAATTAATAAATATGAATTTTGCATAAAAATAATAAATAATTTGGTATTTTGTATTTTTAATAATAATTATGATTTTAATTATTAAACTATAGTTTTAGTACGTTTGTAAATATTATTACATTTATATATAATTGGATTTATTATATAGTTAAATATATAATACATTAAGTAAATAATAAAGTCATACAAAGTTTATATACTTTGTTAAATTATGTCAAATTATATAAATTAATAATATATTATTTATTTACGAGTACGTTGTTGACTAAAAATTACCATTCGGATAATGTTTAATTGTATATAACAACCCTTAAATAATTAATACATATAGTCAGGCAGAAAACCCTAGGGTCAATTCAGTAAATTTAGAAGTCGAAAAGTGAGGGTTGTTATAGTACCTCCCCGTTATTAAAAACTTTGTCCTGAAGTTTTAGGTAGACTTTTCGGATGCATCAGCGGTTGAGAAGAGATGGGGATATTTCTGTTTCATTTAGTCTTCATGTTCACAGGTATACACGGGGCCACATCGTGAATTCCAACGGATCTTAATAATAGGTATGGTGCTTTGTTTCAAGCGTTTACCAGATCGGTCCATGACTTCTACGGGTTCCTCTATGAAGTGCATTTTATCATCAATACGAATGTCATCCAACGGAATAATGAGAGTGTCATCAGCGAGACACTTTTTAAGATTCGAGACATGAAATACGTCGTGTACGCTGCTAAGTTCAGCAGGTATTCTAATCGATAAGCCACGGGTCTGATCCTTTCAGTAATCTTGAAGGGTCCATCAAAACGTGGGCTTAGTTTGCTTCGTTTACCAAAACGAACGACGCCTTTCCAAGGGGTTACTTTCAACATGACTTTGTCACCAACTTGGAATTCCAAATCTTTCCGACCTTTATTAGCATAGCTCTTCTGTCAACTGCGGGCAGTTTCTATTCGTTTCTTAATCTGAACTATCTTTTCGATTGTCTCGTGTATGATTACAGGATCGGTTATGTAGTGACCCGAACTTTTCCATGTTAACATATATTAAATGAAAATTGTTATTTACATGATTAAGTGTTTTCAATATGTTAAGCAATCAAACTTGTTAAGACTTGATTAATTGAAATAGGTTTCATATAGACAATTGACCACCCAAGTTGACCGATCATATATATGGATATATATATATATATATATATATATATATATATATATATATATATATAATATATATATATATATATATATATATATATATATATATATATATATATATATATATATATATATATATATAGTTAACATGATATTATGATAAGTAAACATATCATTAAGTATATTAACAATGAACTGCATATGTATAAACAAGACTACTAACTTAAGGATTTCGAAACAAGGCATATATGTAACGATTATCGTTGTAACGATATTTAAATGTATATATATCATATTAAGATATATTAATACATCATAATATCATGATAATATAATAATTTAACATCTCATTAGATATAATAAACATTGGGTTAACAACATTTAACAAGATCGTTAACTTAAAGGTTTCAAATCAACATTTACATGTAACGACTAACGATGACTTAACGACACAGTTAAAATGTATATACATGTAGTGTTTTAATATGTATTCATACACTTTTGAAAGACTTCAAGACACTTATCAAAGTACTTCTACTTAACAAAAATGCTTACAATTACCTCCTCGTTCATTTTCATCAACAATTCTACTCGTATGCACCCGTATTCGTACTCGTAAAATACCCAGCTTCTAAATGTATTTACTATTGGTATATACACTCCAATGATCAGCTCTTAGCAGCCCATGTGAGTCACCTAACCATGTGGGAACTATCATTTGGCAACTAGCATGAATGATTACACAAAATTACAAACTAATGGAGCCTATATGTTGACTCCATTTTCACGTGAAGTATGGTGTCTAAAAACACATTCATTTTGCAACCTACATGCATCAAACTACTCTCTCTCTCTCAAGTGTTCATCCTTTGTTCTATGTGATCTTCATCATCTTCAACAAAATCTAGCTCAATCAATTTCATAAATCCATACATAAACCAAGATACAAAACAACTACTCAAGAACACACCAACAACACTTCCAAGTTTGCTTGCTTGCTTTCAATCTTGCAAATCCATTTCAAGTGATCATCCAACCTCAAGAAATCTTTCTTAATTACAGTAATATATCTCTCTAATACAAGGTAGTACTCATATTCAAACTTTGATTCAATTTCTATAACTATAACAATCTTATTTTGAGTTTAAAATCTTACTTGAACCTGTTTTCGTGTCATGATTTTGCTTCAAGAACTTTCAAGCCATCCAAGGATCCTTTGAAGCTAGATCTATTTTTATCATTTCTAGTAGATTTATCCACAAAACCTGAGGTAGTAATGATGTTCATAACATCATTCGATTCATATATATAAAACTACCTTATTCAAAGATTTAAACTTGTAATCACTAGAACATAGTTTAGTCAATTCTAAACTTGTTCGCAAACAAAAGTTAATCCTTCTAACTTGACTTTTAAAATCAACTAAACACATGTTCTATATCTATATGATATGCTAACTTAATGATTTAAAACCTGAAAACACGAAAAACACCGTAAAACCGGATATACACCGTCGTAGTAACACCGAGGGCTGTTTTGGGTTAGTTAATTAAAAACTATGATAAACTTTGATTTAAAAGTTGTTCTTCTGGGAAAATGATTTTTCTTATGAACATGAAACTATATCCAAAAATTATGGTTAAACTCAAAGTGGAAGTATGTTTTCCAAAATGGTCATCTAGACGTCGTTCTTTAGACTGAAATGACTACCTTTTCAAAAATGACTTGTAACCTGTATTTCCGACTATAAACTTATACTTTTTCTTTTTAGATTCATAAACTTAAGTTCAATATGAAACCATAGCAACTTGAATCACTCAAAACGGATTTAAAACGAAGAAGTTATGGGTAAAACAATATTGGATAATTTTGCTTGTTGTAGCTACGTGAAATTTGTAACAAATCTATACAAATCATATCCTAGCTAACTTATATTGTATTATACATGTATTCTAATATTCTATGTAATCTTGGGATACCATAGACACGTATGCAAATGTTTTGACATATCATATCGACCCATGTATATATATTATTTGGAACAACCATAGACACTCTATATGCAGTAATGTTTGAGTTAGCTATACAGGGTTGAGGTTGATTGAAAAAATATATATACTTTGAGTTGTGATCTAGCCTGAGACGTGTATACACTGGGTCGTGGATTGATTCAAGATAATATATATATCGATTTATTTCTGTACATATAACTGTGGACAACTAGTTGTAGGTTACTAACGAGGACAGCTGACTTAATAAACTTAAAACATTAAAACGTATTAAAAATGTTGTAAATATATTTTGAACATACTTTGATATATATGTACATATTTGTTATAGGTTCGTGAATCGACTCGTGACCAAGTCTTCTTTTCCGACGAAGTGAAAATCTGTGAAAGTGAGTTATAGTCCCATTTTTACTAACTAATATTTTTGGGATGAGAATACATGCAGTTTTGAAAATGATTTACAAAATAGACACAAGTATTGAAACTACATTCTATGTTGAATCGTTATACCGGATATCGCCCTTTTTGAACTTGGTAGCCTAAGAATTCGTGTTTATTATAATTGCCACCAATTGACGCGAATCCTAAAGATAGATCTATGGGCTTTGACACGCCCCAGTCAGAGAATTTGAACTGCTTTAGTACTTCGATATTTATATATGGGGATATTCTAGATGCATTTGTTAATGTCGGTTACCAGGTGTTCAACCATATGAATGATTTTTATGCAGATTGCATGTTATTGAAAGATGAAATCTTGTGGTATATTATTACAATTTGATATATAGGTTAAACCTATAACTCACCAATATTTTTGTTGACGTTTATAGCATGTTTATTCTCAGGTGATTATTAAGAGCTTCCGCTGTTGCATGCTAATTTATGGACAAGAGTTGGAGTCAGCATGCTTGTATTATATTGTTTAAAAACTGCATTCGAAGACATATATATTGTTGTGTAATATTATTGTAAACCATTATGTAATGGTCATGTGAAAATGCTATAATTTAGATTATCATTATTTGATAATCATCGTAATAATTTAAAGGTTATGGTTTGTTTTAAAAATCGAATGCAGTCTTTGAAAAACGTCTCATATAGAGATCAAAACCTCGCAACGAAATCAATTAATATGGAACGTTTATAATCAATATGTACTGGACATTTCAGTTGGTATCCGAGCGTTGGTCTTAGAGAACCAGAATTTTTGCATTAGTGTGTCTTACCGAGTTTGTTAGGATGCATTAGTGAGTCTGGACTTCGACCGTGTTTTTCTTCGAAAACGATTGCTTAACATTTTTTTGTTGGAAACTATATATTATTAACATGTAAATATTATGTGATATATTAATCTCTTAACGTGTTTGATATTGTGTGATAGATTTCTACCTCAAGTACAAATCCCATCGACTCACCCAATAATAATGAAGAGTCGAATATACTTTGGGAAGATTCACAAATTCCCAAAGAGGAACCGGAAGAGGAGGAACCGGAAGAGGAGGAACCGGAAGAAGAGGAACCAGAAGAGTAGGAACCAGAAGAAGAAGAGGTTCCAGAGGAAGAAATATTGATACCTACAGTAAATTTAATAAATAAAAGAAAATCCTCAACCAACGGACCAAAGTTAAAAATGGTCAATGGTGTTTCCGCCAAGGAAGCAAAATATTGGGAAGATTACCAATTTTCCGATGAATCGGATCCCGATGAGGATTCCGATGATGTTATAGAAATTACCTCGACCCAATTTAATAAAGCAAAAGAAAATAATAAGGGAAAAGGTATAAAAATAGAGAAATCTGATTCCAAACCCGATGAACTTTATATGTATCGGCAACATCCGTATTTCCTAAATTGTAACAATAACCCGGAAACCTCTAAACCACCAGGTTTTTCTAAACCATTGTAGAAAACGATGGCTCGTATTAGAGGAACACCATATATCCCTAGAAAATTAGAAAAACGAACCAAGTCAGAAGAAGAAGAAACCAGTGATTCATATTAGAGGGTTGTAATCATATTGTGTATTATATGTATTGTAGTGTGCTTGTACTTTTATGTTCTATGTAAAAATTGCTTGTATTGTTTGTTAATTATCTTTTACGAATCTAATCCTTGTCTATTTTACAGTATAAAAACAAAATGGACGTTAAGGGTTGACAACCGAATATTTTAGAAGACCTACCAGAGGATATGATTGAGGAAATCTTGTCTAGAGTCGGTCAGAATTCATCAGCACATTTAGTTATGGTGAAATTAACTTGTCAAACATTTGAAAGACTTTTCAGAAATGCCTTAGTTTATAAAAGGCTTTCCTTTGATAGATGGGGTATATCACATTGGGGAGACCGTAAGTTACGCCGTGTTTTCTTTAAAGCGTTAAATCCGGGGAACCCAAATGCAATTTTAAGCTACGGGTTAAGAACCTATTTTGACTTAACATATCCTAACATAGGATTTCGTGAGTTAGAAAGAGCTTCTAACATGCAACATAAAGAAGCGTTTTATACTTACGGGTTAGTAATGTTCGCTTCTTACCAAAGTGAGAAAAAGAACATCGGATTACAACTTTTAAATAAAACCTTCCCACAAGTGACGGATTCAGTAGTTGGGGTGAGAAACAAGGTTTTTAGATTATTACGGGGCTGTTGGACATTACGAAACCCTCATCCTTTTAACGACATTACAACATGCTACCTAGCCAATGGTCATAACGGTTACTTTCCACAAGACCAAGGATGGGAAGTCGTCTTAGTAAAACCAGAATGCATGACTTGTTTCTGGACTTATGAATTATGTGTCTTTATTTATTTTGCTGAACAACTTGCGTATTAACTAGAATTGTCTTTATAGCTGCCGAGTAGCAAAATTATTATGTGCTATATTTCATCCTATATGTATAATAGCGGTATTGTAAGTTTGTAAAATTTAGTATAAAATTTGAACGCGAAATTTTATTATAATCAATTTTTCATATGGAATTGTAGTAGTTGAATTGTATATTAGCTACTAAGTATGAACTTAATGGGTAGGTACTACCCGAATTAAAACTATAAAACGCTAATATGAAGAAAAAGCTTTTATAAATGAGTTCATACTATGCTACGAAATACTATTGACTACTCTTAATATTCTATATGATTAACTTAATTCTTTTGGCTATTTTTGAAGGAAATGGCACCGACTACTAGTCAGAACTTGAACATGAGCGAGGAAGACTTCCGTGTTTTCCTTGCTGCGAACATAGACGCAGTGCAGGATGCAATGCAAAATAACAACAATAACTCTGGTTCTAGCAGTGGAACTAATTCCACAAGAAATCGTGTAGGATGCTCCTACAAAGAATTCACTGCCTGCAAACCTTTGGAATTTGATGGAACAGAAGGACCAATCGGATTGAAACGGCAGACCGAGAAAGTCGAATCGGTGTTTGCCATAAGTAAGTGTACTAAAGAGGAAAAAGTTAAGTACGCTACGCATAACTTCACAGGTACTGCGTTAACATGGTGGAACACCAACCTCGAGCAGGTGGGACAAGATGTTGCTTACGCACTACCGTGGTCAGCATTCAAGCAATTGATGAACGAGCAGTACCGTCCCAGAAACGAGGTCAATAAGCTCAAGGTAGAGCTTAGAGGGTTACAAACACAAGGATTTGATATTACCACGTACGAACGACGATTCACAGAGTTGTGTCTATTGTGTCCGGGAGCGTTCGAAAATGAAGAAGAGAGAATCGACACATTTGTAAAAGGGTTACCAGAAAGGATTCAAGAAGATGTGAGTTCACACGAGCCCGCCTCCATACAAAAAGCAAGTCGAATGTCTCATAAACTCATAAATCAGATTGAGGGAAGAATTAAAGAGCAGGCGGCCGAAGAAGCCAACACGAAACAAGTCAAAAGGAAGTGGGAAGAAAACACTGACAAGAGTCACCAACAAAACAACAGTAACTATCGCTTCAACAACCAACACAGCAATCACAACTACGATCGCCCCATTTTTCGCAAAAACAAACGCAACAACAACTATCCTAACAACAACAACAACTACAATAACCGTCGTAACAACAATCACAACCACAACCAAATCAATAACAACAATGGTAACAACAATCAGAACAATAAATGTCTAAGGTGTGGAGGGTATCATCCAGATAAGTTCTGTGTAGTAGTGTGTACCAAGTGTAATAGAACCGGACATAGTGTAACGAAGTGTGATGTCTATGGACCAAAGGCATATAAAAATAACAGAACAAATAATTCCATTATTTGTTACGGATGCGGAAAGCCAGGCCATTTCCGCAAAGCATGCCCTAATCAAGGGAATAATAATGGGCAAGGCCGTGGATGAGTCTTCAACATTAATTCGGCAGAAGCGCAGGAAGACCCGGAGCTTGTTACGGGTACGTTTCTTATTGACGATAAATATGCTTATGATTTATTTGATTCGGGTGCGGATAGAAGCTATATGAGTAGAGATTTTTGTGCTAAATTAAGTTGCCCATTGAAGCCTTTGGATAGTAAATTTTTACTTGAATTAGCAAACGGTAAACTAATTACAGCAGATAAAGTATGTCGGGATAGAGAAATTAAACTAGTTGACGAAACATTTAAAATTGATTTAATACCATTCGAGTTAGGGAGTTTTGATGTAATAATTGGCATGGACTGGTTGAAAAAGGTGAGAGCAGAGGTCATTTATTACAAAAATGCGATTCGCATTATGCGTGAAAAAGGTAAACCTTTAATGGTGTACGGAGAAAAGAACAACGCGAAATTTAATCTTATTAGTAGTTTGAAGGTGCAAAAACTAATAAGAAAAGCTTGTTACGTCATTCTAGAACACATCAAGGAAGTTAAACCTGAAGAAAAGAACATCAGTGATGTTCCCGTGGCAAAAAAATTTCCCGATGTATTTTCGAAAGAATTACCGGGATTACCCCCACATCGATCTGTTGAATTTCAAATAGACCTTGTACCAGGAGCTGCACCAATAGCTCGTGCTCCATACAGACTCGCACCCAGCGAAATGAAAGAATTACAAAGTCAGTTACAGGAACTTTTAGAGCGTGGTTTCATTCGACCAAGCACATCACCGTGGGGAGCTCCTGTTTTGTTTGTCAAGAAGAAGGATGGTACATTTAGCTTGTGTATCGACTATCGAGAGTTGAACAAACTTACCATCAAGAACCGCTACCCACTACCGAGAATCGACGACTTATTTGATCAACTACAAGGCTCGTCGGTTTATTCGAAGATTGATTTACGTTCTGGGTATCATCAAATGCGGGTGAAGGAGGATGATATTCCAAAGACTGCTTTTAGGACGCGTTACGGTCATTACGAGTTTATGGTTATGCCGTTTGGGTTGACTAACGCACCAGCTGTGTTCATGGACCTCATGAACCTAGTGTGTGGAACATACCTTGACAAGTTTGTCATTGTTTTCATCGATGACATACTTATTTACTCAAAGAATGACCAAGAGCACGAAGAACATTTGAGAAAAGTGCTAGAGTTGTTAAGGAAAGAAAAACTGTACGCTAAGTTTTCAAAGTGTGCATTTTGGTTAGAAGAAGTTCAATACCTCGGTTATATAGTGAACAAAGAAGGTATTCACGTGGATACAGCAAAGATTGAAACCATTGAAAAGTGGGAAACCCCGAAAACTCCAAAACATATACGCCAATTTTTAGGACTAGCTGGTTACTACAGAAGGTTCATCCAAGACTTTTCCAGAATAGCAAAACCCTTGACTACATTAACGCATAAAGGGAAGAAATTTGAATGGAAAGATTAACAAGAGAAAGCGTTTCAATTGTTGAAGAAAAAGTTAACTACGGCACCTATATTATCATTACCTGAAGGGAATGATGATTTTGTGATATATTGTGACATATTGTGACGCCTCAAAGCAAGGTCTCGGTTGTGTATTAATGCAACGAACAAAAGTAATTACTTATACGTCTAGACAATTGAAGATTCACGAGCAGAATTATACGACGCATGATTTGGAATTAGGCGCGGTTGTTTTTGCATTAAAGACTTGGAGGCACTATTTATATGGGGTCAAAAGTATTATATATACCGACCACAAAAGTCTTCAACACATATTTAATCAGAAACAACTGAACATGAGGCAGCGCAGGTGGATTGAATTGTTGAATGATTACGACTTTGAGATTCGTTACCACCCGGGAAGGCAAATGTGGTAGCCGACGCCTTGAGCAGAAAGGACAGAGAACCCATTCGATAAAAGCTATGAATATAATGATTCACAATAACCTTACTACTCAAATTAAGGAGGCGTAACAAGGAGTTTTAAAAGAGGGAAATTTAAAGGACGAAATACCCAAAGGATCGAAGAAGCATCTTAATATTCGGGAAGACGGAACCCGGTATAGGGCTGAGAGAATTTGGGTACCAAAATTTGGAGATATGAGAGAAATGATACTTAGAGAAGCTCATAAAACCAGATACTCAATACATCCTGGAACGGGGAAGATGTACAAGGATCTCAAGAAACATTTTTGGTGGCCGGGTATGAAAACCGATGTTGCTAAATACGTAGGGGAATGTTTGACGTGCTCTAAGGTCAAAGCGGAGCATCAGAAACCATCAGGTCTACTTCAACAACCCGAAATCCCGGAATGGAAGTGGGAAAACATTACCATAGATTTTATCACTAAATTGCCAAGGACTGCAAGTGGTTTTGATACTATTTGGGTAATAGTTGATCGTCTCACCAAATCAGCACACTTCCTGCCAATAAGAGAAGATGACAAGATGGAGAAGTTAGCACGAATGTATTTGAAGGAAGTCGTCTCCAGACATGGAATACCAATCTCTATTATCTCTGATAGGGATGGCAGATTTATTTCAAGATTCTGGCAGACACTACAGCAAGCATTAGGAACTCGTCTAGACATGAGTACTGCCTATCATCCACAAACTGATGGGCAGAGCTTGAATACATGCTATGAGCATGTGTTATTAATTTCGAAAACAGTTGGGATCGACACCTTCCGTTAGCAGAATTTTCCTACAACAACAACTACCATTCAAGCATTGAGATGGCGCCGTTTGAAGCACTTTATGGTAGAAAGTGTAGATCTCCAATTTGTTGGAGTGAAGTGGGGGATAGACAGATTACGGGCCCGGAGATAATACAAGAAACTACCGAGAAGATTATCCAAATTCAACAACGGTTGAAAACCGCCCAAAGTCGACAAAAGAGCTACGCTGACATTAAAAGAAAAGATATAGAATTTGAAATTAGAGAGATGGTCATGCATAAAGTTGCACCTTGGAAAGGTGTTGTTCGATTTGGTAAACAAGGGAAATTAAATCCAATGTATATTGGACCATTCAAGATTATTGATCGTGTCGGACCAGTAGCTTACCGACTTGAGTTACCTCAACAACTCGCGGCTATACAAAACACTTTCCACGTCTTGAATTTGAAGAAATGTTTTGTTATAGAAGATCTCACTATTCCATTAGACGAAATCCAAATCAACGAAAAACTTCAATTCATCGAAGAACCCGTCGAAATAATGAATCGCGAGGTTAAGAGACTTAAGAAAAATAAGATACCAATTGTTAAGATTCGATGGAATACTCGAAGAGGACCTGAGTTCACCTGGGAACGAGAAGATCAGATGAAGAAGAAATACCCGCACCTATTTCCAGAAGATACGTCAACACCTCCAACTGCTTAAAATTTCGGGACGAAATTTATTTAACGGGTAGGTACTGTAGTGAGCCGAACTTTTCCATGTTTATATATATTAAATGAAAATTGTTATTTACATGATTAAGTGTTTCTAACATGTTAAGCAATCAAACCTGTTAAGACTTGATTAATTAAAATAGGTTTCATATAGACAATTGACCACCCAAGTTGACCGGTGATTCACGAATGTTAAAACTTGTAAAAACTATATGATGTCATATATATGGATATATATATATAGTTAACATGATATTATGATAAGTAAAGATATCATTAAGTATATTAATAATGAACTACATATGTATAAACAAGACTACTAACTTAAGGATTTCGAAACAAGGCATATATATAACGATTATCGTTGTAACGACATTTAAATGTATATATATCATATTAAGATATATTAATACATCATAATATCATGATAATATAATAATTTAACATCTCATTAGATATAATAAACATTGGGTTAATAACATTTAACAAGATCGTTAACTTAAAGGTTTTAAATCAATATTTACATGTAACGACTAACAATGACTTAACGACTCAGTTAAAATGTATATACATGTAGTGTTTTAATATGTATTAATACACTTTTGAAAGACTTCAAGACACTTATCAAAGTACTTCTACTTAACAAAAATTCTTAAAATTACATCCTCGTTCATTTTCATAAACAATTCTACTCTTATGCACCCGTATTCGTACTCGTACAATACCCATCTTCTAAATGTATTTACTATTGGTATATACACTCCAATGATCAGCTCTTAGCAGCCCATGTGAGTCACCTAACCATGTGGGAACCATCATTTAGCAACTAGCATGAATGATTACACAAAATTACAAACTAATGGAGCCAATATGTTGACTCCATTTTCACGTGAAGTATGGTGTCCACAAACACATTCATTTTGCAACCTACATGCATCAAACTACTCTCTCTCAAGTGTTCTTCCTTTTTTCTAAGTGTTCTTCATCATCTTCAACAAAAACTAGCTTAATCTAGTTCATAAATCCATACATAAACCAAGATACAAAACAACTACTCAAGAACACACCAACAACACTTCCAAGTTTGCTAGTTTGCTTTCAATCTTGCAAATCCATTTCAAGTGATCATCCAACCTCAAGAAATCTTTCTTAATTACAGTAATATATCTCTCTAATACAAGTAAGTACTCATATTCAAACTTTGATTCAATTTCTATAACTATAACAATCTTATTTCGAGTGGAAATCTTACTTGAACCTGTTTTCGTGTCATGATTTTGCTTTAAGAACTTTCAAGCCATCCAAGGATCCTTTGAAGCTAGATCTATTTTTCTCATTTCCAGTAGGTTTATCCACAAAACCTGAGGTAGTAATGATGTTCATAACATCATTCGATTCATATATATAAAACTGACTTATTCAAAGGTTTAAACATGTAATCACTAGAACATAGTTTAGTTAATTCTAAACTTGTTCGCAAACAAAAGTTAATCCTTCTAAATTTACTTTTAAAATCAACTAAACACATGTTCTATATCTATATGATATGCTAACTTAATGATTTAAAACCTAAAAACACGAAAAACACCGTAAAACCGGATATACACCGTCGTAGTAACATCGCGGGATGTTTTGGGTTAGTTAATTAAAAACTATGATAAAATTTGATTTAAAAGTTGTTCTTCTGGGAAAATGATTTTTCTTATGAACATGAAACTATATCCAAAAATCATGGTTAAACTCAAAGTGGAAGTATGTTTTCCAAAATGGTCATCTAGACATCGTTCTTTCGACTGAAATGACTACCTTTACAAAAACGACTTGTAACCTGTATTTCTGACTATGAACTTATAATTTTTCTGTTTAGATTCATAAACTTAAGTTCAATATGAAACCATAGCAACTTGAATCACTCAAAACGGATTTTAAAACGAAGAAGTTATGGGTAAAACAAGATTGGATAATTTTGCTTGTTGTAGCTACGTGAAATTTGTAACAAATCTATACAAATCATATCCTAGCTAACTAATATTGTATTATACATGTATTCTAATATATTATGTAATCTTGGGATACCATAGACACGTATACATATGTTTTGACATATCATATCGACCCATGTATATATATTATTTGGAACAACCATAGACACTCTATATGCAGTAATGTTTGAGTTAGCTATACAGGGTTGAGGTTGATTCCAAAAATATATATACTGTGAGTTATGATCTAGCCTGAGACATGTATACACTGGGTCGTGGATTGATTCAAGATAATATATATATCGATTTATTTCTGTACATCTAACTGTGGACAACTAGTTGTAGGTTACTAATGAAGACAGCTGACTTAATAAACTTAAAATGTATTAAAAATGTTGTAAATATATTTTGAACATACTTTGATATATATGTACATATTTGTTATAGGTTCGTGAATCGACCCGTGGCCAAGTCTTATTTTTCGACGAAGTGAAAATCTGTGAAAGTGAGTTATAGTCCCATTTTTACTATCTAATATTTTTGGGATGTGAATACATGCAGTTTTGAAAATGATTTACAAAATAGACACAAGTATTGAAACTACATTCTATGTTGAATCGTTATACCGGATATCGCCCTTGTTGAACTTGGTAGCCTAAGAATTGGTGTTTATTATAATTGTCACCAATTGACGTGAATCCTAAAGATAGATTTATGGGCTTTGACACGCCCCAGTCAGAGAATTTGAACTGCTTTAATACTTCGATATTTATATATGGGGATATTCTAGATGCATTTGTTAATGTCGGTTACCAGGTGTTCAAGACATATATATTGTTGTGTAATATTATTGTAAACCATTATGTAATGGTCGTGTGAAAATGCTATAATTTAGATTATCATTATTTGATAATCGTCGTAATATTTTAAAGATTATAGTTTGTTTTAAAAATCGAATGCAGTCTTTGAAAAACGTCTCATATAGAGGTCAAAACCTCGCAACGAAATCAATTAATATGGAAGGTTTATAATTAATACGAACGGGACATTTCAGGTTAACTGTCTGTCCTCTAATTCATCCCAGCACAGTGGGGATCTACATTTTCGTCCGTATAAGGCCTCAAAAGGTGCAGCCTTAATACTTGAGTTGTAACTATTATTGTAAGAGAATTCAACCAAAGGCAAATGTCTATCCCAGCCTTTGCCGAAGTTGATAACACAAGCGCGAAGCATATCTTCCAATGTTTGAATGGTTCATTCACTTTGACCATCGGTTTGCGGATGATAAGCAGTACTCATGTCGAGTTGAGTTCCAAGAGTAGTTTGTAAGGATTTCCAGAATCAGGAAGTGAATCTACTGTCGCGATCAGATATGATTGATATAGGAACACCATGACGAGAGACAATTTCTTTGATATACAGTTGTGACAATCTCTCCATCTTGTCGGTCTCATTGATTGGTACGAAATGAGCAGATTTAGTAAGACGATCTACTATGACCCATATAGTATCATTTCCACTAGAAGTCTTGGGTAATTTAGTAATAAAGTCCATAGTGATATATTCCCACTTCCACTGCGGAATATCCGGTTGTTGCAGTAAACCAGACGGCTTTTGATGCTCGGCCTTAACTTTTAAACAAGTAAGACACTTGCTCACATATTCAGCAATATCAGATTTCAGATTAGGCCACCACTAAAATTCTTTCACATCGTGATACATCTTACTGTAGCCTGGGTGAATAGAATTTCTAGTCTTATGTGCTTCATCCAAGACTAGCTTTCGCAGATTTCCGAATTGAGGAACCCATATACGGTTGCTGTAGTAACATGTTTCGTTCTCCTTGATTTGTAATTAGTTTTCAAATCCTGAAGGTCCTTCATGTTTGATATTTTCTTGCTTTATAGCTTCTAGTTGTGCTTCCCGAATTTTGGCTGTCAGATTTGTTTGAATGATCATATTCAAAGCTCGCACTTGGATAGGCTTGACTAGATCCTTTCGACTGAGTGCATCAGCAACAACATTTTCCTTACCAGGATGGTACTTGACTTCACATGTGTAGTCATTTAGTAATTCGACCCAACGTCTTTGTCTCATGTTCAGTTGCTTTTGATTAAAGATGTGCTGGAGACTCTTATGATCTGTGAATATGGTGAATTTTATTCCATAAAGATAGTGTCGCTATATCTTTAATGCGAATACTACAGCTCCTAGTTCCAAGTCGTGGGTAGTATAGTTCTTCTCATGCTTCTTTAATTATCTGGATGCATATGAAATGACTTTCTGGTGTTGCGTTAACACATACCCAAAACCTTAGTTTGAAGCATCACAATAGACTACGAAGTCTTCAATTCCGTCGGGTAGTGATAAGATTGGAGTGGTAGTCAACTTTTCTTTCAGGGTCTGAAACGCAGATTCCTGTTCAATAGACCACTCAAACTTCTTATCCTTATGAGTCAACTGGGTGAGTGGTTTGGCAAGAATGGAGAAATCTTTGATAAATCTTCGATAGTAACCGGCAAGTTCTAGGAACTGACAAATGTGTTTCACGTTCTTAGGTGTTTCCCAGTTCCGAATAGCCGAGATCTTCGCGGGGTCGACATGTATTCCATCACTGTCAACTACATGTCCCAAAAACTGAACAGTCTTTAACCAAAATTCACACTTGGAGAACTTAGCATACAACCGTTCCTTCTTTAGTAATTCCAGAATTTGTCGGAGGTGTTGTTCATGTTCTTTCTCACTCTTAGAGCAGATGAGAATATCGTCGATGAAAACAATCACAAACTTATCGAGATAAGGCTTGCATACACGGTTCATGAGATCCATGAACATAGCAGGAGCATTAGTTAACCCAAAGGGCATTACCAAAAATTCATAATGTCCGTAACGAGTTCGGAAGGCAGTCTTGGAAACATTGGATTCCTTAACTTTAAGTTGAAGATATCCAGATCTCAGGTCGATCTTTGAATAGATGCTTGATCCTTGTAACTGATCAAACAATTCATCGATTCTAGGGAGAGGATAACGATTCTTGACGGTAAACTTGTTTAGTTGTCGGTAGTCGATACACATCCTCATAGAACCATCTTTCTTTTTGACGAACAATATAGGTGCTCCCCACGGTGATGAGCTAGGACGAATGAATCCTTTCTCCAGAAGCTCTTGTAGTTGCATAGACAGCTCTTTCATTTCTGATATAGCTAGCCGGTATGGTGCCTTTGCAATAGGTGCAACACCGGGGATCAAATCGATTTGAAACTCAACTTGTCTTTATGGTGGAAGACCAGGGAGTTCATCAGGAAATACTTCAGGAAAGTCTTTAACAACAGGAACATCTTCAATACGCCGTTCATCTGGCTTGACTTCCTTTATGTGAGCCAAAATGGCTTGACATCCTTTCATAAGGTACTTTCGGGTTTTGATGCATGAGATAAGATTAAGTTTGGAACCACTCTTATCTCCTTGGATAACAAGAATTTCACCAGTTTAGAGAGGAATATTAATTGTCTTATCAAAACACTGGATACCCACTTTCATCGGGGATGACCAATCCATCCCTAAGACTATAACAAAGCTTCCTAGTTCAATAGGCAATAAGTTAACCTTGAAGGTTTTATTGGCTAGAGCCAGATTACATTCCTTGTAGATCCGGTCAACTTTTATAAATTTCCCGTTGGCCATTTCTACAAGACACTTAGTGTCTAAGTTTTGAGGTTTCTCATCAAATAAGGCACAGAATTCAGTAGACACATAACTTCTATCAGCACCAGTATCGAATAAAACAGAAGCATAGCAGTTGTTGATAAGAAATGTACCAGTAATGACGTCATCGTCGTCCCTACATTCTTCAGCAGTCATGACGAATGCTCTTCCATTAGCATTACCAGTTGTTGCAGTATTGTTCTTAGGGCAGTTGGTTTTGTAATGCCCCTTTCCCCACAACTGAAACAAGTAGGCACGGTTTGATTTGTATTTGTAGTAGGCAGACCAAGCTTCCAATTCTTGGCCGAGTGACCAATCTTCTTACATTTTCCGCACACAGCAGTGCAAAACCCATAATGATGCCTATCACAGCGATTACATAACGGCTTTATTCCAATATAACAACTTTTTGTAGTATCACCAACCTTCTTGTTTGAATTCTGACATGTACCTTGAGTAGGCTCGAACTTTCTTTTGTTATCAGTAGCCTTCATTTTGGTCTGTTTTTCCTTGGCATTTCTTCTCGCAGCCATAACCAGATTTTGAGTCATCAACATCGTAGCCTCAATAGTTTCTTTACCAGCTGCTATAACATTCCCCTGAATCTGAGGAGGAAGACCGATGATATACTTTTCAATCTTCTTGCTTTCAGGAGTAACCATACTAGGGCATAGAGCAGCTAGCTCCAGAAATCGGTTGCAGTATTCTTCAACTTCAAGATTTTTCATTCTTAACTCCCAGAATTCAGCTTCAAATTTCTGGACTTGATTCCTGGGATAATACTTACCAGCCAGCATGGTTTTTAATGTTTTTCATGGTATGGCTAGGGTAGCAGTCCATCCAACTGTACCAGCATATGCAGTCCACCAAGTTAAAGCTCTACCAGATAGACTCTAGTAGCATACTTGACCTTGTCAGCTTCACCGCAGTTACACAAACGAAACACAGATTCCATCTTTTTGAACCAGCGGTTTAGTTCAATTGGTCTGTGACGACCCGGAAATTTCCGACCAAATTTAAACTTTAATCTTTATATTATTCCGACATGATAAGCAAAGTTTGTTAAGTTAAATCTTAAGAATTTTAAACTGTGTTCATACATTCATTATAACCTCGACCAAATTCTGACGATTCACGAACCGTTATATATAAATAGATATGTATATGTATATATATATTATAACTTGAGAATATTAATAAAGTATTAAACGTATAATACTTTACACGAACGTATTTGTTTCAATATGATTTTCGACGAATTTAAAAAAAATAATATATATTAAATGATTGAATTATCAGAAACATTGAATTATGATTACAAGTCTCTGTTGAGAGGTCCACTATGATTTGAGAAAATCTATTCCTCTTAACGATATTCAGAATAATTTGTAAAGCTATTTATAAATAAAAACAAAAAGTGTCATTTACGAAAGTTAGACAAAAGTTAGTGGAGAATTGGTTTCCATAATATTCTATTAATCTATTTTCAAACGTACAAAGACGTTTTCAGTTTAAAAAGAACTTAATTATTAAAACGTATATAACTTTTATAAATATCTAGAATCACTTTTGACAACTCATTACTTAACTAGTATAATAAATATAACGATATTTATATTTTATTTCATTAAATATATATAACGATTTAAATTAATATTATATATATTTATACGCGTATTATACATACATAGTTTTTATACTTTTACTATACTTTAACTTTACCTTTACTTTACTTTTACTTTGCTTTAACTTTAATAATTCATACTTTAATAATTCACTTTAATAATTCATACTTTAATAATTCACTTTAATAATTCATATTTTAATAACTCACTTTAATAATTCATACTTTAATAATTCACTTTAATAATTCATACTTTAATAATTCACTTTAATAATTTATACTTTAATAATTCACTTTAATAATTCAAAACTCTATTATAAATAGAATTCAATAGGTTTTATTATTTCAGAGAAACTTGAAAATATATTTCTCTAAACTCTCTCAATCGATTTATATATATATATATATATATATATATATATATATATATATATATATATATATATATATATATATATATATATTTGCTCTGTATTATTTCAAGATATTATTAGTATACATAAAATATTACGACGGAGTGCTGTCCGAGTGATTTCAAAATAGTTTTTTTTTGAATGAGTCGAAGCTAAGGAAATTATGGGTTATAGCTATGGAGGTGATGGGTATGGTTCATGGGTATGCTCGTGAGGTCAATCTAGTGTTTATCATCTCCGTTGCGTCTACGTACTTTCCTGCAATATTGATACGTTCGTGAATCCGAGGCCAACCTTGCACTTGTTAAATGACGTTATATGTATTTTTACTACGAAATACAGTATTGTGAGTTTCATTTGCTCCCTTTTATATATATTTTTGGGACTGAGAATACATGCGCTGTTTTTATAAATGTTTTATGAAATAGGCACAAGTATTAAACTAATTCTACGTGGGTTTAAACCAGAAATATACCCTTAGCTTGGTAACATTAAACTACTTGTCTATGTACGGTAGGCGCGAATCCTAAAGATAGATCTATTGGGCCTGACAAACCCCATCCTGACTATGGGATGCTTTAGTACTTCGAGGTTATTTTAAACACACCTGATCTGGTGTACTTCAAAGGGTAAAACATGAACGTTAAGGCTTGTTATCGGGTGCCTACAACTTATAGAATATTTTTATACACTTGCGAGTGTACATATATTTATAAACGGATATCTTGTGGTCTATTAATATATTGAAATGATTGTTATGATAAACCTATGAACTCACCAACCTTTTGGTTGACACTTTAAAGCATGTTTATTCTCAGGTATTAAAGAAATCTTCCGTTGTGCATTAGCTCATTTTAAGGATATTACTTGGAGTCATTCATGACATATTTTGAAAGACGTTGCATTCGAGTCATTGAGTTCATCAAGATTATTATCAAGCCAATTATAGTTGGATGTATTATGAAATGGTGTGCATGCCGTCAACTTTCATTGTAAAGAAAGTTTGTCTTTTAAAAACAAATGCAATGTTTGTAAAATGTATCATATAAAGGTCAAATAACTCGCGATGTAATCAACTATTGTGAATCGTTTATAATGTATATGAACGGGTCCTTTCAGTTGGTATCAGAGCGGTGGTCTTAGCGAACCAAGTCTGCATTAGTGTGTCTAACTAATAGTCGTTAGGATGCGTTAGTGAGTCAGGACTTCGACCGTGTCTGCATGTCAAAAGTTTTGCTCATAATTTTTGTGTCGGAAATTACTTGCTTATCAATCTTAGTCTAGACATATCTTATTGCAATGATTGCATGAATAGTGTATAGACAAAATTCATATCTTAGCGTATCTGCTAATTCATATCTTAGCGTATCTGTTACTGTAAACTTTGCCTGACATATTCCGTAAATTCCTCCGTAATCTACGAAACCTTTTGCTCTATATAATTAGAATACCACCCGATAGCCGGAAAATCATTTCATATCGAAAAATTCTTTATTCAATCGTACGAAATGGAATTTGTCATTAGTTCAAGTCCCTTAGATTCTGAAACGGAATCCCACTCAAGTTTCGAAAGCAGTGTGACCGGAATGGATCAACCAATTAGTCATCATCTATTCTGGATGAATTGGGGATGGGTTCGTAGCCTCCTTAATCATTGGAGACAAGAAGAAGGTGATCCCTTCCATCCACCACATTGTCTTCTTGGCGAAGAACCTGAAGCACTTACCCGCGAACCTATCCGAAACACCATTTTCTCTCTTATTTCTAGAGTATCTCGTCACGATTACATACTACACCAAATTCTAGATTTTATTTATCCACTCGTCCGAACCGACAATCACCCCGGTGTAATAGAAGAAGTCAACGAGCTTCGCGCTCGGGTAGTGGCTTTGGAGAATATGGTGCAAAGGTTACAAACACCAGCAGCAGCACCAGCAGGATAAACAGTACCACCATCAGCAACACCAACAGTACCATCACCACCACCAACAACAACATCCACATCCCACACCGCAACATCACAATCTGTATCTCAAACATCAACGTCATATGCCCTGTAAATATCCAGGAATATCAACAACAACAAACGATGAAGTATTAATTCATAAACTTCATTGAAGAGATATCTCTGCGGCAGTTATGTAATCTCCAAAATCTTAGAGATTATTTAATTCTGACCGTAAATCGGATGAGTGAACGGAGATGGTAGAGTAGAAACTTTGATCGAAAATGGTGTACGATTTACAAGCTAGAATTGTTTTACCAACAGCATCAACAGGACCGTAGCATCATCAACACAGTCAGTGCCGTCAGTATCGTCAGAATCAATAGCACCTGTAACATCACAAACTTTGTCAGTTCAAGAATCATTGTGGACATCATTACGAATCAAAAACAAATATATTGTATCAACGAGTTATGAAGTATTATAACTCATTTCCAATCGAAAGATTTATATGTATATTTTATATGTATAAATTTTTAAACCATAATAAATCTTCCCGTACTAAGCTATTATGTGTGAATTTTAACTACTCAGTTAATTCATATTACAAATATGCAATGATGTACGTCATTCGTCCGCAACTTAACCATCGTTAATTACAATCTCTGTCTCAATTCAATAAAAATCCAATTCATAATAAATCAAGTGTATTATTCGAATATATGTTTGATTTTACACTTTCATCATCGATGTACTCGAAACTTTTCAAATAACATCATTCGTACCTTGCGAAGTTCACAAGAATTTCACGAAAACCAACAAATAACAAAGTAATGATTCATAATTTCAATATTATTGAAGAAATACTTATGCAATTTATAAAGTTTTAGGGATTACTCAATTCTAGTTTCAACCATAAAACAAATGAGTTTAATTTAATATTAACTCATTAAATCTATATTACATCTAAAGAAAATATACACATATATTTTCATAAAGACTGTAATAAACTTCTTTTGTACAAAATATTAATTGTGAAAATTTTTTTAACAGGTAGGTAATACCCGAGAGATATATAAATTCACAATTAATATATTACATTTTTCGAAACAGATTCAGCAATCATCAACTATACTCCCTACTTTCACAACAATATCCATTCTTTCATATAAATCAAAACAATCATACTCATTCAAATTCAATTACATATTCTGATTTTGAAATCACATAATTCAATTTGAAATATAACCAGTATCATCACTCTTAGATTCCTATATCTTTCAAAGCTATACTTTGACTTCAAAACTGTGTTAGAACATCATATGTATTAACGATTACAATATGCGCTCAAACCCTTCGAAATTCCTGAAGACACTTCAAGTAAGGAACAATCGAGATGATGATCCAACCACATGTTACCCACAGTTATACACCTGAAAAACTCTCAAAACCCAAGTCATAGTTCGACACGTATCCGTGTTAGACCCTTTGGCATTTACTAGCTAAAATAACTTTTCAATTCCGTTTCAAAATAGAAAGTTTTGTCACAGCTCCAGCAAGTCAACTTCGACTTCTTAATCAAAACAGTCTTATTATAACCTCGATAGATACGTTGCCCTTTCGCCAACGTTATCGGGGAATCGTTTATATTCACCGCATTAGCAATAAACTTACCAGCAACTTCATTGATCTTTGACTTTCCAAAAAAAAAATCATTATAATTATCGAAACCCTATCATATACTCATTCGTACCTTATAACAAGAATTGCCATACCAATTATTGAGAATCAGCAATCAATATTTTGAAACCTCGCAGCATGTCTACATCAAAAATTACATATACACACAACGTCTACCTCCAAGACTTACATTCTTTGAATGAGAAATTTCTGAAAATCACCCTAAACTGCGAACCAGTTCTCGAAATTTTGAAAAACGCTGATGAAGCAGCAAAAACTGTAAACGACCTTAACAGTAAAAAGTTGGATGATAAAGGATAGTATATTGGCAAAGCTCAAAAAAAGAGAAGCTTTGGAACTGGAAAACGGATTGAGCAAAGTATGAAGGAGGCTGTGGACAAATCACAAAGGCTGAACCTGCCTTCAAAGAATCCAAATGATTCAGTACTTGCTGAAGTCATTAAAGAATACCTTGCTCCTGACTCTAAACCCCTGCGGACAATATCATTCATCATCCTCTGATATTAGACATTCTGAGATATCATCGTATCTTTCATTATAAATATCATCCATACTTTTGAAGATATTTTTATAATTATTCTTATTTGAAATCATTTACCTCTTCGCGCTATTTGTATTATATCATAAAAGAAACTATTTTAGTTTCTAAATTCTGAAACATTCGAGTTTAAAATAGGAATATTCTTGAAGAAGTGTTGGGAGCTGAAGCATGAGTTAGTATAATATAATGACACTTGATCAACGTGATTATATTACAGTAATTCATGCTGAGTTTCTAAATGAAACATGATGATTCACAGATCATAACATCATTATGTGCTATGTTACACGACTCTTGTATTCTCTTTGATCTCTAAATATCAAGAAAATATTTCTTGATGATTCGGCCTTTTCCGAGGTATTCTGGTAATTTGACAAGTCAAGATCGTGCCATTACAATTTCCTTCCTAGAACATTAAAAATGTTCATTCCAAAATTTATATCTGCGAATTCTGGACCATTACAAGTGGTGCTTAATCGCAAGAAGAAGAAACGAAAGGATAAAGCTCCGAACTAGAAATGGGAGTATAAATCATAGCAAATAGAAGAGAGCATTAATCGTGGATGACGATGATTATAGAAGAAGCAAGGACTTTGAAATATAAGGGAAGATATAAAACCCAACAACAACCCAGAAATCACAAACCGTATATATCAATGCATATAGCAATATAAAGACACGGGAGAACTAAAAACACTATAAAACCAAGAGTATAGTAGAAGTAAATAGATTCTTTAGGAGGCAGATGAAAAAGAAGAGCGACAGATATGAAAGTGAGGAGTATATCAAGAATCAACACTGGATGAAGCATATTGACAAATACTTTAAAATATGAGTTGAGAAGGTGTGAGTTGTAAGAAAACAAATGAGGTGGATTTATAGTGAAATATCCGACAGAGAAATCAAAATGGATTATCGCATTAATTCGAAGAGGATCATAATTTCCTTAATCGTCGAATAATCAAATCTAATATAGATTACAAAGATTTTCTTTTCGGAGATCAATCGTGATGACGTCAAAAGATACGACGAATCACTATTATCTTATTTCATTCATTTACGATAACTTCACTCACACGCTTCGAGTAATCGAATTATTTTATCCATTCTTCTTGAACATGATAAAACTCTATAATCGTTATAATAACATTCTCATTGTTAGTCATGACGACCTCTATCAAATTTCGGGGACGAAATTTCTTTAACGGGTAGGTACTGTGACGACCCGGAAATTTCCGACCAAATTTAAACTTTAATCTTTATATTATTCCGACACGATAAGCAAAGTTTGTTAAGTTAAATCTTAAGAATTTTAAACTGTATTCATACATTCATTATAACCTCGACCAAATTCCGACGATTCACGAACCGTTATATATAAATAGATATGTATATGTTTATATATATTATAACTTGAGAATATTAATAAAGTATTAAACGTATAATACTTTACACGAACGTATTTGTTTCAATATGATTTTCGACGAATTTAAAAAAATAATATATATTAAATGATTGAATTATCAGAAACATTGAATTATGATTACAAGTCTCTGTTGAGAGGTCCACTATGATTTGAGAAAATCTATTCCTCTTAACGATATTCAGAATAATTTGTAAAGCTATTTATAAATAAAAACAAAAAGTGTCATTTACGAAAGTTAGACAAAAGTTAGTGGAGAATTGGTTTCCATAATATTCTATTAATCTATTTTCAAACGTACAAATACGTTTTCAGTTTAAAAAGAACTTTATTATTAAAATGTATATAACTTTTATAAATATCTAGAATCACTTTTGATAACTCATTACTTAACCAGTATAATAAATATAACGATATTTATATTTTATTTCATTAAATATATATAACGATTTAAATTAATATTATATATATTTATACGCGTATTATACATACATAGTTTTTATACTTTTACTATACTTTAACTTTACCTTTACTTTACTTTTACTTTACTTTAACTTTAATAATTCATACTTTAATAATTCACTTTAATAATTCATACTTTAATAATTCACTTTAATAATTCATACTTTAATAATTCACTTTAATAATTCATACTTTAATAATTCACTTTAATAATTCATACTTTAATAATTCACTTTAATAATTCATAATTTAATAATTCACTTTAATAATTCATACTTTAATAATTCACTTTAATAATTCAAAAATCTATTATAAATAGAATTCAATAGGTTTCATTATTTCAGAGAAACTTGAAAATATATTTCTCTAAACTCTCTCAATCGATTTATATATATATATATATATATATATATATATATATATATATATATATATATATATATATATATATATATATATATATATATATATATATATATATATATTTGCTCTGTATTATTTCAAGATATTATTAGTATACATAAAATATTACGACGGAGTGCTGTCCGAGTGATTTCAAAATAGTTTTTTTTGAATGAGTCGAAGCTAAGGAAATTATGGGTTATAGCTATGGAGGTGATGTGTATGGTTCATGGGTATGCTCGTGAGGTCAATCTAGTGTTTATCATCTCCGTTGCGTCTACGTACTTTCCTGCAATATTGATACGTTCGTGAATCCGAGGCCAACCTTGCACTTGTTAAATGACGTTATATGTATTTTTACTACGAAATACAGTATTGTGAGTTTCATTTGCTCCCTTTTATATATATTTTTGGGACTGAGAATACATGCGCTATTTTTATAAATGTTTTACGAAATAGGCACAAGTATTAAACTAATTCTACGTGGGTTTAAACCAGAAATATACCCTTAGCTTGGTAACATTAAACTACTTGTCTATGTACGGTAGGCGCGAATCCTAAAGATAGATCTATTGGGCCTGACAAACCCCATCCTGACTATGGGATGCTTTAGTACTTCGAGGTTATTTTAAACACACCTGATCTGGTGTACTTCAAAGGGTAAAACATGAACGTTAAGGCTTGTTACCGGGTGCCTACAACTTATAGAATATTTTTATACACTTGCGAGTGTACATATATTTATAAACGAAAATCTTGTGGTCTATTAATATATTGAAATGATTGTTATGATAAACCTATGAACTCACCAACCTTTTAGTTGACACTTTAAAGCATGTTTATTCTCAGGTATTAAAGAAATCTTCCACTGTGCATTAGCTCATTTTAAGGATATTACTTGGAGTCATTCATGGCATATTTTGAAAGACGTTGCATTCGAGTCATTGAGTTCATCAAGATTATTATCAAGCCAATTATAGTTGGATGTATTATGAAATGGTGTGCATGCCGTCAACTTTCATTGTAAAGAAAGTTTGTCTTTTAAAAACGAATGCAATGTTTGTAAAATGTATCATATAAAGGTCAAATACCTCGCGATGTAATCAACTATTGTGAATCGTTTATAATGTATATGAACGGGTCCTTTCATGGTCCTTCGGTTCCTTTATAGCTTGGTGGCTTACAATTCATAAATTCTTTATGTGAGCATGAATTCGGAGAGTTTCAGTTTCCGTTGTTGTTGTTGTTTTGATTATTGTTGCTGCCTTGAGCGGCAACAAGGAGTTGTTGAAATTGCTCATTTGTGAGAGTAACGTTAGGAGAGTTGATGTTGTTACTTGGTTGTTGTTCTCCAGCCATTGTTCTTCAATACATAATTATAGTATTAGTTGAAGAGTTATGGTGCAATAATTATAATCTGTAATTATCATCAATAATAATCACATAATCACATACATATGGCAAGATAAGTCAAGACATATAAAAACAACCACTTAACTTGTTATTAACAACGAATGGATAAATCATCCTTATTACACATAGAAGGAAATGAGAAGTACGGTAGACAATGCCTTTACATAAATGAAACAGACATAATGGACGAAACGAAAATCATGAGGATTATCAGTTCTTCTTTGAAATGGAGGGTTTGTGTTGATCCTTTTTTTTCGTTCAGGTATTAATGCTTGTGGTAACCCACTCCTCCACATATATTGCAAGTAGGAATGGTTGCATTAGCTTTGGTTGCAGAAGTTTGAGTTGAGGGAATCGTAACTCTACAATTTTTGGCTATGTGACCCACCTTCATACATTTGGAGCACACAGCGTTACATCTCCTAAAGTGATGTTTCTCACACCTTTGGCAACAAGGAATGGTTCCTTTATAGCGTTTGTCGGGTTCACCTTTAGAGTCTTTTTTCTCTATCTCTTCCCACTTTCTTTTAGCATCTCCTTTCCTCCCAGGTTTGTTAATTAGCTGGTTTGCCATACAAATGGCTTCTTGTATGGTCCTTGGGTTTAATACGTTGACGCCCCTTTGAAGGCCATCAGGTAACCCATTGACGTAGTGTTGGATCCCTAGATACTCGGGAGTAGTCATGTGAGGATTCATGAAAGAAAATTCTTGGAATCGGTTGGTGTAGTTTATGAGATTAGCATCTACTATTTCCATTTTCCCAAACTCAGGTCTTTCAATACCCTTGTATGTAGGGAGCTGGTAGTTCATGAAATTCTGATATGAATAAATAGTCGGAAGATTTCGCGGTGCGCTATTGTTGCCATTGCTTTGTGCGGGAGATGTCAAGGTGACGTTTGAAATTGCGTTGCTTGATTCGCCATGAAACATGTTTCTTCGAAACACCGTAAGGCAAGAAGTAAAATTATGGATAACATATAGCAAGATAATAAGGAATAGGCAATTAAAACTAAGGCAGGAAAGGCTATAGTCCTAAAGATTGCTAAGGCACCCTAGCTAACACATAAGGCACACAGAAAATGCAATCCTGGTTCTCTATAACAGCCTGTGCTCTGATACCACTCTGTCACACCCCCAAATAGGGTCTGGGGTATTTGTGACTAATTATATCAAATCACAGTTGTATAAACGAGAACGACTCTATATGAGACGTTTTGAATAAAACATTTATTAATAAAACAGTGGAAGCGTTAAAAGTTTTTACATCAAATCCAAACCAAAATAGTATTAGTTTTAACATGTAAAGTAAATGTAATGAAATAAAGACTCCATGCAGCAACATTCAATTCATCATGTAGCATTCATAGCAATCACCTTATTCGTCACCTGAGACAAAACATGCTTAAAGTGTCAACCAAGAAGGTTGAGTGAAATTCATAGGTTTATATAATATGCATTAGACCACAAGATTTAGTTTAAAGCTGATTGATACCAATTATATCAATCTAAAAAGAGTTGATGCAGTTTGTAATATCGCTACTAGACAAAAGTTTACCCCGCGACACCTTGAACAATCAGTGTCAGTTGAATCATTATTATGTAACCAAAGACCATCAGTCAAATATTTAGAGACGTCACTCTTAGTAGCGCTACTCACAGTAACTAAGTTTGCATCTTATACCTCTGCAATTAACGATATTACGGTGGGAATTTGCATGGCAAAGCACGACAGCACAATAACATTTTAGTACTTGTGTCTAAACGTAAAACAGTTATAAAGCAAGCATGTGTCTCACCTCAAAAGTTATCAATAGTTAAGTAAACAGTAAAAGTGGGGCTATGCAAATCACCTTAAATAGTAGTTGAAGTATTCCACGCAAGAAGGAAAGTAAAGCAAGTAAGTGATCTAGATATCAACCTAGAGGTATAACGTTTGATTAGTTAATGTCTAACTTGACATAAAGTGTGTTTATTAATATAGCAACTATATTGATAGTGACGGTTTTCGAGAAAAATTCCTATTTATCAAAAGTTTCTATTTTTGGAAACCTACTATTTATGGAAAGCTTCCACTTATAGTAAGCTTCTAGTTTAAGAATGTTCGGGTTATAATTCTTAACAAAGATGTTGTACAATCTCGCCCAAAATTCGTCGCTAACATGCAAGTCACTCGAATGATCTATTGTTACAGAGCCCAGGATCTCTTGACCAGAATCTAAGTCTTTGCATTCGAGATCCACAAGCGTCCCATAATGGTAACAAGGATCACCCTAAGCCACAAGTAGCGGTGATGTTTATAGTCTTTGTAAGCTATCTTTTTTTTTTTACGAGGAACCCCCTAGCGACGAGCCATAATGGCTCCCCTCTAGTTGGTAAACCCCAGGTAAACGGCAAGCCATGCCTCCACCACTACCAGGCAAAACATCCTCTAGTCAATCAGTCACTAAATGGAGCTCGCCCCAAGGTATTTGCCTTGAAGGGAATCGAGCCCGTGACCTCTTGCTTCATTGGAAGTCCACGTTAGGTGCGTATATACATATATATTCATTAATTTGATTCTTAATTATAGTTCCTATATATTAATTCATAAAAATACTTTTATAATTTTTAGTAACTTATATTACTAATTATAACATGTTATTTATTTTAATTTTAATTACATATAATTTATAACATTATTTACATGTTTCGGTAAAAAAAAATCGAAGTAAATAGTAAAAAGTAAAAAGTAAAAAGTAAAAAGTAAGAAAAAAATACTTACTAGTAGTAATTTTTCAAAGGGAGAATAAGAGAAATTTTGGTGTGAGTTTGAATGAGAAATGAGGGGTATTTATACTTGAAAAAATTAGGTAAAAAGAATAAAATAATTAAAAGAAAAAAAATATTTTAATTTTTAATGGGATTTTAAAATTCAAAAGTATTAAATGTTAGGTCATGGGATAATGC
This sequence comes from Rutidosis leptorrhynchoides, assembly GCF_046630445.1. Taxonomy (NCBI): domain Eukaryota; kingdom Viridiplantae; phylum Streptophyta; class Magnoliopsida; order Asterales; family Asteraceae; genus Rutidosis; species Rutidosis leptorrhynchoides. Next base: position 419,835,222 of record NC_092334.1, read on the forward strand.
ACAAAATAAAATAATAAAAGTAGTTTTCCATTATAATTTTTAATTAAAAACTAATTTATTTATTTATTTATTTTTTTAAAATTTATTTATTTTAAGGATTTTTTTTATAATTTTTTTTAAATAAAAAAATTGATTTAGTACTTTTCCAAGAATATTTGTCAATATTTTATTTATTTTTTTAATTAATAGATACGAATTTTGCATAAAAATAATAAATAATTCGGTATTTTGTATTTTTAATAATAATTATGATTTTAATTATTAAACTATAGTTTTAGTAAGTTTGTAAATAATATTACATTTATATATAATTGGATTTATTATATAGTTAAATATACAATACATTAACTAAATAATAAAAGTGATACAAAGTTTATATACTTAGTTAAATTATGTCAAATTATATTAATTAATAATATATTATTTATTTAAGCGTACGTTGTTGACTAAAAATTACTATTCGGTCAATGTTTAATTTTATATAACAACCCTTAAATAATTAATACATATAGTCAGGTAAAAAACCCTAGGGTCAATTCAGTAAATTTAGAAGTCGAAAAGTGAGGGTTGTTATAGTATGTACAGCCCTACATATAAGAATAATACAGCACGATTATCCTTACCTGCCCTCACGGCAACTCAAACACTTTAACCGACATCACCTTCAATAGTTGCTGCTGATGCTGTTCCTATTGTTACTTTTCCACCATCACCCCAACGTTCAACAAATTATTATGATGCTTTGGAGCAAGAATATTTTAGCCGTTTGTTTTCGCGTGTTAATCTTGATATTCTTCGACGTACTTCGCTCCAAGCTATGTTTCGTGCTAGAGTACGACATCCACTTACTTCCCGCTCTTCTCCACTAAGTCCTCACCGTGATGATGAACATGATGATTCTGATCCTCAGAATAGTCATGAGGGAGAGATAGGAGTAGATGGAGAATTTCTAACGTTGGAAATTTCAACAAGGGGTGGTGGTGCGAGGTCTGCTTCAACTTCACAAGCTCAACAGGTTCATACTGATTCAGAAATGGTTTATTCTCATGATGATGATGTTGAAAATATGGAACCTGAGCAAGTAATCATTCCAATCTTACAATCAACACAAGCTGAGGTTGAAGGTGGGCAAGTAGATGAGGATTTAGATTTAAATGATTTCTATCTTGAGGAGACAGATGATGATGGATTTGTTATCTTGAGTACACTATCTTCTTTATCTGCTATTCCTGATGATGTAGAGATAGTTGATGAAGGGAATCCTGAACCAGAAGTATAAAGTGATGATGACGAGGATTCTACTAATGAAGATGGTGTTGGTCAATATGAAACTCCAAACGTAGATGATATCTTTGATCATATTGAAGATGATAATGCTCTAACAGATGAAACAACTAATCCAATGAATGAAAGTGAGAGTTCGACTTCAGGTGCAACAACATCAAGTGCTACTGTGAATTCCTGGTTTTAATACAACAATGGTTTATTTTTCAAAAATCAGGAACATCAACTGCAATTGGGAGTTGAACATGATTTCATGACGTTAAGGAACACATTCATCAAAGAAAATGCTTATAAGATCTTTTGCATGAACGAGACACCAAGAAGTAAAAGGTTTACCTATGTTGGTTCATAATTGCTTCCAGCTAATGAACGAAACTGGTATGAGTTTATGTGGAGGAAACATATCAATCAAAATGAAGATGATTTGTGGCTTCAGAGAAAGTATCGGTTGACAGAACTACTGGATATTACTCGAGTCGGAGTTGAAATTAGTGTAAAGAAAGACATCATCAGTCAGTTCCATGTTGTAAAAGAAGATGAGAAAGAGTACAAGTTCACAGAGGCTGATTTTCAGAATCTAGACATGCTTGACATCATTCACATCTACAACTACCTTAGTATTCTCGCAATTCGACCGTATGCTAAATCTCAAGCTTTGGAAGCTGTGAAGAGATACATGATGGAGACAATAGAACTGCTGAGATGTGAGGACTTTCAGATTGGTCTCGAAGCAAAAAGGAAAAAGATTCGAATCACATGTCCGAATCAATTCACAAAGGGACTGGAGGATATGAAAATGTTTCAAATGCAATTCGAACCCGAAGGGTTTGTATTTGTAAATTCACAAAAAGAAAAGTTGTTCATCCGAACTGACTAGCTACACAAATATTCAGTTGGTACACTAAAAGCTACACTGAAGTATCTCAAGTTCCGTCAAAGCAAGTTTGATGACATTGACATGAAAATGGGTCTTGGAGAGTTCATTAAACACATCAGAGATCGTCTCAAACTCCGGATCCGAACTAGACAATTTGAGATTCTTCGTGGTCAAAGAAAAAGATGGTATTTCAAAAAAATGGATGAATATCCATTACATGAAGGAGATCCAAGAAAGGTATTGGGAGTCTGAAACCTTCAAAGAAGATTTCAGATAATCAAGTTTAATTTTCTGACCCCGCTGGCAAAAGATGGAAAGCTATTTTTGGACCTCTCAATATTACTCAATAGGATTACATTGTAAGTTTAACATTTAACACTAAGGGGGGATTGTTAGAACCCCGAAGTATGTATAGTGTTAATGTGAAACATGCGTAAATGAAGGTTCCTTATAAGAGGGCTATATAAGGAACCCGAGTAGTCCTAATTAGATAGCCATTGCATTGTAACTAAGTTTAAGAAGCTGTGGAATGTAATTTTACCGATTCTCTCTAATACCGAATCTGTTCTTCACTTACCGAGTCTCACTCTAACTCATCACATCTTCTAATCTCATTATGATCTGACCTATCAGATTTCATTTAACGCAACCGGAGAATTCCAACATGAAATTTTTGAAAACCTTTTGGTTACGGTTTTTCCAAATTAGGTAACCACAAATCCACACCACTGCTTGCAAAATACTTTCATCTTCGTCCAAATTAAAGTTACCCACATTGGAATGAAAGAGATCTTCTATGTTAGAACTTGAATCAACCTGTAAACCCCACCAATTAAACACTCTTTCCCACACTTCAAACGCCTTTTACACATGAAGATTGAATGGTCCACCAATTCTACATCATCGTCACAAATTGAGCAACGAACCGAGTGTAAATCAATCCCCCGTTTATCTAATTTCAACAACACCGGTATCCTTCTCCTCAACATACGCCAAACAAAAACTTAAACCTTATTTGGTACATGATTACAATAGTCTATATTTAAATATATCTTGATATAGATAACAATAGTCCATATTCAAAACATATATTGTTTAAACGATTATACAAATCATACAAACAAATCGGTACTTATCATATACTTATCATAGTCAAAGCATTGATTAATTTATGTGCTGATTGATATAAAGTGGTTGTAGAATATTCAAATGAATCCAACAATTAGCTTCAAATCTAAGGGACCAATGAGAGCGTGACAATCATTTGTTCTCATATGTAGTCAAAACTACTCCATCACATGTGATTGATTTCTTTAACCCTTAACCTTAAACCCTAAACCCACTACTAGAAAATCTGGAATCAGGGACGGAAAAATATGTTCCTAATGCGTCCCAAAACGGGTTTAACGACGGATTACCGATGGATATAGGTTGACCCTAAAAACGCCCTCGGTATAATTTTGGGACGAATTTTGGGACAGCACAAAAATAACCGACGGGTTACCGACGGACTTTTTGGGACGAATTAGCAACAGACCTTTTTGAGACTGATTAGCGACAGACCTCTTTTGGGACGGGTTGGGAACGTCATGGTTACCTACCAAAATGTTGTCCCAAATCTCCTTAATTTTACTGTTTTATTCATATAATTTAGTTAAATATATTTCTTTTTTTCTAGCCTTTTTCCAGTTACTTTTTTAATTCACAAATACAGTAATAACTGAAAATTGTTAAACGCACCAAATTGCATTAAACAATATATAACAACATTCAATAAACAAAACACGGTATATTCATATTCATTAAGAAACTAAGATTAATTACATCAAATTCAATTAAAATTTCAACAATAACATCCTAACATTTCAATAACCCAAACTCGTAGCCTAAACAACGATACCATAAATCTTCAAAGCATAAACAACAACCGTAGCCATAACCCTCTTTCTTCTAGCTAGTATACATAGTTATATTCTAAGATATTTTTGTATGTATACGTGTTCATTCGTGCTTGTAAACACGATAAAATCTCAATTATAAAAAACATCCATCCCAAATCCTTAAAGATGATGACAATGATGACGAAGATGATGATGATGATGATGATGATGATGAAACTCCTCCCTCTCCACTTCGTGATTTTTTCTGAGCAACATAATACTATTTCTAATTCTTCTATTTCTCCTCCTGCAATTCCTCTAGACGTTATGAGTGCATTTATTGAGAATCGTCTTAATAAATCTGACAAGTTTCTTGTGTTTTTGAAGGTATAACTTCCTTGATAATTAATGTTTTGTTTTCTGTACTTCTGTCATTTAGAAACTTGCTATCTAATTTTTTATTCATTTTTATTCAGGTGAATTCTATTGATGATCTTACTCCATCACTCACCAACCTTCCGTTCACCCAAATCCTTTAATCTACCGTTTCTTCTCTTATTTTGCATACTCAACATGTATTACACAGTTTGATGATGCAAGACGCTCAAGGGTATTTGGTTGTTCAGGGTCAGGAAGATAAGAAAAGATTGCTTGTTGCTGAATGGAGAGTTAAGGAGTTAGAAACAGAGTTTTCCAGAGCTGTTGAAATTAGGAAGAAATAGGATGAAAGTTTGGTGGTTGTTGAGAAGTTAAATGTAGCTTTAAGGGAAGAAAATGAGGGTTTGAAGAAAAAACTAGAAGAGAAAAATGTGAACCTGAACGGTGTGTCTAGGAGAGATGATGTTGCTGAAAGTGAGCTAAAAAAGCTTGTGAATGGGCTTCCAGGATTTGTGGAGAGGTTGCTTGATTCTGACACTGTGAGCAATCCTTTTCAAGCTTACCTTCATGCTTCGGTTAATCAAGCTACTTAGAGTGCTTTGGAAGTTGTCTTGAGCAAACTTCCAAATGTCCCCCCATCCATTGTCTCAAGAAATTTCAATGTTTACTTTAGCAGATGCTGATGAGAAATTTGAAGAAGCCAAGATTGAGGTGGCGAATTTGAAGATTAATGTGCTGGATAAGCTATGCAAGAAAGAAGATGTTTATGTGGAGGAGATTTTATAAGTAACACTTTAAAAATCTTCGATTATTGATATCTTAAAACCACACTTAAAATTAATGTACTAAACTAAATAAGTTTTATCACACGAATTAGACAACTATCCTGATCAATGCAGTAAAGATTTAGCAAGTACAGATTCGTTCCACATAGAGCAGTTGATTAAGATTTAGAACTAATAATTATTCTAAAATAAAAACTGTAAAAGTGGGAGTATTGTAATTAAACTAAATGCGAAAGTAAATAAATGAATAACCAGAGGGATGAAGCAGTGTTTACTCAGGTGATTCACTAATGAAGTAGATTGTTCTTTCAATTAAAACCGAATAGATTTCTAATAAATTATGACTAAATCATCCAAATTTGATTAACTCACATTAATCTCATTTAAACAATCAAATCATAAATGATTAAACTACTGTGATTCAATCTAGGTTAAATTCACATAAAACCTTAATTACAACGATCACTCGGAGAAACTACACGACTGTGTTATCTAGTTATCAATTAATCACCATTCACACTCACATGTAAATGTCTAGATCTCCTAAGAGTTGAAGCATAATCTGTTTATTACTAATAAACTCACGTAAACTAGTCAACAAATTATGTAATTAAAGTAAAGTAACCAATTCGCACAATAATGGATCTTTTGATTAAACACAATAATTATAAACCACTAAGATAAAGCTATTAAGATTTAGTCCGGATTAAAATCACTTAAAATACTAACTACAAAGGTCACTCAATGTAATTACACGTTTATGATGCTAAACTACCATTTAATTATGGCATAAACATTCAATTCAATCACTTGAAATCAAATACATACACGTCTAGATCACTTAAAGTGTTAAAGTACATATTATCTATCACTTTTTATCTCACAACAACCACGTGATAACATGTATAATAGAATTAAAGTAGCAAGCATGCATAACAATGGTCTTTGATCAAATTTAATAAAACTAAATTAATCAAATGTTAAATCCATAAACATAAGAACAATTTAACAATCAAAAGCTATTACATCTGAGCAAACACTAAAGGATTTTAGCCTGAAATGCTAAAATAATAAAGAAAACAATTGAAACAATAGTCATTCATGATTTTATCACTAAAATTTATGAAAAACAAAGTACCAATGATGTTCAATGATCAAAGATTGAAGCTTTATGTTAAACCCCTTTTGATTTGGTTAAGATGGGTCTTTGAAGCTCTAAAATCACCCTAGATACGCTCTCAAACGGCCAAAATTTGTAATCCCCTAAAACTGAAACCTAAGCTAAAATGTGTAGATGTGGTCTGGCCGACGTAGGCTCGCGATCGTGAGCTCTCTTGTGTATACATCATCGTGATCACGAGGATTGGAAAACCTGGTCTCGCAGTCGCTTTTCTCATTCTCGGTTCGCGTACATTCCTTCGACCTCGTTCTAGCGAAAGGGAGCCTGGATCTCGCGTTAGCGAGGCCTGAAACGACTTTTTAATATCTAAAACTTGATACTCGATATTTTGGCCCCGAAATAATCTAAAACCACCAAAAATCATCAACTAAATCCATGATGCAAATAGGCGTTAATCTTCAACTATAATCATCATAAAATCTTCAGTCCTTAATATAAAACTAACGGAATGGAACCCGATATTGTGAGATAATATAATGTAAACCGAGCAATATCAAATTCCCATACACTTGAAGCTTTCTTGTCCTCAAGTAAGTATATCATCAATGATAGTTAATGCAAAAACAACATACCCGAAACACGTCTTCGAAAATAAATATTACCAAGATACACCTTCATTACTAACTCAACCAAAATGAGTAATCTTCAAAATAGAATTGCAATGTTCAAGTCTTCAAGTTCTTCAAATGAATAATCATCAACGAACACATGAAAAGAGAACCTGGTACAAGCTAAAAACTACACTCTAGTTAGTGTTACCACCAGTTCCACGAACTATCAAAAAGCTTCAATCGGGTGAATCTTACTGCGATTCCGAAAATTTTGATCCTAGGGAACACATGACCTTATGAAAATATTTTATCATTTTGATAAGAATAAACGAGCTAGATTTTACACTATCAAGTTTTCAGGAATTTAGATTTAAAGGTCATGTGCACTCAAAGTCATTCTTGTATTGAACAACCGTATGGGCAACATACTACTATCATAGACAAACCTTCCCGGTAATAAAGTTAGCGAATGGGGTAGCATTTGTCAATTGTGAGTGTTTAAGTGTCATCCACAACCAACCTCGTAATGATCAGCAATACGGAAAAAGTAACAAACCCTAACAAAATCACTCTGTTGTTGAAGGAGTAAGATGGAAATGTTACAAGATTGTTTTGAAAGTTCAAGACTTTCTCTTCCCACGGTACTTTAACATCTTAAAAAGACGTTAGTATGAAATGGTATAGTTTAGGAAGATGTTATACCAAGTGAAATGAAACTTGAAAGACTTTACTTTCCAAGTTTCAAAAGAAATAACTTATAACTAGGAAGACTTTACTTCCTTTAAACACACATACGCAAAATAAAAATAAAAGAAAATACAACACACCAACATCACTGAGGTACCTTCACAATTTAACTCATAATAGTGATAACATCTGCTCAATAAAATAGCTACACTTGACTTTTGAAATCTTAAAAAATTTTAAGAATTTTTCAAAATTTTCAACAATTGACTCAAAAAAGACAAAAAGCCAAGCATATAACACCCACAAGAATTTATATCTCTCCCCCCACACATAAGATTATGTAATGCCCTCATTTACATGAAATCAGATATTCAAATATAAATTTGAGAGGATAATAGAGTGAATGGAAAAGACATAACCCAGATGTAGAGAATAATAATCGTGAAATGGAATGACAGACGGATCTGCACTGAAGATCATTCCTATATTTGTCATCACATAATGGCTAACACCACTGTCCCTACAATGATTAAACAGAAACACAAAACACAGGAAATGAAAAATCTTTTTAGATTTTTAAAATTTTCAAATTTTTAGGATTTTTTTATTTTAAAATACACGCAATGTACAAATATACAAGGATATATGTGCAAGTTTACTAACGAGTCGTGTACTAGACTCCAACACTTTCTCAACTAATGACTGGATGGTATGCGGTTCCATCCTTCAACCCACCGGAACCATTACCTGAACCTCTAAAACCAATAGCATTCAATAACCAAATATCCGCATTATTTGACTCCTCAGTCAACTCTTTAAGTTTCTCCTTTTCTTTCTTAGACAAATTAGACACTAACTTCTGTCTCAAAAACTCTTCCTTTTCAGATTTAGCATTTCTAATCCGGCTATATAATTTCCTCATTGATTTATCAACAACACTTTCCTCGGGTTTATTCTCTACCTCTCCCCCAAACTTATTCGGCTTACTAGTTTCAGTTTCATCCTTAACAGTTTCAACACTAGTAACTACATTCACAGAACTTACGGGTGTGGGTGGTGGCTTAATAGTGTACTTAGTCTGAAAACTTAAGCTTTTACCTCTATCCCTTAAAACCAATATCCCAGTTTTCCAGTCGGTTAACGTACCTGTAGTCGCTAAAAATGGTCTACCTTAGATAATCAGTACAACCTTATTCACAATCATATCAACAACTACAAAATCCGCAAAAAACTCTAATTTACCAACTTTAATAACAAAATTTTTAATAATTCCTAAGGGTTTACTCATTGACTGGTCTATCGATCTAACCCCCGAAGTAGTTTTTTTAGTTTACCTAATTTCAAATGCGAATAAATAGATTAATGCATAATATTTATACTCGCACATGAATCAGTTAAACACCTAAAAATCTCGGAAACATCAATCCTACAAGGCACTATGAACGGCCCGGGATCTCCTAACTAAATAGGTTAGGAGATTTAGAACACTTAACCAGATATCCTAACGCAATATGTTATGAGATTTAACTGAAAAGGTTAGGAGATCACCTAACAAAATATCCCCGGCAGCAGTGCCAAAAAGTTGATATGGTAAAACCAATTTAACATTTATAACACCCCGCCAAATTTCATCTAACGGCGTGTTAATCATAGGTTCCACAGTAACAGTTACGCCCTCTATTTGAGACGTTTCAAAAGCATTCTTATTTAATTTTATTATAACAGTTTACTTTAAAACACTAGTCAACAAACTTAATGAAATACCATTGTGATCGTAACCACAAGCCAACAGTATTTAGTAAATATAAAAAAAATATCAATGCGAAATGTATACGACATTGTCTTATTAAAATATGCCGACTCTACAGCAAGGCCATGCACCAAGTAGAACCAGTAGAAGCAATACCTCTAAGGACCTGAGAACAAACACGCAAAAACAGGTGACACAATAATGTTGGTGAATCTACAGGTTTAAGTAATCATGAAACAATATCTGATAGTAATTTAGAAAAGTATTGTTTGTTCTAGACAACGAGATTGTCTGCGTACAAACCAAGTGTTGTAAAAAGTATATACAATCTAATTAGCACTTGAATACTAGCTTAACACCACGAATAGTATAACACTACGCGATTTCCTTTACCCTATAATGTGTACACTTGTCTGAGTGTACAATAGTACGAAGAACATGCACCCAAGTTATGTAGGGTGAGGCTTGTTTAACCTAACGGATCCGTCCATCTAGTTCATGCTTACCAAAAGGTAATTAAAGTATTCAATCTAAGGGATTTCTGGACAATAACTCATATGTATAATAAGTACTCGTGTCATAAGTAAAAGCATTTGTAAATAGCGTGTATTCTCATCCCAAAATAAGTAAGTAAAAGTGAGACTGTAGACTCACCTTGCGTGCACGGTAAAGATAGTCAAAAGTAGTACGTAGACCGGACGATTACAATCGTATAACGTAACCTAATCATTTAGATTCTTCAAGTAAGTTTATGTTATCACACTATGTTATCCCATAGTGTACATGTTGTCTTATAGCTCATACCGACTCGGTAAGGTTCTAAAAGTCAACACATAGTCAACACAGTTCATGTAAGTCAAAAAAGTCAAACTTGGTCAAAGTAATCGAACACCTCAGTAAGTTATGTAATCTTGGTCAATGAGTCAACCTTAGGTCAACTAACAAGTTTTAGATCACAGTTTATCATTTACGCGTTTACTAGTTATCGTGTCTTTTCACGTTCATGGAAGTCATACAAATCAACAAGCATAAATCACAACTCATAAATTATGGCAATTTGGTTCACTCCAGATCAAATAACATGTTATTAGATTTCTGAAAAGTCTAGACATGCCCTTTAATGATTTCCATAACTCATGTTAAATACACTTTTCACCAAGTCAGTTTCTGCACGTGCAACAGTTTTATTTCATTTACCATTTATTCTAGAGAAATGCAATTGACACATGGCCAGTGGGATATGATCACTAACATCCCAAAGTTTAAGTGGTAAAAAGATCTAAGCTTCTTGTTTAGCCAATTGGTACATTTTTGCAAAGGAAGTTAAACAGTCTGATTTGGATAGAATCCAGACACATCGTTTTAGGAGACATGTAGCACACAATAAATGTTTCACATGTTGACATACAAATGTGATATGCTTCTTAACATCCAAATATCAATATATCAGAAGGACAAGTCTCCAATCAACTTCTAGTTCATGTTAGACCAAACGTTCTGCATACGAGACATAGTTGACTCTATTCACCTAATCATTTTCGGACGCAATTATCCGAACATCTAGGAAAAATTAGCATACATAATATATATGAAAAGTGAATTACTAATCATGTAATTTTCAGAAATCAAAAGCTTATATTCCAGAAGTTACTTTAACTTGGTCGTTCACATCAGTTTTAAGTGTTAATCAACAAAATTAGTCACAAAAAATTATGGCCGGTGAGGATAGTAAACTTGGTTCCATACATGTAGTGTCTCCACATTTTGAGTGCAGGTACTACAACACCTAGTTCGAGATCATGCTTCATGTAATTTTATTCGTGAATCTTTAATTATCGTGATCCATAAACAATAACCTTGTTTCTTTGCATCATCACGCAACCTAGTCCTTGACGCGAGGCATCAGAATAAATAACGAAGTCTTTATTCCCCTCAGGTAGAGATAATATAGGTGCAGTCATCAATTTCTCCTTCAACAAATTAAATGCAGTTTCTTGTGACTCTGACCATCCATACTTCTTACCTTTATGAGTCGCCGCGGTCAATGGTCGGGCAATTGTAGAGAAACCTTTATTGAATCTCATGTAGTAACCAGCTAGACCCAGAAATTGTCGGATCTGAGTTGGAGTCTCTAGAATTTCCCAATTCTTAATCGTCTCTATCATGGCCAGATCGACTTGAATTCCATTAGCGCTAACAATATGACCAAGGAATTGTACTTCTTGTAACCAAAAAGTCACACTTCGAGAACTTCGCATACATCTATTCTTCTCTGAGCATCTTCAGTACTGAACGCAAATGTTGTTTGTGTTCCTCTCTGTTCTTCGAATACACCAATATGTCATCGACGAATACAATGACGAATTTATGCAAGTATGGCTTACACACACGGTTCATGGGATCTATGAACATTGCTGGTAAGTTCGTCAAACAAACAGCATCACTGTAAACTCATAATGTCCATAGTGTGTTCTAAACGTTGTCTTAGGAACATCAGCTTCTTTGACCCTTAATTGATGATATCCAGATCTTAGATCAATCTTTGAGTAATAACTTGATCCCTAAAATTGATCGAATAAGTCATCAATCCTTGGCAATGCGTACCGATTCTTGATTGTCAACTTGTTCAATTCTCTATAGTCAATACACAGTCTCATTGACCCATCTTTCTTTATAATGAACAAGATCGGAACCCCCCAAGGTGAAGAACTTGATCGTATAGATCCCTTATGTAACAGCTCTTGCAGTTGGCTAGACAACTCTTGTAGCTCTAGGGGTGCAAGTCTATACGGTGCGCGAGCCACTGGGGCCGCTCCTAGCACCAGATAAATTTGAAATTCAACTTCTCGATGCGGTGGAAGACCGAGTAATTCTTCCAGAAAAACTTCTAGAAATTCCTTAACGATAGGAACATGTTCACATCTGTTGTTTTCAGATTCGACCTTGCTCACGTGTGTCATAAATGCAGTTAATGAGATGTAGTTGTGTGTTGCCCTTTTCTCCATACAACATCATAGGTTCACCATTCGCGATAGGTATACGAATAGCCTTATGGTCATAGACCACTTCCACTTTGTTGTCAGATAACCAGTTCATTCCGACCACAGGGTCAAAACTTCCCAGTTTGATCGGTATCACATCAATGTTAAAAGGCTTACCCTCTAACTTCAAAATACAACCACGATAAATCTTATCAACCCTCATCAGTGTACAGTTCCCTAGTTCTATATAATATACGTTATCTAAGGAAGATATAGGGTTCTTAACGTTGTGACAAAAATCCTTAGATATAAAACTTCTATCAGCGCCAGTGTCAAACAAAACATAAACATGTTGATCGTTGAGTGAAAACGTACCCGTAACTAACTTTGGATCATCATGAGCTTTTGTGGAGTTAATGTTAAATTCCCTGCCTCAAGCAGTTCCAGTATTTTTGTTTTTGGGTCAGTCTTTCTTAAAGTGACCCGGTTTGTCACGACTCGAAAAATTTCGACTATTTTTAAATCAAACTCTCAATACGATTTAATATTTTGACACGATAAGCAAAGTCTGTTAGGTTGAGTCTCAAAAATTTTGAGCTGTTTCATATATTCAATTGACCTTCGACCAATCCCGACGATTCACGAACAACTATTTGTAAATAGACACATACATACATACATACATATATATATATATATATATATATATATATATATATATATATATATATATATATATATATATATATATATATATATATATATATATATATATATACATACATATATATACATATATATACATATATATACATATACATACATGAATATTAAATATTAAATATTAAATTATTTATTTACAAATATATATTTAATATATTTAGTTATATAATAAAACCTGATATTAAAATGTATTTTTATATACATATAGTATATTGAAAATAAATGATTTCGAGCTTAAATAGTAAACAATTGTAATACTCGGTTGGCATTTCTTTAGTGTTCATATAGATCTAGTACATATTTATGAAGATTTAAAATAAAAGTTGAACTGTAAATCGATTACGAAGAATATAGATTTGACAGGAATATTTTTACATTTTTAGTTTAAATTGTAATACTCTGCACATATTAATTGGAATAGAAAATAAATAATTAACGAACCTTTTTTATCAGGTTTTATACAGTTGATGACTGAAATAAATAAATGGATTTAATTTTAGAATATGGGATTTTCTGAATTAAATTATCCATAACTGTTTAGCAATGGACCACGATATAATACTCCTTTAATTGATGTCGATAGAACGAAAACAAATGAAAAGGCTGCTTACTAATATTCACACGTTTGTTAAACTTAATAATTGATATTATTAAAGTATATACAGACCCACTTGTTTCATTACCCGTGAATTGATTAGATTGAAGAAATTACTGTACTAAATTGTGATATATGTAATAGTGTTGTTGATTCATTCCTTTCCACCACCATATATATTATGTACATAGATAGATAAATACATACACTTAGAGAATCAACAAAAGCTTCATCCTCCTACTCCATTACTACCTCACGGCAACCACCACCTCCGGAATTCACCACCCGTTACCATAGCAACCACCACCGGACCTCCCATCTTCAATCACCACCTTCATCAAAACTACCTGCAAATCCACTGTTGCTTGTTGTTTTCTGGTTCGGTTCAAGTGTAACATCACTACCTTGATCACCATCACCATCTTTTCTTGTTTTGAGCCAAGAACCGAAACCCATCTCCTTCGATCGACACCTATATCTTTCTACTACAACCTTCGTTTCATGATTCAAACACCACCAACGCCCATGGTAGTAAACTGTTGATGCTAGTCTTCTGTTACGTGCTGCTATACAACCGAGGAACAACCCACCACAACAAATCAAACAACTCCTTAATCATCATCTCTATCTATCACCACACTCAACAAGACCCATCTGTCACCATCATCTTCGTCAATCACCCTAACCACAAAACCAACAACTATCGGGATTATGCTGCTATTGGGTGCTTGCTTATGCTCGATCAAAACCACAAACACAACACATCCAAACCATTGTATAACCTCATCATCAAATCACTATTACTGGTTCCAGTTATGATCACATGATCATCATCAAACCACTGTTGTAGCTGGGTTATTATCATCTCTACTGCTGCTATATCTGTGTTCGATCATGCAAGACCACTTATTTACCACTTTGTTGTTGTTGTGTACTACAGCCTCTTTTCTACATATTTTCAAACAGGCTGCTATTTTTTATCGAGTACGTCACCAAAACCTGCTGGTTGTTCTCTTTTTCAAACAAACACCCCAAAACAAGAAACTATAGACCCTCGTTATTGCCCTTCAGAAACCCGCAACTACTTTGTTGTTGTGAAGCGATGATGATGATGATACAACGATGATGATGATATGATTCTATGATGGTGATGATAATGAAAGACGACGATACAGTAATATAGTGACGATGATACGTGTTAATATATGATGATAAGCTCACGACATGATGCATGATGATTATGACTGTAAACGATGGTGAAACAGGAAGATGAATGATGATGAGAATGAAGTGATAATGATGGTGATGCTATGATCATGTCCCGATAATGAATAATATGTGATGGTAACGATTAAGATGATGATGGTAATGACTCGTTAATGATGCGTAGATGATGCTGTTTCTGTGTTATCGTTCGAATAACCGAAACCATTTTATTTTATTTTTCTGCGGTTTCGTGATTTCAACTGGACATTGAAACCTAATACACTTGGGCCGTGTAATTACATAGATTGTTGGGCCAAGGACTAGACTTTCTAGTAGGGTTGTGAATTGATTAAGCCTGTTGGGCTGAAAAATATATGGGCCGAATTAAATGATGAAGTAGAAGCAGAAAATGAAAACTAAAGAAACACGGGTTAAATATATTTAGTTCCATATAATATCAGAAAAACGGAATTGGAAGGGTGGTTTGGTGTGTTGTCGGGTTAGCGAGAGGTCTCGGGTTCGAGCCTGGACTGAGGCATTTTTTTAGGGAACTCACTCATTAAGGTAGTAATTACATTTTTGTTATTATTATTACTATTATTATTGTTATTATTAATTATTATTGTTATTATGTTATTACTAATATTAAAAATATAATTATTATTATCATTAATACAATTAATATTATTATCATTAGTATTAAAATGATCAATAAAATTTTTGTTATTATTATTATTACTAAAATTAGTATTAGAATTAACATTATTATTATCATTAAAATTAGTATTATTATCATTATTAACATAAGTATAATTATCATTATTAGTATTTTTATTATTAAAATTTATTACCATTTTTATAAAAATTATCATTCTTATTTGTATTATTATTATTAGCATTCACATTATTTCCATTATTAGTATCATTATTATTATTTTATTACTATTATAATTATTATTACTACAAATAAAAAGACTAATGTTATTATCAAAATTATTATTATCAATATCATTATTAGTATTATTATCATTATTTTAGTATTATCAAAATTATTATTTTAACAAATAAAAGATTTATATAAAAATATAATTATTACATATATCATAAGTATATCTAATTTACTATTTTAATATAAAAGAAATATATATAGATATATGTAACATTTGAAATGACAAATACATTATAATAAGTAATATATTATATAATTAATATATATAAACTAATTTGATTATTATTACATGGTAATTATACGTTTTAATATATATAACTGATATAGGTTCGTGAATCCGAGGCCAACCTTGCATTGTTCAATTCCGTAGTATGCATATTTTACTACAAAATATCGTATCGTGAGTTTCATTTGCTCCCTTTTTAAATGCTTTTGCAATATATATTTTTGGGACTGAGAATACATGCGCTACTTTTATAACTATTTTACGAAATAGACACAAGTAATTGAAACTACATTCTATGGCTGGATTATCAAACCGAATATGCCCCTTTTTAGTCTCGTAATCTAAGAATTAGGGAACAGACACCCTAATTGACGCGAATCCTAAAGATAGATCTATCGAGCCCAACGAGCCCCATCCGAGTTACGGATGCTTTAGTACTTCGAATTTATCATGTCCGATGAGAGTCCCGGAATGATGGGGATATTCTATATGCATCTTATTAAGGTCGGTTACCAGGTGTTCACCATATGAATGATTTTTATCTCTATAAAGTTTGCGAAATGCCTGTATGAGATGTATGATATTTATGAAAATGAAATCTTGTGATCTATTAAAATTATGAAAATGATTGTTTATGATAAACCTATGAACTTACCACCTTTTGGTTGACACTTTTAAGCATGTTTATTCTCAGGTATTAAAGAAATCTTCCGCTGTGCATTTGCTCATATTAAAGATATTACTTTGAGACATTCATGGCATATTTCAAAAGACGTTGCATTCAAATCATTTGAGTTCAAAAAGATTGTTAATAGATGAATGACAGATTAATCAATTATATTTGGGAAACATGATAATATCATTGGTATGCATATTTGTAAACTTTCATTGAAATGAAATTTTGTCTTTTAAAAAGAATGCAATGTTTGTAAAACGTATCATATAGAGGTCAGTACCTCGCAATGGGACCAAATGTTGATGAAATCGTCCATATAGATTTGGACATGTCGTTACAGGTGGTATCAGAGTGGTGGTATTAGCGAACCAGGTCTTGCATTAGTACGTCTAACTGATAGTTGTTAAGATGCATTAGTAAGTCTAGACTTCGACCGTGTCTGCATGTTAAAATTTTTTCTTATCATTTCTTGTCGGAAATCACCTGCTTATCATTCCTAGTCTAGACACGTCTTTCTGTATTTACTGCATAGATAGTGTATAGATAAAATTCATATCTTAGCGTATCTATTACTGTAGACTCTGCCTGACAGCTTCTGAAAGTTCCTCCGTAATCTACGGGATCTTCTGTACTATATATAGGTATTCTATGTAATTAGAATACCATCTGATATCCGAAAATCATTTCATATCGAAAATCTTTTATCTGACCGTGTAAGATGAATTTTGCAATAAGTTCAAGTTCCTCAGATTCTGACAGCTATTCCGATATGGATTTCCAATCAAGCTCTGAAAGCAGTGTAACCGAAATGGATCAACTAATCAGCTGTCATCAATTCTAGATGAATTGGGGATGGTTGCGTAGTTAACTTAATCAATAGAGACAAGAAGAAGGCGATTCTTTTCATCAACCGAATTCACCTCTTGGTGAAGAACCTGAAGCATTTACCGGCGAACCAGTTCGAAACACCATTTTCACCCTCATTTCCAGAATAGCTCGCAACGATTATATATTATCTACAATTCTAAACCTTATTCATCCGCTCATTCCAACCTCCAATCATCCCGGTGTAATAGAAGAAGTCAACGAACTTCGCGCCCGAGTAATAGCTTTGGAGAATACGGTGCAAAACTTACAAGCACCAGCATCATCACCGACACCAACAGTACCACCAGCATCAGCACCTGTACCACCAACAACACAAGCCTCAACACCACACATCTCAACACCACAATCTATATCTCTAGCATGATCTTCGTTCTACTTATCTTTCTATATCATTTATCTTCGTTCTGCATGGCGATTATGTAATCTCTAATATTTTAAAGATTACGTATTCTAGTTCTAACGGTAAATCAAATGAGATTAATATCATTTTGACTCATTAAATCCATGATTACATCTGAAGAAAATATATATGTAAGTATATTTTCATAAAGATTGAAATTAAAAATTCTTCTGTACAAACTATTAATGATGAGAATATTTTAACGGGTAGGTAATACCATATAAATATTTAGATTTCATATTAATATATTATACTGTACATTCTTCAATTCCGGTTCAACAGTCGTTAACTATCCTATTCAACTCCGTAGATATACGTATCCGTTCACCGCAGAATAACCATTTTCATTCCAATTCAATTTCATATTCGAATTTTAAGCAATCATAATCCAAATCAAGATTTAACATGTGGCGTAATGAAGAAATTATTGACAGAATAAAAATTGATTAGAAATAAACTAATTAACTATATGAAATTTTGTTAAGAATTCACGCTAACAATATCCTAGCTAACTATTCCTATATCCGTTATGACTATTTCTTTATTACATTTTACTTATTTTCATTTTAATTATCGCAATTAATTATCATAATTTTAATACTCGCAATTTTATTTATCGTCATTTAAATACTGTTATTTATTTTACGCACTTTAAATATCACCATTTAAATACTGTCATAATATACTAGTCTTGGTTAATCCCGATACAATATAATATAATCTTGATTAATTAGATTATATATTGAACTATTGGACTATATTTAGACTACTAACAATGGACTACTAACATTGGACAATTAAAAAGATATTAAAATATTGATTATAACATATGAATCTAAACATTTCTTCAAGTTGCCACTTGATTCCATCTTAAACATCATTTGTATCTTGACAATTACAATCTTCATTCAAACCCTTCAAAACACCTCAGATTGATAACCAATGATTCTGATATGAGAGTGCTGATGTAGCAGCAAAATCTATAGATGGTTCTAATGACCAGAAGCTTAATAATAAAGAATGGTGTGTTGAAAAGGCTCAGTTTTGGAACTGAAAAACGGATTGAGCAGTCTATGAAGGAGGCTGTGGATAAATCAAAAAATCTATACTTACAGAATCCATATGATTCAGTATCCGCCAAAATCTTTAGCGAATACTTTGCTCCTTACTTATTCTAAATCCTTGCGGAAAAGTTCTGCAACATCCTTTGATTCTAGATATTTTAAATTCTAAGATATCATCGTATCTTTCGTTATAAATATCTTCGATATTTCTGAAGATACCTTCATAAATATCGTTGTCCAAAATTATATATCTCCTCGTACTATCTATGTTACATCATAAAAGAAACTGTTTTAGTTTCTATCCTTCTGTAAAATTTGAGTTTAAATTATGAATGTTTCTGGAGTAGTGTTGGGAATTGAAGCATGAGTTAGTATATTATAATGTCGCCCGGCCAACGTGGTTATATTGCAGTAAGTCATGCTGAATTTCTAATGGAACGTGATGAGTCACAGATCGCACCTTCATCATGAACCATGTTACACGATTCTTTCATTTTACTTAATCTCTAAACATATCAATAAAATATTTTCTTGTTATTTCTATCTTTTCTGTGATTTCTGGTAAATTAATAAATCAAATCGTGCTATTACATTTCCTTTCTGCTTAGAACATTAGATATGTTCATATCTACAAGTCCGAGACGTCTTGATCACTTTACTTAAGGCCGAGAAGAGAAAAACAAAAGAATGGAACTTCAAAATATATATAGGAGTATAAATTACAGCAAATAGAATAGATCATTAATCGTGGATTTCAATAATTATGGAAAGACATATGCAAGGAAGGATTATGAAAACCACCACCCCAAGAGCGAAGTAGAAGTAAACAGATTCCTTCGGTGGGAGTTGGAAAGACAGGATGATTATTGCAATAGTCAGGATGAGGTCAAGGATCAGAACTGGATTGATCATTTTCACAATCTTTTGAAAGTATGAAATGAGGAAGAAAGTATAGGAATGGTGAAAATAAGGGAACGAAAGAGATGAATTTATAGGGAAATATCAGACATAGAAATCGAGGCAGATTACCGCATTTAATTAAAGAGAATCAAAATTCCCTTAATTACCAAAAAATCAAATCTTATATAAAATTCGAAGATTATCGCTAAATTCCTTGAATTCCGGGAATCCACTGTGACTATGTCAAAAGTTGAATCTCTATCTTTTGTGACACCTTCACTCATACGCTTCACATAATCGAATCGTTTTATCTATATTAACCGATAATGATAAAACTCTATTTATCAACTCATATTCGTCATGAAAACATTCTTATTTTTAGCCATGACGACCTTGATCAAATTTCGGGACGAAATTTCTTTAACGGGTAGGTACAGTCACGACCCAGAAAATTTCGACTAATTTTAAATCAAACTCTCGATACGATTTAATATTTTGACACGATAAGCAAAGTCTGTTAGGTTGAGTCTCAAAATTTTTGAGCTGTTTCATATATTTAATTGACCTTCGACCATTCCCGCCGATTCACGAACAACTATTTGTAAATAGATACATATATATATATATATATATATATATATATATATATATATATATATATATATATATATATATATATATATATATATACATGAATATTAAATATTAAATATTAAATTATTTATTTGAAAATATATATTTAATATATTTAGTTATATAATAAAACCTGATATTAAAATGTATTTTTATATACATATAGTATATTGAAAATAAATGATTTCGAGCTTAAATAGTAAACAATTGTAATACTCGGTTGGCATTTCTTTAGTGTTCATATAGATCTAGTACATTTATGAAGATTTAAAATAAAAGTTGAACTGTAAATCAATTACGAAGAATATAGAATTGACAGGAATATTTTTACCATTTTAGTTTAAATTTTAATACTCCGTACATATTAATTGGAATAGAAAACAAATAATTAACGAACCTTTTTGATCAGGTTTTATACAGTTAATGACTGAAATAAATAAATGGATTTAATTTTAGAATATGGGATTTTCTGAATTAAATTATCCGTAATTGTTTAGCAATGGACCACTATATAATACTCCGTTAATTGATGTCGATAGAAAGAAAACAAATGAAAAGGCTGCTTACTAATATTCACACGTTTGTTAAACTTAAAAAATGATATTATTAAAGTATATACAGACCCACTTGTTTCATTACCTGTGAATTGATTAGATTGAAGAAATTACTGTACTAAATTGTGATATATGTAATAGTGTTGTTGATTCATTCCTTTCCACAAACTTATATATTATGTACATAGATAGATAAATACATACACTTAGAGAATCAACAAAAGCTTCATCCTCCTCCTCCATTTCTACCTCACGGCAACCACCACTTCCGGCGTTCACCACCCGTCACCAAAACAACCACCACCGGACCTCCCATCTTCAATCACCACCTTCATCAAAACTACCTGCAAATCTACCGTTGCTTGTTGTTTTCTGGTTCGATTCAAGTGTAACATCATTGATCACCATCACCATCTATTCTTGGTTTGAGCCAAGAACCGAAACCCATCTCCTTCGATCGACACCTATATCTTTCTACTACAACCTTCGTTTCATGATTCAAACACCACCAACGCCCATCGTAGTAAACTGCTGATGCTAGTCTTCTGTTATGTGCTGCTATACAACCGAGGAACAACCCACCACAACAAATCAACCAACCCCTTAATCATCATCTCTGTCTATCACCACACTCAACAAGACCCATCTGTCACCATCATCTTCATCAATCACCCTAACCACTGTAGTGACCCGAACTTTTCCATGTTTATATATATATTAAATGAAATTTTTATTTACATGATTAAGTGTTTCCAACATGTTAAACAATCAAACTTGTTAATACTTGATTAATTGAAATAGGTTTCATATAGACAATTGACCACCAAAGTTGACCGGTGATTCACGAACGTTAAAACTTGTAAAAACTATACGATGACATATATATGGTTATATATATAGTTAACATGATTTTATTATAAGTATGTATCTCATTAGGTATTTTAACAATGAGTTATATACATAAAAATGAGACTATTAATTTAAGAAACTCGAAAACGATATATATAACGATTATTGTTATAACAACGTCTTACTAGGTGCATATGAATCATATTAAGATATTGATACACTTGGTTAATAATGTTAAATGATAAGTAAATATATTATTAAGTGTATTAACAATGAAATACATATGTAAAAACAAGACTACTAACTTAATGATTTTGAAACGAGACATATATGTAACGATTATCGTTGTAACGACATTTAATGTATATATATCATATTAAGAGATATTCGTACATCATAATATCATGATAATATAATAATTTAAAATCTCTTTTGA
Organism: Rutidosis leptorrhynchoides; assembly: GCF_046630445.1. Lineage (NCBI taxonomy): Eukaryota > Viridiplantae > Streptophyta > Magnoliopsida > Asterales > Asteraceae > Rutidosis > Rutidosis leptorrhynchoides. The sequence continues at coordinate 419,857,674 of NC_092334.1, forward strand.
TATTATAAACATTGGGTTAACAACATTTAACAAGATCGTTAACCTAAAGGTTTCAAAACAACACTTACATGTAACGACTAACGATGACTTAACGACTCAGTTAAAATGTATATACATGTAGTGTTTTAATATGTATTCATACACTTTTGAAAGACTTCAAGACACTTATCAAAATACTTCTACTTAAAAAAAATGCTTACAATTACATCGTCGTTCAGTTTCATCAACAATTCTACTCGTATGCACCCGTATTCGTACTCGTACAATACACAGCTTTTAGATGTATGTACTATTGGTATATACCCTCCAATGATCAGCTCTTAGCAGCCCATGTGAGTCACTTAACATATGTGGTAACCATCATTTGGAAACTAGCATGAAATATCTCATAAAATTACAAAAATATGAGTAATCATTCATGACTTATTTACATGAAAACAAAATTACACATCCTTTATATCTAATCCATACACCAACGACCAAAAACACCTACAAACACTTTCATTCTTCAATTTTCTTCATCTAATTGATCTCTCTCAAGTTCTATCTTCAAGTTCTAAGTGTTCTTCATAAATTCCAAAAGTTCTAGTTTCATAAAATCAAGAATACTTCCAAGATTGCAAGTTTACTTCCAAGTTTTCTAAATCCATTCCAAGTAATCATCCAAGATCAAGAAACCTTTGTTACTTACAGTAGGTTATCTTTCTAATACAAGGTAATAATCATATTCAAACTTTAATTCAATTTCTATAACTATAACAATCTTATTTCGAGTGGAAATCTTACTTGAAATTGTTTTCGTGTCATGATTCTGCTTCAAGAACTTTTAAGCCATCCAAGGATCCTTTGAAGCTAGATCCATTTTTCTCATTTCCAGTAGGTTTATCCAAGGAACTTGAGGTAGTAATGATGTTCATAACATCATTCGATTCATACATAAAAAGCTGTCTTATTCAACGTTATAAACTTGTAATCACTAGAACATAGTTTAGTTAATTCTAAACTTGTTCGCAAATAAAATTAATCCTTCTAACTAGACTTTTAAAATCAACTAAACACATGTTCTATATCTATATGATATGCTAACTTAATGATTTAAAACCCGGAAACACGATAAACATCATAAAACTGGATATACGCCGTCGTAGTAAAACAGGGGGCTGTTTTGGTTGGGATGATTAAAAGCTAAGAAGAACTTTGATTTAAAAGCTATACTTCTGGAAAAATTATTTTTCTTATGAACATGAAACTATATCCAAAAATCATGGTTAAACTCAAAGTGAAAGTATGTTTTTCAAAATGGTCATCAAGATGTCGTTCTTTCGATGGAAATGACTACCTCTTTCAAAAACGACTTGTAACTTGTATTTCTAACTATAAACTTATACTTTTTCTGTTTATATTCATAAATTTAAGTTCAATACGAAACCGTGGCCACTGGAATCACTCAAAACGGATTAGAAACGAAGAAATGGCGAGTAAAACAAGATTGATAAAAACTACTCATTTTACCTATGTGAAAGTTAGTAATAAATCTATTCCAACCATAACCTAATCAACTTATATTGTATATTATGTAATCTTGAGATACCATAGACACGTATACAATGTTTCGACCTATCATGTCGACCTATCTATATATATATATTGCGGAACAACCATAGACACTCTATATGTGAATGTTGGAGTTAGCTATACAGGGTTGAGGTTGATTCCAAAATATATATATAGTTTGAGTTGTGATCAATACTGAGATACGTATACACTGGGTCGTGGATTGATTCAAGATAATATTTATCGATTTATTTCTGTACATCTAACTGTGGACAACTAGTTGTATGTTACTAACGAGGACAGCTGACTTAATAAACTTAAAACATCAAAATGTATTAAAAGTTTTGTAAATATATTTTGAACATACTTTGATATATATGTATATATTGTTATAGGTTTGTGAATCAACCAGTGGCCAAGTCTTACTTTCCGACGAAGTAAAAATCTGTGAAAGTGAGTTATAGTCCCACTTTTAAAATCTAATATTTTTGGGATGAGAATACATGCAGGTTTTATAAATGATTTACAAAATAGACACAAGTACGTGAAACTACATTCTATGGTTGAATTATCAAAATCGAATATGCCCCTTTTTATTAAGTCTGGTAATGTAAGAATTAGGGAACAGACACCCTAATTGACGCGAATCCTAAAGATAGATCTATTGGGCCTAACAAACCCCATCCAAAGTACCGGATGCTTTAGTACTTCAAAATTTATATAGGTCTAAAATATCCTGAAATTTATATCCGAAGGGTGTCCCGGAATGATGGGGATATTCTTATATATGCAGCTTGTTAATGTCGGTTACCAGGTGTTCACCATATGAATGATTTTTATCTCTATGTATGGGATGTGTATTGAAATATGAAATCTTGTGGTCTATTGTTACGATTTGATATATATAGGTTAAACATATAACTCACCAACATTTTTGTTGAAGTTTAAAGCATGTTTATTCTCAGGTGAATACTAAGAGCTTCCACTGTTGCATACTAAAATAAGGACAAGATTTGGAGTCCATGTTTGTATGATATTATGTAAAAACTGCATTCAAGAAACTGATTTTGATGTAACATATTTGTATTGTAAACCATTATGTAATGGTCGTGTGTAAACAGGATATTTTAGATTATCATTATTTGATAATCTACGTAAAGCTTTTTAAACCTTTATTTATGAAATAAAGGTTATGGTTTGTTTTAAAAATGAATGCAGTCTTTGAAAAACGTCTCATATAGAGGTCAAAACCTCGCAACGAAATCAATTAATATGGAACGTTTTTAATCAATAAGAACGGGACATTTCAGTTGGTATCCGAGCGTTGGTCTTAGAGAACCAGAATTTTGCATTAGTGTGTCTTATCGAGTTTGTTAGAATGCATTAATGAGTCTGGACTTCGACCGTGTTTACTTGAAAAAAAAAAGATTGCTTAACAAATTTTGTTGGAAACTATATATTTTTAACATGTGAATATTATGTGATATATTAATCTCCTAACGTGATTGATATTATGTGATAGATGTCTACCTCTAGAACTAGTCCCATTGACTCACCTAATAATAATGAAGAGTCAAATGTAAATTGGAATGATTCGTGGACTGATTCACAAGTACCCGAAGAGGAACCGGAAGAAGAGTCGGAACCGGAAGAAGAATCGGAACCGGAAGAAGAACCAGTGGGGGAAATAATAAAACGGTTAAGTAGAAGAAAATCCTCAACCAACCGACCAAAGTTAATTATGGTCAACGGTGTTTCCGCCAAGGAAGCAAAATATTGGGAGGATTACCAATTCTCCGATGAATCGGATCCCGACGAGGATTCCGATGATGTTATAGAAATTACCCCAACTGAATTTAAAAAGGCAAAAGAGAACAATAAGGGAAAGGGCATAAAAATAGAGAAATCTAATTCTAACCCCGATGAACTTTATATGTATCGTCAACACCCCTATTTCTTAAGTTGTAACAATAACCCGGGAACCTCTAAACCACCAGGTTTTTCTAGACCAATGTGGAAAATGACGGCTCGTATTAGGGGAACATCATATATCCCTAAAAACTTAGCAAAAAGAACCAAGTTCGAAAAAGAAGAAACGAGCGAGTCAGAATAAGATAGTTGTATTTGTGCGGTGTAATATATGTAATATAGTGTGCTTATGCTTTACGATATATGTAAAAATTGCTTGTATTAATAAGTATCTTTTATGAATCTAACTCTTGTCTATTTTACAGTATAAAAACACAAAATGGATAGACAACCCAATATTTTAGAAGACTTACCCGGAGACATGATTGATGAAATCTTGTCTAGAGTCGGTCAGAATTCCTCGGCACAACTATTTATGGCAAAATCAGTTTGTAAGACATTCGAAGAACGTTCCAAGAATGTCTTGGTTTATAAGAGGCTTTCGTTCGAAAGATGGGGGATATCACATTGGGAAACCCATAAGTTACGATGTGTTTACTTTGACGCATATATTGCGGGGAACCCAAATGCTATTTTACGCAACGGGTTAAGAAATTATTTTGACTCAATGTATCCGAATATATGACTTCATGATTTAGAAAAAGCGGCTAACATGCAACATAAAGAAGCATGCTATGCTTACGGGTTAGTAATGTTCGCTTCTCACCAAAGTGAGAAAAAGAGCATCGGGCTACAACTATTAAACAAAACGTTCCCACAAGTGACGGAGTCGGTAATTGGGGTAAGAAATGAGGTTTTTAGGTTATTACGAGACTGTTGGTCATTACGTAACCCTCATCCCTTTGACGACATTACAACACGCTGTCTTATCAACGGCCATAACGGTTATGTTCCACAAGACCAAGGATGGGAAGTAGTCCTAGTAAAACCATAATGCATGACTTGTTTCTGGACGTATGAATTACGTGTCTTTATTGCTTTGCTGAACGACTTGTGTACTAGTTAGAATTATCTTCACAACTATCTTGTATCAAAGTTATTGTGTGCTATATTTCATGCTTTATGTAAAATAAGCGGTATTGTAAGTTTGTAAAATATTGTATAAAAGTTTGAACGCGAAATATTATTATAATCTATTTTTCATATAGAATTGTAGTAGTTGAATTGTATATTAGCTACTAAGCATGAACTTAACGGGTAGGTACTACCCGAATTTAAACTTATAAAATGCTAATATGAAGAAAAAGCTTTTATAAATGAGTTCATATTATGCTACGAAATACTATTAACTACTCTTAATATTCTGTATGATTAACTTGTTCCATTTGACTATTTTAAAGGAAATGGCACCGACTACTCGACACACCGTGAATATGAATGAAGAGGAATTCCGTACTTTTCTAGCTTCAAACATAGCCGCAGTACAGGCTGCGCTACATACCAACAATAACCTTGGATCTAGCAGTACAGGAAATCGTGTAGGATGCACCTACAAAGAATTCAATGCCTGCAAACCTTTGGAATTTGATGGAACCGAAGGACCGATTGGATTGAAACGGTGGACCGAGAAGGTCGAATCGGTGTTTGCCATAAGTAAGTGTACTGAAGAGGACAAAGTGAAGTACGCTACGCATACCTTCACAGGTTCTGCGTTAACATGGTGGAATACCTATCTAGAGCAAGTGGGACAAGATGATGCGTACGCACTACCGTGGTCAGCATTCAAGCACTTGATGAACGAGAAGTACCGTCCCAGAACCGAGGTCAATAAGCTCAAGACAGAACTTAGAGGGTTACGAACCCAAGGATTTGATATTACCACGTACGAAAGACGATTCACAGAATTGTGCTTATTGTGTCCGGGAGCGTTCGAAGATGAGGAAGAGAAGATCGATGCGTTTGTGAAAGGATTACCGGAAAGAATCCAAGAAGATATAAGTTCACACGAGCCCGCCTCCATACAACAGGCATGTAGAATGGCTCACAAACTAGTGAACCAGATTGAAGAAAGAATTAAAGAACAGACTGCTGAAGAGGCCAATGTGAAGCAAGTTAAAAGAAAGTGGGAGGAAAATGGTGATAAGAATCACCAATACAACAACAACAGCAATTACAACAATAATCGCAACAACTATCCCAACAATCGCAACATCAATCGCAACTACAACAAACGGCCCAACAACAACAACAACAACAACAACAACAACAACAACAACAACAACAACAACAACAACAACAACAACAACAACAACAACAACAACAACAACAACAACAACAACAACAACAACAACAACAACAACAACAACAACAACAACAACAACAACAACAACAACAACAACAACAACAACAACAACAACAACAACAACAACAACAACAACAACAACAACAACAACAATCATCCCAACAACAATAACAACCGCAACAACAACAACAATCAGAAGCAGCTATGCCAAAGGTGTGAAAAGTATCACTCGGGGTTCTGCACCAAATTTTGCAACAAGTGTAAAAGAAATGGTCATAGCGCGGCGAAGTGTGAGGTCTACGGACCAGGGGTTAACAGAACGAAAGGAAGAAATGGTGTCAGAACGAGTAATGACGGAGCAAGTAGTGTCGGAGCAAGTTATGCCAATGTAGTTTGTTATAAATGTGGAAAACCGGGCCACATTATTAGAAATTGCCCGAACCAGGAGAACACGAATGGACAAGGCCGCGGAAGAGTTTTCAATATTAATGCGGTAGAGGCACAGGAAGACCCAGAGTTTGTTACGGGTACGTTTCTTATTGACAATAAATCTGCTTACGTTTTATTTGATTCGGGTGCGGATAGAAGCTATATGAGTAGAGATTTTTGTGCTAAATTAAGTTGTCCATTGACGCCATTGGATAGTAAATTTTTTACTCGAATTAGCAAACGGTAAATTAATTTCAGCAGATAATATATGCCGAAATCGAGAAATTAAACTGGGTAGCGAAATATTTAAGATTGATTTGATACCAGTAGAGTTAGGGAGTTTTGATGTAATAGTTGGCATGGACTGGCTGAAGAAGGTGAAATCAGAGATCGTATGTTATAAAAATGCAATTCGCATTGTACGAGAAGAAGGAGAACCCTTAATGGTATACGGAGAAAAGGGCAACATGAAGCTACATCTTATTAGTAATTTGAAGGCACAAAAACTAATAAGAAAAGGTTGCTATGCTGTTCTAGCACACGTCGAGAAAGTACAAACTGAAGAAAAGAGCATCAATGATGTTCCCGTCGCAAAAGAATTTCCCGATGTATTTCTGAAAGAATTACCGGGACTACCTCCACATCGATCTGTTGAATTTCAAATAGATCTTGTACCAGGAGCTGCACCAATAGCTCGTGCTCCTTATAGACTTGCACCCAGCGAGATGAAAGAACTGCAAAGCCAACTGCAAGAACTATTAGAACGTGGTTTCATTCGACCAAGCACATCACCATGGGGAGCTCCTATTTTGTTTGTCAAGAAGAAGGATGGTACATTTAGGTTGTGTATTGACTACAGAGAGTTGAACAAACTTACCATCAAAAACCGTTATCCACTGCCGAGAATTGATGACTTATTTGATCAACTACAAGGCTCGTCGGTTTATTCGAAGATCGATTTACGTTCTGGATATCATCAAATGCGAGTAAAGGAGGATGATATTCCAAAAACTGCTTTTAGGACGCGTTATGGTCATTACGAGTTTATGGTTATGCCGTTTGGATTGACTAACGCACCAGCTGTGTTCATAGACCTTATGAACCGAGTGTGTGGGCTATATATTAACAAGTTTGTCATTGTTTTCATCGATGACATACTTATTTACTCAAAGAATGATTAAGAGCACGAAGAACATTTGAGAAAAGTGCTAGAAGTATTGAGGAAAGAAAAACTGTACGCTAAGTTTTCAAAGTGTGCATTTTGGTTGGAAGAAGTTCAATTCCTCCGTCACATAGTGAACAAAGAAGGTATCCAGGTGGACCCGGCAAAGATTGAAACCGTTGAAAAGTGGGAAACCCCAAAAACTCCGAAGCATATACGTCAATTTTTAGGATTGGCTGGTTACTACAGAAGATTCATCCAAGATTTCTCCAAAATAGCAAAACCCTTGACTGCATTAACGCATAAAGGGAAGAAATTTGAATGGACGGATGAACAAGAGAAGGCGTTTCAATTATTGAAGAAAAAGCTAACTACGGCACCTATATTGTCATTGCCTGAAGGGAATGACGATTTTGTGATTTATTGTGACCCATCAAAGCAAGGTCTCGGTTGTGTATTAATGCAACGAACAAAGGTGATTGCTTATGCGTCTAGACAATTGAAGATTCACGAACAAAATTATACGACGCATGATTTGGAATTAGGCGTGGTTGTTTTTGCATTAAAGACTTGGAGGCACTACTTATATGGGGTCAAAAGTATTATATATACCAACCACAAAAGTCTTCAACACATATTTAATCAGAAACAACTGAATATGAGGCAGCGTAGGTGGATTGAATTGTTGAATGATTACGACTTTGAGATTCATTACCACCCGGGGAAGGCAAATGTGGTAGCCGACGCCTTGAGCAGAAAGGACAGAGAACACATTCGAGTAAAATCTATGAATATAATGATTCACACTAACCTTACTACTCAAATAAAGGAGGCGCAACAAGGAGTTTTAAAGAAGGGAAATTTAAAGGATGAAATACCCAAAGGATCGAAGAAGCATCTTAATATCCGGGAAGACGGAACCCGGCATAGGGCTGAAAGAATTTGGGTACCAAAATTTGGAGATATGAGAGAAATGGTACTTAGAGAAGCTCATAAAACCAGATACTCAATACATCTTGGAACGGGGAAGATGTACAAGGATCTTAAGAAACATTTTTGGTGGCCAGGTATGAAAGCCGATATTGCTAAATATGTAGGAGAATGTTTGACGTGTTCTAAGGTCAAAGCTGAGCATCAGAAACCATCAGATCTACTTCAACAAACCGAAATCCCGAAATGGAAATGGGAAAACATTACCATGGATTTCATCACTAAATTGCCAAGGACTACAAGTGGTTTTGATACTATTTGGGTAATAGTTGATCATCTCACCAAATCAGCACACTTCCTGCCAATAAGAGAAGATGACAAGATAGAGAAGTTAGCACGAATGTATTTGAAGGAAGTCGTCTCCAGACATGGAATACCAATCTCTATTATCTCTTATAGGGATGGCAGATTTATTTCAAGATTCTGGCAGACATTACAGCAAGCATTAGGAACTCGTCTAGACATGAGTACTGCCTATCATCTACAAACTGATGGGCAGAGCTAAAGGACGATACAAATGCTTGAAGACATGCTACGAGCATGTGTTATTGATTTCGTAAACAGTTGGGATCGACATCTACCGTTAGCAGAATTTTCCTACAACAACAGCTACAATTCAAGCATTGAGATGGTGCCGTTTGAAGCACTTTATGGTAGAAAGTGCAGGTCTCCGATTTGTTGGAGTGAAGTGGGGGATAGACAGATTACAGGTCCGGAGATAATACAAGAAACTACCGAGAAAATCATCCAAATTCAACAAAGATTGAAAAACGCCCAGAGTCGACAAAAGAGCTACGCGGACAGTAAAAGAAAAGATATAGAGTTTGAAATTGGAGAAATAGGTTTCACCTTGGAAAGGCGTTGTTCGATTTGGTAAACGGGGGAAACTAAATCCAAGGTACATTGGACCATTCAAGATTATAGATCGTGTCGGACCAGTAGCTTACCAACTGGAGCTACCTCAACAACTCGCGGCTGTACATAACACTTTCCAAGTCTCAAATTTGAAGAAATGTTTTGCTAAAGAAGATCTCACTATTCCGTTGGACGAAATCCAAATCAATGAAAAACTTCAATTCATTGAAGAACCCGTCGAAATAATGGATCGTGAGGTTAAGGGACTTAAACAAAACAAGATACCGATTGTTAAGGTTCGATGGAATGCTCGTAGAGGACCCGAGTTCACCTAAGTGCATGAAGATCAGATGAAGAAGAAATACCCGCATTTATTTCCAGAAGATACGTCAACACCTCCAACTGTTTAAAATTTCGGGACGAAATTTATTTAACGGGTAGGTACTGTAGTGACCCGAACTTTTCCATGTTTATATATATATTAAATGAAATTGTTATTTACATGATTAAGTGTTTCCAACATGTTAAGCAATCAAACTTGTTAAGACTTGATTAATTGAAATAGGTTTCATATAGACAATTGACCACCTAAGTTGACCGGTGATTCACGAACGTTAAAACTTGTAAAAACTATACGATGACATATATATGGTTATATATATAGTTAACATGATTTTATTATAAGTATGTATCTCATTAGGTATTTTAACAATGAGTTATATACATAAAAATGAGACTATTAATTTAAGAAACTCGAAAACGATATATATAACGATTATCGTTATAACAACGTCTTACTAGGTACATATGAATCATATAACGATATTGATACACTTGGTTAATTATGTTAAATGATAAGTAAATATATTATTAAGTGTATTAACAATGAAATACATATGTAAAAACAAGACTACTAACTTAATGATTTTGAAACGAAACATATATGTAACGATTATCGTTGTAACGACATTTAATGTATATATATCATATTAAGATATATTCGTACATCATAATATCATGATAATATAATAATTTAAAATCTCTTTTGATATTATAAACATTGGGTTAACAACATTTAACAAGATCGTTAACCTAAAGGTTTCAAAACAACACTTACATGTAACGACTAACGATGACTTAACGACTCAGTTAAAATGTATATACTTGTAGTGTTTTAATATGTATTCATACACTTTTGAAAGACTTCAAGACACTTATCAAAATACTTCTACTTAACAAAAATGCTTACAATTACATCCTCGTTCAGTTTCATCAACAATTCTACTCGTATGCACCCGTATTCGTACTCGTACAATACACAGCTTTTAGATGTATGTACTATTAGTATATACACTCCAATGATCAGCTCTTTGTAGCCCATGTGAGTCACCTAACACATATAGGCACCATCATTTGGCAACTAGCATGAAATATCTCATAAAATTACAAAAATATGAGTAATCATTCATGACTTATTTACATGAAAACAAAATTACATATCCTTTATATCTAATCCATACACCAACGACCAAAAACACCTACAAACACTTTCATTCTTCAATTTTCTTCATCTAATTGATCTCTCTCAAGTTCTATCTTCAAGTTCTAAGTGTTCTTCATAAATTCCAAAAGTTCTAGTTTCATAAAATCAAGAATACTTCCAAGATTGCAAATTTACTTCCGAGTTTTCTAAATCCATTCCAAGTAATCATCCAAGATCAAGAAACTTTTGTTACTTACAGTAGGTTATCTTTCTAATACAAGGTAATAATCATATTCAAACTTTAATTCAATTTCTATAACTATAACAATCTTATTTCGAGTGAAAATCTTACTTGAAATTGTTTTCGTGTCATGATTCTGCTTCAAGAACTTTTAAGCCATACAAGGATCCTTTGAAGCTAGATTCATTTTTCTCATTTCCAGTAGGTTTATCCAAGGAACTTGAGGTAGTAATGATGTTCATAACATCATTCGATTCATACATAAAAAGCTGTCTTATTCAACGTTATAAACTTGTAATCACTAGAACATAGTTTAGTTAATTCTAAACTTGTTTGAAAATAAAGTTAATACTTCTAACTAGACTTTTAAAATCAACTAAACACATGTTCTATATCTATATGATATGCTAACTTAATGATTTAAAACCCGGAAACACGATAAACATCATAAAACTGGATATACGCCGTCGTAGTAAAACCGGGGGCTGTTTTGGTTGGGATGATTAAAAGCTAAGAAGAACTTTGATTTAAAAGCTATACTTCTGGAAAAATGATTTTTCTTATGAACATGAAACTATATCCAAAAATCATGGTTAAACTCAAAGTGAAAGTATGTTTTTCAAAATGGTCATCAAGATGTCGTTCTTTCGACGGAAATGACTACCTCTTTCAAAAATGACTTGTAACTTGTATTTCTGACTATAAACTTATACTTTTTCTGTTTAGATTCATAAAGTTAAGTTCAATACGAAACCGTGGCCACTGGAATCACTCAAAACGGATTAGAAACGAAGAAATGGCGAGTAAAACAAGATTGATAAAAACTACTCATTTTACCTACGTGAAAGTTAGTAATAAATCTATTTCAACCATAACCTAATCAACTTATATTGTATATTATGTAATCTTGAGATACCATAGACACGTATACAATGTTTCGACCTATCATGTCGACCCATCTATATATATATTGCGGAACAACCATAGACACTCTATATGTGAATGTTGGAGTTAGCTATACAGGGTTGAGGTTGATTCCAAAATATATATATAGTTTGAGTTGTGATCAATACTGAGATACGTATACACTGGGTCGTGGATTGATTTAAGATAATATTTATCGATTTATTTCTGTACATCTAACTGTGGACAACTAGTTGTAGGTTACTAACGAGGACAGCTGACTTAATAAACTTAAAACATCAAAATGTATTAAAAGTTTTGTAAATATATTTTGAACATACTTTGATATATATGTATATATTGTTATAGGTTTGTGAATCAACCAGTGGCCAAGTCTTACTTCCCGACGAAGTAAAAATCTGTGAAAGTGAGTTATAGTCCCACTTTTAAAATCTAATATTTTTGGGATGAGAATACATGCAGGTTTTATAAATGATTTACAAAATAGACACAAGTACGTGAAACTACATTCTATGGTTGAATTATCAAAATCGAATATGCCCCTTTTTATTAAGTCTGGTAATCTAAGAATTAGGGAACAGACACCCTAATTGACGCGAATCCTAAAGATAGATCTATTGGGTCTAACAAACCCCATCCAAAGTACCAGATGCTTTAGTACTTCGAAATTTATATAGGTCTAAAATATCCTGAAATTTATATCCGAAGGGTGTCCCGGAATGATGGGGATATTCTTATATATGCAGCTTGTTAATGTCGGTTACCAGGTTTTCACCATATGAATGATTTTTATCTCTATGTATGGGATGTGTATTGAAATATGAAATCTTGTGGTCTATTGTTACGATTTGATATATATAGGTTAAACCTATAACTCACCAACATTTTTGTTGACATTTAAAGCATGTTTATTCTCAGGTGAATACTAAGAGCTTCCACTGTTGCATACTAAAATAAGGACAATATTTGTAGTCCATGTTTGTATGATATTGTGTAAAAACTGCATTCAAGAAACTGATTTCGATGTAACATATTTGTATTGTAAACCATTATGTAATGGTCGTGTGTAAACAGGATATTTTAGATTATCATTATTTGATAATCTACGTAAAGCTTTTTAAACCTTTATTTATGAAATAAAGGTTATGGTTTGTTTTAAAAATGAATGCAGTCTTTGAAAAACGTCTCATATAGAGGTCAAAACCTCGCAACGAAATCAATTAATATGGAACGTTTTTAATCAATAAGAACGGGACATTTCAACCACAAAACCAACAACCATCGGGATTGTGCTGCTATTGGGTGCTTGCTTATGCTCGATCAAAACCACAAACACAACACATCCAAACCATTGTATAACCTCATCATCAAATCACTGTTACTGGTTCCTGTTATGATCACATGATCATCATCAAACCACTGTTGCAGCTGGGTTATTATCATCTCTACTGCTTCTATATCTGTGTTTGATCATGCAAGACCACTTGTTCACCACTTTGTTGTTGTTGTTGTGTACTACAGCCTCTTTTCTATTTATTATTGAACAGGCTGCTATTGTTTATCGAGTACCTCACCAAAACCTGCTGGTTGTTCTCTGTTTCGAATAAACATCCCAAACCCAGAAACAATAGACCCTCGTTATTGCCCTTCAGAAACCCGCAACTACTTTGTTGTTGTGAAGCGATGATGATGATGATACAACGATGATAATTATATGATTCTATGATGGTGATGATAATAAAAGACGATGATACAGTAATACAGTGATGATGATACGTGTTAATATATGATGATAAGCTCATGACATGATGCATGATGATGATGACTGTAAACGATGGTGAAACAGGAAGATGAATGATGATGTGAACAAAGTGATTATGATGGTGATGTTATGATCATGTCACGATAATGAAGATGATGTGATGGTAACGATTAAGATGATGATGGTAATGACTCGTTGATGATGCGTAGATGATGCTGTTTCTGTGAACTCGTCCGAATAACCGAAACCCTTTTATTTTATTTTTCTGCGGTTTCGTGATTTAAACTGGACATTGAAACCTAATACACTTGGGCCATGTAATTACATAGATTTTTGGGCCAAGGACTAGACTTTCTAGTAGGGCCGTGAATTGATTAAGCCAGTTGGGCTGAAAATTATATGGGCCGAATTAAATGATGAAATAGAAGTAGAAAATGGAAACTAAAGAAACACGGGTTAAATATATTTAGTTCCATATAATATCAGAAAAATGGAATTAGAAGTGTGGTTTGGTGTGTTGTCGGGTTAGCGAGAGGTCTCGGGTTCGAGCCTGGACTGAGGCATTTTTTTTAGGGAACTCACTCATTAAGGTAGTAATTACATTTTGATTATTATTATTACTATTCTTATTGTTATTATTAATTATTATTGTTATTATGTTATTACTAATACTAAAAATATAATTATTATTATCATTAATACAATTAATATTATTATCATTAGTATTAAAATGATTAATAAAATTTTTGTTATTATTATTACTAAAATTAGTATTAGAATTAACATTATTAGTATCATTAAAATTAATATACTTATCATTATTAACATAAGTATAATTATCATTATTAGTATTTTTATTATTAAAATTTATTACCATTTTTATAAAAATTATCATTCTTATTTGTATTATTATTATTAGCATTCACATTATTTCTATTATTAGTATCATTATTATTATTTTATTACTATTATAATTATTATTACTACAAATAAAAAGACTAATGTTATTATCAAAATTATTATTATCAATATCATTATTAGTATTATTATCATTATTTTAGTATTATCAAAATTATTATTTTAACAAATAAAATATTTATATAAAAATATAATTATTACATATATCATAAGTATATCTAATTTACTATTTTAATATAAAAGAATTATATATAGATATATGTAACATTTGAAATAACAAATACATTATAATAAGTAATATATTATATAATTAATATATATAAACTGATTTGATTATTATTACATGGTAATTATACGTTTTAATATATATAACTGATATCGGTTCGTGAATCCGAGGACAACCCTGCATTGTTCAATTCCGTAGTATGCATATTTTACTACAAAATATCGTATCATGAGTTTCATTTGCTCCCTTTTTAAATGCTTTTGCAATATATATTTTTGGGACTGAGAATACATGCGCTGCTTTTATAACTGTTTTACGAAATAGACACAAGTAATTGAAACTACATTTTGTGGCTGGATTATCAAACCGAATATGCCCCTTTCTAGTCTGGTAATCTAAGAATTAGGGAACAGATACCCTAATTGACGTGAATCCTAAAGATAGATCTATCGGGCCTAACGAGCCCCATCCGGGTTATGAATGCTTTAGTACTTCGAATTTATCATGTCCGATGAGAGTCCCGGAATGATGGGGATATTCTATATGCATCTTGTTAAGGTCGGTTACCAGGTGTTCACCATATGAATGATTTTTATCTCTATACAGTTTGCGAAATGCCTGTATGAGATGTATGATATTTATGAAAATGAAATCTCGTTGTCTATTAAAATTATGGAAATGATTATTTATGATAAACCTATGAACTCACCAACCTTTTGGTTGACACTTTTAAGCATGTTTATTCTCAGGTATTAAAAAAATCTTCCACTGTGCATTTGCTCATATTAAAGATATTACTTGGAGTCATTCATGGCATATTTTAAAAGATGTTGCATTCAAATCATTTGAGTTCAAAAAGATTGTTAATAAATGAATGACAGATTAGTCAATGATATTTGGG
The DNA here is from genome assembly GCF_046630445.1 of Rutidosis leptorrhynchoides. Lineage (NCBI taxonomy): Eukaryota > Viridiplantae > Streptophyta > Magnoliopsida > Asterales > Asteraceae > Rutidosis > Rutidosis leptorrhynchoides. The sequence continues at coordinate 419,873,290 of NC_092334.1, forward strand.
AAACATGATAATATCATTGGTATGCATATTTGTAAACTTTCGTTGAAATAAAATTTTATCTTTTAAAAAGAATGCAATGTTTGTAAAACGTATCATATAGAGGTCAGTACCTCGCAATGGGACCAAATGTTGATGAAATCGTCCATATAGATTTGAATGGGTCATTACACAGTTGTCCACAACCAAAGCAGTTCATGCTGTTAATGTTAGTCTTGCAATCCTTGGCCATGTGACCAACTTTCTTATACTTGTCACAAATCATAGTACTACATATTCCAGAGTGGTGCCTGCCACACCTTTGACATTTGGGCAGTTTACCCTTATACCCAGAGTTTGCGCTAGTGATACCAGTGTTATTCTTTGGAGTTTCCTGCTTTTTGAAAGTTTGTTGGTTAGGGTTTTTGTCTTATCCCCCGTTTCACTTTATCTTGCCATCATTCGACTTAATTTCACTGGCTATAACAGTCTTTCCTCTATGAACAATCTGATTTATCAACAAACTGGCAATATCTATAGCCTCTTGAACAGTTCCTGGCTTAGAAGTAGTAACACCGCCTTGTATATTCTCAGTTAGGCCTTCAATGTACTGTTCAATCCTCTGATTCTCAAGTAGTGACCATTTCTGGGCATCAATGCCAGTTCAAAAAATCTATTGTTGTAGCTGGTAAGATCAGTGTCGACTAGCTTCAGTTCACAGAACTCTCGCTTCATGTTCTTGATCTCGTTACGAGGACAGTACTCCTTGATCATCCTTTGCTTCCAAGTTTCCCACGAAAGACGTTAAGCTTGATCATGACATAGGGATTGCGAGTAAGAATTCCACCAAGTAAGCGCACCGTTAGAAAAAGTGCATGTAGCAAACCCAACACGGTCAACATCATTACACCCACTGATATCGAAAACTGACTCTAACTTCTCAAACCATCTGTTAAGACCAACTTGTCCTTCAGTTCCACTAAATGAGTGTGGATTACATCTTGTGAATGTCTTATAAGAACATCCACCTCAGCTGTGACAATCCGGAAATTTCCGACCAAATTTAAACTTAATCTTTATATGATTTCAACATGATAAGCAAAGTCTGTAATGTCGAGTAATAAAGTTTGTAAACTATATTCATAATATCATTAGACCATTGCCTATTCTCGACGATTCACGAACAATTGTGTGTGAGTAATAATGCATATATGTATATAAATAAATATAATCAAAAATATATAATAAATTGAAATAATAAATATGATTTAATCATTTGAATTGAATATGTAAAATAATATACATAATAAGTTGTTATTAAAATAAATCTATGTATAAATATATATGATTTCTATAATTTTATGTATATTGGGTTATGTAATAAAGGTTATAGATATTATATGTCAAAATTTATTTTAATGCTGAAATAATATAATATATATACATATATATTAAACACAGTTGTTGTAATAATATTGTATTTACTTTTAATATTAATATCAATACAAGTGAAATTAATAAATATGAAATTTGATATATATATATATATATATATATATATATATATATATATATATATATATATATATATATTTGATGGAATACCACATGTAAACAAGTCACAAAACCCATTTATGTATGTATATGAATTCGTGTATATATATATATAGCAAGCGGAAGCAATTTTCATCTTAAGAACATGTGTATTTTAACCTTTTAAAATGTATTCCATTTCATAGATCTAGTCTTGTACAATATACTAAAATGTAAATAGAAGCTAGTTTAAAGGGATGTACCTACTCCAAGTTAGGAGGTTACAAGATGAAGAAGATGATGATGAAGATGATGAAATTGGTGGAGCTTCAAAGCAATGAAACCTCAAGAGATAATACCCCAAACTCTTCACCAACACCTTGTGCAATAGTTAGGATTTAATGACACTAGAATTAGCTTGCAAAAAAAAAGAAATGAACTCTCTTTCCTTCAAGAAAGCTCACGGCAGCAGCAAGCAGAAAAGGAGCTGTGCAGAATTTTTTTTGCAAGTAAAAGATGTGTATGGCATGTGTGTTGAAGTCCCAAGAGAGCTAGGCATGTGTGTTTAGATATATGGGAAAACCAAGTAGTCAAAAGCATGAGTTCATGAACCCAATGCCCCATCTCCCATGCCACATTCCCCTTTTTTTTTATAAAATAGTTTTTATAAAACTAATTTTATAAAACCCTTCTCTTTTATAAACTTCCATGACATTATTATTAATCATGTACATATTTATTTATAAAACCAATTTTATAAAATGTGACATAACTAAATTTAATTATTTAACCTATAAATAATTAAATCCATATAATATAAATCATTCCATAATTTATATATATATGTGTATGTGTACACATCAAGTAGTATTTCAGAAAACCACTTTTCTTAAAGTTCAAGTGTCGCATATCTGATCAATGATCCAATCGTTAAGATCAAATACGAATGAGGTGTCGGTAAGTTTGTTATTGGGTATGACCCGACTTGGATCATAACATTTTAGCCACATTAATTTAATATATCTCTCGGGCATACGAAATACCTTCAATCTCCCACTTGCACGAGAAACATAAGAAATTAATGCAAGCGATGGATACCACCTAACGACCGTCCATCACCCCCAATATGTTATGACTTTGTGCCATTCAATAACATCATCCCTTTCGAGTTCCCATCTCGAATATGAATAGGTGAATCTTTCATTATATCCTTTCATCCTAGATGTCATGCTAATTCCAAGAGATACAGAGTGATCACTCTCTTTTAGATTTAACTTTATCAGGCCTTAGACATCTGACTCTCAACGAATAAGAGGGACAAATTCCATCTTGACTACATACGTCCTAGACACTACACTTCGTACCATACCTGAAGCCTCCCTTATGTACTACCATATTTCAGAATAGCGAAGGAAAGAGTCAAGGCACAATATTCGGTGAATATCTGAACCCAATATGTGTCTCAGGTCAGAGGATATAATGATATTCTCCTTTACTCAAGATTACATGTGATCAACCACAAAGGCTCCATATAGTAAATCTTGAGAGCGGGTCTTCCAATATTTGTGTCCCACAAATATCTATGAACCTTGGTTGCAACCTTGCCCCACATTCACCATTTGAATGCTAACCAATCCAAGTTCATAATAGTCTAGACCTCACACTTGTTCCCACAAATGTGATCAACTACGGAATTCAGAATAATAGTTTATTCATGGATAAAATATGCAAAATTGGAACATGACTCATAATTAAATTAATACCACAATTATATTAATGAGTTTGAACTAATTCGTTCCGTTACAATACATAAAATAGATCATTTCCAATCACTAGAATATCGAAGCCCTAATGCACAAACATGTCCCTCATGTTTTGGCCCATGTAAAAGCTTCGTGAGTGGATCCGCAACATTATGATCTGTGTGAACCTTGTGAATACATATCTTTCCCTTTTCAACCTCATCCCTGATGTAGTTGAATCTCCGCTCAATGTGACGAGTCTTTTGATGAGCACGAGGTTCCTTGATTTGAGCAATCGCACCCTCGTTAAAGATCTCAAGAGGGTCCTGAATGGAAGGGACCACTCCTAAGTCGTCGATGAATTTCTTCATCCATGCAGCTTCCTGAGCTGCCAATGAGGCGGCAATGTACTCCGACTCTGTAGTGGATAACGCAACAACTTCCTGTTTTGAGCTCTTCCAAGAGACTGCACCACCATTTAACATGAAGACATAACCGGATTGTGATCGAGAGTCATCTCGATCAGTTTGGAAACTCGCATCCACGTAACCTTTTACAGCGAGTTCCTCCTCACCAGACCCATATATTAGAAACATATCCTTAGTTCTCCTAAGGTATTTCAATATACTTTTAACAGCAATCCAATGACTGTTTCCTGGGTTGTTCTGGTATCTACTTGTCAAGCTTAGAGCGCATGACACATCCGGTCTAGTACATATCATTGCATACATGATAGACCCAATAGCAGATGCGTATGGGACTTTCTTCATTCTCTCTTGTTCATCTTTCGTGGTAGGACACTGAGATGAACTGAGAACGGTTCCTCTTTGAATAGGTATCAAACCTTTCTTAGAGTTTTCCATCTTGAACCTTTTCAAGATTTTATCAATGTATGTACTTTGACTTAAACCTATCAATCTCTTGGATCTATTCCTATAGATCCCTATCCCCAATATGTATTGTGCTTCTCCAAGATCCTTAATGGAGAAGCAACTCTTTAGCCAAGTTTTAACTTCTTGCATTGTGGTAATATCATTCCCAAATAATAATATATCATCCACATATAGCACAAGAAACATTATGGAGCTCCCACTAGCCTTCTTGTATACACAAGCTTCATCACCATTTTTAATGAAGCCAAATTTCTTTGCCTCTTCATTAAAACGATGATTCCACATTCTAGATGCTTGTTTCAATCCGTAGATTGACTTCTTTAACTTGCATACCTTCTTAGGATTTTTCGGATCAACAAAACCTTCGGGCTGTACCATATAGACATCTTCCTCAAGATATCCATTCAGGAAAGCGGTTTTGACATCCATTTGCCATATTTCATAGTCATAGTGAGCAGCAATGGCAAATAATATCCTAATAGACTTTAGCATTGCCACAGGCGAGAAAGTTTCATCATAATCAACCCCTTGAGTTTGAGTGAAACCTTTTGCTACAAGTCTAGCTTTGTATGTATCCAAGTTTCCATGTATGTCGGTTTTCTTCTTGAAAAGCCATTTGCAATCAACTAGCTTGGAGCTAGGAGGTTGCACAACAAGTTCCCAAACTTGATTTTCATACATGGATTGCATCTCGGCGTTCATGGCTTCCTGCCATTTATCTTTATCAATCCTTGATAAAGCATCTTCGTAGTTTGTCGGTTCATCCAAATCAACCGTATAGCAACCATCCACGAGAAACCCATATCTCTCGGGAGGATTACTAATCCTACTAGATCTTCAAACGTCTTGTGTACCTTGATCATCCACTTGATCATTTTCAACATCCTCATGTTGAGTACTAGTGCCAACCAATTGTGTATCATTGGCTTGATCTTGTACCTCTACAAGATCTATCTTCCTTTCACCATCACCTTCCATAAGGAACTTGGTTTCAAGGAATTCCGCTTTCCGAGCAATAAATACCGTTTGCTCGGATGGATCATAGAAGTAATACCCCATGTCATCTTTGGGATATCCTATAAAGATACACTTTGTGGATCGAGCATGTAGCTTATTAGCTACATATCGCTTAGGATAAGCTTCACATCCCCATACTTTCAAGTATGAAAGAGAAGGAGGTTTTCCAAACCACATCTCATGAGGAGTTCGTTCCACTTTCTTGGTTGGGGCCATATTTAAAATACGAACCGCGGAGCTTAGACAATAACCCCAAAATGATATAGGTAACGAGCTTCTTGCCATCATAGATCGAACCATATCCATTAGGGTTCGGTTCCTCCTTTCGGAAACTCCATTAAGTTGGGGTGTTCCGGGTGGAGTAAGTTGTGAGATAATCCCACAACTCCTAAGATGATCTTGGAAGGCATCGCTTAGGTATTCACCTCCTCTATCGGTACGAAGTACCTTAATTGTCCTATTGAGTTGATTTTGTACTTCGTTTTGATATTCTTTGAATGCTTCAAACGTTTCGTCCTTGTGTCTTAATAAGTAGACATATCCGAAACGACTAAAGTCATCATTGAAAGTAACAAAGTATCTTTCACCATTCCTAGTCATGGGTTTAAAGGGTCCACATACATCCGAATGTATTAATCCCAATAAATCTTTAGCCCTCTCATAAGTCCCTTTGAAAGGTGCTTTAGTCATCTTGCCTTGTAAACAAGATTCACATACATCAAACGAATCCATTTCATTTGATTTCAAAAGTCCATTCTTTTGAAGTGTATGCATTTGGTTCTTGTTTATGTGACCAAGGCGACAATGCCATAAATAGGAATCACTCAAATCCCTTTTGAGTTTCTTGGTGCTAGTATGGTATATAGAGCTCGATGATGCATCATCATGAACCAATTCATAAATTCCATTTGAAGGCGAAGCCTTGAAATAGAATACATTATCTTTAGAAACATGAATATCATCATCAATAAAATTAACAATGTAACCACATTGTTTTAAGCGAGAAATAGAAATAATGTTTCTACACAAATCCAGAGAATACAAAATATTTTCTAAAATAAGTTCCAATCCGCTTGGAAGCTTCAAAATAAAATCTCCTTGAGCTTTAACATGCACCTTTGCACCATTGCCCATATAGAGACTTGATGTTCCCGCCTTATGATCACTTCTTTTGAACCCCTGCAAAGAATTGCAAATATGAGTTCCACATCCAGTGTCTAATACCCATGTATTAGAAGAAGTAATACTAAGCTCTATATATACCATATATATATTACCTGAGGTTTGCCCTGCATCCCTCTTTTCCTTCAACTCCTTAAGATAGACCGGACAGTTTCGTTTCCAATGACCCATCTCACCGCAACCGAAACATAGGTCTTCCTTGGGGTTTGTCTTCTCGGCTACGTTTTGCTTCTTAGCCTTGTTGATGGTTGGGGTAATCACCTTCCCCTTCCCTTTGCCTTGATAGGCGGGTCCTTTTCTCTTAGCCACCTTTGGCTTAGAGGTGTTACCTTTGGATCCACCTTGATCGATTGCTAACACGGGTAAAGCCCTTTTACCCATGCTAGTTTCCGCCGTTCTAAGCATACCGTGAAGCTCACCTATGCTCTTATCCATCCCATTCATATTGTAATTAATTATAAATTGATCAAACCTTTTTGATAGGGAGTTAAGGATAAGATCGGTGGCTAACTCATTTGATATGTTTAGGTTAAGGCGGTTAGCACGATCAATAAGGCTCTTCATCTTAAGCACATAAGATGAAACTGATTGGGTATCGTCCATACGACAAGCATGTAGCGCCCGAACGGTCTCGAAACGCTCGACACGCGCTTGTTGAAGGAACATCTCCTTCAATTGCGTTATCATGTCGTATGCACTATGATGCTCGAAATCCTTTTGGAGTTCGGGAATCATAGTCCCAAACATTAGGCATGAGACTTGAAGAGAGTCGTGGCAATACTTATCGTAAGAGGCCATTGCCTCCACATCATTCTCATCCGGTTGATCGGGAATGGGGTCCTCAAGTACATACGCTTTATCCTCTTGTTTGAGGACAATCCGAAGATTGCGGAACCAATCCATAAAGTTTGTATGGTTGAGTTTGTCTTTCTCTAAGAGAGACCTTAATGATAGGTTGTTCATGTTAAGTGGTGCGTTTTGCATGTTGTTGTTGTTATTAGCGGCCATCTACAAAATTCAACAAAGTCCTTTTAAGTATCGATTTTAAATTCAATAAACAATACCCTTTTAATTTGTTTTATTAAATATTAGAATCCAACGGTAAATCAAATTTCGGTTAGGTGACCTTTATCCCGTCATTTGATTTAGCTAGGTAGTCATAATGACAATTGCAATCCTTTTGCAACTTCTAAGTTATGGGATCATGCAATCCTTTTGCATGGCATATTAATCCCATCAACGCCTATTTGTTCCTCATGCTTCGGTGACCCTAAGTTCATGATTCCCAAATCAAGTCGTCCTACTTGTGTAGACATGTAAATTTAACAAACAAGTGGTTAGGTGACCTTTATCCCACTAGTGTGCGAAATTTACCTTATTCATATTAGTCCGCTCATGACGGTTAGGTGACCTTTATCCCGTCAAGAGTTTCTTAATATGTCTAAGTGTTTTCACAAAAGGATGGCGTTTAACTTGTTTACCTTGTTTTAGTTAAAGGGATTTAAGTTTTCTACATTCTAGTTTTAGAAAACAAAATGCTATACACCAACATGCATTTGGTGTGTAGTAAATTTTGAAAACCCATTTTCATGTCCTTTTAGTAAAACCAATTACTAGTTATGAACCAATTTAATACTTTTTAAATAAACCATTTTATTTAGGTCTAATAACCAATTATTAGTGACGTTATGTTATGTTTTATTATAACCATTTATAATGTATTAAGCAAGTTGTTAACATGTGATAATCTTGTAGCAACCAATCATACAAACATACACAAACATGCATAACAAAATATGTTCACAATCGGGAGCCATTTTGGTGGGCATTTGTTTAGCCAAAAAAAACAAATGTCACCGGTAAGGGTTAACAAAAGAAAGCAAGAGATTTTTAAACAAAATCTCCCACTTAATCTTGTAATCTTCAAAGCTCCATCTTGTAATCTTCATCTTGAATCTTCATTTTCTTTTTACAAAATTATATCCTAATACAATTTTTCTAGAAAATGAAATAACAACCTATTCTATTTTTACAAACAAATAGAATAAATTACATGAAAAATTACAAGATTACTTACAACTTATTACACACCAAAATTACAAAATTATTACAAATTAATACAAACCAAATGAATGAATATTACAACCATGAATAATAACCAAATCATTCAAACATTCAACCACATGGTCTAGGCTCGATTGTGAACAACAACATAACATCAAATCTTGGCCAAACTTGAAGTCTCAAACCCACTTTTGGGGTCCAAAATTCGGCCAAACCAACAAACCCACCAAAACTCATGATTTTTACATTCTACTTTCATGCATGTTGGTAGATTGTAAAATAAATGAGTTTACTAGCCAAAACAAGATGCATATTAACAAGACTTTGGCTCTAGATACCATTGATGGAATACCACATGTAAACAAGTCACAAAACCCATTTATGTATGTATATGAATTCGTGTATATATATATATATATAGCAAGCGGAAGCAATTTTCATCTTAAGAACATGTGTATTTTAACCTTTTAAAATGTATTCCATTTCATAGATCTAGTCTTGTACAATATACTAAAATGTAAATAGAAGCTAATTTAAAGGGATGTACCTACTCCAAGTTAGGAGGTTACAAGATGAAGAAGATGATGAAATTGGTGGAGCTTCAAAGCAATGAAACCTCAAGAGATAATACCCCAAACTCTTCACCAACACCTTGTGCAATAGTTAGGATTTAATGACACTAGAATTAGCTTGCAAAAAAAAGAAATGAACTCTCTTTCCTTCAAGAAAGCTCACGGCAGCAGCAAGCAGAAAAGGAGCTGTGCAGAATTTTTTTTGCAAGTAAAAGATGTGTATGGCATGTGTGTTGAAGTCCCAAGAGAGCTAGGCATGTGTGTTTAGATATATGGGAAAACCAAGTAGTCAAAAGCATGAGTTCATGAACCCAATGCCCCATCTCCCATGCCACATTCCCCTTTTTTTTTATAAAATAGTTTTTATAAAACTAATTTTATAAAACCCTTCTCTTTTATAAACTTCCATGACATTATTATTAATCATGTACATATTTATTTATAAAACCAATTTTATAAAATGTGACATAACTAAATTTAATTATTTAACCTATAAATAATTAAATCCATATAATATAAATCATTCCATAATTTATATATATATGTGTATGTGTACACATCAAGTAGTATTTCAGAAAACCACTTTTCTTAAAGTTCAAGTGTCGCGTATCTGATCAATGATCCAATCGTTAAGATCAAATACGAATGAGGTGTCGGTAAGTTTGTTATTGGGTATGACCCGACTTGGATCATAACATTTTAGCCACATTAATTTAATATATCTCTCGGGCATACGAAATACCTTCAATATTATCACTACCAATATTAATTTAATTATTATTATTATTGTCACTAAAATTATCATAATTATTATTATTATAAAATGAACTGGTTATTAATATATATTAAAAAACTATTATTAGAATTAATATTTATATTTATTAAATGGTATATATATAGAATTATATGAATCTGTTTCCTATCCTTTTCTACTTTAAACTTTTTTTCTTGTTTTCTTCTATTTACGAATCAATCTATCGAGCTCATAGTGTCACTACATAACAATTATGATCAAATCAAATATCAATACAAATAAATTCTATTTTATATCATTATCTGCTTTATTTTTTTCCCCTGAATGACTAAACTGACAACCCATTCCTTCTTATAAAATGATCCATTACCTGGTCATTGAGGAGATTCATTCGATCTCACAATATCCTTATCAAATACACAATTTATCTGTTCCTATAAATTTCACAGAATTATTTATTTATTTATTTACTTTTTTTTCCTTCTTTCAGCTCGTTAACTCTGTTTCCTTTTCATTTTTATCAAAACTCTAAATTGAAGTAATTGTTCAAAATCTAAAATTTCAGACTTGTTAGTAATCTTTATTTAAAACTATCTGCTAAGTTTCAAATCACAATTTCTTATATCAAGTTCTAAATTCAGAGTCAAAGTGTTCAAATAAAAAGTCAAACTTTTGGGTTCATCTTGTAATTCGAACTCAATTGAATGTTTCAGTGTCAATTGAGAGTTCAGAAAGTTTTTAAGATAGATTGGAAACTATTTTCATTCAATAATCTTGGACTAAAACTTCCTAAATCTTCGAAAGTGATTTTGGGTTCCTTAATTTTTTTTTCGAATGCAGACTAGCTGTTTGATCAGTTTATTTTAGTTTGTTCAGAGTCTGTTAAGTTACAATCGATTGTAATTCACTCATGTATAAATCTCACATCCTAAATTGGACCTTTGGTGGATTAATTGGTACTTATAGAACGTAATGGGTGTTGAAGAAGATGAACAAACAACAATACGGGTTATATTAATTAGTTATGGAGTTAAATTAGAAAAAGCAGAGGCAGAGGGATGGTTTAGGGTATTAGTGGATGAGCGAGGGGTCTCGGGTTCAAACCCGGCTTGGTGTAAGTTTTTTTTAAATGGGCTTTGTAAAGGTAGTTTTCCATTTAAAAAAAAATATATATTTATTATCATTATTATTGTTATTGTTATAATTATTAATATTTGTTGTAGTTATGTTGAAATAAATAATATGATTAAGGTTATTATCATTTTTTAGATATATTACTAAATAATATCATTGGGTAACATTAGTATTATTAATATTAATTATTACTATTATTATTATTATTATTATTATTATTATTAATAATATTGATATAAGTATTATTATTATTATTATTATGATTATTATAATTAGTGTTATAATGAAAATAAAACAAGTTATTATTAGTGTTATTATCAATTTTGATGAACATAAGTATTATTACTAATATTATCATTAATATTATAAATATGATTATCATTACTAATATTATCATCATTAATATTAATATCAAGATTATTATTATTATTACCACTAATATGATTATAAGTATTATCATTAATATTACTATTATGTAAATACTAAGATCATTATCATAACTATCATTAACAGTAAAATTAATACTTTTATAGTTATTATCATTAATATCATTATTAGTATTATCACTAATAGAAATATTAACATTATTACCTCTATTAGAAAACTTAAGTAATAAAATGATTATAATTTTACCATATTTAATATTATTTTAGTATTATTATAATTACTATTTTTTTAAATAAATGATATATAAATATATATATTTAACACATATAACATAATAAAATTTATATTTTTTTTATACAAAATGAAAATATGAAGACATATACATATTATTAATATAAATAGGACATAACTGGTAAATTCATATATATATACAATGGTTCGATTGCAAATATGTGTATTAATATATACAAATGATATAGGTTCGTAAATCCGAGGCCAACCCTACATTTTGTTCAATGTTGTAATATGTATTTTTACTACAAAATACATTATGGTGAGTTTCATTTGCCCCCTTTTTAATTGCTTTTGCAATATATATTTTGGGCTGAGAATACATGCAATATTTTATAAATGTTTTACGAAATAGAGACAAGTGATTAAAAATGATATTCTGCAGATTGATGTGCTAAATAATTTAGTTACATGTTATAAGAGCATGTAAGCGTGAATCCTAAAGATATATCTATCGGACTTAACACCCCCATCCTGTAGGCTGCACTAGACATAAGAGCTAGTGGGCGGATGTTTACTACTTCGAGGATTATTCATACACTTGTGAGTGTACGTATCCATCTTTGCGAAGATGATTTATTATATTATTGTTAAGGTTGGTTACTGAGGCCTCAACATAAGCAGAACGGTTTATACACTTGCGAGTGTACATATATTTATAAATGAAAATCTTGTGGTCTGTTAATATATTGAAATTATTGTTATGATAAACCTATGAACTCACCAACCTTTTGGTTGACACTTTTAAGCATGTTTATTCTCAGGTATGAAACAAATCTTCCGCTGTGCATTTGCTCATATTACATGGAGTCATTCATGGCATATTTAGGACAGCACCTCGCAATGGGACCAAATGTTGATGACTTCGTCCAAGTGGATTAGGACGGGTTGTTAAAGTTGGTATCAGAGCGGTGGTCTTAGCGAACCAGGTCTTGCATTAGTGTGTCTAACTGATAGTTGTTAAGATGCATTAGTGAGTGTGGACTTCGACCGTGTCTGCATGTCAAAAGTTTTGCTTATCATTTCGTGTCAAAAATTACCTACTTATCATCCTTAGGGAATTACCTGATTATCATTCTTAGTCTAGACACGTTTTACTGCATTGACTGCATAAATAGTGTATAGAAAAAATTCATATCTTAGCGTATCTGATAATTCATATCTTAGCATATCTGTTACTGTAAACTTTGCCTGACATATTCCGTAAACTCCTCTGCAATCTACGAAATCTTTTGATCTATATATATAGATATTCTATGTAATTAGAATACCACTCGATAGCCGATCGTACGAAATGGAACTCGTCACTAGTTCAATTTCTTCGGAACCCGACAACTATTCCGACATGGATGTTCACCTAAGCTCCGGAAGCAGCGTCACCAGAATGAATCAACCAATCAGCCATCCCCAATTCATCTGATAGGTTCGTAGTCGACTTAATCAATGGAGACGCGAAGAAGACGATCCCTTCCACCAACCAAATTCACCTCTTGGCGATGAACCTGAAGCACATATCGGCAAACCAGTCCGAAACGCGATATTCACCCTCATTTCCAGGATATCTCGCAATGATTATATGATATCCCAAATTCTAAACCTTATTCATCCGCTCGTTCTGACCGACAATCATCCCGGAATAATAGAATAAGTCAACGAACTTCGCGCTCGAGTAATCAATTTGGAGAATATGGTGCAAAATTTACCAGCTTCAGCAACATCACCGGCACCAATAGTACCATCAATAAGAGCACCAGTACCATCAACAATCCATGCCTCAACATCTCATTCTGTACCTCGAGTATAATCATCGTACTATGTATCGTTCTACACCAATTATCTTCGTTCTACATGGCGATTATGTAATCTCTAAAGTTTTAGAGATTATTCATTCTAATCCCAACCGAAAACCAAATGAGTTTAATATCATATTAACTCATTAAATCCATGATTTCATCTGAGGAAAATATATATGTATATATATTTTCATAAAGATTGTAATTAAAAATTCTTTCGTACAAACTGTTATTGGTGAAAATATTTTAACGGGTAGGTAATACCCGAGGAATATTTAGATTTCACATTAATAAGTACACTGTACATTCTTTCAAATCTAATTCAACAGTCATTTACTATCCTATTTACAACCACTGATATACGTATCTGTTCGCCGCATAATAACCATTTTCATTCAATTTCATATTTGGATTTTGATCTATCAGAATCCAACAAGTGGCATAATGAAGAACATATTGGACAAAATAAAATTTGTTAGAAACAAACAATTTAACTATGAGAAGAATTTTGTTAAGAATCCACGCTAACTGTTCCTAGCTAACTGTTCCTAGCTAACATATTACATTTTATTTATCGCAATTTATTTATCGCAATTTATATTCTCGCAATTTTATTTATCGTCATTTAATTTCTGTTATTTATTTTACGCACTTTAAATATCAGGACACGTATACAAGGTTTTGACATATCATATCGACGCATCTATATATATTATTTGGAATAACCATAGACACTCTATATGCTGTAATGCACGAGTTCGCTATACAGTGTTGAGGTTGATTCTACAATAATATATATACTTTGAGTTGTGATCGAGTCTGAGACATGTACACGGGTCACGATACGTATTAATTAATTCGAATATTATATATTAAGCTATATATGAATTATTGGACTGTTAACTGTGGACTATCAACTGTGGACTACTAACATTAGACAATTAAAATGAATTAAAATACTGATTATAACATATGAAACTAAACAATTCTTCAAGTTTGCCACTTGATTTCATCTTAAACATTCTTTGTATCTTGACGATCACAATCAGCGTTTAATTATCTAAAAACCTTCAATATTCTTGAAAACCCTCGGTTTGATAACCGATAATCCATATCCGTTAAACTTTGAAAATGCTGACGAAGCAGCATGTTGTAGATGGTCTAAATGGCCAAAAGTTTGATAATAAAGAATGGAATGTTGAGAACGCTCGATAGAAAATTTGATACTGAAAAATGGATTGAGCTAACCATGAAGGAGACCAAGGACAAATACAAGGACCAAGCTCTATATTCAAAGAATCCAGGTAATTCTGGATCCGATGAAACCTTCAACGAATATCTTGCTCCGTACTCATGTTAAAATCTTGCGGAAAATCTTTCTTCATCAACCTTCGAACTTAGAAATTCCAAAATATCATCATAAATATCCTCGAAATTTCTGAGGATATTTTCATAAGTATTCTTGTCCGAAATTATATACCTCTTCGTGCTTTCTGTATTACTTTATATTGGAAACTTCAGTAAAATTTAAATATAATTACGAATGAATTCTGGAGAAGTGTTAAGAATTTGAGTATGAGTTAGTATAATATAATGACACTTGGCCAACGTGATTATATATTACAGTAAGTCATGCTGAAAGTTCTAATGAAACATGATGATTCACAGACTATACCGTCATCATGTGCCATGTTACATAACTCTTTCTTTCTGTTTAACTTCTGAACATATCAAGAAAATATATTCTTGATAGTTCTATCCTCAGTGATTCTGGTATTTTGACAAATCAAATCGTGCTATTACGTTCTTTCTTGTTTAGAACATTAAGTTCATTCGAAACTCCATACTTATGAATTTTGGACCATTACTCGCTTTACTAGAGGTCGAGAAGAAAATAAAAAGGAAAATAGCTCCAAAATATAAGAGAAAATATAAAGCCCAATAACAACATGGAGGTTACAAACCGTGGATATTAATACGAATAGCAATATAAAGACACGGTAGAAATAGGAATAGTATCACCCCAAAGTAATAGTAGAAGTAAACAGATTCTTCTGGCGAAAGATTAAAAAGAAGGATGACAGAAATGATAATTAGGAAAATATCAAGGATTAGAACTGGATGAAGCATTTTCACAATCTTTTAGAAGTAAGAATTATGAAAGAAAGTATAGGAGTTATGAAAATAATGGAACGGAAGGGTTTAATTTATAATAAAAATATCAGACGTAGCAATCAAGACAGATGATCACATTTAATTAAAAAGATCCTAATTTCCTTAAATTCCGAAGACTCAGATCCTATTTAGATTTCGAAGATTTCCTTAAATCCCTTGAATTTCGGAAATTCAACCAAGAAAACGTCAAAAGATTTGACGCACCTTATTTTCTAAATTCAAATGTGACAACGTCAAAAGTTAAGACGAGCTTTATTTTCTAGATTTACTCTTTAAGTGATAGCTTCATTCGTACGCTTCGAGAAATCAAATTGTTTTATCCTTATTACTCAATGGTGATAAAAATTTATTTATCAACTCATATACGTCAGGAAAACATTTTTATTGTTAGCCATGACCACCTCACTCAAATTTTGGGACAAAATTTCTTTAACGGGTAGGTACTGTGACGACCAGGAAATTTCCGACCAAATTTAAACTTAATCTTTATATGATTTCGACACGATAAGCAAAGTCTGTAATGTCGAGTAATAAAGTTTGTAAACTATATTCATAATATCATTAGACCATTGACTATTCCCGACGATTCACGAACAATTGTGTGTGAGTAATAATGCATATATGTATATAAATAAATATAACCAAAAATATATAATAAATTGAAATAATAAATATGATTTAATCATTTGAATTGAATATGTAAAATAATATACACGATAAGTTGTTATTAAAATAAATCTATGTATAAATATATATGATTTCTATAATTTTATGTATATTGGGTTATGTAATAAAAGTTGTAGATATTATATGTTAAAATTTATTTAAATGCTAAAATAATATAATATATATACATATATATTAAACATAGTTGTTGTAATAATATTGTATTTACTTTTAATATTAATATCAATACAAGTGAAATTAATAAATATGAAATTTGATATATATATATATATATATATATATATATATATATATATATATATATATATATATATATATATATATATATATATATATATATATATTATCACTACAAATATTAATTTAATTATTATTATTATTATCACTAAAATTATCATAATTATTATTATTATTATAAAATGAACTGATTATTAATATATATTAAAAAAATATTATTAGAATTAATATTTATATTTATTAAATTGTATATATATATAGAATTATATGAATCTGTTTCCTATCCTTTTATACTTTAAACTTTTTTTCTTGTTTTCTTCTATTTGCGAATCAATCTGTCGAGATCATAGTGTCACTACAAAACAATTATGATCAAATAAAATATCAATACAAACAAATTCTGTTTTATATCATTATCTGCTTTATTTTTTTTCCCCTGAATGACTAAACTGACAACCCATTCCTTCTTATAAAACGATCCATTACCTGGTTATTGAGGAGATTCATCCAATCTCATAATATCCTTATCAAATACACAATTTATCTGTTCCTATAAATTTCACAGAATTATTTATTTATTTTTTTTTCCTTCTTTCTGCTCGTTAACTCTATTTCCTTTTCATTTTTATCAAAACTCTAAATTGAAGTAATTGTTGAAATCTAAAATTTCAGACTTGTTAGTAATCTTTATTGAAAACTATCTGCTAAGTTTCAAATCACAATTTCTTATATCACGTTCTAAATTCGGAGTCAAAGTGTTCAAATAAAAAGTCAAACTTTTGGGTTCATCGTGTAACTCGAACTCAATTGAATGTTTTAGTGTCAATTGAGAGTTCAGAAAGTTTTTAAGATGGATTTGAAACTATTTTCATTCAATAATCTTGGGCTAAAACTTCCTAAATCTTCGAAAGTGATTTTGGGTTCCTTAATTTTTTTTTTTCCGAATGCAGACTAGCTGTTTGATCAGTTTATTTTAGTTTGTTTTAGGTCTGTTAAGTTACAATCGATTGTAATTCACTTATGTATAAATCTCACATCCTAAATTGGACCTTTGGTGGATTAATTGGTACTGATCGAACGTAATGGGTGTTGAAGAAGATGAACAAACAACAATACGGGATATATTAATTAGTTATGGAGTTAAATTAGAAAAAGCAGAGGCAGAGGGATGGTTTAGGGTATTAGCGGATGAGCGAGGGGTCTTGGGTTCAAACCCGGCATGGTGCAAGTTTTTTTTAAATGGGCTTTGTAAAGGTAGTTTTCCATTTTAAAAAAAAAAAAATTATTATCATTATTATTGTTATTGTTATAATTATTAATATTTGTTGTAGTTATGTTGAAATAAATAATATGATTAAGGTTATTATCATTTTTTAGATATATTACTAAATAATATCATTGGGTAACATTAGTATTATTAATATTAATTATTACTATTATTATTATTATTAATATTGATATAAGTATTATTATTATTATGATTATGATTATTATAATTAGTGGTATTATGAAAATAAAACAAGTTATTATTAGTGTTATTTTCAATTTTGATGAACATAAGTATTATTACTAAATTATCATTAATATTATAAATATGATTATCATTGTTAATATTATCATCATTAATATTAATATCAAGATTACTATTATTATTACCACTAATATGATTATAAGTATTATCATTAATATTACTGTTATGTAACTACTAAGATCATTATCATGACTATCATTAACAGTAAAATTAATACTTTTATAGTTATTATCATTAATATCATTATTAGTATTATCACTAATAGAAATATTAACATTATTACCTCTATTAGAAAACTTAAGTAATAAAATGATTATAATTTTACCATATTTAATATTATTTTAGTATTATTATAATTACTATTTTTTTAAATAAATGATATATAAATATATATATATTTAATACATATAACATAATAAAATTTATATTTTGTTATACAAAATGAAAATATGAAGACATATACATATTATTAATATAAATAGGACATAACTGGTAAATTCATATATATATACAATGGTTCGATTGCAAATATGTGTATTAATATATACAAATGATATAGGTTCGTGAATCCGAGGCCAACCCTACATTTTGTTCAATGTTGTAATATGTATTTTTACTACAAAATACATTATGGTGAGTTTCATTTGCTCCCTTTTTAATTGCTTTTTGCAATATATATTTTGGGCTGAGAATACAAGCAATATTTTGTAAATGTTTTACGAAATAGAGACAAGTGATTAAAAATGATATTCTGCGGATTGATGTGCTAGGTAATTTAGTTACATGTTATAAGAGCATGTAAGCGCGAATCCTAAAGATAGATCTAACGGGCTTAACACCCCCATCCTGTAGGCTGCACTAGACATAAGAGCTAGTGGGCGGATGTTTAGTACTTTGAGGATTATTCATACACTTGCGAGTGTACGTATCCATCTTTGCGAAGATGATTTATTATATTATTGTTAAGGTTGGTTACTGAGGCCTCAACATAAGCAGAACGGTTTATACACTTGCGAGTGTACATATATTTATAAACGGAAATCTTGTGGTCTATTAATATATTGAAATGATTGTTATGATAAACCTATGAACTCACCAACCTTTTGGTTGACACTTTTAAGCATGTTTATTCTCAGGTATGAAAGAAATCTTTCGCTGTGCATTTGCTCATATTACATGGAGTCATTCATGGCATATTTAGGACATCACCTCGCAATGGGACCAAATGTTGATGACTTCATCCAGGTGGATTAGGATGTGTTGTTAAATCAGCCATTATTACCATTGTTGTTATTTGGATCCCCGTTGTTGTTGGTAGTTCCACAATTGTTGTTCAACTCTCGCAATAATTCAGCCCTTTCTGTCGTAATACCTTCGGCAACAAGTCTTCGGATTTAAGTAGCTGTAGATTCTTTGGGAGGCATTAATAATATACCAGATTAGTTTCAATGAAAACAACGTCTTAAAAGTATGCTAGCAACGAGTAGTGATGCATAGTAAGTAATAGCTTATCGTAGAGATTTTAGTATTGAAGAGTAGTGTTAAGTGGTGGTAGTAGTAGTAGTAGTGATAGGTAGTGACAGTGTAGTGTTAGTAGTGGTAGTAGCAATGAGTGGTGATAAAGAGTGATAATCATAGTAGTTCTGCTACAACACGTGCAATTATCCAACACCCAAGCATTAGGTATACTAACTGTACAATATCACACTAGCACAAAGTATATAAACTAATATCACACAATATATAAGATAAAAGTTATTCATAAATAATGAAATAACCATCATATCCGTAATAAAGTAATAATTCAAACGGAATATCAAGTACTAGTAGTCCCGTAAAATCACACAAGTAAGTCTCATAACAAAATAAGTAGTAGAAGAAATAGAGTCTGAGAAGTGGAAGAATAAATCCAAGCAACTCACTTTTTCTTGTTCATGGTCTAAAAAGCAGGACCATCCTTCATCTTATCCCTGGCCTCATAACTACTTAACTTCTCTTTTGTTTTAGTTAGCTCCTTCTGGAGACCAACAACCAACGCCTCAAGTTGTGCAAATTTCATGTCGACTTCCTCATCACGAGTGCGGAGCTCAGCCGCTAGTATGTACTGGTGATTATGGTAACTATCCATCCTCTGTGCTAATTGATTAATCACATTAGGTTGGGGTGTGACATTAAGAACGTCACTCATAGCATTCACTCGAGCTTCCAATGAAGAGCTTTGGTTGGCGTGAATTAAAGTGCTGAAATAAACATTCATTAGGGTTCCGTCCACAAGAAAGATGCTGATGAAGTGTTACCCCTGGAGTTCGACATCTGTCACAACATCACAAGTACGAGAATTGAGAAAGATGAAATATGAAGAAATCACAGTTAGTCACATAAGATAAGTCACATTGTAACCAAGTACGCATAAAGTTATAGATTAGACTCACTAATGTATCCTACAGACACACTAATGAAATCCTAGTTCCCTATAACCGTAAGCTCTGATACCAACTATAACACCCCGTCAAAATCCATCTGACGGCATGTTAATCATAGGTCCCACGGTAACGGTTACGCCATCTATATGAGACGTTTTAAAATCATTCGCATTTAATTTTGTTAAAATAGTTGACATTAAAACACTAGTCAACAAACTTAAAGAAATACCATTGTGATCGTAATCACAGGCCAACATTATTTAGTAAATATAAAAAAAGTATAAATGCGAAATGTATATGACATTGTCTTATGAAAATATGATGACTCTAAAGCAAGACCATGCACCAAGTAGAACCAGAGAAAGCAATATCTCTAAGGACCTGAGAACAAACACGCATAAACAGGTAAACAATAATGTTGGTGATCTACAGGTTTAAGTAATCATGAAACAATATCTGAAAAACAGTAATTCAGAAAAGTATTGTTTGTTTTAGAAAATGAAATTTTCTGCGTATAACCCAAGTGTTGTAAAAAGTATATACAATCTAATGAGCACTTGAATACTAGCTTAACACCATGAATAGTATAACACTATGCGGTTTCCTTTACCCTATACAGCGTGCGCTTTTCCGAGTGTATAATAGTATGAACAACATGCACCCAAGTTATGTAGGGTGAGGCTTGTCTAACCTAACGGATTCGTCCATATAGTTCGCACTTTCCAAAAGGTAATTAAAGTATTCAAGTTAAGGGATTTCTGGACAATAACTCATATATATAATAATTACCCGTGTCAAAAGAAAAAGCATTTGTAAACAGCGTGTATTCTCATCCCAAAATAAGCAAGTAAAAGTGGGACTGTAGACTAACCTTGCGTGCACGGTAAAGATAGTCAAAAGTAGTACGTCGACCGGACGATTACAATCGTATAACGCACCCAAATTATTTAGATTGTTTAACTAAGTTTATGTTATCACACTATGTTATCCCATAGTGTACATGTTGTCTTATAGCTCAGACCGACTCAGTAAGGTTGTAAAAGTCAACACATAGTCAACACAATTCATGCAAGAGTCAAACTTTATCAAAGTAGTCAATTAAAGTAAAAAATATTAGTAAGTTATGTAATCTTGGTCAATGAGTCAACCTTAGGTCAACTAACAAGTTTTAGATCACAGTTTGTCATCTACGCGTTTACTAGTTATCGTGTCATTTCACGTTCATGCAAGTCATGCAAATCAACAAGCATAAATCACAACTCATAAGTCATGGCAATGTGGTTCACTCCAAATCAAAAGAAAATTTTATTCGCTTTCTAAAAGGTCTAGCCATGCCCTTTAATGATTTCCATAACTTATGTTAAATACAATTTCACCAAGAGAGTTTCTGCACGCGCAATAGTTTTGTTTCATTTACCATTTATTCTAGAAAAATGAAATTGACACATGACCAGTGGGATATGATCACTAACATCCCAAAGTTTAAGTGGTAAAAAGATCTAAGCTTCTTGTTTATTTAATTTGTATAGTTTTGCAATGGAAGTCAGACGTTCTGATTTGGACATACAGTGAAACCTCTATAAATTAATAATGTTGGGATCGAGATATTTTATTAATTTAGCGAGATATTATTATATGGATAAATTAATAAATTATCAATTTAAAAAATTGGCTTATATTTGTGAGCTAGTCTCAAATTAATGCATCAACATTCGAAATTATTATGTCCGTTCAGTTTACCTATTTGAATAAAACATAAATAAGGACCTTCAAAATTTCCATGTATGTACATTCACACATTAATGAATTTGTCAAGTTCAATGAATATCAGGATTTCAAAAAAAAAATTAGTAATTATTAATTTATAGTTTCGCTGGGACCCATATATTTACATTGGGATTTCAAAAAAATTATTATCTTATTATGTTATCGATTGAGATCCAAATTTGTACTGGTCCCAAGTTGGGACCAGACAAATTATTAATTTTATCGAGGTTATTAATTTATCGAGTATTAAATTACAGAGGTTTTACTGTAATCCAGACACATTATTTTAGGACACATGTAGCACCCAATGTATAATGTTTCACATGTTGACATACAAATATGATATTCTTCATAACATCCAAATATCAACATGTCAGAAGAAAAAATATCCAATCAACTTCTAGTTCATGTTAGGCCAAACTTCGTGCATACGAGACAGATTTGACTCAATCCAGGTAATCATTTTCGGATGCAATTAACCGGACATCTAGGAACAATTAGCATAGATAATCGATATGAAAAGTTAATTACTAATCATGTACTTTTCAGAAATCAAAAGCGTATATTCCAGAAGTTACTTTAAGTTGGTCTTTACATCAGTTTTAAGTGTTAATCAACAAAAGTTGTCACAATCAATCATTCTGGTATAACATGAGCATTACGAATCCGATTTCAATGATTCTTAAGTCTAACCTGAGTAATTTTTATTGATTTTTTCAGTTGGTAAATATTTAATATTCTCAATAAATAAGCGTTTAACTCGGAAAATTCGTATTCAATGCATAACCATGTCAAAACTTCAATTAAGCATAACGGGAATAATTGTTAACGAAATCAAGTGATTCTTGCGAGCAAATTTATTAATTATTCGATAGCTTTCCATTTAAATACATATTACCTACTGATTTCATGTGATAAATATGATTTAGGTCAGATTCAAAAACTAATTTCACATGAAACATACTAACAACGCAGTCTAGCAATCAATAACACGCAATTCGTCATGGATTGAGCTATTACAACATCCACTATGTATAATTGATTGAAAAACAAAAATTAAAAGTTAGGGTTTAAATTTTATACCTCTAGAGATCAAATTACTTATACCAATACGTAGAGGATGATAAGAGCAACAACTTTCGTGTAAAGTGTATGAGAAAACAAGCAAAAATTTATGGTGATGTGTTTGTGTTGGTGGTCGACGAACAAGAGGAGCAGGGAGGGAGAGGCTGTCGATTGATTAGGGTATTTGTGAGGGTTATGTGAGTTTGCATGTTAATTTATACTTTCCAATTAGGCCCTAAATAAATCAAATGGACTATTCAACCATAATGGCCCAAATATAAAATAAAAGGGAGAGGGGGTGGGTTTGGCCGAATGGCACACTAGGGGGTTCCCGAGCTCGTTTTGTTTAATTACATGTTCTCATGGTCCGTTTCTAGTGTCATTAAATCGTACCAAAATTCTGGAACGTTAACCGATCATTTAAACGCAACCAAGTGATCCAATTTATTAAAACAATTAATAAATTTTATTTTATTTTTCTAAGTTAATAATTATTAATTTTTACTTCGCGTAATTCGTTATCCCGAAAGACACTTTTGCAGTTATTCAAACCATATCATTTTTTACGTATTTCATTATCCAAAATAAAAGTATGCATTTAACTAAATTAAATACATAAGATTTCAAGTAAACACCGTTAAATTAATTAATAGACAATTGAAGGAGGTAACAGAAAAAGTAGGGTTGTTACAAAATTAATGTACTAAACTAAACGGGTTTTATCACACGAATCAGGAAACTATCCTGATCCATGCAATAAATATTTAGCAAGTACAGATTCGTTCCTCATGGAGTGGTTGATTAAGATTTAGAACTAATAATTATTCTAAAATAAAAACTGTAAAAGTGGGAGTTTTGTAACTAAACTAAAAGCAAAAAGTAAATAAACGAATAACCAGATGGATGAAGCAGTGTTCATTCCGATGATTCACTAATGACGTGGATTGTTCTTTCAATTAAAACCGGTTAATTGTCTGATAAATTATAACTCAATCATCCAAATTTGATTAACCCACATTAATCTCAATTAATCACCATTCACACTCACATGTAAATGTCTAGATCTCCTAAGAGTTGAAGCATAATCTGTTTTTCACTAATAAATTCACGTAAACTAGTCAACAAATTATGTAATTAAAGTAAAGTAACCAAATCGCACAATAATGGATCTTTTGATTAAACACAATAATTATTAACCACTAAGATAAAGCTATTAAGATTTAGTTCGGATTAAAATCACCTAAAATCCTAACGACAAAGATCACTCAATATAATTACACGATTATGATGCTAAACTACCATTCAATTACCACATAAACATTCAATTCAATCACTTGAAATCAAACACCTACACATCTAGATCACTTAAAGTATTGAAGTAAATATTATCTATCACTTTTTATCTCACAACAACTAGTTGATAACATGTATAATAGAATTAAATTAGAAATCTTGCATAACAATGTGTCTTTGACCAAACTTAATAAAATTATATTAATTGAAACGTTAAATCCATAAACGTAAGAACAATCAAAAGCTATTACATCTGAGCAAACACTAAAGGATTTTAGCCTGACATGCTAGAAAAATCAACCAAACCATTAAAACAATAGTAATTCATGAATTTATCACTAAAATTTATGAAAAACAAAGTACCAATGATGTTCAATGATCAAATATTGAAGCTTTATGTTAAACCTCTATTGGTTTGTGAAAGATGGGTCTTTGAAGCTCCAAAATCGCCCTTGAAACGCTCTCAAACGGCCAAAATTGAGACGACCCGTCCTAATCTATAAGGATGAATACAATAACATATTATTACATTGCGAGGTATTTGACCTCTATATAATACATTTTACAAACATTGCATTCATTTTAAAAGATAAAATTTCATTACATCGAAAGTTGACAGGCATGCATACCATTTCATAATATCCAACTATAAATGACCTAATCTGTCATTT
This sequence comes from Rutidosis leptorrhynchoides, assembly GCF_046630445.1. Taxonomy (NCBI): domain Eukaryota; kingdom Viridiplantae; phylum Streptophyta; class Magnoliopsida; order Asterales; family Asteraceae; genus Rutidosis; species Rutidosis leptorrhynchoides. Next base: position 419,898,477 of record NC_092334.1, read on the forward strand.
ACTTAATCATAATCTTTATTGAACTCAATGACTTGAATGCAATGTCTTTTGAAATATGCCATGAATGACTCCAAGTAATATCTTTAAAATGAGCAAATGCACAGCGAAAGATTTCTTTCAATCCTGAGAATAAACATGCTTTAAAGTGTCAACCAAAAGGTTGGTGAGTTCATTAGTTTATCATCAATATTCATTTCCATCATTTTTAATAGACTACAAGATTTTCATTTCCATTTCTCATAAATATACATCCCATACATAGATATAAAAATCATTCATATGGTGAACACCTGGTAATCGACCTTAACAAGATGCATATAGAATATCTCCATCATTCTGGGACTACCTTCGGACATGATAAATTCGAAGTACTAAAGCATCCAATACTTTGGATGGGGCTCGTTGGGCCCGATAGATCTATCTTTAGGATTCGCGTCAATTAGGGGCCAGTTCCCTAATTCTTAGATTACCAGACTAAAAGGGGCATATTCGATTTCGATCATTCAACCATAGAATGTAGTTTCGATTACTTGTGTCTATTTCGTCAAACATTTATAAAAGCGCATGTATTCTCAGTCCCAAAAATATATATTGCAAAAGCATTTAAAAAGGGAGCAAATGAAACTCACGATACAATATTTCGTAGTAAAAATATTCATACGACGATAATGGACAATGCAGGGTTGGCCTTAGATTCACGAACCTATATCATTTGTATATTCATTAATACATATAATCGTAATCGAATAGTTTATATATATATATATTTTTTTTATCAATAACTTATTTACTTCATTATAATTTCATTTTATATAATTTAAATAAAATATCAATTTTGTTATGTTATATGAAATAAATATATTTATATCATTCGTTTGCTAAAACAGTAATTTAATAATTCAAAATAATATTTAAAATGATAAAATAATTATAATACCAATATTAATAATAATGATAATGTTATTAATAATTCTATTAATGATAACGTTAATGATAGTTTTTAATAATAATCTCATAATAATGATAATAATAGTAGTTTTTAATAAAATGATTAATTTAATAATAATGGTAATAATTAATACTTAATACTTAATAACCATCTTATTACTAATGATAAACTTAATAATAATACTCTTGTTAATAATAATAATAATAAGTCTAAAATGATAAAAATACTAATAATAACGTTATTAATACTTAATGATGTTACTTAATAACAAAATGATAATAATATTAGTCATAGTATTTATGTTTACATAATAATAATGATAATAATAAATGCAGTAATGTTGGAGTTAGCTATATAGGGTTGAGGTTGATTCCAAAATATTATATATATACTTGGATTTGTGATCTTTCCTGAGGCTTGTATACACGAGGTCGTTGATTGATTCGAGATGATATATATTGCTTTATTTTTCTGTACATCTAACTGTGGACAACTAGTTGTAGGTTACTAACGAGGACAGCTTACTTAATAAACTTAAAACATTAAAACGTATTAAAAATGTTGTAAATATATTTTGAACATACTTTGATATATATGTACATATTTGTTATAGGTTCGTGAATCGACCAGTGGCCAACTCTTACTTCCTGACGAAGTAAAAATCTGTGAAAGTGAGTTATAGTCCCACTCTAATATTTTGGGATGAGAATACATGCAGTTTTATAAATGTTTTACAAAATAGACACAAGTAAATGAAACTACATTCTATGGCTGGATTATTAAACCGAATATGCCCCTTTTTAGTCTGTTAATCTAAGTATCAGGGAACAGACTCCCTAATTGACGTGAATCCTAAAGATAGATCTATTGGGCCCAACTAGCTCCATCTAAAGTACCGGATGCTTTAGTACTTCGAATTCATCATGTCCGAAGGGAGTCCCAGAATGATAGGGGATATTCTATATGCATCTCGTTAAGGTCGGTTACCAGGTGTTCACCATATGAATGATTTTTATCTCTATGTATGGGATGTATATTGAAATATGAAATCTTGTGGTCTATTATTACGATTGATAAATATATAGGTTAAACATATAACTCACCAACAATTTTGTTGACGTTTAAAGCATGTTTGTTCTCAGGTGATTATTAAGAGCTTCCGCTGTTGCATGCTAAAATACGGACAAGATTTGGTGTCAGCATGCTTGTATAATATTGTTTAAAACTGCATTTTAACCTTGTCGATAATCTAGGTGGTGACTTTTTAACCTTGTCGATAAAATAAAGGTTATGGTTTGTTTTAAAAACGAATGCAGGCTTTGAAAAATGTCTCATATAGAGGTCAAAACCTCGCAACGAAATCAATTAATATGGAACGTTTATAATCAATATGAACGGGACATTTCAGTTGGTATCAGAGCGTTCATCTTAGAGAACTAGAATTTTTACATTAGTGTGTCTTACCGAGTTTGTTAGGATGCATTAGTGAGTCTGGACTTCGACCGTGTTTTTTTTTCAAAAACGATTGTTTAACATTTTTTGTTGGAAACTATATATTATTAACATGTAAATATTATGTGATATATTAATCTCTTAATGTGTTTGTTTTTGTGTGATAGATGTCTATCTCTAGTACAAATCCCATTGACTCACCTAATAATAATGAAGAGTCGAATATACTTTGGGAAGATTCATAAATTCTCGAAGAGGAACTGGAAAAGGAGGAACTGGAAGAGGAGGAACCAGAAGAAGAGGGACCGGAAGAGGAGGAACCGAAAGAGGAAGAACCGAAAGAAGAAGAAGAGGTTTCGGAGGAAGAAATATTGATACCTACAGTAAATCGATTAAATAAAAGAAAATCCTCAACCAACGGACCAAAGTGAAAAATGGTCAATGGTGTTTCCAATGATGTTATAGAAATTATCTCGATCCAATTTAATAAAGCAAAAGAAAATAATAAGGGAAACGGTATAAAAATAAAGAAACCTGATTCCAACCCCGATGAACTTTATATGTATCGGCAACGATCGTATTTCCTAAAATGTAACAATAACCCGGGAACCTCTAAACCACTAGGTTTTTCTAAACCATTGTGGAAAACGACGGCTCGTATTAGAGGAACACCATATATCCCTAGAAAATTAGGAAAACGAACCAAGTCCGAAGAAGATGAAACCAGTGATTCAGATTAGAGGGTTGTAATCATGTTGTGTATTATATGTATTATAGTTTTCTTGTACTTTTATGTTCTATGTAAAAATTGCTTGTATTGTTTGTTAATTATCTTTTTCTAATCTAATCCTTGTCTATTTTACAGTATAAAAACAAAATGGACGTTAAGGGTAGACAACTGAATATTTTAGAAGACCTACCAGAGGATATGATTGAGGAAATATTGTCTAGAGTCGGTCAGAATTCATCAGCACATTTAGTTATGGCAAAATTAACTTGTCAAACATTTGAAAGACTTTCCAAAAATGCCTTAGTTTATAAAAGGCTTTCCTTTGATAGGTGGGGTATATCACATTGGGGAGACCGTAAGTTACGCCGTGTTTTCTTTAAAGCGTTTAATCCAGGGAACCCAAACGCAATTTTAAGCTACGGGTTAAGAACCTATTTTGATTCAACATATCCCAACAAAGGATTTCGTGAGTTAGAAAGAGCTTCTAACATGCAACATAAAGAAGCATGTTATACTTACAGGTTAGTGATGTTCGCTTCTTACCAAAGTGAGAAAAAGAATATCGGATTACAACTTTTAAATAAAACCTTCCCACAAGTGACGGATTCAGTAGTTGGGGTGAGAAACAAGGCTTTTAGATTATTACGGGGTTGTTGGACATTACGAAACCCTCGTCCTTTTGACGACATTACAACATACTGCCTAGCCAATGGTCATAACGGTTACTTTCCACAAGACCAAGGATGGGAAGTCGTCTTAGTAAAATCAGAATGCATGACTTGTTTCTGGACTTATGAATTACGTGTCTTTATTTCTTTTGCTGAACAACCTGCGTATTAACTAGAATTGCCTTTATAGCTGCCGAGTAGAAAAGTTATTATGTGCTATATTTCATCCTATATGTATAATAGCGGTATTGTAAGTTTGTAAAATATTGTATAAAAATTTGAACGCGAAATTTTATTATAATCAGTTTTTTTTTTCATATAGAATTGTAGTAGTTGAATTGTATATTAGCTACTAAGTATGAACTTAACGGGTAGGTACTACCCGAATTAAAACTATAAAACGCTAATATGAAGAAAAAGCTTTTATAAATGAGTTCATACTTTGCTACGAAATACTATTGACTACTCTTAAAATTCTATATGATTAACTTAATTCTTTTGGGCTATTTTTGAAGGAAATGGCACCGACGACTCGTCAGAATTTGAACATGAGCGAGGAAGATTTCCGTGTTTTTCTTACAGCAAACATATCCGCAGTACAGGCTGCGATGCAAAATAACAATAACTCTGAATCTAGCAGTGGAACTAATTCCACAAGAAATCGTGTAGGATGCTCCTACAAAAAATTCACTGCCTGCAAACCTTTGGAATTTGATGGAACCGAAGGACTAATTGGATCGAAACGGTGGACCGAGAAGGTCGAATCGGTGTTTGCCATAAGTAATTGTACTGAAGAGGACAAAGTTAAGTATGCTACATATACCTTCACAGGTACTGCGTTAACGTGGAGGAACACCTATCTTGAACAGGTAGGACAAAATGCTGCTTACGCACTACCGTGGTCGGCATTCAAGCAATTGATGAACGAGCAGTACCATCCTAGAAACGAAGTCAATAAGCTCAAGGTAGAACTTAGAGAGTTACGAACATAAGGATTCGACATTACCACATATGAACGACGATTCACAGAGTTGTGCCTATTGTGTCCGGGAGCGTTCAAAGATGAAGAAGAGAAGATCGACGCGTTTGTAAAAGGGTTACCAGTAAGGATTCAAGAATATGTGAGTTCACACGAGCCCGCTTCCATACAGAAGCCAAGTCGAATGGCTCATAAACTCATAAATCAGATTGAGGGGAGAATTAAAGAACAGGCGGCCGAAGAAGCCAACACGAAACAACTCAAGAGGAAGTGAGAGGAAAACGGTGACAAGAGTCACCAGTACAACAACAATAACAATTACAACCACAACCGCAACAACAATCGCAACAATAACCGCAATCCTAGCAATAACTACAACAAACGTCCCAACAACAACAACTACTACAATAACCGTTTCAACAACAATAACAATCCCAACAACAACCTCAATAACAACAAACAACAGAAACAACCATGCTTCAGGTGTGCAGAGTACCATCCGAATGCGTTTTACACAACAGTTTGCACCAAGTGTAAGAGGAGTGGTCATGGCGTGGTAAAATGTGAGGTTTACGGACCAAAGAACAACAAAAATAAAGAAACAAATATGGTCGGAACAAATAATGCCGACGTAGTTTGTTATAAATGTGGAAAACCGGGCCACATTATTAGAAATTGCCCAAACCAAGGGAATACTAATGAACAAGGCTGCGGAATAGTTTTCAATATTAATGCGGCAGAAGCGCAGGAAGACCCGGAGCTTGTTACGGGCACGTTTCTTATTGACAATACATCTGCTTATGTTTTATTTGATTCGGGTGCGGATAGACGCTATATGAGTAGAGATTTTTGTGCTAAATTAAGTTATCCACTGATGCCTTTGGATAATAAATTTTTACTCGAATTAGCAAACGGTAAATTAATTACAGCAGATAATATATGTCGGAATCGAGAAATTAAGCTGGTTAGTGAAACATTTAAGATTGATTTGATCCCAGTAGAGTTAGGAAGTTTTGATGTGATAATTGGCATGGACTGGTTGAAAAAGGTGAGAGCAGAGATCGTATGTTACAAAAATATAATTCGCATTGTACGGGAAAAAGGAAAACCCTTAATGGTGTGCGGAGAAAAGAATAACGCGAAATTAAATCTTATTAGTAGTATGAAGGCGCAAAAACTAATAAGAAAAGGTTGTTACATCATTCTAGCACACATCGAGGAAGTTAAACCTGGAGAAAAGAACATCAGTGACGTTTTCGTCGCAAAAGAATTTCCCGATGTATTTCTGAATGAATTACCGGGATTACCCCCACATCGATCCGTTGAATTTTAAATAGACCTTGTACCAGGAGCTGCACCAATAGCTCGTGCTCCATACAGACTCGCACCCAGTGAAATGAAAGAATTACAAAGTCAGTTACAAGAACTTTTAGAGCGTAGTTTCATTCGACCAAGCACATCACCATGGGGAGCTCCTATTTTGTTTGTCAAGAAGAAGGATGGTACATTTAGGTTATATATCGACTACCGAGAGTTGAACAAACTTACCATCAAGAACCGCTACCCACTACCGAGAATCGACGACTTATTTGATCAACTACAAGGCTTATCGGTTTATTCGAAGATTGATTTACGTTCTGGGTATCATCAAATGCGGTTGAAGGAGGATGATATTCCAAAGACTACTTTTAGGACATGTTACGGTCATTACGAGTTTATGGTTATGCCGTTTGGGTTGACTAACGCACCAACTGTGTTCATAGACCTCATGAACCAAGTGTGTGGACCATACCTTGACAAGTTTATCATTGTTTTCATCGATGACATACTTATTTACTCAAAGAATGACCAGGAGCACGAAGAACATTTGAGAAAAGTGCTAGAGTTGTTAAGGAGAGAAAAATTGTACGCTAAGTTTTCAAAGTTTGCATTTTTGTTGGAAGAAGTTCAATTCCTCGGTCATATAGTGAACAAACAAGGTATTCAGGTGGATCTAGCAAAGATTGAAACCGTTGAAAAGTGGAAAACCCCGAAAACTCCTAAGCATATACGCCAATTTTTAGAATTAGCTGGTTACTACAGAAGGTTCATCCAAATTTTTCCAGAATAGCAAAACCCTTGACTGCATTAACGCATAAAGGGAGGAAATTTGAATGGAAGGATGAACAAGAGAAAGCGTTTCAATTGTTAAAGAAAAAGTTAACTACGGCACCTATATTGTCATTACCTGAAGGGAATGATGATTTTGTGATATATTGTGACGCCTCAAAGCAAGGTCTCGGTTGTGTATTAATGCAACGAACGAAGGTAATTGCTTATGCGTCTAGACAATTGAAGATTCACGAGCAGAATTATACGACTCATGATTTGGAATTAAGCGCGGTTGTTTTTGCATTAAAGACTTGGAGGCACTACTTATATGGGGTCAAAAGTATTATATATACCGACCACAAAAGTCTTCAACACATATTTAATCAGAAACAACTGAACATGAGGCAGCGCAGGTGGATTGAATTGTTGAATGATTACGACTTTGAGATTCGTTACCACCCGGGGAAGGCAAATGTGGTAGCTGACGCCTTGAGCAGAAGGGACAGAGAACCCATTCGAGTAAAAGCTATGAATATAATGATTCACAATAACCTTACTACTCAAATAAAGGAGGCGCAACAAGAAGTTTTAAAAGAAGGAAATTTAAAGGATGAAATACCCAAAGGATCGGAGAAGCATCTTAATATTCGGGAAGACGGAACCCGGTATAGGGCTGAAAGAATTTAGGTACCAAAATTTGGAGATATGAGAGAAATGGTACTTAGAGAAGCTCATAAAACCAGATACTCAATACATCCTGTGTAACATCACAGGTAACACGTTCCCCGTAGCATGATATTGTCCGCTTTGCCCGTAGGCGCACGGATTTTTCTTGGCGACCAAATACGACGAGCAATTTCCCAGGAGGTCACCCATCCTGGTAGTGCTCTCGCCTGAGCACGCTTAACTGCAAAGTTCTCGTGAGATCTGCTGCGCTTGTGGTCCCAAAACGCGTCATGCTAGGAAAGGTCTCCACACCCTTATAAGGCATGCTTCGTTCCCCTCTCCAACCGATGTGGGACGGATGTAACACGGATGTTACAATCCTCCCCCCTAATGGGACACATCGTCCTCGCAGTGCATGTTTGGTCCAGGGCCTGGCTCTGATACCATCTATAACATCCCAGGTAACACGTTCCCCGTAGCATGATATTGTCCGCTTTGCCCGTAGGCGCACGGATTTTTCTTGGCGACCAAATACGACGAGCACTTTCCCAGGAGGTCACCCATCCTGGTAGTGCTCTCGCCTGAGCACGCTTAACTGCAGAGTTCTCGTGAGATCTGCTGCGCTTGTGGTCCCAAAACGTGTCATGCTAGGAAAGGTCTCCACACCCTTATAAGGCATGCTTCATTCCCCTCTCCAACCGATGTGAGACGGATGTAACACGGATGTTACATCCTGGAACGGGGAAGATGTACAAGGATCTCAAGAAACATTTTTGGTGGCCGGGTATGAAAGCTGATGTTGCTAAATATGTAGGAGAATGTTTGACGTGTTCTAAGGTTAAAGCTGAGCATCAGAAACCATCAGGTCTACTTCAACAACCCGAAATCTCGGAATGGAAATGGGAAAACATTACCATGGATTTCATCACTAAATTGCCAAGGACTGCAAGTGGTTTTGATACTATTTGGGTAATAGTTGATCGTCTCACCAAATCAGCACACTTCCTGCCAATAAGAGAAGATGACAAGATGGAGAAGTTAGCAAGACTGTATTTGAAGGAAGTTGTCTCAAGACATGGAATACCAATCTCTATTATCTCTGATAGGGATGGCAGATTTATTTCAAGATTCTGGCAGACATTACAGCAAGCATTAGGAACTCATCTAGACATGAGTACTGCCTATCATCCACAAACTGATGGGCAGAGTGAAAGGACGATACAAACGCTTGAAGACATGCTACGAGCATGTGTTATTGATTTCAGATGCAGTTGGGATCGACATCTACCGTTAGCAGAATTTTCCTACAACAACAACTACCATTCAAGCATTCAGATGGCACCGTTTGAAGCACTTTAGGGTAGAAAGTGCAGGTCTCCAATTTGTTGGAGTGAAGTGGGGGATAGACAGATTACGGGTCCGGAGATAATGCAAGAAACTACCGAGAAGATCATCCAAATTCAACAACGGTTGAAAACAGCCCAAAGTCGACAAAAGAGCTACGCTGACATTAAAAGAAAAGATATAGAATTTGAAATTGGAGAGATGGTCATGCTTAAAGTTGCACCTTGGAAAGGCGTTGTTCAATTTGGTAAACGAGGGAAATTAAATCCAAAGTATATTGGACCATTCAAGATTATTGATCGTGTCGGACCAGTAGCTTACCGATTTGAGTTACCTTAACAACTCGTGGCTGTACACAACACTTTCCACGTCTCGAATTTGAAGAAATGTTTTGCTAAAGAAGATCTCACTATTCCGTTAGACGAAATCCAAATCAACGAAAAACTTCAATTCATCGAAAGAACCCGTCAAAATAATGGATCGTGAGGTTAAAAGACTTAAGCAAAACAAGATACCAATTGTTAAGGTTCGATGAAATGCTCGTAGAGGACCCGAGTTCACCTGGAAACGAAAAGATCAGATGAAGAAGAAATACCCGCACTTATTTCCAGAAGATACGTCAACACCTCCAACTGCTTAAAATTTCGGGACGAAATTTATTTAACGGGTAGGTACTGTAGTGACCCGAACTTTTCCATGTTTATATATATTAAATGAAATTGATATTTATATGATTAAGTGTTTCCAACATGTTAAGCAATCAAACTTGTTAAGACTTGATTAATTGAAATAGGTTTCATATAGACAATTGACCACCCAAGTTGACCGGTGATTCACGAACATTAAAACTTGTAAAAACTATATGATGACATATATATGGATATACATAAAAATGAGTTTATTGAATTAAGAAACTCGAAACGATATATATAACGATTATCGTTATAACAACGTCTTACTAAATACATATGAATCATATTAAGATATTGTTACACTATGTTTAAATATGATAAATGATAAGTAAACATATCATTAAGTGTTTTAACAATGAACTATATATGTAAAAACAAGACTAATAACTTAAGGATTTCGAAACGAGTCATATATGTAACGATTATCGTTGTAACGACATTTAAATGTATATATATCATATTAAGATATATTAATACATCATAATATCATGATAATGTAATAATTTAACATCTCATTAGATATTATAAATAATGGGTTAACAACATTTAACAAGATCGTTAACTTAAAGGTTTCAAAACAACACTTACATGTAACGACTAACGATGACTTAACGACTCAGTTAAATGTATATACATGTAGTGTATTATGTTGTAATAATACACTTTTGGAAGACTTCAAGACACATATAAAAGTACTTCTATTTAACAAAAATTCTTACAATTACATTCTCGTTCAATTTCATCAACAATTCAACTCGTATGCAACCGTATTCGTACTCGTACAATACCCACCTCCTAGACGTATATACTATTGGTATATACACATAATAATTCAGCTCTTAGCAGCCCTAGATAGTCAACAAATATGTGGAACCAACAATTAGACAACTAGCATGACTTATGAGCAAGGAAACAAAAACAAGAACTCCCTTTAACCCCACTCACCTTCACCACTCACCACCTACTCCATTTCACTTCCAATTTTCTTCCCAATTCTCTCTTAAAACACACACTCTCTCTTCCATGAACGTCTAAGTTACTATTTTTCCAGCAAAAATCATCAAATACAAGCTTTGGTTATTACCTGTAATCATCATAAAAACAATTACTCAAGAACACATCAAGAACACTTCCAAGTTTACAAGTTTACTTCCAAGTTTCCTAATCCATTCCAAGCAATCATCTAAGATCAAGAAACCTTTGTTATTTACAGTAGGTTATCTTTCTAAATCAAGGTAATATTCATATTCAAGCTTTGATTCAATTTCTATAACTATAACTATCTTAATTCGAGTAATAATCTTACTTGAACTTGTTTTTGTGTCATGATTCTATTTCAAAAACTTCCAAGCCATCAAAGATCCTTTGAAGCTCAAGTTATTTTTCATAATTTCTAGTAGGTTTACCTACTAAACTTGAGGTAGTAATTATGTTCATAACATCATTCGATTCATATATGTATAACTATCTTATTCGAAGATTTGAACTTGTAATCACTAGAACATAGTTTAGTTAATTCTAAACTTGTTTGCAAACAAAGTTAATCCTTCTAAATTGACTTTTAAAATCAACTAAACACATGTTCTATATCTATATGATACGCTAACTTAATGATTTAAAACCTGAGAACATGAAAAACACCGTAAAACCGGATATACGCCGTCGTAGTAACACCGCGGGCTGTTTTGAGTTAGTTAATTAAAAACTATGATAAACTTTGATTTAAAAGTTGTTCTTCTGGAAAAATGATTTTTCTTATGAACATGAAACTATATCCAAAAATCATGGTTAAACTCAAAGTGGAAGTATGTTTTCCAAAATGGTCATCTAGACGTCGTTTTTTCGACTGAAATGACTACTTTTACAAAAACGACTTGTAATCTGTATTTTTGACTATAAACTTATACTTTTTCTATTTAGATTCATAAACTTAAGTTCAATATGAAACCATAGCAACTTGAATCACTCAAAAAGGATTTAAAACGAAGAAGTTATGGGTAAAACAAGATTGGATAATTTTTCTTGTTGTAGCTACGTAAAAATTGGTAACAAATCTATATTAATCATATCCTAGCTAACTCATATTGTATTATACATGTATTCTAATATATTATGTAATCTTGGGATACCATAGACACGAATACAATGTTTTGACATATCATATCGACCCATCTATATATATATTTCGGAACAACCATAGACCCTCTATATGCAGTAATGTTGGAGTTATCTATACAGGGTTGAGGTTGATTCCAAAATATTATATATACTTTGAGTTGTGATCTAGCCTGAGGCTTGTATACACGAGGTCGTAGATTGATTCGAGATAATATATATTGCTTTATTTTTCTGTACATCTAACTGTAGACAACTAGTTGTAGGTTACTAATGAGGACAGCTGACTTAATAAACTTAAAACATTAAAATGTATTAAAAATATTATAAATATATTTTGAACATACTTTGATATATATGTACATATTTGTTATAGGTTCGTGAATCGACCAGTAGCCAAGTCTTACTTCCCGACGAAGTAAAAATCTGTGAAAGTGAGTTATAGTCCCACTCTAATATTTTGGGATGAGAATACATGCAGTTTTATAAATGTTTTATAAAATAGACACAAGTAAATGAAACTACATTCTATGGATGGATTATTAAACCGAATATGCCCCTTTTTAGTCTGTTAATCTAAGTATTAGGGAACAGACTCCCTAATTGACGCGAATCCTAAAGATAGATCTATTGGGCCCAACTAGCTCCATCTAAAGTACCGGATGCTTTAGTACTTCGAATTCATCATGTCCGAAGGGAGTCCCGGAATGATAGGGGATATTCTATATGCATCTCGTTAAGGTCGGTTACCAGGTGTTCACCATATGAATGATTTTTATCTCTATGTTTGGGATGTATATTGAAATATGAAATCTTGTGGTCTATTATTACGATTGATAAATATATAGGTTAAACCAATAAATCACCAACATTTTTGTTGACGTTTAAAGCATGTTTATTCTCAAGTGATTATTAAGAGCTTCTGTTGTTGCCTGCTAAAATATGGACAAGGTTTGGTGTCAGCATGCTTGTATAATATTGTTTAAAACTTCATTCTAGATTTACTTTGTTGTAACATATTAATATTGTAAACCAATATGTATTGTTAGTGTGTAAGTGTGATATTTTAGATTATCATTTCTGGATAATCTAGGTGGTGACTTTTTAACCTTGTCGATAAAATAAAGGTTATGGTTTGTTTTAAAAACGAATGCAGTCTTTGAAAAACGTCTCATATAGAGGTCAAAACCTCGCAACGAAATCAATTAATATGGAACGTTTATAATCAATATGAACGGGACATTTCAATTTCTTCTAAGCTCTTCGAAGGTTGGGATTGTTGATTGTAACCTTGGTTATTTTGTGATTGACTATAACCTTGGTTGTTTTGATAATTTGAATTGGCTTGATTGTTCTAAGGTTGGTTGTTGTAAGGTTGGTTGTTGTAAGGTTGTTGGTTTTGGTATTGGAAATTGTTGTTTCAGTTTTGATTATAGTTGTTGTAACCTTGATTTCGGTTTTGGTTTATGAATCCGGGTGGTGTATTGGTTTGGTTGTTGAATGATACTTATTTTTTATTAGGATTGTAGTAGCTTTGGTTAGATGTTCCTCCCCGTTGGTAATTTTGATTACTCACATAGTTCACATGAGCATCCGAATTCATGGGAATATCATCTAGATCAACATGATTGCATTGAGTAATTTGAGGACAAATCTTCGTGAGATGTGGACCCTCGCATCATTGACAACCTACTTGCATTGTAACTACCGTTTGTTAAATCTTCTTCAATTCTTTCCCAAATGTTTGAAATTGATTGTTCAAGCTTGCAAGCGTCACTTGTCCATTATCACTCTCGACTTGTGCTACACTTTTCCTTGTCAAATCTCGTGATCAAGGTGCCCATTCATACGTGTTGACCGAGATGTCTTCTAGCATAATTTCAGCCACATTTGGTGATTTGTACAAAATACCCCACCGGATGAAGAATCAAGATATTGCTTCGTAAAAGTATTACAACCCCGATAGAATGTGTTGATATACTTCTTCTTCGTCAAACCATGCGGTGGGCAAGCTCTTGGTAGCTTCTTGAATCGAACCCATGCATCATACAAACTCTCATCACCCCGTTGTGTGAACCCATTAATCTCCATTCTAAGCCGCTCTACTTTTGACGGTGGAAAGAAATGATTGATAAACTCGTTTGTTAATTCTTGAAAAGACCTTATTGAATCGGATGGTAAACTTCGCATCCAAGCTTTTGCGTCTCCTTAAAGTGTGAAGGGGAATGCCCTTAACTTAAAAGAGTCATCGGTGACGTTTTTGGTTTTGTAAATATCACAAAGATCATTAAAGTGTTGAATATGTTCGAATGGATTCTCATCTATCAACCCATGAAAGTATGTATCCTTGATCAACGTGAAAAAGTTACCCTCGATCTTCCAATTGTCCGCTTCAATTGGTGGTTTTGTAATAGTCGATGCTATCATTGTTGGTGCAACCAATCTAGCATTCCACATTGGTGTGTCGTTTGGATCATTCAATAATTCTTGATTAACCGGATGACCATTAGGATTGCCCTCTTCATTGTGAATCGGATTACCGTTTGGATCCATCTCTTCTAAACAAAATGGCAAAGCTTCGAAATTCTTTCTTAATACCTTTTCTTCTCTACGATTATAAACCCCGTGCACGTGACTTTCCGGATCGAAGAATGGATGTGTGAACTCTTGATCCTTGTGAGACCTTGTTTTCATACACCAAAGGTACCTATCCTTCAATCACAACACAAACACAAGCGGTTTTTCAAACGAAAATAATAATATAAAATGGGAAAAGTAACTTTCGTAAGGGTAAACCCCTACGAAAGGATCGAATAATTAAAAGTTTAAACCAAATAACCAACTAGGCTAACCGCATCCCCGGTAGCGGCGCCAAGAAAGTGTGATGCGTTCGTGCGATATACATCTTTTACCCTCTAAATTTATATTTGACACAAACACTGCAATCAAGCACACACAACTAACGAGCACTTAGAACCCGGTTATTATAGCACTTTAATGTAAGTATTCTTATCAAGTTCGTCCCAAGGGACACGGTGTAAGTCGGATATTTGAAACTATCAATTGTCCTAGGGTTTGTTTGATTGGGGGGGTTTCGATTGATATCAACTAACAACTAATACTTGCACAATTAAACAAACCTAAATTTATCAATTAAACTAGTAACAAGAAACAAGTAGTGAAGTATTAAGACTTAAAATAAATTAACTAAGACGTGTTCACTTATCTAATCCTCTCTATTGAAATGTCCCGTTCTTATTGATTAAAAACGTTCCATATTAATTGATTTCGTTGCGAGGTTTTGACCTCTATATGAGACGTTTTTCAAAGACTGCATTCATTTTTAAAACAAACCATAACCTTTATTTTATAAATGAAGGTTTAAAAAGCTTTACGTAGATTATCAAATAATGATAATCTAAAATATCCTGTTTACACACGACCATTACATAATGGTTTACAATACAAATATGTTACATCGAAATCAGTTTCTTGAATGCAGTTTTTTACACAATATCATACAAACATGGACTCCAAATCTTGTCCTTATTTTAGTATGCAACAGCGGAAGCTCTTAATATTCACCTGAGAATAAACATGCTTTAAACGTCAACAAAAATGTTGGTGAGTTATAGGTTTAACCTATATATATCAAATCGTAACAATAGACCACAAGATTTCATATTTCAATACACATCCCATACATAGAGATAAAAATCATTCATATGGTGAACACCTGGTAACCGACATTAACAAGATGCATATATAAGAATATCCCCATCATTCCGGGACACCCTTCGGATATGATATAAATTTCGAAGTACTAAAGCATCCGGTACTTTGGATGGGGTTTGTTAGGCCCAATAGATCTATCTTTAGGATTCGCGTCAATTAGGGTGTCTGTTCCCTAATTCTTAGATTACCAGACTTAATAAAAAGGGGCATATTCGATTTCGATAATTCAACCATAGAATGTAGTTTCACGTACTTGTGTCTATTTTGTAAATCATTTATAAAACCTGCATGTATTCTCATCCCAAAAATATTAGATTTTAAAAGTGGGACTATAACTCACTTTCACAGATTTTTACTTCGTCGGGAAGTAAGACTTGACCACTGGTTGATTCACGAACCTATAACAATATATACATATATATCAAAGTATGTTAAAAATATATTTACAACACTTTTAATATATTTTGATGTTTTAAGTTTATTAAGTCAGCTGTCCTCGTTAGTAAGCTGCAACTAGTTGTCCACAGTTAGATGTACAGAAATAAATCGATAAATATTATCTTGAATCAATCCACGACCCGGTGTATACGTATCTCAGTATTGATCACAACTCAAACTATATATATTTTGGAATCAACCTCAACCCTGTATAGCTAACTCCAACATTCACATATAGAGTGTCTATGGTTGTTCCGAAATATATATAGATGTGTCGACATGATAGGTCGAAACATTGTATACGTGTCTATGGTATCTCAAGATTACATAATATACAATACAAGTTGATTAAGTTATGGTTGGAATAGATTTGTTACCAATTTTCACGTAGCTAAAATGAGAAAAATTATCCAATCTTGTTTTACCCATAACTTCTTCATTTTAAATCCGTTTTGAGTGAATCAAATTGCTATGGTTTCATATTGAACTCTATTTTATGAATCTAAACAGAAAAAGTATAGGTTTATAGTCGGAAAAATAAGTTACAAGTCATTTTTGTAAAGGTAGTCATTTCAGTCGAAAGAACGACGTCTAGATGACCATTTTAGAAAACATACTTCCACTTTGAGTTTAACCATAATTTTTGGATATAGTTTCATGTTCATAATAAAAATCATTTTCTCAGAATAACAACTTTTAAATCAAAGTTTATCATAGTTTTTAATTAACTAACCCAAAACAGCCCGCGATGTTACTACGACGGCGTAAATCCGGTTTTACGGTGTTTTTCGTGTTTCCAGGTTTTAAATCATTAAGTTAGCATATCATATAGATATAGAACATGTGTTTAGTTAATTTTAAAAGTCAAGTTAGAAGGATTAACTTTTGTTTGCTAACAAGTTTAGAATTAACTAAACTATGTTCTAGTGATTACGAGTTTAAACCTTCGAATAAGATAGTTTTATATATATGAATCGAATGATGTTATGAACATCATTACTACCTCAAGTTTAGTAGGTAAACCTACTGGAAGTGACAAGAAATGATCTAGCTTCAAAGGATCTTGGATGGCTTGAAAGTTCTTGAAGTAGGATCATGACACAAAAACAAGTTCAAGTAAGATTTTTACTCGAATTAAGATAGTTTATAGTTATAGAAATTGAATCAAAGTTTGAATATGAATATTACCTTGAATAAGAAAGATAACCTACTGTATATAACAAAGGTTTCTTGATCTTAGATGATTACTTGGAATGGATTAGAAAGCTTGGAAGTAAATTAGTAAACTTGAAGGGATTTTTGAAGTATTCTTGAAGTGTTCTTCCTATGTTGATTATAGCTTGATTCTTGAAGTGATTTTTGATGAAGATGATGATTAACTACTGGAAAAATACGTTCATAATAGTGTGTGTGTGTGTTGGGAAAGAATTAGAAACAGAATTGGAAGTGAAATGGAGTGAATGATGAGTGGTAATTGGTGAGTGGTGAGTGGGGTTAAAAGGAGTTCTAATTAGTTGACTAGCTCATGGTAGAAGTTAAAATTGATTAGTCATACATGACATAATCAAGAGTGGAATCCCATGCTAGTTCCTATTGGTATATACCCATAGTAAGTACGTTTTGAAGCTGTGTATAATACGGGTAAGAATACGACTAGAATTCTTGATGAAAGAAAAGAATGGGAAAGTAACTGTAACCATTTTCATTAAGTATGAGTGTTTTGATATATGTCTTGAAGTCTTCCAAAAGTATTTTAATACATCTAAATACACTACATGTATATACATTTTAACTGAGTCGTTAAGTCATCGTTAGTCGTTACATGTAAGTGTTGTTTTGAAACCTTTAAGTTAACGATCTCAATTAATGTTGTTAACCCATTGTTTATTATATCTAATGAGATGTTAAATTATTATATTATCATGATATTATGATATATTAATATATCTTAATATGATATATATACATTTAACTGTCGTTACAACGATAATCGTTACATATATGTCTCATTTCGAAATCCTTAAGTTTTAACTCATTGTTTATATGTATATAACTCATTGTTAATAACTCATTGTTAATATACTTATGGAGATACTTACTTATCATTATCTCATGTTAACCATATGTATATCCATATATATATCGTCATGTCGTTTTTACAAGTTTTAACGTTCGTGAATCGCCGGTCAACTTGGGTGGTCAATTGTCTATATGAAACATATTTCAATTAATCAAGCCTTAACAAGTTTGATTGCTTAACATGTTGGAAACATTTAATTATGTAAATATCAATCTCAATTAATATATATAAACATGGAAAAGTTCGGGTCACCACAGTACCTACCCGTTAAATAAATTTCGTCCCGAAATTTTAAGCTGTTGAAGGTGTTGACGAATCTTCTGGAAATAGATGCGGGTATTTCTTCTTCATCTGATCTTCACGCTCCCAGGTGAACTCGGGTCCTCTACGAGCATTCCATCGAACCTTAACAATTGGTATCTTGTTTTGCTTAAGTCTTTTAACCTCACGATCCATTATTTCGACGGGTTCTTCGATGAATTGGAGTTTTTCGTTGATTTGGATTTCATCTAACGGAATAGTGAGATCTTCTTTAGCAAAACATTTCTTCAAATTCGAGACGTGGAAAGTGTTATGTACAGCCGCGAGTTGTTGAGGTAACTCAAGTCGGTAAGCTACTGGTCCGACACGATCAATAATCTTGAATGGTCCAATATACCTTGGATTTAATTTCCCTCGTTTATCAAATCGAACAATGCCTTTCCAAGGTGCAACTTTAAGCATGACCATCTCTCCAATTACAAATTCCATATCTTTTCTTTTAATGTCAGCGTAGCTCTTTTGTCGACTTTGGGCGGTTTTCAACCGTTGTTGAATTTGGATGATCTTCTCGGTAGTTTCTTGTATAATCTCCGGACCCGTAATCTGTCTATCCCCCACTTCACTCCAACAAATTGGAGACCTGCACTTTCTACCATAAAGTGCTTCAAACGGCGCCATCTCAATGCTTGAATGGTAGCTGTTGTTGTAGGAAAATTCTGCTAACGGTAGATGTCGATCCCAACTGTTTCCGAAATCAATAACACATGCTCGTACAATGTCTTCAAGCGTTTGTATCGTCCTTTTGCTCTGCCCATCAGTTTGTGGATGATAGCCAGTACTCATGTCTAGACGAGTTCCTAATGCTTGCTGTAATGTCTGCCAGAATCTTGAAATAAATCTGCCATCCCTATCAGAGATAATAGAGATTGGTATTCCATGTCTGGAGACGACCTCCTTCAAATACAGTCGTGCTAACTTCTCCATCTTGTCATCTTCTCTTATTGGCAGGAAGTGTGCTGATTTGGTGAGACGATCAACTATTACCCAAATAGTATCAAAACCACTTGCAGTCCTTGGCAATTTAGTGATGAAATCCATGGTAATGTTTTCCCATTTCCATTCTGGGATTTCGGGTTGTTGAAGTAGACCTGATGGTTTCTGATGCTCAGCTTTGACCTTAGAACACGTCAAACATTCTCCTACGTATTTAGCAACATCGGCTTTCATACCCGGCCACCAAAAATGTTTCTTGAGATCCTTGTACATCTTCCCCGTTCCAGGATGTATTGAGTATCTGGTTTTATGAGCTTCTCTAAGTACCATTTCTCTCATATCTCCAAATTTTGGTACCCAAATCCTTTCAGCCCTATACCGGGTTCCGTCTTCCCGAATATTAAGATGCTGCTCCGATCCTTTGGGTATTTCATCCTTTAAATTTCCTTCTTTTAAAACTCCTTGTTGCGCCTCCTTTATTTGAGTAGTAAGGTTATTATGAATCATTATATTCATAGATTTTACTCGAATGGGTTCTCTGTCCTTCCTGCTCAAGGCATCGGCTACCACATTTGCCTTCCCCGGGTGGTAACGAATCTCAAAGTCGTAATCATTCAACAATTCAATCCACCTACGCTGCCTCATATTCAGTTGTTTCTGATTAAATATGTGTTGAAGACTTTTGTGGTCGGTATATATAATACTTTTGACCCCATATAAGTAGTGCCTCCAAGTCTTTAATGCAAAAACAACCGCGCCTAATTCCAAATCATGCGTCGTATAATTTTGCTCGTGAATCTTTAATTGTCTAGACGCATAAGCAATCACCTTCGTTCGTTGCATTAATACACAACCGAGATCTTGCTTTGATGCGTCACAATAAATCACAAAATCATCATTCCCTTCAGGCAATGACAATATAGGTGCCGTAGTTAGCTTTTTCTTCAATAACTGAAACGCTTTCTCTTGTTCATCCTTCCATTCAAATTTCTTCCCTTTATGTGTTAATGCAGTCAAGGGTTTTGCTATTCTGGAAAAGTCTTGGATGAACCTTCTGTAGTAACCAGCTAGTCCTAAAAACTGGCGTATGTGTTTCGGAGTTTTCGGGGTTTCCCACTTTTCAACAGTTTCTATCTTTGCCGGATCCACCTTAATACCTTTTTTGTTCACTATGTGACTGAGGAATTGAACTTCTTCCAACCAAAATGCACACATTGAAAATTTAGCGTACAATTCTTCCTTCCTCAATACTTCTAACACCTTTCTCAAATGTTCACCGTGTTCTTGGTCATTCTTTGAGTAAATAAGTATGTCATCAATGAAAACAATGACAAACTTGTCAAGGTATGGTCCACACACTCGGTTCATAAGGTCCATGAACACAGCTGGTGCATTAGTTAAACCAAATGGCATGACCATAAACTCGTAATGACCGTAACGTGTTCTGAAAGCAGTCTTTGGAATATCATCTTCTTTCACCCGCATTTGATGATACCTGGAACGTAAGTCAATCTTTGAATAAACAGACGAGCCTTGTAGTTGATCAAATAAGTCTTCGATTCTCGGTAGTGGGTAGCGGTTCTTGATGGTAAGTTTGTTCAACTCTCGGTAGTCGATACACAACCTGAATGTACCATCTTTCTTCTTGACAAACAAAACAGGAGCTCCCCACGGTGATGTGCTTGGTCGAATGAAACCACGCTCTAAAAGTTCTTGTAATTGGCTTTGCAGTTCTTTCATCTCGCTGGGTGCGAGTCTGTAAGGAGCACGAGCTATTGGTGCAGCTCCTGGTACAAGATCTATTTGAAATTCAACGGATCGATGTGGGGGTAATCCCGGTAATTCTTTCGGAAATACATCGGGAAATTCTTTTGCAATGGGAACATCATTGATGCTCTTTTCTTCAGTTTGTACTTTCTCGACGTGTGCTAGACCAGCATAGCAACCTTTTCTTATTAGTTTTTGTGCCTTCAAATTACTAATAAGATGTAGCTTCGTGTTGCCCGTTTCTCCGTACACCATTAAGGGTTTTCCTTTTTCTCGTATAATGCGAATTGCATTTTTGTAACAAACGATCTCTGCTTTCACTTCTTTCAACCAGTCCATACCGATTATCACATCAAAACTCCCTAACTCTATGGTATCAAATCAATCTTAAATGTTTCGCTAACCAGTTTAATTTCTCGATTCCGACATATATTATCTGCAGCAATTAATTTACCATTTGCTAATTCGAGTAAAAATTTACTATCCAAAGGCGTCAATGGACAACTTAATTTAGCACAAAAATCTCTACTCATATAGCTTCTATCCGCACCCGAATCAAATAAAACGTAAGCAGATTTATTGTCAATAAGAAACGTACCCGTAACAAGCTCCGGGTCTTCCTGTGCCTTTGCCGCATTAATATTGAAAACTCTTCCGCGGCCTTGTCCATTCGTGTTCTCCTGGTTCGGGCAATTTCTAATAATGTGGCCCGGTTTTCCACATTTATAACAAACTACATTGGCATAACTTGCTCCGACACTACTTGCTCCGCCATTACTCGTTCCGACACCATTTGTTCCTTTCGTTCTATTAACCCCTGGTCCGTAGACCTCACACTTCACCGCGCTATGACCGTTTCTTTTACACTTGTTGCAAAATTTGGTGCAGAACCCCGAGTGATACTTTTCACACCTTTGGCATAGCTGCTTCTGATTGTTGTTGTTGTTGCGGTTATTATTGTTGTTGGGATGATTGTTGTAGTTGTTGTTGTTGTTGTTGTTGTTGTTGTTGTTGTTGTTGTTGTTGTTGTTGTTGTTGTTGGGCCATTTGTTGTAGTTGCGATTGATGTTGCGATTGTTGGGATAATTGTTGCGATTATTGTTGTAATTGCTGTTGTTGTTGTATTGGTGATTCTTATCACCGTTTTCCTCCCACTTTCTTTTGACTTGCTTCACATTGGCCTCTTCAGCAGTCTGTTCTTTAATTCTTTCTTCAATCTGGTTTACTAGTTTGTGAGCCATTCTACATGCCTGTTGTATGGAGGCGGGCTCGTGTGAACTTATATCTTCTTGGATTCTTTCCGGTAATCCTTTCACAAACGCGTCGATTGTCTCTTCCTCATCTTCGAATGCTCCCGGACACAATAGGCACAATTCTGTGAATCATCTTTCGTACGTGGTAATATCAAATCCTTGGGTTCGTAACCCTCTAAGTTCTGTCTTGAGCTTATTGACCTCGGTTCTGGGACGGTACTTCTCATTCATCAAGTGCTTGAATGCTGACCACGGTAGTGCGTACGCATCGTCTTGTCCCACTTGCTCTAGATAGGTATTCCACCATGTTAACGCAGAACCTGTGAAGGTATGCGTAGCGTACTTTACTTTGTCCTCTTCAGTACACTTATGGCAAACACCGATTCGACCTTCTCAGTCCACCGTTTCAATCCGATCGGTCCTTCGGTTCCATCAAATTCCAAAGGTTTGCAGGCAGTGAATTCTTTGTAGGTGCATCCTACACGATTTCCTGTACTGCTAGATCCAAGGTTATTGTTGGTATGTAGCGCAGCCTGTACTGCGGCTATGTTTGAAGCTAGAAAAGTACGGAATTCCTCTTCATTCATATTCACGGTGTGTCGAGTAGTCAGTGCCATTTCCTTCAAAATAGTCAAATGGAACAAGTTAATCATACAGAATATTAAGAGTAGTTAATAGTATTTCGTAGCATAATATGAACTCATTTATAAAAGATTTTTCTTCATATTAGCGTTTTATAAGTTTAAATTCGGGTAGTACCTACCCGTTAAGTTCATACTTAGTAGCTAATATACAATTCAACTACTACAATTCTATATGAAAAACTGATTATAATAATATTTCGCGTTCAAACTTTTATACAATATTTTACAAACTTACAATACCGCTTATTTTACATAAAGCATGAAATATAGCACACAATAACTTTGATACAAGATAGTTGTGAAGATAATTCTAGCTAGTACACAAGTCGTTCAGCAAAGGCAATAAAGACATGTAATTCATACGTCCAGAAACAAGTTATGCATTCTAGTTTTACTAGGACTACTTCCCATCCTTGGTCTTGTGGAACATAACTGTTATGGCCGTTGATAAGCCAGCGTGTTGTAACGTCGTCAAAGGGACGAGGGTTACGTAATGTCCAACAGTCCCGTAACAATCTAAAAACCTCATTTCTTACCCCAATTACCGACTCCGTCACTTGTGGGAACGTTTTGTTTAATAGTTGTAGCCCGATGTTCTTGTTCTCACTTTGGTGAGAAGCGAACATTACTAATCCGTAAGCATAACATGCTTCTTTATGTTGCATGTTAGCCGCTTTTTCTAAATCACGAAGTCCAATATTCGGATATATTGAGTCAAAATAATTTCTTAACCCATTGCGTAAAATAGCATTTGGGTTCCCCGCAATATATGCGTCAAAGTAAACACATCGTAACTTATGGATTTCCCAATGTGATATCCCCCATATTTCGAACGAAAGCCTTTTATAAACCAAGGCATTCTTGGAACGTTCTTCGAATGTCTTACAAACTGATCTAGCCTTAAATAGTTGTGCCGAAGAATTCTGACCGACTCTAGACAAGATTTCATCAATCATGTCTCCGGGTAGGTCTCTTAAAATATTGGGTTGTCTATCCATTTTGTGTTTTTATACTGTAAAATAGACAAGAGTTAGATTCATAAAAAAAAATACTTATTAATACAAGCAATTTTTACATATATCATAAAGCATAAGCACACTATATTACTTATATTACACCACACCAATACAACTATCTTATTTCGACTCGCTTGTTTCTTCTTCTTCGGTTTTGGTTCGTTTTACCAAGTTTCTAGGGATATATGATGTTCCCCTAATACGAGCCGTCGTTATCCACATTGGTTTAGAAAAACCTGGTGGTTTAGAGGTTCCCGGGTCATTGTTACAACTTAAGGACTTCGGGGGTTGACGATACATATAAAGTTCATCGGGGTTGGAATTAGATTTCTCTATTTTTATGCCCTTTCCCTTATTATTTTCTTTTGCCTTTTTAAATTCAGTTGGGGTAATTTCTATAACATCATCGGAATTCTCGTCAGAATCCGATTCATCAGAGAATTGGTAATCCTCCCAATATTTTGCTTCCTTAGCCGAAACACCATTGACCATAATTAACCTTGGTCGGTTGGTTGAGGATTTTCTTTTACTTAACCGTTTTATTATTTCCCCCACCGGTTCTATTTCTTCATCCGGTTCCGATTCTTCTTCCGGTTCCGATTCTTCTTCTGGTTCCGACTCTTCTTCCAGTTCCTCTTCAGGAACTTGTGAATCAGTCCACGAATCATTCCAATTTACATTTGACTCTTCATTATTATTAGGTGAGTCAATGGGACTTGTTCTAGAGGTTGACATCTATAACATAATATCAAACGCGTTAAGAGATTAATATATCACATAATATTCACATGTTAAAAATATATAGTTTCCAACAAAATTTGTTAAGCAATCATTTTTCAATTAAACACGGTCGAAGTCCAGACTCACTAATGCATCCTAACAAACTCGATAAGACACACTAATGCAAAATTCTGGTTCTCTAAGACCAACGCTCAGATACCAACTGAAATGTCCCGTTCTTATTGATTAAAAACGTTCCATATTAATTGATTTCGTTGCGAGGTTTTGACCTCTATATGAGACGTTTTTCAAAGACTGCATTCATTTTTAAAACAAACCATAACCTTTATTTTATAAATGAAGGTTTAAAAAGCTTTACGTAGATTATCAAATAATGATAATCTAAAATATCCTGTTTACACACGACCATTACATAATGGTTTACAATACAAATATGTTACATCGAAATCAGTTTCTTGAATGCAGTTTTTACACAATATCATACAAACATGGACTCCAAATCTTGTCCTTATTTTAGTATGCAACAGCGAAAGCTCTTAATATTCACCTGAGAATAAACATGCTTTAAACGTCAACAAAAATGTTGGTGAGTTATAGGTTTAACCTATATATATCAAATCGTAACAATAGACCACAAGATTTCATATTTCAATACACATCCCATACATAGAGATAAAAATTATTCATATGGTGAACACCTGGTAACCGACATTAACAAGATGCATATATAAGAATATCCCCATCATTCCGGGACACCCTTCGGATATGATATAAATTTCGAAGTACTAAAGCATCCGGTACTTTGGATGGGGTTTGTTAGGCCCAATAGATCTATCTTTAGGATTCGCGTCAATTAGGGTGTCTGTTCCCTAATTCTTAGATTACCAGACTTAATAAAAAGGGGCATATTCGATTTCGATAATTCAACCATAGATTGTAGTTTCACGTACTTGTGTCTATTTTGTAAATCATTTATAAAACCTGCATGTATTCTCATCCCAAAAATATTAGATTTTAAAAGTGGGACTATAACTCACTTTCACAGATTTTTACTTCGTCGGAAAGTAAGACTTGGCCACTGGTTGATTCACGAACCTATAACAATATATACATATATATCAAAGTATGTTCAAAATATATTTACAACACTTTTAATATATTTTGATGTTTTAAGTTTATTAAGTCAACTGTCCTCGTTAGTAACCTACAACTAGTTGTCCACAGTTAGATGTACAGAAATAAATCGATAAATATTATCTTGAATCAATCCACGACCCAGTGTATACGTATCTCAGTATTGATCACAACTCAAACTATATATATTTTGGAATCAACCTCAACCCTGTATAGCTAACTCCAACATTCACATATAGAGTGTCTATGGTTGTTCCGAAATATATATAGATGTGTCGACATGATAGGTCGAAACATTGTATACGTGTCTATGGTATCTCAAGATTACATAATATACAATACAAGTTGATTAAGTTATGGTTGGAATAGATTTGTTACCAATTTTCACGTAGCTAAAATGAGAAAAATTATCCAATCTTGTTTTACCCATAACTTCTTCATTTTAAATCCGTTTTGAGTGAATCAAATTGCTATGGTTTCATATTGAACTCTATTTTATGAATCTAAACAGAAAAAGTATAGGTTTATAGTCAGAAAAATAAGTTACAAGTCGTTTTTGTAAAGGTAGTCATTTCAGTCGAAAGAACGACGTCTAGATGACCATTTTAGAAAACATACTTCCACTTTGAGTTTAACTATAATTTTTGGATATAGTTTCATGTTCATAATAAAAATCATTTTCTCAGAATAACAAATTTTAAATCAAAGTTTATCATAGTTTTTAATTAACTAACCCAAAACAGCCCGCGGTGTTACTACGACGGCGTAAATCCGGTTTTACGGTGTTTTTCGTGTTTCCAGGTTTTAAATCATTAAGTTAGCATATCATATAGATATAGAACATGTGTTTAGTTAATTTTAAAAGTCAAGTTAGAAGGATTAACTTTTGTTTGCGAACAAGTTTAGAATTAACTAAACTATGTTCTAGTGATTACGAGTTTAAACCTTCGAATAAGATAATTTTATATATATGAATCAAATGATGTTATGAACATCATTACTACCTCAAGTTTAGTAGGTAAACCTACTGGAAGTGAAAAGAAATGATCTAGCTTCAAAGGATCTTGGATGGCTTGAAAGTTCTTGAAGTAGGATCATGACACAAAAACAAGTTCAAGTAAGATTTTTACTCGAATTAAGATAGTTTATAGTTATAGAAATTGAATCAAAGTTTGAATATGAATATTACCTTGAATAAGAAAGATAACCTACTGTATATAACAAAGGTTTCTTGATCTTAGATGATTACTTGGAATGGATTAGAAAGCTTGGAAGTAAATTAGTAAACTTGAAGGAATTTTTGAAGTGTTCTTGAAGTGTTCTTCCTATGATGATTATAGCTTGATTCTTGAAGTGATTTTTGATGAAGATGATGATTAACTACTGGAAAAATACGCTCATAATAGTGTGTGTGTGTTGGGAGAGAATTAGAAAGAGAATTGGAAGTGAAATGGAGTGAATGATGAGTGGTAATTGGTGAGTGGTGAGTGGGGTTAAAAGGAGTTCTAATTAGTTGACTAGCTCATGGTAGAAGTTAAAATTGATTAGTCATACATGACATAATCAAGAGTGGAATCCCATGCTAGTTCCTATTGGTATATACCCATAGTAAGTACGTTTTGAAGCTGTGTATAATACGGGTAAGAATACGACTAGAATTCTTGATGAAAGAAAAGAATGGGAAAGTAACTGTAACCATTTTCGTTAAGTATGAGTGTTTTGATATATGTCTTGAAGTCTTCCAAAAGTATTTTAATACATCTAAATACACTACATGTATATACATTTTAACTGAGTCGTTAAGTCATCGTTAGTCGTTACATGTAAGTGTTGTTTTGAAACCTTTAAGTTAACGATCTCAATTAATGTTGTTAACCCATTGTTTATTATATCTAATGAGATGTTAAATTATTATATTATCATGATATTATGATATATTAATATATCTTAATATGATATATATACATTTAAATGTCGTTACAACGATAATCGTTACATATATGTCTCGTTTCGAAATCCTTAAGTTAGTAGTCTTGTTTATATGTATATAACTCATTGTTAATATACTTATGGAGATACTTACTTATCATAATCTCATGTTAACCATATGTATATCCATATATATATCGTCATGTCGTTTTTACAAGTTTTAACGTTCGTGAATCGCCGGTCAACTTGGGTGGTCAATTGTCTATATGAAACATATTTCAATTAATCAAGCCTTAACAAGTTTGATTTCTTAACATGTTGGAAACATTTAATTATGTAAATATCAATCTCAATTAATATATATAAACATGGAAAAGTTCGGGTCACTACATCTATGATTGGCTTGCCCCATTTTGCCTATATTGCTATCTCATTAGTTGTTGAACTATTAAATATTTAGCATCACTACTAAAGCTCAAATCAAATGATACTCCACGAATTCACATAAGCTTTATATCCTAAGATCGAGTTAAGCATGATTTGGTCATTGAGATTGAGCTTGGGTTGAAATCACTTAAAACCCCCAACTATCGAAATCACTTAAGATAATCGGCATTACTATGTTGACTAGAGGCCAATTGAAAACCAACCTAGATCAAGAACA
The DNA here is from genome assembly GCF_046630445.1 of Rutidosis leptorrhynchoides. Lineage (NCBI taxonomy): Eukaryota > Viridiplantae > Streptophyta > Magnoliopsida > Asterales > Asteraceae > Rutidosis > Rutidosis leptorrhynchoides. The sequence goes on from NC_092334.1 coordinate 419,926,818, forward strand.
CAATCACTTGAAATTCTTAAGCTAGTTGTCTAGATCACCCAAGGTGTTGAAGCACGTATTGATTCACTTCTCAAATCACTAAGAGAGCTACACAACATATGTAATCAAAGTCACGCCTAAAACAAACTCATAGCAATGGATCTTTAGCTAACTCAACAACACATGATCATGTAATTCATTCAAACAACAATAATCAATTGATTTGGGGCAAAACACTAGCATTAGAAATTCATAGATAAGCAAACACGAGATTTAGCCAATCATAGCTAAAATTAAACTAATAATAAGCATAGCAATGTAAATCAACATCATCTTCAAGTTATTACAAGTAATCAATGCAAAATATGAAAAGAAAAATGAAGATTACAATCCAAAATGTAAAGAAGATGAATATCTAAGCTAAACAATGATGAATCTTGAACTAGCTTCCTTGAATCCACCCTTAAACACCAATGGATGATGAAATTAAGGTTTTGTATGTGAAATTTGGACCTTAAGCAGATGCTCCCAAAGATGCATATGAAAAATGACCTAATCTCGTTCCTTTTATAGTGCTAAAAATCTGGGCTGAAACAACGACAGGAGCGCCGCTTTTGGACAGGAGCGGCGCTTTTGGCTTTAATGAGGAGCGGCGCTTTTGATCAGGAACGCCACTTTTAGCTCTAAACAGGGGTGACGTTTTTGTTTAGGAGCGACGCTTTTGGCTGAATAGGAGCGACGCTTTTCACTGTAGGAACGACGCTTCTGCTCACTGGAGGAAATTGGAGCTGAAATGTGCATAAGAACGTCGCTTTTTCAGTTGGTGCGGCGCTTTTGGCTCACAGGAGCGGCCCTCTTGATTGAGGAGTGGTGCTTTTGATGCTGATTCTGCACTTTTCCATTTCCTTAGCCAATTTTGCCCAAGATTTGGTCAATTTTACACCAAATCCACTCCTTAGCCCTTAATTTACCATTTAGCTCAATAGCACATAAAATAGGCTCCAAGATAGTCATAAACCGAACAAAGTGAGGTAGATATCGCGAAATAAAACATATATAAGTTGAGCGATATCAATTTCCAATTGATGTTTACCCTCACGACGAATCCCTACAGACCCGGTTCATGACCTGAATGTCGTGGGGTGGTTTATCAATCTTCCGGGACCAAACCGTTAGTTGTTCCATTTAGCGCTTTTTGGATGAGTAGTTCAGTTCTAGTGAGAGAAATTATAGTGTGAGTGAAAAATTGTGTTCTCTGTCACAAGTTCAGTAGTTGTAAAGTGATGGTCATGAGGCCTATTTATAGGCATGAATGCTCCGTGATATTTGGAGACAATTGTCACACTACTATTGATTGATTTATGCGATATTTACGTAACCGACTTTGTGCTAAATAGTGATGCGGCATGTGTGATGCTCACATGTGAAATGTCCCGTTCATATTGATTATAAACGTTCCATATTAACTGATTTCGTCGCGAGGTTTTGACCACTGTATGAGACGTTTTTCAAAGACTGCATTCATTTTTAAAACAACCATAACCTTTATTTTATCTATAAAGGTTTAAAAAGCATTACGTAGATTATCAAATAATGATAATCTAAAATATATCGTTTACACACGACCATTACATAATGGTTTACAATAAGAATATATTACATCAAAAATAAGTTTCTTGAATGCAGTTTTTACATAATATCATACAAGCATGGATTCCAAATCTTGTCCTTATTTTAGTATGCAACAACGGAAGCTCTTAATAATCACCTGAGAATAAACATGCTTAAAACGTCAACAAAAATGTTAGTGAGTTATAGGTTTAACCTATATATTATCAAATCATAATAAAAGACCACAAGATTTCATATTTCAATATACATCCCATACATAGAGATAAAAATCATTCATATGGTGAACACCTGGTAACCGACATTAACAAGATGCATATAAGAATATCCCCTATCATTCCGGGAAATCCTTCGGACATGATAAAAATGAATTCGAAGTACTAAAGCATCTGGTACTTTGGATGGGGTTCGTTAGGCCCAATAGATCTATCTTTAGAATTCGCATCAATTAGTAGATCGGTTTACTAATTCTTAGGCTACCAAGCAAAAGGGGCATATTCGGCTTCGATCATTCACCCATATAATGTAGTTTCATTTACTTGTGTCTATTTCATAAAACATTTATAAAACTGCATCTATTCTCATCCCAAAATATTAGATTTTAAAAGTGGGACTATAACTCACTTTCACAGATTTTTACTTCGTCGGGAAGTAAGACTTGGCCACTGGCCGATTCACGAACCTATAACAAATATGTACATATATATCAAAGTATGTTCAAAATATATTTACAACACTTTTAATACATTTTGATGTTTTAAATTTATTAAGTTAGCTGTCCTCGTTAGTAACCTACAACTAGTTGTCCATAGTTAAATGTACAGAAATAAATTGACATATATTATCTTGAATCAATCCATGACCCAGTGTATACACGTCTCAGGTTAGATCACAACTCAAAGTATATATATTTTTGGAATCAACCTCAACCCTGTATAGCTAACTCCAACATTACTGCATATAGAGTGTCTATGGTTGTTCCAAATAATATATATACATGGGTCGATATGATATGTCAAAACATTTGCATACGCGTCTATGGTATCCCAAGATTACATAATATATTACAATACATGTATAATATAATATAAGTTAGCTAGGATATGATTTGTATAGAATTGTTACAATATTTCCCGTAGCTACAATAATAAAAAAATATCCAATCTTGTTTTACCCATAACTTCTTCATTTTAAATCCGTTTTGAGTGAATCAAATTGCTATGGTTTCATATTGAACTCTATTTTATGAATATAAACAGAAAATGTATAGGTTTATAGTCGAAAATATAAGTTACAAGTCATTTTTGTAAGAGGTAGTCATTTTTGTAAGAGGTAGTCATTTCAGTCGAAAGAACGACGTCTTAATGACCATTTTGAAAAACATACATCCACTTTGAGTTTAACCATGATTTTTGGATATAGTATCATGTTCATAAGAAAAATCATTTTCCCAGAAGAATAACTTTTAAATCAAAGTTTATCAAAGTTTTTAATTATCAAACCCAAAACAGCCCGCGGTGTTACTACGACGGCGTATGTCCGGTTTTACGGTGTTTTTCGTGTTTCCAGGTTTTAAATCATTAAGTTAGCATATCATATAGATATAGAATATGTGTTTTAGTTGATTTTAAAAGTCAAGTTAGAAGGATTAACTTTTGTTTGTGAACAAGTTTAGAATTAACTAAACTATGTTCTAGTGATTTCAAGTTTAAACCTTCGAATAAGGTAGTTTTATATATATGAATCGAATGATGTTATGAACATCATTACTACCTCAGGTTTTGTGGATAAACCTACTGGAAATGAAAAAAATAGATCTAGCTTCAAAGGATCATTGGATGGCTTGAAAGTTCTTGAAGAAGAATCATGACACGAAAACAAGTTCAAGTAAGATTTCCACTCGAAATAAGATTGTTATAGTTATAGAAATTGAATCAAAGTTTGAATATGAGTATTACCTTGTATTAGAAAGATATCTTACTGTAAATAAGAAAGATTTCTTGAGGTTGGATGATCACTTTAGAAGATTGGAAGTAAGCTAGCAAACTTGGAAGTATTCTTGATTTTATGAAACTAGAAATTTGTGAAGAACATTTAGAACTTGAAGATAGAACTTGAGAGAGATCAATTAGATGAAGAAAATTGAAGAATAAAAGTGTTTGTAGGTGTTTTTGGTCATTGGTATATGGATTTGATATAAAGAATGTGTAATTTCGTTTACATGTAAATAAGTCATGAATGATTACTAATATTTTTGTAATTTTATGAGATATTTCATGCTAGTTGCCAAATGATGGTTCTCACATATGTTAGGTGACGCACATAGGCTGCTAAGAGCTAATCATTGGAGTGTATATACCAATAGTACATACATCTAAAATCTGTGTATTGTACGAGTACGAATACGGGTGCATACGAGTAGAATTGTTGATGAAACTGAACGAGGATGTAATTGTAAGCATTTTTGTTAAGTAGAAGTATTTTGATAAGTGTCTTGAAGTCTTTCAAAAGTGTATGAATACATATTAAAACATTACATGTATATACATTTTAACTGAGTCGTTAAGTCATCGTTAGTCGTTACATGTAAATGTTGATTTGAAACCTTTAAGTTAACGATCATGTTAAATGTTGTTAACCCAATGGTTATTATATCTAATGAGATGTTAAATTATTACATTATCATGATTTTATGATATATTAATATATCTTAGTATGATATATATACAGTTAAATGTTGTTACAACGATAATCGTTACATATATGTCTCATTTCGAAATCATTAAGTTAGTAGTCTTGTTTTTACATATGTAGTTCATTGTTAATACACTTAATGACATGTTTACTTATCATTTATCATGATTAAACATAGTGTATCAATATCTTAATATGATTCTGTAACGTCCTCCCAATAGGGTCTGGAAGAAACGTTACTAATATCAAATAAACCAACATATTATAATACGAGAACAATACTAAATGAGAAAATTTAACTTTATTGAGTACGCAGCGGAAAATGAAATGTCGTTACAATAATGGAAATAACGATAAAGTAATTGTTCATATGCAGAAGTAATAAATGCGATATCTCTTGATCCTAAGTCCAAGTAGCATCACATAAGTAGTAGATAAGAAAGCTTGAATCAAACAGCACCTGAGACAAAACATGCTAAAGTGTCAACCAAAAAGGTTGAGTGAAGTTCATAGGTTTAACAAAAGTAGTTATCGTTGTTTTTAGACCACAAGATTTAGTTGTAAAGTTGATCTCCCGCAGGATCAAAAAGTAGATCTCGCAGATCCAAAAGTTATGCCAGTGCGTGATATTTAGACTAAACGTTCAAGTTTGCCCCATGACAAGTTGTGTCTGTCCTTGTCGGTTTAAATTTCATTATCAAGTAATACAAAGACTGAGTCAAATGTATCGGGGACGTTACTCCCGATAGGCCTACCCCCAATAAATAAGCATGCCGCAGCACTTAAAAATATCACTGTAGGGACTTAGTCGGACATAGCCGGGTATAGCATAGTTTTAACAGTTGGTACTGATATTTAGACTAGACTTTCAAGTTTACCCCGTGTCAAGTTATCGTTTATACTTGTCGGTTGGGGGCTTGCTGGTCATAGCCCAACATATCACAGTTTAATAGTAGATACGTGTAAGTACTGATATTTAGACTAGACTTTCAAGTTTACCCCGTAACAAGTTATCGTTTATACTTATCGGTTGGGGGCTAGCTGGTCATAGCCCAACATATCACAGTTTAATAGTTAATACGTGTAAAACAGTTATAAAAGTTGTGCATGTATTCTCACCCCAAAAGTTATAAAACACTTATGAAACAGTAAAAAATGGGGCTATGAATTCACGTATATAAATATTGTAAAACAGTTATTAAAATATTGCATGTTAAAAATTTAAAAGCAAGCATGTGTCTCACCCCATAGTTTCAAAACAGTAATGAAATAGTAAAAAGTGGGGCTATGAAATTCACGTATATAAATATTGTAAAACAGTTATTAAAATATTGCATGTTAAAAATTTAAAAGCAAGCATGTGTCTCACCCCATAGTTTCAAAACAGTAATGAAATAGTAAAAAGTGGGGCTATGAAATTCACGTATATAAATATTGTAAAACAGTTATTAAAATATTGCATGTTAAAAATTTAAAAGCAAGCATGTGTCTCACCCCATAGTTTCAAAACAGTAATGAAATAGTAAAAAGTGGGGCTATGAAATTCACGTATATAAATATTGTAAAACAGTTATTAAAATATTGCATGTTAAAAATTTAAAAGCAAGCATGTGTCTCACCCCATAGTTTCAAAACAGTAATGAAATAGTAAAAAGTGGGGCTATGAAATTCACGTATATAAATATTGTAAAACAGTTATTAAAATATTGCATGTTAAAAATTTAAAAGCAAGCATGTGTCTCACCCCATAGTTTCAAAACAGTAATGAAATAGTAAAAAGTGGGGCTATGAAATTCACGTATATAAATATTGTAAAACAGTTATTAAAATATTGCATGTTAAAAATTTAAAAGCAAGCATGTGTCTCACCCCATAGTTTCAAAACAGTAATGAAATAGTAAAAAGTGGGGCTATGAAATTCACCTTAGTAAGTAGAGAGAGTTATTCCTCGGAATAGAGAGTTGAACGAGTGAGCAGGAAAGTCAACCTATTGACATTTAAGAGTAGTTAAGTGTTTTGCCCATGTTTAAGTTTAAGTATGTGTTTAAGTATAGTTTGTTTTACTAAGTTTCTATTCCTAGTAAGTTACTATTTTTATAAAGTTTCTATTTTTAGAAAGTTTCTTATTTTACTAAGTTTCTATGACTAGAGAGTTTCTACTTTTATGAGTGTTTCCATTTTAGGATACTTGCCGTATTAGATAAGCTTCCAATCACCCCTTTCCCTTCGAATGGCTAATTTAGATCTAGGGGCTTGAGCCATAGGACCCTTTAAATCGGAAATCCAAACCCTCTGCCTAGAATCTCGTAGAAACCATTCGTCAAGAAAGTTCGAAGATCTATACATCTCTAATACATATCCCAAAATGTTTTTGTGCTACAATATAATTAGTAGGTTATAGGTGCTAGTAATAGTAATAGTGTATACATGTTAAGTACTAGTATAAGTAGTATTAGGGTTTCATTAATTAGGGTTAGTTAATTAAAGTAGTAATTAATAACTAGGGTTTAGTAATTAATGTCCTAGGGTTTCATAAATGTTTAGAGTTTAATTAATTAGGGTTTAAGAATTATAGTTTAGGTGTAATTAGGGTTTAAGGTTTTAATATGTATATGTATATATAATTCGTATATATATGTATATATATATATATATATATATATATATATAAATATTTTTTTACATGTATATATGTATATATAAATCTAGGTGTGTTTATGTATATACTTATGAATAACAAGTTTATAATATGAATATGAATTATCAAAGATCAAAGTTTATGTAAATAGTTTAGGGTTTATGTTATACCTTTGAAGATTCAAGATAATTAACAAAGAAAAGATGAACACGATGAAGATGGAAGATCAAAGCCTTGAAAATCTTGAAGAACTCCTTGAAGATTCTTGAAGAACACGAAGAACAAGCTTGAAGATCCGAATACCACAAGAGAGGGAGAGGGAGAGATTGTTTTTGAGAGAGGATTTTGGTGTGATTTGTGAATGAGAAACTAGGTGTTTATATAGTGCAAGTATTAGAGTGTTAGTCAACATAAGGATGTTCTAATTAATGATTTTATTTTGTTTTATAATTTTTAGTCAACAATAGGTGGTACTAGTTTATAATTAGTCAACATAAGGATGTACTAGTTTACACTTTATTTTTAGTCAACATAAGGATGTAAGATTTTTTTAGTCTCATTATTATTACTATTATTATTATTATTATTTTTACATTTACTACATGATAAGTATTATTTTCTTTTTACTAATTCATGACTTGTATATATTTAGTTCCCAATTGTTTTATTATTTATATAAATGTCACTTTTTATTTATTACTTATAGGTTATTAGTTATAATATTACATAAATGCATAAATTTTAATTAGCAGTGAGTGTCGACTAACAGTTTATTATTTTCATCTTTTATTAACTTGTCAATTTTTGTACAAAGTTAATTAATATGTTTTCTAACTCTTAACACTTAACAATTGTTGATTAAAGTTTAATCATTAAGTTTTAATTATATTGTTTGGGCTTTTAATATTGGAAAAATATAGAATGGAAAAAATGAGGGTCGTTATAGATTCATATATATTTAGTAAGACGTTGTTATAACGATAATCGTTATATATACCGTTTCGAGTTTCTTAATTCAATAAACTCAATTTTATGTATATAACTCATTGTTAAAATACCTAATGAGATACTTACTTATCATAATATCATGTTAACTATATATATAATCATATATATATATATATATATATATATATATATATATATATATATATATATATATATATATATATATCATATAGTTTTTACAAGTTTTAACGTTCGTGAATCACCGGTCAACTTGGGTGGTCAATTGTCTATATGAAACCTATTTCAATTAATCAAGTCTTAACAAGTTTGATTGCTTAACATGTTGGAAACACTTAATCATGTAAATAACTATTTCATTTAATATATATATAAACATGGAAAAGTTCGGGTCACTACAGTACCTACCCGTTAAATAAATTCCGTCCCGAAATTTTATGCAGTTGGAGGTGTTGACGTATCTTCTGGAAATGAGTGCGGGTATTTCTTCTTCATCTGATCTTCTCATTCCCAGGTGAACTCGGGTCCTCTACGAGCATTCCATCGAACTTTAACAATTGTTATCTTGTTTCGCTTAAGTCTTTTAACCTCACGATGCATTATTTCAACGGGTTCTTCGAAGAATTGAAGTTTTTCGTTGATTTGGATTTCGTCTAACGGAATAGTGAGATCTTCTTTAGCAAAACATTTCTTCAAATTTGAGACGTGGAAAGTGTTATGTACAGTCGCGAGTTGTTGTGGTAATTCAAGTCGGTAAGCTACTGGTTCGACATGATCAATAATCTTGAATGGTCCTATATACCTTGGATTTAATTTCCCTCGTTTACCAAATCGAACAACGCCTTTCCAAGGTGCAACTTTAAGCATGACCATCTCTCCAATTTCAAATTCTATATCTTTTCTGTTAATATCGGCGTAGCTCTTTTGTCGACTTTGGGCGGTTTTCAACCGTTATTGAATTTGGATGATCTTCTCGGTAGTTTCTTGTATTATCTCCGGACCCGTAATCTGTATATCCCCCACTTCACTCCAACAAATCAGAGACCTTTACTTTCTACCATAAAGTGCTTCAAACGGCGCCATCTCAATGCTTGAATGGTAGCTGTTGTTGTAGGAAAATTCTGCTAACGGTAGATGTCGATCCCAACTGTTTCCAAAATCAATAACATATGTTCGTAGCATGTCTTTAAGCATTTGTATTGTCCTTTCGCTCTGCCCATCAGTTTGTGGATGATAGGCAGTACTCATGTATAGACGAGTTCCTAATGCTTGCTGTAATGTCTGCCAGAATCTTGAAATAAATCTGCCATCCCTATCAGAGATAATAGATATTGGTATTCCATGTCTGGAGATGACTTCTTTCAAATACAGTCGTGCTAACTTCTCCATCTTGTCATCTTTTCTTATTGGCAGGAAGTGTGCTGATTTGGTGAGACGATCAACTATTACCCAAATAGTTTCAAAACCACTTGCAGTCCTTGGCAATTTAGTGATTAAATATGTGTTGAAGACTTTTGTGGTCAGTATATATAATAATTTTGACCCCATATAAGTAGTGCCTCCAAGTCTTTAATGCAAAAACAACCGCGCCTAATTCCAAATCATGCGTCGTATAATTCTGCTCGTGAATCTTCAATTGTCTAGACGCATAAGCAATTACTTTCGTTCGTTGCATTAATACACAACCGAGACCTTGCTTTGAGGCATCACAATATATCACAAAATCATCATTCCTTTCAGGTAATGACAATATAGGTGTCGTAGTTAACTTTTTATTCAACAATTGAAACGCTTTTTCTTGTTCATCCTTCCATTCAAATTTCCTCCCTTTATGCGTTAATGCAGTCAAGGGTTTTGCTATTTTAGAAAAATCTTGGATGAATCTCCTGTAATAACCAGCTAGCCCTAAAAATTGGCTTATGTGTTTCGGAGTTTTTGGGATTTCCCACTTTTCAACGATTTCAATCTTTGCTGGATCCACCTGAATACCTTCTTTGTTCACTATATGACCGAGGAATTGAACTTCTTCCAACCAAAATGCACACTTTGAAAACTTAGCGTACAGTTTTTCTTTTCTGAGCAACTCTAGCACTTTTCTCAAATGTTCTTCGTACTCTTGATCATTCTTCGAGTAAATAAGTATGTCATCGATGAAAACAATGACAAACTTGCCAAGATATGGCCCACACACTCGGTTCACGAGGTCCATGAACCCAGCTAGTGCGTTAGTCAATCCAAACGGCATAACCATAAACTCGTAATGACCGTAACGCGTCCTAAAAGCAGTCTTTGGAATATCATCCTCCTTCACCCGCATTTGATGATATCCAGAACGTAAATCGATCTTTGAATAAATAGACGAGCCTTGTAGTTGATCAAATAAGTCGTCAATTCTCGGTAGTGGGTAGCGGTTCTTGATGGTAAGTTTGGTCAACTCTCGGTAGTCGATACACAACCTGAATGTACTATCTTTCTTCTTGATAAACAAAACAGGAGCTCTCCATGGTGATGTGCTTGGTCGAATGAAACCACGCTCTAAAAGTTCCTGTAACTGACTTTGTAATTCTTTCATTTCACTGGGTGCGAGTCTGTATAGAGCACGAGCTATTGGTGCAGCTCCTGGTATAAGGTCTATTTGAAATTCAACGGATCGATGTGGGGGTAATCCCGGTAATTCTTTCGGAAATACATCGGGATATTCTTTTACGACGGAAACATCACTGATGTTCTTTTCTTCAGGTTTAACTTCCTCGATGTGTGCTAGAATGACATAACAATATTTTCTTATTAGTTTTTACGCCTTCAAACTACTAATAAGATTTAATTTCGCGTTGTTCTTTTCTCCGTACACCATTAAAGGTTTTCCTTTTTCACGCATAATGCGAATCGCATTTTTGTAACAAACGACCTCTGCTCTTACCTTCTTCAACCAGTCCATGCAAATTACTACATCAAAACTCCCTAACTCGACTGGTAATAAATCAATCTTAAACGTTTCATTACCCAGTCTAATTTCTCTATCCCGACATATATTATCTGCTGAAATTAATTTACCATTTGCTAATTCGAGTAAAAATTTATTATCCAAAGGCATCAATGGGCAACTTAATTTAGCACAAAATTCTCTACTCATATAGCTTCTATCCGCAACCGAATCAAATAAAACATAAGCAAATTTATCGTCAATAAGAAACGTACCCGTAACAAGCTGCGAGTCTTCCTGTGCTTCTGCCGCATTAATATTGAAAACTCTTCCACGGCCTTGCCCATTAGTATTTCCCTGATTCGGGGAATTTCTAATAATGTGGCCCGGTTTTCCACATTTATAACAAACAGCGTTGTTATTACTTGCTCCGACACTATTAGTTTCGGCATTACTTGTTCCGACATTATTTGTTCCTTTAGTTCTGTTAAACTTTGGTCCGTAGACCTCACACTTTGTCGCACTATGACCATTTTTTTTACACCTGTTTCAAAATGTCGTGCAAAACCCCTGATGATTTTCTTCACACCTATGACATGGCTGTTTTTGATTTTTGTTGCCATTGTTGTTATTGAGGTTGTTGTTGGGTTGTTATTGTTGTTGAAACGGTTGTTGTAGTTGTTGTTATTGTTGGGATGTTTGTTGTAGTTATTGTTAGGATTGCAGTTATTGTTACGATTGTTGTTGCGGTTGTTGGGATAGTTGTTGCGATTGTGGTTGTAATTGTTGTTGTTGTTGTACTAGTGACTCTTGTCACTGTTTTCCTCCCACTTCCTCTTGAGTTGTTTCGTGTTGGCTTCTTCGGCTGCCTGCTCTTTAATTCTTCCCACAATCTGATTTATGAGTTTATGAGCCATTCGACTTGCCTTCTGTATAGAAGCGAGCTCGAGTGAACTCACATCTTCTTGAATCCTTACTGGTAACCCTTTTACAAATGCGTCGATCTTCTCTTCTTCATCTTCGAATGCTCCCGGACACAATAGGCATAACTCTGTGAATCGTCATTCATATGTGGTAACGCCAAACCCTTGTGTTCGTAACTCTCTAAGTTCTGCCTTGAGTTTATTGACTTCGTTTCTAAGACGGTACTGCTCTTTCATCAATTGCTTGAATGCTGACCACGGTAGTGCGTAAGCAGCATTTTATCCTACCTGTTCAAGATAGGTGTTCCACCACGTTAACGCAGTACCTGTGAAGGTATGCGTAGCGTACTTAACTTTGTCCTCTTTAGTACACTTACTTATGGCAAACACCGATTCGACTTTCTCGGTCCACCGTTTCAATCCAATTGGTCCTTCGGTTCCATCAAATTCTAAAGGTTTGCAGGCAGTGAATTCTTTGTAGGAGCATCCTACACGATTTCTTGCGCCGTTAGCTGCATTGCTAGATTCAGAGTTATTGTTGGTATGTAGCACAGCCTGTACTGCGGCTATGTTTGCAGCAAGAAAGGTACGAAATTCCTCTTCGCTCATATTCATGGTGTGTCGAGTAGTCGGTGCCATTTCCTTCAAAAGAGCCAACTGAATCGAGTTAATCATACAGAATATTAAGAGTAGTCAATAGTATTTCGTAGCATAATATGAACTCATTTATAAAAGCTTTTTCTTCATATTAGCGTTTTATAAGTTTAAATTCGGGTACTACCTACCCGTTAAGTTCATACTTAGTAGCTAATATACAATTCAAATACTACAATTCCATATGAAAAACTGATTATAATAATATATCACATACAAATATTCTTCAAACTTACAACTTCGCTATATTACATATAACATGAAATATAGTACACTTTGATACAGGACAGTTTTTTGAAGATAAACCTAGTTAATACGCAAGTTGTTCAGCAAAGGAAATAAAGACACGTAGTTTATAAGTCCAGAAACAAGTCATGCATTCTGGTTTTACTAAGACGACTTCCCATCCTTGGTCTTGTGGAAAATAACCGTTATGACCATTGGCTAGGCAGCATGTTCTAATGTCGTCAAAAGGACGAGGGTTTCGTAATGTCCAACAGCCCTGTAATAATCTAAAAACCTTGTTTCTCACCGCAACTACTGAATCCGTCACTTGTGGGAAGGTTTTATTTAAAAGTTGCAATCCGATGTTCTTTTTCTCACTTTGGTAAGAAGCGAACATCACTAACCCGTAAGCATAACATGCTTCTTTATGTTGCATGTTAGAAGCTCTTTCTAATTCACGAAATCCTATGTTAGGATATGTTGAGTCAAAATAGGTTCTTAACCCGTAGCGTAAAATTGCATTTGAGTTCCTCGCATTTAATGCTTTAAAGAAAACACGGCATAACTTACGGTCTCCCCAATGTGATATACCCCACCTATCAAAGGAAAGCCTTTTATAAACTAAGGCATTTCTGGAAAGTCTTTCAAATGTTTGACAAGTTGATTTTGCCATAATTAATTGTGCTGATGAATTCTGACCGACTCTAGACAAGATTTCCTCAATCATATCCTCTGGTAGATCTTCTAAAATATTCGGTTGTCTACCCTTAACGTCCATTTTGTTTTTATACTGTAAAATAGACAAGGATTAGATTCGTAAAAGATAATTAACAAACAATACAAGCAATTTTTACATAGAACATAAAAGTACAAGCACACTACAATATATATAATATACAACATGATTACAACCCTCTAATCTAAATCACTGGTTTCTTCTTCTTCGGACTTGGTTCGTTTTCCTAATTTTCTAGGAATATATGGTGTTCCTCTAATACGAGCCATCATTTTCCACAATGGTTTAGAAAAACCTGGTGGTTTAGAGGTTCCCGGGACATTGTTACATTTTAGGAAATACGGATGTTGCCGATACATATAAAGTTCATCGGGGTTGGAATCGGATTTCTCTATTTTTATACCTTTTCCCTTATTATTTTCTTTCGCTTTATTAAATTGGGTCGAGGTAATTTCTATAACATCATCGGAATCCTCATCGGGATCCGATTCATCGGAAAATTGGTAATCTTCCCAATATTTTGCTTTCTCGGCGGAAACACCATTGACCATTATTACTATAGGTATCAATATTTCTTCCTCCGGAACCTCTTCTTCTTCCGGTTCCACCTATTTCGGTTCCTCCTCTTCTGGTTCCTCTTCTTCCAGTTCCTCTTCGGGAATTTGTGAATCTTCCCAAAGTATATTCGACTCTTCATTATTATTAGGTGAGTCGATGGAATTTGTACTAGTGGTAGACATCTATCACACAATATCAAACACATTAAGATGTTAATATATCACATAATATTTACATGTTAATAACATATAGTTTCCAACAAAATTGTTAAGCAATCGTTTTTAAAGAAAACACGTTCGAAGTCCAGACTCACTAATGTATCCTAACAAACTCGATTAGACCCACTAATGCAAATTTCTGGTTCTCTAAGACCAACGCTCTGATACCAACTGAAATGTCCCGTTCATATTGATTATAAACGTTCCATATTAATTGATTTCGTCTCGAGGTTTTGACCTCTATATGAGACGTTTTTCAAAGACTGCATTAATTTTTAAAACAACCATAACCTTTATTTTATCTATAAAGGTTTAAAAAGTATTACGTAGATTATCAAATAATGAAAATCTAAAATATACCGTTTACATACGACCAATACATAATGGTTTACAATAAAAATATATTACATCAAAAATAAGTTTCTTGAATGCAGTTTTTACATAATATCATACAAGCATGGACTCCAAATCTTGTCCTTATTTTAGTATGCAACAGCGGAAGCTCTTAATAATCACCTGAGAATAAACATGCTTAAAACATCAACAAAAATGTTGGTGAGTTATAGGTTTAACCTATATATTATCAAATCATAATAATAGACCACAAGATTTCATATTTCAATATACATCCCATACATAGAGATAAAAATCATTCATATGGTGAACACCTGGTAACCCTCATTAACAAGATGCATATAATAATATCCCCTATCATTCCGGGAAATCTTTCGGACATGATAAAAACGAATTCAAAGTACTAAAGCATCCGGTACTTTGGATAGGGTTTGTTAGGCCCAATAGATCTATCTTTAGGATTCGCGTCAATTAGTAGATCGGTTTACTAATTCTTAGGCTACAAGCAAAAGGGGCATATTCGGCTTCGATCATTCACCCATATAATGTAGTTTCATTTACTTGTGTATATTTCATAAAACATTTATAAAACTGCATGTATTCTCATCCCAAAATATTAGATGTTAAAAGTGGGACTATAACTCACTTTCACAGATTTTTACTTCGTCGGGAAGTAAGACTTGGCCACTGGCCGATTCACAAACCTATAACAAATATGTATATATATATATATATATATATATATATATATATATATATATATATATATATATATATATATATATATATATATATATATATATCAAAGTATGTTCAAAATATATTTACAACACTTTTAATACATTTTGATGTTTTAAGTTTATTAAGTCAGCTGTCCTCGTTAATAACCTACAACTAGTTGTCCATAGTTAAATGTACAGAAATAAATTGATATATATTATCTTGAATCAATCCACGACCCAGTGTATATACGTCTCAGGCTAGATCACAACTCAAAGTATATATATTTTTGGAATCAACCTCAACCCTGTATAGCTAACTCCAACATTACTGCATATAGAGTGTCTATGGTTGTTCCAAATAATATATATACATGGGTCGATATGATATGTCAAAATATTTGCATACGTGTCTATGGTATCCCAAGATTACATAATATATTAGAATACATATATAATACAATATAAGTTAGCTAGGATATGATTTGTATAGAATTGTTACAATATTTCCTGTAGCTACAACAATAAAAAAAATATTCAATCTTGTTTTACCCATAACTTCTTCGTTTTAAATCCGTTTTGAGTGAATCGAATTGCTATGGTTTCATATTGAACTCTATTTTATGAATCTAAACAAAAAAAGTATAGGTTTATAGACTTAAATATAAGTTACAAGTCATTTTTGTAAGAGGTAATCATTTTAGTCGAAAGAACGACGTCTTGATGACCATTTTGAAAAACGTATATCCACTTTGAGTTTAACCATGATTTTTGGATATAGTTTCATGTTCATAAGAAAAATTATTTTCCCAGAAGAACAACTTTTAAATCAAAGTTTATCATAGTTTTTAATTATCAAACCCAAAACAGCCCGCGGTGTTACTACGACGGCGTATGTCCGGTTTTACGGTGTTTTTCGTGTTTCCAGGTTTTAAATCCTTAAGTTATCATATCATATAGATATAGAACATGTATTTAGTTGATTTTAGAAGACAAGTTAGAAGGATTAACTTTTGTTTGCGAACAAGTTTAGAATTAACTAAACTATGTTCTAGTGATTTCAAGTTTAAACCTTCGAATAAGGTAGTTTTATATATATGAATCAAATGATGTTATAAAAATTATTACTACCTCAGGTTTTGTGGATAAACCTACTGGAAATGAGAAAAATAGATCTAGCTTCAAAGGATCCTTGGATGACTTGAAAGTTCTTGAAGCCGAATCATGACACGAAAACAAGTTCAAGTAAGATTTTCACTCGAAATAAGATTGTTATAGTTATAGAAATTGAATCAAAGTTTGAATATGAGTATTACCTTGTATTAGAAAGATATCTTACTATAAATAAGAAAGATTTCTTGAGGTTGGATGATCACTTTACAATATTGGAAGTAAGCTAGCAAACTTGGAAGTATTCTTGATTTTATGAAACTAGAACTTATAGAATTTATGAAGAACACTTAGAACTTGAAGATAGAACTTCAGAGAGATCAATTAGATGAAGGAAATTGAAGAATGAAAGTGTTTGTAGGTGTTTTTGGTCGTTGGTATATGGATTAGATATAAAGGATGTGTAATTTTGTTTACATGTAAATAAGTCATGAATGATTACTAATATTTTTGTAATTTTATGAGATATTTCATGCTAGTTGCCAAATGATGGTTCCCACATGTGTTAGGTGACTCACATGGGATGTAAGAGCTGATGATTGGAGTGTATATACCAATAGTACATACATCTAAAAGTTGTGTATTGTACGAGTACGAATACGGGTGCATACGAGTAGAATTGTCGATGAAACTGAACGAGGATGTAATTGTAATCATTTTTGTTAAGTAGAAGTATTTTGATAAGTGTCTTGAAGTCTTTCAAAAGTGTATGAATACATATTAAAACACTACATGTATATACATTTTAACTGAGTCGTTAAGTCATCGTTAGTCGTTACATGTAAATGTTGATTTGAAACCTTTAAGTTAACGATCATGTTAAATGTTGTTAACCCAATGTTTATTATATCTAATGAGATGTTAAATTATTACATTATCATGATATTATGATATATTAATATATCTTAGTATGATATGTATACAGTTAAATGTTGTTACAACGATAATCGTTACATATATGTCTCGTTTCGAAATCATTAAGTTAGTAGTCTTGTTTTTACATATGTAGTTCATTGTTAATACACTTAATGACATGTTTAATTATCATTTATCATGATTAAACATAGTGTATCAATATCTTAATATGATTCATATGTATTTAGTAAGACGTTGTTATAACGATAATCGTTATATATACCGTTTCGAGTTTCTTAATTCAATAAACTCAATTTTATGTATATAACTCATTGTTAAAATACCTAATGAGATATTTACTTATCATAATATCATGTTAACTATATATATAATCATATATATGTTATCATATAGTTTTTACAAGTTTTAACGTTCGTGAATCACCGGTCAACTTGGGTGGTCAATTGTCTATATGAAACCTATTTCAATTAATCAAGTCTTAACAAGTTTGATTGCTTAACATGTTGGAAACACTTAATCATGTAAATAACAATTTCATTTAATATATATAAACATGGAAAAGTTCGGGTCACTACAACATGCTTACTTAAGGGTTTAAGCATATAAAGCTGCCTTCAGGGCTTACGCAAAATGTAGGGCGGCATGATATGTAATTTATTTATTGTTCTTGACGGAACACGCTGAACGGATGAATATTAAAAAAAAATGCTTTTAACACTGTTTTTGTGTGTTTCAAATTTTTTCTCCGTATAGAAATGAAATTTTTATGCGTGTAAACCATAGGATACAGCATTATCTATCATTCCGGAAAGTTTGGTCAATTAATTATTACTTTATGATTAAGTTATAAGCAATGAAAGTAGAGTGTTCCGAACAATCTATTTACAATAACGTCGTTTTAAAAGAGAATTTCAAACTTACGATACGTTAGATAAACTCGAACACTTAGATGTTTGAAACTGTGACATGCCCGTCTTATAGTTATTTATTACATGTTGAATAAACTTTGACCGTACTTTTCGCTCTAGGTTGAGTACTTGGGGTCACTCTATGTATTTTTGTTGCGCACCCTAAGGTGAGTTTCGTAGTCCCATTTTTAACTTTCTATTTTTGGGATGAGGATACATGACTTTTTTTATGTTTTATTATGGTCACAAGTATTTAATTTGGTTTAGACAAGCGCAAATACTATTGATACCTTGGCCAAGCCAAGTGTACTTACATAAGGTACTTTTCATACGTTAAACTTAGTTATCGGGTGTTCGTTGCATTAGAACTTTTATAACTGTTTTTGAACTAAATTTTGTGGTCACTTTACTTTATCATTTGTGATATAAATCTATAAACTCACCAACATATCGAGGGCGTTGAACATGTTTTAGACCTATTGTTTACGTAATTCAACTTTGTTTGTATTTTACTTATACAAATTTATATTTAACATATATCCGATTTAATATTAACTCGTGCTTGTAGAATCGTTTTCAGGTCCTCCAACATGTACAACATATAAGCTAACGAGTTTCACATACTCTAAAATCAATTGGTGATAGAGGAATGTTCATATAAGCTTATATATGCACATTTGTTTCTTTTACTTTATGATGTGGGACACAATGAACCGATTAGCTTCAACAATCATCATCTTAATCGGTTCATTCCACGCTACTCCCACGAACGTGTTCGATACCATCTCGACTCACCCAGACCCCCATCCTCTTCCCCGGTCACGTCCACAGTCATCTCGATTTGAACCTCCTTTACCATTCTGCACCGTCTACACATCTGAGATATAACCAGGCTCGGATACCATTTGTAGGATCGTTTTCAGGCCCACCAACATGTACAAACATTACTCTAAAACCAATTAGTGATAGAAGGAGGTTCCCATAAATTTATATGTCCACATTTGTTTCTTTTACTTTCCGATATAAGATACAATGAACTGATTAGCTCCAACAGTGCTTAAGCTCCCAAAAAAACGCAATTTATAAACTAGCAATCATAATATCATAATATTAATATACTTGTATAATATAATAATATTTTACTTAAAGTTTAATACACAATCAAATATAAACTCATTTAAAATGCAGAATCATAGGATTCGAGTGTTGATGCAGGATGTGAACCAATTGTGCGGGCTTGACTTGACTGTAAATAAATTGAATGGGGCTCACTAGAACTACGGTCTAAAATACAGTATTTAGGCTGGGATGATCAAGGGTCCTCCTAGTCACGAAGTATCTCAAAGTTAAATCAAATAAGTAAATAGTTACAGTAATACACAAATAAATTATTCTACTAAATATGTTTCATTAGATTATCGAACTATTAATTTATTCAATTGAATTACTAAACTATTTAGTTTACAGTATGTAAATTACTTAATAATTTATCAACTAGAGAAACATTTATGTTTAGTAACCCAAAACAAAACAATAGAATGAAAATAAACCTAAATGGAATTAGTTAAGACCTTACAGACCTCAACTACAAAATATATTTTCTCTATCGATCATATCTACACTATTGATCTATGTATGGTTAACCAAAGTTACTTAAACCAACATCTGATGAAGGTGTGAAGAATTTGATCAAAGGAATAAGACGTGACTTGATGAACAAGGCGATTGACTTGGTGAACAAGTAATAGGGAGCTTGACTTGGTGAACAAGTCGTAGAGATTCTGTTACCTTAATTAAATCTTCTAGTATGAATGGAGTATGGAGCAAGTAATAGATATTTATAGAATGTCTTTTGCTTGAAGGACAAGTTTAACTTGGTGGACAAGTTTAAATCTTCCTATAAATTGTAACCCCTAGCCTCATTGTAGAAAATCTCTGGTGTAACATCCTGTTTTTCCCGTACGTATCAAAAGGTACATACTTAATCATTTGTACGTTTGTAACTCGTTGTTTATTCGTAATTGTGTAGATACATATATATATGTACTTGTTAATGTGTGCGTATATAAGTTTGTAAATGAGTCTTGGTTAGCGTTAAGTCTTGTGAGGCTTAGATACAATGTTTAGACGTGTATTGGAAGCTTGAACGACTTGAATGTTGTGTAAAACGATTTTTGTGTTTAAGGTTGTCGAGCTGGCCAGATAGGGCCTTAGGCCGCGCCGCGACAAACGGGTCCGCGCCGCGGCATATCAAGCAAACCAGGGACAGAACATGGGTTAAGAAAGGGTGATTTTCCCTTTGTTCGTCGCGCCGCGACGATTTGAGCCGCGCCGCGGCATTACTGCCAGACTGGTGTCGAACTTAGCTTTTTATAAGTGATTTTAAGGGGCAATTTGGTAAATTGGCGTATGGATCAGATTGGAGCATTAAATCTGCACCACTAGTTCATTTAATTCATTTCCTTTTTCTATTTTCTTTCATTTTCTCTCCCAAAACTTAAAACCCATTTGAATTAAAAGTGAGATTTGAGAGTGAAGGATTGAGGGTTGATCTTTGGAGCAAGAATTAAAGTTGTTCCTTGTATCTCTAGCTACGCGTTGAAAGTCTCGGTAAGTTCTAACTCTAAGTTTTGAGTTTTAATTGGTTAATGGCTAGGGTTTTGGTTACTAGAGACTTGTTTGACCCATTTGAGGGTAAAATGGGTGAATTTGGGTTATGTGGTTGTAATGAAACCCTAATAGCCACAAGCTAGGATTTGGTCTAATGAAAATAGGATTTGTAAGTGTTGATGGTGTTGTTAAGCGTTAAACACTTGTTAAAATGTTGTTGAAATGGTAAATAGGTCATGTTTGACAAGTTTGGTAGTGTAAGAGTTAAAATGGGTCAAAAGAGTAATGTTGACCTAGTTTGGGTGAATTGGGTATGAATTACCCTAAGTAGGTGCTAGTTGAAGTTACTAGACTTTAATTCACTAGCTTTAGTGATTAAATTCGAGTCTTGACCATTAAAGGGGCGGTTGTGGTGTGTTTGAGTCATTTAATGCGAGTTGTACCATTAAATGCTCAAGTAGGTGTAATGTGGTTAATTCCACTAGTTGTGTATTGAAATTGTACTTAATGTATTAGGTACATTGCTTTGAAGCTCGGAAGTGCATAATCATCACCGAAGTGTTAAGGTGAGTGGAATAATTATATGCGTGCATATATGATGTATTTATTTGTGTAGTTGAGTTGTGAAGTGTCGACGTGTTAAGACACCACTCCTCACGTGGCGAGTGAAGTGTCGATGTGTTAAGACACCACTCGGGAGTGAAGTATCGATGTGTTAAGATGCCACTTCGAGAGATGTAACGAGTGAAGTGTCGATGTGCTAAGACACCACTCGGGGTGAAGTGTTGAAGTGTTAAGGCACCACCCGGGGTGAAGTATCGACGTGTTAAGATGCCACCCGTGGGGTTAGTGTACGAAGTGTTAAGTGCACTAATGGTTGTTATGAACTCCGACGGTCTTTAAACACCATTCCCTCGTTCGTTTGGTTAACCATGGTTGTGTGTGTGGATTGTAGCATATTATATTGTTTAAACTATATGCTATTGTTATGCTAGCTCGTATGGTGGAAGGTTTAGTGTTATACTCGTGATGGTATGATTACTTATAATGCTAGCATGTATGCGGTAAATGCGTAAGTGATTGCAAGTAAGTAGGTTGTATATGTAAATGTATAATTGTTGCATTCACTAAGCATTAGCTTACCCCTCTCGTTGTTTATCTTTTTAGATGCAGGTGTGGACAAGGGCAAGGGGGTTGTTGGGCACTAGGTGTCCCTTGATGATGTTATGTTGAAGCTTTTGGAAGTTGGCCTAGCGTTTTGGGTAGTTTAGTCCCAAACCATGCTCGATGTGTTGTTTGGTTTAAAACTATCATTTTTGTATTGGTCAAACTTGTATCACATTCGTTAATGGCCTTTGTGCCTTTTGTAAACACTAAACTTGTTGTATGTTTTAATGAAACGTGTGGAATGGTTTACATATTTAATTGGCGCGTAAATGTGTATTATTTAAAAAAAAAAATTATCGTATGGAATACGGGTTGGGTTGTTTCATCTGGTTTGCGCCCGTGGAGTAAACCATTCTCCGTGTTTTGGAGTTGGGATATAACCACGTTAAATACCCGTGTCATTTGTACTTTATTTATCGTTATGCTTTAATTATTCTTTTGTCGTTTGTGGGTTAGTGATTAGTTTAAATCACTTGTCTTGTTAAGGCCTACCGAATTCCTAACAAGTGGTATCAGAGCTAAAGGTTTGAAGACCGGGCACGATGGTGGATTGAAAGCAAGTTTACGATAGGATGATGATTCGGTAATCATCAGGGTTATGAAACGACAGATCTGGGGTTTGCAACATGTTATCGAGATCTAGAGACTTAGTATATCGCAATAAACTCAGTGGATATGGTCTATGTATCCAGAGTTGATCATACTAGGATTGGGTGACGATTCTGGCGGGTCATGATGCAGTTGGTCGCGACAATTGTATTATGATGATGATCGTTAGCGAAGGGTTACAGAGTCAGAGATCGGTTCGATAGAGTTTGTTGCAGGAGAGAGATTTTTCGGAAGATTCAGGTATCGGATCTGAGTTATCATTCCTTGCAGTCATTTTCAAGGGAATGATGAACTTTCAAACTCCGGATATTATTGCGCAGCTGGAGAAGAAAAATCGTAACATGTTTGTTAGGCGTTGGATCGATTTGAAATTTTTACCGAAGGTGCTAGAGGCATAGATCTAGTGGCCGTAAAAGTTTGAGAAAGATCGAACCGTTAGGTCTCGAGATATAGTTTTTCGAAGTTGCTGGTGTTCAGGTTTAACCTGGTAAAAGTTCAAAGGTGTAGATTTTAAGATTTTGTGTTCTCACTGGAGCCTTGATGAATAGTCTACAAAGGCGTCTGTTGGGGTTTTCTGATTGCTGGGAAGGAAAATCATAGATAGACTGAAATTCTGTACGAGTGATCGTTGACACGGGTTTGACGGGATCGGACGTGTCTAGAGCGATGGGTGAGGCCGTGTTGTCTCATGAAAGAATCTTATAATTGAAGTTTCGCATACTTCAATTGATCTTCTTGTGTAAGAAGATGGTGTTGCAAGAAACCGAGAGTACCCTTGTTAGTAACTAGAGATCGGGTTGAAGTTTAGTGGTTTTGGTATCGAAAGACTTCCTTCCCTCTCGTGTGGAAGAGCGGCGTGACCCGGATGTTTGAATCTGGCGTTATCAAAAGTCGTAGCTGAGAGGAGATCGAGAGTTGCTCTGGGTGCTTGAACAACATTGACAATTAACGTATGTGATGAGTGTGCGTGTCCCAAATGGAGTTTGGCGGTATAATGGTGGTTTGACTTTCTTGGATGGAATGGAGATTGATGTCCGGTTTGTTCAAAATCTTCAAGTGGGAGATTGTTGAGTAGTGAAGAGTTTGCTCGAAGTCTTCAAGTGGGAGATTGTTGAAGGTGTGAAGAATTTGATCAAAGGAACAAGACGTGACTTGATGAACAAGGCGCTTGACTTGGTGAACAAGTCGTAGGGAGCTTGACTTGGTGAACAAGTCGTAGAGATTTTGTGGCCTTAATTAAATCTTCTAGTAGGAATGGAGTATGGAGCAAGTAATAGATATTTATGGAATGTCTTTTGCTTGAAGGACAAGTTTAACTTGGTCGACAAGTTTAACTCTTCCTATAAATTGTAACCCTAGCCTCATTGTAATGTGTGCACAAAATTAATAGTAAAAAATCTCTGGTTTGCGCCCATGGAGTAAACCCTTCTCCGTGTTTTGGAGTTGGGATATAATCACGTTAAATACCCGTGTCGTTTATACTTTATTTATCGTTATGCTTTAATTATTTGTTTGTCATTTGTGCGTTAGTAATTAGTCAAAATCACTTGTCTTGTTAGGGCCTACCGAATTCCTAACAACATCTTCAAGGTATTTTAACCAAAGTTTTATATTTGTACCACTAAAATCTATCATCTTTTTCTTGCAAGTAAACATGGGCTAAAAGACACAAATCATTCTTTTTATGCATGGTTAACCCTGGCATAACCTCATAATCTATATCTTCAATCTTCACACCATCTAACAAACTCCAATCAAACAAGTAAACAAGATTAGCTAACAACAGTTCTGCCATCAAAACGCCCATCGAAATTCCAGGACAAATTCTTCGACCACCTCCAAATGGAATCAACTCGAAATCATTACCTCTAAAGTCAACTTCACTACCCAAAAACCTCTCCGGTAAGAACTCTTCGGGGTTTTCCCATAACTCGGGGTCTCTTCCAATGGCCCACGCGTTCACATGAACCATAGTTTTTTGCTTGATTTCGTAACCGTGTAAAATTGTATCTTTATTCGTTTCTCGAGGTACTAGAAGAGGAGCTGGAGGGTATAACCTCATTATCTCTTTTGTTACTGTTTTGAGATAAGTAAGTTTTCGAAGATCATCTTCATTTACTTCACCTTTTTTCCCAACTACATTTCTAACTTCATCTTGTGTTTTTTTCATTATTTGAGGGTTTTTTATTAATGATGTCATTGCCCAAATCACTATAGCTGCACTAGCATCTGTTCCAGCCACCAATACATCCTACAAGAACAATGAAAGAAAATATTTGTAAACTTCAATATGTTTGCATTCTAATTAAAAGATTTGTGTTTAAAATTAGGTTACTTTATAGTTTTACTGTATACAATTTACCTATCTTTTTATTTAACATATATTCATATATTGAGAGTACAAAGAAAGTTTACCTTCTATTTCTTATCAAGTTATAAAATTAGACAATTATTAAAAAATTTGAATAGCTAAAAAAACATATTGGAAATCTAGATTGTGTTTTGGAAGTATATAAATTTCAACAGATTAGTTAGGTTATGATGCAGAGAGGAATTAGATTGTGATACACACAGGAAACAAATGGATAAAGTAAACATAAAATCAATTAAAAACAGAGTCAAGTTCATACTCCAGCTGCCGCATTTTAATAATTCACCTTTTCATTTCGTATTATCTCGAATTAATACTCGGTAATTCACTTTCATGAATAATTAAGAACAATTTGATAAAGTTCTTTTATATCCTATGCATGTAAAACAAAATTTTTGATAAAAAGTAAAGGACAAAACAATAAAGTGAATAAATAATACAGTGTTATAATAATTTTCTTTAATTGTATGTTTTTTTGTCTATCAACTATTAATTGAGACGGAGAGAGTACTTAAAATACAACTCGAAGAGGTATGCTAGACATATAAAAGTTTTATAAAAAGAAATTTACCAAATAATTTGGACTAATTATGTGTGAAATGGGAGGGGTATTAAAGAGAAAAAATGCGATTTGATTACTCAATCACTCATGATAATGATATTCTTAAGATCGATATGTGTTAAAGCAATCTAGGAAGTATGTCATGTAAGTTTGTAAAGTTTTCTAATTATAGTATTTCTTGTTCAGGCAACTAAATTTTCATATCAAATCCAAAAACCGTCGATCAAATACGGAGAAAATAACTTTAATCGTTAAAAAAATTAGTGAATAAATAAAATAATTATAATAAATTAGTAAGACCACTAATATAGGTCCGTGGTTGGGAGTGTGGTTAGAGCTCCCTTCCAACGATACCGATACAAGCAAGCTCCATTGGAGCGTGGTTGAATGGTCATGTTATGTGGGGCGGTTGTAAAGCATAATTAAACTAAGAGCATTTGCTGTTTTCTTTTATACCATATGCATTAAGAGTGTTGTATAGTATTAATCAATTTAGGTGGATCCATTTGATGGTTAAAGGTATGTCATGGGTATTGTGATGAGTTAATGATGAAAAGAAAACACCGAGGTAGCACTGATGTAGCACATTGTAGTTTGTGAAGACATACGTCACAAATAATAATAATAATAATAATAATAATAATAATAATAATAATAATAATAATAATAATAATAATAATAACCTTATATTCTTGTATATATTTTTATTTATATGTCTATATTAAAAAAAACTATAATTATGTTGGTGATTTTATTGTCATTAACCATTTTGTGTGATTACGATTTACTTGAAACAATTAAATTTCGAGTTAACCTTCATTACAAATTAGGAGAGTGTGGAATGCACAGTTAAATACTAGAGTCAATAAAATGAAAAGTTATGTTTGTGAGTTGGTGTCACTTTGGTTAAAAGACTCAACTATTCATAGCTAAGGTTTCGAATTTTAGAAGATTGGGGTCGTTTGCAGGGGTGGTTGAGTGTGTTGATTTAGATTCATACTCAAATGTTCTTTCCAAGGGCTTTGATTCTGGTTTCGATTTGGTGGTTCCGTTCACTCAAAAGGCTGATGTAGTGACCCGAACTTTTCCATGTTTATATATATTAATTGAGATTGATATTTACATGATTAAATGTTTCCAACATGTTAAGCAATCAAACTTGTTAAGACTTGATTAATTGAAATATGTTTCATATAGACAATTGACCACCCAAGTTGACCGGCGATTCACGAACGTTAAAACTTGTAAAAACGACATGACGATATATATATGGATATACATATGGTTAACATGAGATTATGATAAGTAAGTATCTCCATAAGTATATTAACAATGAGTTATGTACATATAAACAAGACTACTAACTTAAGGATTTCGATACGAGACATATATGTAACGATTATCGTTGTAACGACATTTAAATGTATATATATCATATTAAGATATATTAATATATCATAATATCATGATAATATAATAATTTAACATCTCATTAGATATAATAAACAATGGGTTAACAACATTAATTGAGATCGTTAACTTAAAGGTTTCAAAACAACACTTACATGTAACGACGACTTAACGACTCAGTTAAAATGTATATACATGTAGTGTATTTAGATGTATTAAAATACTTTTGGAAGACTTCAAGACATATATCAAAACACTCATACTTAACGAAAATGGTTACAGTTACTTTCCCATTCTTTTCTTTCATCAAGAATTCTAGTCGTATTCTTACCCGTATTATACACAGCTTCAAAACGTACTTACTATGGGTATATACCAATAGGAACTAGCATGGGATTCCACTCTTGATTATGTCATGTATGACTAATCAATTTTAACTTCTACCATGAGCTAGTCAACTAACTAGAACTCCTTTTAACCCCACTCACCACTCACCAATTACCACTCATCATTCACTCCATTTCACTTCCAATTCTCTTTCTAATTCTCTCTCAACACACACACACACTATTATGAACGTATTTTTCCAGTAGTTAATCATCATCTTCATCAAAAATCACTTCAAGAATCAAGCTATAATCATCATAGGAAGAACACTTCAAGAACACTTCAAAAATCTCTTCAAGTTTACTAATTTACTTCCAAGCTTTCTAATCCATTCCAAGTAATCATCTAAGATCAAGAAACCTTTGTTATATACAGTAGGTTATCTTTCTTATTCAAGGTAATATTCATATTCAAACTTTGATTCAATTTCTATAACTATAAACTATCTTAATTCGAGTAAAAATCTTACTTGAACTTGTTTTTGTGTCATGATCCTACTTCAAGAACTTTCAAGCCATCCAAGATCCTTTGAAGCTAGATCATTTCTTGTCACTTCCAGTAGGTTTACCTACTAAACTTGAGGTAGTAATGATGTTCATAACATCATTCGATTCATATATATAAAACTATCTTATTCGAAGGTTTAAACTCGTAATCACTAGAACATAGTTTAGTTAATTCTAAACTTGTTCGCAAACAAAAGTTAATCCTTCTAACTTGACTTTTAAAATTAACTAAACACATGTTCTATATCTATATGATATGCTAACTTAATGATTTAAAACCTGGAAACACGAAAAACACCGTAAAACCGGATTTACGCCGTCGTAGTAACACCGCGGGCTGTTTTGGGTTAGTTAATTAAAAACTATGATAAACTTTGATTTAAAAGTTGTTAGTCTGGTAAAATAATTTTTATTATGAACATGAAACTATATCCAAAAATTATGGTTAAACTCAAAGTGGAAGTATGTTTTCTAAAATGGTCATCTAGACGTCGTTTTTCGACTGAAATGACTACCTTTACAAAAACGACTTGTAACTTATTTTTCTGACTATAAACCTATACTTTTTCTGTTTAGATTCATAAAATAGAGTTCAATATGAAACCATAGCAATTTGATTCACTCAAAACGGATTTAAAATGAAGAAGTTATGGGTAAAACAAGATTGGATAATTTTTCTCATTTTAGCTACGTGAAAATTGGTAACAAATCTATTCCAACCATAACTTAATCAACTTGTATTGTATATTATGTAATCTTGAGATACCATAGACACGTATTTTATGTTTCGACCTATCATGTCGACACATCTATATAATATATTTTGGAACAACCATAGACACTCTATATGCAGTAATGTGGGAGTTAGCTATACAGGGTTGAGGTTGATTCCAAAATAATATATATAGTTTGAGTTGTGATCAATACTGAGATACGTATACACTGGGTCGTGGATTGATTCAAGATAATATTTATCGATTTATTTCTGTACATCTAACTGTGGACAACTAGTTGTAGGTTACTAACGAGGACAGCTGACTTAATAAACTTAAAACATCAAAATATATTAAAAGTGTTGTAAATATATTTTGAACATACTTTAATATACATGTATATATTGTTATAGGTTCATGAATCAACAGTGGCCAAGTCTTACTTCTCGACGAAGTAAAAATCTGTGAAAGTGAGTTATAGTCCCACTTTTAAAATCTAATATTTTTGGGATGAGAATACATGCAGGTTTTATAAATGATTTACAAAACAGACACAAGTACGTGAAACTACATTTTATGGTTGAATTATCGAAATCGAATATGCCCCTTTTTATTAAGTCTGGTAATCTAAGAATTAGGGAACAGACACCCTAATTGACGCGAATCCTAAAGATAGATCTATTGGGCCTAACAAACCCCATCCAAAGTACCGGATGCTTTAGTACTTCGAAATTTATATCATATCCGAAGGGTGTTCCGGAATGATGGGGATATTCTTATATATGCATCTTGTTATTGTCGGTTACCAGGTGTTCACCATATGAATGATTTTTATCTCTATGTATGGGATGTGTATTGAAATATGAAATCTTGTGGTCTATTGTTACGATTTGATATATATAGGTTAAACCTATAACTTACTAACATTTTTGTTGACGTTTAAAGCATGTTTATTCTCAGGTGAATATTAAGAGCTTCCGCTGTTGCATACTAAAATAAGGACAAGATTTGGAGTCCATGTTTGTATGATATTGTGTAAAAACTGCATTCAAGAAACTGATTTCGATGTAACATATTTGTATTGTAAACCATTATGTAATGGTCGTGTGTAAACAGGATATTTTAGATTATCATTATTTGATAATCTACGTAAAGCTTTATAAACCTTTATTTATGAAATAAAGGTTATGGTTTGTTTTAAAAATGAATGCAGTCTTTGAAAAACGTCTCATATAGAGGTCAAAACCTCGCAACGAAATCAATTAATATGGAACGTTTTTAATCAATAAGAACGGGACATTTCAGTTGGTATCCGAGCGTTGGTCTTAGAGAACCAGAATTTTGCATTAGTGTGTCTTATAGAGTTTGTTAGGATGCATTAGTGAGTCTGGACTTCGACCGTGTTTACTTGAAAAATGATTGCTTAACAAATTTTGTTGGAAACTATATATTTTTAACATGTGAATATTATGTGATATATTAATCTCTTAACGCGTTTGATATTATGTGATAGATGTCTACCTCTAGAACAAGTCCCATTGACTCACCTAATAATAATGAAGAGTCAAATGTAAATTGGAATGATTCGTGGACTGATTCACAAGTTCCCGAAGAGGAACCGGAAGAAGAGTCGGAACCGGAAGAAGAATCGGAACCGGAAGAAGAAATAGAACCGGTGGGGGAAATAATAAAACGGTTAAGTAAAAGAAAATCCTCAACCAACCGACCAAGGTTAATTATGGTCAATGGTGTTTCCGCCAAGGAAGCAAAATATTGGGAGGATTACCAATTCTTCGATGAATCGGATTCCGACGAGAATTCCGATGATGTTATAGAAATTACCCCAACTGAATTTAAAAAGGCAAAAGAAAATAATAAGGGAAAGGGCATAAAAATAGAGAAATCTAATTCCAACCCCGATGAACTTTATATGTATCGTCAACCCCCGAAGTCCTTAAGTTGTAACAATGACCCGGGAACCTCTAAACCACCAGGTTTTTCTAAACCAATGTGGAAAACGACGGCTCGTATTAGGGGAACATCATATATCCCTAGAAACTTGGCAAAACGAACCAAAACCGAAGAAGAAGAAACAAGCGAGTCGGAATAAGATAGTTGTATTCGTGTGGTGTAATATATGTAATGTAGTGTGCTTATGCTTTATGATATATGTAAAAAAATTGCTTGTATTAATAAGTATTTTTTTTTATGAATCTAACTCTTGTCTATTTTACAGTATAAAAACACAAAATGGATAGACAACCCAATATTTTAAGAGACCTACCCGGAGACATGATTGATGAAATCTTGTCCAGAGTCGGTCAGAATTCTTCGGCACAACTATTTAAGGCGAGATCAGTTTGTAAGACATTCGAAGAACGTTCCAAGAATGCCTTGGTTTATAAAAGGCTTTCGTTCGAAAGATGGGGGATATCACATTGGGAAATCCATAAGTTACGATGTGTTTACTTTGACGCATATATTGCGGGGAACCCAAATGCTATTTTACGCAATGGGTTAAGAAATTATTTTGACTCAATATATCCGAATATTGGACTTCGTGATTTAGAAAAAGCGGCTAACATGCAACATAAAGAAGCATGTTATGCTTACAGATTAGTAATGTTCGCTTCTCACCAAAGTGAGAACAAGAACATCGGGCTACAACTATTAAACAAAACGTTCCCACAAGTGACGGAGTCGGTAATTGGGGTAAGAAATGAGGTTTTTAGATTGTTACGGGACTGTTGGACATTACGTAACCCTCGTCCCTTTGACGACGTTACAACACGCTGTCTTATCAACGGCCATAACGGTTATGTTCCACAAGACCAAGGATGGGAAGTAGTCCTAGTAAAACCAGAATGCATGACTTGTTTCTGGACGTATGAATTACGTGTCTTTATTGCCTTTGCTGAACGACTTGTGTACTAGCTAGAATTATCTTCACAACTATCTTGTATCAAAGTTATTGTGTGCTATATTTCATGCTTTATGTAAAATAAGCGGTATTGTAAGTTTGTAAAATATTGTATAAAAGTTTGAACGCGAAATATTATTATAATCAGTTTTTCATATAGAATTGTAGTAGTTGAATTGTATATTAGCTACTAAGTATGAACTTAACGGGTAGGTACTACCCGAATTTAAACTTATAAAACGCTAATATGAAGAAAAAGCTTTTATAAATGAGTTCATATTATGCTACGAAATACTATTAACTACTCTTAATATTCTGTATGATTAACTTGTTCCATTTGACTATTTTGAAGGAAATGGCACCGACTACTCGACACACCGTGAATATGAATGAAGAGGAATTCCGTACTTTTCTAGCTTCAAACATAGCCGCAGTACAGGCTGCGCTACATACCAACAATAACCTTGGATCTAGCAGTACAGGAAATCGTGTAGGGTGCACCTACAAAGAATTCACTGCCTGCAAACCTTTGGAATTTGATGGTACCGAAGGACCGATCGGATTGAAACGGTGGACCGAGAAGGTCGAATCGGTGTTTGTCATAAGTAAGTGTACTGAAGAGGACAAAGTAAAGTACGCTACGCATACCTTCACAGGTTCTGCGTTAACATGGTGGAATACCTATCTAGAGCAAGTGGGACAAGACGATGCGTACGCACTACCGTGGTCAGCATTCAAGCACTTGATGAACGAGAAGTACCGTCCCAGAACCGAGGTCAATAAGCTCAAGACAGAACTTAGAGGGTTACGAACCCAAGGATTTGATATTACCACGTACGAAAGACGATTCACAGAATTGTGCCTATTGTGTCCGGGAGCATTCGAAGATGAGGAAGAGAAGATCGACGCGTTTGTGAAAGGATTACCGGAAAGAATCCAAGAAGATATAAGTTCACACGAGCCCGCCTCCATACAACAGGCATGTAGAATGGCTCACAAACTAGTAAACCAGATTGAAGAAAGAATTAAAGAACAGACTGCTGAAGAGGCCAATGTGAAGCAAGTCAAAAGAAAGTGGGAGGAAAACGGTGATAAGAATCACCAATACAACAACAACAGCAATTACAACAACAATCGCAACATCAATCGCAACTACAACAAACGGCCCAACAACAACAACAACAACAACAACAGCAACTATAACAATCATCCCAACAATAATAATAACCGCAACAACAACAATCAGAAGCAGCTATGCCAAAGGTGTGAAAAGTATCACTCGGGGTTCTGCACCAAATTTTGCAACAAGTGTAAAAGAAATGGTCATAGCGCGGCGAAGTGTGAGGTCTACGGACCAGGGGTTAATAGAACGAAAGGAACAAATGGTGTCGGAACGAGTAATGGCAGAGCAAGTAGTGTCGGAGCAAGTTATGCCAATGTAGTTTGTTATAAATGTGGAAAACCGGGCCACATTATTAGAAATTGCCCGAACCAGGAGAACACGAATGGACAAGGCCGCGAAAGAGTTTTCAATATTAATGTGGCAGAGGCACAAGAAGACCCGGAGCTTGTTACGGGTACGTTTCTTATTGACAATAAATCTGCTTACGTTTTATTTGATTCGGGTGCGGATAGAAGCTATATGAGTAGAGATTTTTGTGCTAAATTAAGTTGTCCATTGACGCCTTTGGATAGTAAATTTTTACTCGAATTAGCAAATGGTAAATTAATTTCAGCAGATAATATATGTCGGAATCGAGAAATTAAGCTGATTAGCGAAACATTTAAGATTGACTTGATACCAGTAGAGTTAGGGAGTTTTGATGTGATAATCGGTATGGACTGGTTGAAAGAAGTGAAAGCAGAGATTGTTTGTTACGAAAATGCAATTCGCATTATACGAGAAAAAGGAAAACCCTTAATGGTGTACGGAGAAAAGGGCAACACGAAGCTACATCTTATTAGTAATTTGAAGGCACAAAAACTAATAAGAAAAGGTTGCTATGCTGTTCTAGCACACGTCGAGAAAGTACAAACTGAAGAAAAGAGCATCAATGATGTTCCCGTCGCAAAAGAATTTCCCGATGTATTTCTGAAAGAATTACCGGGATTACCCCCACATCGATCCGTTGAATTTCAAATAGATCTTGTACCAGGAGCTGCACCAATAGCTCGTGCTCCTTACAGACTCGCACCCAGCGAGATGAAAGAACTGCAAAGCCAATTACAAGAACTTTTAGAGCATGGTTTCATTCGACCAAGCACATCACCGTGGGGAGCTCCGGTTTTGTTTGTCAAGAAGAAAGATGGTACATTCAGGTTGTGTATCGACTACCGATAGTTGAACAAACTTACCATCAAGAACCGCTACCCACTACCGAGAATCGATGACTTATTTGATCAACTACAAGGCTCGTCTGTTTATTCAAAGATTGACTTACGTTCCGGGTATCATCAAATGCGGGTGAAAGAAGATGATATTCCAAAGACTGCTTTCAGAACACGTTACGGTCATTACGAGTTTATGGTCATGCCATTTGGTTTAACTAATGCACCAGCTGTGTTCATGGACCTTATGAACCGAGTGTGTGGACCATACCTTGACAAGTTTGTCATTGTTTTCATTGATGACATACTTATTTACTCAAAGAATGACCAAGAACACGGTGAACATTTGAGAAAGGTGTTAGAAGTATTGAGGAAGGAAGAATTGTACGCTAAATTTTCAAAGTGTGCATTTTGGTTGGAAGAAGTTCAATTCCTCGGTCACATAGTGAACAAAAAAGGTATTAAGGTGGATCCGGCAAAGATAGAAACTGTTGAAAAGTGGGAAACACCGAAAACTCCTAAACACATACGCCAGTTTTTAGGACTAGCTGGTTACTACAGAAGGTTCATCAAGACTTTTCCAGAATAGCAAAACCCTTGACTGCATTAACGCATAAAGGGAAAAAATTTGAATGGAAGGATGAACAAGAGAAAGCGTTTCAGTTATTGAAGAAAAAGCTAACTACGGCACCTATATTGTCATTGCCTGAAGGGAATGATGATTTTGTGATTTATTGTGACGCATCAAAGCAAGGTCTCGGTTGTGTATTAATGCAACGAACGAAGGTGATTGCTTATGCGTCTAGACAATTGAAGATTCACGAGCAAAATTATACGACGCATGATTTGGAATTAGGCGCGGTTGTTTTTGCATTAAAGACTTGGAGGCACTACTTATATGGGGTCAAAAGTTTTATATATACCGACCACAAAAGTCTTCAACACATATTTAATCAGAAACAACTGAATATGAGGCAGCGTAGGTGGATTGAATTGTTGAATGATTACGACTTTGAGATTCGTTACCACCCGGGGAAGGCAAATGTGGTAGCCGATGCCTTGAGCAGAAAGGACAGAGAACCCATTCGAGTAAAATCTATGAATATAATGATTCATAATAACCTTACTATTCAAATAAAGGAGGCGCAACAAGGAGTTTTAAAAGAAGGAAATTTAAAGGATGAAATACCCAAAGGATCGGAGCAGCATCTTAATATTCGGGAAGACGGAACCCGGTATAGGGCTGAAAGGATTTGGGTACCAAAATTTGGAGATATGAGAGAAATGGTACTTAGAGAAGCTCATAAAACCAGATACTCAATACATCCTGGAACGTGGAAGATGTACAAGGATCTCAAGAAACATTTTTGGTGGCCGGGTATGAAAGCCGATGTTGCTAAATACGTAGGAGAATGTTTGACGTGTTCTAAGGTCAAAGCTGAGCATCAGAAACCATCAGGTCTACTTCAACAACCCGAAATCCCAGAATGGAAATGGGAAAACATTACCATGGATTTCATCACTAAATTGCCAAGGACTGCAAGTGGTTTTGATACTATTTGGGTAATAGTTGATCGTCTCACCAAATCAGCACACTTCCTGCCAATAAGAGAAGATGACAAGATGGAGAAGTTAGCACGACTGTATTTGAAGGAAGTCGTCTCCAGACATGAAATACCAATCTCTATTATCTCTGATAGGGATGGCAGATTTATTTCAAGATTCTGGCAGACATTACAGCAAGCATTAGGAACTCGTCTAGACATGAGTACTGCCTATCATCCACAAACTGATGGGTAGAGCGAAAGGACGATACAAACGCTTGAAGACATGCTACGAGCATGTGTTATTGATTTCGGAAACAGTTGGGATCGACATCTACCGTTAGCAGAATTTTCCTACAACAACAGCTACCATTCAAGCATTGAGATGGCGCCGTTTGAAGCACTTTATGGTAGAAAGTGCAGGTCTCCGATTTGTTGGAGTGAAGTGGGGGATAGACAAATTACGGGTCCGGAGATTATATAAGAAACTACCGAGAAGATCATCCAAATTCAACAACGGTTGAAAACCGCCCAAAGTCGACAAAAGAGCTACGCTGACATTAAAAGAAAAGATATAGAATTTGAAATTGGAGAGATGGTCATGCTTAAAGTTCCACCTTGGAAAGGCGTTGTTCGATTTGGTAAACGAGGGAAATTAAATCCAAGGTATATTGGACCATTCAAGATTATTGATCGTGTCGGACCAGTAGCTTACCGACTTGAGTTACCTCAACAACTCGCGGCAGTACATAACACTTTCCACGTCTCGAATTTGAAGAAATGTTTTGCTAAAGAAGATCTCACTATTCCGTTAGATGAAATCCAAATCAACGAAAAACTTCAATTCATCGAAGAACCCGTCGAAATAATGGATCGTGAGGTTAAAAGACTTAAGCAAAACAAGATACCAATTGTTAAGGTTCGATGGAATACTCGTAGAGGACCGAGTTCACCTGGGAGCG
Organism: Rutidosis leptorrhynchoides; assembly: GCF_046630445.1. NCBI lineage: Eukaryota > Viridiplantae > Streptophyta > Magnoliopsida > Asterales > Asteraceae > Rutidosis > Rutidosis leptorrhynchoides. The sequence goes on from NC_092334.1 coordinate 419,963,077, forward strand.
TGAAGATCAGATGAAGAAGAAATACCCGCATCTATTTCCAGAAGATTCGTCAACACCTTCAACAGCTTAAAATTTCGGGACGAAATTTATTTAACGGGTAGGTACTGTAGTGACCCGAACTTTTCCATGTTTATATATATTAATTGAGATTGATATTTACATGATTAAATGTTTCCAACATGTTAAGCAATCAAACTTGTTAAGACTTGATTAATTGAAATATGTTTCATATAGACAATTGACCACCCAAGTTGACCGGCGATTCACGAACGTTAAAACTTGTAAAAACGACATGACGATATATATATGGATATACATATGGTTAACATGAGATTATGATAAGTAAGTATCTCCATAAGTATATTAACAATGAGTTATATACATATAAACAAGACTACTAACTTAAGGATTTCGAAACGAGACATATATGTAACGATTATCGTTGTAACGACATTTAAATGTATATATATCATATTAAGATATATTAATATATCATAATATCATGATAATATAATAATTTAACATCTCATTAGATATAATAAACAATGGGTTAACAACATTAATTGAGATCGTTAACTTAAAGGTTTCAAAACAACACTTACATGTAACGACTAACGATGACTTAACGACTCAGTTAAAATGTATATACATGTAGTGTATTTAGATGTATTAAAATACTTTTGGAAGACTTCAAGACATATATCAAAACACTCATACTTAACGAAAATGGTTACAGTTACTTTCCCATTCTTTTCTTTCATCAAGAATTCTAGTCGTATTCTTACCCGTATTATACACAGCTTCAAAATGTACTTACTATGGGTATATACCAATAGGAACTAGCATGGGATTCCACTCTTGATTATGTCATGCATGACTAATCAATTTTAACTTCTACCATGAGCTAGTCAACTAACTAGAACTCCTTTTAACCCCACTCACCACTCACCAATTACCACTCATCATTCACTCCATTTCACTTCCAATTCTCTTTCTAATTCTCTCTCAACACACACACACTATTATGAACGTATTTTTCCAGTAGTTAATCATCATCTTCATCAAAAATCACTTCAAGAATCAAGCTATAATCATCATAGGAAGAACACTTCAAGAACACTTCAAAAATCCCTTCAAGTTTACTAATTTACTTCCAAGCTTTCTAATCCATTCCAAGTAATCATCTAAGATCAAGAAACCTTTGTTATATACAGTAGGTTATCTTTCTTATTCAAGGTAATATTCATATTCAAACTTTGATTCAATTTCTATAACTATAAACTATCTTAATTCGAGTAAAAATCTTACTTGAACTTGTTTTTGTGTCATGATCCTACTTCAAGAACTTTCAAGCCATCCAAGATCCTTTAAAGCTAGATCATTTCTTGTCACTTCCAGTAGGTTTACCTACTAAACTTGAGGTAGTAATGATGTTCATAACATCATTCGATTCATATACATAAAACTATCTTATTCGAAGGTTTAAACTCGTAATCACTAGAACATAGTTTAGTTAATTCTAAACTTGTTCGCAAACAAAAGTTAATCCTTCTAACTTGACTTTTAAAATTAACTAAACACATGTTCTATATCTATATGATATGCTAACTTAATGATTTAAAACCTGGAAACACGAAAAACACCGTAAAACCGGATTTACGCCGTCGTAGTAACACCGCGGGCTGTTTTGGGTTAGTTAATTAAAAACTATGATAAACTTTGATTTAAAAGTTTTTATTCTGAGAAAATGATTTTTATTATGAACATGAAACTATATCCAAAAATTATGGTTAAACTCAAAGTGGAAGTATGTTTTCTAAAATGGTCATCTTGACGTCGTTCTTTCGACTGAAATGACTACCTTTACAAAAACGACTTGTAACTTATTTTTCCGACTATAAACCTATACTTTTTCTGTTTAGATTCATAAAATAGAGTTCAATATGAAACCATAGCAATTTGATTCACTCAAAACGGATTTAAAATGAAGAAGTTATGGGTAAAACAAGATTGGATAATTTTTCTCATTTTAGCTACGTGAAAATTGGTAACAAATCTATTCCAACCATAACTTAATCAACTTGTATTGTATATTATGTAATCTTGAGATACCATAGACACGTATACAATGTTTCGACCTATCATGTCGACCCATCTATATAATATATTTTGGAACAACCATAGACACTCTATATGCAGTAATGTGGGAGTTAGCTATACATGGTTGAGGTTGATTCCAAAATAATATATATAGTTTGAGTTGTGATCAATACTGAGATACGTATACACTGGGTCGTGGATTGATTCAAGATAATATTTATCGATTTATTTCTGTACATCTAACTGTGGACAACTAGTTGTAGGTTACTAACGAGGACAGCTGACTTAATAAACTTAAAACATCAAAATATATTAAAAGTGTTGTAAATATATTTTGAACATACTTTAATATACATGTATATATTGTTATAGGTTCGTGAATCAACAGTGGCCAAGTCTTACTTCTCGACGAAGTAAAAATCTGTGAAAGTGACTTATAGTCCCACTTTTAAAATCTAATATTTTTGGGATGAGAATACATGCAGGTTTTATAAATAATTTACAAAATAGACACAAGTACGTAAAACTACATTCTATGGTTGAATTATCGAAATCGAATATGCCCCTTTTTATTAAGTCTGGTAATCTAAGAATTAGGGAACATACACCCTAATTGACGCGAATCCTAAAGATAGATCTATTGGGCCTAACAAACCCCATCCAAAGTACCGGATGCTTTAGTACTTCGAAATTTATATCATATCCGAAGGGTGTCCCGGAATGATGGGGATATTCTTATATATGCATCTTGTTATTGTCGGTTACCAGGTGTTCACCATATGAATGATTTTTATCTCTATGTATGGGATGTGTATTGAAATATGAAATCTTGTGGTCTATTGTTACGATTTGATATATATAGGTTAAACCTATAACTCACCAACATTTTTGTTGACGTTTAAAGCATGTTTATTCTCAGGTGAATATTAAGAGCTTCCGCTGTTGCATACTAAAATAAGGACAAGATTTGGAGTCCATGTTTGTATGATATTGTGTAAAAACTGCATTCAAGAAACTGATTTCGATGTAACATATTTGTATTGTAAACCATTATGTAATGGTCGTGTGTAAACAGGATATTTTAGATTAGCATTATTTGATAATATACGTAAAGCTTTATAAACCTTTATTTATGAAATAAAGCTTATGGTTTGTTTTAAAAATGAATGCAGTCTTTGAAAAACGTCTCATATAGAGGTCAAAACCTCGCAACGAAATCAATTAATATGGAACGTTTTTAATCAATAAGAACGGGACATTTCAGCTGAGGCCTTTTTTAGGTTTGTTTGGGTGGAGTTAAGGGGTTTTCCGGCGAAGTTTGTTTCCTTAGATAATATTAGAGGTATTGCTAGCAGGGTAGGTTCGGTGGTGAAAGTGGCAAATTCTTCGTCTGAATTGTTAGAGTTTGGCTCTGTTTATGTGTTTGTTGAAACTTCTCAGGTTAAGCATATTCACGAGCTAGTTCCTTTTTCGTTGATTGATGATTCGTTGGATACTGGCCACATTTGGGTCAATGAAATTTCTGATATATCGATCGTTGAGAGAATTCAGGCTGCTAGTGTCTCGGCTGATTTTGTACAAGATGTTAATGACTCGGTTATGAAGGATTTGATGTCAGGAGGGGGAAATCTTGATGCAGATGGTCATTTGGGTGATCCTGTTAATGGCGGTGAGGTGTTGGGTAAAGGTATTGGGGGTGGTGTGGTTGATGGTGGGAAGGACGATGTTGGTTTTTCTTCTCCGGTTGCTACGGGTATTAACGTAGGTGTCTACAATTCTAGCGTCGTTAAGTCTGGATCGGGAATTGGTACACCTTCTTCGGTTGCGATCTCTTTGGATAAAGTTCAGGCGGCGTTAGAATCTCACGGTTTTCGAAAGCGTAAACGGGTTCGTTGTTCAGGTTCAAGTTCAAGTAATTGTGATGGGGGTTTAGAAGGTCTTAAAAAGGTGATCGGGAAGAATGATTCGGGTCTTGCTCCGGTACGTGCAGGTTTTGAAATTGGTCAGTCGAGCAACAAGATAGACGGGTTGGTAACGGGTCGGGTGGAATGTTTGTTTGGTAAGGATTATGTTGGGCCTGGGATGGTGAAAAGGTCTGATGTGGGGCCTGGAGGTGGGCCTGGGTTGGGTCCTGAGTCGGTAATGGGGTCGGGCGAAGGTGGTGGGTCGGGTAGAACGTTTAGTTTCTTCGAAGAGGCGGTGAAAGATATTGAAGGTTTGGTTAGGGTGGAAGGTAAATTGATTGGGTCGAAGACGCTTCCGAAGCTTAAAGAGGGGACAAGGGCTCGGCTAAAGAAAGGTAAAGGGGTGGTCGTTCGAAGGTCTAAGTTTGATGGTTAAGCTTGTTGCGTTCTTTAGTTCGTTATTTTGTTAGTCTCTTTGAGTTTTCTTTGTATGTGTGCAAGTGTTTGTAAAAGTTTTTGTGTTGTTTGACTTCGGTGCCTTTGTTTGTATCTTTATTCCGAGTCTTCATCTTTTTGATGAACGGCTCGTGTTCTATAAAAGTTTCGGTTTTTTTCCACACACAAAAAAAAAAAAAAAAAAAAAAAAAAAAAATCTAACTTTTTATGAAATGTGATAATGGCATATTTTTCTCAAATTGTATCACCACTCATCCTACATTTTTGCCAAATGATTACCACTCATCCTACGGAGGCGATTTTACATTGAATCATGTGGGGACCCCAGTATTTTTAACTCTTTATTTATAAATTAATACTAAAAAGTTTTAGAACACCACTATATCTATCTAAAGATAAGAGCACATATATTTTTTAAGTCGGTGGTTTTTTTAAGTATACATTTATATTTTAGGAAAAAAATTATATATAAAGTACCACTTATATTGTATAAGTTCCATTAACTTTCGATCCTAGATTCGCCACTGATTATATATAAAGAGTTTTTGTTTCAAATTCATATTGATATGATGGACAATTCATATACACGAAACTCTTTGTTGTTGACTCCAAATTTTGATTGTCTGCATTGGAGTTGTCACTTTTTGTTACCCTAAACAAAGATTTCTTGTAACTCAACGACAGTGTATAAGGTCAAAATACTTTACTGTGAAAATAATTACACGATTCCAAAGTTTATCCCATTTTTACCAAACCCTATAACTGACAAATTATGTGTACATTTTCAAAAAAATTGAATTTCAACCATTAAATAAGTTAATGATTTTGAATTTCAATTATTGATTTAGATAACGATGTCATAGTTGTCTCTATGCTTATTTAACCATTATTTACTTTGAATTTAAATCCTAACTATTATCTTGAGATTTCAACCATTTTAATTTAGTGGGGAAAAAGAATGAAGAATATCGAAGAGAGCATAAAGTATTTACCGTGAGCATGGCTTTTATGTGATTGTCAGTGAGCTCAATATTACTCATAACTCGATCCTTTTTTAGTTGAATTAATATGTCGATAATGTCGTCATCATCCTCATGACACTTTCGATATTCAGCGTTGACGCGTTCATCAATTAGTTCTTGGTAAAACGAATCTAAATCTTGAAAACACTTCTCTAACCGATCAATTTGGCCAGTTAGTCTATCAATCAAACCCACAAAAGGCATTCCGGGCCAAAGATCCGAAACAAACAAGTTTGTTATCATCCCTTGAAGTCCAGCAATGAGCCCAAGAATTTTGGTACGTTCTTGTCCATCTTCGTACCTGTTAAAAATTGTGGAAGTACCCATAAATTAAGGTTGGCTCGATACCATATTGAAGATTTTGGAAATATATGTGGTGCAAAACATTATATTTTAAAATATATAGGGAATATAATCAAAAATAAAATACAATTAAGGGTATAATAATACATAATAGACCTAAAAAGTAATGAATACCGAATCCATCTCAATTCTATTATCTTGGGAAAAACACACAGTTTAAATTATTACATTGAATTTTTTATGTAATTTCCCATCTACCGCTTACGTTTTACTTATATTTTTGTCTGATACATATTTTAAGGCTTTGCTTAAAAAAAAGATGAATCTCTTAAGGTTATAAATATTTCTTTAATGAAAAATTAATTTAGAACATCCAATAATAGAATTGCAACACAAGGAGAACGAAGAGTATTTTTTTTTTTTTTTATAAACGGTGGTTAGGAGTCACTGAAGGGAGCCGAACGCGATGTCGAAATCCACTCACCCGATCATTTCCTTATTCGAACTATTACAGTCCTACCGCCCCTCAAGAAGAAACCCCCACAACGAAACTATTCGGGCATCGCGTGTGTAAAACCCCCTTGGATAAGGTTCAAACGCAAGGATACAACAATTGAAACGCAAGGTGTCCACAACCTCCGAGGCCCATGGAATGAGCGAGTAACAACAATGGAAATTTTGCAGCGAGTTGGAATCGAATCCCTAAGCTCCCATATGAGGATTCAGGTCACTACCACTACGCCACTCCTTATTTAAAACGAAGAGTATTTAACAGTACCTTTTGCCAAAACCAACTCTCATTACAATAGTACTCATCACATTTTTGGCGATTTCGCTCACGTTTACGTGCTTAGACGAATGCGCTAGGTCGTGTATCATGTTCATGGCAAGTGTCACCTCGTCTTCACGAATATGCCTAGAATGTTGTACTCTTTTAAGGCCTAGTACATGAACATTAACAAGCTTTTTCATTTGTTTAAAATAATCGTTGTAAGGTGAAAAAACGACGTCGAGTTTATTGTATGTGAATTTTCGTTGTGCGATTGTTGATGGTCTATTACAAAAGATAAGATCTTGGGTTTTCAGGACTTCTTTCGCTAGACTTGCTGATGAAACAACAACCGATGGGATGAAACCAAGGTTGAGAAATACGATTGGACCGTACGATTTTGAAAGGTTCAAAAAGGAAGTGTGGAGGCTTGATTGATCAATTTGGTGCAAATTTCCAATTAAGGGGAGTCCAAGAGGGCCTGGTGGATTGCATCTTGATTTGTTTTTTGAGATTTTGGGAAGAAAATAGAGGAAAGACAGCACGGGAAGAAACACAAGAAGAAAAGTATAAAATATCGGCATTGTATTGATATTTTGAGAGTTATGAACTACGGAGTACTAGTTTTAGTTATATAGGATTCATTTGCATTTTAGATAATTGACAAAGAATGATGGATGTAGGTCAAACATTCCACAGCAGCCAGCCAACAGCCATAAGTTATTTTCTATTTTTGGTGATGGTTGACTTTTAATTTATTCATAATTGTATAAAAATCTTGAGTTCAACATCATCACTAAGTGTACATTTTAGGTTTAGAAAATCAAATTGTATTTGATAATCATAATGATTAAGTTCTAAGTGGTTCAATATTTAAATAATTTTAAGGTTTCTATTAAACTTATTTTTAATAGCAATAATCTGTTTAATAATAATTTTGAATATAAATTATATATAAATGATGTCTTAATGTATTAATTTTTTAAATAAATAAATAAATAAATAAAAGATATATAATTGTTAGATAAAGTTGTCCATAATGTAAAGAGGATATTAAAAGAAATGAAAGTGATTAACAAAGTTTTTTTTTATCTCTGAATGGTTAAAAGCACTAATTGCTGAATAATTTGACATCATCATCTCACAAACAAACAAACTAAATGTTAAACATTTTCAACAATCAGTGATAAGTCATTTAACTAACTGGTAAACAACACACCCTTAGTCATTACTAGTCACAAAAGTCTCAAATTGAGAACTTGCGCGCATAGCCCAACGGTTCTCTCCATGTACTTTGTGTCATGGGATAGAGAGAGATCATGGGTTCGATCCTTAGGGATGACATGATTTTTTTTAAACCAATTGAACACCAATAATGGTAGTATATATTGACCCTATAGGGAGGTTTTACGGATTCGTTCACGGACCTCTACCCGGAACACTGCCCGAATGGATGTGTTACCGGGTACCGTTGATCGGGTTTGGGTTTCCGCCCGAACGTGTGTGTAACGCTCTACCCGGAACACTGTCCGAATGGATGTGTTCCCGGGTACCGTCGATCGGGTTCGGGTTTCCGCCCGAACGTGTGTGTTACGTGCAAATGATGAGGGTCGTTGAATTAAATGATCTACTGATGCCAAAAAATCGTCGTTAAAAAAAATACAAAAGTCTCAAATTGATTTCATACATTCTAATAAAAAAAACAATATCTTTCAAATAATATGAACATAAGAATCCCTCTCCTTTTATCTGTGTATATGGGTGTTGGATTCTACCTTTCTTAGTTTATATGTATAAATCAAAAAACAATAAAATTAGGTGGATCAATATGTAGTGGAGAAGCTAGAATTTTAAACCAATAGTATCGCAATGCAAGTTTGTTTTTGAAAATTAATAACTACATGGTAGTTTTTTCTTTTGTTAGCAGACGAAACCTCCCTAGCGACAACCACATTGTTCCTCACTAGCGAGTAAAACTCCTAGGTGACGAGCCCCTTGAGCGACGAGACCCGTAACCGGGTGAATTGCACATATTAGCGCTCTCTCCGGTCAAGAGCTCATTTTAATTCAATTTTGGACGTTATCAAAATTCGAATCTGGGTCTCTTGTTTCATAGAGAACTCGATGGCCACTTTGCAAATAAAGTTTTCTTGCTTTTCTAATTAGGTAAAAGTCTAACATTCTTTTTATATGCGATATGTATTTAAAAAGTACTACTTAGCATTGACATAATAAAAAATGGGTCTTATAAAATTTTGTTACAAATATTTGAAACAAATTAGATATATATTGAAAATAATCGTACAACTAAATTTAAATACTCTAATATATGTAAAACTAATGTAAACGTAAATTATATACGAGTAAATTGTAAAAATATAAATATAATATACATGAATAAGTTGGGGTCAGATTTACAATATAAAGATAAAATATACATACAATGTAAACTTTAGGTTACGGTGTCATTCGTGGCTTTTTCCCATCTTTACACACCCAAACTTAAACCCACACCGTAACCTAATTTTTTGGGCCTGACATGGACAACGCACGTGGGTGGTAGGCGTAACACATGGTCTTAATAACAATAATAGATTTTGTTGCATCGTTGACCATAATTATAAATGAATGAGATAAGATGATAAGATATACCCGTATTTTTTGACGTAAGAGTTGATTTCAAGTTGGTGGTAATTCATGGATCCATGGCATATGTGGCTTATATAAGTGCACGTACGTAATGTTCTTTTTGGCAAAAGAAAAACAAACAGAAATAGAAGTCCATAATTGAATAATTACAAGCGACGAGGATAATAAGGGCATGGGTGAGTCATTGTCCCTCAAAAAGTGTTGTCCTTACTAGCAAGTTTTTGTAGTTTAAGGGACTATATATGTTAACTTTGAATCTTGGCCACACCAAAATAAATTAGAACACTTGATATGCATTTTATCAAATCTTTAGGTTATTAAATGTTAAAATTTAATGGTTATTAAATTACAAAACTCTATTAGATCAACTTGCCGTTTTCGACTTTTCGTTGAAAATATAGTTTTCTACTTTGGGTTTCTTCAACAATTTGAACTGCTATGTATGTTGATCATATGAAAGGTATTATCTACTATTTTATTGTTAGTATAGTATTATGATAAATTTTATTAACTAATATTAATTATAAACGTATTATTCATTGTATTTTATCATTAAAACTTATTCGATATATTTATAATTAGATATATATATACTTATATAGCATCTTAGTTGTAGTTTTTTCCATAATTATACCATATACGTTTGATTAAGAGCCTGTAATTGATGAGTTCAAGGACTTCAAGAGTCGTAAAGTTGAGTTGTAGTTTTTTCTTTGTCCACCATAATTCATTCTATCTACGGTATTTTGAACTTAGTGGATTTTTTACGTTTAAAATACTACATGTTTTAATTGAGTCAGTTTGGCCCAATCATTCTTAGTGTTTAAGATTCGTCACTAATTACAAGGAAAAATATTCAAATATGGATTTAAGAAAAACATGAATACTAGAAACAAATATATATTACATACTATACATGTATTAAGAGTATTATTTATTATTTTATTATTACACATAAAAATAATAATTATATCATACTCCGTATTTTATTACATTTTAAATATTTTAATATTTCAGATAAAGATTATATTAAAAGAAAACTATTAAGAAGCTAGTCCAAATACAAAGCAATTACAAAGGCTTATTTGGCCAAGCTAACCAATTAGTGGGTGGCTTAGATCTGGCTAACAACCATGAAAAAACGATAAGCCTAATAGTTGTCACGATCCGAAAATTTTCGACTAAATTTAAATCAAACTCTCAATACGATTTCATATTTTTGACACAATAAGCAAAGTTTGTTAGGATGAGTCTCAAAAATTTTGAACTGTTTCATATATTCAATGGACCTTCGACCATTTCCGACGATTCACGAACAACTAATTGTAAATATATATACATATATATACATATACATACATACATATATATATATATATATATATATATATATATATATATATATATATATAATTTGAAATATTATTTGAAATAATATATGATTTATTGTTGGAAATAAATATGTAAAATAATATGCGATGTAATGAAAACTATTATAATATATATATATATATATATATATATATATATATATATATATATATATATATATATATATATATATATATATATATATATAATATGTATATAAATATTACTTGTAAATATATAAAATTATATTAAATCTATTTGTTTAAAAATATATAATATATTTATGTAGTAAAACTTACTATTAAAAACTGTTTATGTATATAGAGAGAGAGTATATTAAATATAAATGATTTCGAGCTTAATTTGTCAAAGTTTGTATTACTCGGTTGATATTTCGTTAGCGTTCATATAGATTTAACATGAGTTTATGAAGGATTAAAATAAAAGTTGGAGTGTAAAGTGATTACGAAGATTCTAGATTTGTTAAAAATATTTTTACCTTTTTAGTTTAAATTTTAGTACTCCGTACATATTATTTGGTACAGAAATAAATAATTACCGGACCTTTTTAATCAGGTTCCAAACAGTTAATGACTGAAATAATTAAATATATATAAACTAAAAATTTGGGATTTTTAGGAACACTTTTATACGTTAACTGTTTAGCAATGGACATGATATGGCATTCCGTGAAAAAATGTCGGTAGAAGCAAACAAACATATCGATGGCTTACTGTGTTGATTGATTTCAATTATTATGTTGATTGCTTTTACTTTCTATTACTGAGTCATCTACCCTATCTATTATATCTATACTATCTATCTTATATATATATATATATATATATATATATATATATATATATATATATATATATATATATATATATATATATATATATATATATATATATATATATATATATATATATATATATATATATATATATATATATATATATATATATATATATATATATATATATATATATATATATATATATATATCATCACCATCCTTTCCACACCCACTTGCTCTCTTACCCGTATATGCATTTACAACACAATACCACTTTCATCTATAAACCACACCCATGTGTTTCTATTTCTTGACCAACACCATGTACCACCAATTACTACCGCTTCCTCTCTACATATCCTGATCCCATCGACAACCCACCATACATATATTACTTTCTTTTTCTTTTTCTACTACTAGATCACCTCAACTACTACTATTATTACTCTTGTTCGATCACCATTAAAACCACCACCTTTCGTTTCCCTCTTGTAGCCGAGACCCATTTAGTAACACCCACATATATTTGAGCTACTAATCGATATCCATGACTGCTGTTGTTGGTTCTATTTGTTGGCCGAAAACCAACCATAACAACTACCCTCATATTCGTTTGAATCACCACTGATCAGCTTCACCACCGTAACCCCACAACTCACCACTAAACCACCATTTACACCATCTTAAACTACCACGACAACCACCATATAACTGCTCAGCTTCTGCCTGCTGTATTCTGTTTCAACCATCGTGAACCAACCAAAACCGCCACCTTAGAACAATAAATCACCACGTACAACTAACTACTACGTGCTGTTACATTTCTGTTTTCCGCTAAAAACCAAACCACGATGCTAGTATTACCATTCCCGTATTGCTCATATTCGAACAAAGATCAAATTCAACCATTATCAAACACCTATTACTATTCATCATCATCTTTGTAAACCACCACTTCACTGCTAAACAGCTACTCTTGATCACTACTACTGCTGCCGTTGTTTTCTTTCCAAAACCACCCAAAACACCACACTGTAACCAGTGTAATTGCTACTGCTATTGCTACTGCACAATTTATTTTTCTGTTGCTACAGTACCAGCTTTCCTCTCTTTTACTGTTCGAAAACGACCAAACCAGATTGCTTTGTTGCTCGTTTATTTCTGTTACTGTGGTAACGATTTAAATGATGAAGATGATATATGATTATGTTTATGTGATGACGAAGATCGTGTTCTTCTGTTTTGTTTCGAAGCTATAAGATGATAAAAGATGGTGACTTGAAATCTTGTGGTTTGTTTCTTGGGCCATAAATATGCTAATTGGACTTCCTGTTGGGCCGAGATAAGTGGGCTCGAGAAATTACTGATTGGGGCCGTAATCTATTGGGTTAAAAGGATTTAGATACTAGTTATTTCAGAAAAGAGGTGACAGAGGAATGGTTAAAGGCGTTAACGGGTTAGTTGGAGGTCACGGGTTCGAACCCGGGTCGGGGCAGTTTATTTATTTAAAGCCTTTCCCATTTAAGGTAGTCATTTTATTTATTATTATTATTATTTTTATTGTTATTATCATAAGTATTAGTATTATTATTATCATTATAGTTATTAAAATAAATATTAGTATTATTATTATTAGTAAAATATTATTTTTATATTTATTATCAGTATTATTATTGTTATCATTATCACTAAAAGTAATTATTTTTAAATCTATCATTTTATTAAAAATTAGTATTATCATTCAAAGTAACATTTTACTAAAATTATCATTTTGTAAACTATCAATATTATTAGAATTTTCATTATCACTATTATTTTTAGTACCAATATTATCACTACAATTATTATTACAGCTATTAATATTAATACTAATATCATGATTTTTATGATTGATATTACTAATACAAAAATATTTTAATGTAATATTAACATTGATAATTTACCTTTTTAAATTAATATTAAGTACTTATTTCAAATATTGAAAATAAATATATATTAAGTTTTAATACATGATATGATATCTCTAAACATCAAAATAGGATATTTATAATAAATGACTTATCATACACTTTAAATCTGATATAAATATATATATAAATTTTAAGTATTAAAAATATATAAATGAATATAGTTAATGAATTATTAATATGATAAGTCTATTAATAATATAAATATATAAACTTGTCCGATTACGATAATGTGTTTTAATATATATAACTGATATAGGTTCGTGAATCCGAGGCCAACCTTGCATTGTTCAGTTCCGCCGTGTGCATATTTTTACTACAAAATATCGTATCGTGAGTTCATTTGATCTCTTTTTACTAAATGCTTTTGCAATATATATTTTTGGGACTGAGAATACATGCGCTGCTTTTATAAATGTTTTACGAAATAGACACAAGTAATCGAAATTACATTCTATGGTTGGATTATCGAAATCAAATATCGTCCTTCAAGTCTGGTAACCTAAGAATTAGGGAAATGGCCCCTAATTGACGCGAATCCTAAAGATAGATCTATTGGGCCTAACAACCCCCATTCATGTTTATGGATAGCTTTAGTACTTCAAGATTATTATTATAAGACGTCGATGTCTGTGGAGATATTCTATGCATTATGGTTAATGTCGGTTACCAGGTGTTCAATCTATATGAATGATTTTTATGCAGATAGCTATATGCATGCATGATGTTTATGAGAAATAAAAATATGAAATCTTGTGGTCTATTAAAATTATGGAAATTATTGATTAAGATAAACTAATGAACTCACCAACCTTTTGGTTGACACTTTAAAGTATGTTTATTCTCAGGTATGAAAGAGATCTTCCACTGTGCATTTTCTCATTTTAGAGATATTACTTGGAGTCATCATGACATATTTCAAAAGACGTTGCATTCGAGTCGTTGAGTTCAACAAGATTATTATTAAGTCATTGATACTTCGGATATATTATGAAATGGTATGCATGCCTGTCAACTTTCGATGTAATGAAAGTTTGTCTTTTAAAAACGAATGCAATGTGTGTAAAATGTATCATTTAGAGGTCAAATACCTTGCAATGTAATCATATGTTATTGTATTCGTCCTTATGGATTAGGAAGGGTCGTCTCAATAGTATCGAACAAAATATTTTAATACAATTAGACTCGAATAAGGTGTGATTTATGTGATAGACCCTAACTCTCCCTCACCTTTTTTACCAGCCAACTCATTTTTCTTATTCTCTTGTTGATCTTCTTCCCATGCGTCCTTGTAAACCTAATATGTGTTGCTTCTTTCTGCTATGCCATTCTTAGGTTTGTAGTTTCTTCATTTTCGTGGCAACCTATGGCCATCGTTACCTCGACGATGGTGTGGAGGGTTTGCTCTCATCTTCCTCTCTTGTTGTCTCACAAGATTCTTTTCGTTTGTGTTTCTACAGTGAGCGTTGATAACGGGTCAAAATTCATGTTTCTACCCCAGTTATCTATCCTATCCAAACCAAGAAAAAATATAAATTAGTCCTAATATAACCTTTATTAGTTCATTTTGAAGATCTTGAAAAAATGAAGACGATGGCGCAAGAACAAAGAAAACGGAGTTATAAACAAGAAACCAGAGCCAAAATGGTGAACGATTGAAGAAACGCACCCCAATCCGGTAGACACACCCGGATCCGGTACGGACATACCCGGATCCGGGCTTAGAATTCAAATCTGGCACTCCCTTCATACCCAAATCATAATCAGACCGGTCTCCCATCTTTGCCACCTAGATACGGTACCCGAATCCGACCACGGTTATCAAATGCGTCCATGGCTAGACCCAGATCCGGCCCCAATTCTGAAATCCGCCCCGTCCACTACCGGATCCAACCCCAAGTTTCGAAATTCGTCCGGTCTCGACCAAGATTGCATTTTTATCCATAAATTTGAGAACAGTCATATATGGTATATTGCTTCACAAAATCCGGGGACTAAAAAAAAAATATAAGGGACCATTAGGCAAATTTCTTGAGAAACCTCAAGTGTAAATTTACAAAGTTTGAAAGCTATAATAGATCTCGTAACCATTTTCCAACACATTCACTCTACATGAAACAATACACTTCTCATCCTACAATTCACATTTAGTTTTGTATTTTTATTCTAATTAATTACTAATCACTTTGATTAGTAATTAAGTAGCCAAGGACAGTGGCGGAACTTGAACGCGAATACAGATGAAGCGGGAGTAAAAATTTAATAAAATTTTCATTTTGAGACTAAAAGAAAACCTTATTTTTTGGTAAAATTTTTTGTTTGTGTAAAAAAAAAATTCCATTAAATCCAGGTGGGGCGGATACCCCCTTTGGGTTACACAATCTTCCGCCACTGGTTAAGGAGGTAATTTAGAAATTGCGACCACGGTAAGACATTTGTTCGACGTTATCTAAGGTTCCATTCAATCTTTTTTATTTATTTATTTATTTCGAGAATGTTTTCATTTATTTTCCCATTTGCCGTGCTTGTAATATTAGTAACATGTTAGCGTATATAACTGAGTAGTTGCTATGATTGGTGTTTGTGTTGTATTACTTATGTAATAATTATTAATATTATGTCAGTTAGCATGTGATCTGCAAAAGTGTGTGCTATGAAGTTTTTAATTTGTTTTCAACTTTTAAAATTTATAATTATCTTAATTCACCTTTCACTTTTAACACCTTTACGAGCAACGAAACCCGATCAATGTAGTATAATAATTAATAAGTTAAGGATTCGTCCCAATAGACTACAGGTAGCGGATAGAAGTTGTCTTTAGTCTAATTTTTAGGAGGGAATTAGAAGTAATTAATATTATTATTATAGATCATCTTTATTTAGTTATAATAACACTATCTTCGAAAGATAGAATATGAACTGATTTGAATTAAATATATTAAAAGAAAGTGGTTACTTGGACTTATGAATTATGAAGGATTCATCATTCAATAGTTTCATTACTCATATTGATAATTAGTAAAATAATAATCACAGACCAATTATTATTTCTTAAATAAGGTTAATCTAAAAATATCACATAAATTTCACAAAGTAGGATCTAAAGCATATATTAACTAAGTGGACGTTCAAAGTTAATATCCAAACTTATAAGATTTAAATAATCACATGATAAATGTCATATTAATCTTGTGGTGAGGACTAAGGCAACATTCAATTAGGCTGACAAATAGATAAGCTAATAAACCTAATCAGATCAATTCAAGTTAGTTGCTGAAAATCAATCTTAACTAATTTTCATGCAATTGACAGTTGAACTCACATAAACTTAGGTTCTTCGATTAAGCCTAACAATAGTGAATTTATTATATGAGCATAACTATTGTTTATCTGATTTATTACTACTCATGATCCTTAGCTACATTTCATGTAATCCAAATACTTTGTTTGATGTGATTAATATTAAAAGTTAGATGAATCGAGTAAAAGAATACTTAGAATTAATTAATAGTTAATCCTAGTTCTTATTACCTAATCGTTAAGCATAAAGATCTAGAACATGGTAGCAATAAACAGATAAAACAGCATTCACATAAACTTAATTACACAGTTCTGGAAAAAACCACAAACTACATAATTTGAAGCACGAAGCCGGCGGCTCTGTGAGATCCATCCAGCGACTAAGATCATCACAACCCGCAGCTAAGATCATCACAACCTGCGGATTCATCTGTAATCCCAGATAATTGCAGTTTTCGTCCAAATAACCACTATGAGCGTTTAATTCATAATGGTAGACAAACAGAAACGAATAAACAATAATTGAAACATAATTAAAGAGATACGAGAATATAAAAGTAAAAGTACCTTAATTAAATGAAAGAAACTTGAATTGAATTGAAAAGACTTTGATTACAATTTGAAAGAAAGCTTAAAAACACTAAACAATTCGTAAATTTTCATAGCTAAACCCTAAAACTGAATGTACATTGAAAACTGCAAAATTCGACCTCTATTTATAATAACCTAAAAATACGGTTTAGCTGGCGGCTTTAGTAGGTCTAGCTGTCAGCTCTGGGAGTCAGTTAACATTCTCTAAACGTTTAACTTTTTCTTCAAGCACATGAAACCGCCTTTCTGCAAGCCTAGTCGGCGGCTCTGATATGTCCAGCCGGTGGCTCTATTGTCTGATATTCAATACAGATTCGTTTCCTTATACATCTTTGACTTTGGCTTCACGAACAAGTAACAGCATTCGAGCCGACGGCTTTGAGTACCATAGTCGGCAGCTCTGATGTATTTGACTTGAGCTCCAAGTTCTTCGATTTCTGGCTTGATTTTCTGAAACATTCTGGATTTCTTGATCTAGTCGGCAGCTTTAGTGCATCCCAGCCGACGGTTTTAGTGCATCCCAGTCAGCGGCTCTGGCTGCTTTTCTGCTTTTTCCTGTTTTTATCTCTTTTAGTCACATTTTCTAAACAAATACATCAAAATACCTTTTTACAAGAATTATTAACTTTTTAATATAAAAGTATTAAAATGATTTTTAAATACCAAGATAAGGACTTAAATTGTTTATAAAATATGTATCATTTGAGCGTTATCAGCATGTAGGTAGAAATGTTGAATGTATAATTGTGGATTTGGTAAATGTTATTTATCTAACTTATGATGTGGCTTAGAACTAGTCTTCTCAAATGAGAGTAGCTAACTCACTAGGCTTGGGTTTTATTTATTCTATGTCTGATAGATTCTTTGAACTCGACATGACCATTATTCCCCTGCACCTCATGTGTTTATAAGAGATAAGGATCATAGAATTAGAGGTAAATTCAATCTGTAGTTGACCAGACCTATTGCATGTTCTTGTTTGATTGTTGCCTTAGAAATAGTATGCCTTCTCAGTACGCTAGTATGAACCACTTAGATGTTCCATATTCCCCTATCTATAGTCTATCAACTTAATGACGTATAATCGGTTAGATAGTTATCCAAACTGTATGATATATAAGTAGTATAGCACTTATAAGTCATGTCAACGTATTTTGGTGACTTCCAAAGTCATTTGTGGACTTGATTATTCCGCACTTCATGCCTGGATATGAACACCCTCGTTCATGATAGGAGAACAAGAATAAATCATGGCTGTTATTCTTTCTAACATGTCAATTTAAGAGAAGTTGTGATAATTATAGCATTGCAATATTTGAACCCCAGTGACATACTTGACCCTATGTTTTTAACTACCTTAAGACTGAAGTCCAGTAGGTTTGTTAGATTGACTCATTTAGGATAAGCTTCACTTTTCTTTAGCCTTTAGATACTTAACTACCTAAACCCAACACATATCACTGTCATAGCAGCCATGCCTCCGATCGAACAATACCTAGAGAAATCTCTGCCTTATTTACTTTTATGCAATTTAAACTAATAGTTTTAAAAACCCAGAAAACCTCAATTTTAAACCTTATTTAATTGCCTAATTTCAAATTCCAGTTTTCTAAAGAACTACCGTAGGTCATACTACTGCTACTACCCTTTTAGGAACATAAGCAATAGTTAGATTTAGGCCCAAGCCTTATAGAAATTAAGATCTATTCTTGGTACACCTTTTATTGCCCTTACACCTAACGAAACGTAAAAACTTGACTAATCAACGGATATTAAGAGGTAACGATTAAAGCAGTAGACTAATTTTTGTAACTAACAAACGTTATTAAATCAATCTATATTCAGAATAAAGTGGTGACTAGAAAGACCAATTTGTTAGATTATCCGAACAGTTTCTGACCAAAAGAATCCTGCCTCTCCACAAAAGTTTTGCTGGCCACTTGTTTTGAATAAAATGGATGTTTAAGATACTGTTATTTTTCACCGGAAAAGTTTTGGCATAAGATTTTAGGAATAAAATTATTTAGTTATTTAGTTAGAGATCCTTTTAGAAAAAAAATCTCAAAAGTTAATATTTTCTTTATTTTATAATGTTTCGTCAACCTTATTGAAACAACCCCAACCCTTTATTTATACGCAATTTTTTTTTAAAAAGGGCTGTAACCCAAATACACTACTGGGCGCGATGCGGCCCAGTTACCCGCGGCGCGGCTTAAGCTGTCACCAGAAGCTGCAGTTTAATTTTGACACAAGTAACCATTTTCGCAAACCACAAACATATATTGACCCCAAAACATGTTTAACAACATAATTACATAATCTTAGTTGCTTTAAATCAACGATATGGGCACGACGGCCCCGGGAACACAATGACCCATTTTAACATCACCCAAAAGACACTTTCGACCCAAAGCGTTTAAATTCCAACTAAAGACCAAGCATGATGATTGGGAGTGCACTACCCAATCCTAAGTCTAATCCGAATGCAAGTCTTCTAAGGAAACCGCAATAATCCACTAGTCCCCGCGCTTACCCTTGCCACCTCTTCCACGCAAATTTATAAAAATGTAAACAACGAGAAGGTAAGTTATAAAGCTTAGTGAGGATAAACATACTATATATATATACATATGCATAAAATGAATACGTATCACCAACACAAGTAATAAACACATACCATATCCTTGTATACCTAAGCAAAGCTATACATAACATACCACCATGTTAATCCGCAAGTTCAACTACAACACATCAATATATATATATATATATATATATATATATATATATATATATATATATATATATATATATATATATATATATATATATACGAATATATAGCCAATACCACAGGGTTAACCCCTTAACTTTAAACATATGAAGGTTGGCCGAACTACACATGCTTAAGTGAATCTGAACTACACGAGATTCACTACCTTCCTCCCGACTACAATTGAGGATGGCCGAACTACACATGCCTTATGAATCTGAACTACACAAGACTCATACCGCAACTAAATAACTATAGGGTTGGCGGAACTACACACGCCTGAGTGGATCTGAACTACACAAGATGCACACCCTAAGTCATAACAACACAACTGGGAATGTCGGAACTACACACGACATCGTGAATCTGAACTACACAAGATTCACCATCCCAACACACCTCATCAACATCATCAACATTGACGGGGTTGGGCAAATCACATTCAAATACCCTTCGATTGTTCTCAACGATTCGCGAACAAATATATGTAAATAGATACATATATATACTATAACTTAAAAACGTAACAAAGTGTTATGAAAACGATACTGTGCATTAACCTTATTGGTTTGATTATCTGATTGATATATTTAACTACGGAGTTAAAAGATTATGCCAAACGATTGAATTAAAAGATATTTATTGAGTCCCTTAAAGATTATGATATTATTACGAGTCTCTGTTGTGAGGTTCACATTGATTTGGGAAATCGTTCATTTTTAACGATATTCGAAATAAATGGTAAAGTGTTAGTTTAAATAACGTAATTTGGACACATACAATAATAAGGAATATTAACTGTTGGAATTAGATATATGAATAACTTGCGATGTATATTTAAAACGTTTTTTAAATATTAACTTGGTTACAAAACGTTTTGATTTAAAACAATATTATTAAATATACTTTGTTAGATAACGAGCCATTGATTTATAGAAGTAAATGACCAAAACACTCAATTGTATAAGTTATATCTCAAGTGGTATAGTTTTTGAATAATTTAAATCTATATTTTGACAAAGGTACAAGTCACAAAAGGTAAAGTGCCAGTTTTCTTAGTGTACGAAAGGACGTTCTAAAAACCGGAACCGGGACATAAGTCGAGTGACAACGTATGACTTATCGGAACAAAAATTACAAGTCAACTATGCACGTGAATTTAATATAATATATAATTAATTATTTAAATTAAATATATTATATATATTATATAAAAATATGTCGACAAGCTAAAAGTTAAACAAATGTGAGCTGGATCAGAGGGCCATACGATCGCATGGCCTTGATGTCCAAAAACCATGCGATCGCATGGTGGGCTGGGACAAGTCAGGTGCTATAAAATGCGAAGCCTGGTGATTGAATTCAATATATATTTCATCAATCTATCTCTTGCTCCGTATTATATTTATATATTATTATTATTATTATTATTATTATTATTATTATTATTATTATTATTAATCTTATTATTATTATTATTATTATTATTATTATTATTATTATTAGTATTATTTTTAGTAATATTATTACATAAAATATTACGACGAGGTTATGAGCGTGTCACTTTCAAAATGGGTTTTCAAGCGGGATAGAGCTAAGGAAATTATGGGTTATTACTAAGGAGGTTATGGGTATTGTTCGAGGGTTTTGCTCGTGAGTCAAACTAGTGTTTATCATCTCCGTTGCGTCTACGTACTTTCCTGCAATATTGAATCACAATATTGATACGTGAGCATTCATATCTTATCTTTTATATATTAATTGTGTATCCATGTCTAGTGCTCGAGTATATATATTTATGCATGCTTGTATGCTAAATTTCTTCGCTAAACAGTTTATGATGAATCACAAATTAAATACATATATTACTGATAAAAGGTATATGATATGCATGTTTTTGGAAAGCTGACGAAAAATCAATAACTTTTCATTTAGATATCGAATAGTTTCGATGAACGAATTAAAAGATATGATCAACTGAATTATGATTGACGTTAATTGAAATTGCTTTTGAATCTGCAATTAAGATTTAAACAACTTGTTTATGAGATTGATAAAATGGATTTTTTAAATATTACCAGCCGAGTAAATGAATTCTTATATAAAGCACGTCTCGTTTTGTTGAACTATTATCAAAATTGACTTTTTGAAACGACTTTGGATAACTTTTGTATGTCGATCTCGAGCATTAGCATTGTGATACACTATGACCTGACCTAGCATGATAGACATTTATCGACCAACATATATTCTCTAGGTTGAAATCTACGGTTATTTGATATTCCGAGTTTCGGTCACATTTCGGTGAACGACCTTATATGCTGTTAAGGTGAGTTTCATATGATCCCTTTTACTCTTTACATTTTTGGGCTGAGAATACATGCACTTTATTTTAAACGCAATGGATACAAGTACATACTAAATTCTACACTGAGTTTGAACCGAAAATCCCTTAGCTTTGGTAACTAATAACTGCCGGTTATAAGAACTGGTGGGCGCGAGTAGTAGTATATGGATCCATAGGGCTTGATATCCCCATCTGAGCTAGAGCACTAGCCTTTTAACAGACGTATGCTATTTGAGAAGCATACACGTTGGTTTGCGTGTATTATTAAGATGATTATACAAAGGGTATAAATTATATATACGTTAAGTTTAGTTACCAGGGTGCTCAATTTCGTAGAATATTTTGATAAATGTTTCTGGATGAAACAAATGAAATCTTGTGGTCCACCTTTATATACAGATTATACGAAACAATAAAACTATGAACTGACCAACCTTTGTGTTGACACTTGTTAGCATGTTTATTCTCAGGTTTTCTAGAAGTCTTCCGCTGTTTGCTTATATGTTAGACAAGCTATGTGCATGGAGTCATACATGGCATATTTTTCAAGGAAATGTTGCATTCACCAAATCAACACCATGTATCTTATTTTGACTGCATTGTCAATGGAAGTACTATTGTAAACTATTATATTACGGTGATTGTCTATATGTAGAAATCATCAGATGTCGAAAACCTTTGATTTAAATATTCATTTATGGTGTGCCTTTTCAAAATAATGCAATGTTTACAAAACGTATCATATAGAGGACAAATACCTCGCAATGAAATCGATGAATGACGTGTTCGTCCATATAGATTTAGAGCGATCGTCACAGTTGGTATCAGAGCGTTGGTCCTAGCGAACCAGGTCTTGCATGAGTGTGTGTAACTGATAGTTGTTAAGATGCATTAGTAAGTCTGGACTTCGACCGTGTCTGCATGTTAAAAGTTTTGCTTATCATTTCTTGTCAGAAATTACATGCTTATCATTCTTAAGTCTAGACACGTTTTCCTGCATTTATTGCATAAATAGTGTATAGACAAAAAAATTCATATCTTAGCGTATCTGTTACTGTAAACTTTTCCTGACACCTTTCGAAAATTTCTCCGTGATTTATGGAATTTGGTATTATATATACATATGTAAATTATGTATTGAAGAATACCAAACTAAATTCTATAATCTAATTCATATCAAAAATCATCTCCCTAATTATACAAGATGGATCCCGTATCTAGTTCAAATTCCTTAAAATCCGACAGCTATTCCGATATGGATATTCACCTGAATTCCGAAGACAGTGTAACCGGAATGGATCAACCAATCAGCCATCACCTATTCTGGATGAATTGGGGATGGGTTCGTAGCCTGCTTAGTCATTGGAGACAAGAAGAAGGTGATATCTTCCATCCACCACATTTCCCTCTTGGCGAAGAACCTGAAGCACTTACCTGCGAATCTATTCGAGACACCATTTTCTCTCTCATTTCCAGAGTGTCTCGTCACGATTATATATTATCTCAAATTCTAGATCTTATTCGTCCACTCATCCGAACCGACAATCACCCCGGTGTAATAGAAGAAGTCAACGAGCTTCGCGCTCGGGTAGTGGCTTTGGAGAATGTGGTGCAAAGGTTACAAGCACCAGCAGCAGCACAGACAGCAACAGTACCACCATCAGAAACACCAACAGTACCATCACCACCACCAATAACAACATTCGCATCCCACACCTCAACATCACAATCTGTACCTCGAACATCAACGTCATACGCACCATAGATACCAAGGAATACCAACAACAACAACAAACGATGAAGTATTGATTCATAACTTCATCGAAGAAATATTTTGCAGAGAATATGTAGTTTCTAAAAGTTTTAGAGATTATATATTCTAGTCCTAGTCGAAAACCAGATGAGATTAATATTATGTTAACTCATTAAATCCATGGTTACATCTAAGGAAAATATATATGTAGGTATATTTTCATAAAGATTGTAATTAAGAAAATTCTTTTGTACAAACTGTTAATAGTGAGAATATTTTAACGGGTAGGTAATACCAGAGAGATATATAAATTCATAATTAATATGTTACATTCTTCGATTCTGATTCAACAAATCATCAACTATACTCACTACTTTCACAACAATATATATTCTTTTATAAAAATTAAAGCAACCATCCTCATCCAAATTTGATTACATATTTTGATTTTGACAAATCAAAATCCAAGTCAAGATTTAACAAAAGACATCATTCTTAGATTCCTACATCTTTCGAAGCTATACTTTGACTTCAAAACTGTGCTAGAACATCATAGAACCCAGAAAAATATTTGTATCATTCAAATTCCTAGAACATCATATGAATATTAACGATTACAATCTATGTTCAAATCCCTCGAAATTCCTGAAGACACTTCAAATAATGAATCATCGAGATGATGATCCAACCACATGTTACCGCAGTCTTGTACCTAAAAAACCCTCGAAATCAAAGTCATAGTTTAACACGTATCCGTGTCAGACCCTTTGACATTTATTAGCTAAAATAACTTTTCAATCCCTTTTCAAAATAGACAGTTTTGTCACCACTCCAGCAAATCACCTTCAATTGTTCATTCGAATAAGCCTTATTATAACGATTACCCCTTCATCATTTTTACCGGGGAACCTTTCATATTCCACCACATTAGCAGTAAACTTATCAACAACTTCATTGATCATTAAGCCTCTCCGAAAAATCACGATAATTATTCATCGAAACTCTATCAAGTACCCATATACAACTTGTAACAAAAATTGTCATACCAACTACTGGGAATTAGCAAATTAGTATTTTGAATTTCGTAGCAATTTTTCGCCAACAGTTATATATATACATATAACGTTTACCTTCAAGACTTACAGACTTCGAATGTGAAGTTTCTAAAAAGCACCCTAAACTATGAACTAGTTCTCGAAATCTTGAAAAATGCTGATGAAGCACCAAAAACTGTAAACGACTTTAACAGTCGAAAGTTTGATGATAAAGAGTAGTGTGTTGGAAAAGCACAGAAAAAGAGAAAATTTGGTACTGGAAAACGAATTGAGCAAACCATGAAGGAGGCTGTGGACAAATCACAAAGACTAAACCTGCCTTCAAAGAATCCAAATGATTCAGTGTCTGCTGAAGTCATTAACGAATACCTTGCTCCTAACTCTAAACCTTTACTAACAAATCTTCATCATCATTCTTCAATATTAGAAATTCTAAGATATCATCGTATCTTTCATTATAAATATCTTCGATATTCCTGAAGATATTTTCACAACTATTCTTATCTGAAATCATTTATCTCTTTGCGCTATATAAAAAGAAACTATTTTAGTTTCTAAATCCTGAAAATTTCGAAAAATGGATGTTTTTGAAGTAGTGTTGGGAATTGAAGCATGAGTTAGTATAATATAATGACACTTGATCAACATGATTATATTACATCAAGTCATGCTGAGTTTCTAATGGAACGTGATAAAGGTTCACATATCCCACCCTCATCATGAACCATGTTACATAACTCTTTCATTCCATATAATCTTTAAATATATCAAGAAAATATATTTCTTGATGATTAGGTCTTTTTCGGATATTCTGGTAATTTGCCAAATCAAGATCGTGCAATTACAATTTCTTTCTTAGAACATTAACTATGTTCATCCAAAACTCCATACCTACGAATTCTGGACCATTATTCGCTTGACTTAAAGTCGGGAAGAGAAAACGAAAGCATGAAGCTCCGAAATATAATGGAAAATATAAAGCCCTATAACAACCCCGAAATTACAAACCGTGTATATCAATGCGTATAGCAATATAAAGACACGGGAGAATGAAAAACACTATAACCCCAAGGTAATGATAGAAGAAAATAACTTCCTCTGGTGGTAGATGAAAAAGAAGAATGACAGATATGAATGTTAGGAGTATATCAAGAATCAGAACTGGATGATGCATTTCATAATCTTTTGGAAGTATGAAATGAGGAAGAAGATGTAGGAGTGGTGAAAATAATGAAACGGAAGTGGTTAATTTATAGCAAAATATCAGACATAGCAATCGAGGCAGATTACGCATTTAATCAAAGAAAATCCTAATTTCCGCAAATTCTGAAGAATCAAATCTTATTTAGATTATGAAGATTTTCTATTCCTTAAATTTTGGAAATCAATCGTTACTACGTCAAGAGATAAGACGCATCTCTATTATCCATTTCACTCTATTACGATAACTTCCCTCATGCGCTTCGAGTAATTGAATTGTTTTATCCATATTATTCAACGGTGATAAAAATTCTATTTTTCAACTCATATTCGTCATAAAAACATTTTTATTGTTAGCCATGACGACCTCACTCAAATTTCGGGACGAAATTTCTTTAACGGGGAGGTACTGTGATGACCCGAAAATTTCTGACCAAATTTAAACTTAATCTTTAACGTTTCCGACACGATAAGCAAAGTCTATGAAGTTGAATCCTAAAATTCTTGAACTATTCAAATACCCTTCGATTGTTCTCAATGATTCGCTAACAAATATATGTAAATAGATACATATATATACTATAACTTGAAAACGTAACAAAGTGTTATGAAAATGATACTGTGCATTAACCTTATTAGTTTGATTATCTGATTGATATATTTAACTACGGATTTAAAAGATTATGCCAAACGATTGAATTAAAAGATATTTATTGAGTCCCTTAAAGATTATCATATTATTACGAGTCTCTGTTGTGAGGTCCACGTTGATTTGGGAAATCATTCATTTTTAACGATATTCGAAATAAATGGTAAAGTGTTAGTTTAAATAACGTAATTTGGACACATACAATAATAAGGAATATTAACTGTTGGAATTAGATATATGAATAACTTGCGACGTATATTTAAAACGTGTTTTTAAATATTAACTTGGTTATAAAACATTTTGATTTAAAACAATATTATTAAATATACTTTGTTAGATAACGAGCCATTGATTTATAGAAGTAAATGACCAAAACACTCAATTGTATAAGTTATATCTCAAGTGGTATAGTTTTTGAATAATTTAAATCTATATTTTGACAAAGGTACGAGTCACAAAAGGTAAAGTGCCTGTTTTCTTAGTGTACGAAAGGACGTTCGAAAAACCGGAACCGGGACATAAGTCGAGTGACAATGTACGACTTATCGGAACAAAAATTACAAGTCAACTATGCACATGAATTTAATATAATATATAATTAATTATTTAAATTAAATATATTATATATATTATATAAAAATATGTCGACAAGCTAAAAGTTAAACAAATGTGAGCTGGATCAGAGGGCCATGCGATCGCATGGCCTTGATGCCCAAAAACAATGCGATCGCATGGTGGGCTGGGACAAGTCAGGTACTATAAAATGCGAAGCCTGGTGATCGAATTCAATATATATTTCATCAATCTATCTCTTGCTCCGTATTATATTTATATATTATTATTATTATTATTATTATTATTATTATTATTATTATTATTATTATTATTAAGATTAATATTATTATTATTATTATTAATCTTATTATTATTATTATTATTATTAGTATTATTTTTAGTAATATTATTACATAAAAATATTGAATCAAACTAGTGTTTATCATCTCCGTTGCGTCTACGTACTTTCCTGCAATATTGAATCACAATATTGATACGTGAGCATTCATATCTTATCTTTTATATATTAATTGTGTATCCATGTCTAGTGCTCGAGTATATATATTTATGCATGCTTGTATGCTAAATTTCTTTGCTAAACAGTTTATGATGAATCATGAATTAAATACATATATTACTGATAAAAGGTATATGATATGCATGTTTTTGGAATGCTGGCGAAAAATCAATAACTTTTCATTTAGATATCGAATAGTTTCGATGAACGGATTAAAAGATATGATCAACTGAATTATGATTGACGTTAATTGAAATTGCTTTTGAATCTGCAATTAAGATTTAAACAACTTGTTTATGAGATTGATAAAATGGATTTTTTAAATATTACCAGCCGAATAAATGAATTCTTATATAAAGCACGTCTCGTTTTGTTGAACTATTATCAAAATTGACTTTTTGAAACGACTTTGGATAACTTTTGTATGTCGATCTCGAGCATTAGCATTGTGATACACTATGACCTGACCTAGCATGATAGACATTTATCGACCAACATATATTCTCTAGGTTGAAATCTACGGTTATTTGATATTCCGAGTTTCAGTCACATTTCGGTGAACGACCTTATATGCTGCTAAGGTGAGTTTCATATGATCCCTTTTACTCTTTACATTTTTGGCTGAGAATACATGCACTTTATTTTAAACGCAATGGATACAAGTACATACTAAATTCTACACTGAGTTTGAACCGAAAATCCCTTAGCTTTGGTAACTAGTAACTGCCGGTTATAAGAACTGGTGGGCGCGAGTAGTAGTATATGGATCCATAGGGCTTGTTATCCCCGTCTGAGCTAGAGCACTAGCCTTTTAACGGACGTATGCTATTTGAGAAGCGTACACGTTGGTTTGCGTGTAATATTAAGATGATTATACAAAGGGTATAAATTATATATACATTAAGTTTAGTTACCAGGGTGCTCAATTTCGTAGAATATTTTGATAAACGTTTCTGGATGAAACAACTGAAATCTTGTGGTCCACCTTTATATACAGATTATACGAAACAATAAAACTATGAACTCACCAACCTTTGTGTTGACACTTGTTAGCATGTTTATTCTCAGGTTTCCTAGAAGTCTTTTGCTGTTTGCTTATATGTTAGACAAGCTATGTGCATGGAGTCATACATGGCATATTTTTCAAAGAAACGTTGCATTCACCAAATCATCATCATGTATCTTATTTTGACTGCATTGTCAACGGAAGTACTATTGTAAACTATTATATTACGGTGATTGTCTATATGTAGAAATCATCAGATGTCGAAAACCTTTGATTTAAATATTCATTTATGGTGTGCCTTTTCAAAAGAATGCAATGTTTACAAAACGTATCATATAGAGGACAAATACCTCGCAATGAAATCGATGAATGACTTGTTCGTCCATATGGATTTGGAGCGATCGTCACAACTTCCAAGCACAAACAACGCCCAAAGTAACCAATAATCACTCAACGCTAGTGAAATTGGTCATATAACGTCAATTAAACTAAAACACAAGTATGAAATATTTGTCTTTCCCAATTTGACACATAAACCTTAATTTTAACCCATTTCAAAATTAGTCTTCCAAATACACCCAAATGGGTTCCAATACATCCATAATCACTAATCTTAGTGATTATACTTCAAATTACTAGCCCTAACATGGCCAAATCATCAACCAATCAAAAATCCACCAACGAGGGTCAACCACACCCGCCACTAGCCTAAATCACCCATTTATTAACTAGTGGGGTTTACTCAAGAACATAAAAGTTCAAAACCCCAATTTGAACAATAATCATAAACAATGAAACTCGGATTCAAGGCTTACCACTACCACCAAAACGTAGCTAGGAACGAGGTGAACAACTTTAACTCTCGAGCTTTGGTGAGAATCGAGCTCCTTCCTCCTAGATCGGAGCTTTCTCACTCTACAATAGTTTTTCTCTCTTTAAAGAGATGGGAGAGAAGAAAGAGATGAAGATGGGATGAAATGGAGTTATGGATGAGGTGGAATCAGTTTTGTGGCTAGAAAATCGGATCCCATGTGAATTGACCAAAAAGCCCCCATTTGAACCCTTTTAAAAAGCTGAAAATCGAGTCTGGCTCAGCACAGGAGCGGCACGGCTATATGGGCCAGCGGTGCGGCCTTAAGACAAAATTGCAAACAGTTTTTTTTCAAACATAAAGCACCTGAACGTAGGCTAGCCGCGGCGCGCTCCAAAACCCCCATCGCGCGGCCTAACTAGTAAACAGATTTATATTTGAAGTTCAGGGATTGAGGTTGTCTGATTCTGATGTAAAATCTGAAAATGCATTAGTATAAGTATACTTTTCCTGACACTTTCTGATGTATTATAATTCAGCACTTAACTGGATTGCGTCCTTGCGATCTAAACCTCATCGCGAACAAGGAAAATATGCTTTCCTTAACTTTTCGAGTTCTCACACAACCCTGGACCCTTCGATGCTGCCCTTGCATCCTATAAGTCCCACTTCTTTAGAACGCAAAGTTCTATCAAGACAACGACCCTTCACGATTCCTTGGTACACTCTAACTTACGACTTAGAGTATCCTTACCAATCGTCAACTAATTTGGGTCATCCACGCCACTCACATGGTGGTGGAACTTCCCACACGCTCTCCAACAACTCCAACCGACATGCACTCTTACTCGATTCCCAACTCATCCATCACTACCATGCGGACCTTCACCTTGACCGTCCATTAATTGTGATCTCGTCACTTCTCGCACATATAAGTCCCCAATACTCTAGAGAACTCACTCTCAAATGCGCTCAACATCCACATGTCTCTACATAAGATAATCAAAATCAACACCCTACGCCCCGCGATCGCTCACTAAACGGGACAACTTTCAGTAAATCGCTCGAACACGCCTACTAAACTGAGGCAACACCATACCCTCCAGGTACATACTCCCCCACTTAGGGTTTTAATCCCACACTTTCACCGCCAAGATGATAACATCTCGCGGAATTCAATATTCCACAACGCACATGACCGGTCTCGACGTTGGTCATACTCAACAATTCTTCGCGGACTTACAACAAGGTACTCGAACCTTGACCTTTCAAGTCAGTCGAACGTTAACGCTCGCTAAACACCACAAAAAAATCACAATTCTATCTTCGGGTTTCTCACCGGTACCCAAGTATAAAGTAATCACACCATCGGAGTGAAGCATTTCACTAGTAGGTATAAGGAGGCACCTGACGCAGTGTTATGCAACTCCCATCACTACCATCGAGTCTCAAGAGCTCGACCCTTACGGGGTCTACTCTCGGTGTCACACGTTACCTGACTACTCGAAGTCATACAAATTCAATGAACCTTACGGATCAACACCCACAACTTTCTAGTGACACTCGCTAGTCACCATCCACCTAGGCCGCACATCTAGCCTATTTACCTTTCAACTCATCGCTAAGGAGACGCTTGGAAACACCAAGGCTTACACCCTTCCAACTTCGTCATAACCATTAACACGGTTACCTTCCACATCTAATCTAGTCAACAACCATGATGCTACTCGCACACGTACGTGGCCGATGTAAGCGCCTCCAAGAATGGCACTACCAAAAATACACACACTAAAGGTGGTCGACAAAGAGTGAACAACACTTATCACATAACTCACACGTAAAGGTGGTTGACGAAGATTGAACAACACTCGCAACACACACATCAACCTCAACCGTGGTCAACCAAGAGTGAAATCTCACGGGATCACTTACCACACTACATCAAGTGACCAACGAAGAGTGAATCCTTATGCCAGGATGTCACTCGCCACCTCACTCACAACGAGCATCAAGACACAACACTCTAGATAAGACGATCACGTGTCATGTGACGACCCAGAAATTTCCAACCAAATTTAAACTTTAATCTTTATATGTTTCCGACACGATAAGGAAAGTCTGTAATGTTGAAGTCTCAAAAATTTTGAACTATGTTCATATAATCATTTAACCTTTGACCATGTCCGACGATTCGCGAACAATTGGTTGCAAATATATATATAGATATATAAATAAGTGTGTGTGAGTATATATATATATATATATATATATATATATATATATATATATATATATAAACATGAACAAAAGTATATATAATAATTTGAAATAATAAATACAATTTAACCAATTGGAATTAAAATAATAAATAGAGTAGATAAGTTACTATCATATATATATATATCTATACACTATTACGAATTTATATGTATATGGTTCTAGGTATAATGAAAATATTGTATTTATAAATAATAAATATTTAATAAAAGTTATTATATATAATTTTTTTATATATATTAAAACAAGATAAAATATAGTTGTTATAATTATTATTAAAATAAATATCAGTATTAATAATATATAAAAATGAAAGTTGATATATAAATATATATATATATATATATATATATATATATATATATATATATATATATATATATATATATATATATATATATATATATATATATATATATATATAAATTATTATATTATTACATTAATAATATTAATAATAATATATATTATTAATAGTATTATGAATAATATTATTATTACATTTTTTAATTATTATAATTATTAATAAATAACCACTAGTGCTATTATTAATATTTGTTAGGAAATAACATATTATTTTTATTAACATTAAAAATATGATCATTACCATTTTTAATAGTATCATTATCCTTATTATATATCATTTTTATTAATATAATTATTAATAATACATTTAATAATTATTAAAATTCATTTTTTATAAACTATAAAATAAGCAAGAAAGTAAGGATCTGTTTCTTGTAGCTTTCAACTATTTCTGATTTATAAAACTCGTACAATCAGATTCAATAACATCCAAAATTAGATTGAAGTAGTACAAATCAAATGCTTTTCCATATCTGTATTATATTTCTTTTCGTTTAATTAATCCTCTGAGTTAAATTTCTGTCTAGAATCTGTTACGCGTCCAAATCCATCTCCAATACAAACAAAAGGGTCATATCATCTTTACAGACTAAATTATTCGATTACAAATTATATAGAATGTTAAACATTACTGCAATTGGGGAAGGAAAAACAAAAATTGTGAATTAAAGCATAACACCACCATGTATCTTCTTCTGTTCTCTAACTGGTACCATTTCATTCACATCACCACTTTGTACCACAGCCACTATATCTCTTGTAATCAGCCACCACCTTTGATCCTTCATGATTAACTAGTTCGACTACCAACATCACTACAACCATCATCATCTTCGTTAAACACCTTTCTTGTTTATTCGACCCATAACCACCGTCACCTTCAATTGATCACCATATTCACGCACCATCCACCATATTTCTCAACCATACACCATAACCCGTCTCTCCTCTCTCTCTCTTAAGATGTATCGTGAAACAACCCCCGGTTAACCTCATCACTAATCTCCACCTTTATACAACCACGATCACCAAAATCCTCACCATTTTGCCGAACACCACAACTCTCCATCACATGAACACTTTGCATGTATTTATTATAACTACCAATGCTTACCTTTCACCACATCACAACTATGAATCAACACCTCCTTAACCACCAAGTATACCACCATCGTGAACCGACACCGTGATCACCAACCTTTTGGTTAACACTTGAAAGCATGTTTATTCTCAGGTATGAAAAAAAATTTCCGCTGTGCATTGCTCATTTTAAAGACATTACTTGGAGTCGATCATCGCAATGGGACCAGATGTTGGTAACTTCGTCCAGATGGATTAGGACGGGGTTTCACATGTGGCATCAGAGCGGTGGTATTAGCGAACCAGGTCTTGCATTAGTGAGTCTGATTGATAGTCGTTAGGATGCTTTAGCAAGTCTGGACTTCGACCTTAGCTACATATTATAAGCTTTGTTTATCCTTCCTAGTGAAAAATTATCTGCTTATCATTCCTAAGTCTAGATACGTCCTACTGCCTTTATTTCATAGATAGTGTATAGACAAATTCATATCTTAGCGTATCTATTATGGTAAACTTTGTCTGATATCTCCCGTAAATTTCTCCGTAATTTAAGGGATCCTGGTACTATATATATATATATATATATATATATATATATATATATATATATATATATATATATATATATATATCTATGCATATTATGCATTGAGAATACCATCCAACTATCAATTACTGTCACTAAACTTTTCATACCAAAAATCTTTTCTGTGATCGCGTAAGATGGCCTCTACGAATCGACCAAGTTCCTCTGACTCCGAAGACAGCGTGACGGGAGCGCACCAACTGATCAACTGCCGTGATTTCTTTAGAAAGTGGGGATGGGTTCGCGAAATACTTACTTTAAGGAGAAATGAAGAAGGTACTCCATATCACGAGCCGAACTTACCACCTAATGTCGGAGTGCTCGATCCGCTTACCGGTGAACCTGTTCGCAACGCCGTTTTCACTCTTTTCGCAAGGATTTTTCACCTCGAAGGTCGACTCGATGTAGTTAAAGATAGGATTCATCCTCTACTCCCGAATTCTAATTAGATAGGATTATTAGAAGAAGTTAGAAGACTTCGAACTAAATATCAGGAATTGACAAACCTTACAGAAGAATGGGTAGAACAAATTTATAGACTCGAGCGTAAAGTAGAAACCCTGGAGGTGACGGTGTTCGATTTGGAAGCTAGGCTCGCGTCTATTATGCAGGTACCACAAGCAGTACCACCACCAACAGCAACACTGCCAGTACCAGCATCCTCTCCGGCACCATAAACACTGCAATCACCACAAGCTCCGTAGGCACCACAGACACCGAAGAGTACCGAGAATGATGAATTACGAAATATTAATTCATTACTTTCGGTTCATGATTAAAAGATATATTTATATATATGTTTATGTATATCTCGAGATCGTAATAAAAATTTCTTTCATATTATATATGACGTGTGAATTTTTTTTAACGGGTAGGTAATACTCGAGAAAGATAAAAGAAGCTTTAAAGGGCTTTTATCATATTTAATTCACATATGCTATCATTCATATCGTTCATCAACGATTTAACAATCAATATCTGTAATCTTTAATCTTCGCTCTACATATCGTTCTACATCATTTATCTTCGTTCGATATGACGATTATGTAATCTCTAATATTTTAGAGATTATGTACTCTAGTTTCAACCATAAATCATATGAGTTTAATATCATATTAACTCATAAAATCCATGATTTCATCTGAAGAAAATATGTATGTAAGTATATTTTCATAAAGATCGTAATTAAAAATTCTTCTATACAAATTACTAATGAAGAGAATATTTTAACGGGTAGGTAATACCCTAGAAATATTTAGATCTCACATTAACATGTTACCCTGTACATTCTTCAAATTCGATTCAACAGTCATTTACTATCCTACATACAACCACAGATATACGTATTCGTTCATTAAAGAATAACCATTTTCATTCCAATTCAATTTCATATATGAGTTTCTGCCAATCAAAATCCAAATCAAGATTTGACAAGTGGCATAATGAAGAAAATACTGAATAAAATAAAATTAATTAGTAACCAATTAATTAACTACGAAAAACTTTAAACCTATACTAACCAAATTCTAGCTAACTGTTCTTATATCCGTTATGACTATTTCCTTATAATATACTAGTCTTGGTTGAATTATTGGACTACTAACATTAGACTACTATCATTGGACAATTAAAAGGTATTAAAAGAGTAGGAAATATTAATTACAACACATTTTGACTTAAAATATCGTTAATAAATTACACCTACTATAGTTAAATATTTCCTCAAGTTTGCCACTTGATTTCATCTTAAACCTCATCTGTATCTTGACGATTATAATCTGCATTCAAACCTTTCATGATTTGAAAGGACCCGTTCATATACATTATAAACGATTCACAATAGTTGATTACATCGCGAGGTATTTGACCTCTATATGATACATTTTACAAACATTGCATTCGTTTTTAAAAGACAAACTTTCTTTACAACGAAAGTTGACGGCATGCACACCATTTCATAATACATCCAACTATAATTTGGCTTAATAATAATCTTGATGAACTCAATGACTCGAATGCAACGTCTTTCAAAATATGCCATGAATGACTCCAAGTAATATCCTTAAAATGAGCTAATGCACAGCGGAAGATTTCTTTAATACCTGAGAATAAACATGCTTTAAAGTGTCAACTAAAAGGTTGGTGAGTTCATTAGTTTATCATAATCAATCATTTCCGTAATAGTAATAGACCACAAGATTTCAGTTTCTATAAATATCCGTACACTCGCAAGTGTATAAAAGTATTCTATAAATTGTAGGCACCCGGTAACAAGCCTTAACGTTCATGTTTTACCCTCTAAAGTACACCAGATCAGGTGTGTTTAAAATAACCTCGAAGTACTAAAGCATCCCATAGTCAGGATGGGGTTTGTCAGGCCCAATAGATCTATCTTTAGGATTCGCGCCTACCGTACATAGACAAGTAGTTTAATGTTACCAAGCTAAGGGTATATTTCTGGTTTAAACCCACATAGAATTAGTTTTAGTACTTCTGCCTATTTCATAAAACATTTATAAAACAGCGCATGTATTCTCAGCCCAAAAATATATATAAAAAGGGAGTAATGAAACTCACCATACTGTATTTCGTAGTAAAAATACATATAACGTCATTTAACAAGTGCAAGGTTGGCCTCGGATTCACGAACCTATATTAATTATATATATTTATATGTTGGTCAATATTTGTCTAACAATTTTTGGTCAAGTCATAGTGTACCACAATCCTAATGCTCGAGACTAATATGCAAAAGTCAACAAAAGTCAACTTAACCCAAAATGACTTCTAAAATTTATACGTGTTTATTATATAACTTAACTATAGTCATTTTATATATTTAAATATATTTATTAGATTTTATAATAATAAAAGTCATTTATTAATAAAAATTTATATTAACGTTTATATATGATAAAATATACTTTTATATATCTTAAGTAGTAAAATTTATAAAGTTCACTTAATATCGTAAAACTATAGTGGTAAGTATTATTAATGTAATTATATTACGCGTGGTGAAAAATATCTTTGTATCCCCTATTTATTTGATAAAATAATATTGATCATAATAATAATAAGTAAAAGTTATATTATTTTGTAATAATAATTATTATTATTCTATAAAAAAATAACAATATTTATATTTACTAAAAATGTTATTATGATAAAATGATAATACTAACATAATAGTAATAATGATATTTTATAATAACAATGATATTTCTATTAAAATAATAACGACGATAGTAATAATAATCATTTTAACAATAATACTAAAATTCAGTTGACTATAACTTCTAATCCGTTCATCGAAACCATTCGATATCTAAATGAAAAGTTCTTAATTTTTCGCTAGCTTTCCAATGACATGCATATCATATACCCTATCTTAGTAACATATGTATCTAATTCAGGATTCAACAAACCTATCTAAGGACAATATCGAATGTACAAGCATGCATAATCCTATATACTCGAGCACTAGTCAGGGATACACTATTGAAATATAAAAGTTAAGTTATGAGTGCTCACGTATCAATATTGAGATTCAATATTGCAGGAAAGTACGTAGACGAAACGAAAATGATAAACGTTAGGTTGACCTCACGAGCAATCCCCTCGATCAATACCCATAACCTCCATAGCTATAACCCATAATTTCCTTAACTCTATTCCGTTTGAAAACTTTTTTTAAAATCGTCTGAATATAACTCCGTCGTAGTATTTTATGTATACTAATAATATCTTGAAATAATACAAAACAAATATATATGTGTAATTCGATTGAGAGAGTTTAGAGAAATATATTTTCAAGTTTCTATGAAATAATAAAACCTATTGAATTCTATTTATAATAGATTTTTGAATTATTAAAGTGAATTATTAAAGTATGAATTATTAAAGTGAATTATTAAAGTATGAATTATTAAAGTGAATTATTAAAGTATGAATTATTAAAGTGAATTATTAAAGTATGAATTATTAAAGTGAATTATTAAAGTATGAATTATTAAAGTGAATTATTAAAGTATAAATTATTAAAGTAAATTATTAAAGTTAAAGTAAAGTAAAAGTAAAGTAAAGGTAAAGTTAAAGTATAGTAAAAGTATAAAAACTATGTAAGTATAATACGCGTATAAATATATATAATATTAATTTAAATCGTTATATATATTTAATGAAATAAAATATAAATATCGGTATATTTATTATACTGGTTAAGTAATGAGTTGTCAAAAGTGATTCTAGATATTTATAAAAGTTATATACGTTTTAATAATAAAGTTCTTTTTAAACTGAAAACGTCTTTGTACGTTTGAAAATAGATTAATAGAATATTATGGAAACCAATTCTCCACTAACTTTTGTCTAACTTTCATAAATGACACTTTTTATTTTTATTTATAAATAGCTTTACAAATTATTCCGAATATCGTTAAGAGGAATAGATTTTCTCAAATCATAGTGGACCTCTCAACAGAGACTTGTAATCATAATTCAATGTTTCTGATAATTCAATCATTTAATATATATTTTTTTAATTTCGTCGATAATCATATTGAAACAAATACATTCATATAAAGCATTATACGTTTAAATACTTTGTTGACATTTTCAATTTATAACATATACACATATACATACATATTCATATATGTTTATTTAATGGTTCGTGAATCATTGGAATTTGGTCGAGGTTTAAATGAATGTATAAACATAGTTTAAAATCCTTGAGATTTAACTTAACAAACATTGCTTATCGTGTCAGAATAATATAAAGATAAAGTTTAAATTTAGTCAGAAATTTCTGGGTCGTCACAGTACCTACCCGTTAAAGAAATTTTGTCCCCGAAATTTGATAGAGGTCGTTATGGCTAACAATGAGAATGTTATTATGACGTAACGATTATGAAGTTTTATCATGTCTAAGAAGTATGGATAAAATAATTCGATTACTCGAAGCGTATGAGGGAAGTTATCGTAAATGAAGGAAATAAGATTATAGTGATTCGTCATATCTTTTGACGTCATCACAATTGATCTCCGAATTTAAAGAAAATCTTTGTAATCTTTGTTGAATTTGATGCTTCGGTGATTAAGGAGATTATGATTCTCTTCGAATTAATACGATAATCCATCATGATTTCTCTGTCGGGTATTTCACTATAAATCCACCTCCTTCGTTTCCTTACAACTCACACCTTCTATTCTTTCTCCCTCAACTCATATTTTAAAGTATTTGTCAATATGCTTCATCCAGTACTGATTCTCGATATACTCCTCACTTTCATATCTGTCGTTCTTCTTTTTCATCTGCCTCCGGAAGAATCTATTTACTTCTACTATACTCTCGGTTTTATAGTGTTTTTAGTTCTTCTGTGTCTTTATATTGCTATATGCATCGATATATACGGTTTATAATTTTTGGGTGGTTGTTAGGTTTTATATCTTCCCTTATATTTCAAAGCCCCTACTTTTGTCTTCTATAATCATTGACATCCATAGTTAATGCTCCCTTCTATTTGCTGCGATTTATACTCCAATTTCTATTTTGGAGTTTTGTCCTTTCGTTTCTTCTTCTTGCGATTAAGCAACGTTTGTAATGGTCCAGTATTCGCAGATATGAATTTCAGACTGAACATAGTTAATGTTCTAAGAAGGAAATGGTAATGGCACGATCTTGATTTGTTAATTTACCAGAATACCCTGAAAAGACCGAATCATCAAGAAAATATATTCTTGATATTTTTAAAGATTAAATAGAATACAAGAGTCGTGTAACATGGAATATGATGACGGCATGGTCTGTGAATCGTCATGTCCCATTAGAAACTCAGCATGACTTACTGTAATATAATCACATTGATCAAGTGTCATTATATTATACTAACTCATGCTTCAGTTCCCAACACTACTTCAAAACATTCATAATTTAAACTCGAAAGTTTATAGAATATAGAAACTAATAGTTTCTTATATGATATAACACTGATAGCGCAAAGAGATAAATGACTTCAGATAAGATTAGTTGTGAAAATATCTTCAGAAATATCGCGGATATTTATAATGAAAGATATGATAATATCTTAGAATTTCTAATATTGATGGATGATGATGAAGATTTGTCTGTAAAGGTTTAGAATAAAGAGTAAGGTATTCGTTAATGACTTTAGCAGGCACTAAATCATTTGGATTCTTTGAAGGCAGATTTAGTCTTTGTGATTTGTCCACAGCCTCCTTCATAGTCTGTTCAATCCGTTTTTCACTTCTAAATCTTCTCTTTTTCTCAGCTTTACCACCTTACTATTCTTTGTCATCAAACTTTTTACTGTTAAGATCGTTTACAGTTTTTGATGCTTCGTCAGCATTTCAAGAACTAGTTTGCAGTTCAAAATATTTTTCAAAACTTCACATTCAAAGTATGTAAGTCCAGGAGATAGACGTTTTACGTACACATATAACTGTTAGCGTAGACATGCTGCGAGATTTCAAAATACTGGTTACTGTTTTCCGATGATTCGTATGACAATTCTCGTTACAAGATGCGAATGAGTAAATGATGTGATTTCAATAAATATAATGATTTTTCGAAAAGTCAAAGATAATTAAAGTTGTTGGTAACTTTATTGCTAAGGTGGTGAGATATGAAAGGTCCCCAGTAACGATGACGAAAGGGCAACGTATCTATCGAGGTTAAAATAAGACTAGTTCGACTGAAAAGTCGAAGTTGACTTGCTGGAGCTGTGACAAAACTTTCTACTTTGAAAAGGAATTGAAAAGTCATTTTAGCTAATAAATGCCAAAGGGTCTGACACGGATATGCATCGAACTATGACTTTGGCTTCGAGAGCTTTTTAGGTACATAAATGTGGGTAATATGTGGTTGGATCATCATCTCGATTGTTCATTGTTTGAAGTGTCTTCGAAAACTTCGGAGAGTTTGAACACAGTTTGTAATCGTTAATATACATATGATGTTC
The DNA here is from genome assembly GCF_046630445.1 of Rutidosis leptorrhynchoides. Classification (NCBI taxonomy): domain Eukaryota; kingdom Viridiplantae; phylum Streptophyta; class Magnoliopsida; order Asterales; family Asteraceae; genus Rutidosis; species Rutidosis leptorrhynchoides. Next base: position 420,004,266 of record NC_092334.1, read on the forward strand.
TAACACAGTTTTGAAGTCAAAGTATAGCTTTGAAAGATGTAGGAATCTAAGAGTGATGTCTTCTGTTAAATCATGACTTGCATTTGATTTGTCAAAATCAGAATGCGTAATCAAATTTGGGTGAGAATGGTTGTTTTGATTACTATACAAGAATGTATATTGTTGTGAGATTTTGGGAGTATAGTTGATGATTTGCTTAATCAGATTCAAAAAATGTAACATATTAATTGTGAATTTATATATCTCTCGGGTATTACCTACCCGTTAAAATTTTTTTTCACAATTAATATTTTGTACAACAGAATTTTATTACAGTCTTTATGAAAATATATATGTGCATATTTTCTTCAGATGTAACATAGATTTAATGAGTTAATATTAAATTAAACTCATTTGATTTACGGTTGAAACTAGAACTGAATAATCCCTAAAGACTTTAGAAATTACATAACTTTTACGGAGTATTTATTGAATAAAATTGAAATTATGAATTAATACTTCGTTATTTGTTGGTGTTTGTAACCCTTGCACCATATTCTCTAAAGCCACTACTCGAGCGCGAAGCGCGTTGACTTCTTCTATTACACCGGGGTGATTGTCGGTTCGAACGAGCGGATAAATAAAATCTAGAATTTGATGTAGTATATAATCGTGACGAGATACTCTGGAAATGAGAGAGAAAATGGTGTTTTGGACCGGTTCGCCGGTAAGTGCTTCAGGTTCATCGCCAAGAGGGCAATGTGGTGGATGGAAGGGATCACCTTCTTCTTGTCTCCAATGGTTAAGTAGATTACGAACCCATCCCCAATTCATCCAGAATAGATGATGGCTAATTGGTTGATCCATTCCGGTCACGCTGCTTTCGGAGCTCATGTGGAAATCCATATCGGTATAGCTGTCGGAATCCGAGGAACTCGAACTGGTTGAGGGATCCATCTTGTATGATCAGGGAAAGAATTTTTTTTGGTATGAAATAGATTGTAGAATTTAGATTTGGTATTCTTCAATACATAATTTACATATATATATATATATATATATATATAATACCAAAATCCCATAGATTACGGAGGAATCTTTGAAAGATGTCAGTCAAAGTTCACAGTAACAGATATGCTAAGATAAGAATTCGTCTATACACTATTATGCAATAAATGTAGGAAAACGCGTCTAGACTTAAGAATGATAACCAGGTAATTTCCTAAGGATGGTAAGTAGATGATTTCCGACTAAAAATGATAAGCAAAACTTTTGACATGCAGACACGGTCGAAGTCCAGACTCACTAATGCATCTTAACAACTATCAGTTAGACACACTAATGCAAGACCTGGTTCGCTAAGACCACCGCTCTGATACCAACTGAAAGGACCCGTTCATATACATTATAAACGATTCATAATAGTTGATTACATCGCGAGGTATTTGACCTCTATATGATACATTTTACAAACATTGCATTCGTTTTTAAAAGACAAACTTTTTTTACAACGAAAGTTGACGGCATGCACACCATTTCATAATACATCCAACTATAATTTGGCTTAATAATAATCTTGATGAACTCAATGACTCGAATGCAACGTCTTTCAAAATATGCCATGAATGACTCCAAGTAATATCCTTAAAATGAGCTAATGCACAGCGAAAGATTTCTTTAATACCTGAGAATAAACATGCTTTAAAGTGTCAACCAAAAGGTTGGTGTGTTCATTAGTTTATCATAATCAATCATTTCCGTAATAGTAATAGACCACAAGATTTCAGTTTCTATAAATATCCGTACACTCGCAAGTGTATAAAAGTATTCTATAAATTGTAGGCACCCGGTAACAAGCCTTAACGTTCATGTTTTACCCTCTAAAGTACACCAGATCAGGTGTGTTTAAAATAACCTCGAAGTACTAAAGCATCCCATAGTCAGGATGGGATTTGTCAGGCCCAATAGATCTATCTTTAGGATTCGCGCCTACCGTACATAGACAAGTAGTTTAATGTTACCAAGCTAAGGGTATATTTCTGGTTTAAACCCACATAGAATTAGTTTTAGTACTTCTGCCTATTTCGTAAAACATTTATAAAACAGCGCATGTATTCTCAGCCCAAAAATATATATAAAAAGGGAGTAATGAAACTCACCATACTGTATTTCGTAGTAAAAATACATATAACGTCATTTAACAAGTGCAAGGTTGGCCTCGGATTCACGAACCTATATTAATTATATATATTTATATGTTGGTCAATATTTGTCTAACAATTTTTGGTCAAGTCATAGTGTACCACAATCCTAATGCTCGAGACTAATATGCAAAAGTCAACAAAAGTCAACTTAACCCAAAATGACTTCTAAAATTTATACGTGTTTATTATATAACTTAACTATAGTCATTTTATATATTTAAATATATTTATTAGATTTTATAATAATAAAAGTCATTTATTAATAAAAATTTATATTAACATTTATATATGATAAAATATACTTTTATATATCTTAAGTAGTAAAATTTATAAAGTTCACTTAATATCGTAAAACTATAGTGGTAAGTATTATTAATGTAATTATATTACGCGTGGTGAAAAATATCTTTGTATCCCCTATTTATTTGATAAAATAATATTGATCATAATAATAATAAGTAAAAGTTATATTATTTTGTAATAATAATTATTATTATTCTATAAAAAAATAACAATATTTATATTTACTAAAAATGTTATTATGATAAAATGATAATACTAACATAATAGTAATAATGATATTTTATAATAACAATGATATTTCTATTAAAATAATAACGACGATAGTAATAATAATCATTTTAACAATAATACTAAAATTCAGTTGACTATAACTTCTAATCCGTTCATCGAAACCATTCGATATCTAAATGAAAAGTTCTTAATTTTTCGCTAGCTTTCCAATGACATGCATATCATATACCCTATCTTAGTAACATATGTATCTAATTCAGGATTCAACAAACCTATCTAAGGACAATATCGAATGTACAAGCATGCATAATCCTATATACTCGAGCACTAGTCAGGGATACACTATTGAAATATAAAAGTTAAGTTATGAGTGCTCACGTATCAATATTGAGATTCAATATTGCAGGAAAGTACGTAGACGAAACGAAAATGATAAACGTTAGGTTGACCTCACGAGCAATCCCCTCGATCAATACCCATAACCTCCATAGCTATAACCCATAATTTCCTTAACTCTATTCCGTTTGAAAACTTATTTTAAAATCGTCTGAATATAACTCCGTCGTAGTATTTTATGTATACTAATAATATCTTGAAATAATACAAAACAAATATATATGTGTAATTCGATTGAGAGAGTTTAGAGAAATATATTTTCAAGTTTCTATGAAATAATAAAACCTATTGAATTCTATTTATAATAGATTTTTGAATTATTAAAGTGAATTATTAAAGTATGAATTATTAAAGTGAATTATTAAATTATGAATTATTAAAGTGAATTATTAAAGTATGAATTATTAAAGTGAATTATTAAAGTATGAATTATTAAAGTGAATTATTAAAGTATGAATTATTAAAGTGAATTATTAAAGTTAAAGTAAAGTAAAAGTAAAGTAAAGGTAAAGTTAAAGTATAGTAAAAGTATAAAAACTATGTAAGTATAATACGCGTATAAATATATATAATATTAATTTAAATCGTTATATATATTTAACGAAATAAAATATAAATATCGTTATATTTATTATACTGGTTAAGTAATGAGTTGTCAAAAGTGATTCTAGATATTTATAAAAGTTATATACGTTTTAATAATAAAGTTCTTTTTAAACTGAAAACGTCTTTGTACGTTTGAAAATAGATTAATAGAATATTATGGAAACCAATTCTCCACTAACTTTTGTCTAACTTTCGTAAATGACACTTTTTATTTTTATTTATAAATAGCTTTACAAATTATTCCGAATATCGTTAAGAGGAATAGATTTTCTCAAATCATAGTGGACCTCTCAACAGAGACTTGTAATCATAATTCAATGTTTCTGATAATTCAATCATTTAATATATATTTTTTTAATTTCGTCGATAATCATATTGAAACAAATACATTCATATAAAGCATTATACGTTTAAATACTTTGTTGACATTTTCAATTTATAACATATACACATATACATACATATTCATATATGTTTATTTAATGGTTCGTGAATCATTGGAATTTGGTCGAGGTTTAAATGAATGTATAAACATAGTTTAAAATCCTTGAGATTTAACTTAACAAACATTGCTTATCGTGTCAGAATAATATAAAGATAAAGTTTAAATTTAGTCAGAAATTTCCGGATCGTCACATGATTCTTGAAAACACCTCAATGGAGAGAATGAACCAAACGCACTTCATCTACGGAAGAAAAGATTGATGCATATAGTTATGCACCTGAAAATACTCGGAACCTGGGTAAAAGTTTAACACGTATCTGTGCTAATTCCTTTAGTGTTATTATTACCCAAAATAACTTGGTAATTTCTTTTCAAAGTAGCAAATTTTGTCACAGCTCCAACAAGTCAACTTCGACTTTTCATTCGAAACAACCTTATTATCACCTTGATATATATGCGTGCTCTTTTATTGTTATCGGGGAACCTTTTATATCTCACCATATTACCATCAGCGTTTAATCATCCAAAAACACAATTCTCTTGAAACCACCTCGGATTGATAACTGATGATTCAGATATGACTACATTAAATGTAAAGGAAATAGTAAGATTGTAGATGGCCTAAATGGCCAAGAGTTTGATGATAAAGAATGGAGTGTTGGGAACGCTCGATAGAAAATTTGGTACTGAAAAACAGATTGAGCTAACCATGAAGGAGACCAAGGACAAATATAAGGACCAAACCCTATATTCAAAGAATCTAGATAATTCGGGATTCGATGAAATCTTTAGTGAATATCTTACTCCGAAGTCATGTTAAAATCTTGCGAAAAATTTTTATTCATCAACTTTCGAACTTAGAAATCCCAAAATATCATCATAAATATCTTCGATATTTCTGAAGATATTTTTATAAATATTCTCGTCCGAAATTTTATACCTCTTCGTGCTATCTGTATTATATTATATTGGAAATTTTTGTAAAACCTGAGTTTAAATTATGAATGTTTCTAGAGTAGTGTTGGAAATTGAAGCATGAGTTAGTATAATATAATGACGCCCGGCCAACGTGATTATATTACAGTAAGTCATGCTGAGTTTCTAATGGAACGTGATAAAGGATCACGGATCATACCTTTATCATGAACCATGTTACATAACTCTTTCATTCTACTTAACCTCTGAACATATCAAGAAAATATATTTTTGATAGCTCCATCCTCAGAGATTCTGGTAATTTGACAAATCAAATCGTGCTAATACATTCCTATCTGCTAAGAATAATATAATCATTCGAAACTCCATACTTACGAATTCTGAACCATTACTCGCTTTACTAGAGGTCGAGAAGAGAATAAAAAGGCAAAGAGCTCCGAAACATAAGGGAAGATATAAAACTCAACAACAACACTGAAATCACAAACCGTGTACATTAATACGAATAACAATATAAAGACACGGGAGTATGATAAACATAATTACCCCAAGAGCGAAGTAGAAGTAAACAGATTCCTCTGGTGGGAGTCAGAATGGAAGAATGATTGTTGCAATAGTCAGAATGAGGTTAAGAACCAGAGTTGGATTAAGCATATTCACAATCATTAAAAGTATGGATCGAGAAAGAAAGTATTGGAGTGGTGAAAATAATGGAACGGGAGAAGTTCATTTATAGTGAAAATACCAGACAAAGAAATCGAGACAGATAATCGCATTTAATTAAAGAGTTCTTAATTTCCATAAATCCCAAAGAATCAGATCTTATAGATTTCCAAGATTTTCTTTTAAATCCCTTGAATTCAGGAATCCACCGTAACTACGTCAAAAGTTAAATCTCTATCTCAATCTTTTGTGACAGCTTCACTCGTACGCTTCACATAATTGAATCTTTTTATCTATATTAATCAATAGTGATAAAACTCTATAAAAAAAACTCATATTCGTCATGAAAACATTTTTTTGTGTTAGCCATGACGACCTCGATCAAATTTTGGGACGAAATTTCTTTAACGGGTAGGTACTGTGACGACCCGGAAATTTCCAACCAAATTTAAACTTTAATCTTTATATGTTTCCGACACGATAAGCAAAGTCTGTAATGTTGAAGTCTCAAAAATTTTGAACTATGTTCATATAATCATTTAACCTTTGACCATGTCCGACGATTCACGAACAATTGGTTGCAAATATATATATAGATATATGAATAAGTGTGTATATATATATATATATATATATATATATACATATAAACATGAACAAAAGTATATATAATAATTTGAAATAATAAATACAATTTAACCAATTGGAATTAAAATAATAAATAGAGTAGATAAGTTACTATCATATATATATATATATATATATATATATATATATATATATATATATATATATATATATATATATATATATATATATATATATATATATATATCTATACACTATTACGAATTTATATGTATATGGTTCTAGGTATAATGAAAATATTGTATTTATAAATAATAAATATTTAATAAAAGTTATTATATATAATTTTTTTTATATATATTAAAACAAGATAAAATATAGTTGTTATAATAATAATTATTAAAATAAATATCAGTATTAATAATATATAAAAATGAAAGTTGATATATATATATATATATATATATATGTGTGTGTGTGTGTGTGTGTGTGTGTAATTTTTTTATATTATTACATTAATAATATTAATAATAATACATATTATTAATAGTATTATGAATAATATTATTATAACATTTTTTTATTATTATAATTATTAATAAATAACCACTAGTGCTATTATTAATGTTTGTTAGGAAATAATATATTATTGTTATTAACATTAAAAATATGATCATTACCATTTTTATTAGTATCATTATCCTTATTATATATCATTTTTATTAATATAATTATTAATAATACATTTAATAATTATTAAAATTAATTTTTTATAAGCTATAAAATAAGAAAGAAAGTAAGGATCTGTTTCTTGTAGCTTTCAACTATTTCTGATTTATAAAACTCATACAATCAGATTCAATAACATCCAAAATTAGATTGAAGTAGTACAAATCAAATGCTTTTCCATATCTGTAATATATTTCTTTTTATTTAATTAATCCTCTGAGTTAAATTTCTGTCTAGAATCTGTTAGGCGTCAAAATCCATCTCCAATACAAATAAACGGGCCATATCATCTTTACAGACTAAATTATTCGATTACAAATCATATAGAATGTTAAACATTACTGCAATTGGGGAAGGAAAAACAAAAATTGTGAATTAAAGCATAACACCACCATGTATCTTCTTCTGTTCTCTAACTGGTACCCTTTCATTCACATCACCACTTTGTACCACAGCCACTATATCTCTTGTAATTAGCCACCACCTTTGATCCTTCATGATTAACTAGTTCGACTACCAACATCACTACAACCATCATCATCTTCGTTAAACACCTTTCTTGTTTATTCGACCCATAACCACCGTCACCTTCAATTGATCACCATATTCACGCACCATCCACCATATTTCTCAACCATACACCATAGCTCGTCTCTCCTCTCTCTCTCTTAAGATGTATCGTGAAACAACCCCCGGTTAACCTCATCACTAATCTCCACCTTTATATAACCACGATCACCAAAATCCTCACCATTTTGTCGAACACCACAACTCTCCATCACACGAACACTTTGCCTGTATTTATTGTCACTACAAACGCTTACCTTTCACCACATCACAGCTATGAATCAACACCTCTTTAACCACTAAGTATACCACCATCGTGAACCGACACCGTGATCGCCAACCTTTTGGTTAACACTTGAAAGCATGTTTATTCTCAGGTATGAAAGAAATCTTCCGCTGTGCATTTGCTCATTTTAAAGACATTACTTGGAGTCGATCATCGCAATGGGACTAGATGTTGGTGACTTCGTCCAGATGGATTAGGACGGGGTTTCACACGTCACGTACCCTCACATGGTGATAAAACACCCGGTACACTCTAACCCAATAACACGCGCACACAAGAGAACAGTACTTGCACAATGACCGCTTGTACTCGCACAATGACTGAAAGTGTACATAAGCCTTGTAACACTAACCCCTATGTGGTATCGAACTCGCGAACTTAAACCCACCTAACACGCCCACGCACACATGATGATATGGTATCGAACGCCCAAACTTTAAACCCATATCACATGCCAACACAATGTGGTATCGAACATGCGAACTTTAAACCCACATCGCATCCACGCTCTTTCGGCCTCGATTACATAAAGAGTGGTATAACATCGCGCCCTGTATACACTATAGTGAATCTGGGCGGATATCACCAATTGAACCACCGCAAACAAATAAATCCTTATGCATATACACATAATCATTCTACTCACTAGGACACTATCACATCCAATGTCCTACGGGTCTCACTCAAGCGAGTTTAATGACCCTAATACCCCTAAATGCCTAAGCGATAAAAGACTCACATCATAGAGTCAAGGCATCACACATTAACCACACACTCTACCGAGTGCAACACAAAACCACAAACGTAAGCCGACCGCTCGCTACAACTTATCTCCAACGGAGAATAACGTTAGCTAAGGCTTACATACATACTGCATGCTATAACAAAATGTACAACATATGAATATTACACTAAAAGTACCTGAAAGTCTTCTTGCGATGCCCGTCCCTGCTAGCTCGGGACACTCCGCCATGCGATGCCCTTCATCACAACACCACCTCATCTTGCTTAACACCCGTCGTACATCACTTGTTAGACACGATTTTCACTCGTAACAATGGTAGCAAGTCATTATTACGTGTACACGTCGTCTCAACTCATTAGTACAATGACTATATTCCTCGATGATATATACAAACACAAACACAAACTCTGCGCGATATAAACACATGCAAGAATAATATCATGATACAAGCCACAATCCTAGTTAGTTCACCTACACGCTAAGGCGCTAACCAAATCCCCGTCCTACCCGTACTCCTACAAAACCCGCAACAAATAAGCACACATAAAAGTCTAAGTCTAGGCACCTATCTCAAGTCGCCTACATCCCTTAGACCATGCTCTGTTACCACTGGAAACAACCCCAACCCATTATTTATACGCAAAGTTTTTTTTATGTATATAAAGGGCTGTAAACCAAATACACTACTGGGCGCGACGCGGCCCAGTTACCCGTGGTGCGGCTTAAGCTGTTACCTGAAGCTGCAGTTTAATTTTGACACAAGTAACCATTTTTGCAAACCACAAACATATATTGACCCAAAACATGTTTAACAACATAATTACATAATCTTAGTTGCTTTAAATTAACGACATGAGCACGACGGCCCCGGGAACACAATTGTGATGACCCGGGAATTTTCGATCAAATTTAAACTTAATCTTATATGATTTCGAGACGATAAGCAAAGTCTATTAAACCGAGTCTCAAAATGTTGGAGTTATTATTCATAAATATATTTGACCTTTGATTACTCCCGACGATTCACGAACAAGTTTGTGTAAATAAAAATGTAAAAATATATATACATATACATATGTAATATTAAATACATTGTAATATATATAAATAGTTAATAAATTGTAACCTATTAAATTTAAATGCAAGTTAAGAATAATTGCTATATTAATATTATTATCATCAATAAATTAATATTATTATAACTAATAATATTATTAGCACCATTAGTAATATTAATATTTTTATCATTTCTAAAATCATTACTAGATATTATTATTATTATTATTAATAGGTAATATATAAATATGAAAGTTTATATATATAAAATTGATATATTATCATTAGTATTATTGTTATAAAAAAAATATTATTGTTATATACTCTATAATAACTATTATTATTATTAGTAATAATACTATTATTATTACTATTATATTGGTATTAATATTATTTATGATTGTAAGATTATTATTATTATAGTTATTAGTTATAATATTTAATAAGATTAATTATAATATATACAGATACAGATATATACATACGATATATAAATACATATATATAAATATATATACAAATATATAAAAACTATAAAATAGATATATATATATATATATATATATATATATATATATATATATATATATATATATATATATTGTTAAGGATACATATACAAATCAAGAATCAATTTCACATCTTATTCACTGTAATCAATTTTGTTTCCTACTTCTGAAATCATTAGCCCTATATACTGATAGTACAAATTAGTTGAAAATGGTAACCAAACTTTATAATTTTTCTTCCACACTTTTGTTCCTGTCTGTGAACTGTCTGTGATTAGTTAGACGTCGACATCCAAACAATTTTGATCGACTATATGTATTACAACACACACAATTACTCAAAGAAATCCACCTTACAAACCAACCAACACAAGATCAAAACAAAACCCATTAAAACTGCGTACTACTGCGACTGTTGGGTTGGATCCTTTTCTGTCAAATCCAAATGAAAACCATACAGCAAGAAAGTAGTATTGTTTCGCTGCTACTACGTGTTACCTGTTTTTTTTTTTTTCTTTTCAAATTGCTTCACCATCTTGAAGACCACCACCACAAGTACCTTCGCTTCTTGTTTCTGTTTTCTAAGTAACCGAAACCAACACCAAAACATCACCTTGAAACCCACCCAATAAGAACCATAACTTGCTTCCTTCTTTTCTCTTCGTGAACTAGGCTTAAAAAGTTGCTATCTTTATATATATGTAAGAGTTGAAGTGGGACAAGATGAGAATTTGGCGCGATTTTTGGCCAACTCGTTTATTTATAATACCATATAGCATTCAATTAATATCTAATCTAGTGGAGCTAATATTGGCCGACCCACATGGGTCACAAGATTCAACATGTGAGTATCTCTTTTGTTAATTAAAGGTAGTGAAATTGAATTAGAAAAAGAAGATAGAATCGCTGTATTATAATTCAATTATAGGGAGTTGGCCGACAATCTTTAAAGTGGATAATCCACTTGATTAATAAAGTGTATAGAAATAGATTTAGGTGATTAGCTAGCCACGTATTATTATTTTTTTTGCATTGACCGAAACACTTGTGATTATATTAGGTGACAATTGCATGGTTCTCTTCATGTTTCATTTTTTTGTTGTTTCGATGCATTAAAACAAGAAAAGAATGGGACACGGTACTACTTCCTAACCGATCAAGTTGAAGGACGAACATGATGAAAATGATGATGGATGTTGATGATGTTAAATGATGATGGTCTCGCACGATGATGATGATGATGATGATGATGATGATGATGATGATGATGATGATGATAGTGATTAAGGTAATAGATCAATGATGATGATGAAGATATAAGCTGGGTTTTTTTTTTTTATTTGAAAAGAAGAAAATACAGATAGAAGGTTATATAGATTTAAATCGTAGAATACATAAGAAGTGTATAAACAGAGGAATGGTAAAGAGTGTTGTGTGTTGAACAATAGGTCCTGGGTTCGAACCCAGGCCACCACAACATTTCTTTTTATTATTTGAAGTAGCTGGACTGAGCTGAATTGGGCTGAAAACTACTGAATTAATAAGTGGGCCGTAACATTAAATATGGAGTTGGGCCGGGTATTAATTTGGTTGTTGGGCCGCGAGTAAGAAATCAAGATATATAATTTGGGCAAATTAAGAATCAAGAAAAGCAGATGGGCTTGTACGGTTTAGTGGTGTGTCTGGTTAACGAGAGGTCGCTGGTTCGAATCCTGTTTAGGGCATACCTTTTTAGTGAAGCTTTCAAAGGGTATAATCATTTAGCTTTCATTTTATTATTATTATTATTATTGTGATTATTATTATTACTACTATTATTATTAATGTTGTTATTATTATTATTTAGTGTTATGTTACTACAAGTATTATAAGTATCATAATTATTATTAAAGTTATTATTAATATTAGTTATAGACTACTAGTTATTATTATTATTATTATTATTATTATTATTATTATTATTTTTATTATTATTATTATTATTATTATAAGTATTATTATGACTGTGAATATTATTGTTATTATTATTATGATTAGGATTATTAATATTATTATCATTATATTATGTTATTATTTTTCATAAACATTATTATTAGTATCATTGTTATAAATATAAGTAGTATTATTATTATTACTAAAAGTATCGTTACTTTTTAAATATATCATTTTTATTAAAATTATTATTATTTTACTAATATTATTATTATTAGTATCAGTATTATCTATATCACTATTATTAATATAATTATGGCTACTAAGCTAAAAGTTCTAATGACGATATTAAGGTCATAAATGTAAAAATAAAGATTTTGTATATAAATATACTTAGTATACATAACTTAACTATATTAACAAATATATTTATATAAAATAAAAATATATAAATAAATAATGAAGCTTATACATTATTAATGATATAAATTACATCATTAATAATGAAATGAATATATTTATTCAATTACAAGTATATGTTTTAATATTTATATATACAAATGATATAGGTTCGTGAATCCGAGGCCAACCCTATACTTGTTCAATGACGTCATATGTATTTTTACTACAAAATACATTAGGTGAGTTTCATTTGTTCCCTTTTACTCTATATATTTTTGGGACTGAGAATACATGCGCTGATTTTATAACTGTTTTATGAAATAGACACAAGTACTCGAAACTACATTCTATGGTTGAATTATTAAACCGAATATGCCCCTTTTTATTAAGTCTGGTAATCTAAGAATTAGGGAACAGACACCCTAATTGACGCGAACTCTAAAGATAGATCTATCGGGCCCAACAAGCCCCATCCAAAGTACCGGATGCTTTAGTACTTCGAAATTTATATCATGTCCGAAGGAGGATCCCGGAATGATGGGGATATTCTTATATGCATATTGTGAATGTCGGTTACCAGGTGTTCAATCCATATGAATGATATTTTTGTCTCTATGCATGGGACGTATAATTATGAGAAATGGAAGTATGAAATCTTGTGGTCTATTAAAATTATGAAATGATTATTTATGATAAACTAATGAACTCACCAACCTTTTGGTTGACACTTTAAAGCATGTTTATTCTCAGGTATGAAAGAAATCTTCCGCTGTGCATTTGCTCACTTTAAAGATATTACTTGGAGTCATTCATGACATATTTCAAAAGACATTGCATTCGAGTCGTCGAGTTCATCAAGATTATTATTAAGATAATTATAATTAGATATATTATGAAATGGTATGCATATCGTCAATCTTCGATGTAAGGAAGTTTGTCTTTTCAAAACGAATGCAATGTTTGTAAAATGTATCATATAGAGGTCAAGTACCTCGCGATGTAACCAACTATTGTGAATCGTTTGTAATCGATGTGGACTTTGTCCGGATGGATTAGGACGGGTCCTTTCAGTTGGTATCAGAGCGGTGGTCTTAGCGAACCAGGTCTGCATTAGTGTGTCTAACTGATAAGTCGTTAGGATGCATTAGTGAGTCTGGACTTCGACCGCGTCTGCATGTCAAAAGTTTTTCTTATCACTTCATGTCAAAAATCACTTGCTTATCATTCTTAGTCTAGACACGTTTACTGCATTGATTGCATGATTAGCGTATGGACAAAATTCATATCTTAGCATATCTGCTAATTTATATCTTAGCGTATCTGTTATTGTAATCTTTGCCTGACATTTTCTGTAGATTCCTCCGTAACTTATGGGATTTTAGTATTATATATGCATATGTAAATTATGTATTGCAGGGTACTAATCTACATCCTATAATCTAATTCTAATCGAAAATCCTTCATCTGATTATACGGGATGAATCCCTCAACCAGTTCGAGTCCCACAGAATTCGATAGCTATTCTGATAGTTATTCCGACAGCTAATCCGACATGGATATTCACATAAATTCCGAAAGCGGTGTCACCGGAATGAATCCATCAATCAGTCATCCCCAAATTCATTTGATGAGTTCGTAGTCGACTTAAACAATGGAGATGCGAAGAAGGCGATCCCTTCCACCAACCGAATTCACCTCTTGACAATGAACCTAAAGCGTTTACTGGCGAACCTGTTCGAGACACCATTTTCAGTCTCATTTCCAGGGTAACTCGACAAGATTATATTCTATCCATAATTCTGAACCTTATTCATCCGCTCATTCTGACCGACAATCCTCCTGGAATAATAAGTCAATGAACTTAGCGATCGAAAAATCAATTCGGAGAATATGGTGCAAAATGTACCAGCTTCAACAATGACACCAGCATCAACAGTACCATTACCACTAACAACAACATCCGCATCACACATCCCAACATCACAATCTGTACCTCGAGCATAATCATCAATCTGCGAATCGTTCTACCTCATTTATCTTCGTTCGACATGACGAATATGTAATCTCTAAGGTTTTAGAGATTATTTATTCTAGTTCCAACCGAAAAGCAAATGAGTTTAATATCATATTAACTCATTAAATCCATTAATACATATGAAGAAAATATATATGTATATATGTTTTCATAAAGATTGTAATTAAAAATTCTCTTGTACAAACTGTTAATGGTGAAAATATTTTAACGGGTAGGTAATACCCGAGGAATATTTAAATTTCACATTAATAAGTTACATTATACGTTCTTCGAATCTGATTCAACAGTCATTTACTATCCTACTTGCAACCATAGCTATACAAATCCGTTCACCACAGAATAACCATATTCATCCAATTTCATATTTGGATTTTGATTTATCAGAATCCAACAAGTGGCATAATGAAGAAAACAGTTGACGAAATAAAATTTGTTAGAAACAAACAAATTAACTATGAGAAATTTTGTTAAGAATCCACGCTAACAAAAATCCTAGCTAACTGTTCCTAGCTAACTGTGGACTAATCAACTGAGGACTACCAAGAGTGGACAATTAAAATGAATTAAAATATTGATAATAACATATGAAACTAAACAATTATTCAAGTTGCCACTTGATTTTTTCTTAAACCTCATTTGTATCTTGACGAATACAATCTGCGTTCAAACCTTTCATGATTCTTGAAAACACCTCAATCGAGAGGATGAACCAACCACACTTCATCAACGAAAGAAAAGATTGATGCATATAGTTATGCACCTGAAAACACTCAGAACATGAGTAAACGTTTAACACGTATCTGTGCTAGCTCCTTTGGCGTTGTTAATACCGAAAATAACTTTACAATTCCTTTCCCAATTAGCCAATTTTGTCATAGCTCCAGCAAATCAACTTTGACTTTCATTCGGATTAAACTTATTATAACTTGATTTATAAGCCCACCTTTCGTTATCGTTACCGGGGAACTGTTTACATTTCACCACATTAACAAAAACTTATCAGCAACTTCATTACTCATCGACCTAATTTCTCCGAAAAATCATTATATTTATTCATTGAAACCCCATCTTGTATTCATCCACACACTGTAACAATAATTTCCATAACAATTACCGGGAATCAGCAATCAGTACTTTGAAAACTCACAACATATCTACATCAACAGTTATATATATGACATTTATCTCTTAGAATTATGATCTCTCATTCTGAAATTCTGAAAAGCACTCAGTCACAAATCAATACTCTGAATGTTGAAAAAGCTGAATGAAGCAGCAGAAACTGTAGATAACCATAAACGACCATAATCATCGAAAGTTTGATGATAAAGATTAGTATGTTGTAAAAGCTCAGAAAAGTTGGAACTGGAAAGCGGATTGAGCTAACCATAAAGGAAACCAAGGAGAAATACAAGTAACATACCCTAAATTCATAGAACCCAGATAAATCTAGATCCGTTGAAATCTTTAGAGAATATCTTGCTCCGAAGTCATGTTAAAATCTTACGGAAAATCTTTCTCCATCAACCATCGAAATTAGAAATTCCAAAATATCATCATCAATATCTTCGATATTTCTGAGGATATTTTCATAAATATTCTCGTCCGAAATTATATACCTCTACGTGCTTCCTGTGTATCATTATATTAGAAACATTCACTAGAAAATTTAGTACTGAAAAGCAGATTATGCGAAACTATGAAGAAAGCTGTGGACAAATCACAAAGAATAAGTTTGACTTCAAAGAATCCAAATTATTCTGTTTCTGATGAAATCTTTAGCGAATACCTTGCTTCCGAATCTAAACTCTTACGGATAAACCTTCTTCATCATCCATCGATATTAGAAATTCTAAGATATCATCGTATCTTTCATTATAAATATCCTCCATATTTCTGAAGATATATATATATATATATATATATATATATATATATATATATATATATTTTTTACTATTCTTATCTGAAATCGTTAATCTCTTCGTGTTATCAGTGTTACATCATATAGAAACTGTTAGTTTCTATATTCTGTAAACTTTCGAGCTTAAAATATAAATGTTATTGAAGTAATGTTGGGAACTGATGCATGAGTTAGTATAATATAATGACACTTGATCAACGTGATTATATTACAGTAAGTCATGCTGAGTTTCTAATGAAACGTGATGATGGTTCACAGTAGATCATACCATCATCATGTGTCATGTTACATAACTCATTCATTTTACTTAACTTCTAAACATATCAAGAAAATGTATTCTTGATGAATCTACCTTCCGTGATGTTGATAAATTTGAAAATCAAATCGTCCTATCACGTTCTTTCCTGCTTAGAACATTATAATCATTCAAAACTCTATGTCTACGAATTCTGGACCATTATTCGCTTGATTTAAAGTCGGGAAGAGAAAACAAAAGAATGAATCTCCGAAATAGTGCTGGGGGTATAAATCACAGCAAATAGGAGAGAGCATTAACTGTGAATGACAATGATTATAGAAAACAGAAATAAGGACTTCAAAGTATAAGGAAAGATATAAAGCTGATAACAACACATAAATTACAAACCGTGTATATCAATGTTTATAGCAACATAAAGACACGGGAGGATTAAAAGCACTATAACCCCAAGAGCGAAGTAGAACAAAACAGATTCCTCTGGTAGAAGTTGGAAAAGGAGAATGATTGTTGCGATAATAACGATGAGGACAAGGATCAGAACTGGATTAAGCATTTTCAGAATCTTTTGGATGTATGAAATAAGAAGGAAAGTATAGGAAGGGTGAGAATAATGGAACGGAAGAGTTTAATTTATAATGGAAATATCAGACAGAGTAATCAAAGCAGATCACTGCATTTAATCCAAGAGATCTTAATTTCCTTATTCGCCGAAGAATCAAATCTTTTTGATTTCGAAGATTTTCTTTAAATCCCTTGAATTCTGGAATTCAACCCTGACTCTATCAAAAGTTAAGATAAATCTTTACTTTCCTATTTCACTCTTTGGTGATAACTTCATTCGTACTCTTCGAATAATCGAATTACTTTATCTGTATTATTCTGTAATGATGAAAACTCTTTTTATCAGCTCATATTCGTCAAGAAAAAAAAAACATATTTATTGTTAGCCATGACCACCTCACTCAAATTTCGGGACGAAATTTCTTTAACGGGTAGGTACTGTGATGACCCGGGAATTTCCGATCAAATTTAAACTTAATCTTATATGATTTCGAGACGATAAGCAAAGTCTATTAAACCGAGTCTCAAAATGTTGGAGTTATTATTCATAAATATATTTGACCTTTGATTACTCCCGACGATTCACGAACAAGTTTGTGTAAATAAAAATGTAAAAATATATATACATATACATATGTAATATTAAATACATTGTAATATATATAAATAGTTAATAAATTGTAACCTATTAAATTTAAATGCAAGTTAAGAATAATTGCTATATTAATATTATTATCATCAATAAATTAATATTATTATAACTAATAATATTATTAGCACCATTAGTAATATTAATATTTTTATCATTTCTAAATCATTACTAGATATTATTATTATTATTATTAATAGGTAATATATAAATATGAAAGTTGATATATATAAAATTGATATATTATCATTAGTATTATTGTTATAAAAAAATATTATTGTTATATACTCCATAATAACTATTATTATTATTAGTAATAATACTATTATTATTACTATTATATTGGTATTAATATTATTTATGATTGTAAGATTATTATTATTATAGTTATTAGTTATAATATTTAATAAGATTAATTATAATATATACAGATACAGATATATACATACGATATATAAATACATATATATAAATATATATACAAATATATAAAAACTATAATATATATATATATATATATATATATATATTGTTAAGGGTACATATACAAATCAAGAATCAATTTCACATCTTATTCACTGTAATCAATTTTGTTTCCTACTTCTGAAATCATTAGCCCTATATACTGATAGTACAAATTAGTTGAAAATGGTAACCAAACTTTATAATTTTTCTTCCCCACTTTTGTTCCTGTCTGTGAACTGTCTGTGATTAGTTAGACGTCGACATCCAAACAATTTTGATCGACTATATGTATTACAACACACACAATTACTAAAAGAAATCCACCTTACAAACCAACCAACACAAGATCAAAACAAAACCCATTAAAACTGCGTACTACTGCGACTGTTGGGTTGGATCCTTTTCTGTCAAATCCAAATGAAAACCATACAGCAAGAAAGTAGTATTGTTTCGCTGCTACTGCGTGTTACCTGTTTTATTATTTTTTTTTTTTCAAATTGCTTCACCATCTTGAAGACCACCACCACAAGTACCTTCGCTTCTTGTTTCTGTTTTCTAAGTACCCGAAACCAACACCAAAACATCACCTTGAAACCCACCCAATAAGAACCATAACTTGCTTCCTTCTTTTCTCTTCGTGAACTAGGCTTAACAAGTTGCTATCTTTCTATATATGTAAGAGTTGAAGTGGGACAAGATGAGAATTTGGCGCGATTTTTGGCCAACTCGTTTATTTATAATACCATATAGCATTCAATTAATATCTAATCTAGTGGAGCTAATATTGGCCGACCCACATGGGTCACAAGATTCAACATGTGAGTATCTCTTTTGTTAATTAAAGGTAGTGAAATTGAATTAGAAAAAGAAGATAGAATCGCTGTATTATAATTCAATTATAGGGAGTTGGCCGACAATCTTTAAAGTGGATAATCCACTTGATTAATAAAGTGTATAGAAATAGATTTAGGTGATTAGCTAGCCACGTATTTTTTTTTTTTTTTTGCATTGACCGAAACACTTGTGATTATATTAGGTGACAATTGCATGGTTCTCTTCATGTTTCATTTTTTTGTTGTTTCGATGCATTGAAACAAGAAAAGAATGGGACACGGTACTACTTCCTAACCGATCAAGTTGAAGGACGAACATGATGAAAATGATGATGGATGTTGATGATGTTAAATGATGATGGTCTCGCACGATGATGATGATGATGATGATGATGATGATGATGATGATAGTGATTAAGGTAATAGATCAATGATGATGATGAAGATATAAGCTGGGTTTTTTTTTTATTTGAAAAGAAGAAAATACAGATAGAAGGTTATATAGATTTAAATCGTAGAATACATAAGAAGTGTATAAACAGAGGAATGGTAAAGAGTGTTGTGTGTTGAACAATAGGTCCTGGGTTCGAACCCAGGCCACCACAACATTTCTTTTTATTATTTGAAGTAGCTGAACTGAGCTGAATTGGGCCGAAAACTACTGAATTAATAAGTGGGCCGTAACATTAAATATGGAGTTGGGCCGGGTATTAATTTGGTTGTTGGGCCGCGAGTAAGAAATCAAGATATATATAATTTGGGCAAATTAAGAATCAAGAAAAGCAGATGGGCTTGTACGGTTTAGTGGTGTGTCTAGTTAACGAGAGGTCGCTGGTTCGAATCCTGTTTAGGGCATACCTTTTTAGTGAAGCTTTCAAAGGGTATAATCATTTAGCTTTCATTTTTTTATTATTATTATTATTGTGATTATTATTATTACTACTATTATTATTAATGTTGTTATTATTATTATTTAGTGTTATGTTACTACAAGTATTATAAGTATCATAATTATTATTAAAGTTATTATTAATATTAGTTATAGACTACTAGTTATTATTATTATTATTATTATTATTATTATTATTATTATTATTATTATTATTATTATTATTATTATTATTATTATTATAAGTATTATTATGACTGTGAATATTATTGTTATTATTATTATGATTAGGATTATTAATATTATTATCATTATTGATAAGGCTAAAAAGGAACATATATTTCATAGCATTATCCCCCAAGAAAGACAAGATTTTAGTTGCAATTGTTCCATTTTCAAGTGATATTCGTTTATATTAAATAAGTGCGAAGACAAAAGGCAGATTCGACAAATTGAAGACAAAAAGGTCCAAAAAGCTCAAAAGTACAAGATACAATTAAAAAGGTTCAAATTATTGATGAAGAACGTCTAAAAATGACAAGAGTACAAGTTACAAAACGCAAAGTACACGATATAAAATAGTACGCAAGGACGTTCGAAAATCCGGAACCGGGACATGAGTCAACTCTCAACGCTCGACGCAACGGTGTAAAAATTACGAGTCAACTATGCACAAGAATAAAATATAATATTTAAATAATTCATAATAAGAATAATATTAAATAATAAAAAGTTGTTAATTTAGCATAGTTCAGGGGTCGTAAATGAAAATTCAATTTCATATTTTGCCTATAAAAGGCGATGATTATCGATCAATTTAAAAGCATCCCTTTTTCTATCCTAAAAATCTATTATCAATATCAATATCTAAAAATCTCTATCATAATGTTAATGTAATAAGATATAACAATAATCTTAATTTTAATTTTAAATTATGATAATAATAAGATTTATGATAGAGATCGTTTGAGTGTGTAAGTCGAAATTCTGTCCGTGTAACGCTACGCTATTTTTAATCATTGTAAGTTATGTTCAACCTTTTTATATTAATGTCTCGTAGCTAAGTTATTATTATGCTTATTTAAAACGAAGTAATCATGATGTTGGACTAATTACTAAAATTAGGTAATTGGGCTTTGTACCATAATTAAGGTTTGGGCAAAAGACCGACACTTGTGGAAATTGGACTATTGACTATTAATAGATGGGGGGTATTGTCTAATTGAGTGACAACTCATTGGAGTCTGTCGAACCTATCTTCAAATTAATTATCCTAATAATTAATAATGATTATGGTTGTCCTATTTAGTGACGTTCATATGGAATCTATTATAATCATTTAATTAATTATTCGGGTTGGGTAATTGATTATTCAAACTGATCAAGTGGGTAAATTAATATTCATATCTAATCAAAACAGGGGTAGATTACATACAGTGATAACTGGTGTAATTGTTGACAGAAGTGATAACTGCGTCACAGTTTAAATCCTTAATTAGTTGGAATATTTGACTTCGGGTATAAGGGTAATTTGACGAGGACACTCGCACTTTATATTTATGACCGATGGACTATTATGGATAAAAACCAGATAGGTATCAAATAAACCATGACAAAGGACAATTAACCCGAGTAACAATTAATTAAAATCAAAACGTCAAACATCATGATTACGGAAGTTTAAATAAGCATAATCCTTTTATTTCATATTCTATCGCAATTTTATTTATTGTTATTTTATTTATCGTCATTTATTTATTTTACGCACTTTAATTATTGTCATTTATCTTTACGCTTAAAAATATAAAATCGACAAACCGGTCATTAAACGGTAAAAACCCCCCTTTTATAATAATATTACTACTTATATATATATATATATATATATTTATATAAATATAGTTTTATAAAAATATAGTGCGTAATCACTAGCTCCCTGTGGAACGAACCGGACTTACTAAAAACTACACTACTCTACGATTCGGTACACTGCCTATAGTGTTGTAGCAAGGTTTAGGTATATCCCATCCGTAAATTAATAAAACTTGTGTCATATTTTGTAGTATTTCCTAGTAAAAATAATACTATTTCGTACCCTCACGCTACATCATCAAGTTTTTGGCGCCGCTGCCGGGGAGCGCTAAAACGCTATATTTTTAATTATAATAGTATTGAAATAAAATATAATAATATAATAATATTGAAATAGAATATAATAATATAATAATATTGAAATAGAATATAATAATATAATAATATTTTAGAATCAAAATTTGATACGTAAAATTTTAAAAAGTCGTATTTATTAAATACTTCAGGGGTATATTATGTAACTTGTAATTAATAATTTCTATCATATCGCTTTCATGTGAATAGTAAATTAATTAATTTCTTTTCATTTACTATTCATGAATAGTAAATGAATTAAAAAAAAAAAGTTTTGAAAAAAAATAATAATTATAAAAAAATTATTAATTTGTAAAAAAAAACATTTTAAAAAAAAAAAACGTAAAAAAAAAAACAAAAACGTAAAAAAAAACAAAAACGTAAAAAAAAATGTAAAAAAAAAAAACGTAAAAAAAAAACAAAAACGTAAAAAAAAAAAAATTATTAAAAAAAAATATATATATTTTTTTAAGATTTTGTCTATAAAAAAAAAATGTTTTTTTTAGTTTTATTACCTTTAGATTTTTAGACTATAGTCGCAACTTTTAGTATTAAGTTTAGTTTTGCCATAGTTATTTTTACTTCTAGAATTTTTAGGCTTTGCCTTAAAATCCCTTAAGTGCTTATTCCTTAGACTAAGTTTTAGGTGCTTTAGAATTTTGCGACGCCGTTTTTCGCGCTACTTTCTTTTTTTTATTTTTCGACGCCTATTTTTCGACTTTTTATTTTTCGACCTTTTTCGACGCGCAATCTTTTTCTTTCTTATTTCTCGCTATTCTAGTTTTAGGACATAGATTTTTATTCTACTTCTTATCTAAATTTCTTAAAATTACAAAAATTTATTTTAAGTGGTTAAATTGATAGACATCAAAATTTTCTGGTTCGTAGTAATAGTTGGATTTGTACGTGGACCGGGTTATTGGAGCCAAACAGTACTCAATTATATTGAGACCAAACGAATCCTGCCCCTCTGCTGCATCTTTTGGCTATTCGAAACGTGGGCAAAATCAGAAAAGTCTATTAATTGGACAACTTATATAAGTTTTTCTTATTTTTATAACTAATAGGATATTCTGTGAATGCACCGAGCAAAACGTTCACCACCTTTCATACGTTCACCACCTGTAACTCGATCAAGACATCTAGCAAATATTGTCGCCATTGATTTTTCTTTAGAATCGTCATCTAGTCGAACAAGAACTCCAACTCAAATTTCCGATAATCCATCTTTTGAACCCGACTTCACAATTAAGAACCCGGAGCATATTCAAGGACAATTCCAAGATCTTGAACCACTAATTATTCCTCCTGAGCCACAAACCATTAAATCAGAATCCTCTAGTGATTCGTATTCAACAAATTCAATTATGGAAGTAACGGAACCTCTAAGTATGGAAGATCGAATGAGAGCCACACGCACGGGCCAAGGTCACGCCATTATTAAGCCAGAAGTTAATGCGCCAGATTATGAAATCAAAGGACAAATTCTACACATGGTAACTAACCAATGCCAATTCAGTGGTGCACCGAATGAAGATCCTAACGAACACCTTCGTACGTTTAAAAGAATTTGTACACTATTCAAAATCCGAGAAGTGGAAGATGAGCAGATCTATCTCATGTTGTTTCCCTGGACTTTAAAGGGAGAAGCCAAAGATTGGTTAGAATCGTTACCTGAAGGGGCGATTGACACATGGGATGTTTTAGTTGAGAAATTTCTTAAAAGATTCTTTCCGGCATCTAAAGCCGTGAGACTTCAAGGAGAAATTGTTACGTTCACACAAAAGTCAAATGAAACTCTATATGAGGCGTGGACAAGATTTGGAAAGTTGTTGAGAGGATGTCCTCAACACGGTTTAGACACTTATCAAATAGTACAAATATTCTACCAAGGTGTCAACGTTGCTACACGAAAAGACATCGACATAACAGCTGGTGGTTCCATTATGAAGAAAACCGCAACTGAAGCTTACAAAATTATTGATAACACAGCCTCCCACTCTCATGAGTGGCACCAAGAGAAAGATATATATCGTTCATCTAAAGCGGCTAGATCCGATTCTAGCCATAACTTTGATTCCGTTTCCGCAAAAATAGATGCTTTCGAGAGACGAATGGAAAAGATGAATAAAGATATTCACGCAATACGAATCAGTTGTGAGCAATGCGGTGGACCACACTTAATGAAAGACTGTCACATTAAACAAACGATGGAACAACGTGAGAATGTTGTCTACATGAACCAAAGGCTGGAAAATAGTTATCAGAATAATTATCAACCGCCAAGGCCAAACTTCAATCGAAATCAAAACATTCTTTACAATCCAAAAGGACCCGACAATAACTCGTATAACCAACAAGGTCCGAATAACCAACCAACTCAAAACAACACTTTCAATCAACAAAGACCTGGCTTGTATAAACCACCACAACAAACCGAAGAGAAAAAGTCAAATCTGGAAGAAGTGGTATTTAAGCTAGTTGAATCTCAAACACAATTTATTGAAACTCAAACTCAAACGAATGAGAGGTTTGATCAGTCATTTAGAACTCAACAAGCTTCTATTTTGAATCTAGAAAAACAAGTAGGTACTCTTGTTAGATTGATGAGTGAAAGGAAACAAGGAAAGCTACCGAGTAATACTGAAGTAAATTCTCGGAATGAAAATGTTAATATGGTTTCAACAAATTCTGAAAAACCAGCATCAGAAGATGGGGAGGTTTTAGATGTAAGTAACAATGAAGAAGTTACACCACCACCACCACCCGAGTATGTAAAGCCAGTGGTGGCACCATACAGACCACCCATCCCGTTTCCAAGAAAAGGAGTTGAGTATGAACAAGTAATAGGTAATAAAGTTTGTGATACCTCTGGAAAGAAGAAGAAGAAGAATAAAAAAGTGCAAGAAACAAAAACAGTAGAAGTAAACCCGGTGAAGACAGTTCCACCAAATCCTCCACCTAGGGTAGGTGATCCGGGTGAATTTATTGTTCCTTGTCTACTTAGTGACTGTGTCATGTATGATGCACTAGCAGATTTAGGTTCAAGTGTGAGTGTTATGCCTCTTTCATTATATAAGAGATTAGGTGTAGGTGAGTTAACTCCAACGGATATGAGTGTTCGACTCTTTGATCAAACCATTAAGCACCCAGTTGGAATTGCTGACAACCTACCCGTTCAAGTAGGTAATTTAACCTTTCTAGTCGAATTCATTGTCATTGACATAGAAGAGGACTCAAACGTTCCTCTAATTTTAGGTCGACCATTCTTAGCGTCCACCGGGGCGTTATTTGATGTAAGAAAGGGTAGAATGACACTTAGTAATGATGAGAAATCGATCACCTTTATGATTCGAAAGTCTAAATATCCACAAACCAAAATTGTTGAACCGACAAAAGCGATTGGTAAGAACCATGTTGTTTTACCAACTCCAACGGTAATGCTTAACAATAATAGAACGCCTAAGTGTGGGGAAAATGAAGTAACACCTAATGATGACTTGATAATAAAGAACCCCATAGTTGATACGAAATTAAATGACCCCGTTATTAACAGTTCAATGAAGAAACTTTTTAAACGGGTTATTGATGCTAAAAGTAAGGGGAACTTTAAGTTATATAACCGGTTAGTATCCAATCAGTCGCCTAAAGAAAAGGCGAAGCTAGTTGAATTTGTGGATATTACGGAAAAAGCTGGTCACTGGCTTAAAGCAAAAGTCACAGATATGCAAGTTGATTATGGTCCAAGAGAAATTGACGATGAAGTTAATCACAATTTCGACACCACAGCTACCTAAGTGTGGGGAGATTCAAGTGTTCTAAAAAGAAAATGCTCTCTAGAGTTAGTTGTTCTGTTCTCGTGTAGTTCCGAGAATGGAATCCGATTGGTCTTTTCCGCTAGCAGACACTAAAGAACTAGTTTTCTCCCCCCATTCTGAATTTTTTTTTTGTTTTTTAGGTTTTATATGAAATTAATATGTTTTCTTTTTAAGTTTTGTGTGAATTTAAAAACAAAAATTTACTTTATTTCATTAAGTTAAAAAAAATGATTTCTAAAATTCGTCGTGAGTTGAAGACTAGGTCGTTGAGCCGAAATTACTTTACCCGAGGGCGGGGCGAAAAATTTTGTCATCATTATTTTTAATTTTATTGATTTAAAGTATGAAAAAAAAAAATTATTTGATTTTATAAATTTTTGAACGTGGGGTAATATACCCAACTTTAAAAATATGTATATATGTTTGTATTTTATCATGTAAACAACAGGGTAAAACAACGCACTTTCAAAGACTAACATTAAGTTCAGCAAAAGCTACTGATTTTGACGACAAGATGCAAAACAACAAATGTGATATAATAAATGAAGGAATGATCGATGAGGCGCGCCATCTATCATTCGACGAGCTTTGTAATTACAAACTGGGTATTTTTAATCACTTTCCTACACTAATCACCCTCATGAATTTATAATTATAGTCTGATTTCATGCAAATGAGGGCATTGCATGATCTCAAGTGTGGGGAAGGGTTATAAATTCTCTCGGGTTTATACTTGGCTTATTTTCTAAATATTATGAAAATTTTAAAATTTTTTAACTAAATGAATTCAAAATCATGTTTATACATATTTATGAACGATAAAACTAGGTGTTAATGCCGAAATTATTGTTACCTCGAAAAGGACATAAATTGAGAAACAACTAAAACGCTTGAATTTATTTATTAAGATATAAAAAGACGCATGAAAAAAGCCAAGTGTGGAGAGAATGTACCAAGTTATTCAATTAAAAACTATCTATCACATGTTTTTGTAAAGTTATTGCAGGTGCTTTTACTTTGGACTAAATTAACTGGTTTACCCGATTTACTGTAAGAAAGATGGATCTACACGATGAATCAATTCCATCATTAAAAGGAAGTAAAGTCTTCCGAAAAAGAAACGCGCTTCTTGATTTAGGTCATGAAGTTGTCGTCCAGACCAGCTGTAGGTTGACGAAAAATCTAGAAAAGTCATCTCTAAAATCAGCAGAAAATCCACGGACCTCAGCATCAAACAGGGTCGCCATGTGGTCAGATTTATCCTAACCATGAGAAGGATTTATCTCGCACAATGGGGGGGCACCGTGCAAATTAGCTTGATAAGACTAATGAATCAGATCCCCAGAAAAGGATAATCTCCTTAAAGATTAAAAATCAGCTTTTAAGACTGATAATACTCAATCCTAGAGATTGACCTTAAAGATTGAGAATTCAAACTCATGGAATTCGATGATATCTAAACTCGAGCATGAACGAGAAAATATTTTGATCAAAAATACAAACCGATTTGTTTTCTGAAAAACCATTTTCAATGCGTTCATTACCATTGAACGTAAAATCCTAAGAAATTCACCTGAAATTCATTAGGTCACCTGAACCAAATCGGGTGTCAACCGTAAGAACGGTGGTTGCATAGCATGGTCGGAGACAGGACCTTGTGCCAGACCGAAAAATTATAGGATGATCTTTACTATCGCTCCTACCAAGGATAGTTCTAGCATCCGACACGTTAATAAGACCATAATCATCTGCATGTCACGGGACATTGCCTTAACAGTTTCTTGTTCATCGCTTTCCTTTACAACCGGACGGTAGTTTACCGAAAGGTAATATACGGAACAAGTAAACTGGATGTGTGCTTTCCGATACCGGGATAGCAGTGGATTACACGAACCTAAAAGTTTTAGCCAAAATATTGATCCACAAATATATTTTGCAACACCGATGATGGATCAAATCAGAAAACTTATCTAGGGTAAAAGCTAGAATGAATTTTCAAAAGATCAAATGTTTTCATAAAGATCCAATTTCCTTAATGGATCTAAATTTTTATAGTCATGTGGGACTGTAAACCATATCGTTACTACCATTGTTTATACCGCCATATCAAAATCACTGATGTACAAAGTGTGAAGAATAAAGAAGTGATTCTAGTATTTCAAGACTATATTGCTTGAGGACAAGCAACGCTCAAGTGTGGGGATATTGATAAGGCTAAAAAGGAACATATATTTCATAGTATTATCCCCCAAGAAAGACAAGATTTTAGTTGCAATTGTTCCATTTTCAAGTGATATTCGTTTATATTAAATAAGTGCGAAGACAAAAGGCAGATTCGACAAATTGAAGACAAAAAGGTCCAAAAAGCTCAAAAGTACAAGATACAATTAAAAAGGTTCAAATTATTGATGAAGAACGTCTAAAAATGACAAGAGTACAAGTTACAAAACGCAAAGTACACGATATAAAATAGTACGCAAGGATGTTCGAAAATCCAGAACCGGGACATGAGTCAACTCTCAACGCTCGACGCAACGGTGTAAAAATTACGAGTCAACTATGCACAAGAATAAAATATAATATTTAAATAATTCATAATAAGAATAATATTAAATAATAAAAAGTTGTTAATTTAGCATAGTTCAGGGGTCGTAAATGAAAATTCAATTTCATATTTTGCCTATAAAAGGCGATGATTATCGATCAATTTAAAAGCATCCCTTTTTCTATCCTAAAAATCTATTATCAATATCAATATCTAAAAATCTCTATCATAATGTTAATGTAATAAGATATAACAATAATCTTAATTTTAATTTTAAATTATGATAATAATAAGATTTATGATAGAGATCGTTTGAGTGTGTAAGTCGAAATTCTGTCCGTGTAACGCTACGCTATTTTTAATCATTGTAAGTTATGTTCAACCTTTTTATATTAATGTCTCGTAGCTAAGTTATTATTATGCTTATTTAAAACGAAGTAATCATGATGTTGGGCTAATTACTAAAATTGGGTAATTGGGCTTTGTACCATAATTAAGGTTTGGGCAAAAGACCGACACTTGTGGAAATTGGACTATTGACTATTAATAGATGGGGGGTATTGTCTAATTGAGTGACAACTCATTGGAGTCTGTCGAACCTATCTTCAAATTAATTATCCTAATAATTAATAATGATTATGGTTGTCCTATTTAGTGACGTTCATATGGAATCTATTATAATCATTTAATTAATTATTCGGGTTGGGTAATTGATTATTCAAACTGATCAAGTGGGTAAATTAATATTCATATCTAATCAAAACAGGGGTAGATTACATACAGTGATAACTGGTGTAATTGTTGACAGAAGTGATAACTGCGTCACAGTTTAAATCCTTAATTAGTTGGAATATTTGACTTCGGGTATAAGGGTAATTTGACGAGGACACTCGCACTTTATATTTATGACCGATGGACTATTATGGATAAAAACCAGATAGGTATCAAATAAACCATGACAAAGGACAATTAACCCGAGTAACAATTAATTAAAATCAAAACGTCAAACATCATGATTACGGAAGTTTAAATAAGCATAATCCTTTTATTTCATATTCTATCGCAATTTTATTTATTGTTATTTTATTTATCGTCATTTATTTATTTTACGCACTTTAATTATTGTCATTTATCTTTACGCTTAAAAATATAAAATCGACAAACCGGTCATTAAACGGTAAAAACCCCCCTTTTATAATAATATTACTACTTATATATATATATATATTTATATAAATATAGTTTTATAAAAATATAGTACGTAATCACTAGCTCCCTGTGGAACGAACCGGACTTACTAAAAACTACACTACTCTACGATTAGGTACACTGCCTATAGTGTTGTAGCAAGGTTTAGGTATATCCCATCCGTAAATTAATAAAACTTGTGTCATATTTTGTAGTATTTCCTAGTAAAAATAATACTATTTCGTACCCTCACGCTACATCATCAATTATATTATGTTATTATTTTTCATAAACATTATTATTAGTATCATTGTTATAAATATAAGTAGTATTATTATTATTACTAAAAGTATCGTTACTTTTTAAATATATCATTTTTATTAAAATTATTATTATTTTACTAATATTATTATTATTAGTATCAGTATTATCTATATCACTATTATTAATATAATTATGGCTACTAAGCTAAAAGTTCTAATGACGATATTAAGGTCATAAATGTAAAAATAAAGATTTTGTATATAAATATACTTAGTATACATAACTTAACTATATTAACAAATATATTTATATAAAATAAAAATATATAAATAAATAATGAAGCTTATACATTATTAATGATATAAATTACATCATTAATAATGAAATGAATATATTTATTCAATTACAAGTATATGTTTTAATATTTATATATACAAATGATATAGGTTCGTGAATCCGAGGCCAACCCTATACTTGTTCAATGACGTCATATGTATTTTTACTACAAAATACATTAGGTGAGTTTCATTTGTTCCCTTTTACTCTATATATTTTTGGGACTGAGAATACATGCGCTGATTTTATAACTGTTTTATGAAATAGACACAAGTACTCGAAACTACATTCTATGGTTGAATTATTAAACCGAATATGCCCCTTTTTATTAAGTCTGGTAATCTAAGAATTAGGGAACAGACACCCTAATTGACGCGAACTCTAAAGATAGATCTATCGGGCCCAACAAGCCCCATCCAAAGTACCGGATGCTTTAGTACTTCGAAATTTATATCATGTCCGAAGGAGGATCCCGGAATGATGGGGATATTCTTATATGCATATTGTGAATGTCGGTTACCAGGTGTTCAATCCATATGAATGATATTTTTGTCTCTATGCATGGGACGTATAATTATGAGAAATGGAAGTATGAAATCTTGTGGTCTATTAAAATTATGAAATGATTATTTATGATAAACTAATGAACTCACCAACCTTTTGGTTGACACTTTAAAGCATGTTTATTCTCAGGTATGAAAGAAATCTTCCGCTGTGCATTTGCTCACTTTAAAGATATTACTTGGAGTCATTCATGACATATTTCAAAAGACATTGCATTCGAGTCGTCGAGTTCATCAAGATTATTATTAAGATAATTATAATTAGATATATTATGAAATGGTATGCATATCGTCAATCTTCGATGTAAGGAAGTTTGTCTTTTCAAAACGAATGCAATGTTTGTAAAATGTATCATATAGAGGTCAAGTACCTCGCGATGTAACCAACTATTGTGAATCGTTTGTAATCGATGTGGACTTTGTCCGGATGGATTAGGACGGGTCCTTTCAACAATGACCCATTTTAACGTAACCCAAAAGACACTTTCGACCCAAAGCGTTTAAATTCCAACTAAAGACCAAGCATGATGATTGGGATTACACTACCCAATCCTAAGTCTAATCCGAAAGCAAATCTTCTATAGAAACCCGTAATAATCTACTTGTCCCCGCGCTTACCCTTGCCACCTCTTCCACGCGAATCTATAAAAATGTAAACAACGAGAGGGTAAGCTATAAAGCTTAGTGAGGATAAACATACTATATACATACATATGCATAAAACGAATACGTATCACCAACACAAGTAATAAACACATACCTCATCCTTGTATAACTAAGCAAAGCTATACATAACATACCACCATGTTAATCCGCAAGTTCGACTACAACACATCAATATATATATATATATATATATATATATATATATATATATATATATATATATATATATATATATATATATATATATATATATATATATATATATTGTGGTATTGGCTATATTTTCGTATATGTATGTATGTATGTATATATATATATACATACATACATATATGAAAATATAGCCAATACCACAAGGTTAACCCCTACACATGCCTAAGTGAATCTGAACTACACGAGATTCACTACCTTCCTCCCGACTACAATTGAGGATGGCGGAACTACACATTCCTTATGAATCTGAACTACACAATATTCATACCTCAACTAAATGACTATAGGGTTGGTGGAGCTACACACGTTCGAGTGGATCTGAACTACACAACATCCACACCTAAAGTCATAACAACACAACTGGGAATTTCGGAACTACACAAGACATCGTGAATCTGAACTACACAAGATTCACCATCCCAACATACGTCATCAACATCATCAACATTGACGGGGTTGGCTAAATCACATGCCAAAGTGAAACCGCATACTCACAAGATTCACTACCCCAAGGGTGGTAACCCAAAACGGATAAGCGTACAACATGGACCCGATCAAACCCACGGAGTCCATTCTACCATATGCATGTAGAGTAAACCCGAACAAGGGTCACTCTACACACACGCACCCATCCTACGTATACATATGTATATAATATATTTACACTCACCTTGTTGCCTTGATGAATGCAAACCAAATAATCTGCAACCACCAATGGAATGTATGTATTCTATTTATCACATAACAAACAACACAATTAGGGTGGATTACAAACCAACACAAATTGACACTTAGTGCAATTTTGACCCAATTGCAATTCTAAGCAAAAACAACGCCCAAACTAACCAATAATCACTCAATGTTAGTGAAAATGGTCCTATAATGCCAATTAAACCGAAACACAAGTATGAAATACTTGTCTTCCCTAATTTGACCAATAAACCCTAATTTTGACCCATTTCAAAATTAGTCTTCCAAATACACCCAAATGGGTTCCAATACTTCCATAATCACTATTCTTAGTGATTATACATCAAATTACTAGCCCTAACATGGCCAAATCATCAACCAACCCAAAATCCACCAACGAGGGTCAACCACACCCGCCACTAGCATAAATCACCCATTTGTTAACTAGTGGGGTTTACTCAACAACATACAAGTTCAAAACCCTAATTTGAACAATAATCATAAACAATGAAACTAGAATTCATGACTTACCACTACCACCAAAACGTAGCTAGGAACGAGGTGAACAAGTTTAACTCTCGAGGTTTGATGAGAACCGAGCTCCTTCCTCCTAGATCGGAGCTTTCTCACTCTACAATGATTTTTCTCTTTTTAGAGAGATGGGAGAGAAGAAGGAGATGAAGATGAGATGAAATGGAGTTGTGGATGAGGTGGAATCAGTTTTGTGGCTAGAAAACCTGCTCCCATATGAATTGACCAAAAAGCCCCCATTTAGACCCTTTTAAAATGCTAAAAATCGAGTCTGGCCCAGCACAGGCGCAGCGCGGCTATATGGGCCAGCGACACGGCCTTAAGGCAAAATCATAAATAGGATTTTTTTTTTCAAACTTAAAGCACCTGAACGTAGGCTAGCCTTGGCGCGGCCTAACCTGTAAACAGATTTCCATTTGAAGTTCAGGGACTGAGGTTGTTTGATTCTGATTCTGATGTAAAATCTAAAAATGCATAAGTATAAGTAGACTTTGCCTGACACTATCTGAGGACACTTTCTGATGTATTAAAATTCAGGGTGTTACACTTATTTTATCTATTCAGAACCAGAGGTAGCTGGTTCCTCTAGTTAGCAACTTCGATCAATTGTGAACAATCCATAATTCAGTCCACGTTCATCCTTGCAACAAGTCTTAGCACATTTTATGACACTTCCAAAATTATTTAAGTATTCATAACATAGAAATCCAAAACAAGCACGATAAGTTGATACGAAACCGCGATTAATTCAAGGAATATGTCAAAGTTTTATAAACTTGTTTAAAGCTAAGCTTGATGAAGAGCAAGTATTGATTTCCATTAGCTACCTAAGAGACACATGTCATTTAATGACGATGTTTTAGTAGTAAAGGGAAACGCCCCGTCAAATACCACTTGACCACCAACGTTTACTTGTCTATCCTACAAGTAGGTTATTACCTCTAAATGAAACATTTGAAATAAACTTTGTATTTATTTATTCAATAGAATTCTTAAATATGGAAATGACATAAATACTAAGTTTTAAAGATAAAACCGACTTATAAAATACATTGATGCAAGCATCAACAATAACCATAACATTTAATACAACAATAAAATCAGAATAAATTATTTTAAAATCTGCGACTCCATATGCAGTCCTCTAAATCACAGCAGAAGCAACCAATCAATTACCTGAGAATAAAACATGCGAGAAAACGTCAACAATAATGTTGGTGAGTTAGACGTTTAATATTGCAGACAATATTTGAATTAGACCACAAGATTTTATGTTTGAAAACATTTATAAAAAGTGCTACATCCATGAGCACTCGGTAACTTAGCTTAACTCATCAGTATTACCCGTACATATTTATATATACACTGTAACATGTGTAACAAACTCGAAGTACTATACATCTATTAAAAACTAGCGCGACTAGCACGGACAGGGCGGTCAGAGCCGATAGATCTATCAATAGGATTCGCGACCAGTAGTTAAAAGTTACCAAATTAGGGAATATTTTGTTACAACTCAAAGTATAATAATTTGATTACTTCTGTCTAACATGTAAAGATAAAAGCATGTATTCTCATCTAAAAATATTTAAAAGATTAAAAAGGTGGGACTACAACTCACCTTGAGTGCATAATAAATAGATCTCACATGTGCAAAGATAAATTAATCAAAGATGCTCAAGACTCCAATATAAATACTAGAATGAGTCAATAAAAGTCTATCTTAGATTGGGTCAATGTACAACAGTCCTAGTGCTTGAAGTGGCTTTGAATAAATGATTAAAGATTTGATTAAAGTAAAGTGCTAAGTATACTTTCTATTTTTAGTAAGTTTTTATTTTTAGAAATTTTATATTTTTGAAAAGTTTCTACTTTTAGAAAGTCAACTCAAATCAACCGAAAGTCAAATGAGAAAGTCAACCAAAAAGTCAACTACAATCAACCTTAGTCAGCTTTAATATTTTAAAATAGAGATAATTTTAATATTATACGTTATATTATTATTTGATATATAATAAAATTAATTTGTTGTATCATAAGTTTATTAAATTAAGTTTTAAGTTAATATAAGTTAAATGATATAAACAAATATAACATAAGTGTTTAATTAAATTATAATCAATAAAATAATTTAATTATATTGTATAAGTATAAGATTTAATAAAATTAGATAAACATAAGTATTAATTAAAATGTATAATTATAAGTATTTTATTAATATTATAATATTAATCATATTATAAGTATTTAATTAATTTTGAAATATTAATTATATTATAAGTATTTAATTAATATAGGAATATTAATTATATCACAAGTTTTTATTTAGATGATTATATCATAAGTATTGTATGAATTATTAATTACCATAAGTATTGGATAATAAATGATATTATAGGTATTTATATTTAATTATCATTAACATAAATTTTACTAATAATAATTAAATTATTAGTTATCGTAAGTTTAATTATCAATTAAATTATAGAACATAAGTATTAAATGATTAATTAAATAAATATCATAAGTATTTATTAATAATAATTATTAATTATATAGCCCAAGTATTTTTCTAACATTAGAAAATATTATTTTAACCTAAATTTTAATTTTTATCATAAGTGTATATAATGAAATTTCATCGGGTCGTAACTTTTTAACCGTTCATCGGTTTTAACGAGCCTATACATTTTTTCGTCTAAATGACATTCCAAACACAATGATCAAGTAAAAAAGTCATAAAAATTGAGGCCATATTTTGTTGGTTAAGGCTCCAATTATAATATTCAAAAGTTAATCACTTTGTTTTGATGATGACACAAAAGAAATAAGTGTTTGATCATATGTAAGACGACATGAGTTCATAAACCTACACTATCTCTAGTAAAAGACCAATACATAAATAATTAACTTGGTAAATTGCTATGCGGCTGCAAAAGACCAATACATAAATGATTAACTTGGTAAAATTGTAATGCGACTGCACCACGGTCGACCGTGAGTCTGACCGTGGATGCCCTGTACCAACGGTTGCAATCCTTTTCAAAACTATGATCTGCGGTCAACCTCACAGCAAACCGTGGATCGACCGCAGTTTCCTCTGTAACCAAATTCATCCACTTTAAGATAAACCACTTTGAGGCATCTATAATTTACAAAACCTTTTTAAACATACTTATAATAGTTGCTTTCTTTGAATTCAAAAGAGTTTTGAATCAAAAGATGTTAATTTTTACTAATCACACCTAATGACATCTTAATGACGTTTTAAGCTCAAATAAGATTAAATACAAAAGTGTTTCACTTTTTACTTGTTACAATATGTCATTCAACTACATACTAATGATGGTCATTAAAAGTCCCAACAAAAGAGTTGCTCTCTCATAACTTTTATGTATCATTTTTATGTATGTGCAATTATGAACTAGTAAGTTGTTGATGTAATAATCTCCAAGTAAGCTCCAACTAGATTCAAACTAGTTCATTTGAGATGCAACAAGATTTCAAAGGACAAAATTCCATTAGAAAAGTGACAAGTAATTAAGAAAGGTTGATGAAGTTTTGGAAGATAATGCTTTGTCAAGAGAAAAAATTCTGTAATTACCCTATTAAGTGATCAATGACAAATGGTCAAAGCTTGAAGACTTTCTTCTTTTATGGACATGTCAACTTCTATACTTATGTCCAAAACAAAAGGGGTAATGGGGATAATTTCAGAGATAATTGGCTTTTAATTGCAGCTATTCAACAAAGGAAAATGACAATTTTCAAAGGACAAAAATGGCTATAAGAATCAGATGTCAGAGGTACTCGGTCGAACCACGGTCGACCGTGCAATGAGCCGTACAGCTTCCAGGTAGATTTCTCTTTCTGTAAAAGCCAAGCCTTGGAGCATTTGAAGACTCACCTCTTGCACTCATATTTATACTTACTGATATCATTCTTATAATTCATTGTAATCTTTTAGAGTGATTTTAGCAAGAGTACTTGTAAGCTTAAGTTGTAAGTTTACTTGTAAACTATCTTCTTAAAGGGATATAGAAGGTAGTTTTGTTTTCACTAGCATAGTGCATTAGGATCTTGTGGTAAGAGCTTTAGGTGATTGTGAAGTCTTCAAAGGGACGTAAGGGTTCACAAGTTGCGATTTATCGAAGTACTAGTGTTATATCCGGACACTCCACCGAGTTTGGAGTATCATAGTGAAGAAAAATCTCAATTCGTAGAATTGTGGAGTGGATTAAGGAAGATTAGTTAACATCTTCCTGAACCACTATATATCGTTATGTTTGTTCTCTCTTCCCTTATCTTTTTGATTACATTTACGCATACATATATTTTATATGTAGTGTTTACGAACAAACATTTCAAATCACACTATATCAAGTTCAAGTTCAACAAAACGTACATAATTTTTTTAAATCGACTAAGTAACTATTCACCCCCCCTCTCTAGTTACTTACAATTGATATCAGAGCGGTTGCTCTAAACGTTTTGCTAAAAATTACTAATTTGGAATTTAGACTAAATTTTGCAAATCTTAGAGTTTAAGATCATGGAACAAAAGTTTGAGAACATGAAGTATAGTGAAGGATGCTCCAAGCAAAGGCCTCCACGTCTTGAAAGTGAAGGATTTTGTTATTTGAAGCATCGATTTGAAACGTATGTTCGCTCTAAAGACA
This sequence comes from Rutidosis leptorrhynchoides, assembly GCF_046630445.1. NCBI lineage: Eukaryota > Viridiplantae > Streptophyta > Magnoliopsida > Asterales > Asteraceae > Rutidosis > Rutidosis leptorrhynchoides. The sequence continues at coordinate 420,042,117 of NC_092334.1, forward strand.
TAGACTATTGGAACATCATTACTAAAGGTGATTATGTTCCATTTAAGCTTGGTGATGATAGAAAAACTAAAATCTTTATATCCGAGGAAGAGTGGTCTAAGGAACAAAAAGTAGATGTAGGCAAAAACTATGAAGCAAAACTGACCATATTTAATGCTTTGCCTATGAAAGAATATTAGAGAATTTTTATGATGGGTAGTGCTAAAGAAATTTGGGATAGTATCATGGTTACTCATCATGGAAACTCGCAAGTCATGGAAAATAAAGTAGAATTGCTTATAACTAAATATGAACAATTTGCTATTGAAGATTATGAGAAAATAGATAGTGCTTATACTAGATTTAATAATATTTGTTCAAGTTTGAAAGCTCTAGGTACAATCTATACGGATAAGCAATATGTTCGAAAATTCTTGAGAGCTCTACCATCAAGATGGAGACCAAAAGTGACGGCCATTGATGAATCAAAGAATGTGGAAAAGTTGACTCTAGATGAACTCATTGGAGATCTCAAAGTACATGAGGTCATACTAGACAAAGATGATGAAGTAAAAAAGGCCAAAAGAGAGAAAAACAAGTCAATTGCTCTAAAGGCTAAGATTCATTAAGAATATGATGTCGATAATGATGATGCCGACATTCTAAATGATGAAGAACAACTTTCATTCATTGTTCGCTCATTTAAGAAATTTTATCGAAGGCCGGGAAACCATGTTCATCCTCCAATGGAACCAAATAAGACACCATTCGATTCCAATAAGAAGTTTGTGCAATGTTGTGGGTGCGGTGATCCAAATCACTTGATAAGTGAATGTTCAAAGAGAAAGAATGAAAAGGCATTTCTTGGATGTGCATGGGATGATGAAGAAAATGACACACAAGAAGAGGGAAAAGAAACGTGTCTCATGGCCATCGATAATCCAAATGACGACGACGAAGCATCACAAGTTGGACAAACCGACAATGAGGTACTTTCAAATACATTTGAATTTAATGTTGACAACTTTGTTAAATTATGTGTTTTGAGTAATAGAGTAAGTAATAACAACACAAGCCTTAAAGAAGAAAACAACTTACTTAGGCTAGAAATCTTACAACTCAAAGAAAGAATCTCTAACTCACAAGAATGTCTCACATGTGATGATTTAAAATATGAAAACCTTGTTTTAAATAAAGCTAACAAACTACTCAAAAATAGAATTAAATTTTCAAAATATGATGGAAGTAGTAAAGTGCTAGAAAACATTTTGAATGTTCAAAAACCAAAGAATAACAAACAAGGGTTAGGAAATAAGGAGAATACTCTTAAGGTAGAAACTGTTAAACCCCAAGAAAAACCCAAAGTAGTAGAAAAACCAAAAGGAGAAAAATCAACAAAGACTAACATGATTGATCGAGTTGAAACAAATAGGAAAGAAGTTAAGTCACTTGTGAAAAATCCTTTAAAGAGAATGATTAATCAAAATACTAGGAGTAACAAGACCGAAACTAAAACACATCTCAAAAAGAACAATAATGTCAAAATTGTGAAAAGATGGGTTAGAGTAGGAATCTTTGATGCTAATAATCCCAGACCCAACAAACATTGGGTACCAAAGTTATTGATTGATTAAATATAGGTTTGTCTCAATGGTGTTGTACAAAATGAAGATTGGATAATTGATAGCGGATGCACAACACACATGACGGGGAACAAAGAGTTCTTCACAAAGTATACGGAACACAATGGAGGTGATGTAATCTTTGGTGGCGATGTAAAAGGAAAAATCGTCGGTAAAGGTAACATTACTAATCAAAAGATTACACTTGACAATGTGTTACACATTAAAAACCTAAGGTTTAACTTGCTAAATGTAGGAAGAATATGTGATAAAGGTTATAACATGACATTTACTAAAAATTCCTCACACATAATAAAAGATGGTAAAAGTGTCATAAATAGAATTAGGAAAAAAGGCCTTTATACATGTAAACTAGATGACTTCAAACATGTAGATATTTGTGTAACCTCTATACATGATACTACTACTTTGTGGCATAGAAAACTGGGGCATGCTAATATGAAATTAATTCATAATATTTCTTCAAAAGACATAGTTAGAGACTTGCCTAAATTGAAATATGAAAGTCATTTTTGTGATGCATACAAAGTAGGAAAACAAGTTTATGCAAGCCATAAGCCTAAGAACTTTATCTCTACTAAAAGATGTCTAGAACTTTTACAGATGGATTTATTTGGGCCATCGGCCGTACAAAGCTATGGAGGAAATTTTTATACTTTATTGATAGTAGATGACTTTTTAAGATATACATGGACACTATTTCTAAAGCATAAAAATGAAGCATGTGAAAGATTTATAATTTTTCCTACTAAAATACAAAATTTACTTGGTTGTACTATAGTAACAATAAGAACGGATCATGGTAGAGAATTTGATAATGATGCTCAATTTGGAGTCTTTGGTGATTTAAATGGAATTTCTCATAATTTCTCGGCTCCTCGCACACCTCAATCTAATGGGGTTGTTGAAAGCAAAAACCGAACCCTTCAAGAAATGAGTCGAACAATGTTAAATGAACAATCTATACCTCAAAAGTTTTGGAGTGAAGTCGTTGCCACCTCTACCTACATTCAAAATAGAGTTCTAATTAGGCCATCAATGGATAAAACACTCTATGAAGTCTTAAATGGAAGAAAACCAACCGTAAGTCATCTTAGAGTATTTGGGTGCAAATGCTTCATATTAAACAAAAAGGAATATCTTACAAAGTTTGAACCCAAATCTTACGATGGAGTGTTCTTATGAAAATTCGTTAGAAAGTAAGGCATATAGGGTTCTAAATAAATACACCAATGTCATAGAAGAATCCCTAGATGTCACATTAAATGAAACTCCTCCTCCACCTAAGACTAACCCTTTTGAAGATGATGATGCAATAGAACAAGATGCTATAGAAATAATGCCAACTCAAGTTGAGTCGAATGAAATAAATGAGGATGGATCTCATTTAAAACCAAGTAAGGATAACTTAGTATCCTTAATCGATCTTAACATGTTGGGGATCATACTATAGAACAATTCATAGGAGATATTAATACTAGAACCACTAGGTCTCAAGAATTCAACCTAATTGCCAACTATGCTTTCATCTCCCAATTAGAACCTAAAAATATTAAGGAAGCCCTATTAGATGAAAGTTGGGTAGAAGCAATGCAAGAGGAATTAAATCAATTCCAAAGGAGTGATGTATGGGATTTGGTTCCTTTATATAATGAGAGCAATATCATAGGTACCAAATGGGTTTATAGAAACAAACTAGATGAAGATGGCAAGGTAGTTAGAAACAAAGATAGACTAGTTGCACAAGGATATATCCAACAAGAGGGAATTAATTATGATGAAACATTTTCCCCCGTCGCTAGGCTAGAGTCTATAAGAATACTTCTTGCATATGCATGTGCCAATAACTTCAAACTTTATCAAATGGATGTTAAAAGTGCTTTTCTAAATGGTGTCATAAATGAAGAAGTATATGTGTCACAACCTCCGGGGTTTGAAGATTTCGAAAAACCATATCATGTTTTTAAACTTAAAAAGTCTCTTTAAGCTCTCAAGTGTACTCGAGTCCACTTCTAGCTCATCCGGGAACAAATACAGATATATTTGCTTCATCTGATCTTCAAGCTCTCAAGTGTACTCGGGTCCACTTCTAGCATTACAACGAACTCGAAATATTGGTATTTTGCTTTGATTAAGTTTCTTGACCTCTTGGTCCATAATCTCGATAGGTTCTTCAACAAAATGAAGTTGATCATTAATACGGATCTCGTCAAGAGGAATCGTGATGTCCTCTACAGCCAGACATATCTTCAAATTAAACACGTGAAAAGTGTCGTGAATGCTACTAAGCTCCTGTGTTAGTTTCAGCCGATAAGCCACCGGTCCAAGCCTCGCGATGATTTCAAATGGTCCAGCATATCGAGGGCTTAACCTTCCTCGCTTACCAAAACATCTTGAGGTTCCTTAGACTGATATTAGTCACACGCTATCCCCTGAATCATCTCTGGAGGTTTAGTGTGTGTTTCTAGTGTGTGTAAGTCTTGTAACCTCTTGATTTCTTTAATCAGGTATACAGAGTATCCAGGTCATGTTTAGATCTTCATAATAGGGCTTCATTTAAGTGTCGGTAAGTCTTCTAGTCTTCTTGACCTTCTGAAGTAGTGTTTTAGAGTGATCTCTAAAATTAGGATTTTGAGAAACCCTAATTCTAACTTTGCCTTGTTCTTCTGTTTAAGCTTGTGTATTCTAGAATTGAGAGTTCTTCATGGCTGTTGTGAGTCTAAGAATACATGTTTCAAGGTTAAATAGGTAGAGTATACCTCTTTGATATCACTAGTAAAAACATGACCATTTTGAGGGATATCACCTACCAAACCCTACATCATCAAAGCTTGTTCCTAAAATTCCTTGTTTTTTAGTGAATCGTACAAGGTATGATTTGGGTGATTTCACAGCCTAAATCTGTGTCAAAATGGGTTTTTAGTTAGGTTTTGATCAATTGTGTTCTAGTGTCAAATTGGTGCAAAATTGTTGTTGTTTTGATGTAAATCTTGTGGGTTTATATCCCAAAACATTTAGTGTACAAATATGTGGTTGATTTTGAGGTCAAAAAATGGGTCCAGGATCGAGATTTGATGGTTTGTGCTTGAAACCCGACATTTTTGTAGCTGTTGTTGCTGCTGATGAACTACCTTCGGTCGATGGTCATTGACCGTCGACCAATAGTGACTGGCGGTCGGCTGATGGACTAGAACATCGCCCGATGGTGTAGGTCCTTCGACCAGAGGTTATTATTTTAGACGATCGACCGACGAGAGGGACCATCGACTGATGGTGTGGTGACAATCGGCCGACCATCTCTGACAGTCGACCGATGGTCTTTGGCAGTGGAAATTTTACTAAGTGATATTTTATATCCGTTATGCTGCCGTGTGTCTAATTTTTATTAAGTACACCATTGCTACTAGGATTGTGATTTTTGTATGATTATGTATTATGTATGTCATACCTGTGTGCGTGCAATACCATTCCATTGAATGAAAATGTGGTTTTGTAAGGGTTCGTTGGACGTAGACCTTTTTGTTATTGATATAGAAGTATCATCATTATTCTTGGAATAAAGTTACTGACTTGTGTTATCTTTGCTCAGGTGATAAAGATAGAGAGAAGGCTCAGAAAGATTAGACCTCTGAGAACCTTCTATTGCCGGTATTTGGTGAGAGGGACTAACTGGAGATTGATAGTATAGAATAGCTTTTTATTCTATGATTGCCTAAGATATCGAAATTATTTTACTATTATTGTTGTTAGTTATGGCTCTGCAATGACTACTTGTTATGTGATGCCTTGTGTGTTGGAGCCCAGTTCGTCCTTATCGTGTGGTGGCCTAAGTAGGAGAGATTAACTTGAGGGTCGAGTTCCTATTGAGGTGGCCATCATCTATGTTTGTATATGTTTGAATGATGCATTCGTCGCATGTGGATGATTTATACAACATGGAATGTGCGAGGAACTTTCGGTAAGCCCTAGTCCGATCAACTGGTGATTGCGGGTTTGGCCAGACCGTCGTAGTCTATGTAGACTGCAATCTGGGTGATGTTTGTGTTAGACTTGATGACATGATTAGTGTAACTACTGTTATGTACTATTGCCTGCAGTAAGTTGCACTCACTTAGCTTCGTGCTAATTTCCCTCCATCTCCTTCCTGCAGGTTATTAGCTTTTATAGATAGTGCTTTTGGGAGAGGACGAGCGCGGTGATGTTATGTTTGACTATGAATAACTCTGACGTGTCTTTCCCATTTGAAATCATATTTTTTTGTGATGTCAGGTGGCACCTGTTTGTAATAACTTAATAATAGTTGCAAGTTACATTGGGTTGTATTTATCAAGTTTGTCTTAATAAAAATAGTTTAATTAATATAATGCTTTCGCAACGTATATAAAAAAATATATGGCGTTGTCACAGTTATAAATGCATAGATGCGGTTCATGAAGGATAATCAAGTGCGTGACTTGATTCGTTCCACCCAAGACAATGAGGTATAAAAGGATCTTTGAGAAGAAGGCCGACATGTACGATAATGTAAAAACTTTTAAGGCTCAGTTGGTAGCAAAAGGTTATGATGAAACTTTTTAATGAATCGCGAGCATTAAATCAATTAGGATACTTATCTCCAAACCTGCTTTTCATGATAATGAAATATGTTAGATGGATATCAAGACTACTTTCCCAAATGGAAACCTAAGCGAGGACGTATATATGGTTCAGCCATAAGGGTTTGTGAATCTTAAGCATCTTAATAAAATGTGAAAGCTTCTAAATCCATTAATGGACTAAAGCAAGCATCTAGGACCTTGAATATTAAGTTTGATGAGAAATCAAAGAGTTTGGTTTTTCTCAAAACTAAGATGGGCCCAGTGTTTACATTAGAGCTAGTAGGACCAAAGTAGACTTCTTAATCTTGTATATTAATGACATAATACTTATTGGAAATCACATTTAACTAGCAAGATGTCAGGTCTTGGCTTAGAAAATATTTTGCCATGAAGGATCTTGGAGAAGCTACTTATAATGCTTGGAATCATGATCTATTGAAATATATACAAATAGCTCATTGTTTTGAATTAGAGTACATACATTATCTTGTATATGATTCATTGTGTATGCCATGTTATGTACTAGACCTGATGCCTCGTAAACTTTGAGTTAGACGAGTCATTAGATTTCGTTTAGAAACATTCTTAAGTATTTGTAGAGTACTAAAGATAGTTCTTGGTTTACGCTAAATTTGGAAAATATTTGTATATTAAATGTTATACAGATGCTAATTTACAAACCGATCGAAGTGATTCTCGATCTCAGTTAGGCGGACTTTGTCATGATGGCGAGACAATTGATAGAAAGAGCTCAAAGCATAGCACTGTTACACAGTCTACAACAGAAGAAAAATACATTATTGCTAAGAAGTTGTTCAAAAAGCTGTCTGGATTAAGAAATTTGTTGTTGACCTCAGAGTGGTACACAACATCATATCTTCTATGAATATGTACTGCGATAGTTTGAGTGTTATTATACTTACGAAACAATCACATGTACATAAATGTATCTGACACACTCTTCAAAAGTTTGACTACATTCACGAAGTCGTTGAGAGGAATGATATTAGTATTCTTAAGGTTCATACAGATGATAATGTGGCTGACCTGTTCATGAAGTCTATGATGCACAACAAGCATGATGATCATGCTAGTAGTATTGGACTTCATTATGCTACATCATTTCATTTGTAACTTAGTATTTGGATATTTTTGGAACATTAAGCAGTTTAATTTTAATGAATTGAGATACTCGGTATGGTCGTTTTAATTTATATCACTGTAGTCTATATTAGCATGCTTAATCCATGAATAATTATTAATTATTCTATATCTCCATAGTCGGTGATGTTATGGGAATAACATGAATTGAGATTATTATGACTATATGGTTTTATTCACTGATGGTGAATACGTAACTTGTTGAAGCCATAATTCATATATATTCATTGATAATAAATATTGGAATGACCCAATCATGAGATATCGCTACATTGATCGTCTTCAATAGTGAATCTCATATTGGTTATGTCATTGTGTCCTAAGACATGATATATATATATATATATATATATATATATATATATATATATATATATATATATATATATATATATATATATATATATATATATATATATATATATATGTTGGTTTTCAATTGTATGACATATCATACTTTGATATGGTTAAATGTTATCTTGAACAAGGTAGTTATAAAGGGCATCATTTGGTATGATGTTAGGTACATGACGAGCTCATATAATCAAAATAGGAGTTATTCATCTATGTGAGAGTATGATACCACTGAGCCCCTCGACTAAAGAAAATGGATATTTACACGGTCGTGTCCAAACTATATTGATTGTTGATCAATTTTAACTTGGTGATCGCATTTAAATTTTCTATATCGAGAGACAGAATTAGTTGACAAATGAGAATGACTAAATCCATGTCTCACGTCAACTCGGTATCGATATTAAAGGACAGTAGACACTTAATCATTAAATCATTTTTAATAATATTGATAGTTCGTTTAGCTGAAACAAACACTTGTATATTTACGAGGGCATTGATGTGTTGCTAGACACCAATATATGTATGTATAGTTTTCTAGATGTTATGGCATGCACAAGTGAGCGTTTGTGGACTTAGTGTGAATGTTATAACCTAAATCTACAAGTGAGCCTATGAGGTCACACACGTTAACATTTAAAACACTGATTTTATACATTGTTGATGTATAATTATAGCATTCGATAAAGTATACTTTAATTAATACGATTTAATTAAATATAAAATGTTCAATGAGTTGTTAAACCACAAACTATTAAATAGGATTATTTTATTTTGAGTTAAAAGATGGATACGATTTAAATATTATATTATCTTTTAACAAACTCTCAAAAACTTGCAGCCAATGTTTAAACGATTTTAGAAAGATATGGTTTTCAAAACTTCTTATTTATATTTGGTCTATGATTATAGATATAAATACGGAGAAATTATTTAAAGTGACCATCTGGAACTTTTTGGTGTGATTTACAATCAAAGGAAAACAAAAAGGTTATATGATATACTAATATAGTTTACTACTTTGTTTTAAACTCATGACCAAAAGTCTATTTTCTTGCACGTTACATATAGACGTATATAACATAAAAGGGTGTAGTATTTGTTGGAAATTTCAGTGTCATCGTCGTTTTATGTGATAAGGTGATTTACTTGAGATAAATAAACTTCGAGTTAGCTTTATAACAAGTTAGGAGAGTGTGGAATACACGCTTGTTTAAGCTAACTAGAGTTATCTAATTGAAAAGTTATGTTTGTTAGTTGGTGTCTTTTTGGCCAAAAGACGCGACTAATCATGAAATGGTGTAAACCTTACTGAAATTGTAAAAGCTTTCATGGAACGGTATAACTATTCATGGCACATCTTCATTAAAAGTTATAACTATTCATGGACATCTTTTAGCCAAAAGGTGTGACCATTCATGGTACCCTTTAGCCAAAAGGTGTAACCTTTCATACTCTATAAATAAGAGTATTTATCTCACATTTTAAGATGATGAAAAATTGAATATTCACAACATACATAAAACTCTATGTTCTTGACTTCTAATTTTAATTGTATATATTGCAGTTGTGCCTTTGTCTTATCCCGAATAAAGTTTTCGTGTAACCCTAAGATAATATTTGTATAGGGTCAACATACTTTATCACGAAAGTGACTATACGATTCAAAAATTCATCCGGACAATTAAACCCTAGTAACCTATAGTATTTTTGATTGTTGCTACAATATTTTTGAGTAGATTACAACAAAAGAATATAAAATGAATAAGGGTTGTTGGCTCTTATAAACTAGGTTTTTCTTTTGAGCATTCGATTCGATTAATGGTAATATATATTACTTTCGGGCTATATTCGGACTTGCATTCGGTTTGTATTGTTTAACGTGCAGCGTGGATCAACTGTAGAGGTATTCTACTTTGGACACTCGTCTCAATCTATTCATGATCATCGCTCGCTAAAGGTATATTGGAATTTCACTTTGTGAATTTATATTCTGACAATTATTAATGGTGTAATTAGATCTTATTGAAAACTGTTAATCGTGACATGTTTAATTGAATAAAAGATGTTTATCAATAAATTAAAATATTTATTTTAACTGTTCGCTGCGTTTATAAAATTTAAAAGTACATACGATTTTCTATCACTCATAACAAATGCATATCTTTTTAGATTAATTTATATTTATATATAAATAATTTTATATATATATATATATATATATAAATATATATAATTTATATTTATACATATATATATACGTATACATACATATATATATATATAAATAAATATATATATATATATATATATATACATATATATATATATATGTATGTACATATATATATATATATATGTATGTACATATATATATATATATGTATGTATGTACATATATATATATATGTATGTATATGTATATATATGTATGTATATGTATATATATGTATGTCTATGTATATACATATATATATATATATATATATATATATATATATATATATATATATATATATATATATATATATATATATATATATATATATATATATATAGTAACGACCCTACTCTTTCCGTTATCTTTTACCGTTAATTATTTAACGACCGTTAACGGTTATTCGTGTCACGTCATTTCTATGATATATATTATTATTTTTGTAATAATATATTATTTATTATGTGTCATATAAATATTTGTATTCATATTTTAGGTTGTACGTTTCTACGTGTCGTGGATTTCTATCCGGCGAATCTTTTCGGTTTTCAAACCAACGATCAAACTTTTGAGATTTTTAAATCCAAATTATTTTAAATATGATATTTTAATGTCATATGATTATATATAGTGTTTATATATTTTATTCGTCGCGTATTTGTTATCTCTCCGAAAAATCAATCGCGTAGCGGTGTTTTCGCGTTTCGGGCTTCGTTCGGACATTCGGGCCACAAGCTATTGAACATTTATCAAATTTAGGCCACAAGGGGTCCACCCTAGTCAATATTCATCCGAAATTTTGAAGGGTAGGGGGGTGATGTGTCAATCTTGGAAACTTGGTGTTTTGTTGAACAAAAAGGAACAATACTTCTCATTTTAACCTAGCACCTTATTTTTTTCTTTCTCTCCTCTCCATGAATGACCAAAACCTCCATATTCATCATCATAATCGGCCAACATCATCATGGCATGGATTCTTCATCATCTCTCAAGGGATTTTAGTATAATCGGATTCATCTCTTCGTACTCTACGCGACTACATCATTTGATTCTTGATTAGGGTATAAACCCTAACCCTAGATTTTTAATTTTTCTTTATTTTTCTGTATTTTGATTATATTTTAATAGTATGATGATTACTTGTTGTTGTAATGGTGTTTGTATGCATAGAATTACTCATAAACACATGTTTTCGGTTTGATAAAATTGGGACAGCAGCTATTTCGTGTATTTCTAATATTGTAACTGTTATAAGAGTTAAAATAAAGTATCTAGATGAGTTCCTCTCATCAAGACATTAATTTTAGACTCCGGATTCATGTCGTTTCGATTCCCGGAGCCCTAGATATGATCAAAGTGGTATTTTGTTAAGATTGAAATGTGATATTGGTATGAACCAGGTTTGGTCCGACTTTGTGACCATATTTGGTGACTTTAGGGTGTGTTAGTGTGTTAGGAATAATGATGGGACGAATTTTCATGTTCGGGTCATCTAAATCCGAGCCACGAATCACCCGTTGAGTCTAAAACACGATTTTGATTGAATTAAAGTTTCAAGTGATATCTTGGCTGATCACCATGACTTGTGGGCTGTTCTTGGTGTGTTCTTGAGTGTACCAAAGTGTCGGGTGGTTTGATTAGGCGGAGATATATGTAAGGCTCGCCGAAAACCGACACCCGGGGCTCAAGATACGACCCGATGAACTTTTGATTTAAAACTTGTGATTAATTATTAAACTTATGATATAAATAATGAATTTAATTATCATTTAATTACTTATGATATAAAAAGTAATTATTATAATTTAAGACTTATGATATATATTTATTATATCATTTAATTATTAATTATGATTTAATTAACATTTTAATTAAACTTATGATTAATAATACTTTTATTATTAATGGAAAATACTTATGATAAGTATTAAAATTATATTATAAGATTATTATTATAAGACTTATAATAAATATTAATTAATTATTTAATTATTATAAGGCTTAATTATTATTTAATTATAATTTAATTATTAAATACTTATGATTTAATAATTATAATTAGAAACTTATGATATGATTAATAATTCATTATTAATTAATAATACTTATGATATGATTTAAAATTTATTATTAATTAATAATACTTATATTATGACTAATATTTAATTAATTAATTAAATATTTATGTTATATTAATTATATCATTTAAACTTATATTAACTTTGATAATTCATTTTAATTTAATTAAACTTATGTTATGACATAATTAGACATATTTAACTTTAATAAACATTATAACTTACATTATTATTAAAACTTACACTTTTAAAATTAACGTTGACTATTTTTGACCAAGGTTGACTTTTGAGTTGACTTTCGGTTGACTTTAACTTTCAGTTGACTTTTGTTGACTTTCTAAATAAGGAAACTTTCCTAACTTAAAACTTTCTAAAAATAGAAACTTTCTAAATTTGAAAACTTTCCAAAAATAGAAACTTTCCAAAAATAGAAACTTTCCTAAAATAGAAACTTTCCAAAAATAGAAATTTTCCAAAAATAGAAACTTTCCTAAAATAGAAACTTTTCAAAAAAATAGAAACTTTCCAAAAATAGAAACTTTCCAAAAATGGAAACCTGCTAAAAATAGAAACTTTCTAAAAATAGAAAGTGTGTGTCCGTACGCTGTTCCGATCAATCCAATCCATGTTGAGTATTGTTCTATGACTACTTGCAACATGTACAATAGCTATCATACTAAGACTTGACCTAAGTTAGTTATTTATATCGACCTTCTTTATTTATAAGTCGGCGTTGTGATCATTCCTGATCACTTTACTTCATTTGCAGTTCGCATATTTGTGTGGTTACTTCGTTTGCAATTAAGGTGAGTTATAGTCCCATTTTTCTACTTTAAATCTTTTGGGATGAGAATACATGCAATTTATTTATATTTTGGACACAAGTGAAAGTTGGTTTAAATTATTCATTGTGAGTTGAACAAAAATATTCCCTAGTCTGGTAACTGTAATCGCTGATTTCTACTGGTGAACGCGAATCCTATGGATAGATCTATCGGGTTTGACAACCCCATTTCGAGCTAGTCGCGCTAGCAATTTATAATCGGAATGTTTAGTACTTCGTAATTTGTTGTAGATACACTTGTTCGGTGTATATTATTTATTGTGTTTGGCAAGGATAAATAAATGGTTAAGTGGTTACCAGGTGGCTCACGGTAAATGAAATAATGTTTTTATATGTTTTCTAGCATATAATTTTGTGGTCCAAAAAGGAGTTTTCATGTTTTCAAACATAAATTTTTACGGTTTAAATTAAATATTGTTTACAATATTAAACCTATAATTCACTCAACATTTTTGTTGACAGTTACTCGCATGTTTTATTCTCAGGTTCATGATTGATTGCTTTCGCTGTGCTTAGAGAGTCTGCATATTTATGATGGCAGCTTTTGTTAAACAATAACTTGCATTCTATTTTGATACATTTAATAGAGGATGATGTTGACTTTGTTTTGGTCAACTTTTGGTTAAGTAATAATGTATGGTTTTTCTAAATTTACATATTTTGATAGGTTTCCTTTATAGGAAATTATTTTTAAATAAAGAATGCAAGGTTATTTATTAAATTCATATAGAGTTATGATCAAGCTGTGGGACCAAGATAACGATGGTCGTCAAGTGTACTTTGACGGGTCGTTATAGTTGGTATCAGAGCTCTGGTTGTAGAGAATTAGGCTGCATTGATGTCGTTACCCGAGTCAATAGGGTGCATTAGTGAGTCTAGTCTACAGCCCGGCCTATAAAATATTATTATATGTGATTATTTGTATCGTATTGGTATGTATATTGTTATCATACATACATCTCTATTATGTTCTGAATCTGGGAGGAACTTCCATTCCGATTTAAACGTATTCTTCGACTCATGTGAACTTATCCTTATAAGAACACCTCGGGTAGTGAAACCGAGGGATGTCATTCTTGACTTCTGAAATTCTCGACATTTCTATGTCATCTATTATGATTATGTATGTAACGTTTGAATTATATTACACGAGATGTCATTCTTGACTTCTAAATGCTCGGCATTTCAATGTCAGCTATTATGTTTAGGTATATAACATTCTTGTTATATTACGTGCCTATGTGCTTTGGTTTTTGAACCGGAAAACGTCATTCTTGACTTTTATAGATTCTTGATACTTCGAAGACATTTTTATGTCATCGTTACTCCTTTTCATTATTTTCGATGTTTTTGTCTTTTGTGCTATCCTTAGCACATTGTTTAAGAAATTGTTTTAGAGAAATTGTGTGGAAATTCGAGGTTGATCGCGTGTCCTGACCTCATGTAGTGCTATTGGAATGGAACTATGAATTAGTGAAATATAATGGCGTCAGGCCAACGTGATTATATTACGTTAATTCATAAAGAAGTCCCAATATTGTGACATGAGGAATAGAAAGCGAGTAAAAGAACATTTTTTACACAAATCATTCAGAAATTATGATGGATTACATGGGTAGGGAAAATATTCATTATCTTATTTGTTGATATGCGAGGAGCTCGTTTTAACCAGATTATCTATCTCATGCTCTATCCTTCATAACTCGCTTGTTAGCAATAGCTTCGCTTGGGAACAGTTTTGGCCCAAGGACTTCTGTCCTGATAACAGTCAAAACAACATTTAACTCATTGGTTATCATGACCTCGTAACATTTGTTGGTCAAATGTCGCACGACGATTCAAGTCATTTACTCGATCTTTCATGATCTTACTTCAACTTGTAACCTCTGAAATACAGATACTCTATTTATCATCGGGAGTTTTACACATTTGTTTAATTGGGCGATTCTCACGAGGTTTATGGGAGAATAGAAGTAATGAAATATTTTGTCCTGTATACAATTTATAAAATCATATATGTACGTATGGATTCAAATGAATAAATTTACCCTTACCTATTTTGGCTAGTATATACTAAATCATACCTCCTAAATTATTTTAAAACCACTCATTTATTGAGCTGTTTGATTAAGTCAATTTGTTTTATATAAAATGGTACACGTTGTACATATTTCTAAATTTACTAAGAACTTCGTTCCGTTTATGTTGTCACAGCAAACGTTTAAAGCTTTTTCAAAAACCCCTTTGATTGATTTTATCAAATTTTCGCATTACTCTATAGAGTGTTTGGATTACAGTTCTTCTCCTCCTCCGTTTAAGAATGAAACTTATCATTAAGTTCATTGATAAAAACTCTTACACCACTTTGGATGCCGGTCTTATAAATTTTTTTTTTTTGGAAAGTCTTTGCGCTCATAAAATTTTCCCTCTTATGGTTGGACATGGCCGATTTGGGGACCGATAAATAAGTTTTCTGAGGTACGTTCAGTGGCCACCCTGTTCTCAGGAAAGGCACTAGGTGGGTTTTTGCCCCAACTATTGTTATATTTGGTATCACGGATAGATATTACACTAGACCGTTGAGAAGTCTCTACTCTCGATATTCACGACTAACCGCATCACCCTCGTAAACATCAATCCTGTGATTCAATACTTTGAGGTTCACGAAATCATTTTTGGAAATTCATCTCACCTGGAGTCGACCATTCTTTATAACCCATGATTCGCGTATCTTTTCATCCGCACGTAAATTGAAGAATAAGGATGAATCCTAGATTGCCTCACTCATTGTGCAAGGGAGTTCACTCTCGTTGAAATATCACACCTTTCGTACGTCTTCCTTTCGAAAATGTAATGAAAATTTACTTTGAAGTCCATGATCCTCGTTATCTCCTTTGAGAGAATTGCCTTAAATATCTATGCCACCGATGTGACTACTCCATATATTTCTTCCTTCATTGTTGCAACTATATTTCATTCGTTCGAGTTCGTCCCCTTGGGGAGCTCCTGTTTTGTTTATTAAGAAGAAAGATGGTTCGTTCCGGATGTGCATTGATTATCGTGAATTGAACAAGCTTACGGTTAAGAATCGTTACCCTCTTCCGAGAATTGATGATCTGTTCGATCAACTTCAAGGTTCGTCCGTTTATTCTAAGATTGATCTTCGTTCCGGTTATCACCAACTGCGGGCTAAAGAAACTGATATTCCGAAAGCCGCTTTCCGTACCTGTTATGGTCACTATGAATTTCTTGTTATGTCGTTCGAATTAACCAACGCACCTGCTGTGTTCATGGACCTCATGAACCGTGTGTGCAGACCCTATCTGGACAAATTCGTTATCGTTTTCATCGATGATATCCTTATCTATTCCAAGAAGTGATCAAGAGCACGAAGATAAGTGCTTGATTTGTTAAGAAAAGAAGAGATGTATGCTGAATTTTTCTAAATGTGCATTCTGGTTGAAAGAAGTTCAATTTCTTGGGCACGTTGTTATTAAACAGGGAATTCAAGTTGATCCTGCTAAGATTGAGGCAATTGGGAAATGGGAAATATCCGAAAACTCCTACTCATATTCGCCAGTTTCTAGGATTAGCAGGCTATTATAGAAGGTTCATTCAAGATTTTTCACGAGTAGCGAAACCTCTGACTGCTTTAACGCATAAGGGGAAGAAGTACGAGTGGAAGAGTGAACAAGAGTCCGCTTTCCAAACTCTGAAGAAGAAGTTAACTTCTGCACCGACATTATCACTACCTGAGGGTAGTGATGATCTTGTTATCTATTGTGATGCTCCGTGTCAAAACTTTGGTTGTGTTTTGATGCAACGAAAGAAAGTCATTGTTTACGCGACATGTCAGGTGAAGATTTATGAACAGAATTATACAACCCATGATGTAGAATTGGGAGCTGTTGTGTTCGCACTCAAGAATTGGAGACATTACTTATATAGGGTCAAAAGTACTGTGTACACTGATCACAAAAGTCTTCAACATATCCTTGATCAGAAATAGTTGAATATGAGGCAACGAAGATGGATTGAGACGTTGAATGATTATGATTGCGAACTTTTATATCATCCGAGAAAGGCTAACGTTGTGGCCGATGCATTAATTCGTAAAGAAAGGGCTGAACCTCACAGGTTTAGAGCCTTGAATATGACAATTCGAACAAACCTCGCAAGGTAGATTCTTGAGACATAACAAGAAGCCTTGAAGGAAGAGAATTTTGTAACGGGAAGGCCCGAGGCTTGAGTAAACAGTTAGAGGTACGAACCGATGGTACTCGGTATTTTACGGGACGCCTTTGGGTTCCGAAGTTTGGTGATCTGCGACAACTTGTTTTAGATGAGGCTCATAAATCTAGGTATTCTATTCATCCTGGTGCAGGAGAGATGTATCATGATCTTAAGGAGCTGTATTGGTGGCCTAAATTGAAAGCTGATGTGGCTACTTATGTGGCTAAGTGCTTGACCTATGCTAAGGTTAAAGTTGAACATCAGAAACCGTCTGGACTTTTGGTGCAGCCTGATATTCTCGAGTGGAAGTGGGAAGGTATTACGATGGATTTTATTACGAAGTTACCGAGAGTTGTGGGTGGTTATGATACCATTTGGGTGATTGTTGACCGGCTCACAAAGTTAGCTCATTTCTTGCCGATTAAGGAAATAGATTCGATGGAGAAACTTACTCGTTTGTATTTGAAGGTAATTGTTTCAAGACATGGTGTTACTGTATCTATTAGTTCAAACCGAGACAGTCGATTTATATTGAGGTTTTGTCGATCCTTACAGGAAGCTTTGGGAACTAATTTGGATATTAGCACTGCTTATCATCCTCAGACGGATGGTCAAAGTGAAAGGACCATTCAGACGTTAGAAGACATGTTACGAGCGTGTGTTATTGATTTTGGTAATGGGTGGGATAGATATTTGCAGCTAGCTAAATTTTCTTATAATAACAGCTATCATGCAAGTATTAAAGCCGCACCGTTTGAAGCTCTGTATGGTAGAAAGTGTAGGTCTCCTGTCTGTTGGAATGAGGTTGGGGATGCTCAACTCACAGGCCCAGAAATTATTCATGAGACTACCGAGAAGATCGTACAGATTAAGGAAAGATTGAGAACCGCCAGAAGTCGTCAAAAGAGCTATGCCAATAAGAGAAGGAACGATATTGAATTTCAGGTCGGTGATCGTGTTATGTTGAAGGTATCACCTTGGAAGGGCGTGATACGTTTTGGTAAAAGAGGAAAGTTGAATCCTCATTTTGTTGGACCTTTTGAGATCATTCAGAGAGTTGGACCCATGGCTTATCGTTTGAAATTGCCACAAGAACTTAGTGCTATTCATGACGTTTTTCATGTATCGAATTTAAAGAAGTGTTTGACCGAGGCCGATAAGACTATTCCTCTGGAGGAACTTCATGTTGATAAGCAACTACATTTTATTGAGGAACCTGTTGAAATTATGGATCGAGAGGTTACGACTCTTAAGCAGAGTAGAATTCCTATTGTTCGAGTAAGATGGAACGCCAGACGCGGTCCCGAGTTCACTTGGGAGTGTGAAGAGCAGATGAAGCAGAAGTGCCCACATTTGTTCCCAGATGCTGAGTCAACCCCTGCACCTGCTTAAATTTCGGGACGAAATTTCCGTAACGGGAAGGTACTGTAACGACCCTACTCTTTCCGTTATCTTTTACCGTTAATTATTTAACGATCATTAACTGTTATTCGTGCCACGTCATTTCTATGATATATATTATTATTTTTGTAATAATATATTAATTTTTATGTGTCATATGAATATTTGTATTCATATTTTAAGTTGTACGTTTCTACGTGTCGTGGATTTCTATCCGGCGAATCTTTTCGGTTTTCAAACCAACGGTCAAACTTTTAAGATTTTTAAATTCAAATTATTTTAAATATGATATTTTAATGTCATATGATTATATATAGTATTTATATATTTTATTCGTCGCGTATTTGTTATCTCTCCGAAAAATCAATCGCGTAGCGGTGTTTTCGCATTTCGGGCTTCGTTCGGACATTCGGGCCACAAGCTATTGAACATTTATCAAATTTGGGCCACAAGGGGCCCACCCTAGTCAATATTCATCCGAAATTTTGAAGGGGAGGGGGGTGATGTGTCAATCTTGGAAACTTGGTGTTTTGTTGAACAAAAAGGAACAATACTTCTCATTTTAACCTAGCACCTTATTTTTTTTCTTTCTCTCATCTCCATGAACGACCCAAACCTCCAACTTCATCATCATAATCGGCAAACATCATCATAGCATGGATTCTTCATCATCTCTCAAGGGATTTTAGTATAATCGGATTCATCTCTTCGTACTCTACGCGACTACATCATTTGATTCTTGATTAGGGTATAAACCCTAACCCTAGATTTTTAATTTTTCTTTATTTTGATTATATTTTAATAGTATGATGATTACTTGTTGTTGTAATGGTGTTTGTATGCATAGAATTACTCATAAACACATGTTATCGGTTTGATAAAATTGGGACAGCAGCTATTTCGTGTATTTCTGATATTGTGACTGTTATAAGAGTTAAAATAAAGTATCTAGATGAGTTCCTCTCATCAATACATTAATTTTAGACTCCGGATTCATGTCGTTTTGATTCCCGGAGCCCTAGATATGATCAAAGTGGTATTTTGTTAAGATTGAAATGTGATATTGGTATGAACCAGGTTTGGTCCGACTTTGTGACCATATTTGGTGACTTTAGGGTGTGTTAGTGTGTTAGGATCAATGATGGGACGAATTTTCATGTTCGGGTCATCTAAATCCGAGCCACGAATCACCCGTTGAGTCTAAAACACGATTTTGATTGAATTAAAGTTTCAAGTTATGTCTTGACTGATCACCACGACTTGTGGGCTGTTCTTGGTGTATTCTTGAGTGTACCGAAGTGTCGGGTGGTTTGATTAGGCGGAGATATATGTAAGGCTCGCCGAAAACCGACACCCAGGCCTCAAGATACGACCCGATGAACTTTTGATTTATAACTTATGATTAATTATTAAACTTATGATATAAATAATGAATTTCATTATCATTTAATTACTTATGATATAAAAAGTAATTATTATAATTTAAGACTTATGATATATATTTATTATATCATTTAATTATTACTTATGATTTAATTAACATTTTAATTAAACTTATGATTAATAATACTTTTATTATTAATGGAAAATACTTTTGATAAGTATTAAAATTATATTATAAGATTATTATTATAAGACTTATAATAAATATTAATTAATTATTTAATTATTATAAGGCTTAGTTATTATTTAATTATAATTTAATTATTAAATACTTATGATTTAATAATTATAATTAGAAACTTATGATATGATTAATAATTCATTATTAATTAATAATACTTATGATATGATTTAAAATTTATTATTAATTAATAATACTTATATTATGACTAATATTTAATTAATTAATTAATTAAATACTTATGTTATATTAATTATATCATTTAAACTTATATTAACTTTGATAATTCATTTTAATTTAATTAAACTTATGTTATGACATAATTAGACATATTTAACTTTAATAAACATTATAACTTACATTATTATTACAACTTACACTTTAAAATTTAACGTTGACTATGTTTGACCAAGGTTGACTTTTGAGTTGACTTTCGGTTGACTTTGACTTTCAGTTGACTTTTGTTGACTTTCTAAATAAGGAAACTTTCCTAACTTAAAACTTTCTAAAAATAGAAACTTTCTAAATTTGGAAACTTTCCAAAAATAGAAACTTTTCAAAAATAGAAACTTTCCTAAAACAGAAACTTTCTAAAAATAGAAATTTTCCAAAAATAGAAACTTTCCTAAAATAGAAACTTTCCAAAAAAATAGAAACTTTCCAAAAATAGAAACTTTCCAAAAATGGAAACCTGCTAAAAATAGAAACTTTCTAAAAATAGAAAGTGTGTGTCCGTACGCTGTTTCGATCAAATCGATGCATGTTGAATAATGTTCTATGACTACTTGCAACATGTACAATAGCTATCATACTAAGACTTGACCTAAGTTAGTTATTTATATCGACTTTCTTTATTTATAGGTCGGCGTTGTGATCATTCCTGATCACTTTACTTCATTTGCTGTTCGCATATTTGTGTGGTTACTTCGTTTGCTATTAAGGTGAGTTATAGTCTCATTTTTCTATTTTAAATCTTTTGGGATGAGAATACATGCAATTTATTTATATTTTGGACACAAGTGGAAGTAGGTTTAAATTATTCATTGTGAGTTGAACAAAAATATTCCCTAGTCTGGTAACTGTAATCGCTGGTTTCTACTGGTGAACGCGAATCCTATGGATAGATCTATCGGGTTTGACAACCCCATTTCGAGCTAGTCGCGCTAGCAATTTATAATCAGAATGTTTAGTACTTCATAATTTGTTATAGATACACTTGTTCGGTGTATATTATTTATTGTGTTTGGCAAGGGTAAATAAATGGTTAAGTGGTTACCAGGGGGCTCACGGTAAATGGAATAATGTTTTTATATGTTTTCTAGCATATAATTTTGTGGTCCAAAAAGGAGTTTTTATGTTTTCAAACATAAATTTTTACGGTTTAAATTAAATATTGTTTACAATATTAAACCTATAATTCACTCAACATTTTTGTTGACAGTTACTCGCATGTTTTATTCTCAGGTTCATGATTGATTGCTTCCGCTGTGCTTAGAGAGTCCGCATATTTATGATGGCAGCTTTTGTTAAACAATAACTTGCATTCTATTTTGATACATTTAATAGGGGATGCTGTTGACTTTGTTTTGGTCAACTTTTGGTTAAGTAATAATGTATGGTTTTTCTAAACTTACATATTTTGATAGGTTTCCTTTATAGGAAATCATTTTTAAATAAAGAATGCAAGGTTATTTATTAAATTCATATAGAGTTATGATCAAGCTGTGGGACCAAGATAACGATGGTCGTCAAGTGTACTTTGACGGGTCGTTAAATATATATATATATATATATATATATATATATATTTACTTCTTATAAAAGTAATATATTAATATATTATTAATTGTTACAATCTACCCAATATGTTTTACAAAATTCATTTATTAGAATAATGTGTAAAAAATAAGGGCATCTCATTGTAAACACTTGTTAGTATTATGTAACAAAATATATGACATATGATAAATTACGAGTCTACTAGTATCATATGAAGTCGTACACATTTCAAAAGTAGAAGTATCTATGTATACTATACATTAAAAGAAAAGACAAATTGAGATACATTTAATATATAACTTTGAATCTGGACCATTAGATTAAAAAAATGACATCCATTGCTGTAACACCCTGAATTTTAATACATCAGAAAGTGTCGCCAGAAAGTGTTAGTAGAAAATGCCAGTAAAAGTGTGCATCAGATAGTGTCACTGAAAGTCTACCTAACACTTATGCATTTAAAGAATTTACATCAGAATCAGAATCAGATAAATTCAGTCTCTGAACTTTTAAATTGAAGCTGGAAACTGAAATTGAGTTGAAGAGCTGCAGATATCGCGTTTGGAGCACCTGTGTCGTGTCCTGGTACGTCGCAGAACGCGACAAACATGGTCAAAATGCGACAGACTTAAAAACCTGGTCCTGGTCACTTCGTTGCATTAGAGTGGGGGGTATCGCTCTCTGGATGTCCCGAAACGCGACACTTGGCCTCAAAACGTGACGGTTGTGCAGACCTGCATGTTTTTACTCGTTTTTGGGGTTTTAATTGGGGGTATTTGTGTCATTTCACTTGAGGATGGGTTATATGCTTGAGGAATGATCTAGAGCTTAACCTAGCTCATTTCTCACCCACACAAACACTCTCACCCATTTTTAGAGAGAGAAACCCATTGTAGAAAGAGGAAGCTCGATTTGAGGAAGAAGGGGGTGAAATCACTCCAAGGTGCAAGTGTTAAAGTTATTCATCTCGTTCTTGGCTACGTTTTAGTAGTAGTGGTAAGTTCTAACTCTGAATTTCGTTTGTTACTGAGATTTTCAAGTTTAAAGTTTGAACTCAAATTGTAGAGAAAACCCATCTAGATCACAAATGGGTTGTTGTATTGTTGTTAATGACCATTATTGGTGGGTTTTGGGTTGGTTGATGATTTAGCCGTGATTAGGGCTTTGATTTGGGTGTAATCACTATGATTAGTGATTATGTTGTTGAAAGAACCCAAATGGGTGTGTTGGAAGCTTGATTTTGAATCGGGTCAAAATTTGGGTTTGAAGGTGATTTTGAAAAAGACTAGTGTTTAACACTTATGATTTGGTTTAATTGGTGTATTAGGACCATTTTCACTAGTGTTAGTGATTATTGGTTAGTTTAGGCACGGTTTGTGCTTGGAAGTGCAATTGGGTCAAAATTTCACTATGTATCAATTTGGGTTGGTTTGTAATCCAACCTAATTGTGTTATTTGTTTATGTGATAAACAGAATAGGTACTTCCATTAGCGGTTTGCGGACTTGGTTTGCATTCATCAAGGCGCTAAAGTAAGTGTAAATATATTATATGCGTATGTATGCATAGGATGGGTGTGGGTGTGGTAGAGTGATCCTTACGCGTTCGGGTTCACTTTACATGTGTGTGAGATGATGGACTCTATGAGTTTTTGGTCCACGTGGCACGTTTGTGCGTTTTGGGTTACCACCCGTCGGGTAGTGAATCTCGGGCATATCGGATTCACGTTGACAAGTAGGTCAACCCCGTTGTTGTTATTGTTGTTGAGGTGATATGAGTAGTAATTCACGTGTAGTTTTGGATTCACTAGTGAATCGCATGTGGTTTCGAATTCACGATGTCGCGTGTGGTTTCTGACATTTCCATTAATGGTGATGACTTAGGGTAGTGAATCACGTGTAGTTTCGGATTCACTGGGGCGCGTGTAGTTTCGATCAACCCTATCGTCGTTGAGGTGAAGGTGGTGAATCGCGTGTGGTTTCAGATTCACTGGGCGCGTGTGGTTTTGGCCGGCCTTCATGAGTTTGAGGTTAAGGGGTTAACCTTGGGATTTTGGGTAGACGTATATATATTTATATATTGTTGTGTTGTAACTAATCTTGCGGATTTGGCATGGTGATGCGTTATGTATAGCTTGTTAGATATATGTGGATGCGGTATGTGTTTACTATTTGTCTTGGTGATACGTATTCACTTTATGCATACATATGTATATAGTATGTTTATCCTCACTAAGCTTTATAGCTTACCCTCTCGTTGATATTATTTTTATAGGTTCGCAAGGTGGCAACTCGGGTAAGTGTGGGAACTAGTGGACTTTGGTAGGTTACTTTAGAAGACTTACTTTTGGATCGATTTAGGATTGGGTAGTGTTTTCCCAATCTCCATGCTCGATTTTGTTGGAAATTAAACTAGTCGGGTCAAAATTATCTATCACACCCCTAGTTAGGGCCTGGGTGAAATGTGACTTAATATCAAATAAACCAATATATTATAATACGAGAACAATACTGATAAAAAGAAACTTTATTGAGTACGCAGCGGAAAATGAAATGCCGTTAAAATAATGGAAATTTCAGTAATTGTTTCAAATGCAAGAATAATAAATGCGATATCTCTTGATCCTAAGTCCAAGTAGCATCACATAAGCAGTAAGTAAATAAGCTTGATCAATCGGCACCTGAGACAAAACATGCTAAAGTGTCAACCAAAAAGGTTGAGTGAAGTTCATAGGTTTAACAAATATGTTTGACCGTTGTTTTAGACCACAAGATTTAGTTTATAAAGTTGATCCCGCATGGATCAAAAAGTTATGCCAATTTGTGATATTTAGACTAAACGTTCAAAGTTTGCCCCAATGAAAAGTTGTGTCTATACTTGTCGGTTTAATTTCATTATTAAGTAATACAAAGACTTAGTCAAATGTATCGGGGACGTTACTCCCGATAGGCCTACCCCCAATAATTAAGAATGCATTTAACGAGCAATTAAAAATATCACTGTAGGGACTTAGTCAGACATAGCCGTGTATAGCATAGTTTAACAGTTGGTACTTGTGTCTAAATTGTAAATAGTAAAAGTAGCATGTGTCTCACCCCCAGAAGTTAAATAAGTTGTGCACAATATAAAGTGGAGCTATGAAATTCACCTTAGTAAGTAGAGAGAGATAGTTATTTCTCGGAATAGAAAGTTTGGACGGATGAGCAGAAAGTCAACCTAATGACATTTAAGCTGAAATGTCCCGTTCATATTGATTATAAACGTTTCATATTAATTGATTTCGTTGCGAGGTTTTGACCTCTATATGAGACGTTTTTCAAAGACTGCATTCATTTTTAAAACAACCATAACCTTCATTTTATCGATAAAGGTTTAAAAAGCATTACGTAGATTATCAAATAATGATAATCTAAAATATACCGTTTACGCACGACCATTACATAATGGTTTACAATAAAAATATATTACATCAAAATAAGTTTCTTGAATGCAATTTTTACACAATATCATACAAGCATGGACTCCAAATCTTGTCCTTATTTTAGTATGCAACAGCGGAAGCTCTTAATAATCACCTGAGAATAAACATGCTTAAAACGTCAACAAAAATGTTGGTGAGTTATAGGTTTAACCTATATATAATCAAATCATAATAATAGACCACAAGATTTCATTTATTCAATAATCTTACACTCGCAAGTGTATAAAAATCATTCTATGATGAACACCTGGTAACCGAAATTAACATAATGCATAAAGAATATTCCCAGCATACTCGCAAGTATGTCATAAATTGGAAATCGCAATCACCATATAAATCGAAGTACTAAAGCATTCCAAATTCCAGAATTGTAGTGACCCGAACTTTTCCATGTTTATATATATATTAAATGAAATTTTTATTTACATCATTAAGTGTTTCCAACATGCTAAGCAATCAAACTTGTTAAGACTTGATTAATTGAAATAGATTTCATATAGACAATTGACCACCCAAGTTGACCAGTGATTCACGAACGTTAAAAATTGTAAAAACTATACAATGACATATATATGGTTATATATATAGTTAACATGATTTTATTATAAGTATGTATCTCATTAGGTATTTTAACAATGAGTTATATACGTAAAAATGAGACTATTAATTTAAGAAACTCGAAAACGATATATATAACGATTATCGTTATAACAACGTCTTACTAGGTACATATGAATCATATTAAGATATTGATACACTTGGTTAATTATGTTAAATGATAAGTAAATATATTATTAAGTGTATTAACAATGAAATACATATGTAAAAATAAGACTACTAACTTAATGATTTCAAAACGAGACATATATGTAACGATTATCGTTGTAACGGCATTTAACTGTATATATATCATACTAAGATATATTATATATCATAATATCATGATAATATAACAATTTAACATCTCATTTGTTATAATAAACAAATGGTTAACAACATTCAACAAGATCGTTAACTTAAAGGTTTCAAAACAACATTTACATGTAACGACTAACGATGACTTAACGACTCAGTTAAAATGTATATACATGTAGTGTTTTAATATGTATTCATACACTTTTGAAAGACTTCAAGACACTTATCAAAATACTTCTACTTAACAAAAATGCTTACAATTACATCCTCGTTCAGTTTCATCAACAATTCTACTCGTATGCACCCGTATTCGTACTCGTACAATACACAGCTTTTAGATGTATGTACTATTGGTATATACACTCCAATGATCAGCTCTTAGCAGCCCATGTGAGTCACCTAACACATGTGGGAACCATCATTTGGCAACTAGCATGAAATATCTCATAAAATTACAAAAATATGAGTAATCATTCATGACTTATTTACATGAAAACAAAATTACATATCCTTTATATCTAATCAATACACCAACGACCAAAAATACCTACAAACACTTTCATTATTCAATTTTCTTCATCTAATTAATCTCTCTCAAGTTATATCTTCAAGTTCTAAGTGTTCTTCATAAATTCCAAAAGTTCTAGTTTCATAAAATCAAGAATACTTCCAAGATTGCAAGTTTACTTCCAAGTTTTCTAAATCCATTCCAAGTAATCATCCAAGATCAAGAAACTTTTGTTACTTACAGTAGGTTATCTTTCTAATACAAGGTAATAATAATATTCAAACTTTAATTCAATTTCTATAACTATAACAATCTTATTTCGAGTGGAAATCTTACTTGAAATTGTTTTCGTGTCATGATTCTACTTCAAGAACTTTCAAGCCATCCAAGGATCCTTTGAAGCTAGATCTATTTTTCTCATTTCCAGTAGGTTTATCCAAGTAACTTGAGGTAGTAATGATATTCATAACATCATTCGATTCATACATATAAAACTATCTTATTCGAAGGTTTAAACTTGTAATCACTATAACATAGTTTAGTTAATTCTAAACTTGTTCGCAAATAAAAGTTAATCCTTCTAACTTGACTTTTAAAATCAACTAAACACATGTTCTATATCTATATGATATGCTAACTTAATGATTTAAAACCTGGAAACACGAAAAACACCGTAAAACCGGATTTACGCCGTCGTAGTAACACCGCGGGCTGTTTTGGGTTAGTTAATTAAAAACTATGATAAACTTTGATTTAAAAGTTGTTATTCTGGGAAAATGATTTTTATTATGAACATGAAACTATATCCAAAAACTATGGTTAAACTCAAAGTGGAAGTATGTTTTCTAAAATGGTCATCTAGACGTCGTTCTTTCGACTGAAATGACTACCTTTACAAAAACGACTTGTAACTTATTTTTCTGACTATAATCCTATACTTTTTCTGTTTAGATTCATAAAATAGAGTTCAATATGAAACCATATCAATTTGATTCACTCAAAACGGATTTAAAATGAAGAAGTTATTGGTAAAACAAGATTGGATAATTTTTCTCATTTTAGCTACGTGAAAATTGGTAACAAATCTATTCCAACCATAAATTAATCAACTTGTATTGTATATTATGTAATCTTGAGATACCATAGACACGTATACAATGTTTCGACCTATCATGTCGACACATCTATATATATTTCGGAACAACCATAGACATTCTATATGTGAATGTTGGAGTTAGCTATATAGGGTTGAGGTTGATTCCAAAATATATATAGTTTGAGTTGTGATCAATACTGAGATACGTATACACTGGGTCGTGGATTGATTCAAGATAATATTTATCGTTTTATTTATGTACATCTAACTGTGGACAACTAGTTGTAGGTTACTAACGAGGACAGCTGACTTAATAAACTTAAAACATCAAAATATATTAAAAGTGTTGTAAATATATTTTGAACATACTTTGATATATATGTATATATTGTTATAGGTTCGTGAATCAACCAGTGGCCAAGTCTTACTTCCCGACGAAGTAAAAATCTGTGAAAGTGAGTTATAGTCCCACTTTTAAAATCTAATATTTTTGGGATGAGAATACATGCAGGTTTTATAAATGATTTACAAAATAGATACAAGTACGTGAAACTACATTCTATGGTTGAATTATCGAAATCGAATATGCCCCTTTTTATTAAGTCTGGTAATCTAAGAATTAGGGAACAGACACCCTAATTGACGCGAATCCTAAAGATAGATCTATTGGGCCTAACAAACCCCATCCAAAGTACCGGATGCTTTAGTACTTCGAAATTTATATCATATCCGAAGGGTGTCCCGGAATGATGGGGATATTCTTATATATGCATCTTGTTAATGTCGGTTACCGGGTGTTCACCATATGAATGATTTTTATCTCTATGTATGGGATGTGTATTGAAATATGAAATCTTGTGGTCTATTGTTACGATTTGATATATATAGGTTAAACCTATAACTCACCAACATTTTTGTTGATGTTTAAAGCATGTTTATTCTCAGGTGAATACTAAGAGCTTCCGCTGTTGCATTCTAAAATAAGGACAAGATTTGGAGTCCATGTTTGTATGATATTGTGTAAAAACTGCATTCAAGAAACTGATTTCGATGTAACATATTTGTATTGTAAACCATTATGTAATGGTCGTGTGTAAACAGGATATTTTAGATTATCATTATTTGATAATCTACGTAAAGCTTTTTAAACCTTTATTTATGAAATAAAGGTTATGGGTTTTTTTAAAAATGAATGCAGTCTTTGAAAAACGTCTCATATAGAGGTCAAAACCTCGCAACAAAATCAATTAATATGGAACGTTTTTAATCAATAAGAACGGGACATTTCAGTTGGTATCCGAGTGTTGGTCTTAGAGAACCAGAAAATTTGCATTAGTGTGTCTTATCGAGTTTGTTAGGATGCATTAGTGAGTCTGGACTTCGACCGTGTTTTCTTTAAAAATGATTGCTTAACATTTTTGTTGGAAACTATATATTATTAACATGTATATATTATGTGATATATTAATCTCTTAACATGTTTGATATTGTGTGATAGATGTCTACCTCTAGAACAAGTTCCATTGACTCACCTAATAATAATGAAGAGTCAAATGTAAATTGGAATGATTCGTGGACTGATTCACAAGTTCCCGAAGAGGAACTGGAAGAAGAGTCGGAACCGGAAGAAGAATCAGAACCGGAAGAGGAGGAACCGGAGGAGGAAATAGAACCGGTGGGGGAAATAATAAAACGGTTAAGTAAAAGAAAATCCTCAACCAATCGACCAAGGTTAATTATGGTCAATGGTGTTTCCGCCAAGGAAGCAAAATATTGGGAGGATTACCAATTCTCCGATGAATCGGATTCCGACGAGAATTCCGATGATGTTATAGAAATTACCCCAACCGAATTTAAAAAGGCAAAAGAAAATAATAAGGGAAAGGGCATAAAAATAGAGAAATCTAATTCCAACCCCGATGAACTTTATATGTATCGTCAACCCCCGAAGCCCTTAAGTTGTAACAATGACCCGGGAACCTCTAAACCACCAGGTTTTTCTAAACCAATGTGGAAAACGACGACTCGTATTTGGGGAACATCATATATCCCTAGAAACTTGGCAAAACGAACCAAAACCGAAGAAGAAGAAACGAGCGAGTCGGAATAAGATAGTTGTATTCGTGTGGTGTAATATATGTAATATAGTGTGCTTATGCTTTATGATATATGTAAAAATTGCTTGTATTAATAAGTAATTTTTTTTATGAATCTAACTCTTGTCTATTTTACAGTTTAAAAACACAAAATGGATAGACAACCCAATATTTTAAGAGACCTACCCGGAGACATGATTGATGAAATCTTGTCTAGAGTCGGTCAGAATTCCTCGGCACAACTATTTAAGGCGAAATCAGTTTGTAAGACATTCGAAGAATGTTCCAAGAATGTCTTGGTTTATAAGAGACTTTCGTTTGAAAGATGGGGGATATCACATTGGGAAACCCATAAGTTACGATGTGTTTACTTTGACGCATATATTGCGGGGAACCCAAATGCTATTTTACGCAACGGGTTAAGAAATTATTTTGACTCAATGTATCCGAATATAGGACTTCATGATTTAGAAAAAGCGGCTAACATGCAACATAAAGAAGCATGCTATGCTTACGGGTTAGTAATGTTCGCTTCTCACCAAAGTGAGAACAAGAACATCGGGCTACAACTATTAAACAAAACGTTCCCACAAGTAACGGAGTCGGTAATTGGGGTAAGAAATGAGGTTTTTAGATTGTTACGGGACTGTTGGACATTACGTAACCCTCGTCCCTTTGACAACGTTACAACACGCTGTCTTATCAACGGCCATAACGCTTATATTCCACAAGACCAAGGATGGGAAGTAGTCCTAGTAAAACCAGAATGCATGACTTGTTTCTGGACGTATGAATTACTTGTCTTTATTGCCTTTGCTGAACGACTTGTGTACTAGCTAGAATTATTTTCACAACTATCTTGTATCAAATTTATTGTGTGCTATATTTCATGCTTTATGTAAAATAAGCGGTATTGTAAGTTTGTAAAATATTGTATAAAAGTTTGAACGCGAAATATTATTATAATCAGTTTTTCATATAGAATTGTAGTAGTTGAATTGTATATTAGCTGCTAAGTATGAACTTAACGGGTTGGTACTACCCGAATTTAAACTTATAAAACGCTAATATGAAGAAAAAGCTTTTATAAATGAGTTCATATTATGCTACGAAATACTATTAACTAC
Organism: Rutidosis leptorrhynchoides; assembly: GCF_046630445.1. Taxonomy (NCBI): domain Eukaryota; kingdom Viridiplantae; phylum Streptophyta; class Magnoliopsida; order Asterales; family Asteraceae; genus Rutidosis; species Rutidosis leptorrhynchoides. The sequence goes on from NC_092334.1 coordinate 420,073,251, forward strand.
TCTTAATATTCTGTATGATTAACTTGTTCCATTTGACTATTTTGAAAGAAATGGCACCAACTACTCGACACACCGTGAATATGAATGAAGAGGAATTCCGTACTTTTCTAGCTTCAAACATAGCCGCAGTACAGGCTGCGCTACATACCAACAATAACCTTGGATCTAGCAGTACAGGAAATCATGTAGGATGCACCTACAAAGAATTCACTACCTGCAAACCTTTGGAATTTAATGGAACTGAAGGACCGATCGGATTGAAACGGTGGACCGAGAAGGTCGAATTGGTGTTTGCCATAAGTAAGTGTACTGAAGAAAATAAAGTGAAGTACGCTACGCATACCTTCACAGGTTCTGCGTTAACATGGTGGAATACCTATCTAGAACATGTGGGACAAGATGATGCGTACGCACTACCGTGGTCAGCATTCAAGCACTTGATGAACGAGAAGTACCGTCCCAGAACCGAGGTCAATAAGCTCAAGACAGAACTTAGAGGGTTACGAACCCAAGGATTTGATATTACCACGTACGAAAGACGATTCACAGAATTGTGCCTATTGTGTCCGGGAGCGTTCGAAGATGAGGAAGAGAAGATCGACGCGTTTGTGAAAGGATTACCGGAAAGAATCCAAGAAGATATAAGTTCACACGAGCCCGCCTCCATACAACAGGCATGTAGAATGGCTCACAAACTAGTGAACCAGATTGAGGAAAGAATTAAAGAACATACGGCTGAAGAGGCCAATGTGAAGCAAGTCAAAAGAAAGTGGGAGGAAAATGGTGATAAGAATCACCAATATAACAACAACAGAAATTACAATAATAATCGCAACAATTATCCCAACAATCGCAACATCAATCGCAACTACAACAAACGACCCAACAACAAACGGCCCAACAACAACAACAACAATAACAACAGCAACAGCAACTACAATAATCATCCCAACAACAATAACAACCGCAACAACAACAACAACAATCAGAAGCAGCTATGCCAAAGGTGTGAAAAGTATCACTCGGGGTTCTGCACCAAATTTTGCAACAAGTGTAAAAGAAATGGTTATAGCGCGGCGAAGTGTGAGGTCTACGGACCAGGGGTTAACAGAACTAAAGGAACAAATGGTGTCGGAACGAGTAATGGCGGACCAAGTAGTGCCGGAGCAAGTTATGCCAATGTAGTTTGTTATAAATGTGGAAAACCGGGCCACATTATTAGAAATTGCCCGAACCAGGAGAATACGAATGGACAAGACCGCGGAAGAGTTTTTAATATTAATGCGGTAGAGGCACAGGAAGACCTGGAGCTTGTTACGGGTACGTTTCTTATTGACAATAAATCTGCTTACGTTTTATTTGATTCGGGTGCGGATAGAAGCTATATGAGTAGAGATTTTTGTGCTAAATTAAGTTGTCCATTGACGCCGTTGGATAGTAAATTTTTACTCGAATTAGCAAACGATAAATTAATTTCAGCAGATAATATATGCCGGAATCGAGAAATTAAACTGGGTAGCGAAATATTTAAGATTGATTTGATACCAGTAGAGTTAGGGAGTTTTGATGTAATAGTTGGCATGGACTGACTGAAGAAGGTGAAAGCAGAGATCGTATGTTATAAAAATGCTATTTGCATTGTACGAGAAGAAGGAGAACCCTTAATGGTGTACGGAGAAAAGGGCAACATGAAGCTATATCTTATTAGTAATTTTAAGGCACAAAAACTAATAAGAAAAGGTTGCTATGCTGTTCTAGCACACGTCGAGAAAGTACAAACTGAAGAAAAGAGCATCAATGATGTTCCCGTCGCAAAAGAATTTCCCGATGTATTTCCGAAAGAATTACCGGGACTACCTCCACATCGATCTGTTGAATTTCAAATAGATCTTGTACCAGGAGCTGCACCAATAGCTCGTGCTCCTTATAGACTCGCACCCAGCGAGATGAAAGAACTGCAAAGCCAACTGCAAGAACTATTAGAACGTGGTTTCATTTGACCAAGCACATCACCATGGGGACCTCCTGTTTTGTTTGTCAAGAAGAAGGATGGTACATTTAGGTTGTGTATTGACTACAGAGAGTTGAACAAACTTACCATCAAAAACCGTTATCCACTGCCAAGAATTGACGACTTATTTGATCAACTACAAGGCTTTTCGGTTTATTCGAAGATCGATTTATGTTCTGGATATCATCAAATGCGAGTAAAGGAGGATGATATTCCAAAAACTGCTTTTAGGACGCGTTATGATCATTACGAGTCATGGTTATGCCGTTTGGATTGACTAACGCACCAGCTGTGTTCATGGACCTTATGAACCGAGTGTGTGGGCCATATCTTGACAAGTTTGTCATTGTTTTCATCGATGACATACTTATTTACTCAAAGAATGATCAAGAGCACGAAGAACATTTGAGAAAAGTGCTAGAAGTATTGAGGAAAGAAAAACTGTACGCTAAGTTTTCAAAGTGTGCATTTTGGTTGGAAGAAGTTCAATTCCTCGGTCACATAGTGAACAAAGAAGGTATCCAGGTAGACCCGGCAAAGATCGAAACCGTTGAAAAGTGGGAAACCCCAAAAACTCCGAAGCATATACGTCAATTTTTAGGATTGGCTGGTTACTACAGAAGATTCATCCAAGATTTCTCCACAATAGCAAAACCCTTGACTGCATTAACGCATAAAGGGAAGAAATTTGAATGGAAGGATGAACAAGAGAAGGCGTTTCAATTATTGAAGAAAAAGCTAACTACGGCACCTATATTGTCATTGCCTGAATGGGAATGATGATTTTGTGATTTATTGTGACGCATCAAAGCAAGGTCTCGGTTGTGTATTAATGCAACGAACGAAGGTGATTGCTTAAGCGTCTAGACAATTGAAGATTCACGAACAAAATTATACGATGCATGATTTGGAATTAGGCGCGGTTGTTTTTGCATTAAAGACTTGGAGGCACTACTTATATGGAGTCAAAAGTATTATATATACCGACCACAAAAGTCTTTAACACATATTTAATCAGAAACAACTGAATATGAGGCAGCGTAGGTGGATTGAATTATTGAATGATTACGACTTTGAGATTCGTTACCACCCGGGGAAGGCAAATGTGGTAGCCGACGCCTTGAGCAGAAAGGACAGAGAACCCATTCGAGTAAAATCTATGAATATAATGATTCACACTAACCTTACTACTCAAATAAAGGAGGCGCAACAAGGAGTTTTAAAAGAGGGAAATTTAAAGGATGAAATACCCAAAGGATCGGAGAAGCATCTTAATATTCGGGAAGACGGAACCCGGTATAGGGCTGAAAGAATTTGGGTACCAAAATTTGGAGATATGAGAGAAATGGTACTTAGAGAAGCTCATAAAACCAGATACTCAATACATCCTGGAACGGGGAAGATGTACAAGGATCTCAAGAAACATTTTTGGTGGCCGGGTATGAAAGCCGATGTTGCTAAATATGTAGGAGAATATTTGACGTGTTCTAAGGTCAAAGCTGAGCATCAGAAACCATCAGGTCTACTTCAACAACCCGAAATCCCGGAATGGAAATGGGAAAACATTACCATGGATTTCATCACTAAATTGCCAAGGAGTGCAAGTGGTTTTGATACTATTTGGGTAATAGTTGATTGTCTCACCAAATCAGCACACTTCCTGTCAATAAGAGAAGATGACAAGATGGATAAGTTAGCACGACTGTATTTGAAGGAAGTAATCTCCAGACATGTAATACCAATCTCTATTATCTCTGATAGGGATGGCAGATTTATTTCAAGATTCTGGCAGACATTACAGCAAGCATTAGGAACTCGTCTAGACATGAGTACTGCCTATCATCCACAAACTGATGGGCAGAGCGAAAGGACGATACAAACGCTTGAAGACATGCTACGAGCATGTGTTATTGATTTCGGAAACAGTTGGGATCAACACGTACCGTTAGCAGAATTTTACTACAACAACAGTTATCATTCTAGTATTGAGATGGCGCCGTTTGAGGCACTTTATGGTAGAAAGTGCAGGTCTCCGATTTGTTGGAATGAAGTGGGGGATAGACAGATTACGGGTCCGGGGATAATACAAGAAACTACCGAGAAAATCATCCAAATTCAACAAAGATTGAAAACCGCCCAGAGTCGACAAAAGAGCTACGCGGACATTAAAAGAAAAGATATAGAGTTTGAAATTGGAGAAATGGTCATGCTTAAGGTTTCACCTTGGAAAGGCGTTGTTCGATTTGGTAAACGGGGGAAACTAAATCCAAGGTACATTGGACCATTCAAGATTATAGATCGTGTCGGACCAGTAGCTTACCAACTGGAGCTACCTCAACAACTCCCAGCTGTACATAACACTTTCCACGTCTCAAATTTGAAGAACCCGTCGAAATAATGGATCGTGAGGTTAAGAGACTTAAACAAAACAAGATACCGATTGTTAAGGTTCGATGGAATGCTCGTAGAGGAACCGAGTTCACCTGGGAGCGTGAAGATCAGATGAAGAAGAAATACCCGCATTTATTTCCAGAAGATACATCAACACCTCCAACTGCTTAAAATTTCGGGACGAAATTTATTTAACGGGTAGGTACTGTAGTGACCCGAACTTTTCCATGTTTATATATATATTAAATGAAATTTTCATTTACATGATTAAGTGTTTCCAACATGTTAAGCAATCAAACTTGTTAGGACTTGATTAATTGAAATAGATTTCATATAGACAATTGACCACCCAAGTTGACCGGTGATTCAAGAACGTTAAAACTTGTAAAAACTATACGATGACATATATATGGTTATATATATAGTTAACATGATTTTATTATAAGTATTTATCTCATTAGGTATTTTAACAATGAGTTATATACGTAAAAATGAGACTATTAATTTAAGAAACTCGAAAACGATATATATATATATATATCGATTATCGTTATAACAACGTCTTACTAGGTACATATGAATCATATTAAGGTATTGATACACTTGGTTAATTATGTTAAATGATAAGTAAATATATTATTAAGTGTATTAACAATGAAATACATATGTAAAAATAAGACTACTAACTTAATGATTTCGAAACGAGACATATATGTAACGATTATCGTTGTAACGGCATTTAACTGTATATATATCATACTAAGATATATTATATATCATAATATCATGATAATATAACAATTTAACATCTCATTTGTTATAATAAACAATGGGTTAACAACATTCAACAAGATCGTTAACTTAAAGGTTTCAAAACAACATTTACATGTAACGACTAACGATGACTTAACGACTCAGTTAAAATGTATATACATGTAGTGTTTTAATATGTATTCATACACTTTTGAAAGACTTCAAGACACTTATCAAAATACTTCTACTTAACAAAAATGCTTACAATTACATCCTCGTTCAGTTTCATCAACAATTCTACTCGTATGCACCAGTATTCGTACTCGTACAATACACAACTTTTAGATGTATGTACTATTGGTATATACACTCCAATGATCAGCTCTTAGCAGCCCATTTGAGTCACCTAACACATGTGGGAACCATCATTTGGCAACTAGCATGAAATATCTCATAAAATTACAAAAATATGAGTAATCATTCATGACTTATTTACATGAAAACAAAATTACATATCCTTTATATCTAATCAATACACCAACGACCAAAAATACCTACAAACACTTTCATTATTCAATTTTCTTCATCTAATTGATCTCTCTCAAGTTATATCTTCAAGTTCTAAGTGTTCTTCATAAATTCCAAAAGTTCTAGTTTCATAAAATCAAGAATACTTCCAAGATTGCAAGTTTACTTCCAAGTTTTCTAAATCCATTCCAAGTAATCATCCAAGATCAAAAAACCTTTGTTACTTACAGTAGGTTATCTTTCTAATACAAGGTAATAATAATATTCAAACTTTAATTCAATTTCTATAACTATAACAATCTTATTTCGAGTGGAAATCTTACTTGAAATTGTTTTCGTGTCATGATTCTACTTCAAGAACTTTCAAGCCATCCAAGGATCCTTTGAAGCTAGATCTATTTTTCTCATTTCCAGTAGGTTTATCCAAGTAACTTGAGGTAGTAATGATATTCATAACATCATTAGATTCATACATATAAAACTATCTTATTCGAAGGTTTAAACTTGTAATCACTATAACATAGTTTAGTTAATTCTAAACTTGTTCGCAAATAAAAGTTAATCCTTCTAACTTGACTTTTAAAATCAACTAAACACATGTTCTATATCTATATGATATGCTAACTTAATAATTTAAAACCTGGAAACACGAAAAACACCGTAAAACCGGATTTACGCCGTCGTAGTAACACCGCGGGCTGTTTTGGGTTAGTTAATTAAAAACTATGATAAACTTTGATTTAAAAGTTGTTATTCTGGGAAAATGATTTTTATTATGAACATGAAACTATATCCAAAAATTATGGTTAAACTCAAAGTGGAAGTATGTTTTCTAAAATGGTCATCTAGACGTCGTTCTTTCGACTGAAATGACTACCTTTACAAAAACGACTTGTAACTCATTTTTCTGACTATAAACCTATACTTTTTCTATTTATATTCATAAAATAGAGTTCAATATGAAACCATAGCAATTTGATTCACTCAAAACGGATTTAAAATGAAGAAGTTATGGGTAAAACAAGATTGGATAATTTTTCTCATTTTAGCTACGTGAAAATTGGTAACAAATCTATTCCAACCATAACTTAATCAACTTGTATTGTATATTATGTAATCTTGAGATACCATAGACATGTATACAATGTTTCGACCTATCATGTCGACACATCTATATATATTTCGGAACAACCATAGACATTCTATATTTGAATGTTGGAGTTAGCTATACAGGGTTGAGGTTGATTCCAAAATATATATAGTTTGAGTTGTGATCAATACTGAGATACGTATACACTGGGTCGTGGATTGATTCAAGATAATATTTATCGATTTATTTCTGTACATCTAACTGTGGACAACTAGTTGTAGGTTACTAACGAGGACAGCTGACTTAATAATCTTAAAACATCAAAATATATTAAAAGTGTTGTAAATATATTTTGAACATACTTTAATATACATGTATATATTGTTATAGGTTCGTGAATCAACAGTGGCCAAGTCTTACTTCTCGACGAAGTAAAAATCTGTGAAAGTGACTTATAGTCCCACTTTTAAAATCTAATATTTTTGGGATGAGAATACATGCAGGTTTTATAAATAATTTACAAAATAGACACAAGTACGTAAAACTACATTCTATGGTTGAATTATCGAAATCGAATATGCCCCTTTTTATTAAGTCTGGTAATCTAAGAATTAGGGAACAGACACCCTAATTGACGCGAATCCTAAAGATAGATCTATTGGTCCTAACAAACCCCATCCAAAGTACCGGATGCTTTAGTACTTCGAAATTTATATCATATCCGAAGGGTGTCCCGGAATGATGGGGATATTCTTATATATGCATCTTGTTAATGTCGGTTACCAGGTGTTCACCATATGAATGATTTTTATCTCTATGTATGGGATGTGTATTGAAATATGAAATCTTGTGGTCTATTGTTACGATTTGATATATATAGGTTAAACCTATAACTCACCAACATTTTGTTGACGTTTAAAGCATGTTTATTCTCAGGTGAATACTAAGAGCTTCCGCTGTTGCATACTAAAATAAGGACAAGATTTGGAGTCCATGTTTGTATGATATTGTGTAAAAACTGCATTCAAGAAACTGATTTCGATGTAACATATTTGTATTGTAAACCATTATGTAATGGTCGTGTGTAAACATGATATTTTAGATTATCATTATTTGATAATCTACGTAAAGCTTTTTAAACCTTTATTTATGAAATAAAGGTTATGGTTTGTTTTAAAAATGAATGCAGTCTTTGAAAAACGTCTCATATAGAGGTCAAAACCTCGCAACGAAATCAATTAATATGGAACGTTATTAATCATTAAGAACGGGACATTTCAAGAATGGGGTTTGTTAGGCCCATAGATCTATCTTTAGGATTCGCATCAATTAGGGGCCATTTCCCTAAATATTAGGCTACCAGACTTGAAGGGGCAATATTCGGTTTAATAATCCAACCATAGAATGTAGTTTCGCGTACTTGTGTCTATTTTGTAAAACATTTATAAAGCTGCATGTATTTTCATCCAAAAATATTAGATTTTAAAAGTGGGACTATAACTCACTTTCACAGATTTTTACTTTGCCGAAATAAGACTTGGCCACTGGTTGATTCACAAATCTATAACAAATATGTTCATATATATCAAAGTATGATTGAAATATTTTCACAACATTTTTTATTACATTCTATGATTTAAGTTTGTAAAGTTAGCAGTCCTCGTTAGTAACCTACAACTAGTTGTCCACAGTTAGATGTATTATACTAAATCAATATATATTATCTTGAATCAATCCATGACCCAGTGTATACATGTCTCAGGCTAGATCACAAATCAAAGTATATATATTTTTGAAATCAACCTCAACCCTGTATAGCGAACTCGAACATTACAACATATAGAGTGTCTATGGTTGTTCCAAATAATATATATAGATGGGTCGATATGATATGTCAAAACATTGTATACGTGTCTATGGTATCCCAAGATTACATAATATATGTTAGAATACATGTATAATACAATATAAGTTAGCTATGATATGATTAGTGTAGATTTGTTATAAAATTTTCGTAGTTACAACAAGTAAATTTTTTCAATCTTGTTTTACCCATAATTTCTTCATTTTAAATCCGTTTTGAGTGAATCAACTTGCTATGGTTTCATATTGAACTGTATTTTATGAAAATAAATAGAAAAAGTATAAGTTTATAGTTGGAAATATAAGTTACAAGTCATTGAGGTAGTCATTTCAGTCGAAAGAACGACGTCTTGATGACCATTTTGAAAAACATACTTCCACTTTGAGTTTAACCATGATTTTTGGATATAGTTTCATGTTCATAAGAAAAATAATTTTCCCAGAAAACAAACTTCCAATTCAAAGATTAAGATAGTTTTTATTTTTCCAACCCAAAACAGCCTCCGATTTTACTACGACGGCGTATGTTCGGTTTTACGGTGTTCTTCGTGTTTCCAGGTTTTAAATCATTAAGTTAGCATATAATGTAGATATAGAACATGTATTTAGTTGATTTTAAAAGTCAAGTTAGAAGGATTAACTTTGTTTGCGAACAAGTTTAGAATTAACTAAACTATGTTCTAGTGATTACAAGTTTAAATCTTCGAATAAGATAGTTATATATATATATGAATTGAATGATGTTATGAACATCATTACTACCTCGAGTTTAGTAGGTAAACCTACTAGAAATGATGAGAAAATAACTTGAGCTTCAAAGGATCTTTAATGGCTTAGAAGTTCTTGAAGTAGGATCATGACACGAAAACAAGTTCAAGTAAGATTACTACTTGTTTTAAGATAGTTATAGTTATAGAAATCGAATCAAAGTTTGAATATGAATATTACCTTGAATTAGAATGATAAGCTACTGAGATTAAATGGAAGTTCTTGATATTAGAAGTGTTTTTGAAATGGATTACAAGCTTAGAAGAAATCTTGAAGTATAATCTTGAAGTGTTCTTGTTAGGTTTTCTTATGGTGATTATGTGGGTTTTTTTTTTTTTTTTTTTGAAAGTAGATTATGATCAAGATGATGAAGGCTACTAGTACTTTGAGAGAGTGTTTAGAGAATGAATGAGTGATTGAAAAAATGGAAGTGAATTTGATGCTAGAACTTGGCCATATGGCTATGAGTTTTATAGGACAAAAGAGGTCACCATTCTTTGTTATTTTGTGCAATTATTCAAGCTAGATAATAAGGTTCAAACCCTACAAGCTAAACTCCAAGTAATTAATCACATGGGCTGCTAAGAGCTGAATTATTATGTGTATATACCAATAGTATATACATCTAAAAGCTGGGTATTATACGGGTACATATACCGGACGAATACGGGTAGAATTCTCGATGAAAACGAATGTGAATTTGAGTGTAGTAATCTTTATTGAGTATAAGTATTTTGATATATGTAATTAAGTCTTTCAAAAGTCTATTAATACTTTATAATACGGTACATATGTATTCATTTTGATTAAGGTGTTATTTCGTCGTTAAACGTTACATATATATATTGTTTCGAAACCTTTAAGTTAGTAGTTGTGAAGATCCGTCCGTCCTAATCCATCCGGACAAAGTCCATATCGATTATAAACGATTCACAACAGTTGATTACATCGCGAGGTACTTGACCTCTATATGGTACATTTTACAAACATTGCATTCGTTTTTGAAAAGACAATCTTTCATTACATCGAAAGTTGACGGCATGCATACCATTTCATAGTATATCTAAACTCTAAATGACTTGATAATAATCTTGATGAACTCGACGACTCGAATGCAACGTCTTTTGAAATATGTCATGAATGACTCCAAGTAATGTCTCTAAAATGAGCAAATGCACAACGGAAGATTTCTTTCATACCTGAGAATAAACATGCTTTCAAGTGTCAACCAAAAGGTTGGTGAGTTCATTAGTTTAACATAAATAATCATTTCATAATTTTAATAGACCACAAGATTTCATATTTCCATTTCTCATAAACATACGTCCCATGCATAGAGACAAAAATATCATTCATATGGATTGAACACCTGGTAACCGATATTCACAATATGCATATATGAATATCGCCATCATTCCGGGATCCTCCTTCGGACATGATATAAATTTTGAAGTACTAAAGCGTCCGGTACTTTGGATGGGGCTTGTTGGGCCCGATAGATCTATCTTTAGAGTTCGCGTCAATTAGGGTGTCTGTTCCCTAATTCTTAGATTACCGGACTTAATAAAAAGGGGCATATTCGATTTCGATAATTCAACCATAGAATGTAGTTTCATTTACTCGTGTTTATTTCGTAAAATAGTTATAAAAGCAGCGCATGTATTCTCAGCCCAAAAATATAAAGGGTAAAAAGGCAAATGAAACTCACACATATAAATATTATAAAACAGTTAATAAAGCATTTGCATGTATTCTCAGCCCAAAAATGTAAAGAGTAAAAAGGGCAAATGAAACTCACACATATAAATATTATAAAACAGTTAATAAAGCATTTGCATGTATTCTCAGCCCAAAAATGTAAAGAGTAAAAAGGGCAAATGAAACTCACACATATAAATATTATAAAACAGTTAATAAAGCATTTGCATGTATTCTCAGCCCAAAAATGTAAAGAGTAAAAAGGGCAAACGAAACTCACCTAATGTGTTTTGTAGTAAAAATACATATGGCTATATTGAACAACAGAACAATGCAGGGTTGGCCTCGGATTCACGAACCTTCCAAAGGCTTTTTTTAAAAAAAACTATCCTGAACCGGGTTTGAACCCGCGACCTCTCGTTACCCGTCAAACACTCCTAACCATGGATCCATGACTGTTTTTCTGTTTAATATCTAATACTAATTTTATTAAACCCGTTTTCATTCTCCTTTTCCCTATTTCTTCTGCTTTCTTTCAAACACCATCGGCCCAATAACAAATCAACTTAACTTTCTATCACTTAAACAATTTTAGGATTCTTAAAAAAAATATATGCTCAGCCTATATATCAATCATGAACTAATTGAAAGAGAAAAAAAAATAAAAAAAAATAAAAACACATACCTGCTGTTCGACGGATAGATACACAAAAAAAAAAAATATATGTTTCCAGATTTATTTAACAATCGGATAGACTCAGTTGGTTGTTAAACTTAATTTAACAAAACGAAAAAAAATATATATATATATAAACAAGCACAGCCTGCTGTTCTTCGCGGTTTAAAAAAAAATTGATTTTGATATTTGGTATGTTATAGGCAAAGGTTATAACACGAAAGGTGTTTCAAATCACTACTACAAACTTTTGAAATCGTTAATTTAATCGTAAACATCAATATGCCTTCGAATTTCAGAATGAACAAATCCGTTGACTTTTGACATTAAAACTTTGACTCATAAATTAAAGCTCGATATTAAGAATTGAGAGTTAAGATTTTAAAGATAGATTCAAAGAAAGATTTCTAACCTTTCTGCATTTTTATATTTTGCTAATTGATTCGAAATCAAAATATGAAGAAAATCCTCAAGAACAGAGGTTATTTGAACTTTTAATTATTTTTCAGTTTAATTCCTCCAATAATGCAAGTTAAAAGCTGTTATAATTGATAGTGGTGATAGAAAGTGAAATGAACTTCCTCTAAACACTAGCTAATCGATTCATTAAATAAATTGAAAGGGATCGACAATATATTTGAGCCAAGAAGTTGAAAACAAAAAAATATATAAAAAAATGAGGATAAAGCAGATAGGGGACAGCCTATGATTCTCTGATCCAATCTTAGACAAAAAACAAAATTTTCAAACACTTGAAGTGGATCTCCACGAATTTATATCAGTATGTATAATTTTTCACATAATAAGTATTAATAATTATTAGATATAAATACTTTTAATATTACTAATTAATAAATAATAATAACAATATTAATTATTAATAATGTAGTTAATAATGCTATTAGTAATAATAATATTGATAATGATAATAATAATAATAATAATAATAATGAGGATAATGTAAAAGTAATAAAAATATTGATAATAATTTTCTTAAATGAAAATGGTAGTAAATAATCCTAATAATAATTAAAATTATAGTTTTTAATTATTCTTATAATATTATTTATGTTTAACATCTTTATTTCGATAATCTTCACCTTTTAATTATAATTATATCCATAATGATAATAATATTATAAATGATAATAATAATCTTCTTAGTTATAATAATATTAGTATTATTAATGAGAATACTAATATCATCACTTATACATATCAAATTTTATATATATATATATATATATATATATATATATATATATATATATATATATATATATATATATATATATATATATATATATATATATATATATATATATATATATATATATATATATATATATATATATATATATATATATATATATTTTCATTTTGATAATAATTTAATTATTCTGCTTATTATTTTACATTTTAAATTCCAAAAGATTAAGTATACCTTATTAATTTCAAAACATTATATATTTATATTTATATTTATATCTATATATGGGTTATATATTCAATTACTCATAATTGTTCGTGAATCGTCGGGAATAGTCAATGGTTAAATGAATCCATATAAATAGTTCAAAAATATTTTGAGACTCAGTTTTACAGACTTTGCTTATCGTGTTCGAGATTATATGAAATTAAGTTTAAATTTGGTCGGAAATTTCCGGGTCGTCACAGTACCTACCCGTTAAAGAAATTTCGTCCCGAAATTTGAGTGGAGTTGTCATAGTTAACAATAAGTATGTTTTTATGACGCATACGAGCTGGAAATTAGAGTTTTATCATCAGTGAGTAAAATGGATAAATCTATTCGATTACTCGAAGAGTATGAATGAAGTTATCACTAAATAATAAAATGAGAAAGACATGTTTCATCATAACTTTTGACTAGTCATGGTTAAATTTAGAAAATAAGGTTCGTCTTAACTTCTGACGTCGTCTTGATTGAATTTCGGAATTCAAGGGATTTAAAGAAGTTCTTCGAAATCTAAAAGATTTGATTCTTCGGCGAATAAGGAAATTAAGATCTCTATAATTAAATACGATGATCTGCCTCAATTACTCTGTCTGATATTCCCATTATAAATTAAGCTCTTCCGTTTCATTATTCTCACCATTCCTATACTTTCTTTCTTAGTTCATACATCCAAAAGTTTGCGAAAATGCTTAATCCTGTTCTAATCCTTGATATTTTTCTAATTATCATTTCTGTCATCCTTCTCTTCTACCAGAAAAATCTGTTTACTTCTACTATCACCTTGGGTGATACTATTCTTAATTATACCGTGTCTTTATATTGCTATTCGTATTAATATCCATGGTTTGTAACCTCTGGGTGGTTATTGGGCTTTATAATTTCTCTTATATTTTTATGTCCCTGCTTCCGTCTACTATAATCATTGTCATTCACAGTTAATGCTCTCTCCTATTTGCTGCGATATATACCCCCTTTCTATTTCAGAGCCTCGTGCTTTTGTTTTCTTGTCACTAGTAATGGTCCAGAATTCGTAAATATGGAATTTCGAATGAACTTAATGTTCTAAACAAGAAAGAACGAAATCGCACAATTTGATTTGTCAAATTACCTGAATCACTGAGAATAGAACTATCAAGAATCTATTTTCTTGATATGTTCAGAAGTTAAGTAGAATGAAAGAGTTATATAACATGGCACATGATGACGTTATGATCTATGAATCATCACGTTCCATTAGAAACTCAGCATGACTTACTGTAATATAATCACGTTGATCAAGTGTCATTATATTATACTAATTCATGCATCAGTTCCCAATATTACTTCAATAACATTCATATTTTAAGCTCGAAAGTTTACAGAATATAGAAACTAACAGTTTCTATATGATGTAATACTGATAGCACGAAGAGATTAATGATTTTAGATAAGAATAGTTATAAAATATCTCCAGAAATATGGAGGATATTTATAATGAAAGATACGATGATATCTCGGAATATCTAAGATCAGAGTATGATATAAACTATTGTCTGCAAGGGTTTAGAGTAAGGAGCAAGATATTCACTAAAGACCTTAGCAGACATTGAATCATTTGGATTCTTTGAAGTCAAACTTAATCTTTGTGATTTGTCCACGGCTTTCTTCATAGTTTCGCATAATCTGCTTTTCGGTACAAAATTTTCTATTTAATGTTTCCAATATAATGATACACAGGAAGCACGAGGAGGTATATAATTTCGGACGAGGATATTTATGAAAATATCCTCAGAAATATCGAAGATATTGATGATGATATTTTGGAATTTCTAAGTTCGATGGTTGATGGATAAAGATTTTCCGCAAGATTTTAACATGAGTACGGAGCAAGATATTCGTTGAAGGTTTCATTGGATCCAGAATTACTTGGATTCTTTGAATATAGGGTTTGGTCCTTGTATTTGTCCTTGGTCTCCTTCGTGGTTATCTCGATTCGTTTTCCAGTTCCAATTTTTCTGAGCTTTTCCAACGTACTATTCTCAACCATCAAACTTCCGAAAATTAAGGTCGTTTACGGTTATCTACAGTTTCTGCTGCTTCATTCTGCTTTTTTTCAAAGTTCAATTAATTCGTAGGCTGGGTGCTTTTCAAAAATGTTATACATATAACTGTTGATGTAGATATGATGTGAGTTTTCAAAGTACTGATTGCCGATTCTTCTACATTTACTGCTACCATATCTGAATCATTGGTTATCGATCCGAGGTGATTTCAAGAGAATTGTGTTTTTAGATGATTAAACGCTGACGGTAATATGGTGGAATATAAAAGGTTCCCCGGTAACAATAAAAGAGTACGCATATATATCAAGGTTATGATATGGTTGTTTCGAACGAAAAGTTGAAATTAATTTGTTGGAGCTATGACAAAATTGGCTAGTTTGGAAAGGGATTGCAGAGTTATTTTCGATAATAACAACGCCAAAGGAGTTAGCACAGATACGTGTTAAACGTTACTCAGGTTCCGAGTATTTTCAGGTGCATAACTATATGCATCAATCTTTTCTTCTGTAGATGAAGTGACGTTGGTTCATCCTCTCGATTGAGGTGTTTTCAAGATTCATGAAAGGTTTGATCGTAGATTGTAATCGTCAAGATACAAATGAGATTTAGATGAAATCAAGTGGCAAACTTGAAGAATTGTTTAGTTTCATATGTTATAAACAATATTTTAATTCCTTTTAATTGTCCAAAGTGGGTAATCCACAGTTAGCAGTCCACAGTTACTAATTCAATAATTCATATACAGTTTATAATATTCGAATTAATTAATAAATATCGTGACCCGTGTACATGTCTCAGACTCGATCACAACTCAAAGTATATATATTATTTGAGAATCAACCTCAACCCTGTATAGAGAACTCGATCATTACTGCATAAAGAGTGTCTATGGTGATTCCAAATAATATATATAGATGCGTGGATATGATATGTCAAAACCTTGTATACGTGTCCCGATATTTAAAGTGCGTAAAATAAATAACAGAAATTAAATGACGATAAATAAAGTGCGTAAAGTAAAT
Source organism: Rutidosis leptorrhynchoides (assembly GCF_046630445.1). Taxonomy (NCBI): domain Eukaryota; kingdom Viridiplantae; phylum Streptophyta; class Magnoliopsida; order Asterales; family Asteraceae; genus Rutidosis; species Rutidosis leptorrhynchoides. Next base: position 420,089,570 of record NC_092334.1, read on the forward strand.
AACAGAAATTAAATGACGATAAATAAAATTGTGAAAATGTAAATTGCGATAAATAAACTGCGATAAATAAATTGCGATAATTAAATGGTAATACGGAATTAACAGTTAGCTACGAATAGTTAGCTAGGATTTTGTTAGCGTGGATTCTTAATAGAATTTCATATTTTTAATTAATCTGTTTCTAATCAATTTTTATTGTGTCCATTATTTCTTCATTATGCCACTTGTTGGATTCTGATAGGTCAAAATCCAAATATGTAATTGGATGAATATGGTTATTCTGTGGTGAACGGATTTGTATATCGGTGGATGTAAGTAGGATAGTAAATGACCGTTGAATTAGATTTGGAGAATGTACAATGTAACTTATTAGTGTGAAATCTAAATATCCCTCGGGTATTACCTACCCGTTAAAATATTTTCACCATTAACAGTTTGTACAAGAGAATTTTTAATTTCAATCTTTATGAAAACATATATACATATATATTTTCTTCAGATGTATTCATGGATTTAATGAGTTAATATGATATTAAACTCATTTGCTTTTCGGTTGGAACTAGAATACATAATCTCTAAAACTTTAGAGATTACATATTCGCCATGTCGAACGAAGATAAATGAGGTAGAACGATACGTAGAACGAAGATCATACTCAAAGTACATATGGTGATATTGAAGCATGGATTGTTGATGGTACTGGTGCTGTTATTGATTGTACTGTTGGTGCCGGTGATGTTGTTGAAGCTGGTACATTTTGCACCTTATTCTCCTAATTGATTATTCGAGCGCGAAGTTCATTGACTTTTCCATTATTTCAGGATGATTGTCGGTCGGAACGAGCAGATGAATAAGATTTAGAATAGTAGATATTACGTAATCATTGCAAACTATGAGGGTAAATATGGTGTTTCGAACTGGTTCGTCGGTAAGTGCTTCTGTTTCTTCGTCAAGATGGCAATTTGGTTGATGGGAGGGATCACATTCTTCTCGTCTCCATTGGTTAAGTCGACTACGAACTCAATTCCAATTCATCCAAAATTGATGATGGCTGATTGGTTGATCCATTTCGATTACACTGCTTTCAGAGCTCGAGTGAAAATCCATATCAGAATAGCTGTCGGAATCCGAGGAATTCGAACTAGTTGAGGAATTCATCTCGTACGATCAGATGAAGGATTTTTCGATAAGAAATAGATTATAGGATGTAGATTAGTACCCTGCAATACATAATTTACATATTCATATATAATACTAAAATCCTATAAGTTACGGAGAAATCTACGGAAGCTGTCAGACAAGGGTAACAATAACAGATACGCTAAGATATGAATTTTGTCTATACACTATTCATGCAATCAATGCAGTAAGATGTGTCTAGACTTTTCAATGATAAGCAGATAATTTCCTAATGATGATAAGCAGATGATTTCCGACTAGAAATGATAAGCAAAACTTTTGACATGCAGACACGGTCGAAGTCCAGACTCACTAATGCATCTAAACAACTACTAGTTAGACACACTAATGCAAGACCTGGTTCGCTAAGACCACCGCTCTGATACCAACTGTGAAGACCCGTCCTAATCCATCCGGACAAAGTCCATATCAATTATAAACGATTCACAACAGTTGATTACATCGCGAGGTACTTGACCTCTATATGGTACATTTTAAAAATATTGCATTCGTTTTTGAAAAGACAATCTTTCATTACATCAAAAGTTGACGGCATGCATACCATTTCATAATATATCTAAACTCTAAATGACTTGATAATAATCTTGATGAACTCGACGACTCGAATGCAACGTCTTTTGAAATATGTCATGAATGACTCCAAGTAATGTCTCTAAAATGAGCAAATGCACAACGGAAGATTTCTTTCATACCTGAGAATAAACATGCTTTCAAGTGTTAACCAAAAGGTTGGTGAGTTCATTAGTTTAACATAAATAATCATTTCATAATTTTAATAGACCACAAGATTTCATATTTCCATTTCTCATAAACATACGTCCCATGCATAGGGACAAAAATATCATTCATATGGATTGAACACCTGGTAACCGACATTCACAATATGCATATAAGAATATCCCCATCATTCCGGGATCCTCCTTCGGACATGATATAAATTTCGAAGTACTAAAGCATCCGGTACTTTGGATGGGACTTGTTGGGCCCGATAGATCTATCTTTAGAGTTCGCGTCAATTAGGGTGTCTGTTCCCTAATTCTTAGATTACCAGACTTAATAAAAAGGGGCATATTCAATTTCGATAATTCAACCATAGAATGTAGTTTCATTTACTCGTGTCTATTTCGTAAAATAGTTATAAAAGCAGCGCATGTATTCTCAGCCCAAAAATATAAAGGGTAAAAAGGCAAATGAAACTCACACATATAAATATTATAAAACAGTTAATAAAGCATTTGCATGTATTCTCAGCCCAAAAATGTAAAGAGTAAAAAGGGCAAATGAAACTCACACATATAAATATTATAAAACAGTTAATAAAGCATTTGCATGTATTCTCAGCCCAAAAATGTAAAGAGTAAAAAGGGCAAATGAAACTCACACATATAAATATTATAAAACAGTTAATAAAGCATTTGCATGTATTCTCAGCCCAAAAATGTAAAGAGTAAAAAGGGCAAATGAAACTCACCTAATGTATTTTGTAGTAAAAATACATATGGCTATATTGAACAACAGAACAATGCAGGGTTGGCCTCGGATTCACGAACCTTCCAAAGGCTTTTTTTAAAAAAAAAACTGTCCTGAACCGGGTTTGAACCCGCGACCTCTCGTTACCCGTCAAACACTCCTAACCATGGATCCATGACTGTTTTTCTGTTTAATATCTAATACTAATTTTATTAAACCCGTTTTCATTCTCCTTTTCCCTATTTCTTCTGCTTTCTTTCAAACACCATCAGCCCAATATCAAATCAACTTAACTTTCTATCACTTAAACAATTTTAGGATTCTTAAAAAAATATATATGCTCAGCCTATATATCAATCTTGAACTAATTGAAAGAGAAAAAAAATAAAAAAAAATAAAAAAATAAAAATAAAAAATAAAATAAAAACACATACCTGCTGTTCGACGGATAGATACACAAAAAAAAAAATATACGTTTCCAGATTTATTTAACAATCGAACAGACTCGGTTGTTAAACTTAATTTAACAAAACGAAATATATATATATATATATATATATATATATATATATATATATATATATATATATATATATATATATATATATATATATATATATAAACAAGCACAGCCTGCTGTTCTTCGCGGTTTAAAAAAAAATAAAAAATTGATTTTGATATTTGGTATGTTATAGGCAAAGGTTATAACACAAAAGGTGTTTCAAATCACTACTACAAACTTTTGAAATCGTTAATTTAATCGTAAACATCAATATGCCTTCGAATTTCAGAATGAACAAATCCGTTGACTTTTGACATTAAAACTTTGACTCATAAATTAAAGCTCGATATTAAGAATTGAGAGTTAAGATTTTAAAGATAGATTCAAAGAAAGATTTCTAACCTTTCTGCATTTTTATATTTTGCTAATTGATTCGAAATCAAAATATGAAGAAAATCCTCAAGAACAGAGGTTATTTGAACTTTTAATTATTTTTCAGTTTAATTCCTCCAATAATGGAAGTTAAAAGCTGTTATAATTGATAGTGGTGATAGAAAGTGAAATGAACTTCCTCTAAACACTAGCTAATCGATTCATTAAATAAATTGAAAGGGATCGACAATATATTCGAGCCAAGAAGTTGAAAACAAAAAAAATATATAAAAAAAATGAGGATAAAGCAGATAGGGACAGCCTATGATTCTCTGATCCAATCTTAGACAAAAAACAAAATTTTCAAACACTTGAAGTGGATCTCCACGAATTTATATCAGTACGTATAATTTTTCACATAATAAGTATTAATAATTATTAGATATAAATAATTTTAATATTACTAATTAATAAATAATAATAACAATATTAATTATTAATAATGTAGTTAATAATGCTATTAGTAATAATAATATTGATAATGATAATAATAATAATAATAATAATAATAATAATAATAATAATGAGGATAATGTAAAAGTAATAAAAATATTGATAATAATTTTCTTAAATGAAAATGGTAGTAAATAATCCTAATAATAATTAAAATTATAGTTTTTAATTATTCTTATAATATTATTTATGTTTAACATCTTTATTTTGATAATCTTCACCTTTTAATTATAATTATATCCATAATGATAGTAATATTATAAATGATAATAATAATCTTCTTAGTTATAATAATATTAGTATTATTAATGAGAATACTAATATCATCACTTATACATATCAAATTTATATATATATATATATATATATATATATATATATATATATATATATATATATATATATATATATATTCATTTTGATAATAATTTAATTATTCTGCTTATTATTTTACATTTTAAATTCCAAAAGATTAAGTATACCTTATTAATTTCAAAACATTATATATTTATATTTATATCTATATATGGGTTATATATTCAATTACTCATAATTATTCGTGAATCGTCGGGAATAGTCAATGGTTAAATGAATCCATATAAATAGTTCAAAAATATTTTGAGACTCAGTTTTACAGACTTTGCTTATCGTGTTCGAGATTATATGAAATTAAGTTTAAATTTGGTCGGAAATTTCCGGGTCGTCACAGTAGTCTCATTTTACATATATAGTTCATTGTTAATATACTAAATGAGATACTTACTTATCATTATAATGTGTTATTGTTGTTGTTGTTGTTGTTGTTGTTGTTGTTGTTGTTGTTGTTGTTGTTGTTGTTGTTGTTGTTGTATTGGTGACTTTTGTCACTGTTTTCTTCCCACTTCCTCTTGACTTGTTTCGTGTTGGCTTATTCGGCCGCTTGCTCTTTAATTCTTTCCTCAATCTGATTTATGAATTTGTGAGCCATTCGACTTGCCTTTTGTATGGAGGCGGGCTCGTGTGAACTCACATCTTCTTGAATCCTTTCTGGTAACCCTTTTACAAATGCGTCAATTTTCTCTTATTCATCTTCGAATGCTCCCGGACACAATAGGCACAACTCTGTGAATCGTCGTTCGTACGTGGTAATATCAAACCCTTGTGTTCGTAACCCTCTATGATCTAACTTGAGCTTATTGACCTCGTTTCTGGGATGGTACTGCTCGTTCATTAAGTGTTTGAATGCTGACCACGATAGTGCATAAGCAGCATCTTATCCCACCTGTTCTAGATAAGTATTCCACCATGTTAACGCAGTACCCGTGAAGGTATGTGTAGCGTACTTTACTTTGTCTTCTTCAGTGCACTTACTTATTGCAAACACCGATTCAACCTTCTCAGTCCACCATTTTAATCCAATTGGACCCTCGGTTCCATCGAATTCCAAAGGTTAACAGGCAGTGAATTCTTTGTAGGAGCATCCTACACGAGTTCTCATGGCGTTAGTTCCATTGCTGGATTCAGGTTTATTGTTATTTTGCATTCCAACCTGTACTGCGACTATGTTTGCTGCAAGAAAAGCACGGAAGTCTTCCTCTCTCATTCTCAAATTCTGACGATTCGTCGGTGCCATTTCCTTCAAAAATAGCCAAAAGGATTGAGTTAATCATATGGAATATTAAGAGTAGTCAATAGTTTTTCATAGCATAATATGAACTTATTTATAAAAAAAATTTCTTCATATTAGCGTTTTATAATTTTCCATTCGGGTAGTACTAACCATTAAGTTCATACTTAGTAGCTAATATACAATTCAACTACTACAATTCTATATGAAAATTGATTTAAAAAAAAAAAAAATATATATATATATATATATATATATATATATATATATATATATATATATATATATATATATATATATATATATATATATATATAGTGTTCAAACTTTTATACAATATTTTACAAACTTACAATACCGCTATTTTACATATAGCATGAAATATAGCACATAAAAACTTTGATACAAGGCAGTTGTGAAGATAATTCTAGCTAGTACGCAAGTCATTCAGCAAAGGCAATAAAGACACGTAATTCATAGGTCCAGAAACAAGTCATGCATTCTGGTTTTACTAAGACTACTTCCCATCCTTGGTCTTGTGGAAAATAACCGTTATGACCGTTGGCTAGGCAGCATGTTGTAACGTCGTCAAAAGGACGAGGGTTTCGTAATGCCCAACAGCCCCGTAACAATCTAAAAACCTTGTTTCTCACCCCAATTACTGAGTCCATCACTTGTGGGAATGTTTTATTTAACAGTTGTAATCCGATGTTCTTTTTCTCACTTTGGTGAGAAGCGAACATCACTAACCCGTAAGCATAACATGCTTCTTTATGTTGCATGTTAGAAGCTCTTTCTAACTCACGAAGTCCTATGTTGGGATATGTTGAGTCAAAATAGGTTCTTAACCCGTAGCGTAAAATTGCATTTGGGTTCCCCGTATTTAACGCTTTAAAGAAAACACGGCGTAACTTACGGTCTCCCCAATGTGATATACCCCATCTTTCAAATGAAACCTTTTATAAACTAAGGTATGCTTGGAACGTTCATCAAATGTTCTACACACTAATTTCGTCGTAAATAATTGTGCCGACGAATTCTGACCGACTTTAGACAAGATTTCATCAATCATGTCCCCGGGTAGGTCTTCTAAAATTTTTGGTTGGCTATCCTTAACGTCCATTATGTTTTTATACTGTAAAACAGACTAGAATTAGATTCGTAAAAGATAATTATCAAATAATACAAGCAATTTTCACATATAACAAGAAAAGTACAAGCACACTTATTTTACATATTTTACACCTCATGATTACAACTTTTTATTCCGACTCACTAGTTTCTTCCTCTTCGGACCTGTTTCATTTTGCTAATTTTCTAGGGATATATGATGTTCCTCTAATACGAGCCGTTGTTTTCACAAACGGTTTAGAAAAACCTGGTGGCTTAGAGGTTCCCGGGTTATTGTTACAACTTACGAAATACGGGTGTTGACGATACATATAAAGTTCATCGGGGTTGGAATCAAGTTTCTCTATTTTGATGCCCTTTCCCTTATTATTTTCTTTTGCTTTTTCAAATTGGGTCGAGGTAATTTCTATAACATCATCGGAATCCTCATCGGGATCCGATTCGTCGGAAAATTGGTAATCTTCCCAATATTTTGCTTCCTCGGCGGAAACACCATTGACCATTATTAATTTTGGTCCATTGGTTGAGGGTTTTCTTTTATTTATCTGTTTTTTTGTGGTTCCAAATATTTCCTCCTCCGGAACCTCTTCTTCTTCAAGTTCCTCTTCTTCCGGTTCCTCTTCTTTCGGTTTCTCTTCTTCCGGTTCCTCTTCGGGAATTTGTGAATCTTCCCAATATATATTCGACTCTTCATTATGATTAGGTGACTTGATGGGATTTGTACTAGAGGTAGACATCTATCACACAATATCAAAACGTTAAGAGATTAATATATCACATAATATTTACATGTTAATAATATATAGTTTCCAACAAAAAGTGTTAAGCAATCATTTTTAAAGAAAACACGGTCGAAGTCCAGACTTACTAATGCATCCTAACAAACTCGGTTAGACACACACTAATGCAATTTCTGGTTCTCTAAGACCAACGCTCGGATACCAACTGAAATGTCCCGTTCATATTGATTATAAAAGTTTCATATTAATTGATTTCGTTGCGAGGTGTTGACCTCTATATGAGACATTTTTCAAAGACTGCATTCATTTTTAAAACAACCATAACCTTCATTTTATCGATAAAGGTTTAAAAAGCATTACGTAGATTATCAAATAACGATAATCTAAAATATACAGTTTACACACGACCATTACATAATGGTTTACAATAAAAATATATTACATCAAAATAAGTTTCTTGAATGCAGTTTATACACAATACCATACAAGCATGGACTCCAAATCTTGTCCTTATTTTAGTATGCAACAGCGGAAGCTCTTAATAATCACCTGAGAATAAATATGCTTAAAACGTCAATAAAAATGTTGGTGAGTTATAGGTTTAACCTATATATTATCAAATCATAATAATAGCTCACAAGATTTCATTTATTCAATAATCTTACACTCGCAAGTGTATAAAAATCATTCTATGATGAACACCTGGTAACCGACATTAACATAATGCATATAGAATATTCCCAGCATACTCGCAAGTATGTCATAAACTGGCAATCGCAATCACCATATAAATCGAAGTACTAAAGCATTCCAAATTCCAGAATGGGGTTTGTTAGGCCCATAGATCTATCTTTAGGATTCGCTTCAATTAGGGGCCATTTCCCTAATTCTTAGGCTACAAGACTTGAAGGGGCAATATTCGGTTTAATAATCCAACCATAGAATGTAGGTTTGTGTATTGTGTCTATTTTGTAAAACATTTATAAAGCTGCATGTATTCTCATCCCAAAAATATTAGATTTTAAAAGTGAGACTATAACTCACTTTCACATATTTTTACTTCGCCGGAAATAAGACTTGGACACTGGTTGATTCACGAACCTATAACAAATATGTACATATATATCAAAGTATGATTGAAATATTTTCACAACATTTTTTATTACATTCTATGATTTAAGTTTGTTAAGTTAGCAGTCATCGTTAGTAACCTACAACTAGTTGTTCACAGTTAGATGTACAGAAATAAATCAATATATATTATCTTGAATCAATCCACGACCCAGTGTATACATGTCTCAGGCTAGATCACAACTCAAATTATATATATTTTTGGAATCAACCTCAACCCTGTATAGCGAACTCGAACATTACAGCATACAGAGTGTCTATGGTTGTTCCAAATAATATATATAGATGGGTCGATATGATATGTCAAAACATTGTATACGTGTCTATGGTATCCCAAGATTACATAATATATGTTAGAATACATGTATAATACAATATAAGTTAGCTAGGATATGATTAGTGTATATTTGTTATAAAATTTTCGCAGTTACAACAAGTAAATTTTTCCAATCTTGTTTTACCCATAATTTCTTCGTTTTAAATCCGTTTTGAGTGAATCAACTTGCTATGGTTTCATATTGAACTTTATTTTATGAAAATAAACATAAAAAGTATAAGTTTATAGTCAGAAATATAAGTTCCAAGTCGTTTTTGTAAGAGGTAGTCATTTCAGTCGAAAGAACGACGTCTTGATGACCATTTTGAAAAACATACTTCCACTTTAAGTTTAACCATGATTTTTGGATATAGTTTCATGTTCATAAGAAAAATCTTTTTCCCAGAAAACAAACTTCCAATTCAAAGATTAAGATAGTTTTTATTTTTCCAACCCAAAACAGCCTCCGGTTTTACTACGACTGCGTATGTCCGGTTTTACGGTGTTCTTCGTGTTTACAGGTTTTAAATCATTAAGTTAGCATATCATATAGATATAGAACATGTGTTTAGTTGATTTTAAAAGTCAAGTTAGAAGGATTAACTTTGTTTGCGAACAAGTTTAGAATTAACTAAACTATGTTCTAGTGATTACAAGTTTAAATCTTCGAATAAGATAGTTATATATATATATATATATATATATATATATATATATATATATATATATATATATATATATATATATATATATATATATATATATATATATATATATATATATATATATGGATCGAATGATGTTATGAACATAATTACTACCTCGAGTTTAGTAGGTAAACCTACTGGAAATGATGAGAAAATAACTTGAGCTTCAAAGGATCTTTGAAGGCTTAGAAGTTCTTGAAGTAGGATCATGACAAGAAAACAAGTTCAAGTAAGATTACTACTTGTTTTAAGATAGTTATAGTTATAGAAATCGAATCAAAGTTTGAAAATGAATATTACCTTGAATTAGAATGATAAGCTACTAAGATTAAATGGAAGTTCTTGATCTTAGAAGTGTTTTTGAAATGGATTACAAGCTTAGAAGAAATCTTGAAGTATAATCTTGAAGTGTTCTTGTTAGGTTTTCTTATGGTGATTATGTATTGTTTTTTTTTTTTTTTTTTTTTTTTTTTTTTTTTTTTTTTGAAAGTAGATTATGATCAAGATGATGAAGGCTACTAGTACTTTGAGAGAGTGTTTAGAGAATGAATGAGTGATTGAAAAAATGGAAGTGAATTTGATGCTAGAACTTGGCCATATGGCTATGAGTTTTATAGGACAAAAGAGGTCACCATTCTTTGTTATTTTGTGCAATTATTCAAGCTAGATAACAAGGTTCAAACCCACAAACTAAACTCCAAGTAATTAATCACATGGGCTGCTAAGAGCTGAATTATTATGTGTATATACCAATAGTATATACATCTAGAATCTGGGTATTATACGGGTACATATACCGGACGAATACGGGTAGAATTCTCGATGAAAACGAATGTGAATTTGAGTGTAGTTATCTTTGTTGAGTATAAGTATTTTGATATATGTAATTATGTCTTTCAAAAGTCTATTAATACTTTATAATATGATACATATGTATTCTTTGATTAAGGTGTTATTTCGTCGTTAAACATTACATATATATGTTGTTTCGAAACCTTTAAGTTAGTAGTCTCATTTTACATGTATAGTTCATTGTTAATATACTAAATGAGATACTAACTTATCATTATAATGTGTTAACATATATATGTCCCTATATATATTATCATGTCAATTACAAGTTATAACGTTCATGAATCGTCGGGCAAACTGGGTGGTCAATTGACTACATGAAACCCATTTCAATTAATCAAATCTTAACAAGTTTGATTGCTTAATATGTTGGAAACATTTATGTATGTAAACATCAATCTCATATATATATTTACGAAAAAATCCGGGTTGTTACAGTCTTGGTCAGCACGAGTTTTCATGCTTAGTCCTCTTGGTCAGCACGAGATTTCGTGCTTAGTCTTCTTGGTCAGCACGAGATTTTCGTGCTTAGTGTTCTTGGTCAGCACGAGATTTTGTGCTTAGTCTTCTTGGTCAGCACGAGATTTTGTGCTTAGTCTTCTTGTTCAACACGAGATTTTCGTGCTTAGTGTTCTTGGTCAGCACGAGATTTTCGTATGTAAACATTAATTTCATATAATATATAATCATGGAAAAATTCGGGTCACTACATAAGAGTAGTTAAGTGTTTGCCCAAGTTTAAGCTTAAGTATGCAAGTGTAGTTTGTTTTACTAAGTTTTCATTCCTAGTAAGTTTCCACTTTTAGAATGTTTCCATTTTTAGTAAGTTTCCATTTTTAGTAAGTTTGTGTTAAACACTAGTGAGTTGTTCTTAAGAAGTCTACCACCTATTAAGTATGAGAGTAACTAATTGTATGATTAACATAGTCAGGTTTGACATTATGCATCATACCCAAACATCTATTCCACCGTCGAGTCACCAGAATGACCAATTGTTTCCGGTTGGCCCAGGATTTCTTGACCAAAATCTAAGTTTGGCATTCGTAATCCACAAGCGTCCCATAGTGGTACCAAGGATCACCCTAGGCCTTAAGTAGTGTTGACGTTCGAGTAATCACACGTTATCGTGAATGACTATTGTAATCGTGTGTTATATTATAAGTATTAGTAATAGTGTAAGTGTTAAGTAGTAGTATATTATATGTGTTAGTAATAATATAAGTGTATAAGTGTTAGATAGTAGTATAAGTAGTATTAGGGTTTTAGTAGTAGTAATAATTAATGATTAGGGTTTAGTAATAAATAAATGATTAGGGTTTTAATTAATGTTTTAGGGTTTAGATAGTAAATTAGGGTTTTAATAAATTAGGGTTAGGTTTAATTAGGGTTTTAATATTTAATATGTATATATATATATATATATATATACATATATATATATATATATATATATATATATATATATATATATATATATATATATATATATATATATATATATATATATATATATATATATATATATATATCGTGTATAAGTATATATATATAGTTTTTATATTTTTTATATGTATATATACCGTATATATATATATGTATATATATAGTAAAAATATATTTTTTATATATATATGTATGTATATATCGCATATGTATATATATGTGTATATATTTTGTTTCCTTATTTAAACACTAACAAATCTTTTATCAAATCTCCTAGGGTTTAAAGATCAAACAAAAATCCTTTTTTTTTTTTTATATTTTCAGCTATATACCTATATATATATATATATATATATATATATATATATATATATATATATATATATATATATATATATATTATATATATTTTTTTTTACATATATGCATGGTGTATCTATTTATGGCATGTATATATCTTGTTACCCTTTTTAACATTAACATAATCTTGATGAATCTTTTAGGGTTTTAAGATCTAAACCTCTTTTGTTTTTTTTGTTTTTTTGTCGTGTAAGTATGTATGTATATGTATATGTTTTATATATTTTTTTTACATGAACAAGTATGTATGTTTATGAATAAGAACATGTATATGATTATGAACATAAACATGAATCAAAAGATAGAATTTAAAAGTTTGGATCTAGGGTTTTACCTTGTTTGAATGATGATGAAGATTAACAAGATAAGATGATGATGACTTGAAGATGAAGATCAAATCAACCCGAATAACAAGAACACCTTGAAGATCACGAAGAACATGATGAACAAGCTTGAAGATCACTTGAAAACCTCGAAGATGGTGATGATGATTTCGATGGTGGTGGTGGTTTTTCCTCCTTGGCCGAAAATAAGAGAAAGAAGGAGAGATTTGAGAGAGATTTGTGAGAATGATTTGGTACGAAAAAATGGGTTAGCCTAGGTACCTATTTACAGGAAAGATTAGAGGATTCTAGAATTAGGGTTTAACAAGTAATACTTAGGGAACAAGTTAGGGAATGAGGAGGTGATTATGGGAGCCGAAATTTGGAGGGGTATTTTGGGCATTTCCTTTTTTTTTAAATTCGGCTAGGGCTTTTAAGGGAGGAGTTTGGAAATTTTTCACTTTAAACCTTGTACTTTAGATTAGCTTAAATAGTTCCTTAAGTATCCAAGTTTAAAATTTTATTAGCTCATTATTTTTTTTATCTTTTATTAACTTGTCGTTTATTACACATAGTTAATTATTATGTTTTATAATTCTTAACACTTATCAATTATTGATTAAAGTTTAATCATTAAGTTTAATTATATTGTTTGGACATTTAATATTGGAAAAATATAGAATGGAAAAATGAGGGTCGTTATAGTACCTCCCCGTTATTAGAAACTTCGTCCCGAAGTTTTAGGTAGATTCCTCGTTTGCATCAGCAGTTGAGAAGAGATGGGGATATTTCCGTATCAAGTGGTCTTTGCATTCCCAGGTATATTCGGGGCCTCTACGCGAATTCCAACGGACTTTAATGATAGGTATGTTGCTTTTACGCGTTTGTTTGACCTCTCCTTCCATGATTTCTATAGGTTATTCAACGAAGTGCATTTTCTCATCAATGCGGATATCATCCAAAGGAATAACAAGTGTGTCATCAGCAAGAAACCTTTTAAGATTCGAGACATGAAACACATCATGTACTTGGCTGAGTTCAGTTGGTAGTTCTAATCAGTACGCCATGGGACCGACTCTTTGAGTGACTGTGAAAGGTCCAACATATCGTGGACTGAGTTTGCTTCGTTTACCGAAACGGACGACACCTTTCCAAGGGGATACTTTCAACATGACTTTATCTCCAACTTGGTATTCTATGTCCTTTCGCTTTCTATTGGCATAGCTCTTTTGTCGGCTACGGGCAGTTTCTAATCGTTGCTTAATCTGAACGATCTTTTCGGTAGTTTCGTGAATAATTTTAGGACCAGTTAAATGTCTGTCCTCGAGTTCATCCCAACACAAAGGGGATCTACATTTCCGGCCGTATAAAGCTTCAAAAGGTGCAGCTTTAATGCTAGAGTGATAACTATTGATGTAAGAAAATTCAACCAAAAGCAGATGTCTATCCCATCCTTTGTCGAAATCGATTGCACAAGCACGTAGCATATCCTCCATGGTTTGAATAGTTCATTCACTTTGACCATCAGTTTGCGGATGATAGGTTGTACTCATGTCGAGTTGAGTTCCAAGAGCAGATTGTAAAGTTTTCCAGAATCTAGAAACGAATCGACTGTCGCGATCGGAAATAATCGAGATAGGGAATCCATGACGCGAGACAATTTCTTTAATGTAAAGCTGTGATAATTTCTCCATCTTGTCAGTTTCCTTGATCGGTATGAAATGTGCAGATTTAGTAAGACGATCAACTATAACCCAAATAGTATCGTTACCGTTTGAAGTCTTAGGCAACTTAGTAACGAAATCCATAGTGATGCATTCCCACTTCCACTGCGGGATATCGGGTTGTGTCAACAGATCAGAAGGCTTTTGATGTTCCGCCTTGACTTTCAGACAATTGAGACACTTACTAACATAAGTAGCAATGTCGGCTTTCATGTTAGACCACCAGTAGAATTCCTTCACATCGTGATACATCTTACTGGAACTGGGATGAATAGAGTACCTAGTCTTATGAGCTTCGTGATGTGCAGCGGGGTAGTATATAAAATAGTTATTATTTTACTAGAAAAACTATTAAATACGATACAATTTTACACAAGATATTTATTTATTTATAGAATGGATATACTTAAACCTTGCTACAACACTTATAGGCAGTGTACCTAATCGTACAGTAGTGTAGTTTTTAGTAAGTCCGGTTCGTTCCACAGGGAAAACTTTAAACAAAGCTCAACGCTATATTAGTTTACTTTTATAAAAATACAAATATATATATAAGTAATATTATTATTATAAAGGGGGGTTTTTACCGTTTAATGACCGGTTTGTCGATTTTAAGACTTTAGTCGCAGTTAAAACCTAATGTAAAATATAAAATAAATACAAGACTTAAATTAAAGTGTAAAGTAAATAATGATAATGAAATTGCGAATAAAAATGCGATAAAATAAAATTGCGATAATTAAAAAGTACGATAATTAAAAGTGCGATAAAATAAAATAACAATAAATAAAAGTGCGATAATTAGAAGTGCAATTAAATATAAAATAAAGGAAATTAAATATGAAATAAAAGAATTATGCTTATTTAAACTTCCGTAATCATGATGTTTGACGTGTTGATTTTAGTTTTATGCCCATGGGTTAATTGTCCTTTGTCCTGGATTATTCAATATGTCCGTCTGGTTTTTGTCCATAACAGTCCATCAGTCATAAATATAAATTGCAAGTGTCCTTGTCAAATTATTATTATACCCGAAGATAAATATTCCAACTAATTGGGGATTCGAATTGTAACAAGGTTTTAATACTTTGTTTAATGAATACACCAGGTTATCGACTGCGTGTAAACCAAGGTTTTACTACTTTGTTAACAATTACACCAATTACCCTTGAATGTAATTTCACCCCTGTTTTAATTATTCTAGTGGCTATTAATCCATTCCCGTGTCCGGTTAAATGAACGATTATTCGTACATATAAATACCCCGCCCATCGTGTCCGATCGAGTTTATATGGTAATTTATAGGGACGCCCAATTGTAAATCTTTATATTAACATTAACAAACTTTCATTTAGTTAAACAAATATAAAGCCCATTATTAGCCCATAGTCTAATTTCCACAAGTGTCGTTCTTTTGTCCAAACCCCAATTATGGTACAAAGCCCAATTACCCAATTTTAGTAATTAGCCCAACATCATAATTACTTCGTTTTAAATAAGCATAATAATAACTTAGCTACGAGACATTAATGTAAAAAGGTTGAACATAACTTACAATGATTAAAAATAGCGTAGCGTTACACGGACAGAATTTCGACTTACACCCTTACAACATTCGCTAACATACCCTTATTATTAGAATTATAATTAAAATTAAAATTAAAATATAAATAAATATATATATTACGTATATATTGAGAGAGATAGAGAAAATAAGATTGTGATTTTTGATCAGAATTCGGGTTGCTTTATAGCCAGGGTTGAAAATTGGGGCTCCGCGACTCGCGGCAAAATGCCCTTCAAACTCCGCGAGTCGCGGAGAGGTATTTACAGCTCACACCCTTGGAGTTTCCTGCTGCCGACGGTTTTTAATATATATATATAATATATATATAATTAATATAATTAATTATATATTATATTATATTTATATACATAGTTAACTTGTAATTTTTAGTCCGTTGCGTCGAGCGTTAAGAGTTGACTCTGGTCCCGGTTCCGGATTTTCGAACGTCCTCGCGTACAATTTAATATCTTGTACTTTGCGTTTTGAATCTTGTACTCTTGTGATTTCGAGACGTTTCTTATCAATAATTGGAACCTTTTTGATTGTCTTTTGTACTTTTGAGCTTTTTGGTCGTTTGCGTCTTCAATTCGTCGAATCTGTCTTTTGTCTTCACCTTTTATTATTTAAACGAATATCTCTTGTAAATAGAACAATTGCAACTAAAAGCTTGTCTTTCTTGAGGAATAATGCTATGAAATATATGTTCGTTTTTAGCATTATCAAATATTCCCACACTTGAGCGTTGCTTGTCCTCAAGCAATATTGTCTTGAAATACTAGAATCACTTTTTTATTCTTCACACTTTGTACATCAGTGATTTCTATACGGCGGTATAAACAATGGTAGTAACGATATGGTTTACAGTCCCACATGACTATAAAAATTTAGATCCATTAAGGAAATTGGATCTTTATGAAAACATTTGATCTTTTGAAAATTAAATCTAGTTTTTACCCTAGATAAGTTTTCCGGAATAACCCTTTACCGGTGTTTGCAAAATATTTTTGTGGGTTTGGTGGGTTTCAGATTTGAAAATTTTAGCTCAAAACTTGCGGTTTTGTGTCACCCACTTGCTAACCTTGTATTTGGAAAGCAACACGTCCAGTTTACTTGTTCCGTATATTACCTTTCGGCAAACTACCGTCCGGTTGTAAAGGAAAGCGTTGAACAAGCAACTGTTTAAGGCAATGTCCCGTGACATGCTTTTGATTATGGTCTATAACGTGTCGGACGCAATTACTATCCTTGGTAGGAGCAATAGTAAAGCTCACCCTTATAATTTGTCGGTCTGGCACAAGGTCCTGTCTTTGACCATGCTATGCAACCACCGTTCTTACGGTTGACACCCGATTTAGTTCAGGTGACCTAATGAATTCCAGGTGAATTCCTAGGATTTTACGTTCAATGGTAATGAACGCATTGAAAATAGGGTTTTCAGAAAACAAATCGGTTTATAATTTTGATCAAAATATTTTCTCGTTTAAGCTCGAGTTTAGATATCATTGAATTCCATGAGTTTGAATTCTCAATCTTTAAGGTCAATCTCAAGGATTGAGTAATATCAGGCTTAAAAGCTGATTTTTAATCTTTAAGGAGATTATCCTTTCTGGGGATCTGATTCATTAGTCTTATCCAGCTAATTTGCACGGTGCCTCCCCATTGTACGAGATAAATCCTTCTCATGGTTAGGATAAATCTGACCACTTGGCGACCCTGTTTTATGCTGAGGTCCGTGGATTTCATGCTGATTTTAGTGATGACTTTTCTAGATTTTTCGTCAACCTACAGCTGGTCTGGACGACAACTTCATGACCTAAATCAAGAAGCGCGTGTCTTTTTCGGAAGACTTTACTTCCTTTTAATGATGGAATTGATTCATCGTGTAGATCCATCTCTTCTTTTCTTTCATCGGGTAAAACAGTTTAGTTTAGTCCAAAGCAAAAGTATTTTCAGTTATTTGTTACAAATATATGTGACATATGTTTAAAATAACTTGGTAAATTTTCCCACACTTGGCTTTTTATTTTTCTTTTTATCGTCCTCTATTCCATTTTAAATGAATTTTAACATTTTAGTTTGTTTCTCAATTTATGTCCTTTCCGAGGTAACAATAATTTCGGTGTTAAAACCTAGTTTTATCGTTCATAAATATGTATAAACATGATTTGAATTCATTTAATTGAAAATTTTGAAAAATTTTACTAGAATTGGGTAGTCAGTATATAAGACTAGTGCTGTTCTTTTTTATCAGAGAGCACTAGATTCTAATACAACTACTGCTTTACTAGTATTTTTAATGGTAACCAAGTGTTTAATATAAAAATTTTAAAATCCGAAAGAATTTAATCCCTTCCCACACTTAAGATCTTGCAATGCCCTCATTTGCAAGAAATCAGTAACAAATTATATTATTGAGGGTGATTTGTGTGAAAATGATTAAATTTTTACCAAAGTTTCCAAATATATTGTCGTTTGTTTGCTGAATGATAAATGGTGCACATCATTTGTTCATCCCGTCTTGTTGTTATTTCACATATATTTTGCATCTTGTCGTCAAAATTAGTTGCTTTTGCTGAACTTAATGCCAGTCTTTGAAAATGCGTTGTTTTACCATGTTGTGTACATAAGATAAACTGCAAACATATATACATATTTTTGAAGTTTGGTTTATTACCCCACATTCAAAAATTATTAAAATCTAAGAATAAAAGTTAGATAATTATAAAAATGATTACAATATTAACAAAAATATTAAATGTATCAATAATTACAAATTACAAAATAATAATAAAAAATAATAAGTAAACTAAGGATGATATTGGTACCAATAGGGGTTCCACGCATAACCATAAGTGCTATAGAATGCTTCGGCAGGGTCATACGTAGGATATGGTGGCTGCATCTCTATCGACCAAGGAGGGAAGACGGGTTTCGGTGTAGGAATATAGTTTCTACCTATATGTTGGCAATGCGCTATGATCTGGTTCTGATGAACTTGCCAATCTTCAAATGCTCTCTGTCTAGCATTTTCGTATTCCTGAGAAGCTATAAACCTATGCATTTCTTGCATCTCATTCCCCCCTCCTACATTACCTTGTTCCTGGTTTCTCTCTACCTGTGGATGTCTACCATTGTATCGTACTGCGGCGTTATTTCGCCGCTTCAAAACTTTCGCACCATGGTATACATTTAGACCTATAGTGTCGCGGGGTTCCGGCTCTTCTACTAATAATCCCCCCCGACTTATATCCACACCGAGATATTCACCAATCAAAGTAATAAAAATACCACCTCCTATTATGCTATGTGGACGCATCCCCCGAACCATAGCTGATAAATAATAACCCACACAATATGGTATACTTACAGCGCTGTGTGGGTCTCGAATACACATATGGTAAAACAAATCTTGTTCATTTACCTTTTCTTTGTTTTTACCCCTTTGTGTAATCGAATTAGCTAAAAACCTATGTATTACTCTTAATTCGGCTCTATCTATATCCAAATAAGAGTAGTTTCCCCCCTTGAAACGGTGATGGCTTGTCATTTGACTCCACACACCGTGTGTATCAAAATTCTCATCTATCTTTCTACCGTTTAGTATCAATCCTCTACAATCGGCAGACGCTAATTCCTCAGGCGTATATATACGTAAAGCCTGAGCCATGTCCAGTAAAGACATGTGGCGCATCGAACCGCCTAACAAAAATCTAATAAAAGAACGATCGGTTAAACTAGCTACCCGATCATTCAACTCTATACTACATAACAACTCTTCACACCATACTTTATATACAGGTCTGCGTATGGTGAATAAACATATCCAGTCATTAAAAGAAGAATTACCATACCTCTGTACCAGTAATTCCCTAATTAGCCCGGCCAATTCTACAGCTTCCAAGGGTCCCCATTCTATGACCCTTGGTACCTCAACAACCTTGGAATGAAGAGTATGCAAACCCCGTTGATATTTTGGATAATCTATCCAAAGTCTGTCAAATCTCAGGTTCGGGTGCAACTGTTCCAAGTGCATATCTGAAAAGGTCATGACTGGATGAGGTACATCCTGCTTGTAGTAGTTATCTACCTCCTGTTGTTCCAAGTTCTCAGCAGGAGCATGGCGGGCTTGGGATGAAGATTCACCCCTTTCATTCTGCAAAACACATCAAACACAAATTTTGTGCATCCAAATATGCATTAGTGTCAGCAAAATCATCAATCAAAATAATTACAATGACATTATCAATTTATATCAAACTTAAGCTTATTTTCACATTTTTATCAAATCTACACTTTTTCAAATAAGCATATACGAAAATTTTCACCAAGTTCATAAGCATTCAACTCAAATAACATGTCAAAATAATCATTACTAGCAAATAAACAAGTCTCAAATGGCATTATCTTTCAAAAATCAAGTTCATGAATTTTGGACTTGAAAAAGTCCACTTTAATTCTCAAAATCATGTTTAGGCTCAAAGTTTGGATCATTTAACTACCTAGACATGTTACACTACTCAATTTAGCAACAATTCATGACAAAAATCGGCCATAACCTGTTTATATCAAAAAGCCCCAAATTGCTCAAGAACACAAACCCTAGATTATTCAAAATTTGAAGTTTAAGGCTTCTAATCATGTTAAACAGCATCAATCTAGGTCATACAAGCATAATACATAAACAATTTAAGTCTAATTACACTAGAAAGCATCAAAATCAAATTGGGGAAAAATAGCTCAAGAACACTAAAATTCGAATTAAATGGTGTTTAGGTGTAGAAATTTACCGTTTTTCTTGAGTAGTTCTTAGATATCATCCTTCTCAACATGATTTTAGCAAAAAATTTGGTGATTAACGGTTAAAAATTGAGATTTTTGGAGGTGATTTTCGGGTTTTTTCGGGTTCTTTTTCGCAGTATTTTTCTGTGTTTTTGTTTGTGGGAGTGAACTGATCGTTTCAGCTGTTTTATTTTTTTTCTGTAATTTGGTCCCTCCGCGAGTCGCGGAGATTTACACTGCAAACTCCGCGAGTCGCGGAGTTTACCTTTTTTTTTTTTTTTTTTTTTTTTTTATATAATCTTTAACTTATAAAACTATTAAGAAATTAATTTTAAAATTTTGTTTCCCTTGTTAATTAGGACGAGGTCGTTTCGGATCGATGTCCTAGTCCGTTCCTCGACAAAATTTTAAAATTTGTCTTTTTGTAGCGATTGTTTTAAAAGCTAAGATTTTTGGGTTTTTTCAATGTTTTTGGCATACTTTAAATCAATAAGATTAAAAATAATGATAATAAAAGTTCTCGTCCCTCCCTCGGGTAAAGCAATTTCGGTTCAAAGACCTAGTCTTCAACTTACGACGAATTTTAAAAATCATATTCTTAACTTAATGAGATAAAGTAAATTTTTGTTTTTAAATTCACACAACATAAATATAAAATTCAAAATTAATATTAAAAATTCACACCAAACTCAAAATTTAAAATGCATAAAATTAAAAATTAATATTTTAAAAGTTCACACCAAACTTAATTTAAAAATTTATAAATTCATACCAAACTTATATTAATTTTTCAAATATTTACAATTTTAAATATATTGTTTTTACAAAGTTTACAATATTAATTTAAGATTTAAATATTAATTTTAAAAACATGGTAAAAAAAATAAATTAAAAATCTTTTTGTCTTTTTATCCCACTTTAATCAATCAAATATTATCAAAAATATGCGCCCCTCTTTTCGGTAAAGTAATTTCGGTTCCAAGACCTAATTTAACTCATGACGAATTTTTGAAATATTTTGGGTTGATTGATTAAAGATATTTATACCTTAAGAATAAACGTTAAATTTCGCAGTGATGTAATAAATTTTTGAATGATATCAATAATTTCGGTCGCCAAACCTAATTTTATTTAATACCAATTTAATACTTTTTAGCGAACAAATTAGCGTTTATTATCAAAAGGTTAAAAATAAAAATAAAAATAAAAACTGTACAGACATACCTGTGAAATAGATTTCTTAGTTATATGATCTATTATATTCATAAGATAGTCGGTTTAATTGGTTTTCCATGGCTGCATAGGCGTAACCTCGAGCATTCATTGTCTTTTCTTCTAAACATATGAACGGTCCGTCTCTGCATAAAGTAACAAATTCGGTATTTGAATAGGTTTGATTATTTGAACATTTACCTCCATGTGACCATTTTCCGCATTTGTGACATCGTTCTAGGTGTCGTGCTCTTCTTTTCGCTGCGGATTTTGATTTTCCTTTACCAAATTGTAACTTATTATCTTCGCATCTGGATCCTTTTCTAACTCCGTCCATTCTTTCTCTGATTACTGATACTATTTCGCTCGGTAGTATGTCATTATTTCTTTTAGTGATCAAAGCGTGTAGCATTAGACCATGGTTTAATTCACAGGCAGTCTTCATTTCGTAAAAACCTAAAAAAATAAAAATTCAGAATGGGGGGAGAAGACTAGTTCTTTAGGGTCTGCTAGGGAAAGACCATACGTGTTCCATTTTCGAGAACTACACGAAAACAGACAATCTAACTCTAACAGAAATACATATTATCCTTTAAAGACTTGATTCTCCCCACACTTAGTTAGCTGTGGTGTCGAAATTGTGATTAACTTCGTTGTTGACTTCCATCGGACCATGTATGTAATGTTTAACTCTGTGACCATTAACTTTAAATTCAATCCCATTTGAATTTATTAATTCTATCGTTCCGTATGGGAAAACTCTTTTGACTATGAATGGTCCAGACCATCTTGATTTCAATTTTCCAGGAAATAGCTTGAATCGTGAATTGAAAAGAAGAACTCTGTCTCCTTCTTTGAATTCTTTTGAACTTCTGATTCTTTTATCATGCCATTTCTTCGTTCTTTCTTTATAGATTAACGAATTTTCGTATGCTTCATGTCTTAATTCTTCTAATTCGTTTAGTTGACTTAATCGTAGACGTCCGGCTTCATGTAAATCAAGATTACATGTCTTCAAAGCCCAAAATGCTTTGTGTTCAATTTCTACTGGAAGATGACACGCTTTTCCATAAACAAGTCTAAAAGGTGTGGTTCCAATTGGAGTTTTGTAGGCTGTTCTAAAAGCCCAGAGTGCATCCTCCAATTTAATGGATCATTCCTTCGGATTTGATCCTACGGTTTTCTCTAGAATACGTTTTAAAGCTCGGTTGGTATTTTCAACTTGTCCACTTGTTTGTGGATGATATGCGGTGGAGATTTTATGAGTTACTCCATATCGTTTAAGAACTTTCTCAAGTTGATTATTACAGAAATGAGTTCCCCGATCACTTATTAAAGCTTTCGGTGTTCCAAACCTTGCAAAAAAGACGTTTTAAAAAGTTGACTACAACTCGTGCATCGTTAGTTGGGAGAGCTTGTGCTTCCGCCCATTTAGATACATAATCAATGGCTACGAGTATATATAGATTATTATGAGATTTTGGAAATGGACCCATAAAGTCAATACCCCAAATGTCAAATACTTCACATACTTGGATGACATTTTGTGGCATTTCATCACTTTGACTTATTCTTCCGGCCCTTTGACATGCATCACAGGATTTGCAAAGAAGGTGTGCGTCTTTGTAAATTGTAGGCCAATAGAATCCAGCTTCATAAACTTTTCTTGCTGTTAGTTGAGGCCCATAATGCCCTCCTGTTGGTCCTGTGTGACAATGGTTTAAAATTTTACTAGCTTCATCTCCAAATACACATCGGCGTATTATTCCATCGGGACAACTTTTAAACAGATGTGGATCTTCCCAGAAATAGTGTTTTATATCACTGAAGAATTTCTTTCGTCTTTGGTACGATAATCCTTTTTCAAGGAATCCACAAACTAAGTAGTTTGCATAGTCTGCAAACCATGGGATTTCTTTATAATCTATCTTCAATAGATATTCATCAGGAAAGTTGTCTTGTATGGCCGATTCATTTAGAACTTCTAATTCGGGATTTTCAAGACGAGAAAGATGATCAGCGGCGAGATTTTCTGCTCCTTTTTTATCTCGGATTTCAATATCAAACTCTTGTAAGAGTAAGATCCAACGGATTAATCTTGGTTTAGCATCTTGTTTTGAAAATAGGTATCTAAGAGCAGAATGGTCGGTATAGACCACCGTTTTTGCTAGAACTAGATATGATCGAAATTTGTCAAAAGCAAAGACAATAGCAAGGAGTTCTTTTTCAGTAGTTGTATAGTTCGTTTGTGCTCCTTGTAACGTCTTACTAGCATAATATATAGGTTGAAATCGTTTTTCAATCCTTTGTCCTAAAACGGCTCCCATTGCAAAATCACTTGCATCGCACATTAGTTCAAATGGTAGATTCCAATTTGGTGTTATCATGATTGGTGCATTAGTGAGTTTTTCTTTAAGAATATTAAAAGATTTGATACATTCATCTGAAAAGATGAATGGCGCATCCTTTTCTAGGAGTTTATTCATAGGAGTGGCAATTTTAGAAAAATCTTTTATGAAACGTCGGTAAAAACCGGCATGCCCTAGAAAACTCCTAACTCCTCTAACATTGGTGGGATGTGGAAGTTTAGCAATTACATCTACTTTAGCTCTATCCACTTCAATTCCTTCTTTTGAAATTTTATGTCCAAGAACGATGCCTTCTTTAACCATGAAATGGCATTTCTCCCAATTAAGTACTAGATTTGATTTTTCGCATCTAATTAGCATTCGTTCCAGATTAACTAGACATGATTTAAATGTATCACCGAAGACTGAAAAGTCATCCATGAATACTTCCATGCATTCTTCTATCATGTCATGAAAAATCGCCATCATACACCTTTGAAAGGTTGCAGGGGCGTTACAAAGTCCAAATGGCATGCGTTTGTAAGCAAAAGTACCATAAGGGCACGTGAATGTGGTTTTCTCTTGATCTTCGGGTACTATTGGAATTTGAAAATATCCGGAAAATCCATCTAGAAAACAATAGTAACTATTTCCGGCTAATCTTTCCAACATTTGATCTATGAAAGGTAAGGGAAAGTGATCTTTTCTGGTGGCGTCATTTAATTTTCTATAATCAATACATACACGCCATCCTGTTACAGTCCTAGTAGGAATAAGCTCATTTTTCTCATTTGTGATGACAGTCATGCCACCCTTCTTAGGCACGCATTGAACTGGGCTTACCCATGGACTATCAGAAATTGGATAAATTAAACCTGCATCTAGCAGTTTAATAATATCTTTCTTAACTACATCTTGCATATTAGGATTTAGTCTTCGTTGACGTTGCACATACGTTTTATGACCTTCTTCCATAAGGATTTTATGTGTGCAATACGAAGGACTTATTCCTTTAATATCATGAATCTTCCATGCAATGGCTGGTTTATGAGCTTTCAACACAGAAATGAGTTGTGATTTCTCATTTTCAGTAAGAGAAGACGATATTATTACAGGTAATTCAGATTCACCATGTAAATAAGCGTATTCCAAATGGTTTGGAAGTGGCTTTAACTCTAATTTCGGAGGTTCTTCTATCGATGATTTATATCGATATCTGTCTTCTTCTTTTAGCATTTGAATTTCTTCTGTTGTTGGTTCATATCCATTAGCTATAAGTGTAGCTAACATTTCAGCTTCATCAATTGGTTCATTTCCTTCTCCTAAAGAACATTCTCCCGTTCCTTGTAATTCTGGAAATTCTTCTAATAATTCTGCATGTGCATCTATAGTTTGAATATAATAACATGTATCATCTGCAGATTGTGGTTGTTGCATTGCTCTATCAACTGAAAAGGTAACACTCTCATCCTCTATACTTAGGGTCAGTTTCTTACCGAACACGTCTATCATTGCTTTAGCCGTGTTTAAGAATGGTCTTCCTAATATGAGAGGAACTTGAGAATCTTCTTCCATGTCCAAAACAACAAAATCTACTGGAAATACTAAAGTACCAACTTTAACTAGCATGTTCTCCATTATCCCTCTAGGATATTTTATTGATCGATCGGCTAGTTGTATGCTTATTCTTGTTGGTTTCAATTCTCCAAGGTCTAGTTTAGCGTATAGTGAATACGGCATTAGATTTATACTAGCACCTAAGTCTGCCAATGCTTCTATTGAACTAAGACTACCCAGAAAACATGGAATTGTGAAACTTCCTGGATCAGATAGTTTTTCTGGTATCTTATTCAACAGCACTGCTGAACAATTTGCATTCATAGTAACAGCCGAGAGTTCTTCCATTTTCTTTCTATTCGTGATTAGATCTTTCAAGAATTTAGCATATCTTGGCATTCCTGAAATCACATCAATGAAAGGAAGATTTACATTTATCTGTTTAAACATATCCAAGAATTTGGATTGCTCGGCTTCAAGTTTTTCTTTCTTCATTTTACTCGGATAAGGAAGTGGTGGTTGGTATGGTTTAACATAAGGTTTATCCTTAACTGTGTTATCTTTATTAACCTTTTCAACTACCGGTTCTTGTTCCTTATCTTGATCAGGTTGTGGTTCTTGTGGAGTAGGAATAGTTTCATCAGAAGTTACAGGTATTTCAGGTGGTTTAAGTGTTGTACCACTTCTTGTGGTAATAGCTTTAGCTGTTTCATTCCGGGGGTTAGCATTTGTATCACTAGGTAAACTTCCCGGTTTTCTTTCACCTATTAACCTTGCTAGGTTACTTACTTCTTGTTCCAGATTTTGAATAGAAGCTTGTTGATTTCTAAATGCTTGAGCATTTTGTTCATTGGTTTGTTTTTGAGATGTGAAAAACTGCGTTTGAGTTTCAACTAGCTTTGTCATCATATCTTCTAAATTCGGCTTTTTATCATCGGTTTGTTGTGGTGGTTTGTTTTGAAAATTCGGTCTTTGCTGATTGTAAGTATTATTGGATACTTGTTGATTGCTAGGACCTTGTTGGTTGTTGTATGGAATATTTCGGTTATAATTCTGGTTTTGATTGTAAATCGGTCTTGGCGGTTGATAATTATTCTGATAATTATTTCCAGGCCTTTGGTTTATGTATGAAATATTCTCTCTTTGTTCCATTGTTAATTCAATACTGAGACAATCTTTTGTCAAATGTGGTCCTCCACACTGCTCACAACTAATTCGTATTGAGTGTATATCCTTAGTCATCTTTTCCATTCGTCTCTCGAAAGCATCTATCTTTGCTGAAATGGAATCTAAGTCATGGCTAGAATCGGCTCTAGCTGCTTTAGATGATCTAATGATATCTTTTTCTTGATGCCACTCATGTGAGTGGGAAGCAGTGTTATCAATAATTTTGTAAGCATCAGTTTCGGTTTTCTTCATAATCGAACCACCAGCTGCTATATCTATGTCTTTCCTTGTAGTGATGTCGCATCCTTGGTAGAATATTTGTACTATTTGACAGGTGTCTAAACCATGTTGCGGACATCCTCTTAACAACTTTCCATATTTTGTCCACGCCTCATATAGAGTTTCATTTGGCTTTTGTGTGAACGTAACAATTTCTGCTTGAAGTCTTACGGCTTTAGATGCAGGAAAGAATTGTTTAAGAAATTTGTCAATTAAAACGTCCCATGTATCAATCGCCCCTTCAGGTAACGATTCCAA
Organism: Rutidosis leptorrhynchoides; assembly: GCF_046630445.1. Lineage (NCBI taxonomy): Eukaryota > Viridiplantae > Streptophyta > Magnoliopsida > Asterales > Asteraceae > Rutidosis > Rutidosis leptorrhynchoides. The sequence goes on from NC_092334.1 coordinate 420,117,127, forward strand.
CCAATCTTTGGCTTCTCCCTTCAAAGTCCAGGGAAATAACATGAGATATATCTGTTCATCCTCCACTTCTCGTATTTTAAATAGTGTGCAGATCCTATTAAAGGTACGTAGATGTTCATTTGGATCTTCCTTCGGCGCACCACTAAATTGGCATTGATTAGTCACCATGTGTAGAATTTGTCCTTTGATTTCATAATCTGGCGCATTAATGTCTGGATGAGTAATTGCGTGACCTTGGCCAGTGCGTTTAGCTCTCATTCGGTCTTCCATACTTAAAGGTTCCAGATTTTCCATAATTGAATTTGTTGAATCGGTATCACTAGATGCTTCAGATTTAATAGTTCGTTCCTCAACAATCTCTGTTTGAATGATTTGTGGTTCCGGAGGAAAGTTTAATGGTTCAGGATCTATGAACCGTTCCTGAATATTCTCTGGATTCTCAATTGTGAGGTCGGGTTCAAAAAATGGATTATCGGAAATTTGAACTGAAGTACTTGGTCGACTGGATGACGATTCTAAAGAAAAATCAACGGCGGTTATATTTGTTAAACGATGTCTTGATCGAGTTACAGGTGGTGAACGTACAAAAGGTTATGAACGTCTTGCTCGGTGCATTCACTGAATATCCTATTAGTTTTTAAAAGGAAAGAAAAATTATAATAAGTTATCCAATCAATAGATTTTTCTGATTTTGCCCACGTTTCGAATAGCCAAAAGATGCAGCAGAGGGGCAGGATTCGTTTGGTCTCAATATAATTGAGGACTGTTTGGCTCCAATAACCCGGTCCACGTACAAATCCAACTATTACTACGAACCAGAAAATTTTGATGTCTATTAATTTAACCACTTAAAATAAGTTTTCGTAATTTTAAGAAATTTAGATAAGAAGTAGAAAAATTTCTAAGTCCTAAAAACTAGAATGGCGAGAAATAAGAAAGAAAAAGATTGCGCGTCGCAAAAGGTTGAAAAAGAAAAAAAATTGAAAAATAAAAGGTGACGGAAAAATAAAAGAAACTTATAAAAACTTAAAAATACTTAACTAATTTAACCTTATTACTACAACTAACTTAAAATTATAATCGCAAATTGATATTACTAATTGGAATGATAATTGATACATAGTAAAAGGTCTAAAAATATTAAAGCTTACAAGGAAAAACTAAATCCCAAATGGAAATAACTTAAAAAGAAACTAAAACTTAAAAAGGCGTCGCAAAATTCTAAAGCACCTAAATCTTAGTCTAAAGAAAAAGCACTTAAGGAATTCTACGGCAAAGCCTAAAAATCTAGGAGTAAAAATAACTATAGCAAAAACTAAGTTTAAAATTAAATATGAGCTAAAAAATACAAATATTACGTTACAACGATTAAAAAGGGACAAAATATAAAAATATATAAAAAGTTGTAAAAAGTACAATTTTTTTTATAAAAATATTATTTTTATATTATTTATTTATTTTTTTTTTTTTAATAAAACTACTAATTTTACAATTTTAATAAAAACTAATTAAAACTAAATACAACAAATTAAATAAAAAGTAAAATTAAAACTAAAACTAATAATAATAATAATAATAATAATAATTAAGGTTAAATAATAATAATAATAAATTAAAACCCGTAATTAATGCAGGTTTAGGGCTTCCTTGTCGCCTGTCAGAGACCCTCCGCGAGTCGCGGCAATTAAAGAGGAAAACCCCGCGAGTCGCGGGGTTCCAGAATTCAGTTGACAGGTTTCACTTTTTACGCGTTTTTCTTTATTTTTTTTTTATTATTTTCTGTTTTCTGTTTTTTAAATAATTAAAAGATTTTAAAATAAAACTTATATTTTTATAAACTAAAATAGAAATAAAGAAACTTTATAAAACTTAAATATTTAACAAAATCTTAAAAATACTAATATTTTTGTTTTTTTTCTTTTTATATTTTTGAATAATTAAAACGTATTTTTACAAAAACGAATTTTTAATAAAAGTAACTAAAAAATCTTTTTTTTTTTTTTATTATATTAGCGTTGCGCTTCCGGCGTTTAAGAGTTGTTTCCCCGGCAGCGGCGCCAAAAATACTTGATGTGCAGCGGGGTAGTATATAAAATAGTTATTATTTTACTAGAAAAACTATTAAATACGATACAATTTTACACAAGATATTTATTTATTTATAGAATGGATATACTTAAACCTTGCTACAACACTTATAGGCAGTGTACCTAATCGTACAGTAGTGTAGTTTTTAGTAAGTCCGGTTCGTTCCACAGGGAAAACTTTAAACAAAGCTCAACGCTATATTAGTTTACTTTTATAAAAATACAAATATATATATAAGTAATATTATTATTATAAAGGGGGGTTTTTACCGTTTAATGACCGGTTTGTCGATTTTAAGACTTTAGTCGCAGTTAAAACCTAATGTAAAATATAAAATAAATACAAGACTTAAATTAAAGTGTAAAGTAAATAATGATAATGAAATTGCGAATAAAAATGCGATAAAATAAAATTGCGATAATTAAAAAGTACGATAATTAAAAGTGCGATAAAATAAAATAACAATAAATAAAAGTGCGATAATTAGAAGTGCAATTAAATATAAAATAAAGGAAATTAAATATGAAATAAAAGAATTATGCTTATTTAAACTTCCGTAATCATGATGTTTGACGTGTTGATTTTAGTTTTATGCCCATGGGTTAATTGTCCTTTGTCCTGGATTATTCAATATGTCCGTCTGGTTTTTGTCCATAACAGTCCATCAGTCATAAATATAAATTGCAAGTGTCCTTGTCAAATTATTATTATACCCGAAGATAAATATTCCAACTAATTGGGGATTCGAATTGTAACAAGGTTTTAATACTTTGTTTAATGAATACACCAGGTTATCGACTGCGTGTAAACCAAGGTTTTACTACTTTGTTAACAATTACACCAATTACCCTTGAATGTAATTTCACCCCTGTTTTAATTATTCTAGTGGCTATTAATCCATTCCCGTGTCCGGTTAAATGAACGATTATTCGTACATATAAATACCCCGCCCATCGTGTCCGATCGAGTTTATATGGTAATTTATAGGGACGCCCAATTGTAAATCTTTATATTAACATTAACAAACTTTCATTTAGTTAAACAAATATAAAGCCCATTATTAGCCCATAGTCTAATTTCCACAAGTGTCGTTCTTTTGTCCAAACCCCAATTATGGTACAAAGCCCAATTACCCAATTTTAGTAATTAGCCCAACATCATGATTACTTCGTTTTAAATAAGCATAATAATAACTTAGCTACGAGACATTAATGTAAAAAGGTTGAACATAACTTACAATGATTAAAAATAGCGTAGCGTTACACGGACAGAATTTCGACTTACACCCTTACAACATTCGCTAACATACCCTTATTATTAGAATTATAATTAAAATTAAAATTAAAATATAAATAAATATATATATTACGTATATATTGAGAGAGATAGAGAAAATAAGATTGTGATTTTTGATCAGAATTCGGGTTGCTTTATAGCCAGGGTTGAAAATTGGGGCTCCGCGACTCGCGGCAAAATGCCCTTCAAACTCCGCGAGTCGCGGAGAGGTATTTACAGCTCACACCCTTGGAGTTTCCTGCTGCCGACGGTTTTTAATATATATATATATAATATATATATAATTAATATAATTAATTATATATTATATTATATTTATATACATAGTTAACTTGTAATTTTTAGTCCGTTGCGTCGAGCGTTAAGAGTTGACTCTGGTCCCGGTTCCGGATTTTCGAACGTCCTCGCGTACAATTTAATATCTTGTACTTTGCGTTTTGAATCTTGTACTCTTGTGATTTCGAGACGTTTCTTATCAATAATTGGAACCTTTTTGATTGTCTTTTGTACTTTTGAGCTTTTTGGTCGTTTGCGTCTTCAATTCGTCGAATCTGTCTTTTGTCTTCACCTTTTATTATTTAAACGAATATCTCTTGTAAATAGAACAATTGCAACTAAAAGCTTGTCTTTCTTGAGGAATAATGCTATGAAATATATGTTCGTTTTTAGCATTATCACTTCGTCCAAGACTAGTTCACGGAGATTACCGAAGCGAGGAACCCAAATTCTGTTGCTAAAGTACCGTGTACCATTTGTGACAACCCGGAAATTTCCAACCAAATTTAAACTTTAATCTTTATATGTTTCCGACACGATAAGCAATATTTGTTAAGTTAAATTGCAAGAATTTTAAACTATGTTCATACATTCATTCAACCTTGAACAAGTTCCAACGATTCACGAACCATTGAACGAATATGATTATATATGTATATGTGTATATATATTATAACTTGAAACGTAAACAAAATATTAGATTAAATACTTTATATGATTGTATTTGTTTCAAATTGTTTATCAATGGAATTAGAAGATAAGATCAAATGATTGAATTATCAGATATATTGAATTATGATTACAAGTCTCTGTTGAAAGGCCCACGTTGATTTGAGAAATCTTTCCATTTTAACAATATTCGAAAAATGGTAAAGTGATTTATAAATAAGAACAAATTGTCAATCATTGAGAACTAGACAAAGGATAGTGGAAGATTGAATCTCATAAAGACTCGATTGATCTATTTAGTTTCAAACGAAAAAAAAAACGTTTTCAGTTTAAAAAGAACTTTATTATTAAAACGTATATAACTTTTATAAATATCTTGAACCACTTTTGACAACTCATTACTTAACTAGTATGATAAAGATAACGATATTTATATTTTATTTTATTAAATATATATAACGATTTAAATTAATATTATATATATTTATACGCGTATTATACGTACATAGTTTTATACTTTTACTATACTTAAACTTTACCTTTACTTTATTTTTACTTTACTTTAACTTTAATAATTCACTTTAATAATTCATACTTTAATAATTCATACTTTAATAATTCACTTTCATAATTCATACTTTAATAATTCACTTTAATAATTCATACTTTAATAATTCACTTTAATAATTCATACTTTAATAATTCACTTTAATAATTTAAAAATCTATTATAAATAGAATTCAATAGGTTTCATTATTTCATAGAAACTTGAAAATATTTTTCTCTAAACTCTCTCAATCGATTTACATATATATTTACTCCGTATTATTTCAAGATATTATTAGTATACATAAAATATTACGACGGAGTGCTGTCCGAGTGATTTCGAAATTATTTTTCGAGTAGGATAGGATTAAGGAAATTATGAGTTATAGCTATGGAGGTGATTGAGTATGGTTCATGGGTATGCTCGTGAGGTCAATATAGTGTTTATCATTTCCGTTGCGTCTACGTACCTTTCCTGCAATATTGAATCTCAATATTGATACGTGAGTACTCATAATTTAACTTTTACATACTATTAGGGTATCCCTGACTAGTGCTCGAGTATTTAGGATTATGCATGCTTGTACTTTTGATATTGCCCTTAGATATGTTAGGTTGAATATTGAATTAGTTACACTTGCGAATGAGATAAGGTATAAGATATGCATGTCCTTGAAAAGTTAGCGAAAAATTAAGAACTTTTTCTTTAGATATCGAATGGTTTCGATGAACGGATTAGAAGTTATAATCAATTGAATTTTCGATATTTTTATTAAAAATGATTATTATTATCGTCGTTTTTATCGTCGTTCTAGTTTTGTCTTATTATTATCATTAGTATTATCTTTATCAATAAAAGGGATTTATCATTAAAAAAAAAAATTTTATTATTGCTATCGTTATTATCGTTAAAGTTATAATTAGTATTATTATTATTATCTAATTATTATTATTATTATTATTATTATAATTATTATTATTATTATTATTATTAGTATTATTATTATTATCATTATTAATATATATATCATTATTTAAAAATGGTTATTGTTATTGTTATTATTATTATTACTGTATTATCATTAAGATAATTATTAGTATTATCGTTAATAATGTTGTAGTAACTATCATTATTAATATTAGTGTAATTAAAACAAATATATGTAACACCTAATTATTTTGATTACAATTATTATCATTATTATGAATACGATATAAAAGACAATTAAAAGCTATTAAACGAAATGATTAGAAAATAATGAGTAAGAGTATCATGATGAAATTAAAATATTATAAGATATTGATTTAGATAAAATTATCGTTCTTATTATTTTTATCATTACTATTATTATTAAAAATATCGTTAGTATTAAAACTATCATTTTAACAAAAATTATCATTTTAATAGAAATGTCATTGTTACTATAAAATATCATTATTATTATTATTATTTTAAATAGAATTATTATTTTAAAGATAATATTAAAAATTATCGTAAATATTAAAGTTATCATAATTAGAATTATCGTTTTATCATAATGTCATCTTAGTAATTATAAATATTGATATTTTTATAATAATAATTATTATTACAAAATAATACAACTTTTACTTACTATCATTATAGATATTATTTTATCAAATAAATATGTGATACAAACATATTTTACTATGTGTAATAACTTACTTTAATAATACCTATCATATTATCTTTATGATATTAAATGAACCCTATAAATTTTATTACTTAATATATATAAAAGTATATTTTATTATATAAATTTAATATAAAAATTTTATTTATTAATAAATAAATTATATTATTTACTCTAATAAATCTTTTAAAAATATTTAAAAATATAAAACGACGATATTTAAACTATATATTAATCATGTATAGATTTTTGGAAATTATTTTGAGTCAAATTTACTTTTGTTGACTTTTGCATATTAGTCTCGAGCATTAGGATTGTGGTACACTATGACTTACCTAATTTGTTAGACAAATATTGACCAACACATAATTATATATAATTAATTTAGGTTCGTGAATCCGAGGCCAACCTTGCACTTGTTCAATGACGTTATATGTTTTTTTACTACGAAATACAGTATGGTGAGTTTCATTTGATCCCTTTTACTCATTACATTTTTGGGCTGAGAATACATGCACTGTTTTAATAACTGTTGTACAATATTTATATGCGTGAGTTTCATTAATCCCTTTTTAAATGCTTTTGCAATATATATTTTTGGGACTGAGAATACATGCACTGCTTTTATAAATGCTTTAAGAAATAGACACAAGAAATCGAAACTACATTATATGGTTGAATTATCGAAATCGAATGTGCCCCTTTTTATTTAGTCTGGTAATCTAAGAATTAGGGAACAGACACCCTAATTGACGCGAACTCTAAAGATAGATCTATCGGGTCCAACAAGCCCCATCCAAAGTACCGGATGCTTTAGTACTTCGAAATTTATATCATGTCTGAAGGAGGATCCCGGAATGATGGGGATATTCTTATATGCATATTGTGAATGTCGGTTACCAGGTGTTCAATCCATATGAATGATATTTTTGTCTCTATGCATGGGACGTATATTTATGAGAACTGGAAATGAAATTCTTGTGGTCTATTAAAATGATGGAAATAAATGATTATGATAAACTAATGAACTCACCAACCTTTTGGTTGACACTTTAAAGCATGTTTATTCTCAGGTGTTAAAGAAATCTTCCGTTGTGCATTTGCTCATTTTAAAGATATTACTTGGAGTCTTTCATAGCATATTTCGAAGAACGTTGCATTCGAGTCATTGAGTTCATCAAAGATTATTATTAAATCAATTTATAGTTGGATAGTGGATATTATGAAATGGTATGCATGCCTGTCAATTTTCGATGTAAAGAAAGTTTGTCTTTTAAAAACGAATGCAATGTTTATAAAATGTATCATATAGAGGTCAAATACCTCGCAATGTAATCAACTATTGTGAATCGTTTATAATGTATATGAACGGGTCCTTTCAGTTGGTATCAGAGCGGTGGTCTTAGCGAACCAGGTCTGCATTAGTGTGTCTAACTGATAAGTCGATAGGATGCATTAGTGAGTCTGGACTTCGACCGTGTCTGCATGTCAAAAGTTTCGCTTATCATTTTGTGTCGAAAATTAACTACTTATCATCCTCAGGAAATTACCTGCTTATCATTTTTAGTCTAAGACACGTCTTGCTGCATTGATTGCAAGAATAGTGTATAGACAAAAATTCATATCTTAGCATATCTGCTAAATCATATCTTATCGTATCTGTTACTTTAAACTTTGCCTGAAATATCCCGCAAAGTCCTCCGTAATCTACGAAATCTTTTGATCTATATATATATATATATATATATATATATATATATATATATATATATATATATATATATATATATATATATATATATATATATATATATATATATATATATATATATATATATTCTATGTAATTAGAATACCATCCGTTAGCCAAAATTATTTCATATCGGAAAAAAAAATCCTTTATCCAATCGTACGAAATGGAATTCGTCATCAGTTCAAGTCACTCAGATTCCGAAATGGAATCCCATTCAAGCTCCGAAAGCAGTGTGACCGGAATAGATCAACCAATCAGTCATCACCTATTCTGGATGAATTGGGAATGGGTTCGTAGCCTCCTCAATCATTGGAGACAAGAAGAAGGTGATCCCTTCCATCCACCACATTGCCCTCTTGACGAAGAACCTGAAGCACTTACCGGCGAACCTATCCGAAACACCATTTTCTCGTTCATTTCCAGAGTATCTCGTCACGATTATATATTACATCAAATTTTAGATTTTATTTATCCGCTCGTCCGAACTGACAATCACCCCGGTGTAATAGAAGAAGTCAACGAGCTTCGCGCTCGGGTAGTGGCTTTGGAGAATATGGTACAGAGATTACAAACACCATCAGCAGCATCAGCAGCATAACCAGTACCACTATCATCAACGCCAACAGTACCATTACCACCTCTAACCACAACCGCGTCGTAATCCTCAACTTCACAATCTGTCCCACGAGCATCAACGTCATACGCACCATAGATACCAAGGAGTACCAACAATAATAACTGATGAAGTATTAATTCATAACTTCATTGGAGAAATATTCCGCGGCGATTATGTAATCTCTAAAGTCTTAGAGATTATCTAATCTAGCCTTAACCATAAATCAGTTAAACGAACCAAAATGATAGAAGGAAGAGTAGAAACCCTGACAAAAATGGTGTATGATTAACAGGCTAAACTAGCATCAACAGTACCGTCAGCGTTACCAGCATCGTCAGTACAGTTAACATCCAAATCAACAACACCGATAACATCACAAACTCTGTCAGTTCAAGAATCACTGTGGACATCATTACGAATCAATAACGTGTATATTGTATCAACGAGTTATGAAGAATTAACTCATTCCCTCTGAAGAAATTATATGTATATTATATATATATATATATATATATATATATATATATATATATATATATATATATATATATATATATATATATATATATATATATATATATATATGTATATATATATATTTTGAAATAAATCTTTCCGTGCTAAGCTATTGTGTGTGAATCTTAACTACTCGGTTAATTCATATTACAAATATGCAATAATGTACGTCCTTCGGCCGCAACTTAACCAGCGTTAACTACAATCTCTGTCGCAATTCAACAAATTCCAATTCATAATAAATCAAGTATATATTTGATTTTACACTTTCATCATCGATGTACCCGAAACTTTTCAAATAACATCATTCGTACTTTACGAAATTCACAAGAATTCTACGAACCAAACATCATACATCAACAAATAACGAAGTATTGATTCATAATTTCAATGTCAATAAAGAAATATTGCGTAAAAGTTATGTACTTTTTAAAGCCTTTAGGGATTATTCAATTCTAGTTTCAACCGTAAATCAAATGAGTTTAATTTAACATTAACTCATTAAATCTATGTTACATCTTATGAAAATATACATATATATATTTTCATAAAGACTGTAATAAAATTCTTTTGTACAAAATATTAATTGTGAAATTTTTTTTTAACGGGTAGGTAATACCCGAGAGATATATAAATTCACAATTAATATGTTACATTCTTCAAATCTGATTTAGCAAATCATCCATTATACTCCCTACTTTCACAACAATATACATTCTTTTATAGAAATCAAAACAACCATACTCATTCAAAATTTAATTACATATTCTGATTTTGAAATCTCAAAATTCAACTTGAGATATGACCAAAATCATCACTCTTAGATCGTTACATCTTTCACAAGCTATATTTTGAATTCAAAACTGTGTTAGAACATCAAATGTATGTTAACGATTACAATCTGTGTTCAAACCCTTCGAAAATTTCTGAAGACACTTTGAATGATGAGCAATCGAGATGATGATCTAACTACATGTTACCCACAGTTATGTACCCGAAAAACTCTTGAAACTAAAGTAAAAGTTTAAACAACGTATCCGCGTTAAATTCTTTGGCATTTATTAGCAAAAATAACTTTGCAACCCCTATTCAAAGTACCCAGTTTTGTCACAGCTCTAGCAAGTCAACTTCGACTTTTCAGTCAGACTAACCTTATTATAACCTTGAGATATACACCATCGTTACCAGGGAACCTTTTACATTCCACCACATTATTAGCAGATGTACCAACAACTTCATTACCCTTTCACTTTAGCCTCTCCAAAAAGTCATTATAATTATTCATTGAAACCCCATCATTTACTCATTCACATCCTGTAATGAGAATTGCCATACGAATCATTGGGAATTAGCAATCAGTATTTTGAAATCTCGCAGGATGTCTACGCCAACAGTTATATGTGTATATATAACGTCTATCTTCTGGACTTAATTTGAATGTGAAGTTTCTGAAAAACACTTCGAACTACGAATTGGTTCTCCGAAAATGGAAAAAAAATGCTGATGAAGCAGCAAAAACTATAAACGACTTTAAACGGTAAAAGTTGGATGATAATGATGAAATGTGCTGGCAAAGCGCAGAAAAAGAGAAGTTTTGGAACTGGAAAACGGATTGAGCAAAGTAGGAAGGAGGCTGTGGACAAATTACAAAGACTGAACCTGACTTCAAAGGATCCAAATGATTCAGTACCTGCTGAAGTCATTAACGAATACCTTGCTCCTGACTCTAAACCCCTGCGGACAATATTCTTCATCATCGTCTGATATTATAAATTCTAAAATATCATCATATCTTTCATTATAAATATCCTCCATATTTCTGAAGATATTTTCTTAATTTTTCTTATTTGAAATCATTTACCTCTTCGCGCTATCTGTATTACATCATAAAAGAAACTATTTTAGTTTCTAAATTCTGAAACATTCAAGTTTAAAATAGGAATATTTTGAAGTAATGTTGGGAACTGAAGCATGAATTAGTATAATATAATGACGCTTGATCAATGTGATTATATTATAGTAAGTCATGCTGAGTTTCTAAATGGAACGTGATGATTCACAGATCATAACATCATCATGTGCCATGTTATACGACTCTTGTATTCTATTTAACCTCTAAAATATCAAGAAAATATTTCTTGATGATTCGGCCTTTTCCAAGGTATTCTAGTAATTTGACAAGTCAAGATCGTGCCATCACAATTTCCTTCCTAGAACAATAACAATGTTCATTCCGAAATTCATATCTGTGAATTCTGGACCATTACAAGCGGTGCTTAATAGCAAGAAGAAGAAACGAAATGACAAAACACCGAAATAGAAATTGGGGTATAAATTGCAGCAAATAAAAGAGAGCATTAACTGTGAATGATAATGATTATAGAAGACAGAAGCAGAGACTTTGAAATATAAGGGAAAATATAAATCCCAACGACAAACCAGAAATTATAAACCATATATATTAATGCATATAGCAATATAAAGACACGGGAGAACTAGAAACACTATAAACCCAAGAGTATAGTAGAAGTAAATAGATTCTTCCGACGGTAGATAAAAAAGAAGAATGACCGATATGAAAGTTAGAAGTATATCGAGAATCAGAACTGGATGGAGCATATTGATGAATACTTTAAAATATGAGTTGAGGGGGAAAGAATAGAAGGTGATGAAACATGACTAGGAACTTAGAAATCAACAGATTTAACTCACACAATGGCGGAATAAGTGAATCAAACCCTCTAGTGAATAGGTTAAGTTTTTTTGATTAATTTAGTCAAACCACAACTAAATCAAGTGTGATTAGATCAACACCTAGAGCTATTATTCACCACCTAGGTGATTTGGACTGAGAGAGAATCGGAGGAGCTCACTAGATCTGAGTGTGTGTAACAAATGAGAAGCTTAACCTAAAATGAAGAACATAAGACTTTATATACCCCTGCTGTTGACTCACCCATACGATTCATTCATCACACGTACGTGTTGGCTTCATCAGCCGTACGGGTGATCACTCACTCGTGTCTTCTCATTTAGGTTGTAATTGTGACTTAACTCAGCATCAACCGTGCGTATGAGCCTGTCAGCCGTACTAGTGAGGCTTCACTCGTACGTCTGACTATGTCTAACATAGTCAAACATCTAAATCTCGTTCCTGCAGTTCCTGTAACCACATACAAACACGGATAGGATAATAACGAGCAATCATGGTGGCCTGTAAACTGTTGTACCTGTAATGGACGTGGGTAGATGACTAGGGACTTGCATAAAATGCATCAACAGAAGGTGTGAGTTGTAAGGAAACGAAGGAGGTGAATTTATAAGAAAATCTCCGACAGAACAATTAAAATGGACAATCGCATTTAAAGTGGATCCTAATTCCCTTGATTACCGGAGATTTAAATCTTATTAAGAAGATTTTCTTCAAATCCCTTGAAATCTGGGAATCAATCATATCTACGTCAAATGATAAGATGAATCTACACTTACTCATTTCACTCTTCTATGTTAGCTTCATTCGTACTCTTCATATAAATGGATTGTTTATCCAAATTATTCGCTGATGATAAAACTCTAATTTTCAGCCCGTATGCATCATGAAAACATACTTATTATCATTCACGACCTTTCCACTCAAATTTCGGGACGAAATTTCTTTAACGGGTAGGTACTGTGACAACCCGAAAATTTCCAACCAAATTTAAACTTTAATCTTTATATGTTTCCGACACGATAAGCAATATTTGTTAAGTTAAATTGTAAGAATTTTAAACTATGTTCATACATTCATTCAACCTCGAACAAGTTCCAACGATTCACGAACCATTGAACGAATATGATTATATATGTATATGTGTATATATATTATAACTTGAAACGTAAACAAAATATTAGATTAAATACTTTATATGATTGTATTTGTTTCAAAATGTTTATCAATGGAATTAGAAGATAAGATCAAATGATTGAATTATCAGATATATTGAATTATGATTACAAGTCTCTGTTGAAAGGCCCACGTTGATTTGAGAAATCTTTCCATTTTAACAATATTCGAAAAATGGTAAAGTGATTTATAAATAAGAACAAATTGTCAATCATTGAGAACTAGACAAAAGATAGTGGAAGATTGAATCTCATAAAGACTCGATTGATCTATTTAGTTTCAAACGTAAAAAAAACGTTTTCAGTTTAAAAAGAACTTTATTATTAAAACGTATATAACTTTTATAAATATCTAGAACCACTTTTGACAACTCATTACTTAACTAGTATGATAAAGATAACGATATTTATATTTTATTTTATTAAATATATATAACGATTTAAATTAATATTATATATATTTATACGCGTATTATACGTACATAGTTTTATACTTTTACTATACTTAAACTTTACCTTTACTTTATTTTTACTTTACTTTAACTTTAATAATTCACTTTAATAATTCATACTTTAATAATTCACTTTAATAATTCATACTTTAATAATTCATACTTTAATAATTCACTTTAATAATTCATACTTTAATAATTCACTTTAATAATTCATACTTTAATAATTCACTTTAATAATTCATTCTTTAATAATTCACTTTAATAATTCAAAATCTATTATAAATAGAATTCAATAGGTTTCATTATTTCATAGAAACTTGAAAATATTTTTCTCTAAACTCTCTCAATCGATTTACATATATATTTACTCCGTATTATTTCAAGATATTATTAGTATACATAAAATATTACGATGGAGTGCTGTCCGAGTGATTTCGAAATTATTTTTCGAGTAGGATAGGATTAAGGAAATTATGGGTTATAGCTATGGAGGTGATTGAGTATGGTTCATGGGTATGCTCGTGAGGTCAATATAGTGTTTATCATTTCCGTTGCGTCTACGTACCTTTCCTGCAATATTGAATCTCAATATTGATACGTGAGTACTCATAATTTAACTTTTACATACTAATAGTGTATCCCTGACTAGTGCTCGAGTATTTAGGATTATGCATGCTTATACTTTTGATATTGCCCTTAGATATGTTAGGTTGAATACTGAATTAGTTACACTTGCGGTTGAGATAAGGTATAAGATATGCATGTCCTTGGAAAGTTAGCGAAAAATTAAGAACTTTTCCTTTAGATATCGAATGGTTTCGATGAACGGATTAGAAGTTATAATCAATTGAATTTTTGATATTTTTATTAAAAATGATTATTATTATCGTCATTTTTATCGTCGTTCTAGTTTTGTCTTATTATTATCATTAGTATTATCTTTATCAATAAAAGGGATTTATCATTAAAAATTATTTTTTTTATTATTACTATCGTTATTATCGTTAAAGTTATAATTAGTATTATTATTATTATCTAATTATTATTATTATTATTATTATTATTATTATTATTATTATTATTATTATTATTATTATTATTATTAGTATTATTATTATTATTATCATTATTAATATATATATCATTATTTAAAAATGGTTATTGTTATTGTTATTATTATTATTACTATATTATCATTAAGTTAATTATTAGTATTATCGTTAATAATGTTATAGTAACTATCATTATTAATATTAGTGTCATTAAAACAAATATTTGTAACACCTAATTATTTTGATTACTATTATTATCATTATTATGAACACGATATAAAAGACAATTAAAAGCTATTAAATGAAACGATTAGAAAATAATGAGTAAGAGTATCATGATAAAATTAAAATATTATAAGATATTGATTTAGATAAAATTATCGTTCTTATTATTTTTATCATTACTATTATTATTAAAAGTATCGTTAGTATTAAAACTATCATTTTAACAAAAATTATCATTTTAATAAAAATGTCATTGTTACTATAAAATATCATTATTATTATTATTTTAAATAGAATTATTATTTTAAAGATAATATTAAAAATTATCGTAAATATTAAAGTTATCATAATTAGAATTATCGTTTTATCATAATGTCATCTTAGTAATTATAAATATTGATATTTTTATAATAATAATTATTATTACAAAATAATACAACTTTTACTTACTATCATTATAGATATTATTTTATCAAATAAATATGTGATACAAACATATTTTACTACGTGTAATAACTTACTTTAATAATACCTATCATATTATCTTTATGATATTAAATGAACCCTATAAATTTTATTACTTAATATATATAAAAGTATATTTTATTATATAAATTTAATATAAAAATTTTATTTATTAATAAATAAATTATATTATTTACTCTAATAAATCTTTTAAAAATATTTAAAAATATAAAACGATGATATTTAAACTATATATTAATCATGTATAGATTTTTGGAAATTATTTTGAGTCAAATTTACTTTTGTTGACTTTTGCATATTAGTCTCGAGCATTAGGATTGTGGTACACTATGACTTACCTAATTTGTTAGACAAATATTGACCAACACATAATTATATATAATTAATTTAGGTTCGTGAATCCGAGGCCAACCTTGCACTTGTTCAATGACGTTATATGTTTTTTTACTACGAAATACAGTATGGTGAGTTTCATTTGATCCCTTTTACTCATTACATTTTTGGGCTGAGAATACATGCACTGTTTTAATAACTGTTGTACAATATTTATATGCGTGAGTTTCATTAATCCCTTTTTAAATGCTTTTGCAATATATATTTTTGGGACTGAGAATACATGCACTGCTTTTATAAATGCTTTAAGAAATAGACACAAGAAATCGAAACTACATTATATGGTTGAATTATCGAAATCGAATGTGCCCCTTTTTATTTAGTCTGGTAATCTAAGAATTAGGGAACAGACACCCTAATTGACGCGAACTCTAAAGATAGATCTATCGGGCCCAACAAGCCCCATCCAAAGTACTGGATGCTTTAGTACTTCGAAATTTATATCATGTCCGAAGGAGGATCCCGGAATGATGGGGATATTCTTATATGCATATTGTGAATGTCGGTTACCAGGTGTTCAATCCATATGAATGATATTTTTGTCTCTATGCATGGGACGTATATTTATGAGAACTAGAAATGAAATTCTTGTGGTCTATTAAAATGATGGAAATAAATGATTATGATAAACTAATGAACTCACCAACCTTTTGGTTGACACTTTAAAGCATGTTTATTCTCAGGTGTTAAAGAAATCTTCCGCTGTGCATTGCTCATTTTAAAGATATTACTTGGAGTCTTTCATAGCATATTTCGAAGAACGTTGCATTCGAGTCATTGAGTTCATCAAAGATTATTATTAAATCAATTTATAGTTGGATAGTGGATATTATGAAATGGTATGCATGCCTGTCAATTTTCGATGTAAAGAAAGTTTGTCTTTTAAAAACGAATGCAATGTTTGTAAAATGTATCATATAGAGGTCAAATACCTCGCAATGTAATCAACTATTGTGAATCGTTTATAATGTATATGAACGGGTCCTTTCACCATTAGCTTTCACTTGGAGTTGGTTCTCGAAACCGATAGGTCCTTCACCTTCGATAAGTGTTGGTTTAATAACTTCCAGTTGAGCTTCACAGATTCGTGATATAAGATTCGATTTAATTTTCAAGTTTAAAGCACGAACACGTTTAACATTGTCTTTTCGACTAAGGTCATCGGCAACTACATTCGCCTTCCTGGGATGATATTTCAGCTCACAATGATAATCGTTCAATAACTCGAGCCATCGTCTTTGCCTCATATTCAGCTGTTTCTGATCAAAGATGTGTCGAAGACTTTTATGGTCAGTGTACACCGTAAAGTGGGTACCATATAGATAATGTCTCTATATCTTTAATGCAAATACCACGGCACCTAACTCAAGGTCGTGTTGGTATAGTTCTCCTCATGTTTCTTCAACTGTCTAGATGCATAGGCAATAACCTTTTTACGTTGCATTAAAACACAACCAAAGCCTTGCTTTGAGGCATCGCAGTAAACAACAAAATCGTCAGAACCCTCGGGTAAAGATAGAATCAGGGCTGTGGTCAACTTATCCTTCAGAATCTTGAAAGAAAATTCCTGTTGTTCGGACCACTCAAACTTCTTCCCTTTGTGAGTTAACTTTTTAAGGGGTTTAGCAAAGAGAGAAAAATCTTTTATGAACCTTCGATAATAACCAGCAAGTCCCAAAAATTGACGAATATGCTTCGCAGTCTTTGGTATCTCCCATTTTTGAATAGCAGTAATCTTAGCTGTATCGACATGTATTCCGTTACTATCAACAACATGTCCGAGGAAATGTGACTTAATATCAAATAAACCAACATATTATAATACGAGAACAATACTATATGATAAAAACAAACTTTATTGAGTACGAAGCGGAAAATGAAATGTCGTTAAAATAATGGAAATTTCAGTAATTGTTTCAAATGCAAAAATAATAAATGCAATATCTCTTGATCCTAAGTCGAAGTAGCATCACATAAGCAGTAAGTAAATAAGCTTGATCAATTGGCACCTGAGACAAAACATGCTAAAGTGTCAACCAAAAAGGTTGAGTGAAGTTCATAGGTTTAAAAAATATGTTTGACCGTTGTTTTAGACCATAAGATTTAGTTTATAAAGTTGATCTCGCAGGGATCAAAAAGTTATGCCAATTCATGATATTTAGACTAAATGTTCAAAGTTTGCCCCAATGACAAGTTGTGTCTATACTTGTCGGTTTAATTTCATTATTAAGTAATACAAAGACTTAGTCAAATGTATCGGGGACGTTACTCCCGATAGGCCTACCCCCAATAATTAAGAATGCATTTAACGAGCAATTAAAAATATCACTGTAGGGACTTAGTCGGACATAGCCGTGTATAGCATAGTTTAACAATTAGTACTCGTGTCTAAATTGTAAATAGTAAAAGTAGCATGTGTCTCACCCCAAGAAGTTAAATAAGTTGTGCACAATATAAAGTGGGGCTATGAAATTTACCTTAGTAAGTAGAGAGGGATAGTTATTCCTCGGAATAGAAAGTTTGGATGGATGAGCAGAAAGTCAACCTAATGACATTTAAGAGTAGTTAAGTGTTTGCACAAGTTTAAGCTTAAGTATGCAAGTGTAGTTTGTTTTACTAAGTTTTCATTCCTAGTAAGTTTCCACTTTTAGAATGTTTCCATTTTTAGTAAGTTTCCATTTTTAGTAAGTTAGTGTTAAACACTAGTGAGTTGTTCTTAAGAAGTCTACCACCTATTAAGTGTGAGAGTAACTAAGTGTATGATTACCATAGTCAGGTTTGACATTATGCATCATACCCAAACATCTATTCCACCGCCGAGTCACCAGAATGACCAATTGTTATCGGTTGGCCCAGGATTTCTTGACCAAAATCTAAGTTTGACATTCGTAATCCACAAGCATCCCATAGTGGTACCAAGGATCACCCTAGGCCTTAAGTAGCGTTGACGTTCGAGTAATCACACGTTATCGTGAATGACTATTGTAATCGTGTGTTATATTATAAGTATTAGTAATAGTGTAAGTGTTAAGTAGTAGTATATTATATGTGTTAGTAATAATATAAGTGTATAAGTGTTATATAGTAGTATAAGTAGTATTAGGGTTTTAGTAGTAGTAATAATTAATGATTAGGGTTTAGTAATAAATAAATGATTATGGTTTTAATTAATGTTTTAGGGTTTAGATAGTAAATTAGGGTTTTAATAAATTAGGGTTAGGTTTAATTAGGGTTTTAATATTTAATATGTATATATGTATGTATATATATATATATATATATATATATATATATATATATATATATATATATATATATGGTGTATAAATATATATATAGTTTTTATATTTTTTTATATGTATATATACCGTATATATATATATGTATATATATAGTAAAAATATATTTTTTTATTATATGTATGTATATATCGCATATGTATATATTTATGTGTATATATTTTGTTTCTTTATTTAAACACTAACAAATCTTTTATCAAATCTCCTAGGGTTTAAAGATCAAACAAAAATCCTTTTTTTTATATATTTTTGGATATATACCTATATATATATATATTATATATATTTTTTTTTACATATATGCATGGTGTATCTATTTATGGCATGTATTTATCTTGTTACACTTTTTAACATTAACATAATCTTGATGAATCTTTTAGGGTTTTAAGATCTAAACCTCTTTTCTTTTTTTTTTCTTTTTTTCGTGTAAGTATGTATCTATATGTATATGTTTTATATATTTTTTTTTACATGAACAAGTATGTATGTTTATGAATAAGAACATGTATATGATTATGAACATAAACATGAATCAAAAGATAGAATTTAAAAGTTTGGATCTAGGGTTTTACCTTGTTTGAATGATGATGAAGATTAACAAGATAAGATGATGATGACTTGAAGATGAAGATCAAATCAACCCGAATAACAAGAACACCTTGAAGATCACGAAGAGCACGATGAACAAGCTTGAAGATCACTTGAAAACCTTGAAGATGGTGATGATGATTTCGATGGTGGTGGTGGTTTTTCCTCCTTGGCTGAAAATAAGAGAGAGGGAGAGATTTAAGAGAGATTTGTGAGAATGATTTGGTACGCAAAAATGGGTTAGCCTAGGTCCCTATTTATAGGAAAGATTAGAGGATTCTAGAATTAGGGTTTAACAAGTAATACCTAGGGAACAAGTTAGGGAATGAGGAGGTGATTATGGGAGCCGAAATTTGGAGGGGTATTTTGGGCATTTCCTTTATTTTAAAAAAAAAAATTTGGCTAGGGCTTTTAAGGGAGGAGTTTGGAAATTTTTCACTTTAAACCTTGTACTTTAGATTAGCTTAAATAGTTCCTTAAGTATGCAAGTTTAAAAGTTTATTAGCTCATTACTTCTTTTTTTTTTATCTTTTATTAACTTGTCGTTTATTACACAAAGTTAATTATTATGTTTTATAATTCTTAACGCTTATCAATTATTGATTAAAGTTTAATCATTAAGTTTAATTATATTGTTTGGGCATTTAATATTGGAAAAATATAGAATGGAAAAATGAGGGTCGTTATATTATCTTTTGCTGATGTAAACAGGTTTTGGTAAACTATGATGTGTATGCCCGTTTGGATATTTAAACTTATGTATTAAACGTTTTAAAGTTGTCCAAACTTACTATTGTAATTGAAGCGTTTTGGAAATATAAATGGGACCTTAATGTTAATAAGATTAATGTATTATGAAAGAAAAATTTTTATGGGCCGAAAAATGACGGGTTGGGTCGTTTCATTTGCTCTTGCTTAGTAACCATTGGATCTAACTATAACCTTATAACTATTGTTATATCATAAACCTTCCCATAATTCCCTTTAAACATTATATAGATGGGAGGAGAACATCTAAATAGGGGTCAGGCTATTATCATTTACTTACGCCATACATCCGATTTTCAGGAACCCTAATCGTTTCCTCTAAGAACATAGATTAATCATTTCCTAATCTCAATTGTTTCTCTCTTCAAATTGCTAAAGAACGAAGATTGCAGATCATTTACTTGTCGTTTAAGTCCAATCCATTGAGAACGGAAATCCTTATTAAAGAAGAAACACCATTACATGCGGCCTTCAATCTGGTGTTCTTCATCTTTCAACAAAAATCAACAACCTCTGGACCGATTAATGCTTGGACTGAAGAAATTAAAAGTGCACTGAAATTGAATCCAAAAAATATCACCTACGAAAATTGAACATTAATCGCGGGTTAGTACCTTTGATTTAATCCTTAGATCGTTATTTTTTCTTTGTATCATCTTTTTTTGAGTGGTTCGCGGGTGAGTATTTATGATTTAGGGCTCCGATCAACCGTTTTTTCAAATATCATCTCTGATTTGGTGCTTCGATCAATCTGCTTTTCAAATATCAATAATTAACAGTAAATTTTAATTCGAGATCTTCTATTTTAGTTCTGAATTTGTTATCGATTAAGGTGGTTTAATTCGTTTTCATTCAAAGTACCTGCAGTGGTTGTTTCTCCTATTGTTTATCCTCCTGTTAATTCGGTTTCAGTTAATTTCGATATCTGTTGCTGAGGTAATTCGATTTCTTTAATATTTCCCTATGTTCCATTGTTAATGATTATTGATTGAATGATATATCTGCTGTAATTATTTTCTGTCATCTCAAATTTGCTAAGTCAGCTTGAATTATATGTTTGTATGTCTGTTTCATCAATGCATCTAGAAGCATATATATTTGAAATTGAATTAGTCTATGAATCTTTTGTTGGTAAGTTAATGGTAATAGCAAAATGGAAGTAGTCCAAAGTTCAAGAAGGTGAACCTTCATGGCCAAAAAGGGGGTATTCTTATTTTTATTTTTGCTCTGTGGATTTGAATTTGGGACCACTAGGTATTCTCACCCTTAGATACCAAAAAGGGGATGTTACTCCTTTATTAGGTTTGTATGGAGCTAATGAACATGGGATCCAGAGCAGGCTGACTTAGCAAATTTGATTTTGAAGTTTTTGGTATCAGGTGATGTATTTCTATAAATTTTAATTTTGAAGTTTTTGAATGCATACAAGGTGTTCAATGTAA
Source organism: Rutidosis leptorrhynchoides (assembly GCF_046630445.1). Classification (NCBI taxonomy): domain Eukaryota; kingdom Viridiplantae; phylum Streptophyta; class Magnoliopsida; order Asterales; family Asteraceae; genus Rutidosis; species Rutidosis leptorrhynchoides. Next base: position 420,139,135 of record NC_092334.1, read on the forward strand.
TGTTAGTGAGAAAAGTTGACTAGTTGTTTTGATGTGTCTGATGATGACAAAGCTTTTATTGTGAATCTTCACTTATAATCGCATTGATGGTTCCCGTTGGTTAAATTAATAACACCATTTTCACTAAATCGACCAAGAGTCTACTTGTAAAAGTAACTATTGAATTTCTGGCTTATATTTTATATGTTGTTGGCAAGTTTATCTGACTTTGTAAGTCAAATGCATCTCATAATGCCAATAAAATATAGTATTTTTCTGATTATCACCATGGATTTGGTATTGGTAGTTACACTATCTTTCCATCTTTAGTGACTATAATTCTAAATCACTTTTTAAAGTGATTTCATTGGCGCAAGTAATTCAAAAGGTAACATCTTGAAAACATGTATGTTGATTTGAATGCGAAAAACATCTATGAAGAAGTTGAAAGCTACTGCTTTTTAGTACTCTTACTCATTGTTGATTATTGATATCGGCTAAAAAGTCACGTTTCACCCCGGTATTGAGGCCCAAAAACAAGAAAGATTCGCACTTTGTCGACAAAATACCCACTTCGTCGGTTAGAATTGAAGAACAAGTAATTATGAAGGCGGTGCAAAAAGAATCAAGAGAATCGGAGCTAAAACGAAGATTCTAGAGCAAAAACGGTGAAAGACAAGAAATCAAGTTACGATCTAGGGAATCAAAGCTGACCAGCATAAAAAACGGGCCACCATACGGCCTACCATACGGCCTGCTAGTATGGGGTACGGCCTGCCATATGGCCCAGCAAACGCCCTCAGAAAATGGGTTGCCAGCCATACGGCCTGCCAAATACGGGCCACCATACGGCCTGCCGGATTTTGGCAAATTTCTAGTCTATTTAAAGGGTCTTTGTCATTCATTTCAAACACACACTTCAATTCACTTCTTTCTCTCTCTTGTACAATATTAGTCATACTCTCAAGGCCTTCGACTCCGTGCGGGAAACCTAGTACCCGGAGAAGAACGCTGAAGATTATATTAGGAGCGGTCTGGAGTCTTGAAGTTGTCACTTTTGTATTCAGAACTCGTTCAATCTACTGGTACTTCTATCCTTTATCTTATATAATGTTTTATGATATTGTTGCCATGATTAGCGAGTAGTTATCTTTAGTGTATGCTATGATGTAAGCAGTTATAATGCCGAAATAATATTATGGTCTGTGTATGCTGTCGAAATGCTTTCCGATTATGTTTTAAACTCAATCACTTTTCCAACTAATAGAACATAGTTATAGGGTCTGTTATTGGGAAGTTGCGAACCCCAATTCAGATTACACTATCTGTGTCACCCCTTGGTAAGAGAAGTCTATCAGATACAACGTAAGATCGACTGAGGCACACCGGTTGTAGTAAGTCTATCAAGCTTTGGATTCCAACCGAGGACTCTTTCGTAGTGAAACATCTGACTAGACCCTTAGTACATTGTCGGTCCTAGACCATGCTAGTATAGTCACCAAGCATATAAACTTCGTACGTACATGCTGAAGCATAGCGGTTGTTGTAAGCTGTACCTCTGCTAAGTAAGGCCATGGAACACGGTTAGTATTGACCAGTACACTGCACCATAACGTGGTGTCAAGCATTGCACCCTGCTTGAGGGATTCTTAGTTAATTAAGGAACTGTTTGTTTAGACACATAAAGGATTGGACCGTTAGGATAACCGAACGTGTTCATGGAAGTCAGCTTGACTTGGCCATGGTGTTCTTTATGGTTGAACTCTTTTTAAGGGCCTAACTATCTTTTACCAATCATTAACGAAAGCATTGAAACACGTCACGTCTCTCAGATATGGTAAACCATGTATTCTATTACGCTTAAGAAAGTTTAGACCATTTTGGAATGTTAATACGTCACCCAACCGAGTCGCTCAATTGGATGAGCCGTCTGAACGTGTATGCCTGTAGTCAGACTGCACGGGCGTCGGGGTAAGGGACGTTGCTGTCTATTCAGAATCTTCAAGCCTAACGCATTACCTAGTGACATGTCTTTATGACAGGGGCATTTAGGACCAGTGTAATGAATACAAGGCGAGGCCTATTCATGAGACAACATCCCATAATCTCGGCAAAATAACTGATGAAGTCATAGTATGCACTCACTTTAACCTTATCTGATTTACGAATTTTATCGCATTTACTTTATCTGTCTTATTAAATTAGAAAATCCCAAAATAAATATTCACTACTCCCTAACTATCTTAGGCTTAAATATAGGTTCGATTCTGCTGATATCTCAAAAATACGACTCTAGGTCATACTTCCCTTACTTATAAGGAGTAGTAAGATTTAGGCCCCGCTAAACCCAAATTTAAAACAGTACCCTCTCCCACGAGTGGCTGATCCTGGCGATCCGTGGCCCGATGACTCCGCGCAAATAAAAACCATCCGTTTCGGCCATATCAGGAGAGTCACTAGTTTTTGGCGCCGCTGTCGGGGAACTAGTATCAATCAATACTGCTCTCTATCAAACTTATTCGCAAGCATTTAGTGGTGTCTAGGAAAGACAATTATACACGGACTTGTTTATTGGATTTTCCGAACAGTCACCAATTATATTGGGACCAAAAGGATCCTGCCTCTCCGTAGTCGGCCTGGCCACTTGGTTTGTTGAATAGTTCATGCAGAGCTCTGTTACCGAAATACCAGGGAATCAGTAGCCAGAACCAAAAACATATTCAACCGTAGGATAGTTAGTTAATTAAATTAGATTACTTTAGACTACCTTAGATTAAATTAGACTATTAGATTAAATTAGATTACCCTAGATTAGATTACTTTAGAATAGATTAGGTTATTATAATTTTTGCGAAAAATCAAAAACAAAAAGGCATACCTAGTGTATGACCCAAACCCGATCTAGACCAGGGCCGTTGTTATTCGTACCTGATCTAGACGCAATAATCTCTAAAGCACGCGAGGAAGCACGAATCAGAAATCAAATGGCGTTACGCGTTACTTTAGCAGAAAACACCAAACCCTCGATTGAAGGTCGAGGAGGACCAATCAGATTTCCAGAGATTCAAGGACACTCGTTCGAGTTAAAACATCACATCATCCAGCTCATTCAAAATAGCTGTCAGTTTCATGGATTACCGAATGATGATCCTAATTCTCACCTTGATAAATTCATATCTCTTTCAAACTCCTACAAACAGCCAAGAATAGGACAAGATATAGTCCGACTATACTTGTTCCCCTATTCTCTTACTCATCCTGCTCAAACTTGGTTTGAAGGACTGGAAAAAGATTCCATCACATCATGGACAGAGATGGCTACTAAATTCCTAACCAAATATTTCTCTCCTTCTAAACAAACCAAACTGAAGAATGACATCATTAACTTCAAACAATGTTATGATGAATCTCTTTACACTTCATGGGAGCGATTCGAAACCCTGCTGAAAAAATGCCCTAATCACCAGTTAGAACGGTCAGCCCAAATTTGTATCTTCTACAATGGTCTCACGGTAAATCATAGTACGACGATCGATGCAGCAGCTCAAGGGAATCTGATGAACCAAACCGCAGACGAATCATGGGAATTACTCGAAAACATGACAATGCATCATCATGACTGGAACAGTGGTGAAACAACTTCATCATCTGCCCCACTCTCTGCACTTAAGAATCAAACGGAGGCCATCAAATCCCTCACAGATAAGATGGAATCTCCTGTTAAGCAACTCAGAGAATTGAAGACGCAGCCGCAGTAGGTTAACCAAGCTCAGGCTTGTGTTAATTGTACCAACCCGCAACCCACTGAAGAATATCAAGTTGAGTACGAAAACCCTGACGATTCAGTCTGTTACGTTCAATACCCAGCTCGTCTACAAAATCCCGGATTCAATCAACCACCTAAGGTTAATCAATTTCAGCGAAGCAATCAACCTTTTCGCTACCGATATCCACCTTATCCAGCCCAACAATCTCAATTGACCTACGATCAACCACTTCCACTCACTGGTCCCCCAGTTGAGGAAAATTCCCCTACCACCCAGATTATAAAAGCATCTAACCCCACTCTCGGAGCTGATGATCAGTTGACTCAGTTCATTGAAGGACAACAACAGTTAAATCAGAGAACTACAGCCAGACAAGATCAGACGGAGATACTAATGAGAAATCAATTGGCTCTGCTTAAAAGTTTGGAAACGCAGCTCGGATAGTTATCACAACGCCTTGAAACCCAACTGCAGGGAAGATTGACAAGTAATACTATCCAAAATCCTCACATAGAAGAAGCAAAGCAAATGGATTCCGTAATCCCAGAGGAAGAACAGCGGAGAAGGTCAGCCAGGCTAAAAAACAAATTGACATATACTCAAAAGCTGACTCCTGAAACTCCAGTTCACATACCTTACCCTGGGGGCTACAAGAAGAACCATCTAAGCTTGATTCCTTCAAACTTGATGGAAGATTCCTGGACACCATGTCCAAAGTTCCCAACAAGAAGAGATACATCTGAAGGCTTCTCTCTACAAAGGAGAGGATACCAGATTCTAACAAAATTCCACTGAGTGAAGAATGCTCTGCAATACTCAGAAACTCTCTACCACCAAAGCTAGGAGATACGGGCCGATTCATTTTCCCGTGTTCAATCTACCAATCTGGAACCATTCATGCGCTAGCAGATTTAGGAGCAAGTATCAACCTAATCCCCTACTCTCTTTACAAGAGATTAGAGTTAGGAGAATTGTCACCAACCAAAATGACAATCCAACTTGCCAATCATACAATTCGATATCCTAAGGGCATAGTTGAGAACGTCTTGGTGAAAGTCGACAAATTCTTGTATCCTACGGATTTCGTAGTAATGGATATCAAGGAAGACCTACACACCCCAGTAGTGTTAGGAAGACCTTTCAGGAATACTGCTAGGACTGTCATTGATGTGTACAATCAAACCTTGATCTTACGATCACATGGGGAGAGCGTTACCTTCAAAATTGACCGAACAACCGTTCTTTCTGGGCAGGCAGAGATGTTTGCTATTTCCACCAGCGGATCACTTCCGATGATGAGTTATCACCACCAGCCAATGATATCGAGATGGGTGTCGAATCACAGTCTGTAGACGACCTAGAAATGGAACAAGAGGATCCCAGCGAAGAAATAAAGGAAGAGGAGGAATCTGAGGAGGAAGAGGAAATGGAAAACGTAAAAGAAACTGCGACAATACCCGCTCCAAGCATTGAGCGTCATGAAGAAATAATGAGGCTTGAGACGGCAGATCACAGTTTAATCATTCGCTTCAAGAAGAAGACCGACAAGGCTTTAAGGATATAGAAATTGATCCTGCAAGTATCAAAGTAGAGAATCAGAATACTGAAGAAACCCGTTCATCAGACGCATCCTCAGACGAACAAGATACCGATGATGATGAGGAAGAGCATCATGAAGACATTCTGAATAACTCACACTCTCCAACCGAACCAGATCAAGGGGAGCCGGACTCTTCCTCAGATCAAATTCCGGTTATATCCATACATGCAGACATGATAACCTTCATCAATGATACTGATGAATTTGAAGACATCCTCGAAGCCATCCGAAAATCAACCATTGATTTTTTGCTACGCTTAACTGAACAAATCATGGCTATCAGAGAAGAACACCACCTCTATCTCTAAAGAGAAGACAATGATGTTGAAATCCTAGAAGAACGCATTCAAGACTTTATCAATTCTCTTCACGATCATATCTATCACGAAGAAAGGCAATGAGAGCATAATTCAGTGGTTCGCACTATTCTTGAAACAAGATTCTGTCGAGATCAGAAGATCATTTACTCTAGGGTTTATAACACCTTAGCCGGATCTGCACTTCCGTTCTCCCGAAACCAACGAGCACTACTGACTCTCATTCGGAAACATATGGATCTTTAAACCGGCCGCCCGACTTATCATTCTGATTTGCAAATGATCGAGGATATTCACCGTCTTTTCGCTCTTTTGGATAGAGATAATTTCGAAAGCACACCAGACAGACTAGTGATTTACGTAACAATTAATCACCATGCTGATCTGATTATCAAAGAGTTGCAAGACGCTGTTATGAAGGAAGCAAGGCGAAACAATCCGTTCTCTCATCTTGAACCAGATCGAGTAAACATTGCCACCTATGTTACGAAGCAGCTATCACGTATCTTCCACGAATCCACAGATCCTAGTTTCATATTTAAAGCTGGATGTCGGGAGATATACTCAAAGACGGTGAAATTAATACCCGGATCAGGATTGCTGTTCACTTCTTACCCACTTCGTCTCTTAACTAATCTGTGCAAAGCAAAAAACTCTTACTGTGGAGATCACCGTTCCGAAGACTTCAGAATTCTAAAGATACAGTTTCTAGCATTGTTTGAAGACCTCCGAAATGAGCATCCCATCAGAGAAATCATAAACACCAGCACTGCTTCTATGATTGACATTCATGGGTCAACCAGCAGAGCTGTGAATCATAATCTCATCGGACTTCAGGACTTATCAAGAGCTGAAACTGCGCACTACTTATCTTTCAGAAGATCTTCAAGAGAAGTACCGAATCTATTACCACTATTGGTCCGACACTTTCTCAGGATTTATCCACCAAGACTCACATTCCCTCGAGAAGAACAAGATCACAACCATCAGTGAGGAATGTTTGCTTTTTGAAGCAACACTACGGTTGAGCCAACGACCTTAAACAAAAGCGCTTCTCGGGAGGCAACACGTGCAATAAAGTAGAGTAGAAGAATAAAGGAAGACAAATGAGCCGATAAAGAAGCAAGGAACCAGCCGCATCTGCTAGGGGAACATTGAGGACAATGTTTGTCTAAGTGTGGGATGTTGGTATCTTTTTATGCTGAATTATAATAACCCATTACGAAGATTCCAAGTCCTTAAGCCAAATTTCAAAATTTTTGCAAAAGGAACCCTTTTTAAAAGAGTATTTTTGAAAACCTAAAATGTTTATCAATAAAGGCTTAAGTAAGGTGGAATTCTTGTTAGATTGAACTCTCTAATAGAGCATTGCATGACTAAGGCATTATCGACCTAAATTGATTATGGTGAGGCACCCCAAATAAGACCAGCATTCATCCTTAATGCTTCACTATTTTCCATTGAGAGTGTCGATGTCTGTGCTCAGAATCAGAACTTGCTTTAGATCTACATCTCCAAACAGCGAAATGTGATCCGGCGGTAATCAAAATAGCTAGCCATTTGTAAAACATAAACCTTCCGCACCTCCACTACTTCTACTCCACCACCACATCCACATCACCTTTACTATCTCTCGAAAAATCCAGAAAATGAGATTTCTTTTGAAAACCCGATGCTATAAACTTCTCAAGAATCATGGCAAAGGTCTTGAAAAAGTTTAACGGCGAAAAGTTTCTCGAGATGAAGTCTCCAAAAAAAAATATATTATATAGTTCTGAAAAAAGGAGCAGAACTTAAATAAGAGAAATGCCGAAGAACACTAGACCGAAAATGCTTATCAAATGAGGAAAAGTTCAAAAAGAGCTTCTCAAAATACTTCAGCACTCCTATCTATCCGAATAAAAGTCTGTATAAAGACTACATTACCCTTTTTCTCACCCCTCAAAAACAACTTCACTACCACTCCAAAATTCCTTTCCCATCATTGAAAAATGACCTATGAAGCTGAGATTACTACCGTTCTCGCATTAGCAGCAAGGACTTGAGTCTCTATCAAGCCTATGACGATGGGTACAGCATGACTGGCAATGAGTGAATTCATTTCATTAGATCCATAGGGAACCCTAAATACTTGAGTGATTTGAGTGACCCGTGAAAGCTAGCCTATGTCATGTAACCTCCTCGCATGCTTGCAGAGATAATTTCAATCCTAACATAGATAACTCACCTTATCTTTTTGCTCTTATAATAAAAGCAAACCGCTTAGGCTATTAGAAAAGAAACACCTAAAAGATTCTTAAGAATGAGAGTTTGCTTGAGGACAAGCAAAGTCTAAGTGTGGGATATTTGATATCGGCTAAAAAGTCACGTTTTCACCCCGGTATTGAGGCCCAAAAACAAGAAAGATTCACACGTTGTCGGTAAAATACCCACTTCGTCAGTTAGAATTGAAGAACAAGTAATTACGAAGGCAGTGCAAAAAAAATCAAGAGAATCGGAGCTAAAACGAAGATTCTAGAGCAAAAACGGTAAACGACAAGAAATCAAGTTACGATCCAGGGAATCAAAGCTGGCCAGCATAAAAAATGGGCCACCATACGGCCTGCCATACGGCCTGCTAGTATGGGGTACGGCCTGCCACACGGCCCAGCAAACGCCCTCAGAAAACGGGCTGCCAGCCATGCGGCCTGCCATACGGCCTGCCAGGCGGATTTTGGCAAATTTCTAGTCTATTTAAAGGGTCTTTATCATTCATTCCAAATACACACTTCAATTCACTTCTTTCTCTCTCTTGTACAATATTAGTCATACTCTCAAGGCCTTCAACTCCGTGCGAGAAACCTAGTACCCGGAGAATGTGACAACCCGGAAATTTTCGATCAAATTTAAACTTTATCTTTAAATAATGTAATGTTTCCGACACAATAAGCAAGGTCTGTAATGTTGAAATCAAAAAAACTTTGAACTGTGTTCATGTAATCAATTACCCTTTGACTGTGCTCGACGATTCACGAACATTTATGTGTATATAGATATATAAAATATAGTTATATTAATTGAAAACGTTAACAAAGTATTAGATGTATAATACTTTACATAAACGTATTTGTTCCAATATATTTTTAATATATTTATCGACGGAATTAAAAGATAATATTAAATGATTGAATTATCAGATACATTGTGATATGATTACGAGTCTATGTTATGAGGTCCACTGTGATTTAAGAAATCTATTCTTTTTGACAACATTCGGAAAATGGTAAAGTGATTTATAAGTAAGAACAAATGTGTCAATTAACGGGAACTAGACAAGGGTTAGTGGAAATTCCTGATTAATTTCCAATTCATGTTTTATAATATTTTTTTCGTGACCTTGATAAGATAACTATGTTAACTTTCATTTTATTTAATGTGAAAGTAAGAACGTGGAGTGTAAATAACTTAGAGGTTGGATATCGACAAGTTAAGTAACTCGACATTTTTCATTGAGATGATTTCATACGTTTATTTAACCTTTTGACTTTATCCCATGCTTTACCAACAGACTGTAATTTAAAAACTTGAAACCTATTATGAATATATATAATTCTATTTTTCTAAAACGTTTTATGATATAACGATTTCCATTATTTTAACCTTTTAACAAAATGATTCTTAAATATATTTAGTTTTGGAAAACAAAATTATCATATTTATTTGATTTAGTTCCAAACATACAAAACCGTTTTCAGTTTAAAAAGAACTTTATTATTAAAACGTATATAACTTTTATAAATATCTGGAACCACTTTTGACAACTCATTTCTTAACCAGTATGATAAAGATAACAATATTTATATATTATTTTATTAAGTATATATAACGATTTAAATTAATATTATATATATTTATACGCGTATTATACGTACATAGTTTTATACTTTTACTATACTTTAACTTTACCTTTTACTTTACTTTTACTTTACTTTAACTTTAATAATTCACTTTAATAATTCATAGTTTAATAATTCACTTTAATAATTCATACTTTAATAATTCACTTTAATAATTCATACTTTAATAATTCACTTTAATAATTCATACTTTAATAATTCACTTTAATAATTCAAAAATCTATTATAAATAGAATTCAATAGGTTTTATTATTTCATAGAAACTTGAAAATATATTTCTCTAAACTTTCTCAATCGATTTACACATATATATTTACTCAGTTTATTTCAAGATATTATTAGTATATACATAAAATACTACGACGGAGTTATGTTCAGGCAATTTCAAAATAAGTTTTCAAACGGGTTAGAGCTAAGGAAATTATGGGTTATAGCTATGGAGGTTATGGGTATTGTTCGAGGGTATTGCTCGTGAGGTCAACCTAACGTTTATCATTTTTGTTGCGTCTACGTACTTTCCTGCAATATTGAATCTCAATATTGATACGTGAGCACTCATAACTTAACTTTTATATATAAATAGTGTATCCCCAACTAGTGCTCGAGTATATAGGATTATGCATGACTTGTATGATTGATATTGTCGTTAGATGGGTTATGTTGAATCCTGAATTAGATACATATGCTACTGAGATAAGGTATATGATATGCATGTCATTGAAAAGCTAGCGAAAAATTAAGAACTTTACATTTAGAACTCGAATGGTTTCGATGAACGGATTAAAAGATATAGTCAATTGAATTATTTATAATTTTATGTATTATTGTTAAAATGATTATTATTATTACTATCGTCGTTATCGTTATCGTTATCGTTATCGTAATCGTTATCATCGTTATTATCGTCATTATTATTATAATCTAATAATCAATATTTGTATTATTATTATAAGTATTAAAATAATCAATATTTTTATCAAAACTATCGTTTTATTATTTTTATCGTTATTATTATTATTAAAAGAATCATTAATATTAAAACTATCATTTTTTATGATTTTAATAGAAATATCATTGTTATTATTAAATATCATTATTATTATCATTATTAAAAATTATCATTTTGAATAGAATTATTATTTTTATAAAATATTATTATTATTACAGTTAATAATAAAAAGTATCGTTATTATTAAAATTTTCATGATTAGAATAATCATTTTATTATAATTAATATCATCATTAGTAAATATAAATATTGTTATTGTTATTATTAGTAGAATAATAATAATTATTATTATTATTACAAAATAATACAACTTTTACTCATTATTATTATTATCAATATTATTTTATCGAATAAATAAGTGATACAAAGACATTTTTACCACACGTTATATAATTACATTAATAATACATACCACTATATTTTTGTGATATTAAGTGAACTTAATAAATTTTATTACTTGAGATATATAAAAATATATTTTTATCATATATAAATTTTAATATATATTTTATTAATAAATGACATGTATTAATTACTCTAATAAAATCTAATAAATATATGTAAATTCACATAATGACTATATTTAAATTATATTATAAACATGTATAGATTTTAGAAGTCATTTTGGTCAAGTTAACTTTTGTTGACTTTTGCATATTAGTCTCGAGCATTAGGATTGTGGAACACTATGACTTGACCTAAATTGTTAGACAAATATTGACCAACATATTAATATATATATATAATTAATATAGGTTCGTGAATCCGAGGCCAACCTTGCACTTGTTCAATGACGTCATATGTATTTTACTACGAAATACAGTATTGTGAGTTTCATTTGCTCCCTTTTTAAATGCTTTTGCAATATATATATTTCTGGGACTGAGAATACATGCGCTTTTATAAATGCTTTACGAAATAGACACAAGTAATCGAAACTACATTCTATGGTTGAATCGTTATACCGGATATCGCCCTTGTTGAACTTGGTAGCCTAAGAATTGGTGTTTATTATAATGGCCACCAATTGACGTGAATCCTAAAGATAGTTCTATGGGCCTTGACAAGCTCCAGTCAGAGAATTTGAACTGCTTTAGAATCTGTTACTAGGTGTTCAATCCATATGAATGAAGTTTAAACACATGCGAGTGTATGATTATTGAATAAATGAAATCTTGTGGTCTATTAAAATTATGGAAATGATTGATTACGATAAACTAATGAACTCACCAACCTTTTGGTTGACACTTGAAAGCATGTTTATTCTCAGGTTTGAAAGAAATCTTCCGCTGTGCATTTGCTCATTTTAAAGATATTACTTGGTGTCTTTCATGGCATATTTCAAAAGACGTTGCATTCAAGTTGTTGAGTTCGATAAAGATTATTGTTAAGTAAATGACAGATTAGGTCATTTATAGATTGGATATTATGAAATGGTATGCATGCCTATCATCTTTCGATGTAATAAAAGTTATCTTTTAAAAAACGAATGCAATGTTTGTAAAATGTATCATATAGAGGTCAAATACCTCGCAATGTATCCATATGTTATTGTATTCGTCCTTATGGATTGGGACGGGTCGCTTCAGAGAAGAACGCTGAAGATTGTATTAGGAGCGGTCTGGAGTCTTGAAGTTGTCACTTTTGTATTCAGAACTCGTTCAATCTACTGGTACTTTTATCCTTTATCTTATATAATATTTTATGATATTGTTGCCATGATTAGCGAGTAGTTATCTTTAGTGTATGCTATGATGTAAGCAGTTATAATGCCGAAATAATATTATGGTCTGTGTATGCTATCGAAATGCTTTCCGATTATGTTTTAAACTCAATCGCTTTTCCAACTAATAGAACGTAGTTATAGGCATTGTTATTGGAAAGTCGCGAACCCCGATTCAGAGTACACTATCTGTGTCACCCCTTGGTAAGATAAGTCTATCGGATACAACGTAAGATCGACTGAGGCACACCGGTTGTAGTAAGTCTATCAAGCTTTGGATTCCGACTAAGGACTCTTTCGTAGTGAAACATCTGACTAGACCCTTAGTACATTTTCGGTCCTAGACCATGCTAGTGTAGTCACCAAGCATATAAACTTCGTACGTACACGCTGAAGCACAGCAGTTGTTGTAAGCTGTACCTCTGCTAAGTAAGGCCATGGAAACAGTTAGTACACTGCACCATAATGCGGTCTCAAGCATTACAACCCGCTTGAGGGATTCTTAGTTAATTAAGGAACTGTTTGTTTAGACACATAAAGGATTGAACGGTTAGGATAACCGAACGTGTTCATGGAAGTCAGCTTGACTTGGCCTTGGTGTTCTTTATGGTTGAACTCTTTTTAAGGGCCTAACTATCTTTTACCAATCATTAACGAAAGCATTGAAACACATCACGTCTCTCGGATATGGTAAACCATGTATTCTATTACGCTTAAGAAAGTTTAGACCATTTTGGAATGTTAATACGTCACCCAACCGATTCGCTTAATTGGATGAGCCGTCTGAACGTGTATGCATGTAGTCAGACTGCACGGGCGTCGGGGGTAAGGGACGTTGCTGTCTATTCAGAATCTTCAAGCCTAACGCAGTACCCAGTGACATGTCTTATGACAGGGGCGTTTAGGACCAGTGTAATGAATACAAGGCATCTGCCTATTCATGAGCTAGCATCCCATTATCTTGGCAAAATAACTGATGAAGTCATAGTATGCACTCACCTTAACCTTATCTGAATTACGAATTTTATCGCATTTACTTCATCTGTCTTATTAAATTAGAAAATCCCAAAATAAATATTCACTACTCCCTAACTATCTTAGGCTTAAATATAGGTTCGATTCTACTGATATCTCAAAAATAAGACTCTAGGTCATACTTCCCTTACTTATAACGAGTAGTAAGATTTAGGCCCTGTTAAATACAAATTTAAAACATTACCCTCTCCCACGAGTGGCTGATCCTGGCGAGCCACGGCCCGACGACACCGCGCAAATAAAAACCGTCCTTTTCGGCCATATCAATTATCCTTTTTGGTTATATGGCCTAAGATTTAGGACCATGGAATATGCTCACAGTATGCTCACAGCATGCTCCAGCAAGTCCTATAGATATAATAACATGATTTTTTGTTGTATCGATAACCATTGATGACATAATTTTAATGTTTTCTGATTATATAGTACCTATCTTTACTCTTTTATAAATTTATTTGATATCATATCAATTATTATGAGTTAATTCGTTACAGCGATCTTTCAATGTTGTCTTTTATGATAATGGTAATTTTAAATAACTATTCTAATGTTGTTATTTTTAGTTTATGAAGCTAAAGGAATCATGTGTAAACATTTCTTAAGGATCATTCAATACATTTGAATCTTTCCGTTTAAATAACTCAACTCCTGAATCGGGTCAAATTGGTTTTGCTTGACATAAACATTATGGTACGGTTAAAGTTTTTTGTAATTTTATTTGTATATTAGTAGTGTTTGCAAGATGGTTATCTTATTTCCGAATTACCACTGTAACAATCTGAATTATTTACCTTTGCTCACATTTTATTATCGTTCAAGGGTTGATTTAGACAAAATTGCCCATTTCGTCCCCGTGTTTTTCACTTTTTGTCCGTTTCATCCCTGTATTTTATTTTTTCCATTTTTCATCCTTAAAAGCATTTTAAAGTCTCAATTTCATCCCTCACCCTAACGAAGGTTAACTGAGTCCGTTAAACTATTCACAAGGACTATTCACGTAATCTTTTAACTATTCAAATTACAAAAATCAATTTAATATTCATATATTCATATCAATTATTCTCCTGTAATTAGCGTAATTAGCCTGATAAATAATATTCATAATATATTCATATCAATTACCATATTAACTATTAGACAAAACTTATGAATAGTACCAGGGGTATTTTCATCTTTTCACCTTTTTTTTTCCTTTTCCCTTCTTTCTTTCAAGTAACAACACAAAAGCCCCCACACTTTGTTCAAAAATTAAAATCGGCCCCCACTACAGGGAGTTAAAGCGTCAAATCAAAATTTTCATAAAATATCTTAAATAAACTCCACTCAAATATTCATCAGGTCATATCTTCTCGCTCGCAGCGAGTTAAATTTTTCCGACACCATCCTTAAACTCGAAATAATTTTATGAACACAATGTCACTAACTATACGCAAAACGAACACTTTTAAAAAAATACTAAATATTTAGGGTACTTTTCATATATGTTGATTTTTCACTCGCATGCTCCGTAACTAAACACAATAAAATACATTAAAAATCGAACCCCCGGCGCGAAGCGAGGGTTCGAAAACTAGTTCATATCAATTCTCAGAGAAAGGTGATGTTGCATCAATGGTTTTGTTGCTAGGTTCAGTGTCGTCTCCAGCCATGTGTTCTAGATAACTATCAGATTATTTTCTTTGATTTAATATTGGGCGATTTGTTTAACGAATTAATCACTGAAAGTGATTCATTTGGATTTTGGGGATTTGATCGACGAACGAATCGATTGGATGATTTCGTTTAAGATTTTGGGGATTTTGATGTGTTCTTGATTTTGAAAGCCGACGGATTCTATGTATATTCAGAATTAACAATGGGTTAATTGATTGCAGTATGATGATGAAGATGTGATATGTGGAATTTTAGGGTTTGATCGATAGTGTTGAAACTAGGAGAATGAATTTGGGTTTGGAAAGTATGACGTGTTATTTGTTTATTTTAGGGTTGGGATCTTTTTACTGCTGATACCATATACTCCATCCGTCTCATATTAATTGTCCAGTATTCCATTTTGAGATGTCCCAAATTAATATACTTCCATAAATAGATAAGAATAATAAGGTAAAATTCTATTATGCCCTTAATGTATGTGGATAGAATTAAAAGAGAAAGAAAAAGTAAGGGTAAAACTGAAAAGTAAACAGAAACTTTTATGACATTTTCTTAAACTAGAGGAAGGAGTAGAATTTACCAAAGGTATTATTATTTGATTAATTGAATTAATAATGAGTACAATGGGATATTTATATCCAACTAATCCTAATGGAAATACAAATACTATCCCAGTTAAATACGTATTCCTAACATTATAATGATAACTATACCCTATCTCAATAATTTATCCAGACTTCCATTATTTTCATATTTGAAAACCATCATCATCTCACCTGTCATCACGAAACCCAACAAATAACAAGATACTTGTAGTTAAAGATTACGTGGATAGTCCCTGTAAATAATTTTAACGGACTCAGTTAACTTTCATTAGGGTGAGAGATGAAATTGGGACTTTAAAATGTTTTTAAGGATGAAAAATGCAAAAAATAAAATACACAGATGAAACGGGCAAGAAGTGAAAAACACATGATCGAAATGGGTAATTTTGTCGTTGATTTATTACCTACTATTATATTGCTATGTTTTTGTGGTGGCGAAGGTGCTTCAAGGGTTACTTTCTACTTACAATAGTTGAGAAAAGCGACACCGAATTATAGCAAATCGCTAGTAATAATTGAAATAACGACAATAATAGGACACCGAGATTTAATGTGGAAAACCCCAATAGGGTAAAAACCACGGACAAGGAAAGAAACGTTTCACTAATAAGAATAATAGAAATTACACTTCTCTCTAATTACAAGGATAAACACTAAACTTTATATCTCTTGTAGTTAGGAGATTACTCACAAACTCTCTATTTAAACTTCTAGTGCAAGGAGAATGAATTATAGGATACTTGAATCTACTTGTGGAATCCTTTATTTATAGCATATCGCAATGGCTTTATGGTAAAAAAAGAACACAAGTTGGTTGGTGTTAATTATCATGATCCATCGAATGTTATCATAGTAACACTACCCACCTCAAATACAAATTGTATTGACATCTTCAGCAAACAATCCAATTACTTCAAGAATATTCAAGTTGGAGGCGCCTGCCATGCATTCCTCATTCATAAATATGTATATGAAATCAAATTGGACACTACTTAGGTAAAGTTGGCAACTTTTACCAAGTCAAATATTTGCGCCATGTGCATGTTGACAATCAAGCATCCACTTGCAAACTTGTTATTATTTTAACAATCTCCCACTTGAAGATTTGATTGAAATTTAATCAATCTTCACACGATAATCCTTCCTTTCCAATGATATTACTTATGTTTCCGCTAGGCCTCATGAGGAACGGCACCAAACAAACTTGTCACGGTTGATTGACTTTGTTAGAAAATCAGCTAAATTGTTGTCAGTATGAATTTTCTGCACAACCACGGTTCCTTCTTCCACTTTCTGACGAATGAAGTGATACTAAACTCATATATACTTTGTATTTGAATGAAATGTTGGATTCCTTGCAAGATGCAAGGCACTCTGGTTGTCACAAAATAGAGTGATATTCTCTTGTTTGTGTCCGAGTTCCTCCAACAACATCTTTAACCATACTGCCTCTTTAGCAGCATGAGTAGCTGCTACATATTCTGCCTCTGTTGTTGATGTGGCCACAACTAACTGCAGTTTTGAAACTCACCTTACTGTTCAACCACAAATTGTGAAAACATATGCTGTGGTAGATTTACTATTATCAATATCACCTGCATAATCTGAATCAACATACCCTCTGAGAATAAATTCTCGTTCCCCGTAACATAATGCAACATCTAAGGTTCCCTTGATGTATCTTAGGATCTTCTTAACCGCATCCCAATGCTCTCTACTAGGATTCGCCATGTACCGACTAACTACTCTGACTGCATGTGTAATGTCTGGTCTTGTACATATCATTGCGAACATTAAACTTCCCACTGCATACGGTACTCGAGACATCTTCTTCCTCTCGTCTTCACTGCTAGGACTCATAACGAAGGATAACTTAAGATTAGTAGGAAGTATGGTTGAGATTAGCTTACTATCTTGCATATTGAAACGCTGCAAGATTTTTCTCAAATAATTCTTTTGAGAAAGCCAAATCTTCCTATTATCTCTGTCTCGGTGAATTTGCATCCCTAGAATCTTGTTTATGGCACCCAAGTCTTTCATTTCAAACTCCCTAGCCAATTAAGCCTTCAACTTATTTATACGATTTTTGTTAGGACCTGCAACCAACATTTCGTGTACATATAACAGCAAAATGACAAAATCATTGTCCCCAAACCTCTTGAAATATGCACAAGGGTCTGAATGAATTCTGCTATTTTCATGGCTCATTATGAAAGAATCAAATCTCTTGTACCAATATCTCGGCGCCTGTTTGAGATCATACAGAGATTTCTTTAACCTGCAAACCAAGTTCTCTTGTAGTTCAAAACCTTCTGGTTGAAGCATATAAATTTCTTCTTCAAGGTTTCCATGAAGATATGCAGTTTTCACATCTAGCTGCTCTAGATGAAAATCAAATGTAGCACACATCGCTTGAACTACTCGAACTGTTGTAAGTTGAACCAAGGGGGAGAATATTTCATTAAAGTCTATTCCTTCTTTCTGAGCATATCCTTTAACCACTAGTCTTCCACGATACCGCTCCACTTGATCATTAACATTTCACTTGATCTTATACATCCATTTATTTCCAATAGGTTTTCTACCTTCCGGTAATGGCACAAGTTCCCATGTTTTATTTTTATGAAGAGCTTCAATTTCTTCCTGCATAGCTGCCATCCACTGAGATGCATCTGAATGATTCAGTGCCTCGTGAAGAGTTACTAGCTCTCCTTCCTCTGTTAGAAGACAATATGCAACATTGGTTTCCATAATATAATCTGAGTGCCACCCTAGACGTTTCTTTTCCCGATTATAAATACGATTCGCTGGAGTTTCATCAACGACTACTTGATTTTCATCGTGCTCTGGTACTGCTTCAGAAGAATTTCTATGAAATTCATTTCCCACCTGTATCGGTGTAATTTTGTTTGAAGTGCTAACATCTTCAAAATCTTTGTCTTCTGTCAAGACAACATCTCGGCTGACGATTACTTTGTGGGCAGTGGGGTCCCATAAGCGATACCCCTTAACTCCGTCAGCATACCCCAAGAACACACACTTTCTGGACTTCGGATCCAACTTTGTCGTTTCTTGAGAATTGTACATTGCGTACACAGGACTTCCAAATACATGAAGGTCCGAATAATTAACTGGTTTTCCATTCTACATCTCCATTGGTGACTTCAGCTCAATTGCAGTTGACGGAGACCAATTTATTACGTAACACGTAGTACTGACTGCTTCTGCCCAGAATGATTTCCCCAA
Organism: Rutidosis leptorrhynchoides; assembly: GCF_046630445.1. Lineage (NCBI taxonomy): Eukaryota > Viridiplantae > Streptophyta > Magnoliopsida > Asterales > Asteraceae > Rutidosis > Rutidosis leptorrhynchoides. Next base: position 420,157,965 of record NC_092334.1, read on the forward strand.
GCATGCAGTTGCCAACATCGCCCTTGTTCTATCTAACAAGGTTCTGTTCATCCGCTCTGCTACTCCATTTTGTTGAGGAGTGTATGCCGTCGTGAATTGTCTTTTGATACCTTCTTGTTTGCAGAACTTATCAAATTCATCACCAGTGTATTCTCCTCCATTATCTGTCCTCAAACACTTGATCTTTTTACCAGATTCAAGTTCAACCCGCGCTTTGTAAACTTTGAAAACTTCAAACACATCTGCCTCCTCTTGAGTGGGTACACCCAACATCTCCTAGTGTAATTATCAATAAATGATACAAAAGACTTTGCTCCTCCTAGGGATTGAACTGGTGCTTGCCACACATCAGAATGAACTAAATCTAGAACTAATTTACTTCTAGAATTTGATGCGTTAAACTTCAGGCGATGCTTCTTGCTGATTACACAATGCTCACAGAAAGGTAGCGATACCTTTGTAAGACCAGGAATAAGATTTTTATCAACAAGAATCTTCATACCTTGTTCAGACATGTGTTCAAGCTTTTGATGCCATGTTATAGCAGCTTTATCACTTGAACTATTCAAAGCAACAGATGTTTCCGCTTCCCGTACCATCTCGCCTTTCAGAATGTATAGATTAGCACCCACCTTTTCTCCTTTCATAAGTACAACTGCGCCTTTCATGATTTTCATGATCTTGTCTTTTATCTCCATCTTACAACCAAGACCATCTAATTGTCCTAAAGACAATAAGTTCTTCTTCAAATCATTCACTTTTCGTACTCCTTGAATAGTATGAACGGTACCATCATGCATCTTCAGAATGATATCTCCAATTCCAATGATCTTTAGTTTATGATCACTGCAACTGTATACAGATCCTCCTGAGATATGTTCATATTGTTTGAACCATTCTCTTCTAGGGGTCATGTAAAAAGTAGCTCCCGAGTTAAATAACCAGACATCAACAAATGTCTTTCTACCTTCATTTGCTACCACTGCTTCACTAACTAAAGCAGTCCCATCTTCCGAAATGTTTACAATATTTCCTTGAGGATTTGAGTTATTCAACCTCCGACAATCCTTCTTCAGATGACCTTTTTGCCATAATTGTAGCATGTATAGGTCTTCTTCTTTTTAGACTTCATTTTACCATGATTGTGACTCCCACTTGGGCCACGTTCCGTTGATCTCCCTCCTGACACCACCAAGGCCTCCACTTGTCATGAACCGGCCTGTTTGTCCTCCTTGTTATTTCGCCGATTTTCTTCTTCTAGAATAGCAGTCGCAACTTCATCATAGACTAGATACTCCCAGAGAACATTATTGGTTAAGCTAATAATGAGTTGATCATACGAGTCAGGTAGACTCTGAAGTAAAAGTTCAGCACGTTCTTTTAGCTCTATATTGCAACTTAATGAAACGAGTTGAGAAAATAGAGTAATCAAAGAATTAATGTGCTCATTAACTGAAGTAGATTCATTCATACGTATCGCATAAAGTTTCATCTTAAGGAATATCTTGTTGTGGAGTGATTTGGTCTCGTACAATTTTACGAGATGATACCAAATCTCTTTCACCGTATTCTTTTTTTCTATGCTAGACAAAACGCCATCTGCTAGTGCCAGATGAAGATCTGCGATAGCCTGGCCGTCCATCTCTTCCCATTTTTCATCAGTGACTTCGGCGGACCGTCCACTGATGGCTGCCAAACACTTATCCTTTCTCAGGATAGCTTTCATCTTTAATTTCCATAAGAGAAATTACTCCCGTTAAATTTTTCAATTTCAAATTTGGTAGACATTGCTATAATTACAATCTTCTTTTCGACAACACTATTTTTTTCTAGAAATAGTACTTGAAAACTTATATTGAGTGAAAATAATCTTACTTAGATAAGTAGATTAATACACACTAGATATAAGAACCTGGCTCTGATACCACTTGTTGAGAAAATCGACACTGAATTATAGCAAACCGCTAGTAATAATTGAAATAACGAAAATAATAGGACACCGAGATTTAACGTTGAAAACCCTAATAGGGTAAAAACCACGGGAAAGGAAAGAAATGTTTCACTAATAAGAATAATAGGAATTACACTTCTCTCTAATTACAAAGATAAATACTAAACTTTATATCCCTTGTAGTTAGGAGATTACTCACAAACTCTCTATTTAAGCTTTTAGTACAAGGAGAATGAATTATGGGATACTTGAATCTACTTGTAGAATCCTTTATTTATAGCATATGGCAATGGCTTTATGATAAATAAAGAACACAAGTTGGTTGGTGTTAATTATCATGATCCATCGAATGTTATCAAAGTAACACTACCCACCTCAAATACAAATTGTATTTGACCACTTCAGCACACAATCCAATTACTTCAAGAATATTCCAAGTTGTAGGCACCTGCCATGCATTCCTCATTCATACATATGTATATGAAATCAAATTGGACACTACTTAGGTAAAGTTGGTAACTTTTACCAAGTCAAATATTTGCACCATGTGCATGTTGACAATCAACCATCTACTTGCAAACTTGTTATTATTTCAACAACAATTTGGATGAAAAGGTATGGTACTTCAATTCTTTGCTTATTTACTCTAAATCTGCTTGTGTGGTTTCATCAGATCATATACCAAAACAAAGAAAAATCACATTGAAAGAGATGATAATGCATTACGCTTCTTTTGGAGCTGCCAAAATGAAAGGCTGTAACCAACTCAGACAACTTAGCCAATATAGCGTATGTTTCTATGTTTTATTCTTTATACTAATGCATATGTCTCTCTTATTTGTGCTCCTTCATTAATTTCTACTTCAATATTTGGTCTCCTACGGTGTCAAAAATATCGAGAAGTATCTTTTTTATTGTTCCTGTCATTGAAGTTGTACACTTAATACTCTGAATCTACACTAAAAAAACAGTTGAGTGTTTTAAATAAGGTGTTTATAAAGGGTGGTATGTGCAATTATATAGAATTACAGTTGAATCTACACGAATATTTGTAGGTTGTCATCTTTTGACCTCATTCACGAATATAAATTATATATATATATATATATATATATATATATATATATATATATATATATATATATATATATATATATATATATATATATATATATATATATATAATTGTCAACTATTATTATTATCTACTATATTTCATCTTATATATATTCTGGATTGAAATTAGTTGCAGGGCATAAGTGCATGGTGTTATACAATAAAAAGCACTTGGTTTTGTCCCCATCAAATTAGTTGTATTACATGAATAAACGCTTGCAATGGTTCTAAAGGTATGGTCAAACCGTGCTTATATGCTTAAACAGTATAATTTGAGAGATTGCTTACCTGTTTGGCACATTTCATATGATTGGATAATTTGACTTGTCATAAAGATATAAGATTGACAATTACTCAAATATAAATAATTAGTGATGGGCCAAGCCCGCTTCGCTGGGCCAAAGCCCAATGGAAATAAAAACTACTCATAAAAAGAAATAAATGGGCTACAGACCTACATAAATTCCATCCATCCATTAAAACTAAAATTGAATCTTACCTATTTATCTCTATTAACCTACGGAGTACTACGGTACTCATTTTTCTAAAAACTAAACAAACCTAGATCTAAAAATATATCCACCTCTTATACTCTTCCATGATTGAGTCTCCTGAAATTGCCATCCACACATATCCTTTTTGATTAAACCACTACTTGCGATGCTTTTTATGACGGTTCATACTCCATTATTCTTCTTAGCGTTTCGTGGTTGTTTACGGTGGTCTTCATCGTCCATGTTTTCTAGCGAAATTAAACCCTTATCGCCTCGTCTTCTTGTCCATCGACCACCAAACCACCTTGGCCGTTCATCACCGAAGTCGCCAATGTTTAGCTAAGTTTATCTTCCTTTATGAATCTGAATTCTTTTTCTTAAGATTTATCTTTTTTTGTTTGTTTAGATCTGAGTTTATTTTCAGATCTAGTTCTGTTTTTCGTTTATATATTGTTTTTGTGTTTTAATAGCATTTTCCTGGTTGTAACCGCGTTTATTTTTTTTAGAGCTGAGTGGTTGTGTTTGTGACCGGCGTCTTTTGTTGCTGGAAGCCTGGAACTCGTCATCGTCGATGGTGGCTTTATTGTTAATTTCTATTTTTTTTAGTTTAGAATTTGTTAACTTTTATTTATTTAAGTATTTTTTGTTTATCAGTTTGAGGTTTTTAAGTTTTTATTTATTTATCAGATTTGTTTTAACATCTTGTTTTTGATTCTTGATTCAAGATCTTTGGTGATTTTTGTTTCAAGATCTTTGGTGATTTTTGTTATTCTTGTTTCAAGATCTTTGTTTTTATTAATTTAGTACCTATTGCTTTGAAAATCACATTTTTTTTGGTTTCCCATCTTTTTTTAGATTTTGGTGGTAACATTAGTACTCACAATGGTTGTTGCCCGAAGTAGTCATCTGTGGTGGTTACATACGTCAACCGATAAGGTTATGATGGCGTATGCCGGCAGTCATTGTTGCTGGAATTCACTCCCAGTGGCAATTTACATCCGCCATATTAATATTCTCAATACATTCCCGGAATTCTCTCATCGTCAACGTACAAGTCGAAGAGCTAGCAGTTGACTCTTCAATTTCCAAAGTGACATTAAAGTCCCCAAGAATCACCCAAAAATGATCCCCAATTGAAGTTTTATGGTAATTCAAGCTATCCCAAAGGCTCCTTCTTTTAATATAGTAGTTATCCGCATACACAAACGAAAGAAAACATTGCCATTTATCATCAACCGTCTTAACAACACAGTGAATAACTTGGTCTGTCATAGCCAAAATCATCAACCTAACCACGTTAGGATTCCATCCAATAATGATGCGGGTACCTTGAGCACATACATTATTATTCGACAACCAACTCCAAGAGGGGAAAACAAAATTACAAATATCATTTAATCTAGCTATGGACACATGAGACTCCAAAATAGCACATATCGAGAGCTTATTACTACTTACCATATCTCAAACCTCCTTTTGTTTAGGGATTAGGTTCAAACCCCTTATGTTCCATGATGCGAAGTTTATCATTGGAAACTCCTAAACTGGGAATGCTTGCCCCCTCAGAAGGTTTTCTTTAACCAATAAACACCGATGTTTCATCCTGGTTATCAATGACATCGTCCTCTTCATCCCTTAGCTGATAATCACCCTGATTACCATGCTCTTCCTCATTGGTATTTAAAGCGCCAAATGCATTAGACGTGGACAACCCACCTTTAGATGATCCTATATCCTTAATACCAAACACATTATTCTTTTCATTCACAATCTTTGTTTCATCAGATTGTACCTTAGGTCTTTAAACTAGCTTCGATTTCACTTGCCCCATAACAAATCCTTGTTGTTTACCTTTATCATTATTGCTTTTTTTTTTGCTAGTGACCTTCACGAATCCCTCCTCATCCACCACTTTTTCCTTCACTTATGCAACAGGAACAATTTTCGGGCATTGAGTATCCTTATGTCTAAACACATTGCAACAAGAACATCTCGGAGGTTTCCACTCGTACTCTACCCGAACGACATCGGTTATACTCTTCCTTCCATCGCTACTTGGAGTACCCACCCTGATAGATTCTGTCAGTTCTTTTGATGCTGAAACCTCAATCATAGCTCTAGCATAATTCGGGCGGCCCCATGATTCCCAATCTTAGAAGCAATAACACTTAGGCCAACATCTGTACAACCCGCCAATGTATAATAATTATTGTTATTATTGTTACTAAAATAGGTATATCTATAAAAGCTATTATTTATTATCATTAATAGAATATTAGATACAATTATGAATGTTATTAGTATTATTATGAAAATAATAAAAGTATTGCTTTTCATTAATATTGATATTAATATCATTTCTATTAATATAGTAACACATTTAAAATTTGTAATATCATTATTATCATTATCATTGTTATAAGTACTATCTTAACATTATCATTATTAGTATTATTATTATTATATTTATTAACAGTACTAATATTATTATTAAAACTTATTATCATTAATAATCATTTATTTAAAGTTATCATTTTAAAACGACAAGAATTATGATTATTAGTAATAACAATATTATTATTATTAAAAGTATTGTGAATTTAAAAATAAAAGTTTTTAAAATATTATTATAAGTATATATTAACTATATTAACAAATTATTTTAGAAATACTCATATATAACAATTTAGGCATTTTTACTATAACACTAAACAGATATACCTATATATATATATAACTATAATATTATTAAACATTTTGAATATATACACAAACTAAATAAGTATAATATATAATCCAAGATATAATATATAAACTTATTCGATTACAAATATATGTATTAATAAATATACAAATGATATAGGTTCGTGAATCCAAGGCCAACCCTGCATTGTTCAATTGTTAAATGTCGTCATATGTATTTTTACTACAAAATACATTAGGTGAGTTTCATTTGATTTTTTACCCTTTATATTTTTGGGCTGAGAATACATGCGCAATTTTTTATAAATGCTTTACGAAATAGACACAAGTAATCGAAACTACATTATATGGTTGAATGATCGAAGCCGAATATGCCCCTTTTTGCTTGGTAACCTAAGAATTAGTAAACCGATCTACTAATTGACGCGAATCCTAAAGATAGATCTATTGGGCCTAACGAACCTCATCCAAAGTACCGGATGCTTTAGTACTTCGAATTCGTTTTTATCATGTCCGAAGGATTTCCCGGAATGATATGGGATATTATTATATGCATCTTGTTAATGTCGGTTACCAGGTGTTCAATCCATATGAATGATATTTTTGTCTCTATGCATGGGACGTTTATTTATGAGAACTGAAAATGAAAATCTTGTGGTCTATTAAAATGATGGAAATGATTATTTATGTTAAACTAATGAACTCACCAACCTTTTGGTTGACACTTTAAAGCATGTTTATTCTCAGGTATGAAAGAAATCTTCCGCTGTGCATTTGCTCACTTTAAAGATATTACTTGGAGTCATTCATGGCATATTTCAAAAGACGTTGCATTCGAGTCGTTGAGTTCATCAAGATTATTATTAAGTCAATTATAGTTAGATATATTATGAAATGGTATGCATGCCGTTAACTTTCGATGTAATGAAAGATTGTATTTTCAAAAACGAATGCAATGTTTGTAAAATGTATCATATAGAGGTCAAGTACCTCGTGATGTAACCAACTGTTATGAATCGTTTATAATTGATATGGACTTCGTCCGGATGGATTAGGACGGGTCTCTACACAACGGCACATCGTGGAGTTTAACCCACACCGGTACCTTTGTGAGCTCTTCTTTCATAAGTGAGATATCTGGTGACCACTTATTTAAAATAATAGGAATCGTACGTATCATCCAAGGACCATTCTGCATCACATTCATCATACCCTCTTCAGTAGCAAACTTGAAGAAAAAGAAGCCCCTCGCATTCATCATCATCTTTTCGATTCCATACTTCTTCCATGCATTCAAGGCATAGTTTTGGACGACAGGAAAGGCCATCCTTCGACCCAAGAAATACCCATACAAAGTGTTGTTGTACCTCTTACTAGCTTCCGTAACTGATTCTACAGGGATCATGACATCAATATCATCCTCTACGGGTTTTTCCTGTTCAATCATACGGAAGTTAACACTTCGTTTTTTTGTTGGTCCAGCCACAGCATTGACGTATGAAATAGTAGGCTTAACAAACTGTTGCCTCACTGTCCCATCAGTTTTATTACCATTATCAACCTTTACAGATTTATTAACAAACTATTGCCTCACTGTCCCATCAGTTTTCTTAGCATGTTCCCGCCCTTCAGAAGGACTAACTTGCGTATCACCCTTTTGGTCTTTTCCTAGCCGATCGTCCCTGTTCTCAATATGAACACTTATCTGATCGTCTATATCTGTCTTACTTCCTTCCTCCTCAACCTGCGTCTGATTTGGATTACCTTCTGAATTCTCCTCTATTATTTTACTGCCATCTTGAGTCGAGCCCTTTTCAGACTCGTATTCTGACGAAGAGTTGTGCTCTTCACCCTCCTTCAATGAATCTCTTTGATCAACACCCATCTTTCGATTGTGTAGAACCCTAGTCGCCGTAGTCGGATTTTTCTTCTTCTTTTTATTCACCATGTTAGGATAACAACCAGGAGAGAGATGTTTCAATAACGAGTAAAAGGAAAACAACAATAGCTAGTCAGAAATCAACAATCACCGTAGGAAGCTTTCTAGAGCGCCGTAGGGTTTTTCTCTTTTGTTTAATATAAATTAATTTGTTGTATCATAAGTTTAACTAAATTAAGTTAAATTAATTAAGTTAATATAAGTTAAATGATATAAACAAGTATAACATAAGTGTTTAATTAAATTATAATCAATAAAATAATTTAATTATATTGAATAAGTATAAGTATTTAATTAAATTAGATAAACATAAGTATTAATTAAAATGTATAACTATAAGTATTTGATTAATATTATAATATTAATCATATCATAAGTATTTAATTAATTTTGAAATATTAATTATATTATAAGTATTTAATTAATATAGGAATATTTATTATATCACAAGTTTTTATTTAGATGATTATATCATAAGTATTGTATGAATTATTAATTACCATACGTATTGGATAATTAAATGATATCATAGATATTTATATTTAATTATCATTAACATAAGTTTTACTAATAATAATTAAATTATTAGTTATCTTAAATTTAATTATCAATTAAATTATAGAACATAAGTATTAAATGATTAATTAAATACATATCATAATTATTTATTAATAATAATTATTAATTATATAACCCAAGTATTTTACTAACATTAGAAAATATTATTTTAACCTAAGTTTTGATTTTTATCATAAGTTTATATAATGAAATTTCACCGGGTCGTAACTTTTTAACTGTTCGTCGATGTTTAACGAGCCTATATATTTTTTCGTCTAAACGACATTCCAAACACAATGATCAAGTAAAAAAGTTCAGAAAAATTGAGGACATATTTGTTATTCATATGCATTTTATTTTTAATTTTATAAAAACTTGTTTAATTCATAACTTTTGATTCGTAAGTCAGATTTTGATGATCCAAAAATATAAATTCGTCGGAACGACGATCCCATCATGATGGAGTAGTTTATATTTTCCAGAAATCTGGCATGGTTCCCAAGGAACAGTAACTGATCGAATTATATATATATATATATATATATATATATATATATATATATATATGTAATTTCTTGTTTTTCGTGTAGATTTTGATCCGTTCATCCGTTTAACGCGTATCCTATATGAAAATTGTATTACATAAAGAGAGGAATTCAATAAGCTACAATTTCACATCAAAATATCATGGCACGGATCTTGAAATCATTGATTAAACGGTTGTACAAAAAATTTATAAACTGAAAAGTACACTTTTTGATTCAATTAATTAATTCTAGTTAGGCCACAATCAAACGCAAGTACTAATAACAATTATACATGTATAATATCATATAAATAAGATGAATTGACAAAGTTAGGGTTTTTATAATTTATCCAAATCGAGAAATTCAAAGAAGGAGATTGTAGAGCCCGAAGAAAGGAATCCAAATATGAAAGCAATTGATAGGAGGCAAGCTTTGATAATGATGATATGGTGATGGTGGTGATTGGAAGTCAAAGGGAGGAAGAAGAGCGAGGGGCCATGATTTTGGAGAGAAAATATAGAATTAGGTTTTTGATTTGTGATTAAATGAGCTAAGGTCTAAATTAGATGCACATTTAAATATGACGGGTTTAGCCATCACTCATGGGGGATGGCCGATTGTCCATGCTCATGGAGTAGGTCCTCTGGCCTCATCAACATATTAGATAAATTTCTAGTCCGCGAATCCCGAGAACGAAGGACATGTATTTCTGATTACGCGATAAAATTACACGAGAAGGATAAAAATCCACGAAATAAAATATAAGAATATTTTATTAAATCATATGACATTGGAATGTCTTTGAAAAATATTTCGGGATTTAGAAATTGCGAAAATACAGTTGTTGGTTAGGAAACCGAGACGATTCTTAAAAAGTCTATCTGTAACAAGTAAGCACCTAATAATATACAAATGTATATTTTAATTTAATAAATAATATTAGATTATTATTTAAGTTGTCATAACAAAATAATTATAAACTGATGACATGGCATGAAATACCAATTAAACAAAGTTAAATATTTAACGAAAATTTAACGGAAAAAGGAGGGTCGTTACAGTACATACCCGTTAAGGAAATTTCGTCCCAAAATTTAAGCTGCTGTAGATGTTGATGCATCATCCGGGAACAAATACGGATATATTTGCTTCATCTGATCTTCAAGCTCTCAAGTGTACTCGGGTCCACTTCTAGCATTCCAACGAACTCGAACTATCGGTATTTTGCTTTGATTAAGTTTCTTGACCTCTTGGTCCATAATCTCGACAGGTTCTTCAACAAAATGAAGTTGATCAGTAATCCGAATCTCGTCAATAGGAATCGTGACATCCTCTGCAGCCAGACATTTCTTCAGATTAAACACATGAAAAGTGTCGTGAATGCTACTAAGCTCCTATGTCAATTTCAGCCGATAAGCCACCGGTCCAATCCTCGCGATGATTTCAAATGGTCTAACATATCGAGGGGTTAACTTTCCTCGCTTACTAAAACATCTTGAGGTTCTTTACACTGATATTAGTCACACACTATCCCTTGAATCATCTCTGGAGGGTCCTTGCAGTTGTATCTAAAGTTATGTGAAATTAGGGTTTAGTGTGTGTTTCTAGTGTGTGTAAGTCTTGTAACCTCTTGATTTATTTAATTGGGTATACAGAGGATCTAGGTCATGTTTAGATCTTCATAATAGGGCTTCATTTAAGTGTCGGTAAGTCTGCTATTCTTCAAGATGTTCCGAAGTAGTGTTTTAGAGTGATCTCTAAAATTACGATTTTCAGAAATCCTAATTCTAACTTTGCCTTGTTTTTCAGTTTAAGCTTGTGGATTCCAGACTTGAGAGTTCTTCGTGGCTGTTATGAGTCTAAGAATACCTGTTTCAAGGCTAAATAGGTAGAGTATACCTCTTTGATATCACTAGTAAAAACATGACCATTTTGAGTGATATCACCTACCAAACCCTAGATCATCAAAGCTTGTTCCTAAAATTCCTTTTGTTTCAGTGAATCGTATAAGGTATGATTTGGGTGATTTCACAACCTAAATCTATGTCAAAATGGGTTTTTAGTTAGGTTTTGATCAATTGTGTTCTACTATCAAATTGGTGCAAAATTGTTGTTGTTTTGATGTACCTCTTGTGGGTTTATGTCCCAAAACATTTAGTGTACAAATATGTGGTTGATTTTGAAGTCAAAAAACGGGTCCAGGATCGAGATTTGATGGTTTGCGCTTGAAACCCTACATTTTTGTAGCTGTTGCTACTGTTGATGAACTACCTTCGATCGATGGTCGTTAACCATCGACCAATAGTGACTGGCGATCGGCTGATAGACTAGACCATTGACCGATGGTGTAAGTCCTTTGACCAGAGGTTATAATTTTAGACGATCGACCGACAGGAGGGACCATCGACTGATGGTGTGGTGACAATCGGCCGACCATCTCTGACAGTCGACCGATGGTCTTTGGCAGTGGAAATTTTACTAAGTGTTATTTTCTATCCGTTATGCTGCCGTGTGTCTAATTTTTATTAAGTACACCATTGCTGCTTAGATTGTGGTTTTTGTATGATTATGTATTATGTATGTCATACATGTGTGCGTGCAATACCATTCCATTAAATGAAAATGTGGTTTTGTAAGGGTTCGTTGGACGTAGACCTTTTTGTTATTGATATAGAAGTATCATCATTATTCTTGGAATAAAGTTACTGACTTGTGTTATCTTTGCTCAGGTGATAAAGACGGAGAGAAGGCTCAGAAAGATTAGACCTCTGAGAAACTTCTATTGCCGGTATTTGGTGAGAGAGACTAACTGAAGATTGATAGTAGAGAATAGCTTTTTATTCTATGATTGCCTATGATATCGAAATAATCATGCTATTATTGCTAGTTAGTTATGGCTCTGTGCTGACTACTTGTTATGTGATGCCTTGTACGTCCCTATCGTGTGGTGGCCTAGGTAGGAGAGATGAACTTGAGGGTCGAGTTCCTAATGAGGTGGCCATCATCTATGTTTGTATATGTTTGAATGATGCGTTCGTCGCATGTAGATGATTTATACAACATGGAATGAGCGAGGAACTTTCGGTAAGCCCCAGTCCGATCAACTGGTGGTTGCGGGTTTGGCCAGACCGCCGTAGTCTCTGTAGACTGCATCTGGGTGATGTTTGTGTTAGACTTGATGACATCATTAGTATAACTGCTGTTATGTACTATTGCCTGCAGTAAGTTGTACTCACATAGCTTCGTGCTAATTTCCCTCAATCTCCTCCCTGCAGGTTGTTAGCTTTTATAGATAGTGCTTTTGGGAGAGGACGTGCGTGGTGATGTTATGTTTGACTATGAATAACTCTGACGTGTCTTTTCCCATTTAAAATCATATTTTTTTGTGATGTCACGTGGCACCTGTTTGTAATAACTTAATAATAATTGCAAGTTACATTGGGTTTTTATTTATCAAGTTTGTCTTAATGAAAATGGTTTAATTAATATAATGCTTCTGCAACGTATATAAAAAAATATATGGTGTTGTCACAGTTATGAATACATAGATGCGGTTCATGAAAGATAATCAAGTGTGTGACTTGATTCGTCTTCCACCCAAGATAGTGAGGTATAAATGGGTCTCTGAGAAGAAGGCTAACATGTACGGTAATGTAAAAACTTTTAAGGCTCAGTTGGTAGCAAAAGGTTATGATGAAACTTTTTAATTAATCGCGAGCATTAAATCAATTAGGATACTTATCTCCAAAACTGCTTTTCATGATAATGAAATATGTTAGATGGATATCAAGACTACTTTCCCAAATGGAAACCTAAGCGAGGACGTATATATAGTTCAGCCAAAAGGGTTTGTGAATCTTAAGCATCTTAATAAAATGTGAAAGCTTCTAAATCCATTAATGGACTAAAGCAAGCATCTAGGACCTTGAATATTAAGTTTGATGAGAAATCAAAGAGTTTGGTTTTTCTCAAAACTAAGATGGGCCCAGTGTTTACATTAGAGCTAGTAGGACCAAAGTAGACTTCTTAATCTTGTATGTTAATGACATAATACTTATTAGAAATTACATTAAACTAGTTAATGACATAAGACTAATGAAATGTATCCTGTATGCTTCGGCTATATGATTCATTGTGTATACCATATTATGTAATAGACCTGATGTCTCGTAAACTTTTGTCATTAGATTTCGTTTAGAAACATTCTTAAGTATTTGTAGAGTACTAAAGATAGTTCTTGGTTTACGCTGATTTGGAAAATGTTTGTGTATTAAATGTTATACAGATGCTAATTTCCAAACCGATCGAAGTGATTCTCGATCCCAGTTAGGGGGACTTTGTCATAATGGCGAGACAATTGATAGAAAGAGCTCAAAGCATAGCACTGTTGCACAGCCTACAACAGAAGCAGAATACATTATTGCCTGAGAAGTTGTTCAAGAAGCTGTCTGGATTAAAAAATTTGTTATTGACCTCGGAGTGGTACACAGCATCATATCTTCTATGAATATGTAGTGCGATAGTTCGAGTGTTATTATACTTGCGAAACAATCACATGTACATAAATGTATCTGACACATTCTTCAAAAGTTTGACTACATTCATGAAGTCGTTGAGAGGAATGATATTAGTATTCTTAAGGTTCATACAGATGATAATGTGGCTGACCTGTTCACAAAGTCTATGATGCACAACAAGCATGATGATCATGCTAGTAGTATTGGACTTCATTATGCTACATCATTTAATTTGTAACTTAGTATTTGGATATTTTTGGAACATTAAGCAGTTTTATCTTAATGAATTGGGATACTCGGTATGGTCGTTTTCATTTATATCACTGTAGTCTATATTAGTATGCTTAATCCAGGAATAATTGTTAATTATTCTATATCTCCATAGTCGGTCATGTTATGGGAATAACATGAATTAAGATTATTATGACTACATGGTTTTATTCACTGATGGTGAATATGTAACTTGTTGAAGCCATAATTAATATGTGTTCATTGATAATAAATAATGGAATGACCCAATCATGAGATATCGCTACATTGATCGTCTTCAATAGTGAATCTACTTTGATATGGTTAAACGTTATCTTGAACAAGGTAGTTATAAAGAGCATCATTTGGTATGATGTTAGGTACATGACAAGCTCATATAATCAAAATAGGAGTTATTCCTCTATGTAAGAGTATGATACCACTGAGCCCCTCGACTAAAGAAAATGGATATTTACACGGTCGTGTTCAAACTATATTGATTGTTGATCAATTTTAACTTGGTGATCGCATTTAAATTTTCTATATCGAGAGACAGAATTAGTTGACAAATGAAAATGACTAAATCCATGTCTCGCGTCAACTCGGTATCGATATTAAAGGGACAGTAGACATCTAATCATCTAATCATTTTTAATAATAATGATAGTTCGTTTAGCTGAAACAAACACTTGTATATTTACAACGGCATTGATGTGTTGCTAGATACCAATATATGTCTGTATAGTTTTCTAGATGTTATGGCATACACAAGTGAGCGTTTGTGGACTTAGTGTGAATGTTATATCTTAAATCTATAATACCGCTTATATACAAGCCTATGAGGTCACATACTTTAGTATTTAAAACACTGATTTTTATACATTGTTGTATAGTTATAACATTCGATAAAGTATAGTTTAATTAATGCGATTTAATTCAATATAAAATGTTCATTGAGTTGTTGAACTACAAACTATTAAATAGGATTATTTTGTTTTGAGTTAAAACATGAATAAGATTTAAATATTATATTATCTTTTAACAAACTCTCAAATACTTGCAGCCAATGTTTAAACGATTTTAGAAAGATATGGTTTTCAAAACTTCTTATTTATATTTGGTCTATGATTATAGATATAAATACGGAGAAAATATTTAAAGTGACCATCTGGAACTTTTTGGTGTGATTTACAATCAAAGGAAAAGAAAAAGGTTATATGATATAATAATATAGTTTACTACTTTGTTTTAAACTCATGACCAAAAGTCTATTTTCTTGCACGTTACATATAACATAAAAGGGTGTAGAATAGATTGGTGATTTCAGTGTCATCGGTCATTTTATGTGATAAGGTGATTTACTTGAGATAAATAAATTTCGAGTTAGCTTTATAACAAATTAGGAGAGTGTGGAGTACACGCTTGTTTAAGCTAACTAGAGTTATCTAATTGAAAGGTTATGTTTGTTAGTTGGTGTCTTTTTAACGAAAAGACACAACTAATCATGAAATGGTGTAAACCTTACTGAAATTGTGCAAGCTTTCATGGAACGGTGTAACTATTCATGGCACCTCTTCATTAAAAGTTATAACTATTTATGGACATCTTTTAGCCAAAAGGTGTGACCATTCATGGTACCCTTTAGCCAAAAGGTGTAACCTTTCATACTCTATAAATAAGAGTATTTGTCTCACATTTCAAGATGATGAAAAATTGAACATTCACAACATACATAAAACTCTATGTTCTTGACTTCCAATTTTAATTGTCTATATTAGTGTTGTGCCTTTGTCTTATCCCGAATAAAGATTTCGTGTAACCCTAAGACAATATTTGTATAGGATCAACATACTTTATCGCGAAAGTGAATATACGATTCAAAATTTTATCTGGACAATCAAACCCTATTAACCTGCAGTATTTTTTATTGTTGCTACAATATTTTTGAGTTGATAACGACAAAAGAATATAAAAAGAATAAGGATTGATGGCTCATATAAACTAGGTTTTTCTTTTGAGCATTGAATTCGATTAATGGTAATATATATATATATATATATATATATATATATTACTTTCGGGCTATATTCGGACTTGCATTAGGTTGGTTTTGTTTAACGTGCCGCGTGGATCAACTGTAGAGGTATTCTATTTTGGACACTCGTTTCAATCTATTCATGATCATCGCTCGCTAAAGGTATATTTAAATTTCACTTTGTGAATTTATATTCTGACAATTATTAATGGTGTAATTAGATCTTTTTAAAAACTGTTAATCATGACATGTTTAATTGAATAAATATGTTTATCAATAAATTAAAATATTTATTTTGACTGCTCACTGCGTTTATAAAATTTAAAAGTACATACAATTTTCTATTACTCGTAACAAATGCATATCTTTTTAAATTAATTAGTATATATATATATACTTTTTATAAAAGTAATATATTGATATATTAACTCTTACAATCTACCCAATCTGTTTTACAAAATTCATTTATTAGAATAATGTGTAAAAAATAAGGGCATCTCATTGTAAACACTTGTTAGTATTTTTTTTTTTTTTTAAAAAAAAGCAAGGTTGTATTAAAAACATCACAAGTTTAGTACAGTAATGTTGGGCAAATGTTGCCAACACTCACGAACAGAAATACACACGAAATCTATAAAGTTTGCAAGCTAGCAAACATCTAAACTAACAAAAAGTACACGATTAAGACACGTTGAGGTACACACTCGGATTGCAAAGCCAAAAGTGCCAATCAATCTTCTTCTCTTTAATCCTTTTTGAAATCCATTCGAAAGATTTGTTTTGAATTTCATTTAGAGGGGCCTTAGCGGTCTACGATTTATCGCGGAAGACTTTGTTGTTCCGGCTATTCCAAATGAAATACGCACAAACCCATTGCCAAATTTTTTTCCCGAGTGTCGACATGGGCACTGAAGCATTGCCTTTGAGGATTTCGTTGGAGCTAAAGTTTGTAAAATTACCGAAACCCCACCATTCGAAAACCCGCTTCCAAACCTCCATTGAGTGTTTACAAAATATTAAAGAGTGGTCAATCGTCTCTAGATCGTCGTCACATAATGGGCACCGAACACTATTTAAGTCAATACCCCTTTTGTCAAGCTCGGTTCTAACTGGTAGCCATTTTTTACCAACCCGCCACACGAAGATCTCTAGTTTTTTTGGAATTAAATTGTTTCGTAGCGTCTCTTGTGTTGTGAAATTCCTGACCAGGGATTGCTCGTCGATAATAGCCGCAAGTTGTTTGACAGTGTACTGACCTGATGGAGAAAGTGACCACGACCAGCTATCGTTTTTATCCTTATTGAAACTAAACGTTGCGATAATCTGCTCAAGTGCTTCCAATTCTGATCTCGTACGGCCTGTGGGCTCCCTGATCCATTCGAATTTTGCTGAACAGCCTGCTGCACCCACCTCCATGCGATCCTTTATTCGAACGTCTTTAAACCTTTCAAGTCTGAAAAGTCTAGGAAATCTTTGACTCATCTTGACACCTTCGAACCAAACATCATCCCAAAATAGTGTTGAAGACCCATCATTAACCAACTTGTTGAAAGAAGCTCTAAAAGGAATGTCCATAGTCTCTAAAAGGTTTCCTGCCACAACAATGTTATGCCACGTACCAAAAGTTTGGGATCGAAGGGAATTTCCCGCCAAGCCCAAACCCCCGTCCGGGTCGTGAATACTTCGTATAATTTTGACCCAAAGGGAATTGGTTTCTGTTTTAAACCTCCACCACCATTTTTCCAACAACGCTAAATTTTTGCTTTTAAGGGACCCCAAATTTAACCCCCCATTCCCATCAGGTGAAATAACGTCGTCCCATTTTACCCAAGCCAATTTAGAACCCGAATTGGACCCACCCCAAAAAAACTCACGCCTCACGCTCTCAAGTATATTTATCACACATTGGGAGCAGGAAAAAGTGAGAAGAAATACAATGGGAGACTATTTAGAACCGATTTAATAAGAGTTACCCTTCCTCCAAAAGACAACATTCACATTCTCTAATCCAACAATCTTGATTTTATTTTTCAATTACTACATCCCACTCTTTTCACATATTCATTTTTGCTCCAATGGGGATCTCGAGGTAAGTGAACGGGAATTTCCTGACTTGACAATCAATACGTCAAGTAACATGATTCAACTCATCCAACCCGACACCAACACCATAAAGGAAGCTTTTTTGAAAATTGACCTTTAAACCGGAGGCTAGTTCAAAGCATTTAAGTAATTTTTGTAGATTGTACACATTTTGCTTACTCCATTCCCCGATAAAGATGGTGTCGTCGGCGTATTGTAGGTGTGAGATCAACATTTTTTCGTTACCTATCTCAACCCCCTTGAAACCGCAATTTTCTGTTGCGGACTTTGTCAACATATTTAATCCCTCGGCCGCAAGAATAAAAAGAAAAGGGGACAATGGATCGCCTTGACGTATCCCCCTTCCTAAATCAAACTCATTTTTAGGTGAACCGTTTACAAGTATTGAAATAGATGCTGATTTCATACAAGCTAAAATCCATTTCCTCCATTTATTTCAAAACCCCATACTTTTCATAACTTCCATCAAAAAATCCCAATTGATGCAATCGAACGCTTTCTCGAAGTCCACTTTAAAGATAAAGCCTTTTTGTTTACTAGCCTTCAAGTAGTCAATGGATTCATTTACGATCAGAGCGCCGTCTAAAATGAACCTGCTTTTTAGGAAGGCACTTTGTTCGGGCCCCACAAGGTGAGGAACTACTTTTCGAAGTCTATTTGAGAGCATTTTGGCAATAATCTTATAGTAACTACCGATAAGGCTGATCGGACGAAAGTCGTCCAGACCCATTGGGGAGTTCTTTTTTGGAATTAATGTTACAAAAGATGCATTACACTCTTTCGAGAATTCAGCGTTTCCCCAAAACTACTCAACAGCTTCTATGAGTTCAACTTTGATTATTTCCCAATATTTTTTGAAGAAGCGCATGTTAAACCCGTCCGGACCCGGCACCTTAGTGCTACCACATTCTAGGATAGCATCATGGATTTCTTTCTCATTAAACGGTAGCTCAAGAGATTCTGCTTCTACATCCGAAAGTGTTGGATACTTGAGCTCATCGAGGCTGGGTCTATCCAAGTTTGTATTCTCAAACACGCTTGAAATGCTCAAAAATCTCTGATTTGATATCACCCGCATTGACATTCCAAATACCATTTATATTTAGACCTCTTATATTGCTTTTGTTATTCTTTCTCCTTATTGTCGAATGAAAATACTTGGAATTTTCGTCACCGTCTAGTATCCATCTCACTCGTGCTTTCTGTTGTAGCATACTTGCTTTGATTGCTTCCTTTTCCAACCATAACTTACGGGTATCCGACCATAATTTTTTTTTGTTGCTTTCGTTTAACAACCCACATTCGGCTTTAACTTCCAGATTATTTGATGTGCACTTTAGGACTTCAATCTCACCATCTAGATGACCGAACTTATTATTACTCCACACTTTTAAAGCCTCCTTGACCTTTTTGAGCTTGTTTCTGAACACACAGTCTTTACGCTTACTGTCATTAACCGGTTCTTTCCACTCATTCATAATAACTTGTTCTATGTCCTCCTCATCAAACCACGCATCAAAAAAAATTAAAAGGCTTAGGACTAAAGTTCTTCTCAGTATCAGACAACATAATAGGGTAATGGTCAGAGTGTTTCCTATCCATCGCAATAGCAGAGAGGCTATTCCAATTTGAATAGAAGACTTCCGAAACCAAAAACCTATCCAATTTTCTAAATTTGAGTCTATCATCGCTCACACGGGTGAACAATCTACCGCCTAGTGGGATCTCGATCAGACTATTATCCATAATGAAATTATTGAACCTTTTTGCTCTATCTTCGATGAATTCACAATTAAATCTTTCCTCCTTTTCTCGGACTTCGTTAAAATCTCCACATAATAACCAAGCTTCATCTCTTTTACCACTTAACATTCTCGACAATGAGTCCCATAGTGCTTGCTTTTTTATGTCATCGTGTGGTCCATAAATATTAATAACATTCAGAAACGGCCCACTATCACCTGCATCTTTCCATTTTCCTCTGACCCCGATGACCGAATCACACATAAAAACATCAGATGCCACGAATTTACTAGAACCCCAAACTAACAGTTGACCCCCTTATTGGACAACCTTTTGTTTCTGCAAAAACTCACAGTCCTGGTTACCCCAAAGAGAACTAACCCAATCAAAATTCACACTGTTCAATTTTGTTTCTTGAAGTGCCAAGAAACATGGCTTTTCTTTCGACACAATACCTCTAACCCAACCGAATTTACTTTTCCCATTTGCAAGCCTAAACCCTCTAATATTTAATGAGATAAACTTCATCATTAAAAACAGATACAAATGATGTAAGATGATAAAACTTACTGATTGGAAGGAAGCTTTTCCTTCCACTTAAGACCAATCTTCTTTCCATAGTTTCGAATTTCTTCAGACTGGAACGAGTTCATCGAATTACCATCAGACATTCCCGAATTAGGAACAATACTCTTTTCAGCACAGGATGAACATTTGGATCTCAGTTGTTCGTCATTCTTGTTTCTTCTAGCCATGTTCTTCAAGTTCATCATTCTTGAGGAAGATTTCCATTTACGAATACTCGACCAACAACATTGCTTTTTTGGTTGTTCGCCCACTTTCAATTTCTTATTTTGGTTGTCAATTTTTTCTTTACGCTTTTGAATTTGATTTGGATTTTCCATCGAACAATCTTTTGATTTTTTCATTTCCCTAATTTTTTCTTTGCGCTCATCCCTGATTTTGATTCCATGGCTAATACCTCCTGGACTATTATTGCCAATGACTGGTTTTTCGACAACATGGACTGAATTCTTTTCAACATAGTTACTGTTTGCAGTTGGCCCAACATTAGTTGTTTTTGGGCTTTGGTCAGCTTCTTCCACAATTACATCTTCTATTGGGCCATTCTTATTCTTTTGATATTGGGCTGGAGAGCAATTGTTATTCACCGAATTATTAACCTTTGTTGGACTGGGTGTGTCTTGCAGTCCCGCGTCATTATCAGCAACTTTATCCGTTACATTATTGGGAAAAAGAGTATTAACACTAGGGCAGTTATTAGGGTTCTCTGTAGACTGAAAGCAATCATCATGCACCATATCATCATTAATGTGTTCTTGGAAGTCTCCCTTTGGTCCCAAGCAACCGGACTCTTCGTCTTCGACACCAACGTTGGAACTTTTCAGGTTACCGGAATTGGTACCGTCAGTAGTACCGGAAAACTTTCTAGTTTCTATCTTTCTATCCAACTCTACATCCTCATCATCGGACTCACATAGGAAATCATCAGCATCATCTTCAGAATTCTCATATGTATCTTCCACGAATTCGTCATCATCTTGGTTGGATTTATCAGGACTTTTATGTTCTTCTTCTTCATCTTCATCATAACAAATGTTCATATGGACATGTTTGCTGGGATCTTCCTGAACATATGCATTGATAGTATAATTTCCTTTAATAAGGCTGAAATTTCCCACTACAATACCTGGCTCACGCATGCTAATTAGAACATTACCAGAGATGAAATTATGGTGGTCATGGCTAACATCACAGTTGATTGTATCTAGAACATCTCCCCACTGCCCGGTAATTTCATTGAAGGTAACTTCATTCCAGCATGTGAATTACAATTGCATTGTGAAGCGACCCGTCCTAATCCATAAGGACGAATACATTACATTTGGTAACATCGCGAGGTGTTTGACCTCTATATGATACATTTTACAAACATTGCATTCATTTTTAAAAGACAAACTTTTATTACAACGAAAGTTGACAGACATGCATGCTATCTCATAATATATCCAAACTATGAATGACTTATTATCAATCTTGATGAACTCAACGACTCGAATGCAACGTCTTTTGAAATATGTCATGAATGACTCCAAGTAATATCTCTAGAATGAGCTAATGCACAGCGGAAGATTTCTTTCATACCTGAGAATAAACATGCTTTCAAGTGTCAACCAAAAGATTGGTGAGTTCATTAGTTTATCATAAACATTTATTTCTATCATTTTAATAGACCACAAGATTTTCATTTCTCATAAATATACGTCACATGCATAGAGACAAAAATAATCATTCATATGGTGAACACCTGGTAACTGACCTTAACAAGATGCATATAGAATATCCCCATCATTCCGAGACTCCCTTCGGATATGATAAATTCGAAGTACTAGAGCATCCGGTACTTTGGATGGGGCTTGTTGGGCCCAATAGATCTATCTTTAGTATTCGCGTCAATTAGGGTGTCTGTTCCCTAATTCTTAGATTACCAGACTAAAAAGGGATTTAATAATTCAGCCATAGAATGTAGTTTTAAGTACTTGTGTCTATTTCATCAAACATTTATAAAGCAGCGCATGTATTCTCAGTCCCAAAAATATATATTGTAAAAGCATTTAAAAAGGGAGCAAATGAAACTCACCCTACTGTATTTTGTAGTAAAAATACATATGACGGCATTGAACAACTGAACAATGTAGGGTTGGCCTCGGATTCACGAACCTATATTATTCATATATTTATTAAAGCATATACTTGTAATCAAACAAGTTTAGATATTATTATTAATTGTTATTTCAGTAACTTGTATGTTCCATTGGTAACTATGTTAACTATATTTATTTTATATACTTTAGATAAATAATTAGTATTCATTATGAAAATATTAATGTTGTTATGCGATATGTTTTAAAATATATTCTTATATAACTATTTATTTGATAAAATAATATCAATAATAATAAATAAAAATTCGCATCTTTTTATGATAATAATAATAATACTAAAAGTAATTAGATTTAGTAATGATACCACTTTTAATAGTTTTGATAATAATACTAATAAAAAAGTAATGTTAGTAAAATATAATAGTTTTTAATGAAAAGATATTAATGATAGATAAAAATGTTAGTTTTCATAAAAATTAATATTTTAAATATTAATGGTACTTTAAATAAAAATGATGATTCTAATGAAAATTTTAATAGTCATATTAATAATAATACTATATATTTTAATAATAATAATGATAATAATATTAATTATACTAATAACCTTATTTCTAGTATTGGTAATAATAATAATTACTTAACAACAATCAATAATAAATACTAATAATAATAATAAAATAAAATAAAATAATAATAATAATGATATAATAATAATAATAATAATAATAATAATAATAATAATAATAATAATAATAATAATAATAATAATAATAATAATAATAATAATAATAATAATAATAATAATAATAATAATAATAATAATAAGAGTATTAGTAATAACTACCTCAAAGGAGTAGTCCTTTAAAAAAAATGCCCAAGTCCGAATTTGAGCCCGTGACGTCCCGCTAACCCGATAACATTCTAAACCAATGAACCATTCCATGTTTTTCTGTTGTAATTTGCTAACCAAATCCAATTAACCAGTACAATACTTTTTCCCCTTTTTCTTCTTTTTCTAAAAAAATGCTAGAGCTTGGGCTCGAACCCAAGACCTCTCATTTAACAAACACACAATCAACCCGTTGAACCATTCCGTTTTTCTAAAAATATTCACACAATCATTTTATTTAATCTATAACTATCTATTTCCCTTTTCTTCTCCTTCACTAAACTAAGTCGATGATCACCATTCTCATCTTCGTCCATCATCATCATTATCGTACTGTTATCATTGTCATCATCATTCTTTATTCATCATCATAACTTAAATCATCTCTTATCATCTTCATCATTCTCGCCACCTCTTATCATCATATACATCATCACCTTAACTTATCAAGTCATCCCTACTATGATCACCATTAACACCATCGTATACTATGATGATAATAATCACACTTATCCCTAACAACCCTCTATTCATTCTGCTAAAAAAAATATAAAGGTACCTCACTTTCTTTAAAGTCTACGGCCCAACTTGACACACCAATCCAACAACAATTCAAGGTTTACGTCCCTATTATCTTTACTGCATAAACCCGTCAGAATATTTAATTCAAGTCTTGGTCACATAAACAATATAATACCGATTGGAAATTTGCAAGTGGGATAGAAGCTTTAATCATCAACGTCCTTATCGTTGATATCAATATAAATGACTACTTCATTTTGAGTGGAGTAGTTGATCGGCCAATTAGTACAAATGCAAAGAGTTATTATTTGCATTATATCTTTAATTAAGCTTCCCCTGATACCCCACTACTATGTAACTTTTGAACCATCCCATATTCACAACTTGGGTCCCAAACCTTGAATGATTGTTTGAAATTGGAACATGCACGTTTAAAGTTGGTTCTATGACGTCGTCTTCCACTTCCCCCATTCCATCGAATCCATATTTTTTTCTTTAATCAATTCGCCAAATTCATCTCATCATCATTAAAAAAAATAAAGTGTCACATGGGTGACCCATTTTTGGGTCGGTCACTTAACATTTGTTTGCTCTTATAATAGACCGCAATTTTTTGCTCACTAAAAAATGCATCCCTCACAATACTATGTAGTATTTAATATTTACGCACAACATAAATTGTTGGCGCAACATAGAATGCCCCAACAATTCATATCACTTCTCAACAAGAAACGTGAAAGAAAAAAGAAAAAGACTCAGAGGTGTTGATGGTGGTTCTCAACTGGTAGTGAAGGTGATTCAATCATAAACAAGGAACGAAGAATGGTGATGAAGGTGGTGTGGGTGTTCCAGTTTGGTTAGCTCAAACAGAAAACAAGACAAGATTAGTTGTAGTTTTGTTGGTTTCGGTTGTGGGTTCAAAATGGTTGACGGTTTGTGATGTTAAATCATGAAACCGCAAAACAAAAAATATAATAAAGAAAGGTGGTCATTGTTGGTGTTTACAAGGGTGGTCTGGGTGGCGTGTTTGTGATTCAAAAGGAAAACAGAAAACGAAAAGAAAAGAATTACCAAGTTTATGGTGGTCTTGTTGGTATTTGAAGATTATGGTGTTGTTGATGATGTGGTGTTTCTTGGTGGCTCGATGACGGATGAAGATAGTTATTATTGATAATTGATGTGGCTAATGAAAAGAAGTTGGAATGAATGATTTATAACACGAATTGATCAAGCATTATGTAATAATTCAGTCGACAAGAATTATTCTTATCGGGTACAGAAATATAAAAAAAATAGAATGAGAAATCGATGGTTAACAGATTTTGTCCATGTTCTTGTGTTTGAATCTCTAATTGGTACGATCAGAAGACAGGAAATCAATTTACATAAAGTTTGAAAAGGATTGCAAACTGAATTTGACTTTCTTCAATATAATTACGTATTTATCAATATTTATATATATTTTTATTGTATTTATATATATATATATATATACATGTAATTGAACATGTACGTACTGTACTCAGTATATATATATATATATATATATATATATATATATATATATATATATATATATATATATATATATATATATATGTGTATATATATCTGAATACGACCTGCAAATATATCCTTGTATTAATAATAATATTAAAACTAATAATAAGTTTATAAATAATAATCATAAGATTAATAGTAATGATAATAATATCATTAGTTCTAATAATTAATAATTTAATAATTTAATAATAATACCAATAATAATATTAACAAGAGTAATAACAATAATAATCATAAAACTATGATAGTAATAATATTTGTGGTGATACTAAATAATATTAGTTACATTAATATTATTTATGATAATAATAATAATATCAATAACAATGATATAATAACTTATACATATCATATTTTATATATATATATATATATATATATACACACACACATATATATAACAATATAAGATATCTTTATATCTTATATTAGAATTGATATTACAATTATTAATGTTAATAATAACATCAATAATAATATTGAATGTAATGATTATAATATTGTTAATAACCATAATATTAAATATAATACTACTATATCAATCTATATATATCATGTTCGCATCTATAGATTATAAATAACAATACTGTTGATATTAGTATAATATTATTATAACAATTATATTTATACCTGTATTATATATATATATATATGTGTATATATATATATATATATATATATATATATATATATATATATATATATATATATGTGTGTGTGTGTGTGTGTGTGTGTGTGTGGGTGTGTGTGTATCATTACTTATGTAATACATAATATATTGCATATCAACTTCTATTGAATATTTTTATTTATACATTATAAATATATTATAATATATTATCTATCATAACTAAAATATTTTTAGTTTTTTTTTTATAACAACTTTTTATCTTGTATAATATTTTACGTAATTAACTCAACTGATTAAGTTGTATTTCGATTTATTATAGAAACTCCTATTTATATACATTTATACATATATAACTAATTATAACAATCGTTCGTGAATCGTCGAGCATAGTCAAAGGGTTACATGAAAATAGTTCCAATATTTTGAGATTCTACATTACAGACTTTGCTTATCATGTCGAAATCATATTAAGATCAAGTTTAAATTTGGTCAGAAATTTCCGGGTCGTCACAGTACCTACCCGTTAAAGAAATTTCGTCCCGAAATTTGATTGAAGTTGTCATAGTTAACATTAAAAAATGTTTTCATGACGAATTTGAGCCGATAAAAAGAATTTTATTACTATTGAGTAATATGGATAAGGTAATTCGATTACTCGAAGAGTACGAGTGAAGCTATCACTAAATAGTGAAATGAGAAAGACGTGTTTCATTATAACTTTTGACTAGTCATGGTTGAATTCCGGAATTCAAGGGATTTAAAAAAAATCTTTGTAATAAGATTTGATTCTTTGGAATTTAAGAAAATTAGGATTCTCTTTGATTAAATGCGATAATCTGTTTCGATTGCTCTATCGGATATTTCACTATAAATTCACCCTCTTCATTTCCTTATTTTCACAGCTCATACTTTCTATTCTTTCTTTCTTAATTCAAACTTTTGTTTTCTCTTCCCGACTTTAAGTCAAGCGAATAATGGTCCAGAATTCGTAGGTATGAAGTTTCGAATGAACATGACTAATGTTCAAAGAGAGAGATTGTAATAGCACGATCTTGATTGGTTAAATTACCAGAATTCAAGAGAAAAGATATAACTATTAAGAAAATATGTTATTGATATGTTTAGAAATAGATAGAATGTAAGAGTCGTGTAACATGGCACATGATGACGTTATAGTCTGTGAATCATCATGTTCCATTAGAAACTCAGCATGACTTACTTTAATATAATCACGTTGATCAAGTGTCATTATATTATACTAACTCATGCATCAATTTCCAACACTACTTCAAAATCATTCATACTTTAAACTCGAAGGTCTCAGAATTTAGAAACTAGACTGTTTCCTTTATGATGTATTACAGATAGCGCGGAGAGATAATTAATATCAGACAAGAATATTTACGAAGATATTTTCAGAAATACTGAGGATATTTATAATGATGTATACCATGATATCTAATAATTTTAGAACCAGAGTGTGATGAAGAAATTCATTTACAATGATTTGGAATGATTAAGGGGCAAAGTAATCGCCAAAGATTTCATCAGCTTTTTCAAAATTTAGAAAACTGATTCATAGGCTAAAGCGCATTTTCAAAAAATCAGAATTGAAGTTCGTAAACCCAGGAGATAGATGTTATATGTATACATATAACTGTTGATGTAGAAACACTGTGAGATTCTAAATACTGATTGCTAATTCTCGGTATTTGGTATAGCAATTCTTGTTATCAGATGCAGATGAGTAGATAATAGGGTTTCAATGAATATAATAACCTTTCAAAAAGTCAAAGATCAATGAAGTTGCTGGTAATTTTACTGGTAAGGTGGTAGGATATAAATGGTTCTTCGGTAACGATGAAGAAGGGAAAACTTATATATCGAAGTTATAATAAAGGTAATTCGAATGAAAGTCGAAATTGGTTTACTGAAGCTGTGACAAAATTGGCTAATTTGGAAAGGAATTGCAAAGTTATTTTTGGTAATAACAACGCCAAAGGAGTTAGCACAGATACATGTTAAACGTTTACTCAGGTTCCGAGAGTTTTTCAGGTGCATAACTATATGCATAAATCTTTCCTTCCGTAGATGAAGTGCGGTTGGTTCATCCTCTCGATTGAGGTGTTTTCAAGAATCATGAAAGGTTTGAACGTAGATTTGAATCGTCAATATACAAATGAGGTTTAAGATGAAATCAAGTGGCAACTTGAAGAATTGTTTAGTTTTATATGTTATAGTAAATATTTTAATTCGTTTTAATTGTCCAATGTTGGTAGTCCATAGTTGATAGTCCACAGTTAGCAGTTCAATCATTTAATATATAATATTCGAATTAATTAATATGTATCGTGACCCATATACATGTCTCAGACTCGATCACAACTCAAATTATATATATTATTATAGAATCAACCTCAACCCTGTATAGCTAACTCGATCATTACTGCATATAGAGTGTCTATGGTTATTCCAAATAATATATATAGACGCGTCGATATAATATGTCAAAACCTTGTATACGTGTCCCGATATTTAAAGTGCGTAAAATAAATAACAGAAATTAAATGACGATAAATAAAATTGCGAGAATATAAATTGAAATAATTAAATTGCGATATTTTAATTGCGATAAATAAAATGTAATCAGTTAGTTAGGAACAGTTAGATAGGAACAGTTAGCGTGGATTCTTAACAAAATTTCTCATAGTTAATTTGTTTATTTCTAACAAATTTTATTTTGTCCAATGTTTTCTTCATTATGCCACTTGTTGGATTCTGGTAAATCAAAATCCAAATATGAAATTGGATGAAAATGGTTATTCTGCAGTGAACGGATACGTATATCGGTGGTTGTAAGTAGGATAGTGAATGACTGTTGAATCAGATTCGCAGAATGTACCGTGTAACTGATTAATGTGAAGTTTAAATATTCCTCGGGTATTACCTACCCGTTAAAATATTTTCACCATTAACAGTTTGTACAAAAGAATTTTTAATTACAATCTTTATGAAAACATATATACATATATATTTTCTTTGGATGTTGATGTGTGCAGCAGCGTATACGAAATAGTTATATTTTTGTTACGAAATACTATTAAATACGATACAATTTTACACAAGTTATTTATTTATTTATAGAGTGGATATACCTAAACCTTGCTACAACACTTATAGGCAGTGTACCTAATCGTACAGTAGTGTAGTTTTTAGTAAGTCCGGTTCGTTTCGCAGGGAGCTAGCCAAGTTTAACGCTATAATTATTTTAACCTATAATTGTAAAAATATAAATATATATATATATATATATATATATATATATATATATATATATATATATATATATATATATATAAGTAGTATTATTATAAAAGGGGGTTTTTACCGTTTAATGACCGGTTTGTCGATTTTATGTCTTAAGTCGCAATTAAAACCTAATGTAAAATATTAAATATATACAAATGATTTAATTTAAAGCGTAAAGTAAATGATAATAAAAGTGCGATAATTTAAAGTGCGATAAATAAAATGACAGTAAATAAAAGTGTAATGAAATATGAAATAAAGGAATTATGCTTATTTAAACTTCCGTAATCATGATGTTCGACGTGTTGATTTTAGTTTATTATCATGGGTTAATTGTCCTTTGTCCTGAATTATTCAATATGTCCATACGGTTTTGTCCATAATAGTCCATCAGTCATAAATATAAAGTGCGAGAGTCTTCGTCAAATTATCCTTATACCCGAAGTCAAATATTCCAACTAATTGGGGATTCGAACTGTAACAAGGTCTTAATACTTTGTTTAATGAATGCACCAGGTTATCGACTGCGTGTAATCAAAGGTTTTACTACTTTGTTAACAATTATATCAATTACCCTTGAATGTAATCCACCCCTGTTTTAATGAGTCCATTAACTATTAATCCATCCCCGTGTCCGGTAAAATGAACGATAATTCATATTTATAGATATCCCGCCCACCGTACCCGATTAAGCGTATGTGGTTATATATAGATACGTCAAATTGTAATCTTTATATTAAATTAACGAGGTATCGTTTAGTTAATATAAAGCCCATTAATAGCTCATAGTCCAATTTCCACAAGTGTCGTTCTTTTGTCCAAACCCCAATTATGGTACAAAGCCCAATTACCCCGTCTTTAATATTTAGCCCAAGATCACGATTATTTCGGCTTAAATAAGCATAATAATAACTTAGCTACGAGACATTAATTTAAAAAGGTTGAACATAACTTACAATGATTAATAATAGCGTAGCGTTACAAGGACAGAATTTCGACTTACACACTTACAACATTCGCCACTATAACCTTATTATTATTAAACTTAAATTAAAATTAAAATTATAAAATATAAATATAAATATACCGTAGAGAGTGAGAGATTGAATATATTGTGTATATTTTCGGCCAGAACTCGCGAAATTTATAGGACCAGACCTGCTACAGTCATCCATGCGATCGCATGGATTTAAAGCTTCCAGGCCATGCGATCGCATGGCCCCCTGGGACAGCTCATATTCGCTTGTTTGCTAGTTTGCCGACGGTTTTTAATATATAATATAATATATATATATATATATATATATATATATATATATATATATATATATATATATATATATATATATATATATATATATATATATATATATATATATATATATATAATTTTAAGAATTATTTATATATTATATTATATTCATGTGCATAGTTGACTTGTCATTTTAGCTCCGTTGCGTCGCGCGTTGAGAGTTGACTCTGATCCCGGTTCCGGATTTTCGAACGTCCTTGCGTACTATTTAATATCTTGTACTTTGCGTTTTGCAGCTTGTACTCTTGTAACTTTTAGACGTTTCTCATCAATAAATTGAACCACTTTGATTGTACTTTGTACTTTTTAGCTTTTTGGTCGTTTGCGTCTTCAAATCGTCGAATCTGTCTTTTGTCTTCACCTTTTATTATTTAAACGAATATCACTTGTAAATAGAACAATTGCAACCAAAAGCTTGTCTTTCTTGAAGGATAATGCTATGAAATATATGTTCATTTTTAGCATTATCAGATGTAATCATGGATTTAATGAGTTAATATGATATTAAACTCATTTAGTTTTCGGTTGGAACTAGAATGAACAATCTCTAAAACTTTAGAGATTACATATTTGCCATGTCGAACGAAGATAAATGAGGTAGAACGATACGTAGAACGAAGAGCATACTCGAAGTACAGATGGTGATATTGAGGCATGGATTGTTGATGGTACTACCGTCCGGTTGTAATGGAAAGCATTGAACAAGCAACTGTTAAGGCAATGTCCCGTGACATGTTGGTCTATATCGTGTCGGATGCAATTACTATCCTTTGTAGGAGCAATAGTAAAGATCACCCTATAGTTTTTCGGTCTAGCACAAGGTCCTGTCTTCGACCATGCTATGCAACCACCGTTCTTACGGTTGACACCCGATTTGGTTCAGGTGACCTAATGAATTCCGGTGAATTCCTAGGATTTTACATTCAATGGTAATGAATGCATTGAAAATGGGTTTTCAGAAAACAAATCGGTTTGTAATTTGATCAAAATAATTTCTCGTTCAAGCTCGAGTTTAGATATCATTGAATTCCATGAGTTTGTAATTCTCAATCTTTAAGGTCAATCTCAAGGATTGAGTAATATCAGTCTTAAAAGCTGATTTTTGATCTTTAAGGAGATTATCCTTTCTGGGGATCTGATTCATTAGTCATATAAGCTAATTTGCACACTGCCCCTGAAATGTCCCGTTCTTATTGATTAAAAACGTTCCATATTAATTGATTTCGTTGCGAGGTTTTGACCTCTATATGAGACGTTTTTCAAAGACTGCATTCATTTTAAAACAAACCATAACCTTTATTTCATAAATAAAGGTTTAAAAAGCTTTACGTAGATTATCAAATAATGATAATCTAAAATATCCTGTTTACACACGACCATTACATAATGGTTTACAATACAAATATGTTACATCGAAATCAGTTTCTTGAATGCAATTTTTACACAATATCATACAAACATGGACTCCAAATCTTGTCCTTATTTTAGTATGCAACAGCGGAAGCTCTTAGTATTCACCTGAGAATAAACATGCTTTAAACGTCAACAAAAATGTTGGTGAGTTATAGGTTTAACCTATATATATCAAATCGTAATAATAGACCACAAGATTTCATATTTCAATACACATCCCATACATAGAGATAAAAATCATTCATATGGTGAACACCTGGTAACCGACATTAACAAGATGCATATATAAGAGTATCCCCATCATTCCGGGACACCCTTCGGATATGATATAAATTTCGAAGTACTAAAGCATCCGGTACTTTGGATGGGGTTTGTTAGGCCCAATAGATCTATCTTTAGGATTCGCGTCAATTAGGGTGTCTATTCCCTAATTCTTAGATTACCAGACTTAATAAAAAGGGGCATATTCAATTTTGATAATTCAACCATAGAATGTAGTTTCACGTACTTGTGTCTATTTTGTAAATCATTTATAAAACCTGCATGTATTCTCATCCCAAAAATATTAGATTTTAGAAGTGGGACTATAACTCACTTTCACAGATTTTTACTTCGTCGGGAAGTAAGACTTGGCCACTGGTTGATTCACGAACCTATAACAATATATACATATATATCAAAGTATGTTCAAAATATATTTACAATACTTTTAATACATTTTGATGTTTTAAGTTTATTAAGTCAGCTGTCATTTGTCCACAGTTAGATGTACAGAAATAAATCGATAAATATTATCTTGAATCAATCCACGACCCAGTGTATACGTATCTAATTATTTATCACAACTCAAACTATATATATTTTGAAATCAACATCAACCCTGTATAGCTAACTCCAACATTCACATATAGAGTGTCTATGGTTGTTCCGAAATATATATAGATGTGTCGAAATGATAGGTTGAAACATTGTATACGTGTCTATGGTATCTCAAGATTACATAATATACAATACAAGTTGATTAAGTTATGGTTGGAATAGATTTGTTACCAATTTTCACGTAGCTAAAATGAGAAAAATTATCCAATCTTGTTTTACCCATAACTTCTTCATTTTAAATCCGTTTTGAGTGAATCAAATTGCTATAGTTTCATATTGAACTATATTTTATGAATCTAAACAGAAAAAGTATAGGTTTATAGTCGGAAAAATAAGTTACAAGTCGTTTTTGTAAAGGTAGTCATTTCAGTCGAAAGAACGACGTCTAGATGACCATTTTAGAAAACATATTTCCACTTTGAGTTTAACCATAATTTTTGGATATAGTTTCATGTTCATAATAAAAATCATTTTCCCAAAATAACAACTTTTAAATCAAAGTTTATCATAGTTTTTAATTAACTAACCCAAAACAGCCCGCGGTGTTACTACGACGGCGTAAATCCAATTTTACGGTGTTTTTCGTGTTTTCAGGTTTTAAATCATTAAGTTAGCATATCATATATATATAGAACATGTGTTTAGTTGATTTTAAAAGTCAATTTAGAAGGATTAACTTTTATTTGCGAACAAGTTTAGAATTAACTAAACTATGTTCTAGTGATTACAAGTTTAAACCTTCGAATAAGATAGCTTTATATGTATGAATCAAATGATGTTATGAACATCATTACTACCTCAAGTTCCTTGGATAAACCTACTGGAAATGAGAAAAATAGATTTAGCTTCAAAGGATCCTTGGATGGCTTGAAAGTTCTTGAAGCAGAATCATGACACGAAAACAATTTCAAGTAAGATTTTCACTCGAAATAAGATTGTTATAGTTATGGAAATTGAATTAATGTTTGAATATGATTATTACCTTGTATTATAAAGATAACCTACTATAAGTAACAAAGGTTTCTTGATCTTGGATGATTACTTGGAATAGATTTAGAAAACTTGGAAGTAAACTTGCAATCTTGAAAGTATTCTTGATTTTATGAAACTAGAACTTTTGGAATTTATGAAGAACACTTAGAACTTGAAGATAGAACTTGAGAGAGATCAATTATATGAAGAAAATTGAAGAATGAAAGTGTTTGTAGGTGTTTTTGGTCGTTGGTGTATGGATTAGATATAAAGGATATGTAATTTTGTTTTCATGTAAATAAGTCATGAATGATTACTCATATTTTTGTAATTTTATGAGATATTTCATGCTAGTTGCCAAATGATGGTTCCCACATGTGTTTGGTGACTCACATGGGCTGCTAAGAGCTGATCATTGGAGTGTATATACCAATAGTACATACATCTAAAAGTTGTGTATTGTACGAGTACGAATATGGGTGCATACGAGTAGAATTGTTGATGAAACTGAACGAGGATGTAATTGTAAGCATTTTTGTTAAGTAGAAGTATTTTGATAAGTGTCTTGAAGTCTTTAAAAAGTGTATGAATACATATTAAAACACTACATGTATATACATTTTAACTGAGTCGTTAAGTCATCGTTAGTCGTTACATGTAAATGTTGTTTTGAAACCTTTAGGTTAACGATCTTGTTGAATGTTTTTAACCCATTGTTTATTATAACAAATGAGATGTTAAATTGTTATATTATCATGATATTATGATATATAATATATCCTAGTATGATATATATACAGTTAAATGTCGTTACAACGATAATCGTTACATATATGTCTCGTTTCGAAATCATTAAGTTAGTAGTCTTATTTTTACATATGTATTTCATTGTTAATACACTTAATAATATATTTACTTATCATTTAACATAATTAACCAAGTGTATCAATATCTTAATATGATTCATATGTACCTAGTAAGACGTTGTTATAACGATAATCGTTATATATATCGTTTTCGAGTTTCTTAAATTAATAGTCTCATTTTTATGTATATAACTCATTGTT
The DNA here is from genome assembly GCF_046630445.1 of Rutidosis leptorrhynchoides. Lineage (NCBI taxonomy): Eukaryota > Viridiplantae > Streptophyta > Magnoliopsida > Asterales > Asteraceae > Rutidosis > Rutidosis leptorrhynchoides. Next base: position 420,193,147 of record NC_092334.1, read on the forward strand.
AAAATACCTAATGAGATACATACTTATAATAAAATCATGTTAACTATATATATAACCATATATATGTCATCGTATAGTTTTTACAAGTTTTAACGTTCGTGAATCACCGGTCAACTTGGGTGGTCAATTGTCTATATGAAACCTATTTCAATTAATCAAGTCTTAAAAAGTTTGATTGCTTATAATGTTGGAAACACTTAATCATGTAAATAACAATTTCATTTAATATATATATAAACATGAAAAAGTTCGGGTCACTACAGTACCTACCCGTTAAATAAATTTCGTCCCGAAATTTTAAGCAGTTGGAGGTGTTGACGTATCTTCTGGAAATAAATGCGGGTATTTCTTCTTCATCTGATCTTCTCGTTCCCAGGTGAACTCGGGTCCTCTACGATCATTCCATCGAACCTTAACAATTGGTATCTTGTTTTGCGTAAGTCTTTTAACCTCACGATCCATTATTTCGACGGGTTCTTCGATGAATTGAAGTTTTTCGTTGATTTGGATTTCATCTAATGGAATAGTGAGATCTTCTTTAGCAAAACATTTCTTCAAATTTGACACGTGGAAAGTGTTATGTACAGCCGCGAGTTGTTGAGGTAATTCAAGTCGGTAAGCTACTGGTCCGACACGATCAATAATCTTGAATGGTCCAATATACCTTGGATTTAATTTCCCTTGTTTACCAAATCGAACAACGCCTTTCCAAGGTGCAACTTTAAGCATGACCATCTCTCCAATTTCAAATTCTATATCTTTTCTTTTAATGTCAGCGTAGCTCTTTTGTCGACTTTGGGTGGTTTTCAACCGTTGTTGAATTTGGATGATCTTCTCGGTAGTTTCTTGTATTATCTCCGGACCTGTAATCTGTCTATCCCCCACTTCACTCCAACAAATTGGAGACCTGCACTTTCTACCATAAAGTGCTTCAAACGGCGCCATCTCAATGCTTGAATGGTAGCTGTTGTTGTAGGAAAATCCTGCTAACGGTAGATGTAGATCCCAACTGTTTCCAAAATCAATAACACATGCTCGTAGCATGTCTTCAAGCGTTTGTATCGTCCTTTCGCTCTGCCCATCAGTTTATGGATGATAGGCAGTACTCATGTCTAGACGAGTTCCTAATGCTTGCTGTAATGTCTGCCAGAATCTTGAAATAAATCTGCCATCCCTATCAGAGATAATAGAGATTGGTATTCCATTTCTGGAGATGACTTCCTTCAAATACAGTCGTGCTAACTTCTCCATCTTGTCATCTTCTCTTATTGGTAGGAAGTGTGCTGATTTGGTGAGACGATCAACTATTACCCAAATAGTATCAAAACCACTTGCAGTCCTTGGCAATTTAGTAATGAAATCCAAATAGTATCAAAACCACTTGCAGTCCTTTCAGCCCTATACCGGGTTCCGTCTTCCAGAAAATTAAGATGCATCTCCGATCCTTTGGGTATTTCATCTTTTAAATTTCCTTCTTTTAAAACTCCTTGTTGCGCCTCCTTTATTTGAGTAGTAAGGTTATTGTGAATCATTATATTCATAGATTTTACTCGAATGGGTTCTCTGTCCTTCCTGCTCAAGGCGTCGGCTACCACATTTGCCTTCCCCGGGTGGTAACGAATCTCAAAGTCGTAATCATTCAACAATTCAATCCACCTACGCTGCCTCATATTCAGTTGATTCTGATTAAATATGTGCTGAAGACTTTTGTGGTCGGTATATATAATACTTTTGACCCCATATAAGTAGTGCCTCCAAGTCTTTAATGCAAAAACAACCGCGCCTAATTCCAAATCATGCGTCGTATAATTTTGTTCGTGAATCTTCAATTGTCTAGACGCATAAGCAATCACCTTCGTTCGTTGCATTAATACACAACCGAGACCTTGCTTTGATGCGTCACAATAAATCACATAATCATCATTCCCTTCAGGCAATGACAATATAGGTGCTGTAGTTAGCTTTTTCTTCAATAACTGAAACGCTTTCTCTTGTTCATCCTTCCATTCAAATTTCTTCCCTTTATGCGTTAATGCAGTCAAGGGTTTTGCTATTCTGGAAAAGTCTTGGATGAACCTTCTGTAGTAACCAGCTAGTCCTAAAAACTGGCGTATGTGTTTCGGAGTTTTCGGGGTTTCCCACTTTTCAACAGTTTCTATCTTTGCCGGATCCACCTTAATACCTTCTTTGTTCACTATGTGACCGAGGAATTGAACTTCTTCCAACCAAAATGCACACTTTTAAAACGTAGCATACAATTCTTCCTTCCTCAATACTTCTAACACCTTTCTCAAATGTTCACCGTGTTCTTGGTCATTCTTTGAGTAAATAAGTATGTCATCAATGAAAACAATGACAAACTTGTCAAGGTATGGTCCACACACTCGGTTCATAAGGTTCATGAACACAGCTGGTGCATTAGTTAAACCAAACGGCATGACCCTAAACTCATAATGACCGTAACATGTTCTGAAAGCAGTCTTTGGAATATCATCTTCTTTCACCCGCATTTGATGATACCCGGAACGTAAGTCAATTTTTAAATAAACAGACGAGCCTTGTAGTTGATCAAATAAGTCGTCGATTCTCGGTAGTGGGTAGCGGTTCTTGATGGTAAGTTTGTTCAACTCTCAGTAGTCGATACACAACCTGAATGTACCATCTTTCTTCTTGACAAACAAAACAGGAGCTCCCCACGGTGATGTGCTTGGTCGAATGAAACCACGCTCTAAAAGTTCTTGTAATTGGCTTTGCAGTTCTTTCATCTCGCTGGGTGCAAGTCTGTAAGGAGCACGAGCTATTGGTGCAGCTCCTGGTACAAGATCTATTTGAAATTCAACGGATCGATGTGGGGGTAATCCCGGTAATTCTTTCGGAAATACATCGGGAAATTCTTTTGCGACGGGAACATCATTGATGCTCTTTTCTTCAGTTTGTACTTTCTCGACGTGTGCTAGAACAGCATAGCAACCTTTTCTTATTAGTTTTTGTGCCTTCAAATTACTAATAAGATGTAGCTTCGTGTTGCCTTTTTCTCCGTACACCATTAAGGGTTTTTCTTTTTCTCGTATAATGCGAATTGCATTTTTGTAACAAACGATCTCTGCTTTCACTTCTTTCAACCAGTCCATACCGATTATCACATCAAAACTCCCTAACTCTACTAGTATCAAGTCGATCTTAAATGTTTCGCTAACCAGTTTAATTTCTCGATTCCGACATATATTATCTGCTGAAATTAATTTACCGTTTGATAATTCGAGTAAAAATTTACTATCCAACAGCGTCAATGGACAACTTAATTTAGCACAAAAATCTCTACTCATATAGCTTCTATCCGCACCCGAATCAAATAAAACGTAAGCAGATTTATTGTCAATAAGAAACGTACCCGTAACAAGCTCCGGGTCTTCTTGTGCCTCTGCCGCATTAATATTGAAAACTCTTCCGCGGACTTGTCCATTCGTGTTCTCCTGTTTTGGGCAATTTCTAATAATGTGGCCCGGTTTTTCACATTTATAACAAACTACATTGGCATAACTTGCTCCGACACTACTTGCTCCGCCATTACTCGTTCCGACACTATTTGTTCCTTTCGTTTTGTTAACGCCTGGTCCGTAGACCTCACACTTCACCGCGCTATGACCATTTCTTTTACACTTGTTGCAAAATTTGGTGCAGAACCCCGAGTGATACTTTTCACACCTTTGGCATAGCTGCTTCTGATTGTTGTTGTTGCGGTTGTTATTGTTGTTGGGATGATTGTTTTAGTTGTTGTTGTTGTTGTTGTTGTTGTTGTTGGGCCATTTGTTGTAGTTGCAATTGATGTTGCGATTGTTGGGATAATTGTTGCGATTATTGTTGTAATTTCTGTTGTTGTTGTATTGGTGATTCTTATCACCGTTTTCCTCCCACTTTCTTTTGACTTGCTTCACATTGGCCTCTTCAGTAGTCTGTTCTTTAATTCTTTCTTCAATCTGGTTCACTAGTTTGTGAGCCATTCTACATGCTTGTTGTATGAAGGCGGGCTCGTGTGAACTTATATCTTCTTGGATTCTTTCCGGTAATCCTTTCACAAATGCGTCGATCTTCTCTTCCTCATCTTCGAACGCTCCCGGACACAATAGGCATAATTCTGTGAATCGTCTTTCGTACGTGGTAATATCAAATCCTTGGGTTCATAACCCTCTAAGTTCTGTCTTGAGCTTATTGACCTCGATTCTGGGATGGTACTTCTCGTTCATCAAGTGCTTGAATGCTGACCACGGTAGTGCGTAAGCATCATCTTGTCCCACTTGCTCTAGATAGGTATTCCACCATGTTAACGTAGAACCTGTGAAGGTATGCGTAGCGTACTTCACTTTGTCCTCTTCAGTACATTTACTTATGGCAAACACCGATTCGACCTTCTCGGTCCATCGTTTCAATCCGATCGGTCCTTCGGTTCCATCAAATTCCAAAGGTTTGCAGGCAGTGAATTCTTTGTAGGTGCATCCTACACGATTTCCTGTACTGCTAGATCCAAGGTTATTGTTGGTATGTAGCGCAGCCTGTACTGCGGCTATGTTTGAAGCTAGAAAAGTACGGAATTCCTCTTCATTCATATTCACGGTGTGTCGAGTAGTCGGTGCCATTTCCTTCAAAATAGTCAAATGGAACAAGTTAATCATACAGAATATTAAGAGTAGTTAATAGTATTTCGTAGCATAATATGAACTCATTTATAAAAGATTTTTCTTCATATTAGCATTTTATAAGTTTAAATTCGGGTAGTACCTACCCGTTAAGTTCATACTTAGTAGCTAATATACAATTCAACTACTACAATTCTATATGAAAAACTGAATATAATAATATTTCGCGTTCAAACTTTTATACAATATTTTACAAACTTACATTACCGCTTATTTTACATAAAGCATGAAATATAGCACACAATAACTTTGATACAAGATAGTTGTGAAGATAATTCTAGCTAGTACACAAGTCGTTCAGCAAAGGCAATAAAGACACGTAATTCATACGTCCAGAAACAAGTCATGCATTCTGGTTTTACTAGGACTACTTCTCATCCTTGGTCTTGTGGAACATAACCGTTATGGCCATTGATAAGACAGCGTTTTGTAATGTCGTCAAAGGGACGAGGGTTACGTAATGTCCAACAGTCCCGTAACAATCTAAAAACCTCATTTCTTACCCCAATTACCGACTCCGTCACTTGTGGGAACGTTTTGTTTAATAGTTGTAGCCCGATGTTCTTTTTCTCACTTTGGTGAGAAGTGAACATTACTAACCCGTAAGCGTAGCATGCTTCTTTATGTTGCATGTTAGCCGCTTTTTCTAAATCATGAAGTCCTATATTTGGATACATTGAGTCAAAATAATTTCTTAACCCGTTGCGTAAAATAGCATTTGGGTTCCCCGCAATATATGCGTCAAAGTAAACACATCGTAACTTATGGGTTTCCCAATGTGATATCCCCCATCTTTCAAACGAAAGTCTCTTATAAACCAAAACATTCTTGGAACGTTCTTCGAATGTCTTACAAACTGATTTCGCCGTAAATAGTTGTGCCGAAGAATTCTGACCGACTCTAGACAAGATTTCATCAATCATGTCTCCGGGTAGGTCTCTTAAAATATTGGGTTGTCTATCCATTTTGTGTTTTTATACTGTAAAATAGACAAGAGTTAGATTCATAAAAAAAATACTTATTAATACAAGCAATTTTTACATATATCATAAAGCATAAGCACACTATATTATATATTACACCATACGAATACAACTATCTTATTCCGACTCGCTCGTTTCTTCTTCTTCGGTTTTGGTTCATTTTTCCAAGTTTCTAGGGATATATGATGTTCCCCTAATACTAGCTGTCGTTTTCCACAACGGTTTAGAAAAACCTGGTGGTTTAGAGGTTCCCGGATCATTGTTACAACTTAAGGACTTCGGGGGTTGATGATACATATAAAGTTCATCGGGGTTGGAATTAGATTTCTCTATTTTTATGCCCTTTCCCTTATTATTTTTTTTTTCCTTTTTAAATTCAGTTGGGGTAATTTCTATAACATCATCAGAATTCTCGTCGGAATCCGATTCATCAGAGAATTGGTAATCCTCCCAATATTTTGCTTCCTTGGCGGAAACACCATTGACCATAATTAACCTTGGTCGGTTGGTTGAGGATTTTCTTTTACTTAACCGTTTTATTATTTCCCTCACCGGTTCTATTTCCTCCTCCGGTTCCTCCTCTTCCGGTTCTGATTCTTCTTCCGGTTCTGATTCTTCTTCCGGTTTCTGGAACCTGTGAATCAGTCCAATATATATTCGACTCTTCGTTATTATTAGGTGAGTCAATGGGATTTGTGCTAGAGGTAGACATCTATCACACAATATCAAACATGTTAAGAGATTAATATATCACATAATATATACATGTTAATAATATATAGTTTCCAACAAAAATGTTAAGCAATCATTTTTAAAGAAAACACGGTCGAAGTTCAGACTCACTAATGCATCCTAACAAACTCGATAAGACACACTAATGCAAATTTTCTGGTTCTCTAAGACCAACGCTCGGATACCAAATGAAATGTCCCGTTCTTATTGATTAAAAACGTTCCATATTAATTGATTTCGTTGCGAGGTTTTGACCTCTATATGAGACGTTTTTCAAAGACTGCATTCATTTTAAAACAAACCATAACCTTTATTTCATAAATAAAGGTTTAAAAAGCTTTATGTAGATTATCAAATAATGATAATCTAAAATATCATGTTTACACACGACCATTACATAATGGTTTACAATACAAATATGTTACATCGAAATCAGTTTCTTGAATGCAGTTTTTACACAATATCATACAAACATGGACTCCAAATCTTGTCCTTATTTTAGTATGCAACAGCGGAAGCTCTTAGTATTCACCTGAGAATAAACATACTTTAAACCTCAACAAAAATGTTGGTGAGTTATAGGTTTAACCTATATATATCAAATCGTAATAATAGACGACAAGATTTCATATTTCAATACACATCCCATACATAGAGATAAAAATCATTCATATGGTGAACACCTGGTAACCGACATTAACAAGATACATATATAAGAATATCCTCATCATTCCGGGACACCCTTCGGATATGATATAAATTTCAAAGTACTAAAGCATCCGGTACTTTGGATGGGGTTTGTTAGGCCCAATAGATCTATCTTTAGGATTCGCGTCAATTAGGGTGTCTATTCCCTAATTCTTAGATTACCAGACTTAATAAAAAGGGGCATATTCAATTTTGATAATTTAACCATAGAATGTAGTTTCACGTACTTGTATCTATTTTGTAAATCATTTATAAAACCTGCATGTATTCTCATCCCAAAAATATTAGATTTTAAAAGTGGGACTATAACTCACTTTCACAGATTTTTACTTCGTCGGAAAGTAAGACTTGGCCACTGGTTGATTCACGAACCTATAACAATATATACATATATATTAAAGTATGTTCAAAATATATTTACAACACTTTTAATATATTTTGATGTTTTAAGTTTATTAAGTCAGCTGTCCTCGTTAGTAACCTACAACTTGTTGTCCACAGTTAGATGTACAGAAATAAATCGATATATATTATCTTGAATCAATCCACGACCCAGTGTATACGTATCTCAGTATTGATCACAACTCAAACTATATATATTTTGGAATCAACCTCAACCCTGTATAGCTAACTCCAACATTCACATATAGAGTGTCTATGGTTGTTCCGAAATATATATAGATGTGTCGACATGATAGGTTGAAACATTGTATACGTGTCTATGGTATCTCAAGATTACATAATATACAATACAAGTTGATTAAGTTATGGTTGGAATAGATTTGTTACCAATTTTCACGTAGCTAAAATGAGAAAAATTATCCAATCTTGTTTTACCCATAACTTCTTCATTTTAAATCCGTTTTGAGTGAATCAAATTGCTATGGTTTCATATTGAACTCTATTTTATGAATCTAAACAGAAAAAGTATAGGTTTATAGTCGGAAAAATAAGTTACAAGTCGTTTTTGTAAAGGTAGTCATTTCAGTCGAAAGAACGACGTCTAGATGACCATTTTAGAAAACATACTTCCACTTTGAGTTTAACCATAATTTTTGGATATAGTTTCATGTTCATAATAAAAATCATTTTCCCAAAATAACAACTTTTAAATCAAAGTTTATCATAGTTTTTAATTAACTAACCCAAAACAGCCCGCGGTGTTACTACGACGGCGTAAATCCAATTTTACGGTGTTTTTCGTGTTTCCAGGTTTTAAATCATTAAGTTAGCATATCATATAGATATAGAACATGTGTTTATTTGATTTTAAAAGTCAAGTTAGAAGGATTAACTTTTATTTGCGAACAAGTTTAGAATTAACTAAACTATGTTCTAGTGATTACAAGTTTAAACCTTCGAATAAGATAGCTTTATATGTATGAATCGAATGATGTTATGAACATCATTACAACCTCAAGTTCCTTGGATAAACCTACTGGAAATGAGAAAAATAGATTTTGCTTCAAAGGATCCTTGGATGGCTTGAAAGTTCTTGAAGCAGAATCATGACACGAAAACAATTTCAAGTAAGATTTCCATTCGAAATAAGATTGTTATAGTTATAGAAATTGAATTAATGTTTGAATATGATTATTACCTTGTATTAGAAAGATAACCTACTATAAGTAACAAAGGTTTCTTGATCTTGGATGATTACTTGGAATGGATTTAGAAAACTTGGAAGTAAACTTGCAATCTTGGAAGTATTCTTGATTTTATGAAACTAGAACTTTTGAAATTTATGAAGAACACTTAGAACTTGAAGATAGAACTTGAGAGAGATCAATTAGATGAAGAAAATTGAAGAATTAAAGTGTTTGTAGGTGTTTTTAGTCGTTGGTGTATGGATTAGATATAAAGGATATGTAATTTTGTTTTCATGTAAATAAGTCATGAATGATTACTCATATTTTTGTAATTTTATGAGATATTTCATGCTAGTTGAAAAATGATGGTTCCCACATGTGTTAGGTGACTCACATGGACTGCTAAGAGCTGATCATTGGAGTGTATATACCAATAATACATACATCTAAAAGCTGTGTATTGTACGAGTACGAATACGGGTGCATACGAGTAGAATTGTTGATGAAACTGAACGAGGATGTAATTGTAAGCATTTTTGTTAAGTAGAAGTATTTTGATAAGTGTCTTGAAGTCTTTCAAAAGTGTATGAATACATATTAAAACACTATATGTATATACATTTTAACTGAGTCGTTAAGTCATCGTTAGTCGTTACATGTAAATGTTGTTTTGAAACCTTTAGGTTAACGATCTTGTTGAATGTTGTTAACCCATTGTTTATTATAACAAATGAGATGTTAAATTGTTATATTATCATGATATTATGATATATAATATATCCTAGTATGATATATATATATACAGTTAAATGTCGTTACAACGATAATCGTTACATATATGTCTCGTTTCGAAATCATTAAGTTAGTAGTCTTATTTTTACATATGTATTTCATTATTAATACACTTAATAATATATTTACTTATCATTTAACATAATTAACCAAGTGTATCAATATCTTAATATGATTCATATGTACCTAGTAAGACGTTGTTATAACGATAATCGTTATATATATCGTTTTCGAGTTTCTTAAATTAATAGTCTCATTTTTATGTATATAACTCATTGTTAAAATACCTAATGAGATACATACTTATAATAAAATCATGTTAACTATATATATAACCATATATATGTCATCGTATAGTTTTTACAAGTTTTAACGTTCGTGAATCACCGGTCAACTTGGGTGGTCAATTGTCTATATGAAACCTATTTCAATTAATCAAGTCTTAACAAGTTTGATTGCTTATCATGTTGAAAACACTTAATCATATAAATAACAATTTCATTTAATATATATAAACATGGAAAATTTCGAGTCACTACACCCCCACCCCCCCCATTGTACGAGACAGATCCTCTCATGGTTAGGATAAGTCTGACCACTTGGCGACCCTGTTTGATGCCGAGGTCCGTGGATTTCCAGCTGATTTTCGAGAAAACTTTTCAAGGTTTTTCTTAGACTCTACAACTTGTCTGGATGACAACTTCCTGACCTAAATCAAGAAGCGCGTATCTTTTTCTCGAAAGACTTTACTTCCTTTTAAATCAAGTGGCACATTTCTTTTAAATATATTATAAGAAATTGGGTAAAACTGATAAAATTGTCCAAAACAAAAGTATCTTCAATTATTTGTACAAAAATATGTGATATATGTTTTAAATAACTTGGTAAATTTTTTCCACACTTGCCTTTTATTTTCCTTTCTTTGCCTTTTTATTTTCCTCTATTCCATTTTAAATGAATTCAAGCGTTTTAAGTTATTTCTCAATTTATGTCCTTTTCGAGGTAACAATAATTTCGGTGTTAACACTTAGTTTTATCGTTCATAAATATGTATAAACATAATTTTGAGTTCATTTAGTTGAAAATTTTGAAAAATTTTACTAGAATTAGGTAGTCAGTATATAAGACTAGGGCTGTTCTTTATTATCAGAGAGCACTAGATTCTAATACAACTACTGCGTTACTAGTATTTTTAATGGTAACCAAGTGTTTAAATTTAAAATTTTAAAAATCCGAAAGAATTTAACCCCTTCCCACACTTAAGATCTTGCAATGCCCTCATTTGCAAGAAATCAATACAATTTATATTATTGAGGGTGATTAGCGTAGAAAAATGATTAAATTTTACCAAAGTTTCCAAACATATTGGCGTTTGTTTGTTGAATGATAAATGGTGCACATCATTTTTTCATTCCATCTTGTTGTTACATCACATTTGTTTTTCGTTTTGTCATCAAAATTAGTAGCTTTTGTTGAACTTAATGCCAGTCTTTGAAAGTTCGCTGTTTTACCCTGTTGTGTACAATTGACAATACACATACATACAAATAATAACATGCATGGTAATTTGAAATGGGACTTAACATCCCACTTTCAAATTATAAATACGAAATATCAGTAATAAAATAAAAAAATGTTAAAAACTACATAAAAGTATCACAATATTATATGTTTTAAACATAAGTAAATAAAAACAATAAAAGATAAAAATCACCAACGGGAACTGTATCAATCTGGATAGGGGTTCCAGTTCATGTCGTCGGTCGGGTTCCACGGTTGGTTATAGGTGTGCTGATAGGCTTGGTTGGGGTCGTAGAGAGTAAATGGTGGTCGCATATCGGGCTGGTGTGGCGGATAGTAAGTAGGTAGGGTCGGTACATAGTTATTTGGTACATGGGGTGATAGCTGGCTCATGATCTGATGCTGATGATAGTGCTATCTATCATGCTGTCGTTGCCTGGAATGTTCGTACACATTCTCAGCGTGCCACTACTCGTACTGACTATGTCTAGCCTCGTTTGTCATTTCTACCTCATCTATACGCTGGTAAACGTCAGTAACAGCCTCCCTAATGACATCCCTAATGTCATCCGTGTGATGACCCGGGAATTTCCGACCAAATTTAAACTATAATCTTTATATGCCTTCGACACGATAAGCAAAGTCTATTAAATTGAATCACTAAATTTTCGAACTGTGTTCATGTTTACATTTGACCATTTCCGATGATTCACGAACAATTGTGTGTAAATAAATATGTAAAAATATTTATATATGAATATATAATTAAAAATAAATATAAGTGTACAGATAATATATTAAATTAATAAAGTACGCTTAATCAATTGAAGTTAAAAATGTAAAATAATAATTAGAATAATAAAGATACTATTACAATGAATATATATAAATATATATGTGATATTATATGAATCTATATATATTTTTGAGACCTATACATAAGTAATGGTATATATATAATAAAATAGATATATAATTTATAAATATTCATAATTGATAAAAGATATTATGTAATATGAATATGACATACCTATTAAACATTACAACAAATTAGTTACAAGTTTAAAATATAATTGTTATGATAATATTATTATTACTCCCACTATTATTATTAACATTAATATAAATATCACTACTTGTTAAATTATTTTCAATATATATTATATTGATATAAAAGTTAATACATGTAAGGTGTTATACTCACTAATATTATTATTATCATTTAGAAATCTTAGTTATTATTATAGTTATCATTATTATTATAAATAAAACAAATTATTTTTATGAATGATATTATATTTATTATTTTTATAGTTAATAACAATATTATTATTATTATTATTAATATTAATATTAATATATTTATTTAGATTACTATTAATATAATTATAAATATTAGTTCTTAATTATTAATAAAAAGGGGATAAAGGCATACGTATGAATTTTTTTTTCTTTTAGAATTTGATTCAGTTTCATGTATCCATCCTTCTACAGTCAAATTTTGTTTCCTGTCTCATATAGATCCAAATTCAGTTAGCTTTCTATATCACTTTAATTTTTTTATTTTGTTTCTGGTACGATTAATAGGATTCTGTCTAAATCATGTAGAACAACAATTACAGCATATAATCGACCAAACCATATTATTGATAAAAATCCTTCAAGTCTTCCATCATCAATATCAATTATCAATTATTCTCTTCTTTCTCTTGCTAATTGACATCCACATTCCATACAACAAACCACCGGATAACACTCCCGGTCACCACCTTAACCATCATCCAACCACAAACCCAAGTTGTTTTCTCGTTTTTCCTTCTTGAACAACCAACATGACCATCGCATTGCTATTGCTATCTCCATTTCTGGTTATATCCGAAAACAAACCACCTTCACTTTACTCTTCTTCTCCACCATAGAACCCTAATCACTAACACCTTGTTGCTTATTGTTTTATCTCAGGTACAACCCATTTCACAATCAACTATCAACCGTCATCCAACAAACCGTCACCACCTTAGACTTTTATCACCACCACACCCTTTATCAACCATGAGTCACCAAACTATCACCATCATATTCCATCATTCGAAAACCACAACCAATTTAACACCATCAACGAATCAACCGGTAATAATTTCTGTTTCTGGCTCAGCTAGTATACACTGCTCGATATTATTTCTTTTTTTTTCCTTCGTGAACTTTTAACCCAACAAGACCCATCAACTAAGGCCGATATTGTCTCTATTTTTTTTCCAAACACCGAACACCACCCTCGAAACACAACTGCTGCGTTGATTTATCCTTATATTTTTTTTCTTTCTTCTTATCATCGTTGTATTGCTACTTACAGCTTTATGGTGCTGTTTCTGTTTTAGAAATTGGAATACGAATGATGATGGAGTTGGTGATGAAAGGATAGATGATTTAGAAAATACTTATATGATCAACCGATACCCCACATAAGGTGATAAATATTCAGCCATCTTAAAACACGTTGCATATCAAATAGAAGTAAATGCTTTTGGGACGTTTGAGTGATGATGATAGCAAGGCACGCTCCATTTTATCATTGGACCAACAAATTCATGATCCCACTTGCTAAAACATTTCGGTGGTGATAAAAATAAATAAATAAATAAATAAATACAAATGGAACTAACTATTATTTATGGCCTACATCCCAATATGTATGCGTGTAAACTCCAAAAGGAAAGAAACCGACATTCAATTACCGGAGGATTTGGGAAACTATCTTGGGCCGTAGGTCTTTGGATTATGGGAGTAACAAATAATTTTTTTTACGGGCCGCTGAGCATGTTGGGCCGATATTTTTGCTGTTGGGCACCAAAAGAAGTAATGCCACATGAGTTATATGATTTCGAATGGGGTACAATTCAGAAATGAGATCGCAGAAGTATGGTTGGAAGTGTTGGGTTTAAGTGACAGGTCACGGGTTCGAGTCCGGGCAAAGGCAGTTATTTTTTTTCTTTTTGGAACTCCCCTTGTGAGGTAGAATAATTATTATTATTATTATTATTATTATTATTATTATTATTATTATTATTATTATTATTATTATTATTATTATTATTATTATTATTATGATTGTTATTGTTCTTACTAGTATTAACTGGTATTGTTAAAAATTACTATTATTACTAATATTATTATTATTATGATTATTAACTTATCATTTCAAGTGCTATTATTATAATTATGACTAGAATTATTAATATTATTATTATTATTATTGTTATTATAAAAGTAATACAAGTTGTAATTAGTTTTACTAATATTAGTACTAATATAATTTTTGTAATTATTAATATTACTTCTATTATTAATATATATAAATTAAATAAATAATATATAAAGATATAGTATGTGAAATCATTCGAGTACGATTATATGTACTGATGAATATACAAATGATCTAGGTTCGTGAATCCGAGGCCAACCCTGCATTATTCAGTTGTTCAATATAGTCATATGTATTTTTACTACAAAATACATTAGGTGAGTTTCATCACTCCCTTTTTAAATGCTTTTGCAATATATATTTTTGGGACTGAGAATGCATGCGCTTTTATAAATGTTTTACGAAATAGACACAAGTAATCGAAACTACATTATATGGTTGAATGATCGAAATTGAATATGCCTCTTTTTATTAAGTCTGGTAATCTAAGAATTAGGGAACAGACACCCTAATTGACGCGAACTCTAAAGATAGATCTATCGGGCCCAACAAGCCCCATCCAAAGTACCAGATGCTTTAGTACTTCGAAATTTATATCATGTCCGAAGGAGGATCCCGGAATGATGGGGATATTCTTATATACATATTGTGAATGTCGGTTACCAGGTGTTCAATCCATATGAATGATATTTTTGTCTCTATGCATGGGACGTATGTTTACGAGAAATGGAAATATGAAATCTTGTGGTCTATTAATATTATGAAATGATTATTTATGTTAAACTAATGAACTCACCAACCTTTTGGTTGACACTTTAAAGCATGTTTATCCTCAGGTATGAAAGAAATCTTCCGCTGTGCATTTGCTCATTTTAGGGATATTACTTGGAGTCATTCATGACATATTTCAAAAGACGTTGCATTCGAGTCGTTGAGTTCCTCAAGATTAATATTAAGTCATTTATAGATGGATATATTATAAAATGGTATGCATGCTGTTAACTGTCATTGTAAATGAAAGTTTGTCTTTTAAAAACGAATGCAATGTTTGTAAAATGTATCATATAGAGGTCAAGTACCTCGCGATGTAATCAACTATTGTGAATCGTTTGTAATCAATATGGACTTCGTCCGGATGGATTAGGACGGGTCCTTTCAATCCGCTTCCTCCATTTCCTCATCTGAACCTCTCTCTACCTGTGGATGAGGGCCCTGATATGGTACTGTGACGACCCGGAAATTTCTGACCAAATTTAAACTTAACCTTTATATGTTTCCGACACGATAAGCAGAATTTGTATTGTTGAATCTCAAAAAGTTTGGAACTACATTCATGTAATCAATTACCCTTTGACCGTGTTCGACGATTCACGAACAATTATGTGTATATAGATATGTATACATAATATATAATATTAACTGAAAACATTAACAAAGTATTAGATATATGATACTTTACATGAACGTATTTGTTTCGATATATTTATCGACATAATTAAGAGATAATATCAAATGATTGAATTATCAGATACATTATGATATGATTACGGGCCGATGTTATGAGGTCCATTGTGATTTAAGAAATCTATTCTTTTTGACAATATTCGGAAAATGGTAAAGTGATCTATAAGTGAGAACGTGGAGTGTAAATAACTTAGATGTTGGATATCGACAAGTTAAGTAACTCGACAATTTTCATTAAGATAATTTCATACATTTATTAAACCTTTGGACTTTATCCCATGCTTCACCAACAGACTGTAATTTAAAAACTTGAAACCTATTATGAATATATATAATTCTACTTTTCTAAAATGTTTTATGATATAACGATTTCTATTATTTTAACCTTTTAACAAAATGATTCTTAACTATATTTAGTTTTGGAAAACAAAATTATCATATTTATATGATTTAGTTTCAAAAGTACAAAAAACGTTTTCAGTTTAAAAAGAACTTTATTATTAAAATGTATATATCTTTTATAAATATCTAGAACCACTTTTGACAACTCATTACTTAACCAGTATGATAAAGATAACGATATTTATATTTTATTTTATTAAATATATATAACGATTTAAATTAATATTATATATATTTATACGCGTATTATACGTATATAGTTTTATACTTTTACTATACTTTAACTTTACCTTTACTTTACTTTTACTTTTACTTTACTTTAACTTTAATAATTCATACTTTAATAATTCACTTTAATAATTCATACTTTAATAATTCATACTTTAATAATTCACTTTAATAATTCATACTTTAATAATTCACTTTAATAATTCACTTTAATAATTCATACTTTAATAATCCACTTTAATAATTCACTTTAATAATTCATACTTTAATAATTTAATTTAATAATTCACTTTAATAATTCATATTTTAATAATTCAAAAATCTATTATAAATAGCATTGAATAGGTTTCGTTATTTCATAGAAACTTGAAAATATATTTCTATAAACTCTCTCAATCGAATTACATATATATTTTCTTTGTATTATTTCATGATATTATTAGTATACATAAAATACTACGACGGAGTTATACTCAGACGATTTCAAAATAAGTTTTCAAGCGGGATAAAGCTAAGGAAATTATGGGTTATAGCTATGGAGGTTATGGGTATTGATCGAGAGTATTGCTCGTGAGTCAAACTAGTGTTTATCATCTCTGTTGCGTCTACGTACTTTTCCTGCAATATTGAATCTCAATATTGATACGTTCGTGAATCCAAGGCCAACATTGCACTTGTTCAATGACGTCATATGTATTTTTACTACAAAATACAGTATTGTGAGTTTCATTTGCTCCCCTTTTAATTGCTTTGCAATTTATATTTTTGGGCAGAAAATACATGCGCTGCTTTTATAAATGCTTTACGAAATAGAGACAAGTGATTAAAAATGATATTCTGCGGATTGATGTGCTAGGTAATATAGTTACATGTTATAAGAGCATGTAAGCGCGAATCCTAAAGATAGATCTATCGGGCTTAACACCCCCATCCTGTAGGCTGCACTAGACATAAGAACTAGTGGGCGGATGTTTAGTACTTCGAGGATTATTTATACACTTGCGAGTGTACATATCCATCTTTGCGAAGATGACTTATTATATTATTGTTAAGGTTGGTTACCGAGGCCTCAACATAAGCAGAACGGTTTTATACACTTGCGAGTGTACATATATTTATAAACGGAAATCTTGTGGTCTATTAATATATTGAAATGATTGTTATGATAAACCTATGAACTCACCAACCTTTTGGTTGACACTTTAAAGCATGTTTATTCTCAGGTATTAAAGAAATCTTCCGCTGTGCATTAGCTCATTTTAAGGATATTACTTGGAGTCATTCATGGCATATTTTGAAAGACGTTGCATTCAAGTCATTGAGTTCATCAAGATTATTATTAAGTCAATTATAGTTGGATGTATTATGAAATGGTGTGCATACCATCAATTTTCGTTGTAAAGAAAGTTTGTCTTTTAAAAACGAATGCAATGTTTGTAAAATGTATCATATAGAGGTCAAATACCTCGCGATGTAATCAACTATTGTGAATCGTTTATAATGTATATGAACGGGTCCTTTCAGTTGGTATCAGAGCGGTGGTCTTAGCGAACCAGGTCTTGCATTAGTGTGTCTAACTGATAGTTGTTAAGATGCATTAGTGAGTCTGGACTTCGACCGTGTCTGCATGTCAAAAGTTTTGTTTATCATTTTTAGTCGGAAATCATCTACTTACCATCCTTAGGAAATTACCTACTTATCATTCTTAGTCTAGACACGTCTTGCTGCATTGATTACATGAATAGTGTATAGACAAAATTCATATCTTAGCGTATCTGCTAAATCATATCTTATCGTATCTATTGCCGTAAACTTTGCCTGACATATTCCGTAAATTCCTCCGTAATCTATGAAATCTTTTGATCTATATATATATAGATATTCTATGTAGTTAGAATACCACCCGATAGCCAGAAAATCATTTCGTATCAAAAAATCCTCTATCAAATCGTACGAAATGGAATTCGGCATCAGTTCAAGTTCCTCGGATTCCGAAATGGAATCCCACTCAAGCTCCGAAAGTAGTGTGACTGGAATGGATCAACCAATCAGCCATCATCTATTCTGGATGAATTGGGGATGGGTTCGTAGCCTCCTTAATCATTGGAGACAAGAAAAAGGCGATCCTTTCCATCCACCACATTGCTCTCTTGGCAATAAACCTGAAGCACTTACCGGCGAACCTGTCCGAAACACCATTTTCTCTCTCATTTCCAGAGTATCTCGTCATGATTATATACTACACCAAATTCTAGATCTTATTTATCCGCTCTTCCGAACCGACAATCACCCCGGTGTAATAGAAGAAGTCAACGAGCTTCGCGCTCGGGTAGTGGCTTTGGAGAATATGGTGCAAAGGTTACAAACACCAGCAGCAGCACCAGCAACATAACCAGTACCACCATCAACAATATCAACAGTACAATTACCACCACCAACAACAACCGCATCGTAAATCTCAACTTCACAATCTGTCCCATGAGCATTTACGTCATACGCCCTGTAGATACTAAAGAATACCACAACGATGAAGTATTGATTCATAACTTCATTGGAAAAACATTCTACGACGATTATGTAATTTCTAAAGTTTAGAAATTATCTATCCTATCCTTAACCATAAATCAAGTGAGTTTAATTTAATATTAACTCATTAAATCTATATTACATCTGAAGAAATATACACATATATTTCCATAAAGACTGTAATAAAATTCTTTTGTACAAAATATTAATTGTGACATTTTTTTTAACGGGTAGGTAATACCCGAGAGATATATAAATTCACAATTAATATGTTACATTCTTCGAATCTGATTCAGCAAATCATCCATTATACTCCCTACTTTCACAACAATATACATTCTTTTATAGAAATCAAAACAACCATACTCATTCAAAAATCTAATTACATATTCTGATTTTGAAATCGCCGAATTCAATTCAAGTTATAACCGATATCATCACTCTTAGATTCTTACATCTTTCAAAGCTATACTTTAACTTCAAAACTGTGTTAGAACATCGTATGTATATTAATGATTATAATCTGTGTTCAAGCCCTTTGAAATACCTGAAGACACTTCAAATAATGAACAATCGAGATGATGATCCAACCACATGTTATCCACAGTTACGTACCTGAAAAACTCTTGAAACCAAAGTCATAATTTAACATGTATCCATGTCAGACCTTTTGGCATTTACTAGCTAAAATAACTTTTCAATCCCTTCTAAAAATAGATGATTTTGTCACAGCTCCAGCAAACCAACTTCAATTGTTCATTCGAATAAGCCTTATTATAATGATTACCCCTTCATCATTATTACCGGGGAACCTTTCATATTTCGCCACATTAGCAGTAAACTTATTAACAACTTCATTGATCTTTGACTTTCCGAAAAATCTTTATATTTATCAAAATCCCATCATTTACTCATCTGCATCTTGTAACGAGAATTGTCATACGAATCATCAGAAATTAGCAATCAGTATTTTGAAATCTCGCAGCATGTCTACGCCAACAATTATATGTGTCTATCTTCTGGACTTATATACTTTGAATGTGAAGTTTCTGAAAAACACCCTAAACTACGAACTAGTTCTCGAAATACTGATGAAGCAGCAAAAACTATAAATGACCTTAACAGTAAAAAGTTTGATGATAAAGAGTAGTGTGTTGGCAAAGCTCAGAAAAAGAGAAGATTTGGTACTGAAAAATACGGATTGAGCAAACCATGAAGAAGGCTGTGGATAAATCACAAGGACAAAATCTACCTTTAAAGAATCCAAATGATTCCGTGTCTGCTGAAGTCATTATCGAATACCTTGCTCCTGACTCTAAACCCTTACGGACAATATTCTTCATCATCCTCTGATATTAGAAATTTTAAGATATCATCGTATCTTTCATTATAAATATCCTCCATATTTCTGAAGATATTTCCATAATTATTCTTATCTGAAATCATTTACCTCTTCGTGATGTCTGTATTACATCATAAAAGAAACTATTTTAGTTTCTAAATTCTGAAACTTTAGAATTTAAAATAGGAATATTTTTGAAGTAGTGTTGGGAACTGAAGCATGAACTAGTATAATATAATGACACTTGATCACCGTGATTATATTATAGTAAGTCATGCTGAGTTTCTAATGGAACGTGATGATTCACATAACATACCGTCATCATGTGCCATTTACACGACTCTTACATTCTACCAAATCTCCAAACATATTAAGAACATATCTTCTTGATAGTTCTATCTTTCCGGATATTCTGGTAATTTGCCAAATCAGGATCGTACCATTACGATTTCCTTCTTAGAACATTAACTATGTTCATCCAAAACTTCATACCTACTAATTTTGGACCATTATTCGCTTGACTTAAAGCCGAGAAGAGACAACAAAAGTATGAAACTCCGAAATGTAAGGGAGAATATAAAGTCCAATAACAACACATAAATTACAAACCGCGTATATCAATGTTTATCGCAACATAAAGACACGGGAGAATTAAAAACACTATAACCCCAAGGGCGAAGTAGAAGAAAACAGATCCCTCCGGTGAAAGTTGGAAAAGGAGAATGATTGTTGCTATAGTAAGGATAAGGACAAGGATTAGAAATGGATTAAGCATTTTCGCAATCTTTTGAAATTGGAATTGAGTATAGAGGTGCTAAAAACTAATGGAATGGAAAAGGTAAATATATAAGGGAAATATCAGACGTAGTAATCGGGACAGATCATCGCATTTAATTAAAGAGATCATAATTTCCTTAAATCTCGAAGAAACAGATCTTATAGATTTCCAAGATTTTTTTTTTTGAATCCCTTGAATTCCGGAATTCAACCATGACTACGTCAAAAATTATGACGAAACTTATTTTCCTCATTCCACTATTTTGTGACAGCTTCACTCATACGCTTCGAGTAATTGGATCATTTTATCCATATTACTCTATGGTAATAAAATCCTATCTTTCAACACATATCCGTTATGAAAACATTTTTATGGTTAGCCATGATGACCTCGATCAAATTTCGGGACGAAATTTCTCTAACGGGTAGGTACTGTGACGACCCGGAAATTTCTGACCAAATTTAAACTTAACCTTTATATGTTTCCGACACGATAAGCAGAATTTGTAATGTTGAATCTCAAAAAGTTTGAAACTACATTCATGTAATCAATTACCCTTTGACCGTGTTCGACGATTCACGAACAATTATGTGTATATAGATATGTATACATAATATATAATATTAACTGAAAACATTAACAAAGTATTAGATATATGATACTTTACATGAACGTATTTGTTTCGATATATTTATCGACATAATTAAGAGATAATATCAAATGATTGAATTATCAGATACATTATGATATGATTACGGGCCAATGTTATGAGGTCCATTGTGATTTAAGAAATCTATTCTTTTTGACAATATTCGGAAAATGGTAAAGTGATCTATAAGTAAGAACGTGGAGTGTAAATAACTTAGATGTTGGATATTGACAAGTTAAGTAACTCGACAATTTTCATTAAGATAATTTCATACATTTATTAAACCTTTGGACTTTATCCCATGCTTCACCAACAGACTGTAATTTAAAAACTTGAAACCTATTATGAATATATATAATTCTACTTTTCTAAAATGTTTTATGATATAACGATTTCTATTATTTTAACCTTTTAACAAAATGATTCTTAACTATATTTAGTTTTGGAAAACAAAATTATCATATTTATTTGATTTAGTTTCAAAAGTACAAAAAACGTTTTCAGTTTAAAAAGAACTTTATTATTAAAATGTATATATCTTTTATAAATATCTAGAACCACTTTTGACAACTCATTACTTAACCAGTATGATAAAGATAACGATATTTATATTTTATTTTATTAAATATATATAACGATTTAAATTAATATTATATATATTTATACGCGTATTATACGTATATAGTTTTATACTTTTACTATACTTTAACTTTACCTTTACTTTACTTTTACTTTTACTTTACTTTAACTTTAATAATTCATACTTTAATAATTCACTTTAATAATTCATACTTTAATAATTCACTTTAATAATTCATACTTTAATAATTCACTTTAATAATTCATACTTTAATAATTCACTTTAATAATTCACTTTAATAATTCATACTTTAATAATCCACTTTAATAATTCACTTTAATAATTCATACTTTAATAATTTAATTTAATAATTCACTTTAATAATTCATACTTTAATAATTCAAAATTCTATTATAAATAGCATTGAATAGGTTTCATTATTTCATAGAAACTTGAAAATATATTTCTCTAAACTCTCTCAATCGAATTACATATATATTTTCTTTGTATTATTTCATGATATTATTAGTATACATAAAATACTACGACGGAGTTATACTCAGACGATTTCAAAATAAGTTTTCAAACGGGATAAAGCTAAGGAAATTATGGGTTATAGCTATGGAGGTTATGGGTATTGATCGAGAGTATTGCTCGTGAGTCAAACTAGTGTTTATCATCTCTGTTGCGTCTACGTACTTTTGCTGCAATATTGAATCTCAATATTGATACGTTCGTGAATTCAAGGCCAACATTGCACTTGTTCAATGACGTCATATGTATTTTTACTACAAAATACAGTATTGTGAGTTTCATTTGCTCCCTTTTTAATTGCTTTGCAATTTATATTTTTGGGCTGAGAATACATGCGCTGCTTTTATAAATGCTTTACGAAATAGAGACAAGTGATTAAAAATGATATTCTGCGGATTGATGTGCTAGGTAATATAGTTACATGTTATAAGAGCATGTAAGCGCGAATCCTAAAGATAGATCTATCGGGCTTAACACCCCCATCCTGTAGGCTGCACTAGACATAAGAACTAGTGGGCGGATGTTTAGTACTTCGAGGATTATTTATACACTTGCGAGTGTACATATCCATCTTTGCGAAGATGACTTATTATATTATTGTTAAGGTTGGTTACCGAGGCCTCAACATAAGCAGAACGGTTTTATACACTTGCGAGTGTACATATATTTATAAACGGAAATCTTGTGGTCTATTAATATATTGAAATGATTGTTATGATAAACCTATGAACTCACCAACCTTTTGGTTGACACTTTAAAGCATGTTTATTCTCAGGTATTAAAGAAATCTTCCGCTGTGCATTAGCTCATTTTAAGGATATTACTTGGAGTCATTCATGGCATATTTTGAAAGACGTTGCATTCAAGTCATTGAGTTCATCAAGATTATTATTAAGTCAATTATAGTTGGATGTATTATGAAATGGTGTGCATACCGTCAATTTTCGTTGTAAAGAAAGTTTGTCTTTTAAAAACGAATGCAATGTTTGTAAAATGTATCATATAGAGGTCAAATACCTCGCGATGTAATCAACTATTGTGAATCGTTTATAATGTATATGAACGGGTCCTTTCAGGTACAGCCTGATTGCAACTGCTCTTTAATACCTTTGCATCTTGATAGAACCGCAATCCTAAAGTCTCATCCTGTTCCCTACACACCATCAGTGGACCCCCTTGATCCCTATCTACATCCAAATACTCTCCAATGAGAGTAACAAAAATACCTCCTCCTATTATTCCCCCGTCCTGTATTCCTTCCACCATTTTAGACAGATAAAAACCAACACAGTAGGGGATATTAACAAAGCTTCTAGTGTTTCGAATACACTTAAGGTAAAATAAATCGTGTAAGGTCATTTTCTCCTTGTTGTTACCTCTTTGTGTAATCGAATTAGCTAAAAATCTATGTATAATACGAAGCTCTGCTTTGTTAATATCTAAATAGGAGTGTCTTCCTCCCCGCGAAAAAACATTATAATTTGACATACGCCTCCAGACGGCGTGCACGTCAAAATTCCTATCTACCCTCTCACCATGATAAATCAAATTTGTACAATCAGGTAGTAGTAATTCGACGAGAGTGTAAATCTGTAAAGCCCTGGCCATGTCCAGCATGGACATCCTGTACATCCTACGGCCAAGTAAAAATCTAAGAAAACTCTTATCATCTAACCTATCTACATCCGTATTAAAAGCGATAGTACTCATAAGCTCAACACACCACTCTTTATATACAGGCCTACGAGTTGTAAATAAACGTTCCCAATCAGGGAAAAAAAGAGCTGCCATACCTTTGGATTAGATGCTGCCTAACTGGGTTAGCTAATTGGACCCTTTCCAAAGGCTCCCAATCGATTAACCTCGGTACTTCCACATTTTTCGTTACCAGTTTATATTTATTACTTTGGTACGTTGGGTAATCTCTCCAAATTCTATCAATCCTTAAATTGGGATGCAACTGTTCTTCATGAATTGTTGGGTATTCTACTATATGATGAGCGGGAAATACTACGTAGGCAATAAAAAATTGTGGGTCCGGCTCATAGTATGGTACGTGTTGATCAAGTTGTTGTTGTTCCTGTTGTTGCTCCGGTTCATGTTCTGGTTCATATTGCATTTCTGGCTGTGGTTCGTTTTCAGGTTGTCTGGATGATGATGCACCGCCAGATTCGGTATATTTCTGCAAAACACATTAAACACAAAATTTGTGCATCCAAATATGCATTAGTGTTAGCAAAATAATAACTTGAAACAATTATAATGACATGTTTAATCCATATTAAACTCATGCTCATTTTCATATTTTTATCAATTCTACACTTTTTCAAATAAGCATATATGAAAATATTTACAAAGTTCATAAGCATTCAACTCAAATAACATGTCAAAATAATCATTACTAGCCATTAAACAAGTTTCAAATGACATTTATATCAAATTAATCAAGTTCATGAATTTTAGACTTTAAAAGTCCACTTTAATTCTCAAAAATCATGTTTAGGATCAATGTTTGGATCATTTAGCTACCTAAACATGTTACACTACTTAATTTAGCAATAATTCATGACAAAAATAGGCAATAACCTGTTTATATCAAAAAGCTCCAAATTGCTCAAGAACACAAACCCTAGATTTCTAAAATTTTTGAAGTTTTTGGCTTCAAATCATGTTAAATAGCATCAATCTAGGTTATACATGCATAATATACTAACAATTTAACTCTAATTACACTAGAAATTAACAAAATCTAATTAGGTAAAATTTAGCTCAAGAACACTAAAATTCAAATTTAAAGAGTTTTAGGGGTGAAATCTTTACTTTTTTGCTTCCCCATCTGAGAAAAGGCATTATTATAGCGAATTATTGTGAGAAATTTGGTTGATTTTGGTTGAAAAATGAAGATTTTTGGGTGATTTTTGGGTGAGTTTCGTGTATGTGTGTTTGTTGTTTGTGAGAAGACAGAGCAGTTCGCTAGAACTTATGTTCCTGACCAGATATCCAGGTCCATGCGATCGCATGGCTTGACAGTTCAAACCCCATGCGATCGCATGGGGTCAGGTATTATTATTTTTATATATAAAAACCTTATACTAATAAAACATAAATTAATAAATTTTAAAAATTTGTTTCTTTTAAGAATGAGGGCGTTTTGAATCGTTGTCCTAGTTCGTCTCTCGATAAAATTTTAAAATTTGTCACTTTTTAAGCGTCGTTTTAAAAGCAAAGATTTTGGGGTTTTTTTGTTGGCATACTTTAAATCAAATAAGATTAAAAATAATGATAACAAAATTTCTCGTCCCTCCCTTGGGTAAAGCAATTTCGGTTCAACGACCTAGTCTTCAACTCACGACGAATTTTAAATATCAAATTTTTAACTTAATGAAATAAAGTAAATTTTTGTTTTTAAATTCACACCAAACTTAAATTTAAAATGCATAAAATTAAAAATTCATATAAATATCATTAATATTTTTATACATTAATTTTACAAACTTATATTAAAAATATTAATTTTTAAAATATTTAAAAACTTAAATATATTGGTTTTAAAAATTTACAATAATAATTTAATATTTATATGTTAATTTTAAAAACAAGGTAAAAATTCAAATGAAAAATCTTTTTAGTCTTTTATCCCACTTTAATCAACTAAATATTATCAAAAATATACGCCCCAATTTTGGGTAAAGTAATTTCGGCTATTTTACCTAGTTTTACTCCTGACGAATTTTTGAAATATTTTGGATTGATTGATTAAAGATATTTATACCTTAAGAATAAACGGTAAATTTCGCAGTGATGTAATAAATTTTTGTATGATATCAATAATTTCGGTTTCGCATACCTAATTTTATCGAATATCAATTTAATACTTTATAGCGAACGATTCAACGTTTATTATCAAAGGTTAAAAACAATAAATAAAAACAAATAAAAACTGTACATACTTACCTGTGAGATAGAATTCTCAGAGACCTGCTTTAGCTGACTCATAGGAGAGTCATGTGATTTGGTTTTCCATAGCTACGTAGGCGTAACCTCGATTCTTCAATAACTTTTCTTCTAAACATATGAACGGTCCTTCTCTGCATAGAGTAACAAATTCGGTATTTGAATATGTTTGATTGTTCGAACATTTACCTTCGTGTGACCATTTTCTGCATTTATGACATCTTTCAAGGTGTCGTGCTCTTCTTTTCGTTGCGGATTTTGATTTTCCTTTACCAAAATGTGTCTTATGATGATCTTTTCTGAGTTCTTTCCTCACTTCATCCATTTTTCCTCTTATGAATGATACCAGTTCACTCGGGAAGATATTATTATTACGTTTAGTAATCATAGCGTGTAGTAGTAGACCATGGTTCAGATCAAAGGAATTCTTCATCTCGTAAAACCTAAAAGAAATGAAAAATTCAGAATGGAGGGAGAAGACTAGTTCTTTAGGGTCTGCTAGGGAAAGACCATTCGGATTCCATTCTCGAGAATTACACGAAAACAGAAAATCTAACTCTAACATAAATACATATTATCCTTAAAAGATTCGAATCTTCCCACACTTAGTTAGCTGTGGTGTCGAAATTGTGATTAACTTCATTATCAACTTCCATTGGACCATGTATGTAACGTTTAACTATGTGACCATTAACTTTAAATTCAATCCCATTTGAATTTATTAACTCTACTGTTCCGTATAGGAAAACTCTTTTGACTATGAATAGTCCAGACCATCTTGATTTCAATTTTCCAGGAAATAGCTTGAATCGTGAATTGAAAAAAAGAACTCTGTCTCCTTCTTTAAATTCTTTTGAACTTCTGATTCTTTTATCATGCCATTTCTTCATTCTTTCCTTATAGATTAACGAATTTTCGTATGCCTCATGTCTTAATTCTTCTAATTCTTTTAGTTGACTTAACCGTAAACGTCCGGCTTCATGCAAATCAAGATTACATGTCTTCAAAGCACAAAATACTTTGTGTTCAATTTCTAATGGAAGATGACATGCTTTTCCGTAAACAAGTTTAAAAGGTGTGGTTCCAATTGGAGTTTTGTAGGCTGTTCGAAAAGCCCAGAGTGCATCCTCCAATTTCATGGACCATTCCTTCGGACTTGATCCTACGGTTTTCTCTAGAATACTTTTTAATGCTTGGTTGGTATTTTCAACTTGTCCACTTGTTTTTGGATGATAAGCAGTTGAGATTTTATGAGTTACTCCATATCTTTTGAGAACTTTCTCAAGTTGATTATTACAAAAATGAGTACCCCGATCACTTATTAAAGCTTTCGGTGTTCCGAACATAGCAAAAAGACGTTTTAAGAAGTTAACTACAACTCGTGCATCATTAGTTGAGAGAGCTTGTGCTTCCACCCATTTAGATACATAATCAATAGCAACGAGAATTTAGAGATTATTATGAGATTTTGGAAATGGACCCATAAAGTCAATACCCCAAACGTCAAATACTTCACATACTTGAATGACATTTTGTGGCATTTCATCACGTTGACTTATTTTTCCTGCCCTTTGACAAGCATCACAGGATTTACAAAGAAGGTGTGCGTCTTTGAAAATTATAGGCCAATAGAATCCAGCGTCGTAAACTTTTCTTGCTGTGAGTTGAGGCCCATAATGCCCTCCTGTTGGTCCTGTGTGACAATGGTTTAAGATTTGACTGGCTTCATCCCTAAATACACCTCGGTGTATTATTCCATCGGGATAACTTTTAAATAAATGTGGATCTTCCCAAAAATAGTGTTTTATATCACTAAAGAATTTCTTTCGTTTTTGTTACGACAACCCTTTTTCAAGGAATCCACATACTAAGTAGTTTGCATAGTCTGCAAATCATGGAATTTCATTATAATCGATCTTCAAAAGATATTCATCAGGAAAGTTATCTTGTATAGCCGATTCATTTAGAACTTCTAATTCAGGATTTTCAAGACGGGAAAGATGATCAGCGGCAATATTTTCTGCTCCCTTTTTGTCTTGGATCTCAATATCGAACTCTTGTAAGAGTAAGATCCAACGGATTAATCGTGGTTTAGCATCTTGTTTCGAAAATAGGTATCTAAGAGCAGAATGGTCGGTATAGACCACCGTTTTAGCTAGAACGAGATATGAACGAAATTTGTCAAAAGCAAAGACAATAGCAAGGAGTTCTTTTTCAGTAGTTGTGTAATTCGTTTGCACTCCTTGTAACGTCTTACTTGCGTAATAGATAGGTTGAAATCGGTTTTCAATCCTTTGTCCTAAAACGACTCCCATTGCAAAATCACTTGCATCGCACATGAGTTCAAATGGTATATTCCAATTTGGAGTTATCATGATAGGCGCATTAGTGAGTTTTTCTTTAAGAATATTAAAAGATTTGATGCATTCATCCGAAAAGATGAATGGAGCATCCTTTTCTAGGAGTTTATTTATAGGAGTGGCAATTTTAGAAAAATCTTTTATGAAACGTCGGTAAAAATCGGCATGCCCTAGAAAATTCCTAACTCCTCTAACATTGGTGGGATGTGGAAGTTTAGCAATTACATCTACTTTAGCTCTATCCACTTCAATTCCTTCCTTTAAAATTTTATGACCAAGAACGATGCCTTCTTTAACCATGAAATGGCATTTCTCCCAATTAAGTACTAGATTTGATTGTTCGCATCTAATAAGTATTCGTTCAAGATTAACTAGACATGTTTCAAAAGTATCACCGAAGACTGAAAAGTCATCCATGAAAACTTCCATGCATTCTTCTATCATGTCATGAAAAATCGTCATCATGCACCTTTGAAAGGTTGCAGGGGCGTTGCATAGTCCAAATGGCATGCGTTTATAAGCAAAAGTACCATAAGGGCATGTCTTGGTCCTCGGGTGCTATTGGAATTTGAAAATATCCGGAAATACCGTCAAAAAAACAATAGTAACTATTCCCAGCTAACCTTTCCAACATTTGATCAATGAAAGGTAAGGGAAAGTGATCTTTTCTGGTGGCGTCATTTAATTTTCTATAATCAATACAAACACGCCATCCTGTTACAGTCCTAGTAGGAATAAGCTCATTTTTTTCATTTGTGATGACAGTCATGCCACCCTTCTTAGGTACGCATTGAACTGGGCTTACCCATGGACTATCAGAGATTGGATAAATTAAACCTGCATCAAGGAGTTTAATAATTTCTTTCTTAACAACATCTTGCATATTAGGATTTAGTCTTCGTTAGCATTGTACATAAGTTGTATAACCTTCTTCCATAAGGATTTTATGTGTGCAATACGAAGTACTTATTCCTTTAATGTCATGAATCTTCCATGCAATAGCTGGTTTATGAGCTTTTAGCACAGAAATGAGTTGAGATTTTTCATTTTCCGTAAGAGAAGATGATATTATTACAGGTAATTCAGATTCACCATGTAAATAAGCATATTCCAAATGGTTTGGAAGTGGCTTTAACTCTAATGTCGGTGGTTCTTCTATCGATGATTTGTATCGATATTTGTCTTCTTCTTTTAGCATTTGAATTTCTTCTGTTGTTGGTTCATATCCATTAACCATGAGTGCGGCTAACATTTCAGCTTTATCAATTGGTTCAGTTCCTTCTCCTAAAGAACATTCTCCTGTTCCTTGTAATTCTGGAAATTCTTCTAACAATTCTGCATGTGAATCTATAGTTTGAATATAATAACATGTATCATCTGCAGATTGCGGTTGTTGCATGGCTCTATCAATAGAAAAGGTAACACTCTCGTCCTCTATACTTAGGGTCAGTTTCTTACCGAACACGTCTATTATTGCTTTAGCCGTGTTTAAGAATGGTCTTCCTAATATGAGAGGAACTCGAGAATCTTCTTCCATGTCCAGAATAACAAAATCTACTGGAAATACTAAAGTACCAACTTTAACTAGTATGTTCTCCATTATCCCTCTAGGATATTTTACTGATCGATCGGCTAGTTGTATGCTTATTCGTGTTGGTTTCAATTCTCCAAGGTCTAGTTTAGCGTATAGTGAATACGGCATTAAATTTATACTGGCACCTAAGTCTGCCAATGCTTCTATTGAACTAAAACTACCCAGAAAACATGGAATTGTGAAACTTCCTGGATCTGAAAGTTTTTCTGGTATCTTATTCAACAACACTGCAGAACAATTAGCATTCATAGTAACAGCCGAGAGATCTTCCATTTTCTTTCTATTTGTGATTAGATCTTTCAAGAATTTAGCATACCTTGGCATTCCTGAAATCACATCAATGAAAAAAAGATTGACATTTATCTGTTTAAACATATCTAAAAATTTGAATTGCTCGGCTTCAAGTCTTTCTTTTCTCATTTTACTCGGGTAAGGAAGTGGTGGTTGGTATGGTTTAACATAGGACTTTGCCTTAGCTGTGTTATCTTCATTAACCTTTTCAACTACCGGTTCTGTTTCCTTATCTTGCTCGGGCTGTGGTTCATGTGGAGTATAAATAGAGTCATCAAAAATTACAGGTATTTCAGGTGGTTTAAGTGTAATACCACTTTTTGTGGTAATGGCTTTAGCTGTTTCATTCCGGGGGTTAGCATTTGTATCGCTAGGTAAACTTCCCGATTTTATTTCACCTATCAACCTTGCTAGATTGCTTACTTCTTGTTACAGATTTTGAATAGAAGCTTGTTGATTTCTAAATGCTTGAGCATTTTGTTCATTCGTTTGTTTCTGAGATGTGAAAAATTGCGTTTGAGATTCAACTAGCTTCGACATCATATCTTCTAAATTTGGCTTTTTATCATCGGTTTGTGGTGGTTTATTTTGAAAATAGGTCTTTGCTGATTGTAAGTATTATTAGATACTTGTTGATTGCTAGGACCTTGTTGATTATTGTATGGAACATTTTGGTTATAATTCTGATTTTGATTGTAGTTTGGTCTTGGCAGTTGATAATTATTCTGATAATTATTTCCAGGCCTTTGGTTTATGTATGAAACATTCTCTCTTTGTTCCATTGTTTGTTCAATACTGAGACAATCTTTTGTCAAATGTGATCCTCCACACTGCTCACAACTAATTCGTATTGAGTGAATATCCTTAGTCATCTTTTCCATTCGTCTTTCGAAAGCATCTATCTTTGCGGGCATGGAATCAAAGTCATGGCTAGAATCGGCTCTAGCCGCTTTAGATGATCTAACGATATCTTTTTCTTGGTGCCACTCATGTGAGTGGGAAGCAGTGTTATCAATAATTTTGTAAGCTTCAGTTGCGGTTTTCTTCATAATGGAACCACCTGCTGCTATATCGATGTCTTTGCGTGTAGTGATGTCGCATCCTTGGTAGAATATTTGTCCTATTTGATAAGTGTCTAACTGAAAGGACCTGTCCTAATCCATCTGGACAAAGTCTTCAACAGTTGATCCCATTGCGAGGTTATGACCTCTATATGCCATGAACGACTCCATATAATATGAGCAAATGCACAGCGGAAGATTTCTTTCATACCTGAGAATAAACATACTTTAAAGTGTCAACTAAAAGGTTGGTGAGTTCATAAGTTTATCATAAAACAATAAAATTCATCATTTTGATAGACCACAAGATTTAAATCCTGCATGGTACAAATGGGCCCGAATCCTACACCCACCTGTAATGTACATGCGATATCTTTTAAATACAGTACACATTTCTCGTGTACGCAATCCATTTTTCATAAATCTTAGTAACCGTACACATATCTCGTGCACAAAACTAATACACATAACCTGTGTATAAAAATCATTCTCTCGATACATAACATTCACATCAATTGGTGGCAATTATCATGTCCACATAATTCAATGGTGGCAATTATCATGTCCACATAATTCAATAGTGGCAATTATCATGTCCACATAATTCAATAGTGGCAATTATCATGTCCACATAAATCAATAATAATCCTCAGAACTTCTGTCTGCATAATAATTCATTCGAGGAATGTTTTGCTTGTGTCTATCTCGTCAAACATTTATAAAAGCATTTCATGTATTCGCAGTTCAAAATATATTTCAAAAGCATTTAATAAAGCAGTTATAAAAACAGAGCATGTATTCTCAGTCCCAAAAATGTAAAGAGTAAAAGGAAAACAAATGAACTCACCATACTGTATTTTGTAGTAAAAATACATATGACGGCATTGAACAAGTGTAGGGTTGGCCTTAGATTCACGAACCTATATCATTTATATATATTAACACATATATTTGTAATCGAACAATTTTATTATATCTTAAATTATATATTATATATATTTAATTTGTATGTATCTTTAAAAATGACTAATATTTATATAGTTATATTAATATTTGCATATGATTAATATTATATTAAAAGTTCATCATTTGTTAAATATGAATGTTTATATAAAAATATGTTTATTATATGTAATATTATTATTATAAGTATAACTTTATATGCATAATATGTATTTGTTGTAAAAATAATAATAATGATAATACTAGTAATAAAAATAATGATGATAATAATAATGATAATAATTTCTAATAATAATAATGCTTATGTTCATAATAATAATAATAATAATAATAATAATAATAATAATAATAATAATAATAATAGTAGTAATAATAATAATAATAATAATAATAATAATAATAATAATAATAATAATAATAATAATAATAATAATAATAATAATAATAATAATAATAATAATAATAATAATAATAATAATAATAATAAATTACTACCTCAAAGCTTTTCCAAAAAAAATAAGAAGAATGCTACAAGCTGGGCTCGAACCCTAGACCTCTAGGTTACACAGAACACCCTTATACCATTCTTCTGTCTTGTTTCTTTCTGATTTAATACCCAGATTAAATCTATATAACCCGTTCGAGTTGAAGAAGTTATCAAGTAATGAATTGGTTCTATGATGACCGAAATTTATGCAATTACGTGGGACATAACGTGGAATCAATTAGAATAATGGGCCATGAATCAAGGGATCAAAAGAAGTGCTTCATGTGCGTTTTTAATTTTTGTACACGTATCATCTTTATCTTCTTTATTATCTTTACAGCACATCACCATTACTCATAATATATTCATTATAAAATCATCATCATCACATCCTTTAGCTATACTAACATCACCCTTATTGTTTTATAACTGGAACCGAAAGCACAACAATAGTAGCAGCAAGATAGCAGTAGCAGGTTGGCTTTTAAATGATGATAGGTTGTAGCAGTGATCATAAAAATAGAAAAACAGTGGAATATTTACAAGGTAACGGGTTTCTGGTGGTGGTAATTGTAGATGGTGGTGGTGATTACTATGGTGGCCGAAGATTGAGGCGGCTGTGGTGGTTATGATGTAATTCACGAAGGAGGACCTAAAAAAGAAATGGAGGTTTGTTATGATATTAGGAGGATGGCGGTGATGGCTGCAGAAATAAATGGTGGTCGAAAAAACAACAGTGACAGTAAAACGTACCAGGTTGCAGTAGGAAACGATGGAGTTTTTGAGTCTGTGAACCGAAACAGTAGATTAGTAGCTGCAAAAATATACTGTAGTAGTAGTAGCAATTTTGAAGGGATCCAATAGAATTAAAATGGTTAGAATCTAATTGTAGTTTAACGTGGTGTGTGTTTGTTATGATCCCAAAACAAAAAAAAACAGAAAGATAATAGAAGTAGATAGTAGGGATGGTGATGTGGCTGTTATGATGGTGAGGTGGTTGTCACGATGGTTCCTTGGTTCGAACTACGTTTAAAAATGAGAGAGGTAGATAAAGAGAGAGAGAAAAATAGGGTGGTCCTTGGTGACTGGGTTAGGGTGTAGTGATGATGAGCCGAAGGTGGTGGTTGTGGAGTTAAGGTTGAGAAGATGGTATTAGGAGGTTGTAGCATGCTTGTGTTGTTCTTGGTCTATAATTAAAAATAGAAATAGAGAAAGTGGTCGATTAACTGATGTATTAGCTAGATTAGTTCATAATTGATGTATGAAGTTGACTTGTAACAAACTAAAGACAGGAAGTACAGGTAGTTTCAATCAGAGAAGAAATTTGAGGAAGAAAATAAAAGGCAGATAATAATGGATGACAGATTTCGTACGATTTGTTTCCTAACCATTTGTTTCCATTTAATTCTAATTTATAAGTATTAATATGTTATTAATAAAAATACTGATAATTAAATAACAAAATTGCTAATAATAATAATAATAATATTCGTAATAATAAAATCAATAATATTAATAATATCAATAAAAATAATACTACTAATAAGAATATTGATAATAATTCAATTGATTATTTTTAGTAATAATAATAATTTTAATAACACTAATAATAATACTACTAGTTATTTTTATGATAGTAATAATTGTAAGAATAATAATGATAATATATCAAATTATATAGATCAATTTTATATTGAGAATAATAAAATTAATGATAATGTTTATAATAATATTAATATTATTAATGTTAATAATAATATCAATAATAATATAATAAGTTTTTCATATCAAATTATATATATATATATATATATATATATATATATATATATATATATATATATATATATATATATATATATATATATATATATATATATATATATATATATATATATATATATATATATATATATATATGTTTCAACTACCACATATTTAATTATGTTTTAAGTTTTCCTTCATAATATCTACCATATAATAGTTTATTAATCTATTTTAATTTATAATATAATTATTTACATGTATAGTTATTTATATATAAACATTTCTATTTACAATTAAAGGTTCGTGAATCGTCAGAAATAGTCGAAGGGTAATTGATTACATGAACACAGTTCAAAGTTTTTGAAACATCAATATTACAGACTTTGCTTATCGTGTCGAAATCATATAAAGATTAAGTTTAAATTTAGTCGGAAATTCTCGGGTCGTCACAGTACCTACCCGTTAAAGAAATTTCGTTCCGAAATTTGAGTGAGGTCGTCATGGCTAACAATTAGAATGTTTTCCTGATGAATATAAGTTGATAAATAGAGTTTTATCATTATTGAATAATATAGATAAAACGACTGGATTATGTAAAGCGTACGAGTGAAGCTATCACTAAATAGTGAAATGAAAATGACAATTTTCATCATAACTTTTGACTAGTCTTGGTTGAATTCCGGAATTCAAGGGATTTAAAAGAAATTCTTGGAAATCTATAAGATCTGATTCTTCGAGATTTAAGGAAATTAAGATTTCTATAATTAAGTACGGTGATCTGCCTCGATTACTCTGTCTGATTTTTCCACTATATATCTAAGCTCTTCCGTTCCATTATTCTCACCATTCCTATACTTTCTTTCTTAGTTCATATATCCAAAAGATTATGAAAATGCTAAATACCATTCTAATCCTCGTTCTTATTCTAACTATCGCAATGATCGTTCTTCTTTTCCAACTCCCACCTGAAGAATCTGTTTATTTCTATTATGCTCTAGGGATTATTGTATTTATAATCCTCCCGTGTCTTTATATTGCTATACGTACTGATATCCACGGTTTGTAATTTCGGTGTTGTCATTGGGATTTATATTTTCTCTTATATTTTGGATCTCTTTGCCTTTTTATTATCCTCTCGACCTCTAGTAAAGCGAGCAACGGTCCAGAATTCATAGATATGAATTTCGAAATGAACATAGCTAATGTTCTAAGAAAGAAATGGTAATAGCACGATCTTGATTCGTCAATTTACCAGAATATCCAGGAAAGATAGAACTATCAAGAAAATATGTTCTTGATATGTTTATATATCAGATAAAATGTAAGAGTCGTGTAACATGGCACATGATGACGTTATAATCTATGAATCATCATGTCCCATTTAGAAACTCAGCATGACTTACTGTAATATAATCACGTTGATCAAGTGTCATTATATTATACTAACTCATGCATCAGTTCCCAACATTACTTCAATAACATTCATATTTTAAGCTCGAAAGTTTATAGAATATAGAAACTAACAGTTTCTATATGATGTAACACTGATAGCACGAAGAGATAATTAATATCGGACGAGAACATTTATGAGGATATCTTCAGAAATATTGAGGATATTTATAATGAAAGATACGATGATATCTTGGAATTTCTAATATCGAAGGATGATAGAGAAGATTTATCCGTAAGGGTTTAGATTCAGAAGCAAGGCGTTCGCTAAAGATTTCATCAGATACAGAATCATCAGGATTCTTTATGTACAAGTTTAGTCTTTGTAGTTTGTTCAGAGTCTCCTTCATGGTTAGCTCAATCTGTTTTCCAGTTCCAACTTTTCTGAGCTTTTCCAACATACTATTCTTTATCAACAACTTCTGATGATTATGGTCGTTTACGGTTGTCTACAGTTTCTGCTGCTTCATTCGGCTTTTTCAACATTCAGAGTATTGATTTGTAGACTGAGTGATTTTTCAGGATTTCAGAATGAGAGATCATAATTCTAAGAGATAAATGTCATACATATAACTGTTGATGTAGATATGCTGTGGGTTTTCAAAGTACTGATTGCTGATTCCCGGTAATTGGTATGGCAGTTCTCGTTACAAGATGTGGATGAGTATATGATAGGGTTTCAATGAATAAATATAATGATTTGTCAGAGAGATTTAAGCCAAGAAGCAACGAGGTTGCTGGTACATCTGTTGGTAATATTGCAGAATATAAAAGGTTTCCTGGTAACAAAGGCGAAAAGACAACGTATATATCAAGGTTATAATAAGGTTGTTTCGAACGAAAAGTCGAAGTTGATTTGCTGGAGCTGTAACAAAACTGTCTATCTCGAACAGGAGTTAAGTTATTTTCGGTAATAACAACGCCAAAGGAACTAGCAAAGATACGTGTTAAACGTTTACTCAGTTTTCGAGAGTTTTTCAGGTACATAACTATATTCATCAATCTTTTCTTTCGTAGATGAAGTGCGGTTGGTTCATCATCTCGATTGAGGTGTTTTCAAGAATCGTGAAAGTTTGAACGCAGATTGTAATCGTCAAGATACAAATGATGTTTAAGATGAAATCAAGTAGCAACTTGAAGAAATGTTTAGTTTCATATGTTATAATCAATATTTTAATTCATTTTAATTGTCCAATGTGATTAGTCCACAGTCGATAGTCCACAGTTAACAGTCCAATAATTCATATATAGTTTAATATATAATATTTGAATTAATTAATACGTATCGTGACCCGTGTACATGTCTCAGACTCGATCACAACTCAAACTATATATATTATTGTAGAATCAACCTCAACCCTGTATAGCTAACTCCAGCATTACTGCATATAGAGTGTCTATGGTTATTCCAAATAATATATATAGATGCGTCGATATGATATGTCAAAACCTTGTATACGTGTCCCGATATTTAAAGTGCGTAAAGTAAATAACAGAAATTAAATGACGATAAATAAAATTGCGAGAATTAAAATTGCGATAAATAAATTGCGATAAATAAATTGCGATAAATAAAAGGTAATACGGAATTAACAGTTAGCTAGGAACAGTTAGCGTGGATTCTTAAAAAAATTTCTCATAGTTAATTTGTTTGTTTCTAACAAATTTTATTTTGTCCAATGTTTTCTTCATTATGCCACTTGTTGGATTCTGATAGATCAAAATCCAAATATGAATTTGAATAAAAATGGTTATTCTGCGGTGAACGGATATGTAAGTAGGATAGTAAATGACTGTTGAATCAGATTCGAAGAATGTACAATGTAACTTATTAATGTGAAATCTAAATATTCCTCGGGTATTACCTACCCGTTAAAATATTTTCACCATTAACAGTTTGTATGAAAGAATTTTTAATTACAATCTTTATGAAAATATACTTGCATATATATTTTCCTCATATGTAATCATGGATTTAATGAGTCAATATGATATTAGACTCATTTGATTTACCGTTAGAATAAGAATATATAATCTTTAAAACATTAAGGATTATATAATCGCCATGTCGAACGAAGATAAACAATGTAGAATGATTCGTAGAACGATGATTATACTCGAGGTATAGATGGTGATATCGAGGCATCGATTGTTGATGGTACTGGTGCTGTTATTGATAGTACTATTGGTGCCGGTGATGTTGCTGAAGCTAGTAGATTTTGCACTACATTCTCCAAATCGATTACTAGAGCGCAAATTCGTTGACTTCTTCTATTATTCCGGGATGATTGTCGGTTGGAACGAGCGGTTGAATAAGATTTAGAATTGTGGATAGAATATAATCGTGGCGAGGTGCTCTGGAAATGAATGTGAAAATGGTGTTTCGGATAGATTCACCGGTAAGTGCTTCAGGTTTTTCGCCAAAAGGTGAATTCGGTTGGTGGAGGGGATCGCCTTCTTCGCGTCTCCATTGATTAAGTCGTCTACGAACCCAACAGATGAATTGGGGATGGATGATCTGTTGATTCATTCTGGTGACACTGCTTTCGGAGCTTGAGTGAAAATCCATATCGGAATAGCTGTCGGAATAACTATCGAAATAGCTATTGGAATCTGAGGGACTCGAACTGGTTGAGGGATTCATCTCGTACGATCGGATGAAAGATTTTTTTGATATGAAATAGAATATGATGTAGATTAGTACCCTGCAATACATAATTTACATATGCATATATAATACTAAAATACCATAAGTTACGGAGGAGTCTACGGAAGCTGTCAGGCAAAGGTAACAATAACAGATACTCTAAGATATGAATTAGTAGATACGCTAAGACACGAATTTTGTCTATACACTATTCATGCAATTATTGCAGTAAGATGTGTCTAGACTAAGAATGATAAGCATGTAATTTCCTAAGGATGATAAGCAGATGATTTCCGACACGAAATGATAAGCAAAACTTTTGACATGCAGACACGGTCGAAGTCCAGACTCACTAATGCATCCTAACAACTATCAGTTAGATATACTAATGCAAGACCTGGTTCGCTAAGACCACCGCTCTGATACCAACTGAAAGGAACCGTCCTAATCCATCTGGACAAAGTCTTCAACAGTTGATCCCATTGCGAGGTTATGACCTCTATATGCCATGAACGACTCCATATAATATGAGCAAATGCACAGCGGAAGATTTCTTTCATACTTGAGAATAAACATACTTTAAAGTGTCAACTAAAAGGTTGGTGAGTTCATAAGTTTATCATAAAACAATAAAATTCATCATTTTGATAGACCACAAGATTTAAATCCTGCATGGTACAAATGGGCCCGAATCCTACACCCACCTGTAATGTACATGCGATATCTTTTAAATACAGTACACCTTTCTCGTGTATGCAATCCATTTTTCATAAATCTTAGTAACCGTACACATATCTCGTGCACAAAACTAATACACATAACCTGTGTATAAAAATCATTCTCTCGATACATAACATTCACATCAATTGGTGGCAATTATCATGCCCACATAATTCAATGGTGGCAATTATCACGTCCACATAATTCAATGGTGGTAATTATCATGTCCACATAATTCAATAGTGGCAATTATCATGTCCTCATAAATCAATAATAATCCGCAGAACTTCTGTCTGCATAATAATTCATTCGAGGAATGTTTTGCTTGTGTCTATCTCGTCAAACATTTATAAAAGCATTTCATGTATTCGCAGTTCAAAATATATTTCAAAAGCATTTAATAAATCAGTTATAAAAACAGAGCATTTATTCTCAGTCCCAAAAATGTAAAGAGTAAAAGGGAATCAAATGAACTCACCATACTGTATTTTGTAGTAAAAATACATATGACGGCATTGAACAAGTGTAGGGTTGGCCTTAGATTCATGAACCTTTATCATTTATATATATTAACACATATATTTGTAATCGAACAATTTTATTATATCTTAAATTATATATTATATATATTTAATTTGTATGTATCTTTAAAAATGACTAATATTTATATAGTTATATTAATATTTACATATGATTAATATTATATTAAAAGTACATCATTTGTTAAATATGAATGTTTATATAAAAATATGTTTATTATATGTAATATTATTATTATAAGTATAACTTTATATGCATAATATGTATTTGTTGTAAAAATAATAATAATGATAATACTAGTAATAAAAATAATGATGCTAATAATAATGATAATAATTTCTAATAATAATAATTCTTATGTTCATAATAATAATAATAATAATAGTAATAATAATAATAATAATAATAATAATAATAATAATAATAATAATAATAATAATAATAATAATAATAATAATAATAAATTACTACCTCAAAGCTTTTCCAAAAAAAATAAGAAGAATGCCACAAGCTGGGCTCGAACCCTAGACCTCTAGGTTACACAGAACACCCTTATACCATTCTTCTGTCTTGTTTCTTTCTGATTTAATACCCAGATTAAATCTATATAACCCGTTCGAGTTGAAGAAGTTATCAAGTAATGAATTGGTTCTATGATGACCGAATTTTATGCAATTACAAGGGACATAACATGAAATCAATTAGAATAATGGGCCATGAATCAAGGGATCAAAAGAAGTGCTTCATGTGCGTTTTTAATTTTTGTACACGTATCATCTTTATCTTCTTTATTATCTTTACAGCACATCACCATTACTCATAATATATTCATTATAAAATCATCATCATCACATCCTTTAGCTATACTAACATCACCCTTATCGTTTTATAACTGGAACAGAAAGCACAACAATAGTAGCAGCAAGATAGCAGTAGCAGGTTGGCTTTTAAATGATGATAGGTTGTAGCAGTGATCATAAAAACAGAAAAACAGTGGAATATTTACAAGGTAACGGGTTTCTGATGGTGGTAATTGTAGATGGTGGTGGTGATTACTATGGTGGCCGAAGATTGAGGCGGCTGTGGTGGTTATGATGTAATTCACGAAGGAGGACCTAAAAAAGAAATGGAGGTTTGTTATGATATTAGGAGGATGGCGGTGATGGCTGCAGAAATAAATGGTGGTCGGAAAAATAACAGTGACAGTAAAACGTAGCAGGTTGCAGTAGGAAACGATGGAGTTTTTGACTCTGTGAACCGAAACAGTAGATTAGTAGCTGCAAAAATATACTGTAGTAGTAGTAGTAGCAATTTTGAAGGGATCCAATAGAATTAAAATGGTTAGAATCTAATTGTAGTTTAACGTGGTGCGTGTTTGTTATGATCCCAAAACAAAAAAAAACAGAAAGATAATAGAAGTAGATAGTAGGGATGGTGATGTGGCTGTTATGATGGTGAGGTGGTTGTCACGATGGTTCCTTGGTTCGAACTACGTTTAAAAATGAGAGAGGTAGATAAAGAGAGAGAGAAAAATAGGGTGGTCCTTGGTGACTGGGTTAGGGTGTAGTGATGATGAGCCGAAGGTGGTGGTTGTGGAGTTAAGGTGGAGAAGATGGTATTAGGAGGTTGTAGCATGCTTGTGTTGTTCTTGGTCTATAATTAAAAATAGAAATAGAGAAAGTGGTCGATTAACTGATGTATTAGCTAGATTAGTTCATAATTGATGTATGAAGTTGACTTGTAACAAACTAAAGACAGGAAGTACAGGTAGTTTCAATCAGAGAAGAAATTTGAGGAAGAAAATAAAAGGCAGATAATAATGGATGACAGATTTCGTACGATTTGTTTCCTAACCATTTGTTTCCATTTAATTCTAATTTATAAGTATTAATATGTTATTAATAAAAATACTGATAATTAAATAACAAAATTGCTAATAATAATAATAATAATAATAATAATAATAATAATAATAATATTCATAATAATAACATCAATAATATTAATAATATCAATAAAAATAATACTACTAATAAGAATATTGATAATAATTCAATTGATTATTTTTAGTAATAATAATAATTTTAATAACACTAATAATAATACTACTAGTTATTTTAATGATAGTAATAATTGTAAGAATAATAATGATGATATATCAAATTATATATATCAATTTTATATTGAGAATAATAACATTAATGATAATGTTTATAATAATATTAATATTATTAATGTTAATAATAATATCAATAATAATATAATAAGTTTTTCATATCAAATTATATATATATATATATATATATATATATATATATATATATATATATATATATATATATATATATATATATGTTTCAACTACCACATATTTAATTGTGTTTTAAGTTTTCCTTCATAATATCTACCATATAATAGTTTATTAATCTATTTTAATTTATAATATAATTATTTACATGTATAGTTATTTATATATAAACATTTCTATTTACAATTAAAGGTTCGTGAATCATCAGAAATAGTCGAAGGGTAATTGATTACATGAACACAGTTCAAAGTTTTTGAAACATCAATATTACAGACTTTGCTTATCGTGTCGAAATCATATAAAGATTAAGTTTAAATTTAGTCGGAAATTCCCGGGTCGTCACAAAACCATGTTGCGAACATCCTCTTAACAACTTTCCAAATCTTTTCCATACCTCATATAGAGTTTCATTTGGCTTTTATGTGAACGTAACAATTTCTCCTTGAAGTCTCACGGCTTTAGATGCCGGAAAGAATTGTTTAAGAAATTTTTCAACTAAGACATCCCATGTATCAATCACCCCTTCAGGTAACGATTCTAACCAATCTTTGGCTTCTCCCTTTAAGTCCAGGGAAATAGCATGAGATATATCTGTTCATCCTCCACTTCTCGGATTTTAAATAGAGTACAAATCCTATTAAAGGTACGAAGATGTTCGTTTGGATCTTCCTTCGGCTCACCACTAAATTGGCATTGATTAGTTACCATGTGTAGGATTTGTCCTTTTATTTCATAATCTGGCGCATTAATGTCTGGTTGAGTAATTGCATGACCTTGGCCAGTCGTTTAGCTCTCATTCGGTCTTCCATACTTAGAGGTTCCAGATTTTCCATGATTTAATTTGTTGAATCTGAATCACTAGAGGATTCTGATTTAATGGTTTCTTCCT
Source organism: Rutidosis leptorrhynchoides (assembly GCF_046630445.1). Lineage (NCBI taxonomy): Eukaryota > Viridiplantae > Streptophyta > Magnoliopsida > Asterales > Asteraceae > Rutidosis > Rutidosis leptorrhynchoides. The sequence continues at coordinate 420,236,901 of NC_092334.1, forward strand.
CGACAATATCTGGATGAGTGATTTGTGGTTCAGGAGGAATGATTAGTGGTTCAGGATCTCTGAATTGTCCCTGAATATCCTTAGGATTCTCAATTGTGAGGTCGGGTTCAAAAAATGGATTATCGGAAATTTGAATTGGAGTACTTGGTCGACTAGATGACGATTCTAAAGAAAAATCAACGGCGACAATATTGGCTAGATGTCTTGATCGAGTTACAGGTGGTGAACGTATGAAAGGTGGTGAACATTTTGCTCGGTGCATTCACTGAATATCCTATTAGTTATAAAAATAAAAATTATATAAGTTATCAAATTAATAGACTTTTCTAATTTTGCCCACTTTTCGAATAGCCAATAGATGCAGCAGGTAGCCAGGACCCTTTAAATCGGAAGCCCACAACTCGCCACTAACAAATCCAACTATTACTACGAACCAGAAAATTTTGGATGTCTATCAATTTAACCGCTTAAAATAATTTTTCGTTTTGAAATTGTAGAGAAGAAATAGAAAATTCTATGTCCTAAAAACTAGAGCATCGAGAAATAAGAAAGAAAAAGAGTGCGTCGGAAAAAGTCGAAAAATAAAAGGTCGAAAAATAATCGTCGAAAAACAAGCAGTCGAAAAATAATAATAAGAAAATAAGCGTCGAAACTTAGAATTCTAAAAACTAAAAATTAAAACTTACGTCTAAAGGTATTAAAGCTTAAAAGTAATTCTATATTCAAAACGGCAATAACTTAAAAAGGCACTAAAACTTAAAACGGCGTCGCAAAATTCTAAAGCACCTAAATCTTAGTCTAAAGAAAAAGCACTTAAGGGATTTTACGGCAAAGCCTAAAAATCTAGAAATAAAAATAACTACGGCAAAATACTAGTCTTAAAACTAATTACGAACGATAACTATAAAAATTACGAATAAAAAGATACAAAATATAAAAATAAAACTTAAAGTTTTTTTAAAAATATACAATTTTTATAAAAATATTATTTTTATATTATTTATTTTATAAAAGTATTAATTTTATAAATAATAAAACTAATTAAAACTTAATATTACAAATTAAATAATAAAACTAAAACTAATATTAAATAACTACACCCTAATTAGGGTTTAATAATAATAATAATTAATAATACTCCGTAATTAATGTTTTACTATGATCAGACCTGGCATGTCAGGTTACCTCATGCGATCGCATGAAGATTCTTTGTTAATTCCATGCGGTCGCATGACCCTCGAATCCAGTTCAGATGTTGGACTGCTACAGTGTAGTGGCCCGATTACTTTTTTATATTTTTTTATTTTTCTGTTTTTAATTTATTTATATAAAATAAATAAAAATTTATACTTTAAAAACTAAAAAAAATAGAAATACTTTATAATTTTATATATTTTAAACAAACTCTTAAAAATATATATATTTTGTTTTTCTTTTTATATTTTTTTATTTTTAACAAAATATTTTTACAAAATGAGAAATATTATATTTTTACAAAAATATCCTAAAAACTAATATATTTTTTTTATATATAGCGTTTCGCTTCGGCGTTGTTGATTGTCCCCGGCAGTGGCGCCAAAAATACTTGATGTGTGCAGCAGTGTATGCGAAATATTTATACTTTTGTTACGAAATACTATTAAATACAATTTTACACAAGTTATTTATTTATTTATAGAGTGGATATACCTAAACCTTGCTACTACACTTATAGGCAGTGTATCTAATCGTACAGTAGTGTAGTTTTTAGTAAGTCCGGTTCATTCCGCAGGGACCTAGCCAAGTTTAACGCTATAATTATTTTAACCTATAATCGTAAATATATATATATATATATATATATATATATATATATATAAGTAGTATTATTATTATTATAAAAGGGGATTTTTACCGTTTAATGACCGGTTTGTCGATTTTATGTCTTAAGTCGCAATTAAAACCTAATGTAAAATATTAAATATACAAATGATTTAATTTAAAGCGTAAAGTAAATGATAATAAAAGTGCGATAATTTAAAGTGCGATAAATAAAATGACAGTAAATAAAAGTGCGATGAAATATGAAATAAAGGAATTATGCTTATTTAAACTTCTGTAATCATGATGTTCGACGTGTTAATTTTAGTTTATTACCATGGGTTAATTGTCCTTTGTCCTGAATTATTTGATATGTCCATACGGTTTTTTCCATAATAGTCCATCAGTCATAAATATAAAGTACGAGAGTCTTCGTCAAATTATCCTTATACCCGAAGTCAAATATTCCAACTAATTGGGGATTCGAACTGTAACAAGGTCTTAATACTTTGTTTAATGAATACACCAGGTTATCGACTGTGTGTAATCAAAGGTTTTACTACTTTGTTAACAATTACACCAATTACCCTTGAATGTAATCCACCCCTGTTTTAATGAGTCCATTAACTATTAATCCATCCCCGTGTCCGGTAAAATGAACGATAATTCGTATTTATAGATATCCCGACCACCGTACCCGATTAAGCGTATGTGGTTATATATAGATACATGAAATTGTAATCTTTATATTAAATTAACGAGGTATCGTTTAGTTAATATAAAGCCCATTAATAGCTCATAGTCCAATTTCCACAGGTGTCGTTCTTTTGTCCAAACCCCAATTATGGTACAAAGCCCAATTACCCCGTCTTTAATATTTAGCCCAACATCACGATTATTTTGGCTTAAATAAGAATAATAATAACTTAGCTACGAGACATTAATTTAAAAAGGTTGAACATAACTTACAATGATTAATAATAGCGTAGCGTTACACGGACAGAATTTCGACTTACACACTTACAACATTCATCACTATAACCTTATTATTATTGAACTTAAATTAAAATTAAAATTATAAAATATAAATATAAATATATCGTAGAGAGTGAGAGATTGAATATATTGTGTATATTTTCGGCCAGAACTCGCGAAATTTATAGGACCAGACCTGCTACAGTCATCCATGCGATCGCATGGATTTAAAGCTTCCAGGCCATGCGATCGCATGGCCCCCTGGGACAGCTCATATTCGCTTGTTTGCTAGTTTGCTGACGGTTTTTTAATATATATATATATATATATATATATATATATATATATATATATATATATATATATATATATATATATATATATATAATTTTAAGAATTATTTATATATTATATTATATTCATGTGCATAGTTGACTTGTCATTTTAGCTCCGTTGCGTCGCGAGTTGAGAGTTGACTCTGGTCCCGGTTCCGGATTTTCGAACGTCCTTGTGTACTATTTAATATCTTGTACTTTGCGTTTTACGGCTTGTACTCTTGTAACTTTTAGACGTTTCTCATCAATAAATTGAACTACTTTGATTGTACTTTGTACTTTTTAGCTTTTTGGTCGTTTGCGTCTTCAAATCGTCGAATCTGTCTTTTGTCTTCACCTTTTATTATTTAAACGAATATCACTTGTAAATAGAACAATTGCAACCAAAAGCTTGTCTTTCTTGAAGGATAATGCTATGAAATATATGTTCGTTTTTAGCATTATCAGATGTAATCATGGATTTAATGAGTTAATATGATATTAAACTCATTTAGTTTTCGGTTGGAACTAGAATGAATAATCTCTAAAAATTTAGAGATTACATATTTGCCATGTCGAACGAAGATAAATGAGGTAGAACGATACGTAGAATGAAGAGCATACTCGAAGTACAGATGGTGATATTGAGGCATGGATTGTTGATGGTACTGCTGGTGCCAGTGATGTTGCTGAAGCTGGTAAATTTTGCACCATATTCTCCAAATTGATTACTCGAGCGCGAAGTTCGCTGACTTCTTCTATTATTCCAGGATGATTGTCGGTAAGAACGATCGAATGAATAAGGTTTAGAATCTGAGATAGTATGTAATCATGACGAGATATTCGGGAAATGAGGGTGAATATGGTATTTCGGACTGGTTCACCGGTAAGTGATTCAGGTTCTTCGCCAAGAGGTGAATTTTTTTGATGGAAAGGATCACCTTCTTTTTGTCTCCAATGATTAAGTAGGCTACGAACCCATCAAATGAATTGGTTGATTCATTCTGGTGACACTACTTTCGGAGCTTAGGTGAAACTCCATAATGGAATAGCTGTCGGAATTCCAGGAATTCGAACTGGTTGAGGAATTCATCTCGTACGATCAGATGAAGGATTTTCGATAAGAAATATATTATTGGATGTAGATTAGTACCCTGCAATACATAATTTACATATGCATATATAATACTAAAATCCCATAAGTTACGGAGGAATCTACGGAAGCTGTCAGGCAAAGGTAACAATAACAGATGCGCTAAGATATGAATTTATATATACACTGTCTATGCAATAGAGGCAGTAAGACATGTCTAGACTAAGAATGATAAGCAGGTAATTTCCTAAGGATGATAAGCAGATGATTTCCGACTAGAAATGATAAGCAAAACTTTTGACATTCACACACGGTCGAAGTCCAGACTAACTAATGCATCTAAACAACTATTAGTTAGACACACTAATGCAAGACCTGGTTCGCTAAGACCACCACTCTGATACCACATGAAGTGACCCGTCCTAATCCATAAGGACGAATACATTACATTTGGTAACATCGCGAGGTGTTTGACCTCTATATGATACATTATACAAACATTGCATTCATTTTTAAAAGACAAACTTTCATTACAATGAAAGTTGACAGACATGCATGCTATCTCATAATATATCCAAACTATGAATAACTTATTATCAATCTTGATGAACTCAACGACTCGAATGCAACGTCTTTTGAAATATGTCATTAATGACTCCAAGTTATATCTCTAGAATGAGCTAATGCACAGCGGAAGATTTCTTTCATACCTGAGAATAAACATGCTTTCAAGTGTCAATCAAAAGGTTGGTGAGTTTCATTTGCTCCCTTTTTAAATGCTTTTACAATATATATTTTTGGGACTGAGAATACATGCGCTGCTTTATAAATGTTTGACGAAATAGACACAAGTACTTAAAACTACATTCTATGGCGGGATTATTAAATGGAATATGCCCCTTTTTAGTCTGGTAATCTAAGAATTAGGGAACAGACACCCTAATTGATGCGAATCCTAAAGATAGATCTATTGGGCCCAACAAGCCCCATACAAAGTACCAGATGCTTTAGTACTTTGAATTTATCATCTCTGAAGGGAGTCTCGGAATGATGGGGATATTCTATATGCATCTTGTTAAGGTCGGTTACCAGGTGTTCACCATATGAATGATTATTTTTGTCTCTATGCATGGGACGTATATTTATGAGAAATGAAAATCTTGTGGTCTATTAAAATGATGGAAATGAATGTTTATGATAAACTAATGAACTCACCAACCTTTTGGTTGACACTTGAAAGCATGTTTATTCTCAGGTATGAAAGAAATCTTCCGCTGTGCATTAGCTCATTCTATAGATATTACTTGGAGTCATTCATGACATATTTCAAAAGACGTTGCATTCGAGTCATTGAGTTCATCAAGATTGAAAATAAGTCATTCATAGTTTGGATATATTATGAGATAGCATGCATGTCTGTCAACTTTCGTTGTAATGAAAGTTTGTCTTTTAAAAATGAATGCAATGTTTGTAAAATGTATCATATATAGGTCAAACACCTCGCGATGTTACCAAATGTAATGTATTCGTCCTTATGGATTAGGACGGGTCGCTTCACATTGGGTTGTTTATCTTCTTGGGAATTTTAACTCAACAGCCTTAAAAACCTGGTCGTGGTCACTTCGTCGTGTTAGAGTGGGGGGTATCGCACTTTGGATGTCGCGAAACGCGACACTTGGCCGCGAAACACGACGGTTGTGCAGACCTGCATGTTTTGACTCGTTTTTGGGGTTTAAATTGGGGGTATTTGTGTCATTTCACTTGAGGACGGGTTATATGCTTGAGGACTGATCAAGAGCTTAACCCTAGCTCATTTCTCACCCACACAAACACTCTCTTCCATATTTAGAGAGAGAAACCCATTGTAGAGAGAGGAAGCTCGATTTAAGGAAGAAGGAGGTGAAATCACTTCAAGGTTGTAACGACCCAACCCGTTATCCGACCAAAAACACGCCTTAAAAAAAATTGTGACACAGTGTATCTGGACGACGTCCAGTTATCTGGACGGCGTCCAGTTCTGAAGGACTGGACGGCGTCCAAGCCTTTTGGACGGCGTCCAAATGAACTAAAATATTTTAATCAGTTTTACATTTACACGCGAGCGGAAAACCCGCTTCCCGACACTTTCACACGAAAACACTTTCACAATATGTTATAATAATTAAAACTAAGAGTTTTCCACGATAAAACCGAGTTTTACGACACCGGGCCCACATCGCCCATTTTACGACTTTCGTACAAAATACAAGTTTTCGACCATATAAATTTTAACACAAAAACGAAGACCGAGCATGGTGATTGGGGATACGCTACCCAATCCTAATCAAATCCAAAAGCACGTCTTCTAAGCAACTACGCAAGTCCTCTAGTTCCCACGCTTACCCGAGCCACCGCATCCATGCATATCTATAAAAATGTAAACAACGAGAGGGTAAACTAATGCTTAGTGAGTGAGAATATACTACATACATATATATGCATAAAATGGACACGCCACACGAATAATCAAATAACACATACCGGAGCATCCAAGTATAAGACTAGCAATCTAAGCATACCGTTCAACCGCTATACACAAGCTAATAATCAACAAGTAAGTTCACCAACGACGATATGAACCACTCCAACAAGCTACGCCCGGAGAGTTAGCTACATCACAACTATACAACGATATATATATATAACAATAAAGCGTAAAACGCCGACGGTTAACCCCTTAACCCAAATACCAAATGAAGATTGGCCGAACTACACGAGCTTAGTAAATCCACATCCACACGAGACTACTATCTTCAATAGCACAACAACATCGAGGTTGGCCGAACTACATAACCCTTAGTGAATCCGCAATCACGCGAGATCACTACCTCAATAAGATGACCGAACTACACGCGTCATCATGAATCAGCATCCACACGTTATCCACTTCTCCAATCACAACTCAATACCAACCCTTCGCCATTGGGGTTGTATAATCCACATCACAAGAATATGTGATAACATACGCACAAAGTGTGCACCTCGCCAAAGATGATCAACCAAAACGCACATCCGTGCCAATTGGACCTATTACACAAGTCCCTCAAATCCATCTTTATGTGAAGTGAGCTCTATAACCGAGAACCACTTCACCCGACCTGCACCCATCCTACACATACATATGCACATAGGATATTAACACTCACCTTCTCGTCTTGAAGGATGCAATCGAATAATCCGCAACTCGCCAATGGAAAGTACCTATTCCATTGTCACAATACAAACAACACACTTAGAGTGGATTTACAAACCAACTCAAATCGACACTTAGTGTAATTTTGACCCATTGCACTTCCAAGCACCAAACCGCGTCCAAACCAACCAATAATCACTAACACAAGTGAGAATGGTCCTAATATGCCAATTAAACCCGAACACAAGTGTTAAACACTCGTCTTGCCCAAATTGACACATAAACCCTAATTTTGACCCATTTCAAAATTAATCAACCAATTACTCCCAAAAGGGTTCCAACACTTCCATAATCACAAACACTAGTGATTATACCCATTATCAAAGCCTAATCATAGCCAAAACGTCAACCAACCCAAAACTCGCCAAGTAACCACAATAACTAGTCACCATAAACCCACTTCATCATCAAAAGGGTTTCACAACTAATCAATATCAAACCCTAACATGAATATCAATTTTAACAAATGAAATTCGGAGTTTGAACTTACTAATACTACCACAACGTAGCCGTGAACGAGATGAACAACTTTAAAACCTGAGCTTTGGTGAGAATCTGACTCCTTCTTCTCCAAATCAAGCTCTCTCTCTCTCTCTCTCTCTCTCTAAACTCTTACTCTCTCTAGGAATGATTGAGAGTGTTTGTGTGGGTGAAATGTGATCACAAATGGGATCTAGATCTGCCTTGAAGGACCCAAACCGATACCCAAGTGAACTGACCAAAATGCCCTTTCTAATTTAAAACAATTTCTCAGCTGGCCCGTCAGTTCTGTTGGACGGCGTCCCAAAGCTTGGACGGCGTCCAACCTTTCTTTACTGGATGGCGTCCCGAAATTTGAACGGCGTCCCATTCTACTGAAACAGGATCAGGGTCTTACAACTCTCCCCCACTTAAATTGGATCACATCCCTGTGATCTCCATTACTTAACCAACCGGACCCATACTCCATAGTCCTCAAACATGTGTTCCAATCCCACTTCCACCACATGTATCATAAATTTCAGGATTATTCCATTTACCAAACATACACACGTGCACGCATTTCGAGACATGCAATGCACGCAACATCCAAAATCTACCACAACCGCTTAACATACGCGGAAGCATCATGTTTTCTTCCAACTTCTCTAGGCAACCCTTCTCAATGAATCGCCTTTAACACTAAATCGTCATCCGCAATTTATCAAATCCACAAATTCGAGCACTAAAACTTGCTCAATCCCTCCCATCGGGAAAACTCATCCAATCTCTATCCGAGATATCAACCCTTTAGCATACCATTACCAAGTAAAATGTTAAAGTAACCACATACCAAAATAAGGTCAACCATCTAAACCGACGAAGACCGAAAAAGCGAATCTTACAGATTACACTTACCACTTATCATCCCTTGTAGTGCGCAATACGACCAATACGCAACTATCGTAACATCATAAGCAAAAGGCTAAAACCGATAGTGCCCAAAATGACTATGGCAACGCTAATCCCAAGGTGTACAAAATCGACTATTGTCACACACGTAACAACATGTGAGCGAAACAAGGCTATCGCATCACTAATCACACAACATGGTCCTCACGACCCCACCATTGGCGTATAAAACAACCAATAGTTCACAATACTAACCACATAAAGGCTGGCCGAAACTACACGCGCCTTAGTGAATTCACACCACAAGCGACTCACCACCTCCACCGCAACAACAATCGGGATTGGCCGAACTACACGCGCCCTAGTGAATCCGAACTACACGAGAGTCACTATCCCAACAGAAAGACCGCATCCACACGTGTCATTGTGAATCCGAACTACACAAGACTCGCTTCCACAATAAGATGACCGAACTACACGCGTCATCGTGAATCTGCATCCACAAGTGATCCACCTCCCAAATCTCAACACAGGAATGGTACTCCCATTCCCCATCGGTACTCGCATTTCCCGATACGTTATACCTTACCGATATAACACTACTCCCATGATGAAGTTAGCGGACCGAGTCACGGCCATAACCCAACAATTACCCACACTCTTTTGGCCTCATACGACGAGTAGTGTAACATCGCGCACTGCTACACCGTAGTGAATCCTAACGGAATACACTAACCATCAACACACGCTCTTTTGGACTCAATCACAACAAGTAGTGTAACATCGCGCACTGCTACACCATAGTGAACCCTAACGGAATACACTAACCATCAACACACGCTCTTTTGGCCTCAATCACAACGAGTAGTGTAACATCGCGCACTGCTACACCATAGTAAATCCTAACGGATTACACTAGCCATCCACCCCAAACAAATATCCATTAGTGCACTTAACACCGCATAACACTAACCCCCAGGTGGTGTTGATAGTGCTCTAAATGAACATATATTTAGTAATAATATTCTTCCAATATGTAAAGCTTTTAGTTACTATTGTTCTATTTTTATGTAATATTCGTTTAAATAAATAAGTGCGAAGACAAAAGAAGAAAACAACGATTTGAAGACGCAAATGACCAAAAAGCTCAAATGTACAAGATACAATTCAAGTGATTCCATTAATTGATAAGAAAAGTCTAAAATTTACAAAAGTCCAAGTACGGAATGCAAAGTACAAGATATCTACACGTACGAAAGGACGTTCGAAAATCCGGAACTAAGACATGAACTGAGCATCAACGCGCGAGTCAACGGAGCTAAAATTACAAGTCTACTATGCACAAGAATATAATATAATATAATATATATATATAATTATTTAAAATTATATATATTATATTACATATTAAATAAACTCAGCAGCCCACGTTTCGATTAAGCAAAATATCAGGGACAGGCTGGCCATGCGATCGCTTGGACAGGAGGAAGAAAGAGCATGCGATCGTATGGGCATGAAATGCTGGCCAAGTCTATAAATTGCAACATTTTTCGGACGAGTTTACACACACTCTTTCATACTTCTTTCTCTATATGTAATATATATATTTATAATTTTAATTTTAATTTAAGTTTAATAATAATTTGGTTATTGTAAGAAATGTTTTAAGGGTTTTAAAGTCGAAACTCTCTCCGTTTAACGCTACGCTATTAATAATCACTGTAAGCTATGTTCTTCCTTTTTGTAGCTAAGTTATTATTATGCTTATTTGAGTCGAAGTAATCGTGATGTTAGGCTAAATATTAAGACGGGGTTATTGGATTTTGTACCATAATTAGGGTTTGGACAAAAGACCGACACTTGTGGACATTGGACTATTGACTATTAATAGATGAGGGGTATTGTCTAATCTAATGACAACTCATTAGAATCTGTCGAACCTATCTTCAAATTAGTTAATCTAATAATTATTAAAATGATTATGTATGTCCTATTTAGTGAAATTTATACGACATCTTTTACGATCATTTAATTAATTATTCGGGTTGGGTAATTGATTATTCATTCTGATTAAGTGGGTAAATTAATATTCATATCTCATTAAAACAGGGGTGGATTACATACAAGGATAATTGGTGTAATTGTTAACAAAGTATTAAAACCTTGAATTACATGCAGTCGATAACCTGGTATAATTATTAACAAAGTATTAAAACGTTGTTACAGTCTAAATCCCTAATTAGTTGGAATATTTGACTTCGGGAATAAGGTTAATTTGACGAGCATTTTATAATTATGACCGATGGACTATTATGGACAAAAACCAGATAGGTATCAAATAAACCAGGACAAAGGACAATTAACCCGGGTAACAATTAATTAAAATCAAAACGTCAAACACAATGATTACGAAAGTTTAAATAAGCATAATACTTTTATTTCATATTTCATCGTACCTTTATTTACTGTCATTTTAATTACTGCAATTTACTTTATCGCAATTTAAATTCGATCATTTATATTATCGTCATTTATCTTTACGCTTTATTTAAAATCGACAAACCGGTCATTAACGGTAAAACCCCCCTTATAATAATAATAATATTACTATATTACTACTTATATATATATTTATACAAATATAGTTAATAAAAATATAGAGTTAAGCTCAGCAGATCCCTGTGGAACGAACCGGACTTACTAAAAACTACACTACTCTACGATTAGGTCCACTGCCTATAAGTGTTGTAGCAAGGTTTAGGTATATCCATCCCATAAATAAATAAATAAAACTTATCATATTTCGCTGTATTTCGTAGTAAAAATAATAGTATATCACGTACCACCGTTGCAACATCAGGTGTCTTAACACCGCGACTAACCCACCCAAGTAAAACCATCATACACATACGTGCATCATACGTATGCGTACACAACGCCAACACAATTGAGCAAGAACCGTCCATATCGCACATAGGCACAAAACAATAATTCTCCATAAGAGAATCCGCCACACACATCCCTTAACCGAGGGATCTCACTTGCTCGTCAAACACGTCCATTATCTCCAAGTGAGATTTCACCACATTACCACCTCGGTGATAATTTAAATCCCAAACCATAAGTACAATTTATTCCAAGTCGTACTTTTACCACAATCGACCAACGTAGGTCTCAACGCTAGCTCCGAATCCATACGAGCATCGTCCAATATCAATACACTAGAACACCTTCGTGCGAGAGTACAACTCCCCCACTTAGAACTCCATTCCATCATCACATCATCGAGATAAAGGTATCCCATGATATACACTTCACAATACCTTGCCCTATCCATGAGCATACAAAGGATTTTAACCTATCCTTAAACACTTCGAACGAAGAGTTTACCCTAAATTACACAAACTTTAATCTTGCAATCCTCCGATTGCTCTAGCTTGTCAAATTTCCACCTAGTCACTCATGTACCTAAGGGTTTCTCTCCGGTACCCTAAGTACAATGTAACCGCAACATCATCGGAGTCGAATACCACGCTAGTAGGTGTGAAAGAGGCACCTAACACCGCATCACGTAGACTCCATTACCAACATACATCGAGATCAAACACTCTTCCTTTAGGGTTTTATGAGCCCGATGAACCTCATGGTTCACCACCCCAAACGCAAAAGCGAACACGCTCTTAACAACTGAACACCAAAGCCCATTCCCTAGGCTTGGTAGAAACATTTCCCGAACACCAAGGAATGCTTGGTTGTACCAAGTCTTACGCCCTTCACCCATCAATCAAAACGTCACCATAGGGTAATTCCATTAGGAACGTCACCCATAACAATAATATGCTCAACACAATGCATCCAACAAACCCGAACACATCGGCACATAAATAAATATTCAAAGGACATATTTATTAAAATGAAACGTACCTTAATGTCTCCTTGCCGCACCCGTCCCCGCTAACTCGGGACACTCTGACTTACGATGTCCTTCTTGGCATTTGAAACACACCGTGCCATCACCCTTTGGCACCGAACATTCCCAAGACTTGTGACCCCTCACGCCACAATTATAACACCTATACGCACTAGAATCCGATATACTCGTCCGTATACCACCCGTGCTCACACTTGCACCCTTAGCTCTCTTACTTGGAGCACCATATGAAACAACCCTTCTCTCACTTGAAGGTTCGCCAATCTTCGATCGCGAATACGACTCGAAACCCCTAGCCACCGCGAATAACTCCGCAAACGATTTTTCCTGACCTCTGCTAATTTTGTTCTTCAAGTCATCATTCAAAGTCCGATAGAAATCTTTCATCAACAAATGATCATTCCCCATATACTCTGGGCAAAAACGAGCCTTCGCCATAAAGGTCGTCTTGAGAGTATTCAAATCCATAGAACCCTGTTGCAAATTTCGCAACTCATTACGTAATTCCGACAAGTCGGCTGAAGTTCGGAACTCCTCGAAGAATTTCTTCTTAAAATTGTCCCACGATAACCCCATAAACGCTTCTCCACCGACAAGATCAATCTTACCATCCAACCAATCCTTCGCCCTACCCCGCAACAAGCTAGTAGTGAGTCTTGTCATCTTCTCAGGAGGGCATTCAGTAGTGCGAAAACACCCTTCGACATCCAAGATCCATGTTGTGCTTACCAAAGGATCCGGTTTCCCGTCATACATCAGGGATTTAGTCCTTATGAAGCTCTTAAGAAAACGCTCCATTTCACTATTACTCCAAAAAATGCAATACTTCCTATGCATTTCTTCTCGAAACGCACCCATTTGCTCCGCAACGGCGGCTGCAGCTCTAGTGTTAAATTCCACGTCGCCCATCTCGATCTCGTTTCGCGTCTTCATTCTAAAGAATGCAAAACGATTAGTCCACGAACGTATAAAATCACAGGCACAACACCGCCCCCATCTTGCTAAACACTCATCGTACGTCACTTGTTAGACACGATTTACACCCGTAATAAGGTTTGCAAGTCCTTATTACGCACACACGCCGTATCAACTCGTTAGTACAACGACTATCTTGCTCGATGATATTCGCAACGCAAACATAAATACAAACACAACGCAACGTATAATAATAATATCCGCATATTAATATAAACGTTAGTCCACCTACAAATTAAGGCACTAACCACATTTCCCATTCCGACCCGTACACCTACAAGTCCCGCAATAAATAAGCACACACAAAAGTCTAAGTCTAGGCACCTATCTCAAGTCACCTAAATCCCTTAGACCATGCTCTGATACCACTTGTAACGACCCAACCCGTTTTCCGACCAAAAACACGCCTTAAAAAAATTGTGACACGGTGTATCTGGACGGCGTCCAGTTCTGAAGGAGAGGATGGCATCCAGTTCTGAAGGACTGGACGGCATCCAAGCCTTTTGGACAGCGTCCAAATGAACTAAAATATTCTGATCAGTTTTACATTTACACGCGAGCGAAAAACCCGCTTTCCGACACTTTCACACGAAAACACTTTCACAATATGTTATAATAATTAAAACTAAGAGTTTTCCATGATAAAACCGAGTTTTACGACACCGGGCCCATATCGGCCGTTTTACGACTTTCGTACAAATACAAGTTTTCGACCATATAAATTTTAACACAAATACGAAGACCGAGCATGGTGATTGGGGATACGCTACCCAATCCTAATCAAATCCAAAAGCACGTCTTCTAAGCAACTACGCAAGTCTTCTAGTTTCCACGCTTACCCGAGCCACCGTATCCATGCATATCTATAAAAATGTAAACAACGAGAGGGTAAGCTAATGCTTAGTGAGTGAGAATATACTACATGCATATATATATGCATAAAATGGACACGCCACACGAATAATCAAATAACACATACCGAAGCATCCAAGTATAAGACTAGCAATCCAAGCATAACGTTCAACCGCTATACACAAGATAATAATCAACAAGTAAGTTCACCGACGACGATATGAACCACTCCAACAAGCTACACCCGGAGGGTTAGCTACATCACAACGATACAACGATATATATATAACAATAAAGCGTAAAACGCCCAAGGTTAACCCCTTAACCCAAATACCAAATGAATATTGGCCGAACTACACGAGTCTTAGTAAATCCGCATCCACACGAGACTACTATCTTCAATATCACAACAACATCGAGGTTGGCCGAACTACACGAGCCTTAGTGAATCCGCAATCACACGAGACCACTACCTCAATAAGATGACCGACCTACACGCGTCATTGTATATCCGCATCCACATGTGATCCACTTCTCTAATCACAACTCAATACCAACCCTTCGCCATTGGAGTTGTATAATCCACATCACAAGCATATGTGATAACGTACGCACAAAGTGTGTACCTCGCCAAAGGTGACAAACCAAAATGCACAACCGTGCCAATTGGACCTATTACACAAGTCCTTTAAATCCACCTTTATGTGAAGTGAGCTCTATAACCGAGAACCACTTCACCCGACCCGCACCCATCCTACACATACATATGCACATAGAATATTAACACGCACCTTGTCGTCTTGAAGAATGCAACCGAATAATCCACAACTCGCCAATGGAAAGTACCTATTCCATTATCACAATACAAACAACACACTTAGAGTGGATTTACAAACCAACTCAAATCGACACTTAGTGCAATTTTGACCCATTTTACTTCCAAGCACCAAACTGCTTCCAAACCAATCAATAATCACTAACACAAGTGAGAACGATCCTAATATGCCAATTAAACCCGAACACAAGTGTTAAACACTCGTCTTGCCCAAATTGACACATAAACCCTAATTTTGACCCATTTCAAAATTAATCAACCAAATACTCCCAAAAAGGTTCCAACACTTCCATAATCACTAACACTAGTGATTATACCCATTATCAAAGCCTAATCATAGCCAAAACGTCAACCAACCCAAAACCCGCCAAGTGACCATAATGACTAGTCACCATAAACCCATTTCATCATCAAAAGGGTTTCACAACTAATCAATCTCAAACCCTAACTTGAATATCAATTTTAACAAATGAAATTCGGAGTTTGAACTTAACAACGTAGTCGTGAACGAGATGAAAAACTTTAAAACCCGAGCTTTGGTTAGAATCCGACTCCTTCTTCTCCAAATCAAACTCTCTCTCTCTCTCTAAACTCTTACTCTCTCTAGGAATGATTGAGAGTGTTTGTGTGGGTGAAATGTAATCCACAAATGGGATCTAGATCAGCCTTGAAGGCTCCAAACCAACACCCAAGTGAATTGACCAAAATACCCTTTCTAATTTAAAACAATTTCTTAGTTGGCCCGTCAGTTCTGTTGGACGGTGTCCCAAAGCTTGGACGGCGTCCAACCTTTCTTTACTGGACGGCGTCCCATTCTACTGAAATAGGATCAGGGTCTTACAAAGGTGCAAGTGTTAAATTTGTTCATCTCGTTCTTGGCTACGTTTTGGTAGTAGCGGTAAGTTCTAACTCTGAGTTTCATTTGTTACTTCGATTTTCAAGTTTAAAATTTGAACCCAAATTGTAGAGAAAACCTATATAGATCACAAATGGGTTGTTGTATTGTTGTTGATGACCATTATTGGTGGGTTTTGGGTTGGTTGTTGCTTTAGCCATGATTAGAGCATTGATTTAGGTGTAATCACTATGATTAGTGATTATGTTGTTGATAGAACCCAAATGGGTGTGTTGGAAGCTTGATTTTGAATCGGGTCAAAATTTGGGATTGAAGGTGATTTTGAGAAAGACAAGTGTTTAACACTTATGATTTGGTTTAATTGGCGTATTAGGACCATTTTCACTAGTGTTAGTGATTATTGGTTAGTTTGGGCACGGTTTGTGCTTGGAAGTGCAATTGGGTAAAAATTTCACTATGTGTCAATTTGGGTTGGTTTGTAATCCACCCTAATTATGTTATTTATTTATGTGATAAATGGAATAGGTACTTCCATTGGCAGTTTGCGGACTTGGTTTGCATTTATCAAGACGCTAAAGTGAGTGTAAATATATTATATGCGTATGTATGCATAGGATGGGTGCGGGTGTGGTAGAGTGATCCTTGTGCGTTCGGGTTTACTTTACATGTGTGTGAGATGATGGACTCTATGAGTCTTGGGTCCACGTGGCACGTTTGTGCGTTTTGGGTTACCACCCATGGGGTAGTGAATCTCGGGCGTATCAGATTCACGTTGACAAGTAGGTCAACCCCGTTGTTGTTGTTGAGGTAATATGGGTAGTGATTCGCGTGTAGTTTTCGCTTCACTAGTGAATCACGTGTGGTTTCGGATTCACGATGTCGCGTGTGGTTTCGGACATTCCCATTAATGATAATGACTTAGGGTAGTGAATTGCGTGTAGTTTCGGATTCACTGGGGCGCGTGTAGTTTCGGTCAACCCTATCGTCGTTGAGGTGAAGGTGGTGAATCGCGTGTGGTTTCGGATTCACTGGGCGCGTGTGGTTTTGGCCAGCCTTCATGAGTTTGATGTTAAGGGGTTAACCTTGGAATTTTGGGTAGACGTATATATATTTATATATTGTTGTGTTGTAGCTAATCTTGCAGATTTGGCATGGTGGTACGCTATGTATAGCTTGTTAGATATACGTGGATGCAGTATGTGTTTACTATTTATGTTGGTGATACGTATTCATTTTATGCATACGTATGTATATAGTATGTTTATCCTCACTAAGCTTTATAGCTTACCCTCTCGTTGATATTATTTTTATAGGTTCGCAAGGTGGCGGCTCGGGTAAGCGTAGGAACTAGTGGACTTTGGTATGTTGCTTTAGAAGAAGTACTTTCGGATCGATTTAGGATTGGGTAGTGTTTTCCCAATCACCATGCTCGGTTTTGTTGGAAATTAAACTAGTCGGGTCGAAATTATCTTTTGATGATGTAAACGGGTTTTGGTAAACTATGATGTGTATGCCCGTTTGGATATTTAAACTTATGTATTAAACGTTTTAAAGTTGTCCAAACTTACTATTGTAATGGAAGCGTTTTGGAAATATAAATGGGTCCTTAATGTTAATAAGATTAATGTATTATGAAAGAAAAAAATTTATGGGCCGGAAAATGACGGGTTGGATCGTTTCAATTGCTCTTGCTTAATAACCATTGGATCTAACTATAACCTTATAACTATTGCTATATCACAAACCTTCCCATAATACCCTTTAAACATTATATAGACGGGAGGAAAACATCTAAATACGGGTCAGGCTATTATCATTTACTTACGCCATACATCCTATTTTTAGGAACCCTAATCGTTTCCTCCAAGAACATAGATTAATCGTTTCCTAATCTCAACTGTTTCTCTCTTCAAATTGATAAAGAACGAAGATTGCAGATCATTTACTTGTCGTTTAAGTACAATCAATTGAGAACGGAAATCTATTAAAGAAGAAACACCATTACATGCGGCCTTCAATCTGGTGTTCTTCATCTTTCAACAAAAATCAACAACCTCTGGACCGATTAATGCTTGAACTGAAGAAAGTAAAAGTGCACTGAAATTGAATCCAAAAAATATCGCCTACGTAAATTGAACATTAATCGCGGGTTAGTACCTTTTGATTTAATCCTTAGATCGTTATTTTTTCTTTATATCATCTTTGATTGAGTGGTTTGCGGGTGAGCATTTCTGATTTAGGGATCCAATCAATCAATTTTTCAAATATCATCTCTGATTTGGTGCTTCGATCAATCTGTAACGATCAAACCCGTTATCCAACCGAAAACGCAACATAAAAAAAAATTTAAAACAGTCCTGCCCAGACTGAGTGCATGGCGCGCAACCCAGTCTGTGCGCGGCGCGCAGACTGCTGGACAGCTTCTGTCCGGATTTCTCAATTTTTGCTTAAACATCTCCCACTTCCTGGCACTTTTAGACGAAACGCTTTTCACAACATATTATAATAGGTAAAACTAACACGTTCCAATAATAATACAAATTTTACGACACTGGGCCCACATATACCCAAATTACCCTTAAGTACAAAAATACAAGTTTCGACCACAAAAGTTTAATTTCCAAACAACACTTAGAGCATGGTGTTTGGGGTTAAACTACCCATATCTTGGTCGAACTTTCAAAAGCTAAACCCTCGAGAGCCACTA
Organism: Rutidosis leptorrhynchoides; assembly: GCF_046630445.1. Taxonomy (NCBI): domain Eukaryota; kingdom Viridiplantae; phylum Streptophyta; class Magnoliopsida; order Asterales; family Asteraceae; genus Rutidosis; species Rutidosis leptorrhynchoides. The sequence goes on from NC_092334.1 coordinate 420,255,842, forward strand.
CTAATCCAAATGGATACCTTTGCCCTTGTCCACGCCAGAGCCTAAAAAGGTAAACAACGAGAGGGTAAGTTAAAGCTTAGTGAATAGAATAAATATATACATGCATATACAACTTACCTACTCGCATCCACGACATCACTTAATTGCATATAATCGCATTTCATCATATAACAAAAGCTAGTATCATCAATTCGTACAACTATCAACGTCAATAGCATAATAATCATAATAATAATTAAATGCTAACATCAACAATTATAAACCATGGTTAACCAATATTCGCAAGGGAATGACTTTGTGAACAAGTCATCGATGTTCATAACAACCGTTAGCGCCCAAAAACGGCTATGGTATGCTAACCCCCGAGGTGTTCCCAAAAAAGGCTATGGCATCACCCCCAAGTGTTCTAAAATGGCTATGGCATCACTTTATCATCGTATGAGTATACACAAGCTAATACTCACACCTTGTGCACAAAACGGCTATGTGCACAATTATCAAATGTGGACAAAACGGCTATGCCTCACATCTAGGGTCACAAAACGGCTATCTGACACCATTAATACGAGCAAATAAATCATACATATACATACATAGATATTCCGCTCACCTTATCGTCTTGATGAGATTTCCAACAATAACTTGTAACCTTTAAAGCGAGTCATCTAATACAATCATCTAATACAATCATCGTATGAGTATACACAGGTTTTGATCACAGTTCAACTTCTTCTATTTTAGTTCTGAATTTGTTATCAATTAAGGTGGTTTAATTCGTTTTCATTCAAAGTACCTGCAGTGGTTGTTTCTCCTATTGTTTGTCCTCCTGTTAATTCGGTTTTAGTTAATTTCGATATCTGTTGCTAAGGAAATTCGATTTCTTTAATATTTCCCTATGTCCTATTGTTAATGATTATTGATTGAATGATATATCTGCTGTAATTATTTTTAGTCATCTCAAATTTGCTAAGTCAGTTTGAATTATATGTTTGTATGTCTGTTTCATCAATGCATCCAGAAGCATAAATATATTTGAAATTGAATTAGTCTATGAATCTTTTGTTGGTAAGTTAATGGTAATAGCAAAATGCAGGTTGTCCAAAGTTCAAGAGGGTGAACCTTCATGGCCAAAAACGGGGTATTCTTATTTTTTTTTTATTTTGCTCAGTGGATTTGAATTTGGGACCACTAGGTATTCTCACCCTTAGATACCAAAAAGGGGATGTTACTCCTTTATTGGGCTGTGTATGGAGCTAATGAACGTGGGATCCAGAGCAGGCTGACTTAGCAAATTTGATTTTTAAGTTTTTGGTATCAGGTGATGTATTTCTATAAATTTTAATTTTGAAGTTTTTGAATGCATACAAGGTGTTCAATGTAATGTCAGTGAGAAAAGTTGACTAGTTGTTTTGATGTGTCTGATGGTGATAAAGCTTTTATTGTGAATCTTCACCTATAATCACATTGATGGTTCCCGTTGGTTAAATTAATAACACCATTTTCACTAAATCGACCAAGAGTCTACTTGTAGAAGTAACTATTGAATTTCTGGCTTATATTTTATATGCTGTTGGCAAGTTTATCTGACTTTGTAAGTCAAATACATCTCATAATGCCAATAAAATATAGTATTTTCTGATTATCACCATGGATTTGGTATTGGTAGTTAGGGCCTGTTTACCTTTTTTTCTATTAAGCTCGATATGGATATAGATGACAGTATGGATAATGAATGGTTATATCCAGTAAGCAGAGAATGAAAATAGTTGTTTACTTTTTATGCTGGATGAATTGACTGAATGATGTAAATTACCTTTTTGACCTTGAGAACAAAAATATGCATATGTAAAGCACATGTTTACTAATGACAAAATGATATTTACTTTTTATTTATTTTTATTCGACTATTATACATACACACTTATAAATAATAAAATATAATCAAATCAAATCAAACAATAATAATAGTAAAATAGTACTCCGTAATATTCAATAATCAATAATAATAAATATTATCCAATAATAGTTCTTGAAACTCCACGAAACTTCCATACAATACTCTTTATCTCCAACTATCATTGTCACTCATAGTAAAAAAGCTCCCAGAAACATTTTCATCCAAAAAATTCGTCTCCTTCGTGCGTTACTGCCGAATAACCATAACAATAAATCATAATAAATCAACTATATAAATCACAAACTATTATCTCTCTCTATTTCAAGATATGATTTTCATTAATTTTAACAAAAAGTGATGGTGGTAGAAGAGGCTTTGCAGAATCCCCGATGAAATTTACTTCTACTATTTTCTTTAGTAGAAAAGACTGCAGAATTCCTAATTAAATTTTCTTCTTCGATTTTCTTCAAAATGAATACATATCGTTTCATCAAGACCAGGGGATGATGATGACGATGCGTTAAATTTCTCTCAAAAAGTGTTTAATTTCTCTTAAAAGTGGTCTTTGGATTTTTTTATTAATTTAAGAGCATATATAACCAAGGGTATGTAAGGAATAATACGGCTGTATGGGGAGTAGTAGGGAAATTCTGGTGACCGAAACAGGCATCGACTCAGTTGGTATTATTTATTAAGGTGTAAGTAAACACATGATATGGGTGACCGAATAAGTATTCCAGTCAATTAAGCCCATTAATGTGTTAGTAAACAGGCCCATACACTATCTTTCCATCTTTAGTGACTATAATTCTAAATCACTTTTTAAAGCGATTTCATTGGCGCAAGTAATTCAAAAGGTAACATCTTGAAAACATGTATGTTGATTTGAATGCGGCAAACATCCATGAAGAAGTTGAAAGCTACTACTTTTTAGTACTCTTACTCATTGTTGATTATCCTTTTTGGTTATATGGCCTAAGATTTAGGACCATAGAATATGCTCACAGCATGCTCCAGCAAGTCCTATGGATATAATAACATGATTTTTTGTTGTATCGATAACCATTGATGACATAATTTTAATGTTTTCTGATTATATAGTACCTATCTTTACTCTTTTATAAATTTATTTGATATCAATTATTATGAGTTAATTCATTACAGCGATCTTTCAATGTTGTCTTTTATGATAATGGTAATTTTAAATTACTATTCTAATGTTGTTATTTTTAGTTTACGAAGCTAAAGGAATCATGAGTAAACATTTCTTAAGGATCATTCAATACATTTGAGTCTTTCCGTTTAAATAACTCAACTCCTGAATCGGGTCAGATTGTTTTTGCTTGACATAAACACTATGGTACGGTTAAAGTTTTTTGTAATTTTATTTGTATATTAGTAGTGATTGCAAGATGGTTATCTTATTTCCGAATTACCACTGGAACAATCTGAATTATTTACCTTTGCTCACATTTTATTATCGTTCAAGGGTTGATTTATACAAAATTGCCCATTTCGTCTCCGTGTTTTTTACTTTTTTCCCGTTTCATCCTTGTATTTTATTTTATGCATTTTTCATCCTTAAAAGCATTTTAAAGTCTCAATTTCATCCCTCACCCTAACGAAGGTTAACTGAGTCCGTTAAACTATTCACAAGGACTATTCACGTAATCTTTTAACTATTTAAGTTACAAAAATCAATTTAATATTCATATACTCATATCAAATATTCTCCTGTAATTAGCGTAATTAGCCTGATAAATAATTATTCATATCAATTCTCAAAGAAAGGTGATGTTGCATCGATGGTTTTGTTGCTAGGTTCAGCGTCGTCTCCAGCCATGTGTTCTAGATAACTATCAGATTATTTTCTTTGATTTGATATTGGGCGAATTGTTTAACGAATTAATTGATGAAAGTGATTCGTTTGGATTTTGGGGATTTGATCGACGAACGAATCGATTGGTTGAGTTCGTTTAAGATTTTGATGATGACGAAACCGTGTTCTTGATATTGAAAGCTGACGGATTCTATGTATATTCAGAATTAACAATGTGTTAATTGATTGCAATATGATGATGAAGATGTGATATGTGGAATTTTAGGGTTTGATCGATAGTGTTGAAATTAGGAGAATGAATTTGGGTTTGGAAAGTATGACGTGTTATTTGTTTATTTTAGGGTTGGGATCTTTTTACTGCTGATACCATATACTCCATCCGTCTCATATTAATTGTCCAGTATTCCATTTTGAGATGTCCCAAATTAATATACTTCTATAAATAGATAAGAATAATAAGGTAAAATTTTATTATGCCCTTAATGTATGTGGATAGAATTAAAAGAGAAAGAAAAAGTAAGGGTAAAACCGAAAAGTAAACAGAAACTTTTATGACATTTTCTTGAACTGGAGGAAGGAGTAGAATTTACCAAAGGTATTATTATTTGATTAATTGAATTAATAATAAGGAGTACAATGGGATATTTATATCCAACTAATCCTAATGGAAATACAAATACAAATCCCAGTTAAATACGTATTCCTAACATTATAACGATAACTATACCCTATCTCAATAATATATCCAGACTTCCATTATTTTCATATTTGAAAACCATCATCATCTCACCTGTCATCACGAAACCCAACAAATAAGAAGATATTTGTAGTTAAAGATTACGTGGATAGTCCCTGTAAATAATTTTAACGGACTCAGTTAACTTTCATTTTGATGAGAGATGAAATTGGGACTTTAAAATGTTTTTAAGGATGAAAAATGCAAAAAATAAAATACAGAGATGAAACGGGCAAAAAGTGAAAAACGCATGGACGAAATGGGTAATTTTGTCGTTGATTTATTACCTACTATTACTTTGCTATGTTTTTGTGGCGGCGAAGATGCTTCAAGGATTACCTTCTACTTACAATTTGGAAGAAAAGGTATGGTACTTCAATTCTTTGCTTATTTACTCTAAATCTACTTGTGTGGTTTCAGATAGGGTTGGCAATGGATCGAATATGGATTGGACGATGCCATATCCACATCCATATCCATTTAATTTTTTCTCATCCATATCCATATCCATATCCATTTAATTTCAGTTCATCCGTCCATATCCATATCCGATGGATTAAGCGGGTTAATGAATATCCGTTGGATATCAAATGAAATGTTAATCTAACGATGAATTCATCAATTTAATACAGATTATAACAAATGTAAATATTTAATATTTATGTTTTTGATTTGTTATACATGTTTTGATTGTAATTTATCGCCGATTGTGAATTTAATTAAGCAAAATACGTTATAATATAAGTAAATATACGTTTAATAATCTAAATATGTAACTTTGAATAATTTTAGTAGCAATTTAATAATTGTGACTATTAGAACTCTTATTATCGTTAATAAGTTAAGAACTTGTAGGTCATATGTATACCGATATGTAGTTGTATATGCATACATTTTAATACGTATATATGTATGTAAAACGCATTTCGAGTGATAATGGATATATCCGTGGATGATAAATTATGATCCATATCCGATCCACGAAATATTTAGATCATCCATATCCATATCCGTCAATCGTCCATTTACATTATCCATATCCATTATAAATGGATCGGATCGGGTGGATATCCATGGATGAAATATCCATTGCCATCCATAGTTTCAGATCATATATCATAACAAAGAAAAATCACATTGAAAGAGATGATAATGCATTACGCTTCTTTTGGAGCTGCCAAAATGAAAGGCTGTAACCAACTCAGACAACTTATCCAATATAGCGTATGTTTTATGTTTTATTCTTTATACTAATGCTTATGTCTCTCTTATTTGTGCTCCTTCATTAATTTCTACTTCAATATTTGGTCTCCTACGGTGTCAAAAACATCGGGAAGTATCTTTTTTATTGTTCCTGTCATTGAAGTTGTACACTTAATACTCTGAATCTACACTAAAAAAACAGTTGAGTGTTTTAACTAAGGTGTTTATAAAGGGTGGTATGTGCAATTATATAGAATTATAGTTGTATTACATGAATAAAAAGCACTTGGTTTTGTCCCCATCAGATTAGTTGTATTACATGAATAAACACTTGGAGTGGTTCTAAAGGTATGGTCAAATCGTGCTTATATGCTTAAACAGTATAATTTGAGAGATTGCTTACCTGTTTAGCACATTTCATATGATTGGATGATTTGACTTGCCGTAAAGATATAAGACTGACAATTACTCAAATATAAATAATTGTATGTTATTTTTGCTACACATGAATCTTAGGGTGATGATTTTACAAAGAATTTTCTAGGGCTTGATTACGGAATTATGTTAAATTGTTATGCAGTCGACCGAATGAATTGGGGATACAACGACAATAAAGGAGGATATGAGGTTCTCGATGATTTTAATGTTAACATAAGAAACTTACTCTCTTTTCATGTTACAAAATAGAACTCGTAAATATAACTTTATTAGAACACGATATATATAGAGTACAAAACATAAACTTAAACTTAAACTTAAGCCTAAACCTAAACCTAACGGACCCAAGCCTTTCAAAATTATTTCAAGAAAAGTCATCTCATCAATTCATCATAGTAGTAGTAAAAGTGAAAAAAAAAAAAAAAAAATTTAAAAAAAATATATATAAAATAAAAAATCATAGTGATACGTTTGGTCGTTTGTTGAAAACCTTCAATAATTTGCTTCAAAGATTTGTCATCACAAACCACCTCTATCACCTACACGTGTACCATTTGATAATCAATCGTCTATTTTCGATCCGTGTTCCATTTGATATACGGCGTAGTAATCACTTCATAGAATAGAAATCATTGTAGCTCCTTTTATTATAGTAATATTTTAATTTTATTACTTTTGTTTGGACCGTATCATCAATTGTTTAAAGACAGAGCCGCCACTATGTATGGTACATCAAAACATTGGTCATGGAAACCTACATCAAGTGCAAGTACATAGCCCAAACGGTAATCAATCGCATATTATAGTGGACTAGAGTTTAGTGGGCCACAACCAACTGGACATTTATTCTTTGTGCAACAACAACAAATGGTAGGTCATTTTCCTTATGAACGATCTAATAACATTGAGGCTCAACATGCTTTTATTACTAGTCAGCCCACTTATCAGACCTCGACACCTCAGTTTACTAATTGGGGCGGTTAACATAGTGATTCAGGAGATTGTGTAGTGACCCGAACTTTTCCATGATTATATATTATATGAGATTAATATTTACATGAATAAATGTTTCCAACATGTTAAGCAATCAAACTTGTTAAGACTTGATTAATTGAAACGGTTTTTGTGTTAACGTTTGACCACCCAGTTTGTCCGATGATTCACGAATGTTATTACTTGTATATGACATGATATTATATATATGAACATATATATATATATATATATATATATATATATATATATATATATATATATATATATATATACATACATACATACATACATATATATATATATATGTTTAACATGATGAAATGATAATTAAAGTATCTCATTATGTATATTAACAATGAACCTTATACATAAAATAAGACTACTAACTTAAGAAATTCAAAACGATATCTATACGTAACGATTATCGTTGTAATAACGTCTTAATATTTATATATCATATTAAGATATATTAGTACATCATGTTATCATGATAATGTAACAATTTAACATCTCATTAAATATAATAACAATGGGATTAATTACATTTAACGAGATCGTTAACTTATAGGTTTCAAAACAACACTTACATGTAATGGCTAACGATGACTTAATGACTCAGTTAAAATGTATATACATGTAATGCATTAAGATATATTAATATACTTTTAGAAGACTTCAAGACACATATCAAAACACTCATACTTAACAAAAATGGTTACAATTACATTTCCATTCATTTTTCATCAACAATTCTACTCGTACTCGATCCGTATTCGTACTCGTACAATACCCAGCTCCTATACGTACATACTATTGGTATATACAGTTCAATGATTAGCTTTTAGCAGCCCTTAATGAGTCATCAAACATTTGGAAATCATCATTTGGCAACTAGCATGAAATATCTCACAAAATTACAAAACATATTATAAATCATTCATGAATTATTTACAAGAAAACAAACTTACACATCCTTTATATCTAATCCAAGAGTCACGACCAAAAACACATACAAACACTTTCATTCTTCAATTTTCTTCATCTAATTGATCTCTCTCAAGTTCTATCTTCAAGTTCTAAGTGTTCTTCATAAATTTTATAAGTTCTAGTTTCATAAAATCAAGAACCCTTCCAAGTTTGCAAATTTACTTCCAAACTTTCTAATCCATTTCAAGTAATCATCTAAGTTCAAGGAACCCTTGTTACTTACAGTAGGTTATCATTCTAATACAAGGTAATACTCATATTCAAACTTTGATTCAATTTCTATAACTATAACTATCTTAATTCGAGTAAAAAATCTTACTTGAACTTGTTTTCGTGTCATGAATCTACTTCAAGAACTTTCAAGCCATCCAAGATCCTTTGAAGCTAGATCAATTCTTGTCACTTCCAGTAGGTTTACCTACTAAACTTGAGGTAGTAATGATGTTCATAACATCATTTGATTCATATATATAACACTATCTTATTCGAAGATTTAAACTTGTAATAACTAGAACATAGTTTAGTTAATTCTAAACTTGTTCGCAAACAAAGTTAATCCTTCTAACTTGACTTTTAAAATAAATTAAACACATGTTCTATATCTATATGATATTCTAACTTAATGATTTAAAACCTGGAAACGCGAAAAACACCGTAAAACCGGACATACGCCGTCGTAGTGAAATCGGAGGCTGTTTTGGGTTAGATAATTAAAAACTATGATAAACTTTGATTTAAAAGTTGTTCTTCTGAGAAAATGATTTTTCTTATGAACATGAAACTATGTCCAAAAATCATGGTTAAACTCAAAGTGAAAGTATATTTTTCAAAATGGTCATCAAGACGTCGTTCTTTCGACTGAAATGACTACCTCTACAAAAATGACTTGTAACATGTATTTCCGACTACAAACCTATACTTTTTCTGTTTAGTTTCATAAAATACAGTTCAATATGAAACCATAGCAAGTTGATTCACTCAAAACGGATTTAAAACGAAGAAGTTATGGGTAAAACAAAATTGGTTAAAAATGGTTAATTTGACTACCGGATGAATTGACAAAAATCTATACTAACCATATCCTAACTAACTTATATTGTATTATACATGTATTCTAACATATATTATGTAATCTTGATAGACCATAGACACGTATACTATGTTTTGACATATCATATTGACGTCATCTATATATTTTATTTGGAACAACCATAGACACTCTATATGCGGTAATTTTCGAGTTAGCTATACAGGGTTGAGGTTGATTCCAAAATAATATATATACTTTGAGTTGTGATCGAGTCTGAGACTTGTATACACTGGATCGTGGATTGATTCGAGATAATATATTGATTTAATTCTGTACTACTAACTGTGGACAACTAATTGTGGACTACGAACGTTGTACTGTTAACTTAATAAACTTAAATCATTAAAACATAATAAAACATAATTTGAATATATTTCGATCATACTTTGATATATATGTATATATTTGTTATAGGTTCGTGAATCGACCAGTGTCCAAGTGTTATTTTCCGACGAAGTGATAATCGGTGAAAGTGAGTTATAGTCCCACTTTTAAAATTTAATATTTTTGGGATGAGAATACATTCAGGTTTTATAAATGTTTTACAAAATAGACACAAGTATTTAAAACTACATTCTATGGCTGGATTATTAAACCGAATATGCCCCTTTTAGTCTAGTAATCTAAGAATTAGGGAGCAGACACCCTAATTGACGCGAATCCTAAAGATATATCTATCGGGCCCAACGAGCCCCATACAAAGTACCGGATGCTTTAGTACTTCGAATTTATCATGTCCGAAGGTTGTCCCAGAATGATGGGGATATTCTATATGCATCTTGTTAAGGTCGGTTACCAGGTGTTCACCATATGAATGATTTTTTATGCAGATTGCTATATGCATGCATGTTGTTTATGAGAAATGAAAATATGAAATCTTGTGGTCTATTATTACAATTTGATAAATATATAGGTTAAACTTATAACTCACCAACATTTTTGTTGACGTTTAAAGCATGTTTATTCTCAGGTGATTATTAAGAGCTTTCGCTGCTGCATGCTAAATAAAGACAAGATTGGAGTCTGCATGCTTGTATAATATTGTTTTAAAACTGCATTCGAAGACTTAAGTTGATGTGTAATATTATTGTAAACCATTATGTAATGGTCGTGTGAAAATGCTATATTTTAGATTATCATTATTTGATAATCGTCGTAATGTTTTTAAACCTTTATCTATAAAATAAAGGTTATGGTTTGTTTTAAAAATCGAATGCAGTCTTTGAAAAACGTCTCATATAGAGGTTAAAAACTCGCAAAGAAATCAATTAATATGAAATGTTTATAATTATTATGAACGGGACATTTCAGATTGGAACATGGACACATGTGTTTCCACCCATCTTACATCTAGCATTAATAATTTAAGTACAATTTTTTATAATTGCTTGTACCCTCCGATTGCCGTTGGCGACGGGAACACCATTCCCGTCACTAACACTGGCCATTGCATGTTGCCTAATATCCACCGACCACTTTATCTTTCTAACGTACTTGTAACACCAAACATTGTAAAAAATCTTATTTCTGTTCGCCGTTTTTCCCGTGATAATAAAGTGTCTGTTTGTTTTGACAAGTTTGGTTTTTTTGTCAAAGACTACTTGACTCGCCGCCTGGTCCGCCAATGTGATAGCACCAGAGATCTTTACCCGTTTACACCTCAGTCATCTACACATGTTCAACATGCTCTCCTCACTACATCCACTACCTGGCATCAACGTCTCGGACATCCAAGCGTTGAATCATTTCGTCGTCTTGTTTCTAATAATTCCATAGCTTGTCATAAAACGAAGCCTCCCGAGTTCTTCCATGCATGCCAACTGTTACTTCTGCATTTGATATTATTCATTCAGATTTATGGACTTCTCCAGTTAAGTCTTAGTAGTTTTAAATACTATGTTATTTTCTTGGATCATTATTCACATTATTTATGGGTGTTTCCATTACGCAATAAATCTGAAGTGTTCAACATATTTGTACAATTTTGCGGATTCGTTAAAACACAATTCAACACTGAAATTAAAGCTTTCCAATGTGATCAAGGGGGGATTCGATAACACCCCTCTACACAAACTGTTCCAATCAAATGGCATTCAACTTCGACTATCTTGCACCCAAACATCCCAACAAAACGCCAAAGCTGAAAGTATGATCTGCACCATAAATAACCTAATCTGCACCCTCCTATTTCAGGCAAACCTCCCTCCAACCTTCTGAAAAGAGGCACTGCACATGGCCGCCTACTTATTATCCAACAGTAATATCTATGTTTTCTTACTGATTATGTTTCTTTGTTGGTGGTGAATCTCTAAAAAGTAGGAAGCAATTGCATAATACGTGGTGTCCTAACTTTGTTGCTGAGTATGTTTTCTTGCTGGTCAGGTATGTGTATCAAATTAAGGATTATTTTGCTACCATTTTTTTTTGTTGACTTCGGGTGGAAAGCAACTTCATGTGCCTTGAAGTTAGTTAATTTGGGAACATACAGAGTTATAGATACACACGCCTGTTTTTAATTAGTTTTTGTATGTTCCATCATCAGACAAAATAAGGAATTCTTTGTGGAATTGATATGGTAGCAATATACACATTTATTTCAGTATTTATTCTTATGTGGAGTGGGTGGATGATGTTTTCTAACAATATTGGCTTCGGTGGTGGAACAAAGATATTTAGCAACATTATTGAATGAATAGATTGAATGCTTTCGATGACCTCATTGAAGATGTGAGTTATCTACCCGTAGATATGAACTATTCTATTTTTCTGAAGTGTTTGATGACATAAATTTAATGAAGTTACCAAAAAGGTCCATATATTTGCTGGACCGTTACAAGGACGATAGTGAAAAAAAATTTATTATCTAAAGATTTCTTTGGGTCATTATAAGTCGCCAGTTCCGTATTTACATCCCTATTTAAGATCTTACGCTGTTCAATTATGATACTTATACATATGGTTTTTCAAGAGAGAATTCTAAAATGTAAATGAATGCTTTTACATATGGTTTTTCAAGAGAGAATTCTAAAATGTAAAGGAATGACTAAATGATTTGAATAGTGTTTCTACGATGTAGTGACCCGTCCTAATCCATCTGGACGAATACATTACTTTTGGTTACATCGCGAGGTACTTGACCTCTATATGATACATTTTACAAACATTGCATTCGTTTTTAAAAGACAAACTTTCTTTTCATCGAAAGTTGACAGTATGCATACCATTTCATAATACATCCAACTATAATTTACTTAATAATAATCTTGATGAACTCAACGACACGAATGCAACGTCTTTCGAAATATGCCATGAATGACTCCAATTAATATCCTTAAAATGTGGTAATGCACAGCGGAAGATTTCTTTAATACCTGAGAATAAACATGCTTTAAAGTGTCAACCAAAAGGTTGGTGAGTTCATTAGTTTATCATAATCAATCATTTTTTTTATTTTAATAGACCACAAGATTTTCATTTTTCTTAAACATAATCCTCAAGCAGAATCCTCTCGTCTGCATTAAGGTAAATTTATAAACATAATCCTCAAGCAAAATCCTCTCATCTGCATTAAGGTGAAATCATTCATGTGGTGAACACCTGGTAACTGACATTAACATAATGCATATAGAATATCCCCAAAACAGAATCCTCTCGTCTGTATAACAGAATCCTCTCGTCTGTATAAAAATTGAAGTACTAAAGCATCCGTACCTCGGATGGGGTTTGTTAGGCCCATAGATCTATCTTTAGGATTCACGTCAATTAGGGGTGCACTAATTCTCAAAATTAGTGATGTTCCCTAATTCTTAGCTTACCAGGCTAAAAGGGGCATATTCGGCTTCGATCCATTCAACCATATAATGTAGTTTCGATTACTTGTGTCTATTTCATAAAACAGTTATAAAAGCAGCGCATGTATTCTCAGTCCCAAAAATATATATTGCAAAAGCATTTAAAAAGGGAGCAAATGAAACTCACTATACTGTATTTTGTATTAAAAATACATATGACGACATTGAACAATGCAGGGTTGGCCTTGGATTCACGAACCTAAGTCATTTGTATATATATATTAACACACATAATTGTAATTGAATAAATTTATATAATAATATTAGTGATAACATAAATTTATAGATTTCATTATTTGATTAAATATATTCATTTCATATAAAAATTTTATAGCTAAGTTATGTATATTAAATACATTTTTATATAAAATTCATCTGTTTATGAAATTATTAGTTATGATAATACTAAGGTTAGTAATAATAATGATATTATATAATAATGATAAAAGTGATAATGTTAATAGAATCAATGATATTAATAATGATGATAATACTAAATTGTATTATAGTAACTATGATAACGATAATTTTAATAACTTTAATAATTCCTTTAAATCATGATTTAATTAAAATTTTAATTTAATCATTTTCATAATAATCATTATATCCAAAATTTCTATATTTATAATCTTAATAATATTATTAAAGTCTTCATATTCCTAATCAGAATAATCATAATCTTCGTGTTAAATTTCCGTACTAATGATTATAGCTTCTTATAACATTAATTTGTAATTAAAATCATAATTTTTACATGTATTTGTATAATTATAACTAATTTCTATAATCTTTATCAAATCATCTTTGATTATATATTTATGTTATTAACATGTTTAGTATCCTTAAAATCATAATAATAGTATTAACAATAATAATACTAATAATAATAGTAATCTTAGTAATGATAATACTAATAATTTATACATGATAATACTAGTAATATTAATGATAATATCATAATATATATTATTAATCATTTTGTTAATAATAATATCTAACATGATAACAATAATAATAATTAATAATATTAATCAAAGTAATAATAATAATAACATAACATAACAATAATAATAATAATAATAAGGAAGTAATAATAATAAAAATATAATAACTACCTCAAGTGTAAGCCTTTCTAAAAAGATTTGTCATAGACGGGGCTTGAACCTGAGACCACACGTTACCCCGACACCTCCCTAAACCAACAGCTCCGATTAGTTTTTCTGATTATAAACCAAACCCTATTTTATTTAACTCCTTTCCAGTGTTCATCATCTTCTTCAATGAAGTCAAATCATATTCACACCAAAATCATAACTACGAATCACATAATCAATTTAGTACTAATATCTAACATATAAGTACTTATTTGTGATTAATTGGTTTGAAAAAAAAATAAAAGAAAGACAAGGATGCTGATGATCGTCGCTATCAAGGAAGAAAAAAAATGATTTTTGATTTCAAGGAAGTTTTAGACCAAGCCTATAACATGAAATAGATCGTAATCCTCTCTTAGAAACTATTAGAATCGCTAATTACACTTGAAACATCATAATAAACTCGAATTTCTTGATATTTAAATCGGTTGACTTTTATTTTCAAAACTTTGACTCGAAAATTCGCGATGAATATGATGAATTGAAATCTATAAATTTTCAGATAGTTTAAGTAGATTATTCCTAACCTTTCTGCTTTTTTAGATTTTGGAAAAATGATTCATAAATCGAGTTTTGTTAAAACTACACGTACAGGGGAAAAAGAGAAAAAAAATGAGCTGTGTTCTTCATTTAGTTCACTCGTAAATAAATAATTATAATTGATAATAGAAGTTGAATATGTTAACTAAATTCACAAGCTGATTGATTCATATATATTGAATGAATGGGGGTCGACATCTTCTCACGAGCAGAACAGTTCAGGAAGAAAGCAGAAAAAATAAATAAAGAAACTGATTGATTATACGCGCTTATATCTGTCATTTATATATAATACGGATTAATGTATATTAATAGTTAATAAATATATTAATAAATATAATTCCATAAATATTAGTAATAATAAAAAAAATACTAATAATACAATAATAATAATATTAATGATAATATTAATAATAATACTAATAATGATATAAATAATTAAAATATCGATAATAATAACTTTTAAATTTATAACAATAATATTATTATTAATACTAATAATAATAATACTAATAATACTATATCAATTTATATATAACAGATTCATATCTATAGATTATATATGTAAAATAATAATATTAACAACACTAGTAATGATATTAATATTGAAAGTAATAACAATATTATTATAACAACTATATTTATAATTAATTTTAATATATTAGTATTACATATTATTGATATATAATATAACTATATAATATACGTTATATAATAACTTATATTGAGTCTTAAATTTTTATACATAATTTACATTATACATAAACTCATTTTAATTGCAACTAAATTATTTTGTATCTCATTTTACATATTTAATTTTTAATGTTTTTATTATTTTCAATTATTATATATATACATACATTTATTTTTATTTTTATAAGTATATATATAAACATATTCATTTACAGATAATTGTTCGTGAATCGTCGGAAACAGTCGAAGGTCAATTGTATACAGAAACGTAGTTCAAAGCTTTTTGAGACCTTGACATTACAGACTTTGCTTATCATGTCGGAATTCTATAAAGATTAAGTTTAAATTTGATCGGAAATTTTCGGGTCATCACATACGAAGAGCATAAAGAGTGGTACATTGCTCAAAGTCCCACGAGTGTTCTTAAAGCCGCATGCTTAAGTGGCAATGTCCCATGGAAATTTGTATGAATTTTTATTTTTTCATAGATTATTATAGAGAGATTTATAAATCAATCATTTTGAAAGTCTTCTGCCAAATAACTGAGAGTGTTCGAGAAGAGTCTCTTTGCTCACTACTTGGGATGGGCTAGGAGTTATAAGTTAGAACATTGTTTCCAATATGTTTGGAAAATTAGAATGTCCATGACTTATTTAAATTACAACTATTATAATAACGTTTTAAGCATGTCAGTTCAAAAGTCGTAGGCTATGTTACTAAGGTAACCATCCTTTATAATTATTTAATTTCGAAGATATCCGATTTTTATTGTTATCGCAAAAAGTAAAAATATAGTTTTTTTGGTACAATAATAATTTTCTTATTTTTTAACGGAAATACGAAGGATGTTGAAAGAAAATCAACAAGTTGCTTCAGTGTTGACCCTTAATGAATACTTCAAATGCTTTTTGGTATTGAATAGTGTATGAAAAAGTCGTCACAGACAAACTTAGCTCCAAATAAATAGTCTACTACCATCAAATAATTGGACAACAAGATATTCAACTTGTCTTACCAATTGTATTTTATTACACATTAGAACATTAGTTATATTTGACTGAATGTTTGTATGTTTGTATTCTGCTTATTTTTATATTTTTTGTTTAACTACATTTTTAGTCTTCATTTCATTATTAATACATTATTAGAGTTCATTTTTACATGAAACAACATGATTAGAGTTAATTTTTACATGAAACAACACATAATAATTTGATTTATTTTAAAAAATTTATTGTCAAAACCCGCGAATCCGCGGATCTTAAACTAGTATTTCTTTAAAGCGCTATGTAAAATTTAGGACTACCTTTTATGACCCAAATCTGAACATTATTAGTACCTTTTTAGATTAGATTCCGTCCAATTGTTTTGTATTTTCAAATCTTTTTTCATGGATGAAGATTAATAGTTAATCTATGTCCTTTTTTCGGGAAAAAAAAAATAAAAATAAAAAGATTCCGTCCAATTTGGCCTCGTAGATAATTCATATTTAATGGTCACGTTTATCTAATTCTAATAGTTTATTAATTTCTTATTTATAGTATTTATTTATATTTATATACTTTCTACTCCGAATCACAACTTGTGATGTCTTTGTCATGCTTAACATTTCTTTCTGGCTTCCAAAAGATCATTTCTTATACATGAATATAAAGGTCATCAAAATATGAAATAGTGGCCAAAATTGGCAAAACAAGATTAAAATCGACTAATATCAATAATACGGAGTACATCAACAATCTTTATTTATACCTAGATTGATACAATTGATTAGAATATTTTTTTCCGAACAGCAATAAATTTTATAATCGAAACAAGTTGGGACAAAGCCTCATACATCAGCGACTAAAACCACAATTTTATTGCAGAGTTAGCAACATATAAACAACGAGAAATACATATACAATATACTTCCATGGAGTACACGATTAGAGACCATACGCGAGAGGATTTGTTAATCACTTTTGCCACTCGATGTTCACCTTCTTTACCCGTTTAGAGATCCACTCGAAAGATTTTGTTGGATTTCCATTAGTGCATTCGGACCAACCCAACACTTGTCTTCAAAAAATTTTTGATTTCGATTCCACCAAATTAAGTAAGCACACGTACACCGTTTGCCAAAGTTTAGAGCCCAAGGTCGAGAGCGGAGCATTACACTTTCCTTTAAAAGCCTCGAGAATACTAAGGTTTGACACATTGCCGAGTCCCCACCATTTGTATACTCTTTCCCAAACATTCATTGCATGTTTGCAAAAGATTATTGTGTGGTCAAGGGTTTCGATGTCATCATCACAAAGGGAACACCAAGAAGAATTGAGATCAATACCTTTTTATCCAATTCCACCCTTCCCGGTAGTCGACGCTACATTAACCTCCAAACATGAATTTCAACCTTCAATGGGACAAAATTATTTCTTAAGGTTTCTTTGTGGCTTCGACCAAAGTTTAGATATTTTTCATGAAATAGCTGCGAGAGTATTCTTGTGTTGAAGATCCCGTTACCCGCTAGTGTCCATGTCCATCCATCCGTGAGCCTGTCAAGTTTTGCATAAGAATCTATTAGGTTAGATAACTCAATGAAATCATCACTTGTTCGCCTGCTTGGATCACGACACCAATCCCATGATTTAACCGATTGTTACCCCTCCAGACCACTCGATCAGATAACATTACATTCTTATTCTTCTCCAAGTGGAATAGTCTTGGAAATTTACTCATCAGTGAAATATCCGAAACCATGGAGTCTTCCAGAACAGTGCACTTGTGCCGTCACCTGTGGACCGAACAAAAGAGCTGCGAAACCCATTCTTTCCATAACTTCTATTAAGAATTCCCAACTTATGCAATCGAACGCTTTCTCGAAGTCAACCTTGAAGATGATACTTTTTTTCGAGCTTTGTTCAAGCTATCAATTGATTCATTTACTATTAGAGCGCCATCTAGTATATAACGTCCCTTAATGAAGGCACTTTGTTCACTTCCAATTAGGTTTGGTATAACTTTTTGAATACCGATAGAAAGAATCTTTGCAAAAAAATTGTAGTAGAAACTTATTAAACTTATTGTTCGGAATTCGTTGAGGACATAGGATCACTTTTTTGGGTACTAGATAACAAAGGTGTTGCATCCTCTAGAAATCTCGTACCTATTCCAAAACCAATTTAACGCCTTGATAAGATCTTCCTTGATAACATTCCAAAACTTTTGAAGAACTTGATATTGAACCCGTCCGGTCTCGATGCTTTCGAACTATCGCACTCTTGAATGGGTTCGAATATTTCCTTTTCCGAAAACATTTCTTCGAGTTCAACAGACTGGCTAGATGTGATTTGCTTAACATCGAACTAATTTTAATTTCTTGGCAGTACCTGCTTCTTGAAACGCAATGCAAAATGATTTCGAACCTCGTCCTTTATTTCAATCGGGTCTTCACTCCAAATATCTTTGAAATTTAAACCATGAATATTGCGTTTGTTTTGGTGCCTTCGGATTAATGAGTGAAAATATTTTGAGTTTTCATCTCCCTCCATTACCCATTTAGTTCTCGACTTTTGTCTTGCCATGTTTGTTATAGATTTATCCTTTTCTATCCACCTTTTTCTCGTTTCCAGCCATTCGATTCTTTCTTCTTGCCTTAAGTTTCGGGATTCTGCTTCCTTTTATTATGCCGCCTTTGACTGTAATTCCATGATTTTATCGTCAAGATTCCCAAACTTTTCCGAACTCCATTGCTTAAATGATAGTTTTACATTTTTGGTTTTTGTCTAAAAACACAATCTAATCTCCATCCCTCTACTCCCCCCCCATATGGAAGTAACAATCTCGTCTACCCCCTCAACATCGAGCCATTCATCGACACTTTAATCGGTTTCGGGCCAAAGTCGATAACTCTATCTCAAAGAATTTTGGGCAATGATCCGAGAGTTTCCTTTCGATTGCTAAGTCAGAGAGTTCATCCCATAATTCACCAAATTTCTCCGAAACTAGAAAACAATCTAACTTGCTAAACTTTAAACCATTGGCGCAAAATCTCGTGTATCTTTTACCTCCCATAGGAACATCAATTAACCCCGTCTTTTCTATGAAACTTGATGCGCCCAGATCCGCCATCTCTCCTGAAATGGATGAATGGATGGATGGTGGATGGTGGGGGGTAAAATTGACTCTCTCCTGGGTTTTACTAGTGACAGTTGGTCCCGGTTGCATCTCTCTAGTCGTTTGAAGAGCTGGCCCTTTCAGCTTTTCAGAGAGCTAGACATGTCACACGAGTTCATCAAAGGTATTACAGTAATATTTATAATTGCTAGGGCCTTGGCTTGTACTCACATTTACCTAAGGATTGATAGCATAAGTATAACCTAGGATCATCACACGACTCAATAGTTTGGATGAGAATTACAAGGTTTCTTTATTAGATTTAAGTTACCGTTTTATTATATTTTTGTGAGTCCTTTCTAGGTTTATGATTATAATATGGATGTTTAATATTTTTGTGTTGCGGTTTTCTGATTTATAACCTACATACTTAACTAATACTTATTATATATATATATATATATATATATATATATATATATATATATATATATATATATATATATATATGGGCATGATCAATGGGGAAGTAACCAATCGGGGGGAAGCAAAAAAAAAATTTTCTCATTTTTTTTGAAATTTTTTTTTCCGGCATCAAGATTACACGAAAATATGAACATTTAGAAGAGACACTTCATGATGAATGTTATTATTTAGGCGGGAAAACGATCGACAAAAATAAAATTCAAGATAATATTGTTCGTGAAGAATATGAACGTTTTTTTTTTTTCATGTTTTGTGAAGTAAAATTTAGCCCGATTTAGAGTTTAGGGTTTAGGGTTTGGTGTTTTGGGTTTATTCCATAAACCCAAAACACCAAACCCTAAACCCTAAACTCTAAACCGTTCGTGTTAAAAACTCAATCTAAATCCTAAATCTAAACCCTAAATCTAAACCCTAAACCCTAAATTTCTAAACCCTAATATCTAAACCCTATAAACCCTAATATCTAAACCCTAATATCTAAACTCCAATAGCTAAAACCTCAAAATACGCTCGAAAAACACGATAATTGTTATATATTACTTCTTCGAGCATTTTCCTGCCAAAATAAAAACATTTATCACAAAGTGTCTCTACTAAATGTTCATATTTTCATCTCATCTATAATGTTCGTGAACAAAGTTTTTTCAAAAAATGAAAAAAAAGGTTTTTGCTTCCCCCCGCTTCCCCCCGAATGGTTACTTCCCTCTTGATCCTACCACTATATATATATATATATATATATATATATATATATATATATATATATATATATATATATATATATATATATTTATATGTGTGTGTGTGTGTGTGTATGTGTGTGTGTGTATGAGAGTGTGTGTGTCATAACATATATATATATACACACACACACACACACACTAAGGATAGGTATATCTATTAAAATTTTATAGTGTGTATCTTTTATAAGTTTAGTTGATACAATCGGAGATGATTATATTTATTAAAATGTTCTATGAACTTAAAGCCCTCCTTAATTGGTCTGGTTCCAATTAAGGATGTTACTGGTATCTTTAAGCCAAGGGTGATTCTGACTGTAGGGTTACTTACCTGTCCCCGTCACCGCACCCTTATAGAGTACATGCGGCCTTTACTTAGGCTATCCAAATAAGACAGAGGCCTGTTTAATTCAAGTTTTTCTTAACAATAGTGTTCTAGTATATTGTTTTTAGAAAGCATACAAACTATTTTAATATAATTAATGTCTTTTTAGTGGTAAAGTTCTTTGGTCTAGACGGTGGAAGAAAATCGAGTGCAATGTCTTGAACTGTTTTAATATATTTATATACACAACTAAAAAACCTCCTTTTCAATCAAGATGTTTGTCTCAACCACTACGGCCAGCCAGGTCCTTCCATAATTATATAAATTTAATTATTTAAATCTCACCCGAGTTGTTAACCAAGATAATTAACGAGTTTGAGAAGATTTTGACGTTTAAGTTTGAGTAAACCGTTCAATCACACAAACAGTTAGAAAGGGTAATCGTGAGCCAGTAATTTTGTTGATTAACGTTAATTATATAAAATAGTTCCTGAGAGTTTTATTAAATTTATAATTCGTACTTTAAACGATATACTAATGAGTGTATTATTTAACAGATATATATGGAGTATGTAATATTCATTAACTTACACAGTGAATATTACAGGATATTGTTTATAAATATTACGATAGCAATATATATTAATACTTATTATAACAACACATATAACAATTATATAATTATAAAGACAAAATAACGTAAATTTCAATAAACGTAGTATTAAAATAGCTTACAAGTTATTATAGACACTCCTTGCAATGCTTGCTATAAACGTGATTCATTTATATATTTTCATAGACAAATATTACACAAAACCAAGCTCCAACTCTTGCTCTAAGAAGTATGGACCACGAATTAGGAGCTTACAAGACTCACACTAATTTATACTAAACTACCCTAAGCTTGGAGAATTGTGTTGTGAGAGAGAAAGAAGGGTGAAAACTCAAAACGAGAGAGAGAGAGAGCTCCGAGTTTTCTGAATGAATTGAAATGAACGTCTGAGCCTCCATTTATAGGCAAGTTGGGTCATCAGTTTTGATACTGGGTCGCCAGTTGCTTAACCATGGATCACCAGTTGTTAACCACGAGTCGCCAGTTAACTAACCCGGTCGCCAGTTTTAAACCCGAGTCGCCAGTTTCATAATCTGGGTTGCTAGTTTTGATCTATGGGTCACCAGTTTTGATTTCTGGGTTGCCAGTTTTGATTTCCAGGTCGCCAGTTACAAATCCTGAGTCGCCAGTTATTACAATCGGGTCGCCATTTGTTTGCTAACTGGGTCAACAGTTGTGGTAAGTGGGTCCCATTTGCACCAACTGAAACGCCAGTTGGTGTAACTGGTTGGCCAGTTATGCATATGCAATCCGTGTTTATCGTATACGGATTCCTGATAGTACGTCGTTTAAGCACCGATATATGTTTTGGCTTGAAATTCAGCAGATGCACTTTCTTGGGGTTCTTTAGACTCATATTAGTCACACACAATCCCTTGAATCACTTCTGGATGTTCCTTGTGGTTGTATTTGAAGTATTATGTGATTAGGGTTTTGTGTGTGTTTTCAGTGTGTATAAGTCTTGAAACCTCTTAATCTTTGTATATGAATCAGATGCGCTTGTAGGTTCTTGATATATCTTCATATACATGTCTTGAATAAGTGTTGTCATCTCTGGTTAGTGATTTTGAGCTCTTGTGATGGTCTTCTAGGTTGGTTGAAACTAGGGTTATAAAACCATAATTTTTGCTATTTTTACAGTTTTTCCACAAAGTGAGCTTTTAAAGTCATGTTTAGAAAAACTTAGTAGATTAGTGAGTTTAATGAACTATTTTGCTTGAAAACATGTAGAATATGAGTAGATATCATTCGTAAAAACATGACTTTCTACGCGATATCAAAACTATTGAAGCATTTATCTCTTCTTTCGATAAAGTAAGTGTTTGATCTTTCTTCTGGTTCCCGAACTTCATTGAAATCCCCACAAAACAAACATGCTTTGTCGTCGCTACCCACTAGCTTTTCCAATCAATCCCACATATATACTTTTGATGAATCATCATGTGGCCCGTACACATTCGTAATTACACAGTCTACATCCTTTCCTACCCATCTTTCTTTAATTGCAACAAAATAATCCTCAACTATTCTTTGATCTACTATGAACGTGTTCGTGTCCCATATAAGTAGTATTCCCTCCGATTTACCGATCATATTTTTCTGAACAAATCCACAACTATTCGAACCCCATAGAATATTTACCCATTTTTTACTTAGGTTTTTACATTAGTCTCTTGAAGCACTATAATATCCGATTATTCACGAAATGAGTTTTTTTACAATCCCCTACCTTACCCGACCCAAATCCACTAATATTAAAAGAAAGGATTCTCATTTATAAGAATTTTAAAAAATTAGAGGAAAGGGGGATGTTTTAAACCTGATCTTGTATAACCTCCTGTCCAATACCTTTCGCAAAATCATTCAGTTTCGCACTACTTTCCGATTTCAAGTTGCAATTGCTGATTTTTGATCTTTTCTGTGCCTTAGAGTTCCTCGAATAACTGCTACTTTGTCCTTTTTATTTCTTTGAACTTGATATCGCTCCATTTATATATGTTTTATTTCGCGATATCTACCTCACTTTGCTCGGTTTTAGACTATCTCGGAGCCTATTTAGTGTGTTATTGAGCTAATTGGTAAATTAAGGGCTAAGGAGTTGATTTGGTGTAAAATTGACCAAATCATGGGCAAAATTGGCTAAGAAAATGACAAGTGCAGAAAACAGCTCCAAAAGCGCCGCTCCTGTAAAGGAGCGCCGCTCCTTAAGGCCCAAAAGCGCCACTCCAGAAGGAAAAGCGGCGCTATTATGCACGATTTGTCTCCATTTTTCATCAGTGAGCAGAAGCGCCGTTCTACATGTCAAAAGTGTCGCTCCTGATCAGCCAAAAGCGTCGCTCCTCAACAAAATTGTCGCCCCTATTCAGAGCCAAAAGCGGCATTCCAAAGTCAAAAGCGCCGCTCCTCACCAAGCCAAAAGCGCCGCTCCGTGAAGTAAAAGCGGCGCTCCTGTCGTTGTTTCAGCCCAGATTTTTAGCACTAAAAAAGGAACGAGATTAGGTCATTTTTCATATGCATCTTTGGGAGCAGCTGCTTAAGGTCCGAATTTCACATACAAAACCCTAATTTCATCATCCATTAGTGTTTGAGGGTGGATTCAAGGAAGCTAGCTCAAGATTCATCATTATTTAGCTTAGATCTTCATCTTCTTTACATTTTGGGTTGTAATCTTCACTTTACCTTTCAAATTTTGCATTGATTACTTGTAATAACTTGAAGATGATGATGAATTACACTTCTATGCTTATTATTAGTTTAATTTTAGCTATGATTGGCTAAATCTCTAGTGTTTGCTTATCTATGAATCTCTAATGCTAGTGTTTGCCCCAAATCAATTGATTATTGTTGTTTAAATGAATTAAATGATCATGTGTTGTTGAGTTAGTTAAAGATCCATTGTTATGAGTTTGTTTTAGGCTTGACTTTGATTACATATGTTGTGTAGCTCTCTTAGTGATTTGAGAAGTGAATCAATATGTGCTTTAACACCTTAGGTGATCTAGACAACTAGCTTAGGAATTGCAAGTGATTGTGTTCTTGATCTAGGTTGGTTTTCAATTGGCCTCTAGTCAACATAGTAATGCCGATTATCTTAAGTGATTTCGATAGTTGGGGGTTTTAAGTGATTTCAACCTAAGCTCAATCTCAATGACCAAAATCATGTTTAACTCGATCTTAAGATATAAAGCTCATGTGAATTCGTGGAGTATCATTTGATTTGAGGTTTAGTATTAATGCTAAATATTTAATAGTTCAACAACTAATGAGATAGCAATATAGGCAAAATGGGGCAAGCCAAGCATAGAGAGGATTAGATAAGTGAACACGTCTTAGTTAATTTGTTTTAAGTCTTAATACTTCACTAATTTTTCAGAATAACGATACCAGTGTGGGTAATCCACGACTAAGTGCCGGAGCTCCGAATGTTGTTAATCCTTAAACCTTATTATGAACTCACGCGTAAGTTCACCTTGACCTTGTGAAAATATGCTTGATCATTTGGTGCCATCCGTGGGACCGGTTATACGAAACAAATAAGATTGGAATTTATGTTTTATACGATTTATTATACGTATCTTTTTCCGTAAAACTTTTTTGTTTAATTAATCGGTCACTTTCAGGTTTTAAAAATTGTCAGCAAAAATCAAGGGCGATCGGATTCTCCAGTAAGTCCAGGGTTTCAAACACCTACAGCGACTGTTACGAATACACCATCGACGCCACCTGCACCCGTCAAAGGCGACATCAAACGTTGAAACAGGGCCAGTTACATCAGAAACAGTCCTGAAAGAATCATCTAAGAGTTGGTGGCACTCTCCCGATGGAAGCTTACTGAAAATAGGAACCAGCTTCAAACCATTTGAGGATCTCCCTCCAAAAAATCTGAGCTTCGCTTCTCCAAGTGAAATCGTTCCACCAAGTTTCAAAGTTAAAACTACCTGTGTGGGTACAATACCAATCATCACCTCTGTTGAACCCGAAACTCCTATTGAAAGGGTTACTACCGAGAAGGCTCAGGAAAGAATCAGGCAAATGGGTCTGAGAAATCCAGATGGTTCATATATTACGCTGACACCGCAACAAGGGTCAACGACGTATGTGTCTTCGCAACCAATCTATATTGTTGCAAGCAACCAATATAGTGGGGCGCATTACATTGTGACTCAGTCAAACAGCTTTATATCTCAATTGCAGGAAGTCGTGCCACCACACTTGGCACCAGCTTTCAATGAGCCAGCACGAGTGCAAGAATTTATGAACAATTGGTTCGCAGTGATGCAAGGGCAAAAAGCTAAGCGAAGCCTTGAGCTGGCTCCCACAACGGAAAAGTTTGTGCCACATATTGCAAATCATCCCTTCACAGTAGCACCCGTGTTACATTTAACACTCAGAAGTTACGACGGATTATCAGATCCAGATGATTTTTTGGAAAAATTTGAAGGAACTGCAAGAACACACAGCTGGGGCGATGCAGTAGCATGCCATATGCTACCAATAGTGATGCAAGGAGTAGCAAGGGAGTGGTTCAATAATTTGCCAGCCCAAAGCGTTACAGGTTTTGCGGATTTGCGCTCAATATTTTTATTAAACTTTCACAACTTGTACGCCCGTAAAAGAACACATGTCGAATGCCATGACATTAAGCAGAAACCGAAAGAAAGCTTAGGAGAGATAATAGACAGGTACACCAAGGAGGTAGCCAAAATACAGGACTTTCCAGAAAGCCAGAAGGTGTTCGGCTTTATACATTGTATAGATACGGACAGACACCTATCTTTATGGCAGCGGTTACGCAGAAGAGTGCCAGAAACTTTCTCAGAAGCTGTAAAAGAAACGCATGATTGTATGCGAGCACAAGAACACATAAAGCAAAATTGCGGGAGTACCTCTTCAAGCATGGATATCGATTATGATTACTATCGAATGCAGGGAAGAGGATCAGAGTCTGGCAAGCGCTATGGTAGTAATAGGCCACCCAGAAGTGGTAACTACAATAGTGATAAATATCGCAAGTTTAATAACAACAAATGGGGTGGAAGTCAGAGTTTTAAAAGCAACCACGCCGATAATGTTGCATTGATAAAAGACCTCACAAAAACACCAAAGGAAATTTTAGCTACAGAGGCAGTATACAAAAGCTTCGATCCCCCAGTACCTTTGAAATATGGGAACGGAGACAAAACCAAATTTTGCGATTTTCATGATGATTATGGTCATGAAACCAACAAATTTCGGCATCTAATCGAAATGGTAGTTGATGGACATAAAAGAGGAAGATTGCAACACTTGAAGAAAAGTGGAAAAGCATCAAGCGAGAAGCTAAAAGGAGAAAAAGAATATCCGTGGCAAAAGAAGAATGATGGAAGGGAAACGAATAAAACCATTAATATGGTAACCAGCGGATGAGCAAATTAGAGACGTAAGTTAGAAGTATCTGAAGAGTGGGAAAACACTCCCATCATCTTCCCGGTCATAGCACATGAACCCTCAGATGCGCCCATCACAATTAAAGGACATGTTAAAAGCTGCGGGTACATCATAAAACGATTACATATAGACACCATCTGCGGTGTTGATATAATGTACGAACATTATTTTCGATTGCTGCCAGGAGCGGTGCGAGCCAAGCTAATAGCTCCTAGCACCGCATTATCAAGATTTTCTGAGGAGTCTGCATGGCCAATTGGGATCATTGAATTTGAGCTAGAGCTGGTAGATGATGACAATAAGGAGTTGGTAAGAAGTACAACAATATAATTTGCTGTAGTAAGGTCTTACTCAAAATATAATGTGCTTTTGGGACGCACAACTTTGAAAAGTTGGCAGCTATCCCTTCCACAGTGCATGGCCTTATCAAGTTCCCAACACCATTAGAAATTGCAACGATAAGGTCAGAAAAACAAGATGCCAGTGTTGCAGCTGTAGAACAAGCAGAAAAACAGCCAAGCGAGGCAGAACAGCTTCGAAGCTGCATGATTATCGCAAACCCGCAATATCTAGAGCAAAAAATTAAAATCGACGGAGGATTGTCCGATGAGACAAAGTTTAAGCTTCGTAACATATTAGATTTTAATACGGATGTCTTTGCATGGAAAGAAGCAGACATGACTGGTGTACCAAGAGAAATTGCTGAGCATAAACTTAATGCAAATCCAAGTCTGACGCCAGTGCGACAAAAGAAATGCGGTATGGCACTGAAAAGAAGCGAATGGTTGAGGGCGAAAGTCGACTAGTTGGTCAAAGCAAACATATTACGAGAAGTAAGGTACCAAACGTCCCAGTACTGGTAAAAAAACCTGATGGGTCTTGGCGCATGTGTGTCGACTTCACGAACATTAGCAAAGCCTGTCCCAAAGACAATTATCCTCTACCAGAAATAGACTGAAAAGTTGAGTCGCTAGCCGGCTTCTGATATAAATGTTTTCTGGATGCGTATAAAGGATACCATCAGATACAGATGGCAGCAGACGATGAGGATAAAACTGCCTTTCACACAAGCCAGGGCATATACTGTTATACCAAGATGCCATTTGGTCTAAAAAAATGCCGGAGCAACATACCAACGATTAATAGACGAGGCTTTCAAAGTTTAGATTGGCAGAAATTTAGAAGCATACGTTGATGATTTGGTGATAAAAAGAACAACAAAACAAGGTTTATTGGAAGATATATTAGAAACGTTTGCATCGTTGAGAAAGATAAATATGAAGCTCAACCCGTCGAAGTGCAGTTTTGGAGAAGAGGAAGGAAAGTTTCTTGGTCATATAATAACTGAGCGTGGGATACGCGCAAATCCAAAGAAAATAGAGGCAATCGAAAATATGCCATCACCCAGAAATAAAAAAGAAGTGCAAAGTTTAACGGGTAAATTAGCGGCATTAACAAGGTTCTTATCAAAATCCGCAGAGCGATCGCTCCCCTTTTTCGGGACATTAAAGAATTACTTAAATAAAACGGATTTCAAGTGGACAGAGGAAGCAGAAGTGGCATTTTAGGAAATGAAAAAGTTGTTAAAAGAGTTGCCGACAATGACTGCGTCGATTGCGGGAGAAACATTGATACTATACTTAGCAGCATCGAAAGAAGCGATAAGTTCAGTATTGATAGCAGACAGGGGACAGGTGAAGGGATTCAACATAACAACATGTTCTTTAAGTTTACATAATTACAGAACCAATTTTATGAATATTAAAGCAAGCGGAAGCATAATATTAAGAAACCAAGTGTATATGTTAAACCATTTAAATTGAATCCCATGTAGATATCAAGTCATGAACATATGCTTACATATAATAACAAGGAAGTAAGATTATACCTCCTCAAGATTAATTGAGGGCTGAATTTGATGAGTAAGATGATGGAAAAAGATGATGGAAAGTAAGCTTCTAACTTGAAGCCTCAAGTGTGCAATACCCCAAGCTTTCAATCACCAACACCTTTAGTTAGGATTTTAGAACACTTGACTAACCAACTTACCAAGCAAAACCTCTCCCCTTTACTCTAAAAGTTTTGGCCAGCAGCATGTAGAAGAGCAAGGAGAGAGTTTTTTAACTACTAACTCCAAATTAACTAGTCAATCCTTGGTATATGAGTTGCACATGCACTTGAGAGAATGTGTTGTATTAAAAGTAACAAAAATAAGTATGGGTGGACTCCCTTGGTCTCTTCAAAACCGTCCACCAAGGAGGGTATATAAAAAAGATTGTGATTTTATAAAACTAAATATATAAACCCTTGTATTTATTAAGTTACTTGCATATTTTATAAACCATTTTATAAAATATAACACAACATAATTATTTAAACCTATAAACAATTAAATCCATATCATATATAAATTATCCAAATAATTTATCTCAAGTGATTATATTTTAGAAAACCCATTTTCTAAAATCCAAGTGTCGCGTATTTATTTAACGATCGAATTGTTAAGATAAATACATATAAAGTGTCGGTAAGCTTGTTATTGAGTATGACCCGACTTGGATCATAACACATTAGCCACATTAATTTAATATGTCTCTCGGGCATACGAAATACCTTCAATCTCCCACTTGCACGAGAAACATAGGAAGTTAATGCAAGTGATGGATACCACCTAACAACCGTCCATCACCCCCAATATGTTATGACTTTGTGCCATTCAATAACATCATCCCTTTCGAGTCCCATCTCGAATATGAATAGGTGAATATTTTATTATTTCCTTTTGTCCTAGATGTCATGTTAAATCCAAGAGATACAGAGTGATCACTCTCTTCTAGATTTAACTTTATCGGGCCTTAGGCATCTGACTCTCAACGAATAAGAGAGACAAATTCCATCTTGACTACATACGTCCTGAATATATACCTTGCATTATACCTGAGCTCTTCCTTATGAACTACCATATTTCATAATAGCGAAGGAAAGAATCAAGGTACAATACTTGGTAAATATCCGAACCCAATATGTATCTCAGGTCAGAGGATACAATGATATTCGCCATTACTCAAGATTACATGTGATCAACCACAAAGGCTCCATTTAGTAAATCTTGAGGGCGGGTCTTCCAATATTTGTATCCCACAAATATCTATGAACCTTGGTTGCAACCTTACCCCACATTCATTCCGTGAATGTATACCAATCCAAGTTCATAATAGTCTAAACCTCACACTTGTTCCCACAAATGTGATCGACTATGAAATTTAGAATAATTACTTATTCATGGATAAAATATGCAAAATAGGAACCTGACTCAAGATTAATAAATTAACACCATAATTATATTAATGAGTTTGAATCACTTCGTTCCGTTACAATACATAAAAACAGATTACAACCAATCACTAGAATATCGAAGCCCTAATGCACTAACATGCCCTTGATGTTTCGCACCATGTAAGAGCTTCGTGAGTGGATCCGTAATATTAAGATCTCTATGAACTTTGCGGATACATATCTTTCCCTTTTCAACTTCATCCCTTATGTAGTTGAATCTCTGCTCAATGTGACGGGTCTTTTGGTGAGCACGAGATTCTTTGATTTGAGCAATCTCACATTCGTTGTCACAAAAGATCTCAAGAGGGTCCTGAATGGAAGGGACTACTCCTAAGTCGTCGATGAATTTCTTCATCCATGCAGCTTCCTGAGCTGCCAATGAGGCGGCAATGTACTCCGACTCTGTAGTGGATAAAGCAACAACATCCTATTTTGAACTCTTCCAGGAGACCGCACCTCCATTTAATGTGAAGACATAACCGGATTGTGATCGAGAATCATCTCGATCAGTTTGGAAACACGCGTCTACGTAACCCTTTACTGCGAGTTCCTCCTCACCAGACCCATTTATTAGAAACATGTCCTTAGTCCTCCTAAGGTATTTCAATATACTTTTGACAGTAATCCAATGACTGTTTCCTGGGTTATTCTGGTATCTACTTTTTAGGCTAAGAACGCATGACACATCCGGTTTAGTGCATATCATTGCATACATGATTGACCCAATGGCAGACGCATATGGGACTTTCTTTATTCTCTCCTGTTCATCTTTCGTGGTAGGGCACTGAGATGAACTGAGAAGCGTTCCTCTTTGAATAGGTACCAAACCTTTCTTAGAGTTCTCCATCTTGAACCTTTTCAAGATCTTTTCAATGTATGCACTTTGATTCAAACCTATCAGTTTCTTGGATCTATCCCTGTAGATCCCAATCCCTAAAACGTATTGTGCTTCTCCAAGATCCTTAATGGAGAAGCATTTACTTAGCCAAGTTTTAACTCCTTGCATTGCCGGAATATCATTTCCAAATAACAATATATCATCCACATATAGTACAAGGAACATGATAGTGCTCCCACTAGCTTTCTTGTATACACAAGCTTCATCACCATTTTTAATGAAGCCAAATTTCTTGGCCTCCTCATTAAAATGATGATTCCACATTCTAGATGCTTGTTTCAATCCGTAGATTGACTTCTTCAACTTGCATACATTTTTAGGATATTTCGGATCAACAAAACCTTCAGGCTGAACCATATAGATATCTTCCTCAAGATGTCCATTTAGGAAAGCGGTCTTGACATCCATTTGCCATATTTCATAATCATAATGAGCAGCAATGACAAGTAATATCCTAATAGACTTTAGCATTGCCACAGGCGAAAAAGTTTCATCATAGTCAACCCCTTGAGTTTGAGTGAAACCTTTTGCTACTAGTCTAGCTTTATATGTATCCAAGTTTCCATGTATGTCGGTTTTCATTTTGAAAAGCCATTTACAATCAACTAGCCTTGAGCCAGTAGGTTGTGTAACAAGTTCCCAAACTTGGTTGTCATACATGGATTGCATCTCAGAGTTCATAGCTTCCTACCATTTATCTTTATCAATCCTTGATAAAGCATCTTGGTAGTTTGTTGGTTTATCCAAATCAACCACATAGCAACCTTCCATGAGAAACCTATATCTCTCAGGAGGATTACTAATCCTACCAGATCTACGAACGTCTTGTACAATTTGATCATCCATTTGATCATTCTCAACATTTTCATGTTGAGTGCTAGTGTCAACCAATTGTGTATCATCTATTTAATCTTGAACCTCTTCAAGATCTATCTTCCTTTCACTATTACCTTCCATTAGGAACTTAGTTTCAAGGAATTCAGCCTTCCGAGCAACAAACACATTCCACTCGGATGGATCATAGAAATAATATCCCATATCATCCTTGGGATATCCTATAAAGATACACTTCGTGGATCGAGCATTCAACTTATTAGGGACGTAACGCTTAGGATAAGCTTCACATCCCCATACCTTTAAGTATGATAGAGATGGAGGTTTTCCAAACCACATCTCATGAGGAGTTCGTTCCACTTTCTTGGTTGGGGCCATATTTAAAATACGAGCTGCAGAGCATAGACAATAACCCCAAAATGAAAGAGGTAACGATCTTCTAGCCATCATAGATCGAACCATATCCATTAGGGTTAGGTTCCTCCTTTCGGATACTCCATTAAGTTGGGGTGTTCCAGGAGGAGTAAGTTGCGAGATAATTGAAATGTCCCGTTCTTATTGATTAAAAACGTTCCATATTAGTTGATTTCGTTGCGAGGTTTTGACCTCTATATGAGACGTTTTTCAAAGACTGCATTCATTTTTAAACAAACCATAACCTTCATTTCATCAATAAAGGTTTAAAAAGCTTTACGTAGATTATCAAATAATGATAATCTAAAATATCCTGTTTACACGCGACCATTACATAATGGTTTACAATACAAATATGTTACAACAAAATAAGTTTCTTGAATGCAGTTTTTACACAATATCATACAAGCATGGACTCCAAATCTTGTCCTTATTTAAGTATGCGACAGCGGAAGCTCTTAATAATCACCTGAGAATAAACATGCTTAAAACGTCAACAAAAATGTTGGTGAGTTATAGGTTTAACCTATATATATCAAATCGTAACAATAGACCACAAGATTTCATATTTCAATACACATCCCATACATAGAGATAAAAATCATTCATATGGTGAACACCTGGTAACCGACAATAACAAGATGCATATATAAGAATATCCCCATCATTCCGGGACATCCTTCGGATATGATATAAATTTCGAAGTACTAAAGCATCCGGTACTTTGGATGGGGTTTGTTAGGCCCAATAGATCTATCTTTAGGATTCGCGTCAATTAGGGTGTCTGTTCCCTAATTCTTAGATTACCAGACTTAATAAAAAGGGGCATATTCGATTTCGATAATTCAACCATAGAATGTAGTTTCACGTACTTGTGTCTATTTTGTAAATCATTTATAAAACCTGCATGTATTCTCATCCCAAAAATATTAGATTTTAAAAGTGGGACTATAACTCACTTTCACAGATTTTTACTTCGTCGGGAAGTAAGACTTGGCCACTGGTTGATTCACGAACCTATAACAATATATACATATATATCAAAGTATGTTCAAAATATATTTACAACACTTTTAATATATTTTGATGTTTTAAGTTTATTAAGTCAGCTGTCCTCGTTAGTAACCTACAACTAGTTGTCCACAGTTAGATGTACAGAAATAAATCGATAAATATTATCTTGAATCAATCCACGACCCAGTGTATACGTATCTCAGTATTGATCACAACTCAAACTATATATATTTTGGAATCAACCTCAACCCTGTATAGCTAACTCCAACATTCACATATAGAGTGTCTATGGTTGTTCCGAAATATATATAGATGTGTCGACATGATAGGTCGAAACATTGTATACGTGTCTATGGTATCTCAAGATTACATAATATATAATACAAGTTGATTAAGTTATGGTTGGAATAGATTTGTTACCAATTTTCACGTAGCTAAAATGAGAAAAATTATCCAATCTTGTTTTACCCATAACTTCTTCATTTTAAATCCGTTTTGAGTGAATCAAATTGCTATGGTTTCATATTGAACTCTATTTTATGAATCTAAACAAAAAAAGTATAGGTTTCTAGTCGGAAAAATAAGTTACAAGTCGTTTTTGTAAAGGTAGTCATTTCAGTCGAAAGAACGACGTCTAGATGACCATTTTAGAAAACATACTTCCACTTTGAGTTTAACCATAATTTTTGGATATAGTTTCATGTTCATAATAAAAATCATTTTCTCAGAATAACAACTTTTAAATCAAAGTTTATCATAGTTTTTAATTAACTAACCCAAAACAGCCCGCGGTGTTACTACGACGGCGTAAATCCGGTTTTACGGTGTTTTTCGTGTTTCCAGGTTTTAAATCATTAAGTTAGCATATCATATAGATATAGAACATGTGTTTAGTTGATTTTAAAAGTCAATTTAGAATGATTAACTTTTGTTTGCGAACAAGTTTAGAATTAACTAAACTATGTTCTAGTGATTACAAGTTTAAACCTTCGAATAAGATAGCTTTATATGTATGAATCGAATGATGTTATGAACATCATTACTACCTTAAGTTCCTTGGATGAACCTACTGGAAAAGAGAAAAATGGATCTAGCTTCAATGGATCCGTAGATGGCTCAAAGTTCTTGAAGCAAAATCATGACACGAAAACAAGTTCAAGTAAGATCATCACTTGAAATAAGATTGTTATAGTTATAGAAATTGAACCAAAGTTTGAATATGATTATTACCTTGTATTAGAATGATAACCTACTGTAAGAAACAAAGATTTCTTGAGGTTGGATGATCACCTTACAAGATTGGAAGTGAGCTAGCAAACTTGAAAGTATTCTTGATTTTATGAAACTAGAACTTTTGGAATTTATGAAGAACACTTAGAACTTGAAGATAGAACTTGAGAGAGTTCAATTAGATGAAGAAAATTGAAGAATGAAAGTGTTTGTAGGTGTTTTTGGTCGTTGGTGTATGGATTAGA
Source organism: Rutidosis leptorrhynchoides (assembly GCF_046630445.1). NCBI lineage: Eukaryota > Viridiplantae > Streptophyta > Magnoliopsida > Asterales > Asteraceae > Rutidosis > Rutidosis leptorrhynchoides. Next base: position 420,290,927 of record NC_092334.1, read on the forward strand.
TATAAAGGATATGTAATTTTGTTTTCATGTAAATAAGTCATGAATGATTACTCATATTTTTGTAATCTTATGAGATATTTCATGCTAGTTGCCAAATGATGGTTCCCACATGTGTTAGGTGACTCACATGGGCTGCTAAGAGCTGATCATTGGAGTGTATATACCAATAGTACATACATCTAAAAGCTGTGTATTGTACGAGTACGAATACGGGTGCATACGAGTAGAATTGTTGATGAAACTGAACGAGAATGTAATTGTAAGCATTTTTGTTAAGTAGAAGTATTTTGATAAGTGTATTGAAGTCTTTCAAAAGTGTATAAATACATATTAAAACACTACATGTATATACATTTTAACTGAGTCGTTAAGTCATCGTTAGTCGTTACATGTAAGTGTTGTTTTGAAACCTTTAGGTTAACGATCTTGTTAAATGTTGTTAACCCAATGTTTATAATAACAAAAGAGATTTTAAATTATTATATTATCATGATATTATGATGTACGAATATCTCTTAATATGATATATATACATTAAATGTCGTTACAACGATAAACGTTACATATATGTCTCGTTTCAAAATCATTAAGTTAGTAGTCTTGTTTTTACATATGTAGTTCATTGTTAATATAATTAATGATATGTTTACTTATCATAATATCATGTTAACTATATATATAACCATATATATGTCATCATATAGTTTTTTTACAAGTTTTAACGTTCGTGAATCACCGGTCAACTTGGGTGGTCAATTGTCTATATGAAACCTATTTCAATTAATCAAGTCTTAACAAGTTTGATTGCTTAACATGTTGGAAACATTTAATCATGTAAACATCAATCTCAATTAATATATATAAACATGGAAAAGTTCGGGTCACTACAATAATCCCACAAACTTTAAGATGATCTTGGAAAGCATCACTTAGGTATTCACCTCCTCTATCGGTATGAAGTACCTTGATTGTCTTATTGAGTTGATTTTGTACTTCGTTTTGATATTCCTTGAATGCTTCAAAAGTTTCGTCCTTGTGTCTTAACAAGTAGACATATCCGAAACGACTAAAGTTATCAATGAAAGTGACGAAGTATCTTTCACCTTTCCTAGTCATCGGCTTAAAGGGTCCACATACATCCGAATGTATTAATCCCAATAAGTCTTTAGCCCTTTCATAGGTCCCTTTGAAAGGTGCTTTTGTCATTTTGCCTTGTAAACAAGATTCGCATACATCAAACGAGTCCAGTTCATTTGATTTCAAAAGGCCATTCTTTTGAAGTGTATGCATTGGGTTCTTGTTTATGTGACCAAGGCGACAATGCCATAAGTAAGAATCACTCAAATCCCTTTTGAGTTTCTTGGTGTTTGCATGGTATATTGAGCTATTGTATGATGTGTCATCATGAACCAATTCATAAATACCATTCAAAGGTGAAGCCTTAAAATAGAACACATTATCTAAAGAAACATGGATATCATCATCAATAAAATTAAAATCATAACCACGTTGTCTTAAACGGGAAATAGAAATAATGTTTCGAGTCAAATCAGGAGCATACAAAACATTTTTCAAAACAAGCTCCAATCCAGTTTGTAGCTTTAAAAAAAAGTCTCCTTGAGCTTCTACATGCACCTTTGCACCATTTCCCATGAAGAGACTTGTTGTTCCCGCTCCTTGTTTACTTCTTTTGAACCCCTGCAAAGAATTGCAAATATGAGTTCCACATCCTGTGTCTAATACCCATGTATTAGAAGAAGTAATACTAAGCTCAATGTATACCATATATACATTACCTGATGTTTGCCCTGCATCCCTCTTTGCTTTCAACTCCTTTAGGTAGATCGGGCAGTTGCGTTTCCAGTGACCCATTTCACCGCAACCAAAGCACGGATCTTCCTTAGGGTTTGCTTTACCAGCAACCTTTTGCTTCTTGTTATTGTTGGTTGTGGTAACCATCTTCCCTTTTCCCTTGCCCTTGCCTTGGTAGGCGGGTCCTTTCCTCTTAGCCACCTTTGGCTTAGAAGTGTTATTGTTTTTGGACCCGCCTTCATTGATCATAAACATGGCTGAAGCCCTTTTACCCATGCTTGCTTCGGCCGTCTTAAGCATGGCATGTAATTCGCCAATGCTCTTATCCCAACCATTCATATTGTAATTCAATACGAATGTGTCAAACCTCTTTGTCAAAGAATTAAGGATAAGGTCCGTGGCTAATTCATTAGACACATTGCAGTTTAGACGGTTCGCTCGATCAATTAGGCTTTTCATCTTAAGGACATAAGATGAAACGGATTGGGAGTCGTCCATCCGACATGCATGAAGTGCTCGAACCGTTTCGAAGTGCTCGACACGAGCTTGTTGAAGAAACATCTCCTTCAATTGTGTGATCATGTCATATGCACTATGATGCTCGAAGTCCTTTTGGAGTTCGGGTATCATAGTCCCAAGTATAAGGTAAGCGACTTGCATTAAATCGGTGCAATACTTATCCCAATAAGCCATGCCTTCCGTATCATCCTCGTCCGGTTGATCGGGAATGTGGTCTTCCAACACATACGCCCTATCCTCTAGTTTAAGGACAATTCTTAGATTGCGAAACCAATCCATGAAGTTCGTATGGTTGAGTTTTTCCTTTTCGAGGATAGACCTCAACGATAGGTTGTTAAAGTTGATTGGTGCTTTTGGAATGTTGTTGTTATTGGCGGTCATCTACAAAATTTAATAAAGTTGTTTAAGTATCAATTTTTAATTTAACAATCAATACCCTTTAAATCCAATTGATATTTATTAAATTTTAGAATCCAACGGTAAACCAAATTTCAGTTAGGTGACCTTTACCCCGTCATTTGATTTAGCTAGGTAGTCATTATATGACAATTGCACTCCTTTTGCAACTTCTAAGATATGGGATCATGCAATCCTTTTGCATGGCATATTTATCCCATCAATGCCTATTTGTTCCTCATGCTTTGGTGACCCTAAGTTCATGATTCCCAAATCAAGTCGTCCTACTTGTGTAAACGTGTAAATTTAACATACAAGTGGTTAGGTGACCTTTATCTCACAAGTGTGCGAAATTCACCTTAATCATATTACTTTGCTCATAACGGTTAGGTGACCTTTATCCCATCATGAGTTCCCTAATATGCCTAAGTGTCATACAAAAGGATGGCGTTTAACTTGTTTACCTTGTTAATAAGGGATTTTAAGTTTTCATTATTTCTAGTTTAAGAAAACTTTTATGCCATACACCAACATACATTTAGTGTATGGTACTTATGAAGAACCATTTTCATGTCTTGTAATTAAGCCAATTACATGATATAAACCATTTTATATATGTTATCCTTTTATGTTCTTAATAACCATTTATCAATGTCCTTATGCCACCTTTAATTTAACCAATTAAATTGTCTTTTTGCATGTCGTTAATAATGTCTAATTTAACCAATTAAATTGTCATTTTGCTTGTTGTTAACTTGTGATTTACTTGTAGCAACCAAACATACAAACACAATAAACAACCATGCATGCAAAACAAATATGTTTACAATCAAGCCAATTTGGTAGACATTTGTTTAGCCGAAAACAAATGCCATCGGTAAAGGGGTTATAACACAAAGTAGAAGATTTCAAAATCTCCCACTTAATCTTGTATCTTCCTTGTCTTCATCTTGCATCTTCATCTTTTACAAAAAAAAAAAAATATATCCTAATACATTTTTCTCTAAAAAATGAAAATACAACCTAATCTATTTTACATACCAAATATAAAATAAATTACATAACTAAATGAATAATATTATAAACCAATTGAATAAATATTATTACATACCAAATGAATGAATTAAATCAACCAAACAAGCATGCATTCAAACATAAGGTCAAGGCATTGATTGTGAACATTAATATATCAACAAATATGAATCAAATGGCAAGTCCAAAACCACTTTTGGAACCCCTAAAATTCGGCCAAAACTATAACCCACCCAAACCCGAACATTTTTACATTCTACTTTCATGCATGTTAATAGAATGCAAAGTTGGTGGGTTTTAAAGACCATATAAAAGAAGCATATTTCATAGACTTCGGATCTAGATACCATTGAAGGGATTCAACATAACAACATGTTCTTTAAGTTTACATAATTACAAAACCAATTTTATGAATATTAAAGCAAGCGGAAGCATAATATTAAGAAACCAAGTGTATATGTTAAACCATTTAAATTGAATCCCATGTAGATATCAAGTCATGAACATATGCTTACATATAATAACAAGGAAGTAAGATTATACCTCCTCAAGATTAATCGAGGGCTGAATTTGATGAGTAAGATGATGGAAAAAGATAATGGAAAGTAAGCTTCTAACTTGAAGCCTCAAGTGTGCAATACCCCAAGCTTTCAATCACCAACACCTTCCTTTGTTTAGTTAGGATTTTAGAACACTTGATTAACCAACTTACCAAGCAAAACCTCTCCCCTTCACTCTAAAATTTTCGGCCAGCAGCATGTAGGAGAGCAAGGAGAGAGTTTTTTAACTACTAACTCCAAATTAACTAGTCAATCCTGTATATGAGTTGCACATGCACTTGAGAGAATGTGTTGTGTTAAAAGTAACAAAAACAAGTATGGGTGGACTCCCTTGGTCCCTTCAAAACCGTCCACCAAGGAGGGTATATAAAAAAGATTGTGATTTTATAAAACTAAATATATAAACCCATGTATTTACTAAGTTACTTACATATTTTATAAACCATTTTATAAAATATAACACAACATAATTATTTAAACCTATAAATAATTAAATCCATATCATATATAAATTATCCAAATAATTTATCTCAAGTGATTATATTTTAGAAAACCCATTTTCTAAAATCCAAGTGTCGCGTATTTATTTAACGATCGAATTGTTAAGATAAATACATATAAAGTGTCGGTAAGCTTGTTATTGGGTATGACCCGACTTGGATCATAACACATTAGCCACATTAATTTAATATGTCTCTCGGGCATACGAAATACCTTCAAAAGGTACGCACTATAAACTTAAAAATAGCTAATTTTTAATCAGTAGACATTTAAAATTATATGATTATGTTGTGCGGACAGGTACAAATGCCTGTATATTTTGTTAGCAAAGCTTTAACAGGAAGCGAATTAAACTACCCTGCAATTGAAAAACTGGTTTATGCACTCGTGCATATGGCTAGACGCTTAAGGAGATATTTCCAAGCGCATCTAATAATGACCCTAACAGACCAGCCAATAAAGCAGGTATGACAAAAAACAACGTATTGTCGAAAAACTTAAAATTGCTTGATAAATTCTAGCAAGTTTACATTTGCTGATACTTGTTGAGCAGGTGCTATATAAACCAGAAAATTCTGGTCGAATGGCCAAATGGGCTATTGAATTAGGTGAGCATGAGATAAGCTTCTCAGCAAGAAATGCGGTAAAAGGTCAAGTCCTAGCAGATTATCTGGCTGAAACAGCCGGAGATATCGAAGTCTCGCATGAATCAAAAGAAATACCACCTCCGCCCGAACAGCTGTGGGAAATGCACACAGATGGGGCTTGTGGTCCAGAAGGCACAGGGGTAGGAATAGTCCTAAAAAGTCCAGAAGGAGAATAATATACCTTCGCGCTGCGCTTTAGCTTCCCTGTAACAAACAATGAAGCTGAGTATGAAGTGTTGTTCTCCAGAATGCGGGTAGCAAAATATCTGGAGGTAAAAGAGCTATCTGTATATGTTGATTTGCAGTTATTTGCAAACCAATTCAACGGGATATTTGAAGTACATAATGAGTCGATGCAAAAGTACTTGAAACTTGTGCAAGAGCTCGCGGTGGACTTCAATTTATTTCAGATAACTCAAGTTTCAAGAACATTAAATAAAAAGGCGGATGCGCTCAGTAAGTTAGCCGCCTTAATATTCAGCCATTTTAAGAAAGAAATTTGGGTCGAGGAAGTGAAAGTAAAATCCATTGAGACAGACGGTGTATCTGCTGCAGTTGAAGAAGAGGAGCAGAGTCGGATGACACCGATAGTAGAATTTTTGAACAAAGGAAAATTGCCGATAGATTCAATAGAAGCAAGAAAGATTAAGATGAAAGCACCAATGTATTTGTTAGATAAAGGAATTCTATACAGAAAGTCTTTTCTGGGACCCCATTTGCGGTGTCTTAATCCAACTCAAGCAGAATCGATCATACGGGAAGTGCACGAGGGAATGTGCGCTTTGCACTCGGGACACAAAACAGTTGCATCCAAAATAATGCTGCTCGGGTACTATTAGCCGTCAATGTACAGAGATGCTGCAGAAGTGATACGCAAATGTCAGTCGTGTCAGCTTCACGCACCGGTAAGCAAGGCTCCGCGACATCCAATGATACCGGTCGCATCTCCATGGCCATTCTGCAAATGGGCAATTGACATAGTGGGGCCATTCCCCACAGGACCTGGAGGTATAAAGTTTTTGGTAGTGGCCATTGATTATTTTACAAAGTGGGTAGAAGCCAAACCGCTGAAAACAATTTCGGGCAAGCAAATTCGAAATTTCGTATGGGAAAACATCGTCTCTCGGTTTGGAATACCAAATAAAATAGTATGTGACAATGGTACACAGTTTGAGGGTAATCCATTCAGCGATTGGTGCCAAGAGCTGAACATAAAGCAAACATTCACATCAGTCGCACACCCCCAGGCGAATGGTCAGTGTGAGGTCACGAATCGGGATATCGTGTTAGGAATTAAAGCAAGGCTCGGATTGTGCCGAAGGGGTTGGATAGATGAACTGCCGAATGTACTGTGGGCACACCGCACAACTCCAAAAGGCACGACCAATGAAACACCTTTCAGTTTGGTGTATGGGTCCGAGGCTGTAATACCCGCTGAAATAAATGTGCCAACTATGCGCATAGCTTCTTTCGATGAAAGTAGCAATAGCGAAGAACTGCGTGAAAATCTAAACTTAGTTGAAGATCGCAGGGAAATGGCGGCCATAAAAGAAGCAATCAACAAACAAAGAATTGCAAGCTACTATAATAAGCGCATACAACCATTATCTTTCCAATTGGATGACTTGGTGTGGCGAAAGAATGAAGCAAGCAGAGCCGAAGACACGGGTAAACTCGGACCTGAATGGGAAGGACCATACAAGGTTATTGGCATAAGCGATACAGAGGCGTATCGACTAGCAAGTTTAGATGGAAAAGCAATAAAATGCACCTGGTATGCGCAAACACTGAAACGGTGATACATATGAAACAACTACAGAGGGATTGATCACCCCAGACAACAGTTTAAAGTTTTTATTATGTAAATTTTTATTTTCCATTGTAAAACATGACAACTAGGTGTTGGTCAAGTGATATGTTTGAAATAAATTGAATCATGTAATTTAAGCCAATAACTTGTGCATTTTTACGTTTGTGGATTGCATGCCCTTTAAGCCGCATAGGGACACACTCCGAGTCTCAAGTGGCATAGTTTAGTTTGGTTACTAATACTCTTTTTAATGGTGACAGTAGTAAAACATCGGTTTGTTTCAAACGCTCATACGACACGCAAGACGGAGATTTGCACAGTCTAGACTATAAAACACAAGTTTGGTTTACTTGTTTAAATAATCAGGACATTGGTGTGGTCGAAAGACTCTTGAGTATAGACATTGGTTTGTCTATAGTACGGGTAAATTACATTGGATTGTATATGCATACACACTTATAAAAGTTTTTTATAAAAGTCTTGAGTATAAACTTATAAGCATTGGTTTGCTTACTTTTGCGTAAAACATTGGATTTTTAGCGCAAGAATAAAAAGATCATGAAACGATTGAAGGGTCGCTCCCTTCATGAATTCATGGTATTTATTCTAAACAAGAGTTATTGAATGCATAAAATTGTAACGAATCATTATAACCGCCATAGTGATTTCATAAAAAAGCAATAATTGCACCTTAACCAAAAGAGATATCGAATTATATTCAATCAAAGCTAAAAAAAATTACAGTTAGAAGATATAAAGTCAAACGCTTAGTATAAAAGCGGGACATGTACCAAAATTTGACCTAATATACGCTAATATAAAAATTAAAAAAGGGGGTGGTATTGGCTGGAACGTTTGCCCTACACTAAGGAGAGTATGCCATCCTCGCACGTAGCGATCAGATGCATACCCTGCTTTAAACATAAAAGAAAAATATAATATAGGGATGCGAAACCTCCAAGATGGCAAGGCCCATCCCTCACTAGCAAAAAAGGCCACCCAAGCATGGATAAATAATATCCATCCTGGGTAGAATAACAAACTCAGTCGAGTTTGTCATTGATTATCTCCTGCGCGGAGATGGTAGGATCATTGATGAGAAATTGTATACGGGGGATCGGGATTTGTTGAAGTCGGGCACAAGCTTCTTCACATCTTTCCTTGGCTCCATCAGTGAGCAACTCAGCAACGTTGGGGGAATCACGAGGGGTACAAACATTTCTCGACATATGACATTCCAAAAAAGGGTATGCTCATAAGCGCGAGCAGCAACCATAGCTGCACCAAAATGCTGCTCGACCACTTTGCAGTCAAGCGCATGCTGGATTATAGTTGGAAGACCCTTTCGGAGACTATCATACTCCGCCTTTATAGCATCATTCTTGGCACCCCACGATTCTTGGGCTGAAATCCAGTCGCTGAAGCTTTCATTTAAAAACACGACAAGACCCTCTGCTTCCTTCAGTTTCGCAGACAGAGACGCAATCTCAGACTCCATAAACCTTTTTTCAGCAACATGCTAATCCTCCCCTTGCTACCTTTTAAACATCAGAACATTGATCCGTCTTCTGCCTGCACGTGCGCAGTTACCGCAATGAGTTGGCCAGTTAGCTTTGCATTATCCTCTTGCAAGGCATTTATCTTGGACGTCTCTGTTGATGAGGGTAGTGGTGGATGAGCAAGCACAGTAGATTTAAGTTGCAAACGGTTCAGATCCTTGGCAAAGTTAAACAGCGTCGATTGCGTGTCCATGTAAAGTTCTTCAGAAGGTGAAAGCGAGGAAAATTTCTGCATTAACTGCTGAGGGGCACATGATAGTAAAAAAGAGAACTGTGGTGCAAAAACTGGAAGAGGAACCTTCATGAACTCATTCGCGTTCAAAATCAGTAAAGATGAATCATCAGGACTCGAGCATACATGCTTGGAGTGATGGGATACACCACTTGGACCTGCAAATACGATAAACATGGCGTATAAAAACTTAAAGTCAATATTCAATAAAAAGTCAGACTGTCGAAATTAATACCTTCATCATGTAACCTTTTGTGGTTACCCAAGATTCTGGTATCAGGAGTTTGGTATAGTGAAGGTATTGTGTCTGAATGACTGACCGGCGAACGAGAATGGTTACCGGAGCTGGTGGTAGGAATGGGTGTGTAAGATTCCAACTTCATCTACAATGTCAGAATCAGAACAACATATGAATGATACATAAAAAATGTAACTAGTGTTACATAGTATAATGCAAAGTATAAGAGTATGAAGTATACCCTTTTTACAATCAAGAACAGTTTTTCTAGAGAAGATGAAAAGGGTTGAATGATTTAAAAGGAAAAGGTTTGTGAGATACGAAAAAGCCAAAATCCTATTTATAGAGAAAATACGGGAGTTAAAAAGTAACAAGGGTATAATGGTAGCCGTACACGTGTATCAATCTTAAGCTAAAAACTTTGTTAAGATGTCCGGTGCACGTTAGCATTAACAGGCGGTTGCATAATTACAATCATTACCTTTTCAGTAAACAGTGACAGTTGTCACCTCGGGCACAGGAAATGCAGCCGAAAAGACAGTTTGGTGACTGTACGTATACATTACATTTAATGCTAATACAGTATCCGATTACGCATATATATTTAAATAATCTTATGCACTGACCGGTTACATTTGGAATCCAACTAGGATTTTAAGCGGAATTACTAAGCATGATAATTTGATCAGCTAATTTGGTATAAGGGTGTTGTTGTGGTTCATTATTTGTACATTTTCTTACTAGTTCGACGTCATACACTAATTTTCATTGTATATAACATCGAACTTGGGGAGTTAATGATACGCATATCCGCATGACCATGCGGATTACGCATCCAATGCCCTGAACCACACACAAATTGCCACTTAAGATATATGGTATGGGTATAGCCGCACTATATGCGCCTATACCATCTGATGCGAGTTTCGTATACTTGCGTAGGGGTTCAGTATATTCTAGAAGAATATACGGTATAATCAATTCGGATTCTTTTCCTTAAATAACGAAAGTTAGTTGGGATAAGATTGCATTTAATTAGGGAAGAGATTCTATCGAAACCCTAATTCGTGAGCCTATAAATACATAGCTCATAAACCCTAAGAACACTGGTGTGTTGCGAGTAGGGTATGAAATACTATTGTTTTTACTACGAAATACGTTACGAATTACACAAGTTTTAATTATTTATTTACAAATGGGATATACCTAAACCTTGCTACAACACTATAGGCAGTGTACCTAATCGTAGAGTAGTATAGTTTTTAGTAAGTCCGGTTCGTTCCACAGGGAGATGGCTTATTTCACACTATATTTTAAATGACTATATTTGTACAAAATATATATAATTATATATAATAATATATAAAAGGGGGTTTACCGTTTAATGACTGGTTTGTCGATTTTAAAACTTAAGCGTAAATATAAATGACAATAATTAAAGTGCGTAAAATAAATAACAATATAATAATTATGCTTATTTAAACTTCCGTAACCATGATGTTTGACGTTTTGATTATTTATTACCCCGGGTTAATTGTCCTTTGTCCTGGATATATTTGAAACCTATCTGGTTTTTGTCCATAATAGTTCATCGGTCATAATTATAAAATGCTCGGCAATTTTAACTTTATATCCGAAGTCAAATATTCCAATTAACTGGGGATTCGAACTGTAACAAGGTCTTAATACTTTGTTTAATGAATACAACAGGTTATCGACTGTGTGTAAACCAAGGTTTTGAGACCATTGACTATTAATCCATCCCCGTGTCCGGTCAAATGAACAATAATTTGTATTTATAGATATCCCGCCCATCGTATCCGATTAAGCGTATGTGGTTATATATAGATACGTCAAATTGTAACCATTATATTAAGCGTATCCGATTAAGCGTATGTGGGTATCGTTAATTTAATATAAAGCCCATTAATAGCCCATAGTCTAATTTCCACAAGTGTCGTTCTTTTGTCCAAAACCCAATTATGGTCCAAAATTTAATAACCCAATCTTAATATTTAGTCTAACATCACGATTACTTCGGCTCAAATAAGCATAATAATAACTTAAGTACGAGACATTAATTTAAAAAGGAGAACATAGCTTACATTGATTATTTATCGCGTAGTGTTACACGGACAGAGCTTCGACTTTAAAACCCGTAAAATAACCTTTGCATAACCCAAAACTAACTAATATAAAACTACACTATATTTATATATATATATATATATATATATATATATATATATATATATATATATATATATATATATATATATATATATATATATATATATATATATATATATTATACAAAGGGAGTAAAGAGATTGAATTGGTGTGTTTAAACTCGTTCGACAAACTGCCTTTTATAGCAATGTGACCACCTTTTCCTTGCCATGCGATCGCATGGGAATAAGGCAGCCAGGCCATGCGATCGCATGGCCAGTTGGATCCAGCCAAACTTGGTTTGTTTCCTAGCTTGTCGACATTTTATTTAAATATATATAATATATAAATAATTTATATAATTATTTAAATATTATATTATATTCTTGTGCATAGTAGACTTGTAATTTTTAGTCCGTTGCGTCGGGCGTTGATAGTTTGCTCAGGTCCCGGTTCCAGATTTTCGAACGTCCCTTCGTAGGATTTAATATCTTGTACTTTGCGTTTTGCAATTTGAAATTTGCAAAAAAAAATTATTTTCCTTAACTCCCAAAATCCGCACAAGTCTTTTAACTCAATTTTTGGGACGCTTTTGAGTGCACTATGGCTTTAAGGACCCTTTTCCAGTTTTAGGACGCTTTTTCTTCAATTCTTTAATCTTCGTGCTTTTCGTTTCGTAACTTGTACTCTTGTCAATTTTAGAAGTTTCTCATCATTAATTTGAACCACTTGAATTGTATCTTGTACATTTGAGCTTTTTGGTTATTTGCGTCTTCAAATCGTCGTTTTCGCCTTTTGTCTTCGCACTTATTTAATATAAACGATTACAACTTAAAATAGGACAATTACAACTAAATAATTTACATATTGGGAGGATATTGCTACTAAATATATGTTCATTTGGAGCACTATCAAACACATTCGTTTACTCATACGTAACAATAGCATACATATCTTCATCGTACGAATAAAGCTTCATACGATCTTAAAGACTTTCAGGTATGTCTTGAACTATAAAACCTTCATGTCTTTGGGCCACTCACCCTCTTATGCTAGGTTGTTGGTGGACTCTAAAATCGGCCACCCTGTCGAAATCAAAACGATACCGGTGTGGGTCATCCACGACTAAGTGTCGGAGGTCTGAATGTTGTTAGTCCTTAAACCTTATTATGCACTCAAGTGTAAGTTCACCTTGACCTCGTGAAAATATGCTTGATCAGTAATGCTAAATATTTAATAGTTCAACAACTAATGAGATAGCAATATAGGCAAAATGGGGCAAGCCAAGCATAGAGAGGATTAGATAAGTGAACACGTCTTAGTTAATTTGTTTTAAGTCTTAATATTTCACTACTTGTTTCTTGTTACTAGTTTAATTGATAAATTTAGGTTTGTTTACTTGTGCAAGTTTTAGTTGTTAGTTAATATCAATCGAGACCCCCCCCCCAATCAAACAAACCCTAGGACAATTGATAGTTTCAAATATCCGACTTACACCGTGTCTCTTGGGATGAACTTGATAAGAATACTTACATTAAAGTGCTTTAATAATCGGGTTCTAAGTGCTCGTTAGTTGTGTGTGCTTGATTGCAGTGATTGAATCAAATATAAATTTAGAGGGTAAAAGATGTATATCGCACGAACGCATCACACTTTCTTGTCGCCGCTGCCGGGGATGCGGTTAGCTTAGTTGGTTATTTGGTTTTAACTTTTAATTGTTCGATCCTTTCATAGGGGTTCACCCTTACAGAAGTTACTTTTTGCATTTTATATTATTATTTTCGTTTGGAAAGCCGCTTGTGTTTGTGTTGAGATTGAAGGATAGGTACCTTTGGTGTATGAAAACAAGGTCTCACAAGGATCAAGAATTCACACATCCATTCTCCGATCCGGAAAGACACATGCACGGGGTTTATAATCGTAGAGAAGAAAGAGTATTAAGAAAGAATTTCGAAGCTTTGCCATTTTGTTTAGAAGAGATGGATCCAAATGGTAATCCGATTCACGTTGAAGAGGGCAATCCTAATGGTCCTCCGATTAATCAAGAATTATTGAATGATCTAAACGACACACCAATGTGGAACGCTAGATTGGTTGCACCAACAATGATAGCACCGGCTATTACAAAACCACCAATTGAAGCAGATAATTGGAAGATCGAGGGTAATTTTTTCACGTTGATCAAGGATACATACTTTCATGGGTTGATAGATGAGAATCCGTTCGAACATATTCAACACTTTAATGATCTTTGTGATATTTACAAAACCAAAAACATCACCATTGACACTTTTAAGCTAAGGGCACTCCCCTTCAACTTCAAGGAGACGCAAAAGCTTGGATGCGAAGTTTACCATCCGATTCCATAAGGTCTTTTCAAGAATTAACAAACGAGTTTATCAATCATTTCTTTCCACCGCCAAAAGTAGAGTGGCTTAGAATGGAAATTAATGGGTTCACACAACGGGGTGATGAGAGTTATATGATGCATGGGTTCGATTCAAGAAGCTACTAAGAGCTTACCCACCGCATGGTTTGACGAAGAAGGAGTATATCAACACATTCTATCGGGGTTGTAATACTTTTACGAAGCAATATCTTGATTATTCATCCGGTGGGGTATTTATGTACAAATTACCAAATGCGGCCGAAATTATGCTAGAAGACATCTCGGTCAACACGTATGAATGGGCACCTTCACCGCGAGATTTGACAAGGAAAAGTGTAGCACAAGTCAAGAGTGAAAATGGACAAGTGACACTTGCAAGCTTGAACAATCAATTTCAAACATTTGGGAAAGAATTAAAGAAGATTCAACAAACGGTAGTTGCAATGCAAGTAGGTTGTCAATGATGTGAGGGTCCACATCTCACAAAGAATTGTCCTCAAATTACTCAATGCAATCATGTTGATCTAGATGATATTCCCATGAATTCGAATGCTCATGTGAACTACGTGAGTAATCAAAACTACCAACGGGGAGGAACATCTAACCAAAGCTACTACAATCCTAATCAAAAACAAGTATCATTCACCAACCAAACCAATACACCACCCGAATTCATAAACCAAAACCGAAATCAAGGTTACAACAACTATAACCAAAACCGAAACAACAATTTTCAATACCAAAACCAACAACCTTACAACAATCAAGCCAATTCAAATTATCAAAACAATCAACAATCAACAACCTTCGAAGGTTACAATCAACAACCTCAACAAAACAATCAACAATCCCAACCTTTGAAGAGCTTAGAAGAAATCATCCAAAACTACATCAAGAAGGTAGAATCAACCGAAGCTTTTCTAATGAAAGAGAATGAGCTCTTGTAACATCCTGATGACGAGCTTAGTTAGAATTTACAATTTTACCCTTTTTGTCTGTTTTGTGTTTAAAGTGCATTTTAGTGATTTAATTAATTATTAAATGTTTTCAATTAATTATTAGTTCATTGGGATCGTTTTGTGACCAGGGTCACATAACTTATTTGTTTATTAAATTTGGACTTCGTTTGGCTACCGAACGGAGTGCGTTGATTTTTAGTAAACTGGTAAATACCCGTGTTTTATCAGGAATGAGAGTTAAAACCCATTAAATAGGTAAAAACCGCCCCTTGTTTTTATATTGGTACTATAAATTAATTTTGGGTCTTCCCCTTCCCCTTGTTTCAATCGACACACACACATTCACATACAAGAACCCTAGTTTTGATTAAATTAAAGATTGAAGATGATAATAAAATTACTAGTTCAAGTTTGTGGTGGTCTTCCTCCCTTTCCTTTCTCTTTCACGAAACCCACCACCACCACCATGAAAACCTAGCTTTTTATTTATGAAGATGGTGATGAAAATTGGAAGCTCCATTCATGGATTCTTTCTTCTCTAAACAAATTAACAAAGGTTTGTCTTCAATTTGTGCTTGTATCTTTTTTTCTTTGAGGTTTATGTTAGTTTTCTAAAAGTTAGAATATATAGATGAATTGATGCTTGAATCTTTGAAATTAGGAATGAAAGTGCTTCATTTATGCTTGTTTATGATAGTATACATGCTAGTAAATCGTTGTAGACTTGTATTTAGCTTGAATTAGGAAGAAACAACAATTTTTAGGGGTGCACCATGGTAGGACAGCAGCTACGGCTACTGTTGCTGCAGATTTTGGGCGGCTGCCGCTGTAACGACCCGGCTTTTTTGACTTGCTTTTGTGCTTTGTGCTTTCACGAAACTGCAAATTTGTGCGTACTGAGCTAGCTTATGCTCTGGAATCTTCAATCATGATTAATTACTCTCGTTAATATCTTACAACATGCTATTAAGTGTGTAGTCACTTAACTTGATCCCCGAATGCTTTTACGACTGTTGGTGTCACTTATCGTTTTAAACGAGATACGTACTTGGTACACGTTAAACTTTTGTCGTAATTGGAATATTATGACTGCGTAGACTTGATTGTTATTTATTATAACAATTATCTGGCTTGAGGGCTTATTTAATTAAGCTTAGTGTTTACTAATGCTTACTAGTTACCTTAATGGACATAACACCTTAATTGACTTTTCATGTCCCGACTCGTCTTTGTGACACACGCTTTTCACGAATAATATTTCGGATATTATTTACGTTCATGATTAATTATTATTAATCATTTATAATTAACTAGTGTAAGTAGTTAATTTACTTGGGCTTTATTTATTTAATTGTTACATATTTGGACTTGGGCTTTTATTAATGGATTTGGACTTGGAAGTCCACCCTACTTTTCTTAATGGACTACTAGTAAGCCCACTTTTATGCTAGTGATTTATTAATAATAAGTAAGGTTAATTAAGTTAATGAGGAGACAAATGTTTCAAGCATGCTTACACCTCTTTCCCATACATTTAACCTTATACCTCATTCTAGCTCTCACCATCCTCCCACACTTGAAAGCACATTTTGACTTCCCCTTTTTGGACCCAAAACCGTCGGCCACCTTGTGTGGGGAGGGAGTTCAAAACTTTTTTTTTGGTTACTTATTTGCTAGCTTACAACCTCATTTCACACAACATACTTACACCTTCTTTTCTCCCAACTTTTCTCTCAAACTTTGTAAGTAATAAACTTTTTTTTCTTTTTTTTTTCTTCCTTGAAACCGAAACCATCATCATCATTTGTTACTTGTTACTTGTTGTTGTTGTTAAAGATCAAACTTCCTAGTTTGAATCTTCATGTAATCTTGTTTCTTCCATCTTTTGTTTGATGAAGAACCAAGAACAAGGATCTAATTTTTTATAGCTTATGGTTCTACACTTGAAGTTCATCTTTTCTTTCTTTTAAATTAGTGATTTATTTAATTTTTGATCAAGTGTTACTAGTTAAACTTGATCTCATTATTCTTGAAACTAAAGATTAAACTTTGTAAGTTCAAGAACATGGAAGTTTAACTATCTAGTTATAACTTCACACACTTATATTAGATCTAAGTTTCTATAACTTATGATCTTCTAATTTTGTCTAAAACAAGAGCTTATAAACTTACATACATTTTTCAAGATGAAAATCTAAGTTTCATAACTTATGGTTTCATTAAAGTAAAGATCCAAGTTCTATAACTTAGGATTTAACTTAAGAACACTAGATCTAGACTTTTTAGTCTAGGATCTTTACAAATCTAACTAAGATCTAAGTTCTACAACTTAAGATCTTGTTTATTTTAGTTTACATTCAAGTTTATAGCTTAATGTTACTACTAGAACTCATGTATGTGTCGGATCTAAGATCTTGATGTGACTTTAGTTCATCAACCTTCATACAACCCTTAATTGAGTTGTGCTACATATCTTAGACATACACTAGTGTTATGATGGTCAAAACTTGGTAAAGATGATGCAAACACATCAACGAGTTGTACACTTGAAGCTATAAGCATCAAGGATGAGAACCGTGATGAGCATCAAGCACCAAGAACCCACCAGAACACTTTGCTTACTGTTTTATGGATCTGATCAGCTCACCTGGGCAACTGAAAAGTTTATTTTCAGTTACTTCGGTTCGAGTAGATGATTTTTCATTTAGGCCTCGTCTTAATCCGAGTTACGGTTTAGGATTTATGGCCTTCCGAAAGTCACTACACCCTTTTAACGTTGTGCTGAAATTTCTGACCTACTCGCACTTAAACCGTCACCACGGTCAAAAAAAGACGAGTTTGGTTCTGGAAATTGTTCAGTAACTAGAGGACTCATATACGGAGCCATGGCCACTGGTCTCACCTCATTTCAGTTTGTATAGAAGTCGTGGCGGCTGAACGAATCAGTCTTTGTTTCAAACTCTATTCTTGATTGAAACTTACTTTACCCTTTTTGACTTATGATGAATGATGATGATACTTAAGACCTAATTTACATACTTTTAAACCTTTGAGAATGATTTACTGACTTAGTAACTTTTGACTTAGGTTGAGGACCTTTCGGACCAACTACTTGCTTACTTATCTCGTACCGACTTTACTACTTTTCACTGTGAGTTATAGCATCCCTTTTTACTTTAACTATTTTGGGAACTGAGAATACATGCACGTTTTACGTTTTACATACTAGGCATGAGTATTTAAACTTTATATATGTGTGGGTTATACAACGGCATAAACTTTCCCCTTAGCTCGGTAACGTTTAGTAATTGGTCTTTGAACCGGTGAACGCGAATCTTAGATATGGATCCATAGGGTTTGACATCCCCACTCGGGCTAGTCGCGCTAGCATTTAACGGGTGTTTAATACTTCGTAAATATACACACTCGCCAAGTGTACTTTTAGGGGGTGATATCTACGTTAAGTTAGTTACCAAGTGCCCACGGTTAAACATATACTTTATCATACTGATTTGAATTACTGATTTAAACTGCTGGTTGAAGCACTGAAATCTCGTGGCCTACATTACATTACTGATTACAAACAAACTATAGCTCACCAACATTCGTGTTGACTTTTTAAGCATGTATTTCTCAGGTGCTTAGACGTTGTTGCTTCCGCTGTTAGACTTGCTGTCTTGGTGTTAGACTTGTTGTGTTAGACTTCCGCTGCATCTCTTAGAGATGTATCAATCATGAAACTTTTATTTTGCATTTGTAACTTACGTTACTTTCAAACAATGGCTTTGTAACGACCTTTGGGTCACTTACTTATGTTTATGTTTCTATTCATAGGAAGCACGTTATCTTTTGTAAAACGCTATATTTTCATGAATGCAAAACTGATTTTCAAACAGCATATAGTGTTTGACCTTGTAATGATCCTGTTGTTGATGATCCGTACACGATGGTTTTGTATGGGGTGTCACAATTGGTATCAGAGCCAGGTTGTAGGGAATTAGGTTGGATTAGTGAGTCTAGACCGGACCGAGTAGGATTCACTAATAGGACTAATCTACAACTTGCTAATTTACTTGTTTCTGCAGAACCTGCTGCATGCTACTGTGTTATATTACTGCATGTTACTGCTTACTACTACTGCATGCCACTACCTACTTCTACTGATATATGAACTTGTTGCATGCTACCGTTACCTTTTACTGCTATGTAAACCTGATGTATGCTTCTGCTTATCCTCGCTACTGCATGCTACTATCTGCTTTTAGCATGTTACCTCTTTACGATACTGTCACTATTGCCATGCTACGTACTGCTCTAGACGATCTAGACTACTGTAGTTACTATGCCTGACTGTGTGCTTGCTACATGTCTGCTATTCGCTGTACCGACTTGGAGAACTTATCCTTCCCAGTTCAGATGTTTTTATGAACTACTTTCCCACTCGTCTAACCCTAAGAACTAGTAGTGTAATTCACCTGTTACTACTGTTCCACCGTTCCAGAGATCGAAACATTACTTCACGCAATCTAGAAGGAGTACCCCTCGGATTACGTGCCCACTAAAGTTGATCCTCAGAGGAGGGGATATTGGAGAACTTGTCGGAGTAACCACACCCCTAGCTCACTCTAATTAGCCACGTACAACGTATGAACAATATAAGGTTGTTCATTTGACACATATCTTGTACGCTTTCATGACCGTCACTTAACTCTTTCATTCTTCACCACTGCTCGATGATCTAACGACACTTCTGGACTTGGGTCCCAAACACTCTTGGGCATTGGAGAAGTCAGGAGGACATCTCCTTTCACAGGGTCAGAGTGCCTTCTGCAGATGCTCAGCCCTACCCAAAGACTTGGGAGTCGCCTCGAGACATATCATATCACTACTTGCTCCACGTACAGCTCGACGCGAGACCTAGATTGAAATTTTAGAAAGGAACCTAACGACGTTACCTGAACCCGAACATTTTGAAGAAATTTTGGGACATTTAGGCATTGATGCATGACCTACGGAACCTATACGCCCGAACCAAGAAACCGTGAGATTAATTATGTAGATTCTGTTTTGAGATAGCATAGATAAGGCACTGTTAGATGAAATTGAGTAGAACTGGAAGTGATCACGTTACATTGACCATATGGAATGATATTAGAATGAACATATGATTTAGTACAATATAATGACGCCAGGCCAGCGTGATTATATTGAGGTAAATCATGCAGAAGTTCTAATGTTACTACATGAGGAATATGAGGCGATCCAGGGAAAATTTCGGCAGGGATCACTTGAGCATACGCATTATAGTCTGTTAAAGGTAGGGAATGAATTACCACGTAGCCCAGATACTGAACAAGAAGGGCCTTGATTGCAGAATTGATAACCCAAAAATTTGTTATAGATATCGACATCCTAGACATTTAAGGAAAAAGTTCTCATATAAGGAAAAACTTTATACTTACTTGCGGTAGGGCAATCGTTATGGAGATTCGCATGGATCCTGATTTTAGTTAGGAGATGATTCGTCACAATGTTTTATTTTCTCGAAGTTGTTTAATACTAGAGGGATAGAAACCTTATATCTAAGAATCCTAGCGTTAGGACTAATAAGCCATTAACAACCATGAGGGTTAAATATTCTATAGGATAAGCTAATGGTAAGCTGAGTGAGATAAGAGGAATAATTTGAGGTAGTACCTTAAAATTAACAGGTGGTTCATTTGGAGATGACCTCATGTCAACAAAACTTGGAAGTTTTAAAGTAGTAGCGAAAAGGATTAGTCACCTACGCACAAGCAGGTGTTATTTGAGAAGATTGATAGAAATTTTCACGACAGTATAATAACATTTGGTTGGAATGGAATTTAGGATTTACCTAATACTCATCAAGTTAGGAAGCTTTGATGTAATAGTTTGGATGGACTGGCTTTCAAGGATGGAAGCGAAAGTTATTTATAGAGAGGAATTTTTTTTATACCTCGAGAGAATGGTGAGCCATTAATAGTTACGAGGAGAGAAGTAGCTCGAAGCTGAACCTTATTAGTTGCATGACAACAACCGGAAGTCCCACAATGGAAATGGGAAGGAATAACAATGGATTTCATCACGAAGCTACCGAAAATGGTAGGCGGTTAGAACATTATCTGGGTTATTATTGACCATCTCAGCAAATCTGCTCACTTTCTAGCCATGAGAGAAACTGATACAATAGACAAACTTGCACAACGATACATAAAGGAAATTGTATCCCGTCACTTTAGCGATTCAGATTTTATATTAAAGACTACCCAAGAATCTTATTTGATACTCATTCTTACGCGAATCTAAATCCTCACTTATTCCGAGAGATTCCTTATTCGATGATAACCACACCATCATCCTTCTTACTTCAACAGTAGTCATACCAGTTCGAAAGTTCCAAAATCAATGGGTAGTTAATTCTCATCCTCATACTCTCCCTTTCGTATCTCACTTATAAGCAACAACTTCACACTTAAGCATTTTTTGTCAAAGGACTTATGCCCTACTAATAGTCATCAACCACATTTAAATTCAATAGTTTTCATTACCTCAAATATCACCCGAAATTTTCAAAAATCTTTTACTCAATCCTTATCAATCTTTTTCCAACTTGTAATCTTCGAAATATGAAAATTTTGTTTGTCAAAATTTTACACACACTATTTTATCTTGCGATCCTCTCAAAGTTTTATAAAAATAAATTTATTTTATTGCCATTCGTACGAATTTTATAAGACATATATGTTATATATAATAAAGTAAATGATTACTTACTTTTGACTAGTACATGTGAAATTTTACTTTCACTTTTACAAATCAACTCTTTTAATCAAAAGACATTTTACTTGGAGTAGCCTATATTTACTAAGAACTTCGTTTCTTTTCTTACATTGTCACCTTAAACAATTTCTATAAAAAATTTCGGTGCTTGTCCGTATCCAAGTCATCATGAAGACTTTATAACCGTCGAAATCGAAAGATTCATGTGTATGTAATGGAGGCACTTACTACCACATCATGCAAGGCCTTTGGGCATCCACTAACACTTAAACCATTCAAAATTATTGCGTTACCCCATGGATCTTATTCGCCGCACCTGTTGGAACAATGCTCTTTCTTACATAACTTTAAGTCCTGACTCATTCCAAGAAACTCTCATTTAGTGATATTAACACCATCAGTATTTCGACTTTATTATTAGTCATAACCTGTTTGGCATTTTGCAAAGTCAAGAAGCGATTAACTTCTCGTCCTCATGCTCTATCCTTCATACCTCACTTTTTAGCAACGGCTTCGCGTGTGAACATTTTTGGCCCAAAGACTTGTTTCCTAAAAATTATCAAAACTACATTTAATTCATTAGTTTTCATTACCTAGTAACTTGTCACCCGATGATTTAAAGATTTTCCACTCAATCTTTTTCAAATCGCAACCTCTGAAATACAAAAAGCTATGTTTATCAAAAACTTTACACGTTCATTTTTACACGTTGAATATTCGTGCGGTCCTCACGGGATTTATGGACAAATGAAAGTAATAAAAAATTTCTGTCACTTATGCGATTTATAAAATCATATATGTATGTATATAATTAAGTTAATAAATTTACCTTTACTTATTTTGGTTAGTACATACTAAGTTATATCTTCAAATTATTTAAAAATTGCTTCTTTATCGAGTTATTTAACTTAAGTTAAATTGTTTTGTGCAAATTGGTACACGCTGTACCTACTTCTAAACTTACCAGGAACTTCGTCCCGTTTATGTTATCGCATTAAACGTTTAAGGGTTTTTTTCAAAACTTCCTTGGTTGATTTTATTAAAGGTTTTCGTATTAGACTACACCATGTATGGATCACACTTCTTCTAGCCCTCCGTTAAGGATGAAGCTTACTATTAAAATCTTTGTTAAAAACTCTTAAGCCACTTTGGATGGCAGTTTTATAAAATTTGTTAGAAAATCCTTGCACCCATAAAATGTTCCTTTTAAAGTTAGACAAGACAAAAACGCGGGCCAATAAATCAGTTTTCTGAGGTACACTCAGTGGTCACTCTATTGTAGGAAAGGCACTAGGTGGGTTTCTGTTCTCAATACTTCACAGCAAATCGCAACACCCTCGTAAACCTCATCTCTATGAATCTGTATGTGGAGGTACAAAAAATCATTTTTGAGATTCTTTTCACTTAGAGTAAACCATTCTTTATGACCAAGGGTTTACGTAACTTCTCATCCGCACATCCCCTTAAGTACACGGATAAATTTAGAACGAACCGCTCGAAGAGTTCACACTCGTTCAAAGATCACACCTTTCGTGCGACTTTCTTTCGAAAATGTAATATAAGATACTTTGAGAACCTATGAATCTTGATATCCCTTTGGGAGGGGACTACTTAAAACACTTACGACACTGATGTGGATACTCTACATATTCCTTCCTTCGTTGGTTGCAACTATATGTTGTCCTAGTTAATGTTAACCCTAACTTCAACATGTAACTGAAAGGATGAAGTTACATTACGGAACTGTGCTTTCATTCCATCTAAGGATAAGTTCACCTGCAGTATGGTAAACTAGGTGATATCTTTCATTGTTCGTTCAGACCGTCCTGAAGACACTATAAATAATTATGGCTTGCATTGCATATAAGTCCGATCAGTCACTTCCAGCTAAAATTTCAATTCATTTATTCAAATGAAATGTTCTTAAATATCGGGTTCTTTATGCCTATGGCCTCCTTCCGAAATCAAGGGGTTAGTAAAATCCGTGGCAAACACTATTCAGACATCAAATCGCATGGTCGTGATCACCATGTTTTCCATTCTACCTGTCAGCTTTGTATTGCTATATGAGCGCTCAATGTTTTAGATGAGTTTAGAAATATTCATGATGCATTTCACGCATCCAGCTTACTGAAGATGCCTGTAAGGCTAAAAACATCATATTTCCTTTTGTGGATATTTATTCAGATGACATACTCATGTTAATCAAAAACGAAATCAATTTGTTGATCTCTTAGGACAAGAGACTTAATTAATGGCATATACCTATTCTTACTTTCATACGCCGAAGTACCTTTCAAGGTAAATAACTCACTTCTGAGCCTACGAGTCTCACGGAACTTTGATACGCTCCTTCTTATTCAAATATGGTACCTTTGTTGGTCACTCCTCAAATTTCGGGATGAAATTTTCTTTAACAGGTGGTTAATGTAATGACCCAGCTTTTTTGACTTGCTTTTATGCTTTGTGCTTTCACGAAACTGCGTATTTGTGCGTACTGAGTTAGCTTATGCTCTGGGATCTTTAATCATGATTAATTACTCTCGTTAATATATTACAACATGCTATTAAGTGTGTAGTCACTTAACTTGATCCCCGAATGCTTTTACGACCGTTGGTGTCACTTATCGTTTTAAATGAGATACGTACTTGGTACACGTTAAACTTTTGTCGTAATTGGAATATTATGACTGCGTAGACTTGATTGTTATTTATTATAACAATTACTTGGCTTGAGGGCTTATTTAATTAAGCTTAGTATTTACTAATGCTTACTAGTTACCTTAATGGACTTAACACCTTAATTAACTTTCCATGTCCCGACTCGTCTTTGTGACACACGCTTTTCACGAATAATATTTCGAATATTATTTACATTCATGATTAATTATTATTAATCATTTTTAATTAACTAGTGTAAGTAGTTAATTTACTTGGGCTTTATTTATTTAATTGTTACATACTTGGACTTGGGCTTTTATTAATGGATTTGGACTTGGAAGCCCACCCTACTTTTCTTAATGGACTACTAGTAAGCCCACTTTTATGCTAGTGATTTATTAATAATAAGCAAGGATAATTAAGTTAATGAGGAGACAAATGTTGCAAGCATGTTTACACCTCTTTCCCATACATTTAACCTTATACCTCATTCTAGCTCTCACCATCCTCCCACACTTGAAAGCACATTTTGACTTCCCCTTTTTGGACCCAAAACCGTCAGCCACCTTGTGTGGGGAGGGAGTTCAAAACTTTTTTTTTTTGGTTACTTATTTGCTAGCTTACAACCTCATTTCACACAACATACTTACACCTTCTTTTCTCCCAACTTTTCTCTCAAACTTTGTAAGTAATAAACTTTATTTTCTTTCTTTTTTTTTTCTTCCTTGAAACCGAAACCATCATCATCATTTGTTACTTGTTACTTGTTGTTGTTGTTGTTAAAGACCAAACTTCCTAGTTTGAATCTTCATGTAATCTTGTTTCTTCCATCTTTTGTTTGATGAAGAACCAAGAACAAGGATCTAAGTTTTTATAGCTTATGGTTCTACACTTGAAGTTCATCTTTTCTTTCTTTTAAATTAGTGATTTATTTAATTTTTGGTCAAGTGTTACTAGTTAAACTTGATCTCATTATTCTTGAAACTAAAGATTAAACTTTGTAAGTTCAAGAACATGGAAGTTTAACTATCTAGTTATAACTTCATACACTTATGTTAGATCTAAGTTTCTATAACTTATGGTCTTCTAATTTTGTTTAAAACAAGAGCTTATAAGCTTACATACATTTTTCAAGATGAAAATCTAAGTTTCATAACTTATGGTTTCATTAAAGTAAAGATCCAAGTTCTATAACTTAGGGTTTAACTTAAGAACACTAGATCTAGACTTTTTAGTCTAGGATCTTTAACATCTAACTAAGATCTAAGTTCTACAACTTAAGATCTTGTTTATTTTAGTTTACATTCAAGTTTATAGCTTAATGTTACTACTAGAACTCATGTATGTGTCGGATCTAAGATCTTGATGTAACTTTGATTCATCAACCTTCATACAACCCTTAATTGAGTTGTGCTACATATCTTAGACATACACTAGTGTTATGATGGTCAAAACTTGATAAAGATGATGCAAACACATAAACGAGTTGTACACTCGAAGCTATAAGCATCAAGGATGAGAACCGTGATGAGCATCAAGCACCAAGAACCCACCGGAACACTTTGCTTACTGTTTTTTGGATCTGTTCAGGTCACCTGTGCTAATCAAAAGTTTATTTTCAGTTAGTTCGGTTCGATTAAATGATTTTCCATTTAGGCCTCATCTTAATCCGAGTTACGGTTTAGGGTTTATGGCCTTCCGAAAGTCACTACACCCTTTTAACGTTGTGCTGAAATTTCTGACCTACTCGCACTTAAACCGTCACCACGGTCAGACGAAGACGAGTTTGGTTCTGGAAATTGGTCAGAAACTAGAGGACTCATATACGAAGCCATGGCCCCTTATTTCAGTTTGTATAGAGGTCGTGGCGGCTGAATGAAGTCAGCCTTTATTTCAAACTCTATTCTTGATTGAAACTTACTTTACCCTTTTTGACTTATGATGAATGATGATGATACTTAAGACGTAATTTACAAAATTTTAAACCTTTGGAAACGATTTACTGACTTTGTAACTTTTGACTTAGGTTGAGGACCTTTCGGACCAACTACTTGCTTACTTATCTCGTACCGACTTTACTACTTTTCACTGTGAGTTATAGCATCCCTTTTTACTTTAACTATTTTGGAAACTGAGAATACATGCGCATTTTACGTTTTACATACTAGGTACAAGTACTTAAACTTTATATATGTGTGGGTTATACAACGGCATAAACTTTCCCCTTAGCTCGGTAACGTTTAGTCATTGGTCTTTGAACCGGTGAACACGAATCTTAGATATGGATCCATAGGGTTTGACATCCCCACTTGAGCTAGTCGCGCTAGCATTTAACGGGTGTTTAATACTTCATAAACATACGCACCTGCCAAGTGTACTTTTAGGGGGTGATATCTACGTTAAGTTAGTTACCAAGTGCACACGGTTAAATATATACTTTATCATACTGATTTGAATTACTGATTTAAACTGCTGGTTGAAGCACTGAAATCTCGTGGCCTACATTACATTACTGATTACAAACAAACTATAGTTCACCAACATTCGTGTTGACTTTTTAAGCATGTATTTCTCAGGTGCTTAGATGTTGTTGCTTCCGCTGTTAGACTTGCTGTCTTGGTGTTAGACTTGCTGTGTTAGACTTCCGCTGCATTTCTTAGAGATGTCTCAATCATGAAACTTTTATTTTGCATTCGTAACTTACGTTACTTTCAAACAATGGCTTTGTAACGACATTGGGTCACGTACTTATGTTTATGTTTCTATTCATAGGAAGCACGTTATCTTTTGTAAAGCGCTATATTTTCATGAATGCAAAACTGGTTTTCAAACAGCATATAGTGTTTGACCTTGTAATGATCCTGTTGTTGATGATCCGTACACGGTGGTTTGGTATGGGGCGTCACAGCCGCCGCTGCCGGCAGCCATCGGTGGCAGTTGGCGGCCGGTGGCGGTGGTTGTCATTTTTTCGGTGCACAGGTTAATTTTATTTGCTTGTTTAGACCATGAATCATTTGGTTAATTTAATTTGAATTAGTAATGTATAAGTGGACTTTTTATGCAGGTACTCGGTTAGTAGTTACCCGAAACCCGTGGCACGTACTAATGATTTGTGTGAATTATGATATTCGGGTCACTCGTTTAGTCCTTATTATTTTTGTTTGGATTATTTGATTATGAGATAGTGTACATGTAATTGTATATGTATGTGTGATAACTCCTGACCCGTTTATGTAAATTGTCTAATTCATATGGTTTGGGTCGCCCATTTAGCCACTGACTTATTTGGTTAGTTTAATGGCATATATATAGATTATTGTATGTATATGTGTTAACTTGTGACCATTTTGGCTCGCGACCCGTTTGTTTGACTTTGGGCAGTTTCGGGTATGTAATATGTATACGTATATATATATATATATATATATATATATATATATATATATATATATATATATATATATATATATATATATATATATATATATCCCGTTTCGACCGTTGACCCATTTGTTAGTTTTAGATTTGGGTTGTAACTATGTACGTATGCATTTCTTTGCTCGAATCTTGATCTTGTGTTGATGTTAACTTGTTGTTTGACGGATTAGTATTGTATATATGTTTTGTGCATGATTAAAAACCTTTATTTAGTCCAAAACACTGCACGAAATCGTAAAAATGGTGGGCGAAACCTTGAGGGACAGCAGCGTAGCTGCTGCTACTGTTTCATGCTGCTGTTCGGAGCTTATTGCTGCTGTTTGCAGCCTTTATGCTGCTGATCTGCTGCTATTTGCACACCATAACGTGCAGCGTCTTGGCGTGGTCGCACCCCGATGGCCCGTACACTTGTTCTATGGTTCGTATACTGGTTTGTTCGCCCGTTTGACACTGTTTGACCCGCTTGGACTATATTGTGTCAAAATGGGTATTAGTTGGTTTTGATATGTCCTCGATGTCGTGTCAAGTGTATATATATGTTTTGTCATTTTAAAATGGGTTTTGAGCTAATTTGGGTTTAAGTGGGAAAATTATGATCCATTTGGGTCATTAGTGTTTAGTTGACCCATTTGTGTAACTTGACATTATATATATATATATATATATATATATATATATATATATATATATATATATATATATATTATATATGCGTGATCGTGTCGTATTGCTCCCGACCCATTTGGATAGTCTATGTATTGGTTGTCTATTTTGATCATGACCCGTTGATTATTGAATTGTGAATGTGTTTAATGTTCGGATTGTGCCCGTTAAACCCGCGAACCGTTTGTGTGATATTGAGGCATTTTGTATATATGTATATATATGTGTGTGTAAGAATACATATATGTGTGTGGAGTGTGTGTGTGTGTGTGTGTGTATATATATATATATATATATATATATATATATATATATATATATGTGGTGTATATATATAGAATGTGATAAAGTTAGTAAATGTGGTGCGGTTTACTAACTTGTTCAGTATTTATTCTCAGGTGATATAGACGAGGAGAAGACTCGGTGACATCAGAGTACCGAGTTTTGCGAGTAATGGTGAGTGGGACTAACTGCAGAATATAGTATAGAGTAGCATGTTATATTATAATTGTCATGCTTGTTAGATATACTTACTGTTGTGGTTAGTTAGTACGTTATGTTGACTGCATGTTAGTTGATGCTTGTCTGCTGGAGCCCAGTGCGTCCCTATTGTGTGGTAGCCTCGGTAGGAGAGATCAACCTGTGGGTTGGGTTCCTCATGTGGTAGCCTAGACAATCGAGGGGTATATATATGTGAATGACGCGTCCGTCGCATGTGGATTATATATATAGACACGGTGGTGGAGGAACTTCTGGTAAGCCCCAGTCCGATCAACTGGTGGTTAATGGTTTGGCCGAGCCTCCAGAGTCTCTGTAGATGGCACTTGGGTGATGTTTATGTGTTAGACTATGTGACATGATTAGCATAACAGATTCTGTAAACTATTGTCTGTAGTTAGTTTTACTCACTTAGCTTCGTGCTAATCCCTCACATCTTCCCTACAGGTTATGGATTTGTTGTATGATACTTATCAGGGTGAAGATGGGATGTTGGAAGATATGTTTGACAAAGCTGAAAACTCTGATGTCGTGTCTTTTATATTAAAAGCTGTTTTATTGTTTAAAATAACACCCGAACTTTTATATATTAAGGTGTTTATAATTATTAAGTGGATTTTTATATTATGTATTTGATAAACAGGTCTTCCGCTGTATTTTAAAAAAAAAAATTAGGGGTGTTAAAAGTTGGTATCAGAGCGTAGATTTGGCCGCATGTTTACGGAAGTGACATGTTCCCATATCGTGTGTCGAGTCAAACATATCTTGAGGGATGGCTTAAGTGAATGAAGTAGGTATATAAGTGTTAGTTGTTAGTTACTAACTTGTGTTATACTAAGCTTTAGTGTAAGATGATGTGCAGTACAGGTATGGTTGATAGTGATAGAAACGTTGTGCCCCCCAATGCCCCTGGAACAGTCAGAGCTTCAAAGTACGGATATGTGTAAGGTAAAGGACCGCGGGAACAGATTTTCAGAGTTATAAAAATAGTTACTGACGGGTCAGAACTGGGTATATGATTTAGAGCAGAAAATACAGATGAACTGAGATATATTGACCACAGATCAGACGGTCTAGCCAGTGTCGGGTGAGAGCTCTATTTCTACTGTGTGCAACCGTAGTGGGTAAATAAAATAATAATAAAAATGGAATTCAAAATAAATAATAATAATAATAATAATAATAATAATAATAATAATAATAATAATAATAATAATAATAATAATAATAATAATAATAATAATAATAATAATAAGGGTTCCGTTAAACAGTTTCTGGACAGTTGAACCTTTGGATATTTGAGATTAAATCAGTCAGCAGTCGAGGAAGTCTGGTAGATTTAACTAAGTAGAAAGACTAAGACATAATGGTACAGATTCTTCGTGAAGAGTGACAGTGTATGGGACACGGAGCATTTCGTTGTTTGACAGATCGGAGAGTGAGTTCTGGGGCAGGGTCCGGGGCACAGACTTTATCAGCCGGGTGATCTTCTTATTAGACGGGAGAGAATGAACCCCACAATTAATGTAGTTGGAGCATATCAAATATTGGCAGAGACTGGTGACACATATGACGACTTCACTGCCGGTACGTGTTCTATTACATTTTGTAATTTTTATTACAGTTGGTAATTTGTTGGTGTATGTTATAAGTTGCCATTTGATATGTATGCTTCATATTTGTTGTTGATTTTGTAGTGAAAATAGTTTTAGATGGCCTCCGTATAGTTTTACTGTTCATTTTGTGCATAGTGGTTTGATTACTGTAAAATGCTTGCCATACTTTAGGTGTTGGTTAATAATACTTATTGTGATGTGATTGGCCTGTTAGTCCAGATTTGATAGGTATATCTATGTGTAATCTATTAGTGTGAATCGAGACTTGTATGAAGTCTTTTACTTTACCGTTGACTGTTGATCGGCAGGACACACGTAGTGACTCGTAGGGACTAATTAGGTAGTAGTCCCGTTATTTCCTTGATTAGAGACTTGAGCCTTAGTTCGTGGCTGTGTGATGAGTAGCATGTATGCTTATAGATCGTGACTGAACCAGTAGGTGTGACTGCCCCGTGGTATCATTGTATGACTGGACCCGTTGTGTAGGAACTATAAGGTTATCCTAAGGAACTATTTTCTCTCTTTGGTTTGACCTGATCTTGTGTATGGTCCTTATAATATAAGTGTGGGCAATTTTCTTGAACTGGTCTATTGGGCAGATAGAGTCAGACCTTGACCTGACTGAGGACCGATTGTTGGATATGCGTTGACCTTATGACCAAGGCGAGTGTCAGATCGTAATTGAGGATTGTGATTGTGACTAGTGTCTCTTTAGGATGAATTGGTATGGCTTGACAATGATTACTTTTCAGAGGTAGTGGGATATCGTCTGTTGACAGTTGTGACTTTAGAGGATTTAAATAGAAATGTCGGGATCTATCAGTATATTAGCCAAAGGGGATTATTTGGGTAAATTTGAAACATTGTGACTGTGATGGACGTGCTAATATACCGGGATGGTTTTAATCGTGTAACAAAGGTAGAAATCATGTGTTTTGGGATATAACTGTTATTAGTGGATTATAACTACCAGTGACTAGTGAAAATAGACCGCGATGGATTGACGGACTCAATTAGGACCTTGCTCCGAAATGCTCGAAATGAAAGTATGAATTGGGATGATGTATTACGTCTGGCCAACGAAAATACATCATAGTAATTCATACCGTAGTTTCGGGAGATGGAAGATGTAGCGATTGATGGATTAGATGTAACTGACAGTTCATCGTAACGTTCGGAGGATTTTGACCGACCATTGACTCTTCTAACGTGATAATGACAGATGTGATGTACCTAGACTTTGCGAAATTTTTGGTTAGACCGAGTTGAATTGTGGATTTTGACAAAATTTTATCAATTGATGATCCTTCTGAAGTCACTTTAACAATGTCGGACGCGTGTACCGAGGTTATTTGAGGGAAATAACAGTTAGATAATTACTTTTGGAACGTGATGATGGTTATCCTTTACTCAAGATTCGTGATTTAATGATTAAATGGACCTGAAATTTGGATTGGTAATCGTTTCTACTATGATTGAGTTGACAAGAAACACGATTTAGTCAATGAATTATTGGGTAAATATCAATATGTTTGAATGAAGTTGGACAAAATTCTTACATACCGGGTTTAAAACGGGTATTGAATTACAAAATTTGGGTAACTTTAGTGTGACCTGGATCAACTTAACAATACTGTACAGGTAAAATTAACTAATTTTGTGTAATTGGAGGTAAGTGATCATTTTTGACCGGTTATTTAGATTGTGTTGATTAATGAAGTGATGAATTGTTAGCGATAGTTCGTGGCTTCGGTATGTAAACCTAGACTTAATGTGAAACTTTTTCATGAAAATCTATAAAATTGATGACAGAACAAGGTGGATGACGTGAGTTATATTGTAATCTTGGACAAATGGTTAGTAAATAACAATGTCAGATGGTGTTTTAATTATCAGTTGGGATCCGGACGGAAATCGACTCATTCAGTTTTTGGATAGTCACAGGTTTTTCAGTATTGAACTAGTTTTGCAAGTGGTGAGGATGATGATCTAGACCAAAGTATGGGGAATGATTCGGGTATCGTACAGTGGAAGTAAACTTACACATCAGAGTATAACGGGTCTTGACCATTGTTTAGTAGTCTTATTGGACAGCCGTGTTTGACTTCAGACTAATGAGTCTTCACTTGACCAACCGGGATGAAAGAAACCTTGTAACGCTTGTGACCGTAAGAAGTGACATGACTTAGGTCTCGTTGTGATGGTTTGTAGTACCCGTGACCTTTATTGACTTTGACCGACCAGATTCCGAGGACGGAATCTCTTTAAAGGGGATAGATTTGTAACATCCTAATGACGGGCTTAGTTAGAATTTACAATTTTGACCTTTTGGTTCGTTTTGTATTTAAAGTGCATTTTAGTGATTTAATTAATTATTAAATGTTTTCAATTAATTATTAGTTCATTGGGATCGTTTTATGACCAGGGTCACAGAACTTATTTGTTTATTAAATTTGGACTTCGTTTGGCTACCGAACGGAGTGCGTTGATTTTTAGTAAACTGGTAAATGCCCGTGTTTTATCAGGAATGAGAGTTAAAACCCATTGAATAGGTAAAAACCGCCCCTTGTTTTTATATTGGTACTATAAATTAATTTTGGGTCTTCCCCTTCCCCTTGTTTCAATCGACACACACACATACACATACAAGAACCCTAGTTTTGATTAAATTAAATATTGAAGATGATGATAAAATTACTAGTTCAAGTTTGTGGTGATCTTCCTCCCTTTACTTTCTCTTTCACGAAACCCACCACCACCACCATGAAAACCTAGCTTTTTATTTATGAAGATGGTGATGAAAATTGGAAGCTCCATTCATGGGTTCTTTCTTCTCTAAACAAATTAACAAAGGTTTCTCTTCAATTTATGCTTGTATCTTTGTTTCTTTGAGGTTTTTGTTAGTTTTATAAAATTTAGAATATATAGATGAATTGATGCTTGAATCTTTGAAATTAGGAATGAAAGTGCTTGATTTATGCTTGTTTATGATAGTATACATGCTAGTAAATCGTTGTGGACTTGTATTTGGCTTGAATTAGGAAGAAACAACAATTTTTATGGGTGCACCATGGTAGGACAGCAGCTACGGCTGCTGTGCTGCTGATTTTGGGCAGCTTCCGCCACTGCCGTGGCCATCGGTGGCGGTTGGCGGCCGGTGGCAGTGGTTGTCATTTTTTTGTTGCACGGGTTGATTTTATTTGCTTGTTTAGACCATGAATCATTTGTTTAATTTAATTTGAATTAGTAATGTATAAGTGGACTTTTTATGCAGAGTACTCGGTTAGTAGTGACCCGAAACCCATGGCCCGTACTAATGATTTGTGTGAATTATGATATTCGGGTCACTCGTTTAGTCCTTATTATTTTTGTTTGGATTATTTGATTATGAGATAGCGTACATGTAATTGTATATGTATGTGTGATAACTCCCGACCCGTTTATGTAAATTGTGTAATTCATATGGTTTGGGTCGCCCGTTTAGCCCTTGACTTATTTGGTTAGTTTAATGGCATAAATATAAATTATTGTATGTATATGTGTTAACTTGTGACCGTTTTGGCTCGCGACCCGTTTGTTTGACTTTGGGCATTTTCGGGTATGTAATATGTATGTATGTGTGTGTGTGTGTGTGTGTGTGTATATATATATATATATATATATATATATATATATATATATATATATATATATACATGTGTAAATTTACATTAAAGTGTAATCGCCCGTTTCGACCGTTGACCCATTTGTTAGTTTTAGATTTGGCTTGTAACTATGTACGTATGCATTTCTTTGCTCGAATCTTGATCTTGTGTTGATGTTAACTTGTTTTTTGACGGATTAGTACTGTATATATGTTTTGTGCATGATTAAGAACCTTTATTTAGTCCAAAACACTGCACGAAATCGTAAAAATGGTGGGCGAAACCTTGAGGGACAGCAGCGTAGCTGCTGCTGCGGTTTCATGCTGCTGTTCGGAGCATGTTGCTGCTATTTGGAGCCTTTATGCTGCTGATCTGCTGCTATTTGCACACCATAACGTGCAGCGTATTGGCGTGGCCGCACCCCGATGGCCCGTACACTTGTTCTATGGTTCGTATGCTGGTTTGTTCGCCCGTTTGACACTGTTTGACCCGCTTGGACTATATTGTGTCAAAATAGGTATTAGTTTGTTGTGATATGTCCTCGATGTCGTGTCAAGTGTACATGCATGTTTCGTCGTTTTAAAATGGGTTTTGAGCTTATTTGGGTTTAAGTGGTAAAATTATGATCCATTTGGGTCATTAGTGTCTAGTTGACCCATTTGTGTAACTTGACATTATATATATATATATATATATATATATATATATATATATATATATATATATATATATATATATATATATATATATGCGTGATCGTGTCGTATTGCTCCCGACCCATTTGGATAGTTTATGTATTGGTTGTCTATTTTGATCACGACCCATTTGTTGATTATTTAATTGTGAACGTGTTTAATATTCAGATTGTGCCCGTTAAACCCGCGAACCGTTTGTGTGATATTGAGGCATTTTGTATATATGTGTGTGTATATATATATATATATATATATATATATATATATATATATGTGTGTGTGTGTGTGTGTGTGTGTGTGTATGTGTGTGTGTGTAAGAATATATATATATGTGTGTGGAGTATGTGTGTGTGTGTGTGTATATATATATATATATATATATATATATATATATATATATATATATAGAATGTGATAAAGTTAGTAAATGTGGTGCAGTTTATTAACTTGTTCAGTATTTATTCTCAGGTGATATAGACGAGGAGAAGACTCGGTGACATTAGACTTCCGAGTTTTGCGGGTATTGGTGAGTGGGAGTAACTGGAAAATATAGTATAGAGTAGCATGTTATATTATGATTGCCATGCTTGTTAGATATACTTACTGTTGTGGTTAGTTAGTATGTTGTGATGACTGCATGTTAGTTGATGCTTGTCCACTGGAGCCCAGTGCGTCCCTATTGTGTGGTAGTCTCGGTAGGAGAGATCAACTTGCGGGTTGGGTTCCTCATGTGGTAGCCTGGACAATCGAGGTGTATATATATGTGAATGATGCGTCCGTCGCGTGTGGATTATATATATACACACAGTGGTGGAGGAACTTCTGGTAAGCCCTAGTCCGGTCAACTGGTGGTTAATGGTTTGGCCGTGCCGCCAGAGTCTCTGTAGACGACACTTGGGTGATGTTTATGTGTTAGACTATGTGACATGATTAGTATAACAGATTATGTATACTATTGTCTGTAGTTAGTTGTACTCACTTAGCTTCGTGCTAATCCCTCACATCTTCCCTGCAGGTTATGGATTTGTTGTATGATACTTATCAGGGTGAAAATGGGATGTTGGAAGATATGTTTGACAAAGCCGGAAACTCTGATGTCGTGTCTTTTATATTAAAAGCTGTTTTATTGTTTAAAATAACACCTGGACTTTTATATATTAAGGTGTTTATAATTATAAGTGGATTTTTATATTATGTATTTGATAAACAGGTCTTCCGCTGTATTTTAAAAAAAATATCAGGGGTGTTAAAGCTCTTGAAGCAACAACTCTAAAACCAACAAGCCTCATTCCAAAACCTTGAGAGCACCGTTGGAAGAATTTCAAACCAAGTTGCCGAAAGACCACAAGGAACTTTACCTACAAACACTCAAGTTAACCCGAATAATTACAACAACAACCGAAACAACCAACAAAACCACCAAAATAACACGGGAGTTATTCCTATCGAGAGCAACACTACCAAT
The DNA here is from genome assembly GCF_046630445.1 of Rutidosis leptorrhynchoides. Lineage (NCBI taxonomy): Eukaryota > Viridiplantae > Streptophyta > Magnoliopsida > Asterales > Asteraceae > Rutidosis > Rutidosis leptorrhynchoides. The sequence goes on from NC_092334.1 coordinate 420,327,231, forward strand.
CCAATTCAAAATCAAGCGAGTTCATCAAATCCCACCAATACTTATGCTCAAGTGAACTCGATTGATTCAACCGAAGAGGATCAATCCGAATAACCTCAAGCTTTCAAGTTCGACAATGAAGGAGACAAGTTTGATTTTGATGAAGCGTTAGAAATTGATACTATCGACTATGGGGTATTCAAATTTTCGGAAGATTTGGATGATGCAACATTCATTCCCCACCAAGTTAAAAGTGTAATGTCCATGGAGACTACCGAGTCGACATGCAAGGTGTCAAAGGGTGATTTTGAGCAATTTCAATTGGGAAAGGTTGTTGAAGACCAAAAGGTCAAAACTTTATTGAATACAAAGGCGCAAAAGAACGAGTTCAAGGATCTTACTACATCAACTAAGGAGAAAAATGAGACACCGGTTTCACATCCTCAATGACTACCTCCTACACATCTAAATGATGTGGATTGTAAGTTAACGTTACCCGACAACGAAAATATTTATGTTAAACTCCCCTTGGCGGAGGTGCTTGAGAATATGCCCAACTATGGGAAATTTTTGAAGACACTAATGGCCAAAAAGGGAGATATTGAGCAAGCATCCACCGCTTTCTTGAAAAAAGAGTGTGATGGAATTTTGAAGAAATGTAACCTACCATCAAAAATGGGTGATCCCGGACCTTTTCTTATCCCATGCAATGTAAACGGTTCGGAGATGCTCACATCCTTAGCCGATTCGGGAGCAAGTATCAACTTCATGCCCTACTCCGTTTACAAAAGGCTAGGCCTAGGTGATCTTTCACCCACTACAATGGGAGTTAAATTAATTGATCAAATAATTAACTCTAGTATGGAGATCGCCGAAGACTTAATTGTTAAGGTGGGGAACATGGAATTTCCCATTGACTTTGTTTTTGTTGATATAAAGGAAGATCCGGTTGTACCCCTTGTTTTGGGAAGGCCATTTTTAGCAACCGCGGGCTCTTTGTTTGACTTTAGAACTGGGAAATTGACTCTTCGGGATAAAGGGAAATGCATGAGCATAAAAACCAAATGTGTTTAAACACCATTAATGCCATTGACCACATCATAAGTTGTTGCAAGTATGAAATGCATTGCAAGCACAAGGCAAGTAGGTCCACCAATTAAAGGTAGTGGGGGATTGACCAAGGGAATTCAAGGTAAAGCCAAAAATTAAAACGATGTTGTTGACAAGTCTATGCAAAAGTTATTTGGGCGGGGGCATCGGGCTTCCTCCAAAAACGATGAACACCTGAGAAAACACCTAGTGTCAAACTTATCAAAACATGAGAAAGTCAAACTTAAGGAGTTAATCAATGAAACTAAGGTAATGAATGATTGGTTGATGTCAATGTTAAGTGGTGGCGGTACTGAAGATGTTTCCCTTAGTTCAAAGGGAAGGGAAGTTTACCACCCCGGGATTAGTTGAAATCTCAAGGGGATGGGAGTCGGGTGATAGACTCGTTAAAAACTTTCCTCAATTGTGTATATAATTTCTTTTAATTGCATTCCGTTTAGAATTATATGATATTCCTTTTCTTAGTTGCACTTTTATGTTTTTGTAGTGCATGCATATGGGTAAAACCGGAAAACGTCAAAAATAGTTTGTGAACGGGTCAAAATGGGCTTAAAATTGGAAAAACTGCAATCAGGTACAAAAGCGGCCCTTTTGTCCTAGGAGCGGCGCTTTTCACTTCCAAGAGCGACGCTTCTTCCACAAGAGCGATGCTTTAACCTGTGATTTTGTACCAAAAATGAACAGTAGCCAAGAATGGTGCTTTCGTTTTCAAAAGCGGTGCTTTTAGTTTGCCTAGAGCGACGCTTTTTTTCTGAAGCGACGCTTCTATTTTGTCAGGAGTGGCGCTCCTATTTGAAAAGCGGTGCTTTTGCATCTGCTACTTAAGAATTTTGCATGACCAGAACTTCATTTTTTCACACTCAACTTCAATTTTCTCTCTAATAGCGGTGCTACTATAACCCTAATCAACCTAAATCGACCCAAGGCTTCAAATTTCATCAATTTTCTTGCAAATCTTCATCATCTAACATGGGAAAAGTAAGAATCTACCATTTTAATTCACTCTTTAACATGATTTGATTGATTTTTATCATTTTTCTTTTTATGGTTAATTCGTAGATTATGCTTGATTTATGATGTTAATGGTCAAATTGTTGATGAATCTAGACTACATTGATGTTTATTAACATGATATGCATGCTTAGTTACATCGATTTCAACTTTGAAATTCTAGGGTTCATCCAATTTGGGGGTTTTTGATTTTGAGCCAAATTGGAGTGTTAATTGTTATTGTTGATGCTTAATTGTTAGTCTACCATGATTATCTTGCTTTGAATCCATATTTAATGCTTGTATGATTTGAAATCGCAAATTAGGGTTCATAAGCTAAGGTTTTGAATGAGTTTGACCAATTTGAGCATGTGATTAGTGATAATGTGCTTGTTTGCGGTATATTTATGCTATAGCATGAAGAATTGATATAATTTGATGAATGCTCTTGTCTTAGTCGAATTTTGAACTAATTAGGCTATGACTAGGGTTGACTTTTTGCAATTGGTTCATGTTGACCATGGATGAGCTTAATGATAGCGTATAATGCACGTTTAGCTTATGATACTACTTATAATTGACAATTGATTGAATGATCTAAATGTTGCAACTTTGTGTAAAGTTTGAAATTTCACCAAGTGGTTTGTTCTTGTTTGGTTTCACATTTGACCATGTCTAAATGCAATTGTTTTATTCATGTATGATATACACGCACATGTTTTGCATGATGAAACTAATTGTGAAATTTTTGAAAACAACTTAGAAATAATGATTGGATTTGAAAGAAAAATTGTTTATGTGCTAACTTTTACCTCTTCATAATATTTTTCTCTTGTTGTCTTATCTTGTAGACTAACGTACCCATGAGCTCACATGGTAAATGCCTAAAGAGTATTGGAGTCAAGGGTAGGGGTAAACGTCCTGCGGCTCAACAAGAGGTTAAGGATGATGAAGTGCCAACAATCCCGGAGGATATCCGGAGACTCTCAGCAGACCTGTGTTTACAAACGGTTTTACTGAACCCACGTTTTAGAGCAGGCTTAGAGCTTAGGCTCAAGGACCACTTCTATCCTGGGAAATACATTGACTGGTCTTTTCTTGACGAAGCCGGTATGACTGTTGAGGTTAAGAGTCTTTTTGCAGCTCCATATGGGAACTTATAAATCAACCCTTGGGTTCCAATTTTCAGATATAATGAGCCTATTTACACTGTCCCGACCTTAGAGTTCACTTCCACCTTGATTGTAAACTTTAGGGTAGAATCAATCACCGACCAAGATTACATGACCTTTTACTTGGGCGGACAACAAAGAAACATGAGCATACTCCAACTTATTAGAGCCCTGGAAATTTACACCGAATTTAGAAACAACACTGATGCCCTTTAGGATTTCCTCTTGTCTTGCAAAATCCCCAATACCAACCCTCAAGAGGTTAACTATCATGCGGCCTGGCACCAAATAAGCGATGGAACTTTTTTCCCGGGTAAAACTGTTGCAAACACCCTTAAGACACATGAACTTCGGATCATAGCCCGATTCATTGCGAACACAGTCAACTACCGATTTCATAGCAATGAGAAAATGTCATACTTGGACATTTGGCTCACTGACCGAATTTCCAATAGGAAACATGTCCATATCCCCCATGTGATTGCTAACTATCTTTTCGATAAAACTGGGACAAAAGGGAAGAAGGGCACGATGGGTGGTGTATTTGTGACACAGATAGCAAGGCAATTGGGAATTGACATCTCAGGGTACACGGATAATGAGATGGCTAGATTCGGTTATGCTGATTTCAAGGGGGTAAGATTCTGAAAAGGGACGTGAACAACTTTATGAGGAGATGGTTTGATCTAAACAACAGGGGAAAATGAAGAAGAAGAAGAAGAAGAAGAAAGGGTGAGGCATGAGTATGAAACGGGTAATCTTGGAGCAAGTAGTTGAGCACAAGGTGCGGGGAGTAGTGCTCCGAGCGGTTATGACCAAACTTGGCTTGCAAATCAATTTAATCAAATCAATATTAACCAAGCAAACCAAGCATATGAAGCAAGCTACCACTTCTCGGACCTACGTGCGGTTTCTCAATGGGAAGTTCATTGCAGCCAGCTACAGCAAGCGGACCTAACTTCCCCGAGGCCATTTGCTCCCACTTTTAACCCGTATGATTATAGTCAACCAAGAACCCAACCACTAATCAACTATGACCCAAATGAGGCACTTAGGCGAACTCACGAATTTGAGTACTTTGCAAGGAGGAGGGAACAACAACAACCAAGCGAGCAAGGTGAATTGGATAGGCCACCAAATTACGACGACTACCCGAATCAGAACCAATCTGGAAGTTCCTATTACGGAGGGTATAGTTAGTGGTAATTTCTATTGTTCTGCTCTCGTTCCTCTTGTGTGTGATCTAGTTAAGATTTATGGTTGGTTAATTTGTGAAACTTTTATTTGAACAAGTGGCATGTAATAACTGAAGGGCAGATGGTTTGGGAGAATTCGAGCAATTTGATGATTTATGTGTGTGTTGAAAACAGTTTGTTTGTGTTTGAAATTTGATGACGATGGAAAGTATTTGAATCCGGAGGGTATGTGATTCCCGGATGAAACAATGAATTTGAATTATGGTTTGTAATAATCCAACACTATTAGGATCATAATGTTTATTATCGTGTTTATCTTGCATGTGTTGTTGATGATTATGATGGTTAGAGTATTGGTTGTGATATTGTGAATGATCATTACTATCTTGTGCTTGTTTGTTTAGCATAGAGATTATTATTATTTGTTTGTGATCATGATGATTGGATTATTTGGTGGAGTTCATCTTTAAACTTATGATTGTTTTGATTACTTTTGTGATGACATTGAAACTCTTTGATCTTATTGTGGGCGCATATACTCCCCCGAGTATGGCCCCGCACATTTTGTACCTTGTGAGCATACTTCAAATTGTAGGGAATGTCATATGCACTTGGCTCCTTCTTTTGGCTCATCAAGTGGTACAATGACATGCGAGCAACTTGGTGACTACATATTATATGAATGGTAACAACAAAGATCGTTTGATCTTTGCCGGTTTTTACTTTCTTCCCTCTCATCTTTTATACTTCAAAATGTCCCTCATTTTCACCTATTCTACAGCTTTAATGCAATGAGGACATTGCATACGCTAAATGTAGTGGGAGAGTTAAAATTTTGGGCCATTTTTAAACTTTTTCGGGTAAACTAGTCACATATACTCTCTAAAGATTAAAACTTGCATTGTCGAACAATTTTTGGAATAAGTTTTTAACCATTACACTAATTCATATCATACACAATAAAATGGTTGAAACTTGTAAAATTTTCAAACTTTTTGGGAAAAGTAAAGTCTTTTCCTTGATTTTCAAAACTTAAGGAAGTAAAGTCTTCCTTTTGCTTCATTCTTGTGATTCACCAAATGAAAGTAAAGTCTTTCACTTATCTTATGATTTTCGCGGAAATGATAAAATTTTGAGAAAAAAAAATTTATGCTTGAAAGTTAAAGTCTTTCATGCATGTGCACCAAAACCAAGTGTTTAAAGCTTTATGCTTTAACACTTCCAGATGAATCGAGTCCACCCATTATAGGGAGTCAAGTATCCTGAATTTCGTTCTACTTGGTGTGGGAGACTTCCTAATCTACACCATTTCATATTGACATTGGTTATCTCATCATTTCACGATGTTTCAACCGATGTATCATACCGTGAGAAGAGGAGCTTTGAACTTCACAAAGTGCTATCCTTTTTAAGAGCAATGGCTTCGTGCTAGTGTTGCTAGACAACACAACCCATAGCCAAAAGCAATTGCACCCTTGCGCTTGCAATTAACGGAAAGGTAGTAACTACTTCCTACCTTTTCTTAAAATAAGCATAAAAGCATGTTATGTGGGAAGTAGATAAGCATCATCTCATTTTGGAAGTAAAGTCTTCCAAGTCATGTTTGTTCCAAGCTTGGGAGTAAAGTCTCCCAAGTCAAGCTCGATTATTTGAAAGGAAGTTAAAGTCTTCCTAGTGCTTCAAAAATTTGGAATTGACGGACTCCCTTATTTAGCTACGTGGGGCCCTAATTCCACGAACCTCCGTCAATGCTTTCGCCCTACTATGAGAGAAACCATAGAGTTGTGATAGAAAGCTTGATGAGTGCCGGTTACCCCGTGCCCGGGTAACCAAATAAAGGTGGGGTACCCAGTCCCTTACCTTTGGCAAACCCACCTTAACCCTATTCTTGGAATTGACGATTATGAATTGGAATTGACGACATATATTTAGAATTGATCATCATTCTTGGAATTGACGAAAAATAGGTGTTTTGGGGGCATGGAGGTGGAAGAGGGATAGCCATTGCGGGTTGATGAGGTGAGCACTCTTTTTGGAAGTGTATTCTTTACACGATGCATTTCATGATTAGTGGTGATGTGTGTGATTTTCATGGCTCTTATTTATTTCGCGGTGCATTTTACATCTTTTGAGTACACTTTAAGTTTGTTTGAGTAGACTTGATGTTGATATGATCGATTTGTTTGATGAGTTTATGGTTATCCCGTGAATCCTACATATTTAGTCAAGGTCAAGGAGGTCAAGTTTGAGTTTGTAATGATTTGATACTTTGTGATTGGTGTTTGATGACCTCCTCATAGATGAAGTTGACTTTGACCGGGGGCATGATTGGTTCGGGTAGACTTAGGCTTGAATTATGTTTATGTTAGTGTTTGATGATTGAAGATTTGAAGATATTATTTGGAGCTTGAGTTAAGCTTGTGTTAGTAGAAAGAAGAGGATGATTATGCTTGGTCCTAGCAAGTGCAAGTTTTTGGAGAACGCTATAGCCGCCTAGTGCATATTCATGAAAGGTATCATTTTGAGATTAACCTTCTTGCGCTTTGGCATTGTTCACTTATTTGTTCTCTATCTCCAAAGCTTGTTTCGTCGATTGTTTGCTTTGGGACAAGCAAAGATTCAAATGTAGGGGGTTTGATATCGCTCCATTTATATATGTTTTATTTCGCGATATCTACCTCACTTTGCTCGGTTTTTGACTATCTCGAAGTCTATTTAGTGTGTTATTGAGCTAATTGGTAAATTAAGGGCTAAGGAGTTGATTTGGTGTAAAATTGACCAAATCATGGGCAAAATTGGCTAAGAAAATGACAAATGCAGAAAACAGCTCCAAAAGCACAGCTCCTGAAGGCCCAAAAGCGTCACTCCAGATGGAAAAGCGGCGCTATTATGCACGATTTGTCTCCATTTTTCATCAGTGAGCAGAAGCGCCGTTCTACATGTCAAAAGCGTCGCTCCTGATCAGCCAATAGCGTCGCTCCTCAACAAAAGCGTCGCCCCTATTCAGAGTCAAAAGCGGCATTCCGAAGTCAAAAGCGCCGCTCCTCACAAAGCCAAAAGCGCCGCTCCTGAAGTAAAAGTGGCACTCCTGTCGCTGTTTCAGCCCAAATTTTCAGCACTATAAAAGGAACAAAATTAGGTCATTTTTCATATGCATCTTTGGGAGCAGCTGCTTAAAGTCCGAATTTCACAAACAAAACCCTAATTTCATCATCCATTGGTGTTTAAGAGTGGATTCAAGGAAGCTAGCTCAATATTCATCATTGTTTAGCTTAGATCTTCATCTTCTTTAAATTTTAGGTTGTAATCTTCACTTTACCTTTCATATTTTGCATTGATTACTTGTAATAACTTGAAGATGATGATGATTTACTCTTCTATGCTTATTATTAGTTTAATTTTAGCTATGATTGGCTAAATCTTTTGTGTTTGCTTATCTATGAATCTCTAATGCTAGTGTTTGCCCCAAATCAATTGATTATTGTTGTTTGAATGAATTATATGATCATGTGTTGTTGAGTTAGCTAAAGATCCATTGCTATGAGTTTGTTTTAGGCTTGACTTTGATTACATATGTTGTGTAGCTCTCTTAGTAATTTGAGAAGTGAATCAATATATGCTTCAACACCTTAGGTGTTCTAGACAACTAGCTTAGGAATTGTAAGTGATTGTGTTCTTGATCTAGGTTGGTTTTCAATTAGCCTCTAGTCAACATAGTAATGCCGATTATCTTAAGTGATTTCGATAGTTGGGGGTTTTAAGTGATTTCAAACTAAGCTCAATCTCAATGACCAAAATCATGTTTAACTCGATCTTAAGATATAAAGCTTATGTGAATTCGTGGAGTATCATTTGATTTGAGGTTTAGTATTAATGCTAAATATTTAATAGTTCAACAACTAATGAGATAGCAATATAGGCAAAATGGGGCAAGTCAAGCATAGAGAGGATTAGATAAGTGAACGCGTCTTAGTTAATTTGTTTTAAGTCTTAATACTTCACTACTTGTTTCTTGTTACTAGTTTAATTGATAACTTTAGGTTTGTTTAATTGTGCAAGTTTTAGTTGTTAGTTAATATCAATCGAGAACCCCCCCCCCCCCCCCCCAAATCAAACAAACCCTAGGACAATGGATAGTTTCAAATATCCGACTTACACCGTGTCTCTTGAGACGAACTTGATAAGACTACTTACATCAAAGTGCTATAATAACTGGGCTCTAAGTGCTCGCTAGTTGTGTGTGCTTGATTGTAGTGTTTGAATCAAATATAAATTTAGAGGGTAAAAGATGTATATCGCACAAACGCATCAGAACTCGTCTATTATCCTTTGAAAATTGGCTGCCTTTTGAGCATCTTTAGTTATCCGTTTTATGTGTCAATCTAGCCAAGCATTTGGCTCGCATAATTTTTGAGGATGCACACCAGCTCCCAATACTATTCGAAAGGTCAGATCCTCCATTTCTTTTTCCAGTTGCTTTGTTTTTATTAGCCTGCGCAATCTCGATGTTTATGCCGTCATCACACATATCACCAAGTTGTTTGTATTCGGATCCAACTACTATTTCTGGAATGGATCTTATTTCGCCATCTTCAAAATCATCTAAGTCCGTTTTATAGCCCACCTCCACCTTTCGGCTTGTCAATTGGTTTAAATGACCATCTTTTGGGAAATTTGGATTGGGCCCAACTTCCATGTCATCAGTTTCTGGGACTTCTTTAATTGGTTCATCAATATAAATCTCATTTATAGGCCCATTGAAATCTTGATTTTCGTCAATGGGCTTTTATTAGAACCTGGCCCAATTACTTTTGCATCTTCATTGATTGGACCATTTTCATCTACACAATAGGATTTTAATTGGTTATCCCCAGTGATTTTTTCGCCGTCTCTTACCTCGTTTCCAATGTAGCTATCATTATTTGCCTTTTCGTTTTCTTCAAACCCATCTTTCTTGGAATTGTGGCAGCCACTGCAATTATTGTTTATGTCTCCCATGTCAATTCCCAAGCAACCAAATCCTTCATCTTCCACCCCTTTCTCGAAATAGGCGTTTCCGACCAAACCACCGTTTTCGTTTGAATTTTGATCCAGGTCCACATCGTCGACCCGATCATCGCTCACTATTTCATCATCCGTTCTTGCGTTTTCATCTTCCCAATCACTATTATCCGTATCTTCCACTTCAATTTCCACTATATCCCTTAATTCCTCGATGACTTTGATATGATAGACCTTTGTTGATGCCCTTAGATTGATGCTTTCATTGATGAGATTACATCCCCATACCTTGATCAAGACTTTACCCATGATTAGGTTTTTGTTTCCGCTAAACTTACAATTAGACGTTTCATATATTGAAATGTCCCATTCATATTGATTATAAACGTTCCATATTAATTGATTTCGTTGCGAGGTTTTGACCTCTATATGAGACATTTTTCAAAGACTGCATTCATTTTTAAAAACAAACCATAACCTTTATTTTATCGACAAGGTTAAAAGGACATCACCTAGATTATCCATAAATGATAAACTAAAATATCACACTTACACACTACCAATACATATTGGTTTACAATATTAATATGTTACAATAAAGTAAATCTCGAATGCAGTTTTAAACAATATTATACAAGCATGCTGACACCAAATCTTGCCCTTATTTTAGCATGCAACAGCGGAAGCTCTTAATAATCACCTGAGAATAAACATGCTTTAAACATCAACAAAAATGTTGGTGAGTTATAGGTTTAACCTATATATTTATCAAATCATAATAATAGACCACAAGATTTCATATTTCAATATACATTCCATACATACAGATAAAAATCATTCATATGGATTGAACACCTGGTAACCGACATTAACAAGATGCATATAAGAATATCCCCATCATTCCGGGACATCCATCGGACATGATATAAAAACTCGAAGTACTAAAGCATCCGTTACAACGGATGGGGTTTGTTGGGCCCAATAGATCTATCTTTAGGATTCGCGTCAATTAGTAGACTGGTTTACTAATTCTTAGGTTACCAAGTAAAAGGGGCATATTCGGCTTCGATCGTTCAATCATAGAAAGTAGTTTCATGTACTTGTGTCTATTTTGTAAAACATTTATAAAGTTGCATGTATTCTCATCCCAAAAATATTAGATTTTAAAAGTGGGACTATAACTCACTTTCACAGATTTTCACTTCGTCGGAAAATAAGACTTGGCCACGGGTCGATTCACGAACCTATAACAAATATGTATATATATATCAAAGTATTTTCAAAATATATTTACAATATTTTTAATACGTTTTAATGTTTTAAGTTTATTAAGTCAGCTGTCCTTGTTAGTAACCTACAACTAGTTGTCCACAGTTAGATGTACAGAAATAAATTGATATATATATCTTGAATCAATCCACGACCCAGTGTATACACGTCTCAAGCTAGATCACAACTCAAAGCATATATATTTTTAGAATCAACCTCAACCCTGTATAGCTAACTCCAACATTACTGCATATAGAGTGTGTATGGTTGTTCCAAATAATATATATACATGGGTCGATATGATATGTCAAAACATTTGTATACGTGTCTATGGTATTCCAAGATTACATAATATATTATAATATATGTATAATACAATATGAGTTAGCTAGGATATGATTAATATAGATTTGTTACCAATTTTCACGTAGCAACAACAAGAAAAATTATCCAATCTTGTTTTACCCATAACTTCTTCGTTTTAAATCCGTTTTGAGTGATTCAAGTTGCTATGGTTTCATATTGAACTTAAATTTATGAATCTAAATAGAAAAAGTATAAGTTTATAGTCCAAAATACAGGTTACAAGTCGTTTTTATAAAGGTAGCCATTTCAGTCGAAAGAACGACGTCTAGATGACCATTTTGGAAAACATACTTCCACTTTGAGCTTAACCATGATTTTTGGATATAGTTTCACGTTCATAAGAAAAATAATTTTCCCAGAAGAAAAACTTTTAAATCAAAGTTTATCATAGTTTTTAATTAACTAACCCAAAACAGCCCGCGGTGTTACTACGATGGCGTATATCCGGTTTTACGGTGTTTTTCGTGTTTTCAGGTTTTAAATCATTAAGTTAGCATATCATATAGATATAGAACATGTGTTTAGTTTATTTTAAAAGTCAAGTTAGAAGGATTAACTTTTGTTTGTGAACAGGTTTAGAATTAACTAAACTATGTTCTATTGATTACAAGTTTAAACCTTCGAACAAGGTAGTTTTATATATATGAATCGAATGATGTTATGAACATCATTACTACCTCAATTTTAGTAGGTAAACCTACTGGAAATGATGAAAAAATAACTTGAGCTTCAAAGGATCTTTGATGGCATGGAAGTTCTTGAAATAGAATCATGACACAAAAACAAGTTCAAGTAAGATTATTACTCGAATTAAGATAGTTATAGTTATAGAAATTGAATCAAAACTTGAATATGAATATTACCTTGATTTAGAAAGATAACCTACTATAAATAACAATGGTTTCTTGATCTTAGATGATTGCTTGGAATGGATTAGGAAACTTGGAAGTAAACTTGTAAACTTTGGAAGTGTTCTTGATGTGTTCTTGAGTAATTGTTTTTATGATGATTATAGGTAATAACCAAATCTTGTATTTGATGATTTTTGCTAGAAAAATAGTAACTTATACGTTCATGGAAGAGTGTGTGTGTTTTGAGAGAGAATTGGGAAGTAAATTGGAAGTGAAATGGAATAGGTGGTGAGTGGTGAAGGTGAGTGGGGTTAAAAGGAGTTCTTGTTTATGTTTCGTTGCTCATAAGTCATACTAGTTGTCTAATTGTTGGTTCAACATGTTTGTTGACTATCTAGGGCTGCTAATAGCTGAATTATTATGTGTATATACCAATAGTATATACGTCTAGGAGCTGGGTATTGTACGAGTACGAATACAGTTGCATACGAGTAGAATTGTTGATGAAAATGAATGAGAATGCAATTGTAAGCATTTTTGTTAAGTAGAAGTACTTTGATATGTGTCTTTAAGTCTTTCAAAAGTGTACTAATACATCTAAATACACTACATGTATATACATTTTAACTGAGTCGTTAAGTCATCGTTAGTCGTTACATGTAAGTGTTGTTTTGAAACCTTTAAGTTAACGATCTCATTTAATGTTGTTAACCCATTGTTTATTATATATAATGAGATGTTAAATTATTACATTATCAATATATTATGATGTATGAATATATCTTAATATGATATATATACATTAAAATGTCGTTACAACGATAATCGTTACATATATGCCTCGTTTCAAAATTCTTAAGTTAGTAGTCTTGTTTTACATATGTAGTTCATTGTTAACATACTTAATGATATATATAATTATTATTTTATCATGTTAAATATAGTGTAATAATATCTTAATATGATACATATGTATTTAGTAAGACGTTGTAATAACGATAATCGTTATATATATCGATTCGAGTTTCTTAACTTAGTAGTCTCATTTTTATGTATATAACTCATTGTTAATATACTTATGGAGATACTTACTTATCATAATCTCATGTTAACTATATGTATATCCATATATATATCGTCATGTCATTTTTACAAGTTTTAACGTTCGTGAATCGCCGGTCAACTTGGGTGGTCAATTGTCTACATGAAACTCATTTCAAATAAACAAGTCTTAACAAGTTTGATTGCTTAACATGTTAGAAACACTTAATCATGTAAATAACAATTTCATTTAATATATATTAACATGGAAAAGTTCGGGTCACTACAGTACCTACCCGTTAAATAAATTTCGTCCCGAAATTTTAAGCAATTGGAGGTGTTAACGTATCTTCTGGAAATAGGTGCGGGTATTTCTTCTTCATCTGATCTTCTCGTTCCCAAGTGAACTCGGGTCCTCTACGAGCATTCCATCGAACCTTACCAATTGGTATCTTGTTTTGCTTAAGTCTTTTAACCTCACGATCCATTATTTCGACGGGTTCTTCGATGAATTGAAGTTTTTTGTTGATTTGGATTTCGTCTAACGGAATAGTGAGATCTTCTTTAGCAAAATATTTCTTCAAATTCGAGACGTGGAAAGTGTTATGTACAGCCGCGAGTTGTTGAGGTAACTCAAGTCGGTAAGCTACTAGTCCGACACGATCAATAATCTTGAATGGTCCAATATACCTTGGATTTAATTTCCCTCGTTTACCAAATCGAACAACACCTTTCCAAGGTGCAACTTTAAGCATAACCATCTCTCTAATTTCGAATTCTATATCTTTTCTTTTAATGTCAGCGTAGCTCTTTTGTCGACTTTAGGCGGTTTTCAACCGTTGTTGAATTTGGATGATCTTCTCGGTAGTTTCTTGTATTATCTCCGGACTCGTAATCTGTCTATCCCCCACTTCACTCCAACAAATCGGAGACCTGTACTTTCTACCATAGAGTCCTTCAAACGACGCCATCTTAATGCTTGAATGGTAGCTATTGTTGTAGAAAAATTCTGCTAACGGAAGGTGTCGATCCCAACTGTTTCCGAAATCAATAACACATGCTCGTAGCATGTCTTCAAGCGTTTGTATCGTCCTTTCGCTCTGCCCATTAGTTTGTGGATGATAAGCAGTACTCATGTCTAGACGAGTTCCTAATGCTTGCTGTAATGTCTGCCAGAATCTTAAAATAAATCTGTCATCCCTATCAGAGATAATAGAGATTGGTATTCCATGTCTGGAGACGACTTCTTTCAAATACAATCATGATAACTTCTACATCTTGTCATCTTCTCTTATTGGCAGGAAGTGTGATGATTTGGTGAGACGATCAACTATTACCCAAAATCATCATTCCCTTCAGGTAATGACAATATAGGTGCCGTAGTTAACTTTTTCTTTAACAATTGAAACGCTTTCTCTTGTTCATCCTTCCATTCAAATTTCCTCCCTTTATGCGTTAATGCAGTCAAGGGTTTTGCTATTCTGGAAAAATCTTGGATGAACCTTCGGTAGTAACCCGCTAGTTCTAAAAATTGGCGTATATGCTTCAGAGTTTTCGGGGTTTCCCATTTTTCAACGGTTTCAATCTTTGCTGGATCCACCTGAATACCTTCTTTGTTCACTATGTGACCGAGGAATTGAACTTCTTCCAACCAAAATGCACACTTTGAAAACTTAGCGTACAGTTTTTCTTTTCTCAGCAACTCTAGCACTTTTCTTAAATGTTCTTCGTGCTCTTGATCATTCTTCGAGTAAATAAGTATTTCATCGATGAAAACAATGACAAACTTGTCAAGATATAGCCTACACACTCGGTTCATGAGGTCCATGAACACAGCTGGTGCGTTAGTCAATCCAAACGGCATAATCATAAATTCGTAATGACCGTAACGCGTCCTAAAAGCAGTCTTTGGAATATCATCCTCCTTCACCCGCATTTGATGATACCCAGAACGTAAATCAATCTTCGAATAAACCGACGAGTCTTGTAGTTGATCAAATAAGTCGTCGATTCTCGGTAGTGGGTAGCAGTTCTTGATGGTAAGTTTGTTCAACTCTCGGTAGTCGATACACAATCTAAATGTACCATCCTTCTTCTTGACAAACAAAACAGGAGCTCCCCACGGTGATGTTCTTGGTCGAATGAAACCACGCTCTAAAAGTTCTTGTAATTAGCTCTGAAGTTCCTTCATTTCGCTGGGTGCGAGTCTGTATGGAGCACGAGCTATTGGTGCAGCTCCCGATACAAGGTCTATTTGAAATTCAACGGATCGGTGTGGAGGTAGTCCCGGTAATTCTTTCAGAAATACATCGGGAAATTCTTTTGTGAAGGGAACATCATTGATGTTCTTTTCTTCGGAATTGACTTTCTCGACGTGTGCTAGCACAGCATAGCATCCTTTTCTTATTAGTTTTTGTGCCTTCGGGTTACTAATAAGATTTAACTTCGCGATGCTCTTTTCTCCGTACACCATTAAGGGTTTTCCTTTTTCTCGTATAATGCGAATTGCATTTTTGTAACAAACGATCTCTGCTTTCACTTCTTTCAACCAGTCCATACCGATTATCACATTAAAACTCCCTAACTCTACTGGTATCAAGTCAATCTTAAATGTTTCGCTAACCAGTTTAATTTCTCAATTCCGACATATATTATCTGCTATAATTAATTTATCGTTTGCTAATTCGAGTAAAAATTTATTATCCAAGGGCAACGGTGAGCAACTTAATTTAACACAAAAATCTCTACTCATATAGCTTCTATCCGCACCCGAATCAAATAAAACATAAGCAGATTTATTGTCAATGAGAAACTTACCCGTAACAAGCTCCGGGTCTTCCTGCGCTTCTGCCGTATTAATATTGAAAACTCTTCCGCGGCCCTACCCATTAGTATTCCCCTGATTTGGGCAATTTCTACTAAAGTGGCCCGGTTTTCCACATCCAAAACAAACTATGGCGGTGTTATTTGTTCCGACATTATTTGTTCTTTTAGTTCTGTTATGCATTGGTCCGTAGATTTCGCACTTCTTCGCGATATGACCATTTCTTTTACACTTGTTGCAAAATGTCGTGCAGAACCCCAGGTGATGCTCTTCACATCTTTGGCATGACTGTTTTTGGATTTTGTTGCCATTGTTGTTATTGAGATTGTTGTTGGGATTGTTATTGTTGCTGTTGTTATTATTGTTGTTGTTATTGTTGTTGGGACGGTTATTGTTGTTATTGTTGGGACGTTTGTTGTAGTTGTTGTTGCGATTGATGTTGCGGTTATGGGAATAGTTATTGCGATTGTGGTTGTGATTGTTGTTGTTGTATTGGTGACTCTTGTCATTGGTTTCTTCCCACTTTCTCTTGACTTGTTTCATGTTAGCATCTTCGGTCGCCTGCTCTTTAATCCTTCCTTCGATCTGGTTCACTAATTTATGAGCCATTCGACTTGCCTTTTGTATGGAGGAGGGCTCGTGTGAACTCACATCTTCTTGAATCTTTTCCGGTAACCCTTTTACAAATGCGTCGGTCTTCTCTTCTTCGTCTTCAAACGTTCTGGGACACAATAGGCACAATTCTGTGAATCGTCGTTCGTACGTGGTGATATCGAAATCTTGCGTTCGTAATCCTCTAAGCTCTACCTTGAGCTTGTTGACCTCGTTTCTGGGACGATACTGCTCGTTCATCAATTGCTTAAATGGTGACCACAGTAGTGCGTAAGTAGCATCTTGTCCTACCTGCTCGAGATAGGTATTCCACCATGTTAGCACCGTACCTGTGAAGGTATGCGTAGCGTACTTTACTTTGTCTTCTTCATTACATTTACTTATGAAAAACACCGATTCAACCTTCTCGGTCCACCGTTTCAATCCAATTGGACCCTCGGTTCCATCAAATTCCAAAGGTTTGCAGGCAGTGAATTCTTTGTAGGAGCATCCTACACGATTTCTTGTGAGATTAGTTCCACTGCTAGATCTAGAGTTATTGTTATTTTGCATCGCAGCCTGTACTGCGGCTATGTTTGCTGCAAGAAAAACACGGAAGTCTTCCTCGCTCATGTTCAAATTTTGACGAGTCGCCGGTGCCATTTCCTTCAAAAATAGCCCAAAAGAATTAAGTTAATCATATAGAATTTTAAGAGTAGTCAATAGTATTTCGTAGCATAGTATGAACTTATTTATAAAAGCTTTTTCTTCATATTGGCATTTTATAATTTTTAATTCGGGTAGTACCTACCCGTTAAGTTCATACTTAGTAGCTAATATACAATTCAACTACTACAATTCTATATGAAAAAACTGATTATAATAAAATTTCGCGTTCAAATTTTATACAATATTTTACAAACTTACAATACCGCTATTATACATATAGGATGAAATATAGCACATAATAACTTTGCTACTCGGCAGCTATAAAGGCAATTCTAGTTAATATGCAAGTTGTTCAGCAAAAGAAATAAAGACACGTAATTCATAAGTCCATAAACAAGTCATGCATTCTGGTTTTACTAAGACGACTTCCCATCCTTGGTCTTATGGAAAGTAACCGTTATGACCATTGGCTAGACAGCATGTTATAATGTCGTCAAAAGGACGAGGGTTTCGTAATGTCCAACAGCCCCGTAATAATCTAAAAACCTTGTTTATCACCCCAACTACTGAATCCGTCACTTGTGGGAAGGTTTTATTTAAAAGTTGTAATCTGATGTTCTTTTTCTCACTTTGGTAAGAAGCGAACATCACTAACCCGTAAGTATAACATGCTTCTTTATGTTGCATGTTAGAAGCTCTTTCTAACTCACGAAATCCTATGTTAGGATATGTTGAGTCAAAATAGGTTATTAACCCGTAGCGTAAAATTGCATTTGGGTTCCCCGCATTTAACGCTTTAAAGAAAACACGGCGTAACTTACGGTCTCCCCAATGTGATATACCCCACCTATCAAAGGAAAGCCTTTTATAAACTAAGGCATTTCTGGAAAGTCTTTCAAATGTTTGACAAGTTAATTTCGCCATAACTAAATGTGCTGATGAATTCTGACCGACTCTAGACAAGATTTCCTCAATCATATCCTCTGGTAGGTCTTTTAAAATATTCGGTTGTCTACCCTTAACGTCCATTTTGTTTTTATACTGTAAAATAGACAAGGATTAGATTCGTAAAAGATAATTAACAAACAATACAAGAAATTTTTACATAGAACATAAAAGTACAAGTACACTACAATACATATAATACATAACATGATTACAACCCTCTAATCTGAATCACTGGTTTCTTCTTCTTCGGACTTGGTTCATTTTCCTAATTTTCTAGGGATATATGGTGTCCCTCTAATACGAGCCGTTGTTTTCCACAATGGTTTAGAAAAACCTGGTGGTTTAGAGGTTCCCGGGTTATTGTTACAATTTAGGAAATACGAAGGTTGCCGATACATATAAAGCTCATCGGGGTTGGAATCAGGTTTTTCTATTTTTATACCTTTTCCCTTATTATTTTGTTTTGCTTTATTAAATTGGGTCGAGGTAATTTCTATAACATCATCGGGATCCGATTCATCGGAAAATTGGTAATCTTCCCAACATTTTGCTTCCTCGGCGGAAACACCATTGACCATTTTTAACTTTGGTCCGTTGGTTGAGGATTTTCTTTTATTTAATCGATTTACTGTAGGTATCAATATTTCTTCCTCCGGAACCTCTTCTTCTTCCGGTTCTTCCTCTTCCGGTTCCTCCTCTTCCGGTTCCTCTTCTTCCGGTTCCTCCTCTTCCGGTTCCTCCTCTTCTGGTTCCTCTTCGGGAATTTGTGAATCTACCCAAAGTATATTCGACTCTTCATTATTATTAGGTGAGTTGATGGGATTTGTACTAGTGGTAGACATCTATCACACAATATCAAATACATTAAGAGGTTAATATATCACATAATATTTACATGTTAATAATATATAGTTTCCAACAAAAATGTTAAGCAATCGTTTTTAAAGAAAACACGGTCGAAGTCCAGACTCACTAATGTATCCTAACAAACTCAATAAGACACACTAATGCAAATTTCTGGTTCTCTAAGACCAACGCTCAGATACCAACTGAAATGTCCCGTTCATATTGATTATAAACATTCCATATTAATTGATTTCGTTGCGAGGTTTTGACCTCTATATGAAACGTTTTTCAAAGACTGCATTCGTTTTTAAAAACCAACCATAACCTTTATTTTATCGACAAGGTTAAAAGGACATCACCTAGATTATCCAGAAATGATAATCTAAAATATCACAATTACACACTACCAATACATATTGGTTTACAATATTAATATGTTACAATAAAGTAAATCTTGAATGCAGTTTTAAACAATATTATACAAGCATGCTGACACCAAATCTTGTCCTTATTTTAGCATGCAACAGCGGAAGCTCTTAATAATCACCTGAGAATAAACATACTTTAAACGTCAAAAAAAATGTTGGTGAGTTATAGGTTTAACCTATATATTTATCAAATCATAATAATACACCACAAGATTTCATATTTCAATATACATCCCATACATAGAGATAAAAATCATTCATATGGATTGAACACCTGGTAACCGACATTAACAAGATGCATATAAGAATATCCCCATCATTCCGGGACATCCATCGAGCATGATATAAAAACTCGAAGTACTAAAGCATCCGCTACAATGGATGGGGTTTGTTGGGCCCAATCGATCTATCTTTAGGATTCGCGTCAATTAGTAGACTGGTTTACTAATTCTTAGGTTACCAAGTAAAAGGGGCATATTCGGCTTCGATCGTTCACCATAGAAAGTAGTTTCATGTACTTGTGTCTATTTTGTAAAATATTTATAAAGCTGCATGTATTCTCATCCCAGAAATATTAGATTTTAAAAGTGGGACTATAAATCACTTTCACAGATTTTCACTTCGTCGGAAAATAAGACTTGGCCACGGGTCGATTCACGAACCTATAACAAATATGTACATATATATCAAAGTATGTTCAAAATATATTTACAACATTTTTAATACGTTTTAATGTTTTAAGTTTATTAAGTCAGCTGTCCTCGTTAGTAACCTACAACTAGTCGTCCACAGTTAGATGTACAGAAATAAATTGATATATATATCTTGAATCAATCCAAGACCCAGTGTATACATGTCTCAGGATAGATCACAACTCAAAGCATATATATTTTTGGAATCAACCTCAACCCTGTATAGCTAACTCCAACATTACTGCATATAGAGTGTCTATGGTTGTTCCAAATAATATATATACATGGGTCGATATGATATGTCAAAACATTTGCATATGTGTCTATGGTATCCCAAGATTACATAATATATTAGAATACATGTATAATACAATATGTGTTAGCTAGGATATGATTAATATAGATTTGTTACCAATTTTCACGTAGCTACAACAAGAAAAATTATCCAATCTTGTTTTACCCATAACTTCTTCGTTTTAAATCCGTTTTGAGTGATTCAAGTTGCTATGGTTTCATATTGAACTTAAGTTTATGAATCTAAAGGGAAAAAGTATAAGTTTATAGTCGGAAATACAGGTTACAAGTCATTTTTGTAAAGGTAGTCATTTTAGTCGAAAGAACGATGTTTAGATGACCATTTTGGAAAACATACTTTCACTTTGAGTTTAACCATGATTTTTGGATATAGTTTCATGTTCATAAGAAAAATCATTTTCCCAGAAGAACAACTTTTAAATCAAAGTTTATCATAGTTTTTAATTAACTAACCCAAAACAGCCCGCGGTGTTACTACGACGGCGTATACCCGGTTTTACGGTATTTTTCGTGTTTTTAGATTTTTAATCATTAAGTTAGTATATCATATAGATATAGAACATGTGTTTAGTTGATTTTTAAAGTCAAGTTAGAAGGATTAACTTTTGTTTGCGAACAAGTTTAGAATTAACTAAACTATGTTCTAGTGATTACAAGTTTAAACCTTCGAATAAGGTAGTTTTATATATATGAATCGAATGATGTGATGAACGTCATTAATACCTCAAGTTTAGTAGGTAAACCTACTGGAAATGATGAAAAAATAACTTGAGCTTCAAAGGATCTTTGATGGCTTGGAAGTTCTTGAAATAGAATCATGACACAAAAACAAGTTCAAGTAAGATTATTACTCGAATTAAGATAGTTATAGTTATAGAAATTGAATCAAAGCTTGAATATGAATATTATCTTGATTTAGAAAGATAACCTACTATAAATAACAAAGGTTTCTTGATCTTAGATGATTGCTTGGAATGGATTAGGAAACTTGGAAGTAAACATGTAAACTTGAAAGTGTTCTTGATGTGTTCTTGAGTAATTGTTTTTATGATGATTATAAGTAATAACCAAAGCTTGTATTTGATGATTTTTGCTGGAAAAATAGTAACTTAGACGTTCATGGAAGATTGTGTGTGTTTTGAGAGAGAATTGGGAAGAAAATTGGAAGTGAAATGGAGTAGGTGGTGAGTGGTGAAGGTGAGTGGGGTTAAAAGGAGTTCTTGTTTTTGTTTCCTTGCTCATAAGTCATGCTAGTTGTCTAATTATTGGTTCCACATGTTTGTTGACTATCTAGGGCTGCTAAGAGCTGAATTATTATGTGTATATACCAATAGTATATACGTTTAGGAGCTGGGTATTGTACGAGTACGAATACAGTTGCATACGAGTAGAATTGTTGATGAAAATAATGAGAATGCAATTGTAAGCATTTTTGTTAAGTAGAAGTACTTTGATATGTGTCTTGAAGTCTTTCAAAAGTGTACTAATACATCTAAATACACTACATGTATATACATTTTAACTGAGTCGTTAAGTCATCGTTAGTCGTTACATGTAAGCAGTGTTCTAAAAGTCGGCCGACTTGGCCGACGCGTCGGTCGATGCGTCATTTTTTAGGGTTCTCCGTCTCTTTTTTTCTGAAAATGACTCAAAATATGGTCAAAGCTAAAAGTTCGGTCAAAGTCTGTCAAAGACAGTGTAAGTTGGTCAAAAACGGTCAAAATCAGTCAAATTTTCGTCAAGATGTTATATGTTTTAAATTAGGGTTTGTTTTCATTTTTTGGGCCACTCTTTTCTCTGTGTTCTTACTGATTATGTACTCGGTAACATTAATTGAGTTTGAAGTTTGAATTCAAGTTCTTATTTAAGAAATTTATGGTACATAATCAACTATTTTATACATATATAAATATATATTTAAGAAATTATTAATAAAGTCAACGTTGGTCAACGACCAATGCGTCCCCGATGCATCCCCGACTCGGCCGACGTGTCCTTTTTAGGTCTCGACCGATGCGTCCCCGACTCGCGACTTTTACAACCTTGCATGTAAGTGTTGTTTTGAAACCTTTAAGTTAACGATCTCATTTAATGTTGTTAACCCATTATTTATTATATCTAATGAGATGTTAAATTATTACATTATCAAGATATTATGATGTATGAATATATCTTAATATGATATATATATATATTAAAATGTCGTTACAACGATAATCGTTACATATATGCCTCGTTTCAAAATTCTTAAGTTAGTAGTCTTGTTTTACATATGTAGTTCATTGTTAACATACTTAATGATATATATAATTATTATTTTATCATGTTAAATATAGTGTAAAAATATCTTAATATGATACTAATGATACGCATATCCACAAGACTATGCGGATTACGCATCCAAAGCCCTAGAACGCACATAAACTGCCATATAAGGCATGTGGCACGGGTATAGCCGCACAATATGCGCCTATACCATCTGATGCGAGTTTCGTATACTTGCATAAGGGTCCGGTACATTCTAGAAGAATGTACGGTATAATCAATTCGGATTCTTTTCCTTAAATAACGAATGTTAGTTGGGATAAGATTGCATTTAATTAGGGAAGATATTCTACCGAAACCCTAATTCGTGAGCCTATAAATACATAGCTCATAAACCCTAAATACATATACATTCACTTGTTTACTCATACGTAAACTACAACATACAAATCTCTATCGTACGAACAAAGCTTCTTACGATCTCTAAAGACTTTCAGGTATGTATTGAACTATAAAATCTTCATGTCTTTGGGCCACTCAACCTCGTATGCTAGGTTGTTGGTGGACTCTCAAATCGGCCACCCTGTCGGAATCGAAACGATACCGATGTGGGTTATCCACGACCAAGCATCGGAGGTTCGAATGTTGTTAGTCCTTAAACCCCTTTTATGCACTCAAGCGTAGGTTCACCTTGACCACGTGAAAATATGCTTGATCATTTGGCGCCATCCGTGGGACTGGTTACATGAGCAAATAACAAAGAAATCTCATAATGAATCTAATTCGTTTTTGTGTTTTCAATAAAATATTTTTTGTTCGTACTAATCGGTCAATTTCAGGTTGTTTATCTAATTCAGATCAATGGCGGGCAACAAAGGTCCGAAGCTAACTTTTCAGACATTTCCAGGTCAATGAACACCTGCACAAACATCAAAACATGCATCTGTGACAGAAGGGAAAAAGGTGTCAAAACCCCCTTCGACAGAAAATATCCAAACAGGGCTGACAAGCGCCAAGACGGAAAAAACTGTTCCTCCGACCACGGTAGGGATAGAAAGTGAGTGGCTACAGAGTGGCGGAGATGCGCCCCCGGCAGTAGAAACTGGCTATGTCCGCTTCAAAGAAACGGAAACGTGACGAATGAAGTCTCCGGAAAAAATAAGTTTTGGATCTCCAGATAACATGAGCTATATACGCTCTAAGGAAACGGACGACGAGTATGACTCTCCGCCAAGTGGCGCTAAGCTAATGGCAAAAACCACATATGTAGGAACGATCCCAATTATCACAACGGTGGAGCCGGAAACTCAAACTTTGAGGGTTACCCCGGCAAGTGCGCAAGAAGAAATAAGAAGATTGGGTTTGAGAAACCTAGATGGTTCGTATATTACAGTAGCGCCGCTCCAAGCGAAGATGACTTATGCACCAACCCAACCAAGTGTAGATGGGTTAATGCGAACTCAACACCAGGGTGATGAGGGAAGTGCACCTTATAATCCGCTGGAGCCAAGCAGCTCAAATAATTTTATTTCACAATTGCAGCAAGTTGCACCCCCACATTTGCGCTCAATGAGCCAGCGCGATTTCAGGAGTTTATGCAAAACTGGTTTGCAGTAATGCAGGGGCATAAAGCAAGACAATCTTTAGAGGTGGCTCCCACTACAGAAAAATTCGCTGCACATATAGCGAATCACCCATTCCCTCAAGCACCTGTAATACCGCTAACATTAGGAAGCTACGATGGGTTATCTGACCCTGATGACTTCCTACAAAGATTTGAGGGAATAGCAAGAACCCACAATTGGGGAGATGAGGTAGCATGTCACATGCTACCAATCGTATTGCAAGGAGTGGCGCGGGAGTGGTTCAATAATTTAACTCCCAGAAGCATAACAGGGTATGCAGACTTAAGATCCCAGTTTTTACTTAATTTTCATAGTCTGCGTACGCCCAGAAGAACGCATGTGGAATGCCATGACATAAAGCAAAAACCCAAAGAATCCTTGGGTGAGATCATTGATAGGTACACCAAAGAAGTGGCTAAAATACCAGATCTACCAGAAAGTCAAAAGGTGCCAGGGTTTATACACTGCCTTGATACAGAAAGGCACCTATCTTTATGGCAGAGGTTGAGAAGGAAGGTTCTGCAAACATTTGCGGAAGCAATAAAGGAGGCGCATGATTACATGCGGGCCCAAGAAGATATAACACAGAATTGCGGAAAAAGCTACCTGGGCAAAGGCAATAATGATGATGATCATCATCGTGATCAGAGCAAGAGTTCTGGATCTGCGAAGAGGTATAATAATAATAACCCTCTCAAAGGCGGAAGTTATCATAATAACAATAAGTACCGACGGTACAACAACAGTAGAGAAGGTGGTAGTTACGAAACAAGAGCGTTCATGATGATAATTATGCAATCATAAAAGATCTCAGCAAAACGCCAAAGGAGATATTGGCAACTGAGTCAGTATGTAAAACGTTCGAAGCACCAACACCACTACCCGATTATGCAAAAAAGGACAAAACCAAATTTTGTGATTTTCATGATGATTTTGGTCATGAAACTAATAAGTCCAGGCAGTTAATCGAGAGGGTGGTTGCAGAACTAAAAAAGGGAAGGTTGCAGCATTTGAAGAAATCGGCTAAAGCAGAAGACCACAAGTCAAGACAGGAAAAAGAATTTCCGTGGCGAAAGAAAAGCGAACTAGGGGAAGCAGAAAAAACCATAAATATGGTAACAAATGAGAACGTGATAGCAAAAGTGAGAAAGGTTAGAGATTGGAGAAAAGCAGGAATCTCATTCGAAGCAAGTAAAAGGGACTGGTTGAAAAAACCCGTGATAGTTAAGGAATACATCAGAAGCTGCAATCAGGAGCTTAAGGGATTATGCGTAGACACTGGCTGTGGTATAGATGTAATGTATGAACATTGCTACATGTCGCTGCCTATGTCAGTTAGGTCGCACTTAAAAAAGAAAGCAGCTAGTTTGTTTCATTTTGCTTGTGAAATGGTCCCGTCGTTAGGAACGATTAAAATTGGGTTAGAGCTACGAGGCGACATTAATGATAAAAAGAAGAGTGATGTTGAAATTGAATTCGCTGTAGTCCAATCAAAAGCTGAGCACAATGCACTGTTAAGCAGGAGCACCTTGCAAAAGTTAGATGCCATATCGTCGACAATACATGGCATGCTAAATTTCCCAACAAAACGTGGAATTGCAACCATAAAATCAGAAGTGGATGAGAAGAACAGAACGAGGCTAGAGGGTATGAGGCAGAAAGAAAACGATGTAGAGTCAAGTGAGCAGCAGATGACCCAAGAAGCGCTACACTCACAGGTACATAAATATTTCAAATCGATATTTAATATTACAGTGTCGCAGTTTCTAGAAAAAGGTACAAGCACCAATTTGTATTTGAAACAAAATCGCTCACTTTAAAGTTAGCAACAATTAAGATAAACGCTTAATCATGTAATTAGGGTGCGTAAAAGCTGTGTTGTGGCTACCTGTTTTAAAAATATTATATGTTATTATAAGATGCAGGGTTCGAAAAATCTTAGAAAAAGTGTTAAGACGAACCAAGGAGTCAAAAGAAACTGCGAAAAAAGATCCGCACTCACATTACTGGTTTAGTGAGACAGCGCCAACCAAGGAATAAGAAAGAAGTCGCACATGCAAAGGTTGAAAAATTGCCTAACGCTAAAAAACAGCAACTTGCGATGCAAAAGCAAAATGCAAGGATGAGCGCACAGGTAAAGCCTAAAAGCAGCTTGCGTGCAGCATCAAAAATCAGCATAATTGTAAAAAATGATGCGCCTGAAGAGCTCGATATAAAGCAAAGCGCGTGCACCCGAATATCTACTGACATCATTCAAACATGGTCGTCAGGAAGAGGTAGGTTGCATAAAATAGCAGCAAAATTAAATATTTTACCCTAATTGAAGTTGAAATTTATTCTTAGACATTATATCAACAGGAAGTTTATGGCGTTTAAAACAACGACAGTTGAATGAATGGTGGGATAAACACCATACAAGCGAAAAACTCATGAAGGTAGTCTGTGAAAAGATAAAGGGAATTGAAAGAGAGTCAAAAGGAAAAAGGCCACGAAAGCAACGTCGGGTTAAAGTACATGATGGCACTGCCACATTAAAAGCGATAAGGAAAAATAAAAACCCAAGAAGTAATTGCGTGGTGAATAACCCAGATAATACGGTTGCTGGGAAATGCAATAAGAAGGGGCACAAAGGCTAGAAACAAAATTGACATGATGCGCCTTGCATGCGTAAAAATAAACGGCGCAAAAGAGCAAAAGATAGCAACAGTAGGATTGATCACCCAGACATCTGTTGAAATTTTGTTATGTTTTTATTCTTGTCATTTGAATTACTTTTTATAAATTGAATCATGCAATTTAAGCCCTTAATTTGTGCATTTTTGTTACTTATATGCCCCTAAAGCTGCACAGGGATATACTCCGAATCCCAAGTGGGATAGTTTAGTTTGGTTACTAATACTATCTCTAATGGTAACAGTAGTAAAACATAGGTTTGTTTCAAACGCTCGTATACCGCGCAAGACGGAGACTTGCAAAGTCATGACTATAAAATACAAGTTTGGTTACTTGTTCATTCCACGGACATTGGATTGTCCTGAAGACTCTTGAAATAAGCATTGGGTTGCTTATACAGACGGATTCGATATTGGTTTATCAATGCGTACAAATAATTTAAAACTCAAGAGTATAATATATATAAGCATTGGTTTGCTTTGATAATATGAAAGAATAAAAAGAGCATGCGCATATAGAAGGGTCGCTCCCGTCATATGCGAATGACATTTATTCCTATGCTGTAATGCGCATGCAAATACACCGCTTACAAATTTGCAAACAAATATGAAATGCATATAGCAAAATATATTCAAACGTTCATACACGATAATTAGAGCAATATTTATATTAAAATGCCTTTTTGCAAACAGAAAATCTCTTATACTCCAACATCGTATAAGAAAAGGCAGATAAAATTCTACTCCTCCGCATAATGTTTAAAATAATTATTACCTACTAATATACTAAGGGTGGCTTAATTGGAACGGTGCCCTACACTAAGGAGAATATACAATCCTGGGCCGCAGCGATCAGACGTATATCCCACTTTGAAGACAAAAATAACATAAATATAGATATAGGGATGCGAAACCCTTAAACTGTCGGGCCCAAACAGCACAGTGGGAAGCGGACAATCACTGCCCCTCTAACCCACCACCTACCAAATCATCGTCAACGACTTGACAGGAGGAAAAGTTCCTATTCTCAGCCAATTCCTCCAGACGGGGAATCCTTAAACTTGCTAAAGCCGCACAGGCTTCGGTACACTTCCCATCAGCATCCTCCACAAGTTCATCTGAAATTGGTGTCAGAATAATATCCGGCACAGAATGGTTTGACTTCACAACATCCCAGAAGCGCGATCGCTCAAGAGCACGTGCAATAACTATAGCCTTGCCAAACGGAATGCGAATACTCGGACAAGCCATAATATGTTTTGCAATCTCAGGAAGACCGGACCTTAAGGTCGAGTATTCAGATTTCAGGCTCGAGTATTCAGCTTTGAGGCTTGAGCATTCAGTTTGGAGGCCTGCGCACTTGGCCTTTAGATCATCACGCTCGGTAGCAACTATCTGGCGCCCCGCATTCAACTCCTCAAGCTATTTTTTAAACTGACAGTTTTACGACGATGCAGTACCAAGTTGTAGGGACAGATTATTCACTTGCGACTCAAGATCAGCACGAACAGCTTCGGAACGTTTGATTTCATTCAATAGATGCTGGCACTCACCCTCAAGATGAGTATTCCTATCTTCAGCTTTCAAACGAGCAGCAACCTCCTGATGAAGCTGTTCAAAAATCTATTGTTTTTCAGCATCAAGCTTGGAAAACTCCCTTTGCTCACGCGATAGATGTTTATGACCGAGAATTATGGAATTAGACTTTTGTTTCAGACGGCTGATATCTTTGGCAAGATTAAACATCGTAGTTTGCGTGTCAACAAAAAGATCTTGCTCGGGAGAAAGATTCTCAAACTTAGCAGCAAGATTAGAAGGAGCGCAGGCACCTAGATGCGAGAATTGCTGGGAAAAAGTAGGGACAAATATCTTAAAAAACTCCTCAAAATAGTCCAGATTCATGTCCGGGGATAAAGCAAAGCTGGTAGGAATGTTGAGTCGAGCACGCTTGTTGCAACTATTGTCAAGCGAAAAGGCGTCCGAGTACAAGTTGGTGCGCCTTTGAAATGGTGGAAGCTTACAGGAAACATTTAAATCTGCAGTTGATTGATGAAGAATGAGAACTGTTTGGGATACTTGGGCTTCTGGAGCAGGGGCACGGTTGGCAGATTGTACCTCTTAGTCAACTTCAATCGGATTGCTAATATCTGCAACATAAAGAATTACAATGAAATATATTTATAATAGTAATAAATGCAAAATAGAAATGTTCTACAACAGAGCATACAAGGCGCATACCTATGATTGGCCTTTTTCCGGCCGCTTTCGAAGTTTCAACAACAGGGGATCGCTGAATTTCAACAAAGGAAGACACGTCGGTTTTTCTCTCTTGACGAAGACTGGTTGTCATGCGCTTCGACGTAGCAGGAGCAGCTGGATTAGTTGGAGCCTTGATAATTTCTGGGTGCACATCAGAATCAGTATCGTGCAGATCTTTCTGTCCATAAACAAAGCCATCGGACGTCTTCAACAGCATGAACTCGTTCAAATCTATCTCTGCAAATACACGAATACATACAAATATGAGAAAAAGGACGCTAAACATACTATGTAATGCAGGTAAAAAAAGGGATATACCCTTCTTGTTCTTAATTATAACAGGATGCTTATCAGCGCGTGCCCAGTCGGTTGAAATGCAGCCGATAACTAAGGGGACATTGGGATAAACACGAGATGGAAGCTGAAGGTTAAGGCAGGACTTGTAAAATTTGTCTTCCTCGGAAGGAATCGGCAAAGGTTTGTTTTTCTCCCCCTTCTTGCCAGAATACCAGATGAGAATGCTATTAAACTTTTCAGAAATGCAAGTAGCTTTAACAAAGAAAAATGATTTTTTCCACGCCCCCTTCACGCCCTGTTTCGGGGTAACACAAAACTTGGCAACATTATCAAAAGAGTACCAGCTCTCGTCACTCATGGAGGCACAAAACAGATTGGTAAAAATAGCTAAAGATGGCTTCTGACCGTTGGCGCGACACCACATTTCGAAAATAGAAATGCGATTGGCACCATACGGATGGAGTTGGCTAATACCGATAGAATAGTGGCGAAGAACGTCCATGAAAAAAGGGGTTGGCGGAATACGGGTGTTGCCGAGCTCCAAAACTTTCTCGTAAACTGCAACCATTAACTCTGGTGGTTCATTAGCCCGTTGGCCATTCAAAGGGGCAATTGGGGAATACTGCTCAAGAGGGGGATATTGTTGCACGATTCGGCGAATCTCTGATTCGGTGATCGACGACTCTATATCCTTGACGTTCTTATCAGAAGACATGGCAGATCGATGCAAGATTAAAAAATGTAAATAAAAGATGGAAGGAAAGAAAACACGGACCTTCGGATAACTGAATACGAACGGAAAAGTAAATGGCGGCCGGAAAAAGAGCACAATTTGAAAATCAAGAGGAGCGTGTAAAATCCAAAAAAGGGTAATTTGCCTATTTATTGGCAAGTATAAATGAAAATGACACCGATAATTCTTCAGCGTACACGTGTAACAATCTACGTGAGTTAACAATCGGCGTACAATAGCAACTCTAGGCAGTTGCATACGCTGTCATCATTATCTCTAGGGTAAATAGTGACATATGTTACCTCGGGTGAAGGAATTACAGTCGAAAGGACGATTTTTCAACTATACGAATATATTGCATTCAATGCAAACGGCGGTTGGGTACACATACACGAATATAATGTCCTGTGTGTCTTGCCTATACGTTAAAATACATAATCCTAAGATCAGAGGTAATCATTGGGCATTATTCGGTGCTGATATTTTATTAGTTCGACGCCATACACTTATTGGCTTAGTATATAACATCGAACTGGGGGGACTTAATGATACGCATATCCGCAAGACTATGCGGATTGCGCATCCAAAGCCCTAGAACGCACATAAACTGCCATATAAGGCATGTGGCGCGGTTATAGCCGCACAATATGCGCCTATACCATCTGATGCGAGTTTCGTTTACTTGCATAAGGGTCCGGTACATTCTAGAAGAATGTACGGTATAATCAATTCGGATTCTTTTCCTTAAATAACGAATGTTAGTTGGGATAAGATTGCATTTAATTAGGGAAGAGATTCTACCGAAACCCTAATTCGTGAGCCTATAAATACATAGCTCATAAACCCTAAATACGTATACGTTCACTTGTTTACTCATACGTAAACTACAACATACAAATCTCTTTCGTACGAACAAAGCTTCTTACGATCTCTAAAGACTTTCAGGTATGTATTGAACTATAAAACCTTCATGTCTTTGGGCCACTCAACCTCGTATGCTAGGTTGTTGGTGGACTCTCAAATCGGCCACCCAGTCGGAATCGAAACGATACCGATGTGGGTTATCCACGACCAAGCGTCGGAGGTTCGAATGTTGTTAGTCCTTAAACCCCTTTTATGCACTCAAGCGTAGGTTCACCTTGACCCCGTGAAAATATGCTTGATCAGATACATATGTATTTAGTAAGACGTTGTAATAACGATAATCGTTATATATATCGTTTCGAGTTTCTTAACTTAGTAATCTCATTTTTATGTATATAACTCATTGTTAATATACTTATGGAGATACTTACTTATCATAATCTCATGTTAACTATATGTATATCCATATATATATCGTCATGTCGTTTTTACAAGTTTTAACGTTCGTGAATCGCCGGTCAACTTGGGTGGTCAATTGTCTACATGAAACTCATTTCAAATAATCAAGTCTTAACAAGTTTGATTGCTTAACATGTTGGAAACACTTAATCATGTAAATAACAATTTCATTTAATATATATTAACATGAAAAAGTTCGGGTCACTACATATATCTTGTCATACCATCCAACGATTTTACAAAACGTATTTTCAGACCAATGTTTCACCGGAACACCCACGATGTTGATCCACATAAGTCTCCGTGTAGCTGCATGTGGGGAATCACCTTTGCGAATCTTTTCCAGCCATCTTCTAAGGAAATGATCCTCATTACTAAGGATGTTGTTTGTAGTATCTTTATCTTCAAAGACCAACATAATCTTCACACCACCGATATATCTAACTTCAAAATTAGCTAGACCTTCTGATTCACATATGGACCTGAACCTGATTTGTTCCAGATTTTCTAGTTTTTTAACCTCATCTATTATGGCCTTTTTCAGCAGCTCTAGATTCTCATTTGTGTCATTAATTGAAATAGTTCTTTCTCTTTCTTGTGGGATAATAGGGTTTTTCTTATTTTGCAGAATGCTCCTTAGATCAAACCCATCGTTTTCACTTTGAGGCTGATAATGACCATTACTCTTGCGATTCCCAACCACATCACTTAAATGCCTCCCATCTTTGAAGTAACCGTTTGTTGCTGTATCACTTTATGTTGCTTCTTTCCTCGGTCTCTTTCCGTACCCATTTTGTTGTTGTTCCTCACCTCTCTCCATTGCCATTGTTGCCCTCTCCCCTCTCTCTAAGTTGTCTCTCCTCATTTGCTTCTGTGTATCTAAATATCAATTGATTAGAATATTCATTTAAGAAACCAAAAGATTTTGCGGTATTAAAATGAGTCTTCCGACTAATAGTTTGGGATCGAAGTCTTGGATGGAAAATATCATATATTCGTGAATTAACATTTTAAATTTGTTACTAATACTTACATTTATGAAAAAATAACAATAAAATGCATTTAAATATTAAAATATAAACACAATAATCATATTCATAAACAATTATTTTAATTGAGAAAATGACAAAAAAACATTCATAATTGGGTCAATAATGAACACATGGAAATGGTAGCGACAACGTAGAGAGAGAAGCAAATAGGACAATTGCATGAGAACGATGACATGATTAGCATATATGGAGTAATTTAATTTTTATCTTACTTTTCGTTTTAGACTAGTTTCGGAGTATATATTATATGGAATATCAAAAACATACTGTTGAAAAGGCACAATCAAAATATTCATGAATTTTTAGGCTAAGAAGTGTATTTTTAATCAGGTTTGTATAACACGTATTTGCATGTATGAAATTCATAAACTAATATAACCGGTCTTAAGAAGAACTATTTACAGAAATATTAAAAAAAAAAAAGATAAAAGGTTGAATGTGATATTAATTGAGAACGACGATTTAAAAAAAGCAAAAAGAAAATAGAAATGGACAAACATGACCTTACGTGCGAGTCACGCATTCAAACTTAACGCGATATAGTTAACTGGCGTCAGTTCAAGGGTCAAGCGTGTACCTATTGCACAATTCAAGGTCACCTAAGTCAAAAAGAAAAGGGTCACCTACGTAATTACCATATATACTAATCAACACACAGATTTTTGTCATTTACACAAGAAAAAAACGACATTGAACACCAGCTTTACATAAAAGGCCCTCACACTCTATTAAATTTGCAAATTTTTCAGGGATAAAAAGCGTAACATCATTATTTTATTAAATAATCTTAAACAAACTCCACCAGCATTTTCAACGGCCCCTACCTTCTCGCTCGCCGTGAGTTAAAATTTTCCGACTTCACCGTTCAACTCGGAATAATTTCACGAACACAACGCAACTAGCTATGCGCGAAACGGACTGTTCTTAGAAAACGCTAAATATTTCGGGATATTTGTCATACATATACGTAAACGTATAATAAACAACCTAAACTAATTACATCATATCGATGGCTCTTTTTCCTTTTATGCGATTTTCTTGGCGTTAAAACGCGGAGTCCATTAGGTATACTATGTACTAACCATGTGTTTTTAAACATACCCGTAGCAACGCGTTTTTTATTCTGTAAATACATAACGCTACGTTAAATATAAATATGCAATCCGATAGGCCCCGCGGCATCGCGCGGGCCAATATATTTCTAGTTTCATACAAAGTTTAGAAACCAATGATGTAATTTTGTTTGATATTACTTGATTTTTTTAACGGCTATTTGTACATCGAATACTCTCATTTTTCACTCACACACGCGTTAGGAGGAAACTCTTCACACCATCGCTGTGTTGGGTGCCTGGTGTGTTTTGGATTAAACCGAGTGGCTTAGGGCATACACCTTTATTCACCACAAAAGAATCATTGAAAAAACCTCCTCCTGGATTCGAACCGACACCAATTGAAGTTGTAAAATTGATACTGATCAATATCATTAATTCTTTAGGTAAAATATCATTAAAAATTGTTTATAAAATTGATACCGACTAATGATATTGATATAATTTTTAATGATATTGATTTGCATTATTACTTTGATAATCATTTTAAAAAATTCACCGTAGTAAATTAGTGTGTAAATTTTTTACTGATGAATGTTATTAAGATAATGATGAATGATATTGATTTTGATTATTAGGTTGATAACCATTTTTAAAAGTTATTCGTACTGAATTTTTGTGTAAATTTGATACTGATGAATGATATTTGATAATGTCAGAGATTAAACTCATGAATGATCTAAGATGAATGTTATTTTAATTAATTATTTGATTGATTAGTAAGTGATGAATATAATTAAAAAAATTAATGATAACATATTAGCAAATATATCATCCATAATAACAACATACAACTAAAATTAAATTTAAATCTATCATTAATCGTCCTTATAAATTATAAACATACATGAAAACAACATATAAATGCAATTATCGTTCATAAAAAAGCCTATAAAATACATATCATTCATCATCATCATTATACTTTGCAGATTTCATACATCATATATCAAACATTATACTTTGCAGATTTCATACATCATATATCAAAAGAGCAGTCTATAAAAAATGTAGTTACTATTCATCAATTTAATATTAAAAACAAAAAGAAATTAACAGTCAAGAAAATGCATATAAATGCAAGTCATCATATATATCAATCATGAAAACAAACTATAAATGCAATTATCATTCATCATTATAAATAACAACGTAGAAGAAAACAACCTATAAATGCAATTATCATTCATCAAAAAAAAGCCTATTAATACATATCATTCATCAAAACATTTTATAAAGTAGATTTTATTAATCATTCAACATCAAAATAGCATATAAATGCATTTATCATTCATCATTCAATATAAATTAAAATTAAACTCTGTTACATTCATAAATGTCATTTATCATTCATCATTCAATATAAATTAAAATTAAACTCTGTTACATTCATAAATGTACCTATCTAATTCATGAAAACACTAAGATAAAAGGACACATAATATTGAAAAATGAATTTATCGTTAATCAAAATATAATATAATTTCCTAGAAAACGTATCAGGAATAGGATCAGCTGCTGATTGTTTAGTCGAATTTGAAATAACATGATATACAAAAAAAAAAAAAAGTAAACATAAATTTGAGCATAAACCTAATTCGAGTTAAAAAAAAAAGAAAAAGAAAAAAAAACAAATGAATGGACGATAAAATCACCATCAGATTGAGTGATTGAAGTTGAATCTATGGGATTTAGAGAAGTAGAAGCCTAAGAGATCACAAGATTGAAGATTGATGATGAATATTGATGATGAAGAGTGAACTAGAAAAAAGAAGAAGGCAAAAAAGAGAGACGACTGATAAAAGAGATATGAAAATTGAATTATGAACTTACCAAAATACCCCTATGCGTTTTTCAGTATAAATTTAGGCTTTCTGTGAAAATTTTTGAAATGTGTGACCCATATTTATTTATTCAGTTTGCACTCCTAAAGTTACATATCTCAGTATGGGTATGTATATATATATATATATATATATATATATATATATATATATATATATATATATATATATATATATATATATATATATATATATATATATATATATAGTGAAAGGATCCCTGAAGAACTCTCCTATGGAGAGAACCCAGCGAACCACGATGTGATTTTATCAAACATCAAAATCAATAAAATTGAAAGTTAAAATCGATTGAAACAAGATCCTAAGGCAGCGATTATCAACTTCCTTGAAGGATTATACTCCAAATCATCATCGAATTCCTCAATTTCATGATGAACAGTGTCGAATGATGAAGATGAACTGCAACTTTGATTTTTACGATTCAGTTGTTTTCAGACCTTGAATCCTTCACAAAATCTTCTAGTCGCTGCTAATGGAACAAGGTAACATCAATTTCAAACATTAATTCGATTGATTTAAGAATCTGCACATTCGATTGAGTAGGTGAATTTTGTAGATGAACTCAATCTCTGTGCAAATTGAACTCAATCTGTGTGCAGATTGGGTTTAATCTGTACGAAGATTGAGTTCAATCTGCATAGAGATTGAAGATCAACCTGCAACAGATTGAATATCATATGTTGATTTCATCTGTTCGATCAATCTGCAAATAAAATAAGCTTAACCTGTAAGCAGATTGACTCAATCTGCAAGCAGATTGACTCAATCTGCACGCAGATTGACTCCATCTGCACGCAGATTGAAGGTTAGTCTGTGCAGATTGAACTCAATCTCCGCTGGTTCTTCTGGTTCTCTACTACCTTTGATTCTCCATGGATCCTCACCCTATATATATATATATATATATATATATATATATATATATATATATATATATATATATATATATATATATATATATATATATATATATATATATATATATATATATATAAGAGTAATTGAGTAAACAGAATTGAGCGGTTACAACTGAATTTCACTAATTCATAATTGGAAAAGCTAATTACAGTGTACATACAAGTGAGGTATAAATACTGCTACAATATACGCTAACTACCTAATTAACAGTTGTAACTAACACTGTTACAGTTGACCTAACGTTGACTATGACTATACAATAGAGCTACACACAATTACTCGAACTCAGATGCTTTCTATGTCTAATCGATTGAGATGAGGTATTCAAGCTTGAGTTATCTCCATTATCTCCATTAATATATATATATATATATATATATATATATATATATATATATATATATATATATATATATATATATATATATATATATATATATATAAATAGAAAAGCAATTTGATTAAAAGTCTAAATAGTAAAAGTATACCATTGGATTTAAAAGAAAATTTGAATGAGAATCACTAGATCAAACTTAAATAAAATATTAGCTAATATTTCAAGAGCCGGTGATACTTAGCCTATCTCTCTTTATACCCTAAAATAAACAATTTTCAGTTCCATTACTTTCAATTCGACTACTTATGCTATAAGATAACTTCAAAATTTTAAATTACTTAAATATTCCATAATAACAATTTACCTTGACCGAATTTTCCATGATATTACTAAATCACATTAATATTTTTTAACTAAAACTAAACAAAAACATATTCAACCATTTTTAATGGAGCGGCGATTTTATGAGAAAATTAAAGAGTAGCAAGTAGTTAGCCAAACATCAACAAATACAAGAGATTACATAGGGTTATCAAGAAAAGCTATCCAAATCGGTGCAAACTTGCTCATACACTTTTTTTCCAAAAGCATAAAGTCTAATAGCATCAAATAAATTATATAATTTAATATTAGAATACCCGAATAAAAAATTGTTTCTCGTAGCGCTATATTCACCAAAGAGTTGCTGCAATAATGCAATAGAGCCGATGAAAACAAGCTCGATTACCATGGTGAGTATTAACCCAAATAAATAGGTCTTCCGTCGTGAGAAAGGTAGGCCAAATGATACCCGTCGAGTTTTGCAGTTGTTTCCAAATGCTCGAAACAGAGTTGCAAAACAAGCACGCACGATCCCGTTCCTCCACGCCAACGCTACATGTTTGACAAATGATAGCTTCAACATTAATACCACGAGGTGCAAGATTATACATATTCGTGAAGCAATAAAAAACATAAATTCATACGAGAATGCAAGAATCCAGCATGACAAAATCCGTAGATGCACATGAACCTCATTTTGAATTTAATACTAATAATAAAATCAATAAAGAATTCCAAAAGGTTAGTTATTCTATAAATCATTGTATCTATTTAAAATTAAATAACTAATACAAAAACAAATTGTATTATATACTACTCCTAATTTTTTTTATCACTGAGTAAATTAATACATGAAAAAGACAAATCCTTCATAATCGAGAGGTTGGTAAACAAGATTGCGTAAAAAGGTTGATTGACTATTTATCATTAAAAGTTTATTTAAATATTTACTTGGTTCTTTTAATTTATATAATAAAATAATAAATAATAATTTTCCTATACTAACATCCTTCATCTACTTATATTGGAATATGTACATAATTTGAAAAGAATGAGTCGAAAACTTAATCAACACAATGAGATGTAAGATAACATTGAAAGAGAGCTTGTTTACAATTTATTCTCTACTACATTTAAAATTAATAATTTACTACTATTAGTTTGGAAACCATGATGAAATTATACAACGTTAGTAAAGCGATGACATCAAATTACATAGACGGCGGATAGTTCTCCTATTATCGATGATGTTTTGACACATTATAATCATTTTTAAAACTTAACCAATCAGCCGCAAGATTATATTTGTTTAACATAATATATGGAACATGGATGAAACTTGCACAACGTTGTGTTATATGGGTTGGGATGGAGATTAGATTGTGTCTTCCGATTAAAACTCAAAAATGTAAAACTAGCACTTAAACAATGGAGTTCGGAAAAGTTTGGAAATCTTGATGATGAAATCATGGAATTAAAGTCTAATGCATCTAAATGGGAAAAGGAAGCAGAATCCCGACATTTAACAGAAGAAGAAGAACCGAATGGTTAGAGACGAGAAAAAGGTGGATATAAAGAGATAAAATCAAAATAAACATGGCAAGACAAAAGGCGAGAACTAAATGGGTGATGGAGGGAGATGAAAATTCAATATATTCTCACTCGTTAATCCGAAGGCGCCATAACAAACGTAATATTTGTGGTTTAAATGTCAAAGGTATTTGGAGGGAAGGCCCGATTGAAATAAAGGACGAGGTTTGAAATCATTTTGCATTGCGTTTCAAGAAGCAGTGAGAAAAAAATGCTACCGCCATGAAATTCATATTAGTTCGATGTTAAAAAAATCACATCTAGCCAATCTTTTGAACTCGAAGAAAAGTTTTCGAAAAAGGAAATTTTCGAAGCCATTCAAAAGTGCTATAGTTCGAAAGCCCCGGGACCGGACGGGTTTAATTTCAAGTTCTTTAAAAGTTTTGGAATGTTATGAGTGAAAATCTTATCAAGGCGTTAAGTTGGTTTTGGAATAGGTGCAAAATTTCTAAAGGATGCAACGCCTCCTTTGTAACTCTACTGCCCAAAACGATTGATCCTATGTGCCTCAACGATTTCCGGCCAATAAGTTTATAAGTTGCTATTATAAAGATCTTGCAAAGATTCTTTCAATCAGTATTTGAAAATGTATACCAAACCTAATTGGAAGTAAACAAAGTGCTTTCATTAAGGGACGGTATATACTAGATGGCGCTCTAATAGTAAATGAATCAATAGATTACTTGAACAAAGCTCGAAAAAGGTTGACTTCGAGAAAGAGTTTGATTGTCTAAGTTGGAAATTCTTAATGGAAGTTATGGAAAAAATGGGTTTCGGGTATAGGTAGAGGATCGTCGCCGAAGGGTTAAGTATAATGACGTAAACCGTAATAGCAAACAGGTTTTGTAAAGGTGTGGAAATTGGGACCGAAAAAGTGTTAGTTTCACATCTTCAATATGCGGACGACACGATTTTTCTAGGCGAATGGAGTAGACAAAATGCTAGTAACCTCATGAAATTCCTTAAGTGTTTCGAGAACGTTTCTGGGTTGAAGGTTAACTATACTAAAAGCCAAATTTTTGGTTTAGGAGTCGTGAAGGAGAAGGTTGAAAGAATGGCTCAAAGATTAGATTATAAAGTCGGTGAACTCCCGTTTGCATATTTAGGGCCAAATGGATGTAACATGAATAAAGCCGAAAATTAGAATCCGGTAGTAGACAAATTTAACATGTAGCTTGCAGATTGGAAAGCTAGAACGATCTCAATTGGTGGAAGATTGACCATCGTTAAATCGGTTCTACATAGTTTACCGCTATACTACTTCTCATTTTTCTGTGCCCCGTTGAGTGTCATTTTCAATCTCGAGAGTGTAAGGCATGCTTTTTTGGGTGGGTCGAGTGAAAGTCAAAAAATGGCTTGGGTTAAATGGGTTGATGTTCTCTCTCCTTATGGGGCCGGGGGGGGGGGGGGGGGGGGGGGGAGTTAAATATTGGTTCTTTAAAAGGGAAAAACTTATCTTTAATTGGTAAATGGTGGTGGTGTTTCAAATCAGAGCCCAACTCATTTTGGGCCAAAATTGTTGCCTCCATTCACGGGCCAGATGGAATGACTTCTTCTTCGGATTTAGTCGGACCTAAAGGCAGGGGTGAGGTTTGGACTAACATCATTCGTGCAGGTTGGGATCTTGACAGAAGCATTAACAATTTTCGCAGCTCTTTCGTTCGATCCATAGGTGACGGCACAAGTACACTATTCTGGAAGACTCCATAGGTTTCAGATATGTCACTGATGAATAAATTTCCAAGACTATTTCACCTGGAGAAGAACGAGAATGCAACGGTATCTGATCAAGTGGTATGGACTGCTGTCGTGATCCAAGCGGAAGAACCGGTGACAAGTTCATTGAATTATCTAACCTAAATAATATATTCGTATGCGAAATCTAACAGGCTTGCGGATGGATGGACATGAAAGCGGGTAACAGGATCTTCAACACAAGAACACTTTCGCAGCTAGTTGATGAAAACTATCTAAACAATGGTCGAAGCCACCAAGAAACCTTAAGAAATAAGTTTGTTCCATTAAAGGTTAACATTCATGTTTGGAGGTTAATGAAGCGTCGACTACCGGTAAGGGTGGAATAAGATAAAAAAAAAAAGGTATTGATCTCAATTCAGTCCGGTGTCCCCTTTGTGATGATGGCATCGAAACCCTTGACCACACAATAATCAATAATCTTTTGCAAACATGCAATGAATGTTTGGGAAAAGGGTATACAAATGGTGGACTCGACAATATGTCAAACCTTAGTATTCTCGAGGTTTTTAAAGGAAAGTGTAATGCTCCGCTCTCGACGTTGGGCTCTAATGGCGAGCGGTGGTGGATGTGTGCTTACTTAATTTGGTGTAATCGAAATCAAAAAGTTTTTGATGACAAGTGTTGGGTTGATCCGAATGCACTAATGGAAATCCAACACAAATCTTTTGAGTGGATCACTAAACGGGCAAAGAAGGTGAACATCGAATGGCAAAAATGGTTAACAGATCCTCTCACGTATGGTCTCTAATTGTGTGCTTCATGAAAGTATATTGTATATGTATTTCTCGTTTTGTATGTTGCTAACTCTACAACAAAATTGTTGTTTAGTCGCTGATGTAGGGGGTTTTGTCAATTTGTCCCAATTCGTTCGATTAATAAAATTTATTGTTAGTTCGAAAAAAAGTAATAGAACTATATCATCACAGTATATGTAAATAAACTAGAGGAATAATATTTTTATAATATTATTTAGATAAAGAGAGGGTGGTGATATTTTCACTTATGAAATTGATAAATTCACTTATGATCATACTTAACATGTATGTATAGTACAAGTACTCAGATGAGTGGATTTATTAATTGTATGAGTGGAAATATAGCTATCCAAAGAAGAAGGGAGGTGATCCGTACACCATCTACTTTTAACCATACACCACTAAATTATTTTATTG
This sequence comes from Rutidosis leptorrhynchoides, assembly GCF_046630445.1. Classification (NCBI taxonomy): domain Eukaryota; kingdom Viridiplantae; phylum Streptophyta; class Magnoliopsida; order Asterales; family Asteraceae; genus Rutidosis; species Rutidosis leptorrhynchoides. The sequence continues at coordinate 420,368,818 of NC_092334.1, forward strand.
GATACTTTTGCCCTTCTATTATACTAATCGTATTACGATGCTAATCTTTTAACCTAAATTATCCCCTACTACTAAACCCTACCCCTTCACATGTTTTATATATCGATTACTTGTATATTATATTGCAAAATTGAATACACATATCAAAGTACAAATCATCTACATATATAGATTCAATAATCGCATAAAAAAAATCATCAAACAAGCCGGCGGTCGTTCTGAAAATTGATGTTTGTATCACAGAAAGATAATAATCGGAGATCTCATAAGTATTTTGATTTTTTCTAATCAATCCACCGTTGTTAACGTATTTGATTGTTATTATCATGTGTATTTTGGTGTCTGATTCGATTGAATATGTGAATATTTGAATACAAATATGTAAATATTATGATATGATGTTTAAAGTTTAATATGTGAAGATTGAATCTGTAAAGGGTTCATAGTGAGAGATCCAATCTGTAAAGGGTTCATAGTGAGGCAATAAAAATTTAATTTTGAAGGAAAAGAATTGTTAAGAAGAAAATGTATAGCTAAAGACTGATGTTCAAAGCGGTGGAGTGATACTTTTGATTCCGATAGTTCTAATAAAAATTAAAGAACGAAGTAAGAAGTAAGAAGTAGACCATTGATTAATTTAAGTAGACAAAGAGTGTGACCTGAGAGGCTAAAAAATACTATGTGAAAAAGAAGGGTAAATGCGTCCACTAAAATTATTTAGTGGTATATGGTTAAAAGTAAGTGGGGGTACGAATCAGTTCAAAGAAGAAACACAAGATTTGTACATATCAAACCTTTCCGGGTTTCATGTTTTGGTTTCACAAAATATCAATTCACATGACATGATGACACATTTTACACGTGGCACTTGCATTCCATCCACTACTTGTTTTCAAAGCCACGTCACACAGATGAGACTTCCATCAATAAGATGTCCCCACCCCTCTTTTTAAAAAAATCCGTGTGGGTCCCATACATTTTCTTCCCCGGGACGACAAGAACCAGCGTTGCTTTTATATACAAACACACCCCATTCCTCCACATTTATCGTTCTCTCTCTAGAAATTACTAATTTCTCTCTCTAGAATCGAGTTACAAACAATCCGAATTTTTAGGGTTTTTAGTTCAATTTTGGATCTGGATTTTGATGCTGTTTTGTTATTACCACTATCCGGAGCCAACAAATTAATCTAATTTCATTTATTTTAAATATTACACACACTTTATTACATACATACATATACATATACGCACACATACAAATGATTCAACGGTTCGTTGACAACTTCCTTGCTGTCACAAAAGAGTTAGTTTCTGTCTCTATATCTCTCATTCGATTAAATTCAATAATTGTTATATGCGTATTGATATTACAATACTGATATTATAACTTTGATGTATGATCGATTAATCGGTTCAATTTATAAGTTAGTTTGATGATTTGATTTTGATTAATGATGATTTGAGGATTTAATTAACTACTAGAAAAATAAAATTGATATTATTATGATTAATAATTACGTTACCTTCTTTCAGATTGTAATTTTAAACGTTACAGTGAGTTATTATTCGTTATGTAGTGATTTACCTTTACCTAATCATGCAAAATTGTGCAAAATTTGGGGTTATACGTGCGATTAAATTAGCTTAAACATGGAATCCATTGAAGGTTAGTGTTGATACTTTCACAATTAGAAATCAGAATGTGTCAAAATTAGGGTTTTAAATTTTCTTTCGTAAAAGGGATTACTTTGTCTTCTTAACTATTGTGTTGGCTGTTTGTGTATGTCCTCTTAAATATCTCTTTTTTTTTTTTTTTTGTAGGTCTGTGAAAACGATTACTTATGAGTCGTTAAATAATATTCTGAGACTAATAAATGGAATATCAGCATTGTTGTTGGCTATTATGCCCGGAAAGACTAACATGCTTGAAGGGATTCATGGTTGGGAGCTCAGACCATCATTTCGTGGACCCCGGCTTCCTCGTTGGATGGAGAAGTAAGCTTTAGTTTAATATACTGTGCCTCAACACGTCTCCGTTTATTTGATAAATCATTTACATATAATGCTATCTTCATTTGATTTATATGAATTTGGAAATCGGGTGCCATTCTCACCTCTCTCTGTGATATAACTTTTGTATCGCTACTTATATCAACCTGGATCATTGCGTGTCTATTACATTTGATTATCCAAATCATGTATGCCTTACATGATATACGACCCAAAATTTGTATATTAAAAGTGGCGTCGATCTATGACCCTTTCTTACATTGCGCACTTTGACATTGAAGTTGTAATGATACATAGTTGCTTACATTCATCTATAAGCATACATGTAAGACTTATTTACCTTTTAAACCACTATACTTATTTTCCAAGTACAAATAAACCGTCTTTCCGGAACAGCAAAAGTAAGTAGTCATGGGTCAGTCGTTTCGGACAGCAAAAAGTCAAGCGTTACAAAATGTTAAAAACCTGCTTTTAAGTTGCCAGTTGAAATAAATGATACAGGGTATGGTTATGGTATATTTGCATCACTAAGCTATCATCTTGTTCTGTTAATCTTGTTTGAGCTTAAAGTATCAATATCTTACAGAAAATGTACACAATTTAGAGTATTAGTTTTCTCAATTGAACTTTATAGTTATATAACCACTACTTTTAACAGTTTATTGCCATGAGATCTTTCAGTACAATCTTTCCTTATTGACACTGCTTTAATTTTCTTGTTAGTGGGGTGTCTTCCTTTAACCAGTTTGTTCACGAATTATCCGTGGAGTCTGACTCAGCATCAAGTGTAGATTATTCATCTGGAGAGGAAGTATATGATTATGATGAAGAAGATGATGATGATTGCATATCTCCTGCATCTCCATCATCAACAAGTTCTAGATTCTCGAGGGCAAGCAGCTTCAGGAAGCATGAAAAGCATTGGATTTATTCCATATTCGTGTTGCTTCTACTTCCCGCAAGGCTAATGCTTGCGATACCATTTTATTTGTATAGCATGTTTTTGACTAGAGGTTTAAAGCGACCCACTGACAGCGCTCAAAGTGTAGAGAATTTACAAGTGCATGCTGGTAGAAAAGCTTTGGATCATGTTGTTCAACGGGCTACGGATAGAAGACGTGGGATCATAGAGGTTTGTATTTTAATGCCTAGTTATCAGTTACCTATTAATGGGGTGATTAGGATTATGTTCTAATATTAAATGCTCCAAATGGTTAAAGAAAGTTAGTAGCTTTAAAGGAAACTTGTCAAAAGCGTCTCAAGTATATTTTATAATACATAAATTTTCCTAAATTATTTTATGAAAAAATTTGGATGATTTTTGAGGTTATATAAATATATATATCATCAATCGGGTTTGTAAGTATTTGTATGAAAATATAATTTTGGGACACGAGTACTTTGGGTCAACCATATTCAGTTTTGATTGAACCTGCACTAGATATGCCTGTTTTGAACTGAACCCACTTTGACACTAGCCCATCCATTTTGCCACCCTATCTAATTTTACACTTTTACTTGTATAATATATCAGGATCTACATCTTGGAATGGAGATATGTATAGAAACCATATTCGACGGGATTCACAAGGTTACATCTTGTTTTCTTTCTCCGTTGGAGTCTCTCAAGGCTTTTTTGAGGTGGTCTTCTCCCGTTGCTTGCACTGATTATTCAACTGCGTATGTTGCGACCGCCACTCTTGCTGAAGACGACCCTACACCGACAGAAAGGACAACTAGATTGAATAATTCCCTGAATACGGATGCTCGCACTTGTCAAGATGTCATTACAGAGCTTGGGTAAGAGTTATGATTTTGTATCTCGTTAACGATGGAAAAAAAGGAAAATGGGGTGAGATGTGACATCCAGTTAAATTCAATTGGTATTTTTAAATTTCTGATCTTGGTAGCATGAGATGATAAATGGAAAAAGAACTAAATACAGAGTTTAACATAAATATAGATATTTCAAATATTAGCAGGAGATAAATTATTGCCACAATTTGCTAATTTTGGACTTGCAGTTATGCACAATCACAAATCTTGAAAAAAAACATATCCTTTCAGGTACCCTTATGAAGCTATCAATGTGGTTACCGCTGATGGATACGTTCTTCTTTTGGAACGAATTCCAAGGTAGAAGTTATTCTTGCATTTACTTTTTTTAAAATTTACTTGTTATAGTAAAAAAAACTGAACTCTGTGTTTTTGACTAATTTTCTCTATATTTTGTAGGCGTGATGCTAAAAAGGCGGTTTATCTACAACATGGAGTCTTTGATTCATCTATGGGGTACGTTGTATCATCTTTTTCTACTTCTTGGCTAAGTTACTTTTCTCATGAAAGTGGTGTAATTAATTTATTGATGTTTTTGAAATTGAAGCCTTATATCGAAATGAAGGGTATAACTTATAAATAATCTTAATTTCTGACCCGTACAATGGCAACTAGATTCTTTCACAGTTTTAGGAATATAGGTTTATATACGTAGATATGCTCTAAGCTTATATCAGTAACAAGTTTGAACATTTACTGATAACTGTTGTGACAATAACGTAAGACATGCTACGTATGTTACCCTCGTCCTTGCACCCAATTAATTTACTTTTAGGGAAATATTGTGCGGGGGATGATGTATCGTTGTTGTAATATACAGATGTAATTGTTTACTAGCTTAGTATTTACCAGTCCATATATGACAATATATTAATGTATAAACTTACTAATTATAAACATTCTTGAAAAAATGTGAACTATAATGTTACAATATGCTTCTGGACAACTCTCTGTAGCTATGCATATCTTCCGATTTTTTTTTTTTTTTTTTTTAAATGTTGACTCAGTTTTTCTTATTTTTCCTTCAGTTGGGTTTCTAATGGAGTAGTTGGCTCTCCAGCTTTTGCAGCTTTCGATCAAGGTTTGCAACTCTATTCTTTCACTAGCAGACATATATTTGAGATAAACGCTTTTCACACTAATAACATAATAATAATTTAATGTATTTTTCTCGTTCAGGCTATGATGTCTTCCTGGGCAATTTCCGTGGTCTAGTGTCTAGAGAACATATTAACAAGAATATTTCTTCCCGAGAGTAAGTTCCTAAACCTTCCTGTAGACAATAATCTTTATAAATAATTAGTATCGAAATTGCTTACATATCTTAAAGTATACTTCTTCAAGTATGCTTATAGAAGTATTTTAATATTTTTATGCGTAGATATTGGCGTTACTCCATCAATGAACATGGGATCGAAGACATACCAGCCATGATAGAAAAAATTCACGAAGTGAAAACTTCTGAATTAAAATCTGTACCCGAACGAGATACAGAAGAAACAAACACCGAACAGCCTTATAAGCTTTGTGCAATCTGCCACAGTTTAGGCGGAGCTGCAATTCTCATGTACATCATAACCCGCCGTATTGAAGAAAAACCTCACCGTCTCTCAAGATTAATCCTTTTATCGCCAGCTGGCTTCCATCACGACTCAACGTTTCTTTTAGCCGCACTCGAAAACTTCCTCCTTTGGTTTGCACCCATTTTACAACCTCTTGTACCCGGTTTCTACATACCCACAAGGTTTTTCCGCATGTTGGTTAATAAATTAGCTCGTGATTTCTATAATTACCCTGCTGTTGGTGGGGTCGTGCAAACCCTAATCGGTTATTTATTAGGCGGTGATAACTCGAATTGGGTCGGAGTATTGGGGTTACCCCATTATAATATGAACGATATGCCCGGTGTTTCGTTTGGTATAGCTCTTCATTTAGCTCAGATGAAACACGCGCGGAAGTTTAGGATGTTTGACTACGGTAGTCCTTCGGCTAACATGCAGATCTACGGTTCACCAGAACCGTTAGATTTGGGAGAATATTACGGGCTCATTGATATTCCCGTCGACGTTGTTGCCGGGAAGAAAGATAGGGTTATCCGTCCGTCAATGGTGAGGAAACATTATAGGTTAATGAGGGATGCGGGTGTCGAAGCTACTTATAATGAATTTGAGTACGCGCATTTGGATTTTACTTTTTCTCATCGTGAAGAACTTTTGAGATACGTAATGTCTCGGTTGTTACTCGTGGCACCTGCGACAAAGCACAAGGCGTTGAGATTGAAGAAGAAAGATGGAGATGTTAATGTTAAGCAAGAGGTCAGTTCTTGATCCGCTTCTTTTTTCTTTATGTCGTGGTGTATAAGATAATAGATCGATGATGTGTAAGCTGTAATTTTCGAATATGTAGAAGTTAGAGATGGTTTTGTAAATATCGGACCTAGTTCTAGTTCTCCCTTAACGTATTTTAAGTGGATGGATATGTTTGGGTAGGATATTGTATGTTAGTAATGTTACTAGTGAAATATATCCATAGTTTGATAGCATAATACATATCTATTTGTTTCTCAATTCACGAACTAATTCCCCAGCACTATTGTAATATGCGTGTTCGATTTTCTGCTGTTTTATCGAGCCTTCAGACGTTAGTTGCTGGAGGCTGTTACGCTTCAAATTTGAAATTAGACTGATGACTAAAAGCCAAAACTTAAAACATGTAAACTAATATGTGGGAGAAGCTCCAAAAGCTCGGTTAACGACCAAGAGTTCAAATCGTATGAACTACTGAGACGTTGAAATGGAGGTTGTGCAAAATCTCCTGGCAAAAAGTAATATGATAACTCGAATTGGTTTGTATCTGGTTGAAACATTGTGCTGTGAAAATTCAAAGTTTATGTTTTAAGCCATAAATAAGTGCCGTAATAAATAATGTTAATCGAAGGGTAACTTTGGTAACTATTTAAAATGGTGAAATACCAGGTAGATGAGTGTACTATAAATTGTTGAATCAACTTCAGTTTCATTTGACAGAGTTGAGGCAACATTATGCAATTCGAATAGAGAGCCGCGTATTCTATAAAAATTGACGAAAGTTTTTCTAAACCCACCTTATATGCACTAGTCACTCTCATCAAACACTTTCTTCTATTTTTTCGCCACGACACAATCGCTGTCTAGCAGCACAAAAGTTATTATGATGGATTCACTATATTTATTATTACTAATATCAATACAAACTATAAGTACTAGATATGGCAGGGCGAGTACCAACACGAAGCTGGTGAGCACACAGCGAAGGTGATGCCATCGGTATGCTAGAGAGCGAGCTCATCACAAGATATAATTCAACCAAAAACACGTATTATATGCGGTAATCACGGAAGGCTATAAACCCACAGCTTACAACTGTTCTACTATTGTTAAGTATTTGACCCAACTATAAACGTCTACACCCCTGCCTTACATTAACAGCAGTTCATACATATTTTATTTTACTATTAATTAATATTATAATTATTATTATTACTCTATACACTAATCCACAAACTTGCCTACTATTCACTAACTATTTACCGATAGTGACACTTTTTGCGCTTTAATGACTTCTACGTTGTGCAGATGAAAGTTGTTCCCACGAGGAGTACTGAACTATTCATCTAAAAAAAAAATTTTTTTTTTTTAAATTGTCCCCTCATTCTCCCATACAACTTTAACTAAAAGACTGTATAAGGACGTTGGCCCGTTTTTTTTAAAACTAATTTTCTTCAAAAAAACAAAACGACAAACACTTTTTTCCCCTTCTTTGTAGCCCGTTTTTTTTAAACTAATTTTCTTCAAAAAAACAAAACGACAAACACTTTTTCCCCTTCTTTTTCCCTACAATTTTTCCTACACTTTCGCCAACAACGACTCCATCACATTGCCCAAAAATGTCTACAAAACGGCGCGGCAACGCGCGCCCGCCAAACACTAGTTAAAACTATATCTTTAATGAATTAATGATTTCTGTGACTCGCACGACATTTATACTTATCATACCTCACATGTAAAGTTAACTGGAGTATACGATTAAAATATGTGTATAAACAACTAGCAATAAGTAGTACTCTAAGCATAGATAAACGATAAAACTAACCTTAATTGAATTTTTAAAAGACATCTGTTTTCATGATTGAAGAATATGAGGGTTTGGGAAAAGCTGCCCTAAAATTTCAAGGCATAGAGTATATGAATTTTAAATTTAGTCGGGTAATTATAAGGATGTTACAAAATAATCATTTTTTGTGTGGAATACAAAATAAAAAGTTTAATACATAGTGATTAACTGATTATGATATTTTTTTCTACAGTATGTTATTATTATTAGACATAATTGTTGAAATAGTCGTTGTAATTTTACCTGTATTACTGATTTAATTCCTTGAGTTTTTTATCGATATATTTCTCGTGGTTTGTCGATGTTTCTGAAATAGTCCTTGAATCTAACGGTCGTCTAATTTAGCCGTTAAATGAACACATGTGAGATGCAATGATTGGTAAAATTGGTATTTAACTTATTTCCTTTACACTACAACGACTATCAACCACGTGGACTATTAATAACATCACCTAACATGTTTACGCTCTAAAACCTAAGAAATTCAAAACGTCATTTTCCACATATACTGTATTTCAAAAAGCCCTAGCTGGAACGACAATAGCTGATGATCTTTATAGAATACGACTCTGTTACCACCTAAAAAAGTGAAGTCTGCTGGTAGGCCAAAACAGAACCGAAGAAAAACAATGAATGAGAATAAACAGGTTAATAAAAGTGGGAAATTGACAAGAAAAAGTAAAACTATGAAATGTGGTAAATGTGGATCATTTGGGCATAACAAAAGGGATGTGGAACTGAAGGCATTGGAAGTTTTAATCTGGGAAAAGAAAAGGTAGATGTCATATGAAACTTCAACAAGTGCAAGCAACAAGAAATGAAAACAAGCAGCTGTTTAATTTGATAATGTCTTTGTTAGTTTACTTTTAAAAGTGGTTTTTATGTATGTCTTTTGAACTTGATGTTAGTTACTGTATTTTGAAATTGATGTGATTATTGCATTTTGAACATGTTATGAATCAACAATGTGTGACGATCCGGAAATTTCCGATCAAATTTAAACTTTAATCTTTATATATTCCCGACACGATAAGCAAAGTCTGTAATGTTGAAATCTCAAAAACTTTGAATTATGTTCATATGACCAATTACCCTACGACTGCTTTCGACGATTCACGAACAATTATGTGTAAATAAATATGTATGAATATATACATATGTGTGATTGTTAAATTGAGAAATATTAATGAAACATTAAATGTTTGGTTAGTATGAGAATAAGTTACGAAGTCTATTATATGGCTTGAAAACATTAACAAAGTATTAGGTATAATACTTTACATGAACGTATTTGATTTAATATATTTATCGATAGAATTAGAAGATAATATCAAATGATTGATTTACCAGATACATTGATTGATGATTACGAGTCCCTATTGAGATGTCCACTTTGATTTAGAAAATCTTTCCTTTTTAACGATATTCGGAATAAATGGTAAAGTGATCTTCGAGTATGGACAAAGTGGCAAGTAACAGGAGCTAGCCAGATTGGTGGAAATTCCTGTTAAATTCCAATACATGCCCTACAATAATTGCCCCGTAACTTTGATAAAATAAAATTAATTAACCTACATATTATGTATTGTGAAAGTGAAATTAGGGAATATAGGTAAATTAGAAAATAGATATTGACAAGTTAAATAAATCGACATTTTACATTAAGATGATTCCTTACGTTTGATTTTTTCCTTTAGACTTAATCCTACGAGTTATGATTAAACTGGAAGTTAAAACCTTGAAACCTGATATGATTTATGTATGATTTTACGAAAACGTCTTTTCGATATAATAGACTTTTTAAAACGTCTTATGACATAACAACTTCTACTATTATAACCTTTGTAATAAAATGATTTGGAATATAAAGTAATTGGAATATTAAAATGTCTTTGTAAACGTTTTTATATAAATAAAGTATATCAATTTTAGACTTTAAAAATACAAATATTACGAAATAATATTCCTTATTATTTAAACGATTTCAAGATATATAAATTTGAATATTATTAGTTTTGAAAAACTATATATTATATATTGTCCCAAATGTAGAGACCCCGATAAATCGTCAAGTGACGGCGTCGTCTACGTATGGTCCCATTACATGGTCATAAGCATTTATAACAAAGTTTGACCGAAAATATGTCGCATTCATTTCATAAAAGGATGTTTCAACGTTTACAAAAGTAATTCCCAAGACAAGTACATATCAAAAGTTATAGTTCATATGAAACACGTGCGACATAGTTTAAAGTAGCCAAAAAGACGCTCCACGTATGCAAGTATACTCGACATCCAATGCAAGTATCAAAAGTATGTGCGGAAGCATGTATCACCTAAGTTCAAGGACCTGAGAAAAACATAGAGAATCTGTCAACGAAAACGTTGGTGAAATCATAGGTTTAGTAAGTAAGTTGAACCACAAGTGTTGTCACGTTGAAATAATAATAAACCATTCTAAAAGTTGATATCACGAGCACCCAATTATCAAGGCTTAACTATCACGAAACCCCATTAATATAGTGTCAGAACATACACTTATCCCCGAAAATATATTTCATCCGATTAACGGTAGCGAACCGTCCGAATGAGGGTTTGTCAAACCCGTATGGCCACACAACATAAGTTCTCGCTTACACCCTGCAAGTGTAACTAATGATAATTGAATTGAGGCTTTTTGTTCTAACTCGTACGTAGAATGTTTGTTTTCGTACTTGTGTTCACTTTGTAAAATGAAACGTTTATGTTTTCTCATCCCAAATATAAGTATAAAAGAGTACAAGTGGGACTATGATCTCACCTTTGATTGCAAGAGTAAATAAGTACTTCAACAAGTAATGTGCGCAAAGGACAACGCTAGCCTCGACCTAAACAAATAGGTTGTATCAATAACGATAGTCACGAAGGGTCAAAGTTGCTCAATTAGTCCTATGGCTCAACACGACTCGATTATGAAGCATGTGAAGCAAATAGTCAAGTTTCATGCAAGATACATGTATAGAAACAAGTTAGAAAGATTGCATAATCAATTGGTTAAGTTTGACAAAAAGTCAAACTTTGGTCGGTCAAAGTCAACGAAAAAGTCAACATGTTCGGGTCGGGTCCCGAACAAATTTTCTATGCTAATTATTCATATATAAGTATATTAAAACAAGTTTCATGTGAATCGGAGGTCGGTAGCTAGTCAAACATTTCACGTGAAATGGGACACGGAGGTCAGAATCTGTCCAGGTTGTTCTGCGCGCCACGCGGGGTGAGGTGCGCGCCGCGCCACCTGCTGTTCAGCTATTTTCCTATTTTTCAAAGATATGTACGAACCAAAACCAATTCTAACACAACACTTGACCCGCAAATACTTATAACGCTTATCATACATCGTTGGAAAGGTGTTTTGACGAGGAATGCAACTAAACACATATCATCAATCAAACTTCCACTTATAACAACCAAAAACCGCAATTAATGTTCCTCATTCAATGCATACAAGTCATAAATGCCATTTAATGATTCGGTAACCAAATTACATGAACAATATGCCGTTTCGAAGGTAATTAAGCATACAACACAACCTAACACTTACAATTAGCATTTCGTGTCATTTAAAGCATCAAAAGTCCATTTCTAGTTCATGAAACCCTAACTCAAATTCACCAAATTTCATAATCAAGTTTAGAAGGTTTCTTTAACCAAACCATACATCATAACGAAGCTAGTAACACTAGGAATAAGATTAAAACATGAACTCTTAGCATCAAACAACATATGAACACTCAAAACTCAAGATTAAGCATGTGAACTTTCAATATGAACTAGTTACATCAAAATAGCAAGAACAAACATACAAATCACATAATCATACTAGACTTGAGCCATAGACACTAATTAACAACCTTTTAACTCAAAAATCTCAAGAACACATAAAATTAGTGATTTTAGAAAGTTACCCAAATGCAATGAGATTGGTATGGAATCGAAGAGGAGATCACGAGGAGTTCAAATATGTAATTTGTTTGGCCCGAAGCTTGATCGATTGAATATGGATGAAGATTTGCTTTTTGATGAATTTAAAGAAAATATGAAAGTAGAGAATAAAAAGAGAAAAGAAAATGAAAAATGGAGGTGGAAGATGGTTGACTAGTCAAGTGCTAGTCACCATTTTGGGGTTTTGGCAAAACAAGTCCCTCAAGTCGTAGTCGGGTGCGTTAAATTACCTAAACGAGATAATTTGAAACGCGTATTAACGGGAGATGTTATAAACATATAACGGAGTTTAAAATAGTTAAACGGAAAAGTAAACGGAAAAAGGCAGGATGTTACATTACCTACTCCTTAAAAGAAATTTCGTCCCGAAATTAAGCATGCGTAGTAATCGTTGTCTCTTCCTCTGAATCCGATGGTTCCGGAATCAGAAATAGATGAGGGTATTTCTTTCGCATTTGATCTTCCCTTTCCCAAGTAAACTCGGGTCCTCTTTTGGCGTTCCATCGGACCTTAACAATCGGGATCCGGCTCTGTTTTAATTCCTTCTCGACGTAGTCCACAACTTCAACCGGTTCCTCCACAAAATGAAGTTTGTCATTAATAGTAAGTTCCTCGAGAGGGACGACGATATCGGGCTCGGCAAGACATTTCTTCAAGTTAGATACATGAAAAGTAGGATGGACGGAGCTTAGTTGAGGCGGAAGATCCAAACGATACGCAACGGTTCCAACACGCTCTAAGATTTCGAAAGGACCAACATACCGCGGATTTAGTTTCCCACGTTTCCCAAAACGGATGACACCTTTCCAAGGTGCGACTTTTAACATGACGCGGTCACCGACTTGAAATTCGAGGTCTTTGCGTCTTTTGTCGGTATAGCATTTTTGACGACTCCGGGCCGTCCGAAGCCTATCTCGGATTTGAAGGATCTTCTCGGTGGTTTCATGAATGAGTTCGGGCCCGAAAATTTGCACGTCACCCACTTCGGCCCAACAAAGAGGAGAGCGACATTTTCGGCCATATAATGCTTCAAAAGGTGCGGCCTTAATACTCGCGTGATAACTATTGTTATAAGAGAACTCGGCGAGAGGTAAGTGCTTGTCCCAAGCTTTTTCAAAATCAACAACACAAGCTCGTAGCATATCTTCCAAGGTTTGTATTGTACGTTCACTTTGCCCATCGGTTTGAGGATGATATGCGGTGCTCATGTCCAAACGCGTTCCCAACGCTTCTTGTAAAGTACGCCAAAATCTAGAAACGAAACGACCATCTCGGTAGGAGATAATCAATAAAGGTACACCGTGTCGGGCTACAATCTCCTTAATGTAAAGTCGTGCAAGTTTCTCCATTTTGTCGGTCTCTTTCATGGCGAGAAAGTGCGCGGATTTGGTGAGGCGATCGACAATGACCCAAATAGTATCATAACCGCCCGACGTTTTTGGTAGTTTGGTGATAAAATCCATCGTGATCCTTTCCCACTTCCATTGCGGGATCTCAGGTTGTTGAAGTAACCCGGACGGTCTTTGGTGTTCGGCTTTGACTTTTGCGCAAGTCAAACATTTGGCAACGTATCTAGCAACTTCCTTTTTGATGTTCGGCCACCAATATTGTTCTTTAAGGTCATGGTACATCTTATTGGCGCCGGGATGAATCGAGTATCGTGATTTGTGGGCTTCGTCTAAGATGAGGTTTCGTAAATCGCCATATCTAGGCACCCAAATTCTTCCGGCGTAATATCGAAGTCCGTTCTCCTTAACTTCGAATCGAGAGACGAGGATGTTTAAAAGTTCACGTCCGATGTGGTTGTCCTTAAGAGCCTCCTCTTGAGCTACACGAATTTGGCTATTAAGGTTGGAGTGGATGGTGATGTTTAATGCTCGGACGCGAAGAGGTACCGTTCTTTCCTTTCGACTTAAGGCATCGGCCACTACATTTGCCTTTCCGGGGTGGTAACGAAGCTCACAATTGTAATCGTTCAAGGTTTCAATCCACCGTCGTTGTCTCATGTTTAGTTGCTTTTGATCGAAGATATGTTGGAGACTTTTGTGATCGGTAAAGATAGTACTCTTGGTACCAAGAAGATGATGTCTCCATAACTTAAGTGCAAAGATGACGGCTCCGAGTTCAAGATCATGTGTCGTTTAGTTTCGTTCGTGAACCTTGAGTTGTCGAGATGCATAAGCAATGACTTTCTTTCGTTGCATTAATAAGCACCCATAACCGTTTTTCGAGGCATCGCAATATACGACAAAATCATCATTGCCTTCGGGAAGCGACAAGATAGGAGCGGTGGTTAGCTTAGTTTTCAAGATTTGGAAAGCGGTTTCTTGTTCGGATGACCAAATGAACTTTCGTTCCTTGTGAGTTAACGCGGTTAGAGGGCGAGCGATTTAGGAGAAATCCTTGATGAATTTACGATAGTATCCGGCGAGACCTAAGAATTGACGAATTTGAGTAGGAGTAGTAGGAGTCTCCCATTTACTAATGGCTTCGATTTTTGCGGGATCGACTTTAATGCCTTGATCACTTACAACATGACCGAGGAATTGAACTTCCTTCAACCAAAATTCACACTTGGAGAACTTGGCATAGAGTTGTTCTTTTCTCAAGAGTTCAAGCACGAGTCGGAGATGTTCTTTGTGTTCCTCTTCGCTTTTAGAATAGACCAAAATATCGTCGATGAACACGATAACGAATTTGTCGAGGTAAGGTTTGCACACGCGGTTCATGAGATCCATAAACACCGCCGGTGCGTTAGTGAGACCGAAAGGCATGACAAGGAATTCATAACTACCATAACGAGTCCGGAAGGCGGTTTTGGAGACATCTTCCCCCTTAACCCTTAGTTGATGATAACCCGAACGGAGATCGATTTTTGAATATACACGAGAACCTTGTAGTTGATCAAAGAGGTCATCAATGCGCGGAAGAGGATATCGGTTTTTAATCGTTAATTTGTTCAATTCACGATAATCGATGCACATTCGTAGGGATCCGTCTTTCTTCTTGACGAACAAAATCGGAGCGCCCCATGGTGAATGGCTAGGTTGAATGAAACCACGGTCAAGTAACTCTTGGATTTGACTTTGCAATTCGTGCATTTCGGATGGAGCGAGTCTATATGGTGCACGCGCTACGGGTGCGGCTCCCGGTATAAGATCGATTTGAAATTCAACCGGTCGATGAGGTGGAAGACCCGGTAATTCGTCGGGAAATACATCGGAAAAGTCACTAACAATTGGCACATCATCGATGCACTTTTCATCGGCCTCGACTTTCTTAACGTGAGCAAGAATTGCAAAACAACCCTTGCGAAGTAGCTTTCGAACTTTAAGGCACGAAACGAGATTGAGTCCGGTGCAATTCTTGTCGCCATAGACAATCAATGGTTCACCATTCTCGATAGGAATTCGGATTGCGTGAAGATCGCAAAGAATGTGAGATTTATTTTTGACCATCCAATTCATACCGATTATTACATCAAAACTCCCTAGTTCCATGGGTATCAAGTCAATTTCAAATTCATTACCCAAAATATTTAAAGTACACCCCCGGTAATATGTGTCGGCACTTAAGAGTTTTCCATCGGCCACCTCGATGGAGTAAGTAGTATCTAAAGGGTGTGGTGGAGCGGAAAGAGTAGGAGCCAAAGTCTTAGACACAAAAAATTTATCGGCACCCGAATCAAATAAGCAAGTAACATAAGTGTTGTTGAGAAGAAACGTACCCGTGACTAGTTCATTGTCATCTCGGGCTTCCTCGGTGTTGATGTTAAAGGCTCGGCCTCGGTTGTTGGGGTTGGCTTTCTTTTTCGGGCATTCGTTCTTATAATGGCCCGTTTGGCCACATTCATAACAAGTGACCGTCCTTGGAGGATTGGGCCCCTTTCGAGCGACGGGGGCGGCACTTCTATCATTGGCCACATGACCATTCTTTTGGCACCGGTGACAAAATAAATTGCCACATTCCCCGTAATGATGTTTGTGACATTTGTTGCAAAAGGGTTTATTTCCACCATAAATTTTCTTGCCGTCATTGTTGAAAGGCTTTTTGGTGAAGGTGTTGTTGTTGTAATTGGTTGATGGAGTGGCTTCCCATTTCCTTTTGTTGCCACCCAACTTGTCCTCGGACTTAGGAGCCGGCACTATAATTTCGTCAACCGTCTCAATTAATTGGCGGGCCATGTTCATAGCGGCTTGATGAGTAGTGGTTTGGATGACATCACCCCTTGTTTGATGCTTTTTGGAAGACCGTGCATGTAGAGCTCAATCCTTTGAGATTC
Organism: Rutidosis leptorrhynchoides; assembly: GCF_046630445.1. Classification (NCBI taxonomy): domain Eukaryota; kingdom Viridiplantae; phylum Streptophyta; class Magnoliopsida; order Asterales; family Asteraceae; genus Rutidosis; species Rutidosis leptorrhynchoides. The sequence continues at coordinate 420,385,082 of NC_092334.1, forward strand.
AGGGCTAACGAGATTGGGACACATCAAAGATAGTTCGGCGAAGCGTAGATTGTAAGCCTTGAGGTCGTTTCCGACCGCCTTCAAAGCTCTTAACTCTTGCTCAAGCTTGCAGGTTTCTTCGCGCAGAAAATATTCAACAATCATCTTTTCCTTCAAATCGGCCCAAGAAAGGGCATGAGCTTCATCGGTTCCCACCGATTGAACATAGGTGTTCCACCACGTGAGAGCAACACCGGAGAAAGTGTGGGTGGAGTATTTGACCTTATCTTGGTCCCGACAACCGCTTATGCTAAAGACGGCCTCGGTTTGTTCAAACCAACGAGTAAGCACAACCGGTCCCCCGGTTCCATCATAAGTGTGAGGTTTGCACCCCGTGAAAGCTTTGTAGGAGCACCCTTCGCTAGAGTTACCGGCTCCTTGGTTATTGTTGTTGTTATTGTTGTTATTGTTGTTGTTGGACGAGTGACCGGCCATGGCCGTATCCACGGCGGTGGCTATCATGCGTTGCAAAGCTTGTTCGGGAGTTTCATTGCGTCGTACACGGCGAGGAGGCATTGTTCCTTCAAAACAAAAGAATACCGTTGGTTAGTATTCTAAATAATACTAACCGTGATATGGAATAAAGATAAAGAGAAAATTATCCTTGACTCGCCTTAAATTCTTTATGTCATAATGTCGGTATGTTCATATGAGTCACCGTAATATAATCCCGGAAATTATATTACCCTAATTCATATGTGCATTCGACATTACTACATATAGTCAAGGTGGCGTGTCAATTAAATTATACAACTCAAGAGTAAGATAGAATAAGAGTAGATATGAGTAAGAGAGTTCGAGTATAATGCACAAGTAGTCAAGTAATTCCTATGTCAAGTCTATATGCCGGTTGTATTCTAGACTCATCAATGTACCCTATGACTCGGGGTCGACACCAATGAACTCTAATCCCTACAACCAAGGCTCTGATACCACTTTGTAGAGACCCCGACAAATCGTCAAGTGACGGTGTCGTCTACGTATGGTCCCAATACATGGTCATAAGCATTTATAACAAAGTTTGACCGAAAATATGTCGCATTCATTTCATAAAAGGATGTTTCAACGTTTACAAAAGTAATTCCCAAGACAAGTACATATCAAAAGTTATAGTTCATATGAAACACGTGCGACATAGTTTAAAGTAGCCAAAAAGACGCTCCACGTATGCAAGTATACTCGACATCCAATGCAAGTATCAAAAGTATGTGCGGAAGCATGTATCACCTAAGTTCAAGGACCTGAGAAAAACATAGAGAATCTGTCAACGAAAACGTTGGTGAAATCATAGGTTTAGTAAGTAAGTAAGTGAGTAAGTAAGTTGAACCACAAGTGTTGTCACGTTGAAATAATAATAAACCATTCTAAAAGTTGATATCACGAGCACCCAATTATCAAGGCTTAACTATCACGAAACCCCATTAATATAGTGTCAGAACATACACTTATCCCCGAAAATATATTTCATCCGATTAACGGTAGCGAACCGTCCGAATGAGGGTTTGTCAAACCCGTATGGCCACACAACATAAGTTCTCGCTTACACCCTGCAAGTGTAACTAATGATAATTGAATTGAGGCTTTTTGTTCTAACTCGTACGTAGAATGTTTGTTTTCGTACTTGTGTTCACTTTGTAAAATGAAACGTTTATGTTTTCTCATCCCAAATATAAGTATAAAAGAGTAAAAGTGGGACTATGATCTCACCTTTGATTGCAAGAGTAAATAAGTACTTCAACAAGTAATGTGCACAAAGGACAACGCTAGCCTCGACCTAAACAAATAGGTTGTATCAATAACGATAGTCACGAAGGGTCAAAGTTGCTCAATTAGTCCTATGGCTCAACACGACTCGATTATGAAGCATGTGAAGCAAATAGTCAAGTTTCATGCAAGATACATGTATAGAAACAAGTTAGAAAGATTGCATAATCAATTGGTTAAGTTTGACAAAAAGTCAAACTTTGGTCGGTCAAAGTCAACGAAAAAGTCAACATGTTCGGGTCGGGTCCCGAACAAATTTTCTATGCTAATTATTCATATATAAGTATATTAAAACAAGTTTCATGTGAATCGGAGGTCGGTAGCTAGTCAAACATTTCACGTGAAATGGGACACGGAGGTCAGAATCTGTCCAGGTTGTTCTGCGCGCCGCGCGGGGTGAGGTGCGCGCCGCGCCACCTGCTGTTCAGCTATTTTCCTGTTTTTCAAAGATATGTACGAACCAAAACCAATTCTAACACAACACTTGACCCGCAAATACTTATAACGCTTATCATACATCGTTGGAAAGGTGTTTTGACGAGGAATGCAACTAAACACATATCATCAATCAAACTTCCACTTATAACAACCAAAAACCGCAATTAATGTTCCTCATTCAATGCATACAAGTCATAAATGCCATTTAATGATTCGGTAACCAAATTACATGAACAATATGCCGTTTCGAAGGTAATTAAGCATACAACACAACCTAACACTTATAATTAGCATTTCGTGTCATTTAAAGCATCAAAAGTCCATTTCTAGTTCATGAAACCCTAACTCAAATTCACCAAATTTCATAATCAAGTTTAGAAGGTTTCTTTAACCAAACCATACATCATAACGAAGCTAGTAACACTAGGAATAAGATTAAAACATGAACTCTTAGCATCAAACAACATATGAACACTCAAAACTCAAGATTAAGCATGTGAACTTTCAATATGAACTAGTTACATCAAAATAGCAAGAACAAACATACAAATCACATAATCATACTAGACTTGAGCCATAGACACTAATTAACAACCTTTTAACTCAAAAATCTCAAGAACACATAAAATTAGTGATTTTAGAAAGTTACCCAAATGCAATGAGATTGGTATGGAATCGAAGAGGAGATCACGGGGAGTTCAAATATGTAATTTGTTTGGCCCGAAGCTTGATCGATTGAATATGGATGAAGATTTGCTTTTTGATGAATTTAAAGAAAATATGAAAATAGAGAATAAAAAGAGAAAAGAAAATGAAAAATGGAGGTGGAAGATGGTTGACTAGTCAAGTGCTAGTCACCATTTTGGGGTTTTGGCAAAACAAGTCCCTCAAGTCGTAGTCGGGTGCGTTAAATTACCTAAACGAGATAATTTGAAACGCGTATTAAAGGGAGATGTTATAAACATATAACGGAGTTTAAAATAGTTAAACGGAAAAGTAAACGGAAAAAGGCGGGATGTTACACCAAATTTATATTTCCAAATGAAAATATAAAAATATATATTTTAACTTAGTCATAAAATGTCTTGATTTAAAATAATATATTTTGATAAACAACGAGCCACTGATTTATAGAAGCAAATGACCACAACGTTCAATTTTATAAGTACATTTTTTATAAGATAATTTATTGATGAGTAAGTCAAATTATTAATAAGAGTACACGTCGCGAAACGTAAAAGGCTAGTTTTCTTAGCGTACGAAACGTCGTTTGAAAAACCAAAGCCAGGACATGAGTCGAGTGACAACGTCCATGTAATTTGAGTAAAAATTACATTTTTACCATGAACGTAAATATAATATAATATATAAGTAATTATATAAATTAAATATAATATATATATATATAATAATAATATAAAAGTGTCGGCATAAGAACTAATGCGATTGAGCCGTAAAATAAGGCTCATGCGATTGCATGAGCATAACACACAAGCCTCATGCAATCGCATGAGGATGAATTGCTGAAGTGATTATAAAAGCTCAACCAGGGAATAAGTTACACACACTTCTCTATATCCTTATGTGTTATAATTATATAATTATTATTATTATTATTATTATTATTATTATTATTATTATTATTATTAATATTAAGATTATTAATATTAATCTTATTATTATTATTATTATTATTATTATTATCATCATCATTATCAATAAAAAGTATTATCATTAAAAATTGTTATTATTACTATCGTTATTATCGTTAAAGTTATAATTAGTATTATCATTATCATAATATCTATTATCATTAGTATTATTATAATTAAAAATTAATATTAGTAACACCTAATTATTATGATTACTATTATTATCATTAACACGAACGCGATATAAAAGATGATTAAAAGCTATTAAACAAACCGATTAGGAAATAATGAGTATGAGTATCATGATAAAATTTAAATTATTGTAAGATATTAATTTAGATAAAATTATCATTTTTCATTATTTTTATCACTATTATTATTAAAAGTATTATTAATATTAAAACTATCATTTTTACAAAAATTATTATTGTTAATATAAAATTTCATTATTTTTATTAATATGAATTACCATTTTATCATAATATCATTTTAACAAATATAAATATTGTTATTATTATTAATAGAATAATAATAATTATTATTACAAAATAATATAACTTTTACTTACTATTATTATTATCGATATTATTTTATCAAATAAATATGTAATACAAAGATGTTTTACTACGTGTAACATAATTATATTAATACTACCTATCATATTATTTTTATGATATTAAATGAACTTTATAAATTTTATTACTTATGATATATAAAAGTATATTTTATATAAAATTTTATTTATTAATAAATGAATTATATTATTTACTCTAATAGATCTTTTAAAAATATTTAAAAATATAAAATGACTATATTTAAACTATATATTAATCATGTATAGATTTTGGGAATCATTGTGAGTCAAATTGACTTTTGTTGACCTTTGCATATTAGTTTCGAGCATTAGAATTGTGATACACTATGACTTAACCTAATTTGTTAGACAAATATTGACCAACACATAAATATATATAATTAATTTAGGTTCGTGAATCCGAGACCAACCTTGCACTTGTTCAATGACGTTATATGTATTTTTACTACGAAATACAGTATGGTGAGTTTCATTTGCCTTTTTACCCTTTATATTTTTGGGCTGAGAATACATGTGCAATTTTTATAAATGTTTTACGAAATAGACACAAGTAATCGAAACTACATTATATGGTTGAATGATCGAAGCCGAATATGCCCCTTTTGCTTGGTAGCCTAAGAATTAGGGAACATCACTAATTTTGAGAATTAGTGCAACCCTAATTGACGTGAATCCTAAAGATAGATCTATCGGGCCTTACAAACCCCATCCAAAGTACCGGATGCTTTAGTACTTCGAGTTTTTATATCATGTCCGATGGATGTCCTGGAATGATGGGGATATTCTTATATGCATCTTGTTAATGTCAGTTACCAGGTGTTCAATCCATATGAATGATTTTTGTCTCTATGCATGAGATGTATATTTATGAGAAATGGAAATGAAATTCTTGTGGTCTATTTAAATGATGGAAATGAATGATTATGATAAACTAATGAACTCACCAACCTTTTGGTTGACACTTTAAAGCATGTTTATTCTCAGGTATTAAAGAAATCTTCCACTGTGCATTAGCTCATTTTAAAGATATTACTTGGAATCATTCATGGCATATTTCAAAAGACGTTGCATTCAAGTCGTTGAGTTCAGTAAAGATTATGATTAAGTAAATGACAGATTAGATCATTTATAGATGGATATTACGAAATGGTATGCATGCCTGTCAACTTTCGATGTAATGAAAGATTGTCTTTTAAAACGAATGCAATATTTGTAAAATGTATCATATAGAGGTCAAATACCTCGCGATGTAATCATATGTTATTGTATTCGTTCTTATAGATTAGGACGGGTCTTTACATGTGGTATCAGAGCGGTGGTCTTAGCGACCAGGTCTGCATTAGTGTGTCTAACTGATAAGTCGTTAGGATGCATTAGTGAGTCTGGACTTCGACCGTGTCTGCATGTCAAAAGTTTTGCTTATCATTTCTAGTCGAAAATCATCTGCTTATCATCCTTAGGAAATTACCTGCTTATCATTATTAGTCTAGACACGTCTTGCTACATTAATTGCATGAGTAGTGTATAGACAAAATTCATATCTTAGCGTATCTGCTAAATCATATCTTATCGTATCTGTTACTTTAAACTTTGCCTGATATATTCCGTAAATTCCTCCGTAATCTACGAAATCTTTTGATCTATATATATATATATATATATATATATATATATATATATATATATATATATATATATATATATATATATATATATCCTATGTAAATAGAATTCCACCCGATAGCCGGAAAATCGTTTTTATATCGAAAAATCCTTTATTCAATCGTACGAAATGGAATTCGTCATTAATTCAAGTTCCTCGTATTCCGAAATGGAATCCCAATTCAGCTCCGAAAGCAGTGTGACCGAAATGGATTAACCAATCAGTCATCATCTATTCTGGATGAATTGGGGATGGGTTTGTAGCCTCCTCAATCATTGGAGATAAGAAGAAGGTGATCCCTTCCATCCACCACATTTCCCTCTTGATGAAGAACCTGAAGCACTTACTGGCGAACCAATCCGAAACACCATTTTCTCTCTCATTTCCAGAGTATCTCGTCACGATTATATACTACATCAAATTCTAGATTTTATTTATCCGCTCGTCCAAACCGACAATCACCCCGGTGTAATAGAAGAAGTCAACGAGCTTCGCGCTCGGGTAGTGGCTTTGGAGAATATGGTGCAAAGATTACAAACACCAGCAGCAGCACCAGCAGCATAACCCGTACCGCCATCATCAACGCCAACATTACCATTACCACCTCCAACCACAACCGCGTCGTAAACCTCAACTTCACAATCTGTCCCACGAGCATCAACGTCATACGCACCATAGATACCAAAGAGTACTAACAACAATAACTGACAAAGTATTAATTCATAACTTCATTGGAGAAACCTTCTGCGGCGATTATGTAATCTCTAAAGACTTAGAGATTATCTAATCTAACCCTAACCATAAATCAAAGCGAACCAAAATGATAGAAGGAAGAGTAGAAACCCTGACAAAAATGGTGTGTGGTTAACAAGCTAAACTTGTTTTACCAACAGCATCAACAGTACCATCAGCGTCACCAACATCGTCAGTGCAGTTAGCATCAGAATCAACAACACCTATAACATCACAAACTCCGTCAGTTCAAGAATCACTGTGGACATCATTACGAATCAATAACGCGTATATTGTATCAACGAGTTATGAAGAATTAACTCATTCTCTCTGAAGAAATTATATGTATATTATATATATATATTTTGAAATAAAAATAAATCTTTCCGTGCTAAGCTATTGTGTGTGAATCTTAACTACTCGGTTAATTCATATTACAAATATGCAATAATGTACGTCCTTCTCCCGCAACTTAACCATCGTTAACTACAATCTCTGTCTCAATTCAACAAATTCCAATTCATAATAAATCAAGTATATATTTGATTTTACACTTTCATCATCGATGTACCCAAAACTTTTCATATAACATCATTCGTACTTTGCGAAGTTCACAAGAATTTAACGAAAACCAACATCATGCCTCAACAAATAACGAAGTATTGATTCATAATTTCAATATTATTGAAGAAATACTTATGTAATCTCTAAAGCATTTAAAGGATTATTCAATGCTAGTTCCAACCGTAAATCGAATAAGTTTAATTTAGTATTAACTCATTAAAATCTATGTTACATCTGAAGAGAATATATACATATATATTTTCATAAAAACTGTAATAAAATTCTTTTGTACAAAATATTAATTGTGAAATTTTTTAACGGGTAGGTAATACCCGAGATATATATATATATATATATATATATATATATATATATATATATATATATATATATATATATTCACAATTAATATGTTACATTCTTCGAATCTGATTAAGAAAATTATCAACTATACTTCCTACTTTCACAATAATATACATTCTTTCATAGAAATCAAAATAACCATACTCATTCAAACCCAATTACATATTCTGATTTTAAAACCTCAGAATTCAATTCGAGATATAACCGGTACCATCACTTTTAGATTCCTACATCTTTCAAATCTATACTTTGACTTCAAAACTGTGTTAGAACATCAAATGTATATTAACGATTATAATCTGTGTTCAAACCCTTCGAAAATTTCTGAAGACACTTCAAATAATGAGCAATCGAGATGATGATCCAACCACATATTACCCACAGTTACGTACCTGAAAAACTCTCGAAACCAAAATCATAATTCGACACATATCCGTGTCAGACCCTTTTGGCATTTACTAGCTAAAATGACTTTTCAATTCCTTCTCAAAGTAGCCAATTTTGTCACTGCTCCAACAAGTCAACTGCGACTTTTCAATCAGACTAGTTTTATTATAACCTCAATAGATACGTTACCCTTTCACCATCGATACTGGAGAACCTTTCATATTCCACCACATTAGCAGTAGAGTTACCAACAACTTCGTGATACAATGGTTTAAGTCTCTCCGAAAAACCATTATATTTGTTCGTTAAAACCCTACCGTATACTCATCCGCACCTTGTAACAAAAAAATTTCCATACCAATCATTGAGAATCAGCAATCAGTATTTTGAAATCTCGCAGCATGTCTACGCCAACAGTTATATGTGTATATATAATGTCTATCTTCTGGACTTAATTTGAATGTGAAGTTTCTGAAAAACACTCCAAACTACGAATTGGTTCTCCGAAAGTGGAAAAATGCTGATGAAGCAGCAAAAACTATAAACGACTTTAACAGTAAAAGTTTGATGATAATGAATAAGTGTGCTGGCAAAGCGCAGAAAAAGAGAAGTCTTGGAACTGGAAACCGGATTGAGCAAAGTATGAAGGAGGCTGTGGACAAATCACAAAGACTGAACCTGACTTCAAAGAATCCAAATGATTCAGTACCTGCTGGAGTCATTAATGAATACCTTGCTCCTGACTCTAAACCCCTGCAGACAATATTCTTCATCATCCTCTGATATTAGAAATTCTAAGATATCATCGTATCTTTCATTATAAATATCCTCCATATTTCTGAAGATATTTTCATAATTATTCTTATCTGAAATCATTTACCTCTTTGCGCTATCTGTATTACATCATAAAAGAAACTATTTTAGTTTCTAAATTCTGAAACATTCGAGTTTAAAATAGGAATATTTTTGAAGTAGTGTTGGGAGCTGAAGCATGAGTTAGTATAATATAATGACACTTGATCAACGTGATTATATTACAGTAAGTCATGCTGAGTTCCTAAATGGAACGTGATGATTCACAGATCATAACATTATCATTTGCCATGTTATACGACTCTTGTATTCTATTTAACCTCTAAAATATCAAGAAAATATTTCTTGATGATTCGGCCTTTTCCGAGATATTCTAGTAATTTGACAAGTCAAGATAGTGTCATTACAATTTCCTTCCCAGAACATTAACAATGTTCATTCTGAAATTCATATCTGTGAATTCTGGACCATTACAAGCGGTGCTTAATTGCAAGAAGAAGAAATGAAAGGACAAAGCTCTGAAATAGAAATTGGGGTATAAATCTCAGCAAATAAAAGAAAGCATTAACTGGAGATGACAATAATTATGGGAGACGGAAGCAGGGACATCGAAATATAAGAGAAGATATAAAACCCAACAACCACTCAGAAATTATAAACCGTATATATCAATACATATAACAATATAAAGACACGAGAGAACTAAAAACACTATAAAACCAAGTGTATAGTAGAAGTAAATAGATTCTTCCGGCGGTAGATGAAAAAGAAGAATGACCGATATGAAGGTTAGGAATATATGAAGAAGCAGAACTGGATGGAGCATATTGATGAATGCTTTAAAGTATGAGTTAGAAATAATGGAAGGTGTGAGTTAAAAGGAAACGAAGGAGGTGGATTTATAGTAAAATAACAGACAGAGAAATTAAAACAGATGATCACATTTAAAGCAGATCCCAATTCCCTTGATTATCGAAGAATCAAATCGTATTAAGAAGATTTTCTCCAAATCTCTTGAACTTGGAAATCAATCCTATCTACGTCAAAAGATATGACGAATCTATACCTACTCATTTCACTCTTTTGGTGATAGCTTCACTCGTACTCTTCACAAAAATCAAATGGTTTTATTCATATTACTCAATGATAATAAAACCCTAATCTACAGCTTATATGCATCATGAAAACATACTTATTGTCAGCCATGACCATCCCAATCAAATTTCGGGGCGAAATTTCTTTAACGGGTAGGTACTGTGACGATCCGGAAATTTTCGACCAAATTTAAACTTTAATCTTTATATATTCCCGACACGATAAGCAAAGTCTATAATGTTGAAATCTCAAAAACTTTGAATTATGTTCATATGACCAATTACCCTACGACTGCTTTCGACGATTCACGAACAATTATGTGTAAATAGATATGTATGAATATATACATATGTGTGATTGTTAAATTAAGAAGTATTAATGAAACATTAAATGTTTGGTTAGTATGAGAATAAGTTACGAAGTCTATTATATGGCTTGAAAACATTAACAAAGTATTAGGTATAATACTTTACATGAACGTATTTGATTTAATATATTTATCGATAGAATTAGAAGATAATATCAAATAATTGATTTACCAGATACATTGATTGAGGATTACGAGTCCCTATTGAGAGGTCCACTTTGATTTAGAAAATCTTTCCTTTTTAACGATATTCGGAATAAATGGTAAAGTGATCTTCGAGTAAGGACAAAGTGGCAAGTAACAGGAGCTAGCCAGATTGGTGGAAATTCATGTTAAATTCCAATACATGCCCTACAATAATTGCCCCGTAACTTTGATGAAATAAAATTAATTAACCTACATATTATGTATTGTGAAAGTGAAATTAGGGAATATAGGTAAATTAGAAAATAGATATTGACAAGTTAAATAAATCGACATTTTACATTAAGATGATTCCTTACGTTTGATTTTTTCCTTTAGACTTAATCCTACGAGTTATGATTAAACTGGAAGTTAAAACCTTGAAACCTGATATGATTTATATATGATTTTACGAAAACGTCTTTTCGATATAATAGACTTTTTAAAACGTCTTATGACATAACAACTTCTACTATTATAACCTTTGTAATAAAATGATTTGGAATATAAAGTAATTGGAATATTAAAATGTCTTTGTAAACATTTTTATATAAATAAAGTATATCAATTTTAAACTTTAAAAATACAAATATTACGAAATAATATTCCTTATTATTTAAACGATTTCAAGATATATAAATTTGAATATTATTAGTTTTGAAAAACTATATATTATATATTGTCCCAAATTTATATTTCCAAATGAAAATATAAAAATATAAATTTTAACTTAGTCATAAAACGTCTTGATTTAAAATAATATATTTTGATAAACAACGAGCCACTGATTTATAGAATCAAATGACCACAACGCTCAATTTTATAAGTACATTTTTTATAAGATAATTTATTGATGAGTAAGTCAAATTATTAATAAGAGTACATGTCGCGAAACGTAAAAGGCTAGTTTTCTTAGCGTACGAAACGTCGTTTGAAAAACCGAAACCAGGACATGAGTCGAGTGACAACGTCCATGTCATTTGAGTAAAAATTACATTTTTACCATGAACGTAAATATAATATAATATATAAGTAATTATATAAATTAAATATAATATATATATATATAATACTAATATAAAAGTGTCGGCATAAGAACTAATGCGATGGAGCTGTAAAATAAGGCTCATGCGATTGCATGAGCATAACACACAAGCCTCATGCAATCGCATGATGATGAATCGCTGAAGTGATTATAAAAGCTCGACCAGGGAATAAGTTACACACACTTCTCTATATCCTTATGTGTTATAATTATATAATTATTAATATTATTATTATTATTATTATTATTATTATTATTATTATTATTATTATTATTATTATTATTATTATTATTAATATTAAGATTATTAATATTAATCTTATTATTATTAGTATTAGTATTAGTATTAGGAGTGATATTATTATTATTATACATAAAATACTACGACGAGGTTCTGCTAGCGTGTTTTCAAAACTGGTTTTCGAGTAGGATAGGGCTAAGGAAATTATGGGTTATAGCTATGGAGGTGATGGGTATAGTTCATGGGTATGCTTGTGAGGTCAATTTAATGTTTATCATCTCCGTTGCATTTACGTACCTTTCCTGCAATATTGAATCTCAATATTGATACGTAAGCACTCATAATTTAACTTTTACATATTAATAGTGTATCCCTGACTAGTGCTCGAGTACATAGGATTATGCATGCTTGTACCTTTATTATTGTCGTTAGATAGGATATGTTGAATCCTGAATTAGTTACATATGCGATTGAGATAAGGTATAAGATATGCATGTCATTTGAAGTCGATGTTAGAAAAGATAGAAAAGATACGAAAACGTCGTGCTGTGAGGATTCACATGAAGTTTTTGGGCAGGGGAATGTTTTATCCGAGAGCCTTCTGAAAAAGACCAATTGCAAAGTTTCAATGGCCAGTGAATCAACAAAATTGGATGAGTTTAAAATTACCAAGGAGGATGAGATAACAGACAATACACCTACAGGTTCCACATGTTGTTTCTCGACTAATGATCTAGAAGAAGGTGAATTTATCCCGACATCAAATACCAAAGGTCCGATCTCAGAAACAACTGATTCTGAAGGGAATCAGTCTGTTTCTCCAGCAATGGATTCAAATTCGACGGTAGATTACGATGTTGATCTGGAGACTAAAGCAATTCATGGGTTAATTGACGGAATACCTGTGTCGGATGTGAATCAGCATGTTACTCCGGCAATGGTTATCACTCCGGAAGTGGATCATGTTAAGGATTCCGAGATGGAGACAGTTCAAAGGGCGTGTAACTCTGCTGCAGGCATTAATTTCACAAATTCTGAGATGGAGACAGTTTCCGATGTTGAAGAAAGCACGTGTGACATGCCTACAGCTTTTTCGAGTGATTCATTTACTTTTCCATCTCCTATTGAGCTGGCATCTTATGGGAATCATATCCCTTCATCTGGGCCATGCCCTTTGGCTAATGGACCTTCTCCTTTGGCTAATGGGCCAAGTCCTTTGGATATTGAGCCATCTAGTGAACCAGGCTTAGATGAACATGACGTGGGTGACCGTAGTCCAATAGGAAATGTTCATGCCGACTTACAGGACGTACCCCTCTGTTCTGCTTTTACTGCGGTAGCTCGGTTTCGCGTTAAAAGGAAAAAAGCTCCTCCTTTGATCAAAAGTCATTTTATTAAACATGTGTGGGGTAGGAATAATATGAAGCGTAACCGACGTCGAGATAATTTTCGGTGGCACGATAGATATTTTATCGAGAATGTGATGAATGACTCGGAAGAGGATATTGGTTGTTGCTCGTGTTGCTCTTCTTGCGTGTCATCGGACTCGAAAACATAGTTTTTTTTAGTTGTGGTGTCGTGTCCTCGTGATTGTGTGTCTTCTTTAGTTTCGTGCCTTTGTATGTTGTAAGACCCAAATATTTATTATACATAATGTATTTATGGTGTACGATGCGTGTATGAAGTGTACGTGTTGCTTGCTCGAACGCCGAAGGAAACTGGACGTTGTCTGAAGTGACAAGGTGTGTACGTATCTTTTCAACCCCAAATAAAGCTTGTGTTGATGTTTCAAAGCCTTACCATTGGAAAGGAAATCTTATTACGTTTCCAACAATATTTAATTCATCGAAAACGGAGCTACGGTCAAAAAGTTATGGCCAAAACACGTTTCTGAAAACTGACCTGTAGGTTGGAGCGGCGCTCCACCTTTTGGAGCGGCGCGCCAAACCCGTCTGATGCAATTTTCAGCCTTTTTTAAAGGCTTAAATGAAGGGTACTTTGGTCTTTTCACTTAGGGTCGGTTTGGGGTCATCAAAGCTGATCTAGAACTCTATTGGAGCTCATTTCTCACCCATACAAACACTCTCATCCACATTTAGAGAGAGAGGAAGAGTTCTAGAGTGAGAGAGCTTGGATTGGAGAAGAAGGAGCTTGAATTGATCAAAGTCTCGGGTTTTAAAGTTGTTCACCTCGTTCCTAGCTACGTTTTGGTTGTTGTGGTAAGTTCTAACTCCGAATTTCATTGTTTGATTTGATATTCAAAGTTAGGGTTTGAACTTAAATTGTTAAGAAACCCATTTAAACTCATGAAGTGAGTTTAGTGATGCTAGTAATCGGGTTTATTGTTAGTGTTGGTGGATTTTGGGTTGGTGAACAAATTGGTTATGTTTAGAACTTGAATTTGGGTTTAATCACTAGGTTTAGTGATTATGGAAGTATTGGAACCCATTTAGGGTTATTTGGTTGAATAATTTTGACTATGGGTCAAAATTAGGGTTTGGTGACGGTTATGACCCAATTGTTGATTTAGTAAGGTTTATAAACTTAAAATGGATTAAGTTGAAGTATAAAACCGAGTTAAATATGTTTTGGTGTCAAAACTTGCTAATGGCGCGATGTTGACTCCTTTGGGTCAAAAGTAGGGTTTAAGTGTCATTTTGGGCAAGATAGGTTTTTAACACCTATGATTGGGTTTGTTTGGCATATTAGGACCATTCTCACTTGTGTTAGTGATTATTGGTTAGTTTGGGCGCGTTTTGTGCTTGGAAGTGCATTTGGGTCAAAATTGCACTAGTAGTCAATTTGGGTTGATTTGTATATCCACCTTAATTGTGTTACTTGTTATGTGATAAATGGAATAGGTACATTCCATCGGCGATTGCGGTTTATTTCGGTGGCATTATTCAAGACGACAAGGTGAGTGTTAATATCCTATGTGCATATGTATGTGTAGGATGGGTGCGGGTTGGGTGAAGCGGTTCTCGGTTATAGAGATCACTTCACATATAGGTTCTTGATGGCTCGTTTTGGCGGTCATCTTATTGTTTAGGGAAATGAACCTCGGTTAGTGTGGATTCATGATGACTCGGCTTATACGGTCGTCTTCTCATAAGTTGTGAATTTCGGTTAGAGCGGATTCATGGTGACTCGGTTATACGGTCACCTTATTGTTAAGGTTAAGTGTTTAGCCTTGGGTTGTAGGTTCGGGGATATTATTTTATCTTATGTTTTGATATTGATGTGTTGTAGCTAGTCCTTCGGGTGTAGCTTGGTAGTGTTGTTCATAACGTTGTGAGTGAACTTACATTGATGTTGTAGCTAGTGGTATCGCAATTATACGGTAAGCTTAGTTTTGCTTGCTATATGCTCGGATGATCCGGTATGTGTTATTTGATATTGTGTGGCGTGTCCATTTTATGCATATATATGTATGTAGTATATTCTCATTCACTAAGCGTTAGCTTACCCTCTCGTTGTTGACATTTTTTTATAGATTGCTTGGATGCGGTGGCTCGGGTAAGCGGGGACTAGTGGACTTGCATAGTTGATTTAGAAGGCTTGCTCTTAAATTGATTAAGATTGGGTAGCGTATCCCCAATCGCCATGCTCGGCCTTTATTTTGTATTACAAATCATGTGGTTGAAAAGTTGTATTTTCGTACGAAAGTCGTAAAACGGCCGATGTGGGCCCGGTCTTCGTAAAACTAATTTTATTAATGGAACGTGTTAGCTTTATCTATTATAATATGTTGTGAAAACCATTTAGTCTAAATGTGTCGGGAAGTGGTCAAACATTTTCGCATTTGGGACTTTTTGGGACAGCAGCCTGTCCAGGCCCTTTGACGCGCCGCGCGGGGTCATGGCGCGCCGCGCCATGTGATGCACAAAGAATTTTTTTTTATTCCGCGTAATTGGTTGGTTAACGGGTTGGGATGTTACAAGTGGTATCAGAGCATGGTCTAAGGGATTTAGGTGACTTGAGATAGGTACCTAGACTTAGACTTTTGTGTGTGTTTAATTTGTTGCGGGACTTGTAGGATTACGGGTCGGAATGGGTTCTAGCTAGTGCCTTGTTTATAGGTTGACTAACGTTATATTAGTAATGCGGATATTATTAATATGCTATTGTGATGTAATAATAATTCTCGTGTGTGTTTATATCGCGTAGAATTTTGTTTGTGTTTGTTTATATCATCGAGCGAAGCGGTCATTGTACTAACGAGTCGATACGGCGTGTATGCGTAATAAGGACTTGCAAACCTTATTACGGGTGCAAATCGTGTCTAACAAGTGATGTACGATGAGTGTTTAGCAAGATGGGGCGGTGTTGTGCGTGTGGTTTATACGTTCGTGATCTAATCGTTTGCATTCCTTAGAATGAAAACGGAAGATGGATGCGGAACGAGTGAGCCTATTCACGAAGGGAAGGATGAGTAACGTTAAAGATTGAGATCGTGTTTGAACAATATGCCTCGGTTCTCACCGGCAAGGTTAGGGAAGTAACCAAGGAGTTGGTCGAAGGACAAATGATGGAAATGGTTCGAGACCAAGTGACTAAAGTTGTAAAGGAAGAGTTTGAAAAGAGGTTTCCCAAACCTCGAGGTAGTGATGATGAAGATATACTTGCAAGGTTAGGATTACATGGTGCTCATGGTAAGAGGGCACGAAGTATGCCTGAAGGCGTCGAGAATGTGAAGAAGAAGAGTAAGAAGGGTTACAAGCTTACGTGCTTAAGTGTGGGAAACGGGGTCATTTAGCACAAGATTGTACGGTGGTACCTTTAGGCTTAATCAGGTGTTTCATTTGCCGGATGGAGGGACACCGGAAGTCAGAGTGTTCCGAATCGCATGACGATCGGGTTAGGAGGTTAGAGCGCGAATACATGATGGGTAGTGGAGCACGGAAGCCCAACAGCGCTACATCAGGTACCTTTAGTACGAAATTATATGTTGTTCGTTCGTAATAACATGAGGTATGCGCGTAAGTCTTAGCTAAACTTTATTCTCCGTTGGAGATAATTCGTAGCAAGCGGGCGGTTTACGTTTATGGTTCCGGTTTGCTCTCAGCAGAGTGTATAAGTGGTGTGTTGTGCCTTGATCCTATGGTGCGAATCCTTGGGTGCTTAAGCATTTTGGTTGGTATCGGGTCGTTAAGCTCGTTCGAGTGAGACCCTTAAGGTCTCAATTGTGTTGTGCATGTTATTGATATGGACGACGTTCCTAATGGAAGTACCCTATAGTGACGTTGGATTGTCGGGCGAAGGGCGTAAGACTTGGTGCAACCGAGCATCCCTTAGTATTTGGGAAATGTTTCTACCAAACCATGGAAATGGGTTTTGGTGTTCGGTCGTTAAGCGCGTGTTCGCTTTCGCTTTGGAGTGGATGAACCATGAGGTTCGTCGGGTGGATTGAAATTCTTGAAATCGAGTGTTGATCTCGATGTATTTTGGTAAAGGAGTCTACGTGACGCGACATTAGGTGCCTTTTTATACTTACTAGCGTGGTGTTCGACTCTGATTGTGTTGCGGTTACATTGTACTTAGGGTACCGAAGTGAAATTTTTAGGTGCATGAGTGACTAGGTTGAAATCTGACAAACTAAAGCAATTGGATAATTGCGAGGGTATAGTTTGTGTAATTTGTGGTACACTTTTCGTTCGAAGTGTTTAAGGATTGCTTGAAATCCTTCTTGTGCTCAAGGTTGGAGCAAGATGTGGTGATGGGTCGTGTGAGCCCAATTGTTGGTAAAGTCTACCTTTGGTAGTATTGTACGGTTGTACGAGTTGTGATATTGGAACGTGGTTCTAAGTGGGGGAGTTACACTCCCGCACGAGGAAGTTTTAGTGTAAGATTTCGGATGATGCTTTTGGTAGATCCGGAAAATGTTGTCGAGACCTAGTTTTGGTCGATTTGTGGTAGAGTACAATTTCGGATAAATTGTACTTATGATTTTGGATTTGCATTACCACCGAGGTGGTAATGTGGTAAATCTCGTTGAGAGATAATGGACGTGGTTGGCGAGCAAGGTGAAGTCCCTCGGTTAAGGGATGTGGGTGTGTTGGGTTCTCTTTTAGAAAATTATTGTTTTGTGCCTATGTTCGATATAGGTGGTTCTTGCTCGATTGTGTGGATGGTTAGTGGTATCCGTTAGGGTTCACTATAGTGTAGCAGAGCGCGATGTTGCATTACTCGTTGTACGAGGCCAAAAGTGCGTATGCGATTGATGAAGCATGACTTTTGGAGTCCGCTGACTTCATCATGAGATGGTTGATTGGTGAAGCATGACCTTTGGGGTCCGCTGACTTCATCATGGGATCGTGGATTGGTGAAGCATGACCTTTGGGGTCCGCTGACTTCATCATGAGATCGTTGATTGGTGAAGCATGACCTTTGGGGTCCGCTGACTTCATCATGGGATCGTGGATTGGTGGAGCATGACCTTCGGGGTCTGCTGACTTCATTATGAGATCGTTGATTGGTGAAGCATGACCTTTGAGGTCCGCTGACTTCATCATGGGATCGTTGACTGGTGGAGCATGACCTTCGGGGTCCACTGACTTCATCATGAGATCGTTGATTGGTGAAGCATGACCTTTGGGGTCCGCTGACTTCATCATGGGATCGTGGATTGGTGGAGCATGACCTTCGGGGTCCGCTGACTTCATCATGAGATCGTTGATTGGTGAAGCATGACCTTCGGGGTCCGCTGTGATGACCCAGAAATTTCGACTAAATTTAAACTTAATCTTTGTATGATTAACATTTCCGACACGATAAGCAAAGTCTGTAAAACTGAATCTCAAAATTTTTGAACTACTTTTATATATTTAAATACCTTCGGTTGTTTTCGACGATTCGCGAACAATTATATGTAAAAAGATACATATATACTATAACATGAAAAGGTAACAATGTATTAATTGTTTGATACCGTACATTAAACTTATTGGTTTAAATATCTATTTTAATGTATATGATAAATTTAAATATTTATTATTAAAATTTATTTATAAATAACGTCCAATGTGTATTTAAAAACTGATTTATGTATATTAAAAAGATATATACATATATATAATAAACGATAGTAACATTCGTTTATTGATTCAATTGATATTTAGATAAGTTAACTAAAGCGTTTAAGATGAACCAGTTAAACACTAATTTGCTACAGTGTTTTCAAATTGCCACATTACTCAAAATGCTACAGTGTTTTCGAAAATCACTATTTGCTACAGTGAATTTGACTTTGCTACAGTGGATTGCTACAGTAAAATTTGACTTTGCTACAGTAACTTTGCTACAGTAAAACACTATTTTAAAATGTATTTTTAGCAAATAACGAGATGATGATTTATAGAAGTAAATGACCAAAATACTCGAAAGTTTAAGATATACTATGAGTGGTATAGTTTATGGATAACTTAAGGCTATATTTTGACAAAGGTACGTGTCACGAAACGTAAAATGCAAGTTTTCTCAGCGTACGAAAGGACATTCGAAAAACCAGAACCGGGACATAAGTCGAGTGATGACGTACGACTTATCGGAACAAAAATTACAAGTCAACTATGCACGTGAATTTAATATAATATATAATTAATTATTTAAATTATATATATTATATTAATATTTAATTATGTCGACGAGCTAAATTACAAAAGAATGTGAGCTGTCCCTGGTCCTCATGCGAGTCGCATGGCCAGAAGGCCATTTCCATGCGAGTCGCATGACTCCAGATTTCAGGCCAAGTGCTATAAATTCTCGAGTTTTGGCCAGATAAATCACACACACATATATATTATTTTTACTCCGTATTTATTTATTTTATTATTATTATTATTATTATTATTATTAATAATAATAAGATTATTATTAATCTTATTATTTTTATTATTAGTGTTATTATTTTTGCGATACAAAAATAATAATGTACATAAAATATTACGACGGAGTGCTGTCCAAGTAATTTTCAAAATGAGTTTTCGAGCAAGCTAGAGCTAAGGAAATTATGGGTTATTGCCAAGGAGGTTATGGGTAATGTTCGGGGGTATTTTTTTGTGAATCAAACCTCGTGTTTATCATCTCCGATGCGTCTACGTGCTTTCCTACAATATTGTATATCAATATTAAACAGTGAGTTCATTTGATCCCTTTTTACATATATTTTTGGGCTGAGAATACATGCGCAGTTTTATAAACTATTTTACTAAATGGATACAAATACTAAAACTGATTTTGTGTGAGTTTCATAAGATCCCTTTTACTCTCTACATTTTTGGGCTGAGAATACATGCAAATGCTTTATTAACCGATACACAATATTTATATGTGTGAGTTTCACTTGCTCCCTTTTTAATTGCTTTTGCAATATATATTTTTGGGCTGAGAATACATGCACTTTATTTTAAAAACACAATGGATACAAGTACATACTAAATTCTACACTGAGTTTGAACCGAAAATCCCTTAGCTTTGGTAACTAGTAACTGCCGGTTATAAGAACTGGTGGGCGCGAGTAGTAGTATATGGATCCATAGGGCTTGATATCCCCGTCCGAGCTAGAGCACTAGCCTTTTAACGGACGTATGCTATTTGAGAAGCGTACACGTTGGTTTGCGTGTATTATTAAGATGATTATACAAAGGGTACAAATTATATAAGCATTAAAGTTTAGTTACCAGGGTGCTCAATTTTGTAGAACCGATTGATAAACGTTTCGGATGAAACAACTGAAATCTTGTGATCCACCTTTTATGTAAAACCTATTGATAAACGTTTTGAATAAAACAACTGAACTTTTGTAATCCACATTGATATACTATTGTAAACTATTATTTACAGTGATTGTCTATATGTAGAAATCATCAGATGTTGAAAACCTTTGATTTAAATATTCATTTATGGTGTGCCTTTTCAAAAGAATGCAATGTTTACAAAACGTATCATATAGAGGTCAAATACCTCGCAATGAAATCAATGAATGACGTATTGTCCATATGGATTTGGAGCGATCGTCACAGTTGGTATCAGAGCGTTGGTCTTAGCGAACCAGAATTTGCATTAGTGTGTCTAACCGGTTATTGTTAGGATACATTAGTGAGTCTGGACTTCGACCATGTCTGCATGATAAAAGTTGTTGCTTATAATTTTTTTTGTTAGAAATTACCTGCTTATCATTCCTTGTGTGGAAAATTACCTGCTTATCATTTGTAGTCTAGACACACCTTATTGCATGGATTTCATGACTAGTGTATAGACAAAATGAATATCTTAGCATATCTGTTACTGTTACCTTTACTTGACAGTTTCCGAAAGTTTCTCCGTAATTTGCGGATCCTTTGTACTATATAAAGGTATTCTATGTAATTAGAATATCATCCGATATCCGAAAATCATTTCACATCGAAAATTCTTTATCTAACCATGTAAGATGAATTCTACAAGTAATTCGAGTTCTTCGGATTCCGATATGAATTTCCACCTGAGTTCCGAAAGCAGTGTAACCGGAATGAATCAACCAATCAGTCATCACCAATTCTGGATGAATTGGGGATGGGTTCGTAATCAACTTAATCAATGGAGACAAGAGGAAGGCGATCCTTTCCACCAACCGAATTCACCTCTTGGTGAGGAACCTGAGGCACTTACCGGCGAACCCGTTCGAAACACTATCTTCACCCTCATTTCCAGGATATCTCGCAACGATTATATGATAAACAGAATTTTAAACTTTATTCATCCTCTCGTACCAACCGCCAATCATCCTGGAATAATAGAAGAAGTTAACGAGCTTCGCGCTCGAGTTGTGGCTTTGGAGAATATGATGCACAATTTGCAGGCATCACAGGCAGCACCGGTAGCACCACCAGAACCAGCAGCACAACCAACAACAGTACCAGTATCTCCAACAACAACATCCGCACCGCAAACCTCAACTTCACAATCCGTTCCACGAGCATCAACCTCCTACGCATCATAGTTATCAAGGAATACCAACAACAATAAACGATGAAGTATCAACTCATAACTTCATTTGAGAAATATCCTGTAGCGATTATATAATCTCTAATATAGAAGAGATTATTCGTTTCTAGTTCCAACCGAAAATCAAATGAGTTTAATAACTCATTAAATTTATATTACATCTGAAGGAAATATACATACATATATTTTCATAAAGATTGTAATTGAAAATCCTTTTGTACAAACTGTTAATGATGAGAATATTTTAACGGGTAGGTAATACCCTAGAAATATATAAATTCCACATTAATATGTTACACTATACATTCTTCAATTTTGATTCAGCAATCATTAACTATACTGCTCAAACCTATAGATATACGTATCTGTTCATCGCAGATTAACCATTTTCATTCAATTTCATATTCTGATTTCGATAGATCAGAATCCAAGTCAAGATTAAACGAAAAACATCACTCTTAGATTCCTACATTTTTCAAAACCATGCTTCGAAAACCATGCTTTGAATTCAGAACAGTACTAGAACATCATATGATTACATTTTGCGTTCAAACCCATCGAAATTCTTGGAAACACTTCAACTAATGAACAAACGAGAAGACAAACCAACTACACGATATCTACGAGAAGAAAGATTTGTACTTATAATCATATATCTGGAAAGCTCTCGAAACCTAAGTAAAACTTTAACACGTATCTGTGATAAATCCTTCGGCATTATTATTACTGAAAATAACCTTGCAATTCCTTTTTAAAAGTATCCAGTATTATCACCCATTCAACTAGTCAACGACGACCTTTCAGACTTATAACTTTGGCATATACGTTTTTGTTACTGGGGAACCTTTTATGTTCCACCATATTAGCAGTAAATGTACCAGCGACTCCGTCACTCTGCTATTTGAAACTCTCCGGAAATCACTATATATACATTGAAACCCTATCATGTACTCATCCACATCTTGTAACAATAGTTGCCATTCCAACTATCGGGAATTTGCAATCAGTATTTTGAAATCTTGCAGCACGTCTACGCCAACAGTTATATGTGTACATATAACGTCTACCTCCTCGAATTACATACTTCGAATGTGAAGTTTTTGAAAAACACCCCAAACTATGAAACTAGTTCTCTAAAATTGGAACAATGCTGATGAAGCAGCAAAAACTGTAAACGACCTTAACAGTCAAAAGTTTGATGATAAAAAAATAGTATGGTGGTAAAGCTGAGAATAAAAAAGAAAGTTTGGAACTGGAAAACGGATTGAGCAAAGTATGAAGGAGGGCTGTGGATAAATCACAAAGACTAAACCTACCTTCAAAGAATACAAATGATTCAGTATCTGCTGAAGTCATTAACGAATACCTTGCTACTAACTCAAAATCCGTTACGAACAAATCTTCTTCATCATTCTTCGATATTAGAAATTCTAAGATATCATCGTATCTTTTATTATAAATATCCTCGATATTTCTGAAGATATTTTCATAAGCATTCTTATCTGAAATCATTCATCTCTTCGCGCTATCTGTATTACATCATAAAAGAAACTATTTTAGTTTCTAAATTCTGAAACCTTCAAGTTTAAAATTTGAATGTTTTGAAGTAGTGTTGGGAACTGAAGCATGAATTAGTATAATATAATGACACTTGATCAACGTGATTATATTACAGTAAGTCATGCTGAGTTTCTAATGGAACGTGATAAAGGTTCACAGATCCCACCCTCATAATGAACCATGTTACATAACTCTTTTATTCTATTTAACCTCTAAACATATCAAGAAAATATTTTCTTGATGATTCGGTCTTTTCCGGATATTCTGGTAATTTGACAAATCAAGATCGTGCCATTACGATTACCTTCTTAGAACATTAATTATGTTCATTTCAAAATCCATACCTACGAATTTTGGACCATTATTCGCTTGACTTAAAGTCGGGAAGAGAAAACGAAAGCATGAAGCTCCGAAATATAATGGAAAATATAAAGCCCGAAAACAACCCGAAATTACAAACCGTGTATATCAATGCGTATAGCAATATAAAGACACGGGAGAATGAAAAACACTATAACCCCAAGGTAATAGTAGAAGAAAATAACTTCCTCTGGTGGCAGATGAAAAAGAAGAATGAAGGATACGATAGCCAGGAAAATATCAAGAATCAGAACTGGATTAAGCATTTTCACAATCTATTGGGATGTATGAAATAATAAAGAAGATTATAGGAGTGTTGAAAATAAATGAAACGGGAGAGGTCAATTTATAGCAAAATATCGGACGCAGTAATAGAGTCAGATTATGCATTTAATCAAAGAAAATCCTAATTTCCGCAAATTCCGAAAAATCAAATCTTATTTAAATTATGAAGATTTTCTATTCCTTAAAATCCGGAAATCAATCGTTACTACATCAAGAGATAAGACGCATCTCTATTCTCTATTTCACTCTATTACGATAACTTCTCTCATACGCTTCGAGTAATTGGATTATTTTATCCATATTATTCAAACATAGATAAAACTCTATTATCAACTCATATTCGTCATTAAAACATTTTTATTGTTAGCCATGACGACCTCACTCAAATTTCGGGACGAAATTTCTTTAACGGGTAGGTACTGTGATGACCCAGAAATTTCGACTAAATTTAAACTTAATCTTTGTATGATTAACATTTCCGACACGATAAGCAAAGTCTGTAAAACTGAATCTCAAAATTTTTGAACTACTTTTATATATTTAAATACCTTCGGTTGTTTTCGACGATTCGCGAACAATTATATGTAAAAAGATACATATATACTATAACATGAAAAGGTAACAATGTATTAATTGTTTGATACCGTACATTAAACTTATTGGTTTAAATATCTATTTTAATGTATATGATAAATTTAAATATTTATTATTAAAATTTATTTATAAATAACGTCCAATGTGTATTTAAAAACTGATTTATGTATATTAAAAAGATATATACATATATATAATAAACGATAGTAACATTCGTTTATTGATTCAATTGATATTTAGATAAGTTAACTAAAGCGTTTAAGATGAACCAGTTAAACACTAATTTGCTACAGTGTTTTCAAATTGCCACATTACTCAAAATGCTACAGTGTTTTCGAAAATCACTATTTGCTACAGTGAATTTGACTTTGCTACAGTGGATTGCTACAGTAAAATTTGACTTTGCTACAGTAACTTTGCTACAGTAAAACACTATTTTAAAATGTATTTTTAGCAAATAACGAGATGATGATTTATAGAAGTAAATGACCAAAATACTCGAAAGTTTAAGATATACTATGAGTGGTATAGTTTATGGATAACTTAAGGCTATATTTTGACAAAGGTACGTGTCACGAAACGTAAAATGCAAGTTTTCTCAGCGTACGAAAGGACATTCGAAAAACCAGAACCGGGACATAAGTCGAGTGATGACGTACGACTTATCGGAACAAAAATTACAAGTCAACTATGCACGTGAATTTAATATAATATATAATTAATTATTTAAATTATATATATTATATTAATATTTAATTATGTCGACGAGCTAAATTACAAAAGAATGTGAGCTGTCCCTGGTCCTCATGCGAGTCGCATGGCCAGAAGGCCATTTCCATGCGAGTCGCATGACTCCAGATTTCAGGCCAAGTGCTATAAATTCTCGAGTTTTGGCCAGATAAATCACACACACATATATATTATTTTTACTCCGTATTTATTTATTTTATTATTATTATTATTATTATTATTAATAATAATAAGATTATTATTAATCTTATTATTTTTATTATTAGTGTTATTATTTTTGCGATACAAAAATAATAATGTACATAAAATATTACGACGGAGTGCTGTCCAAGTAATTTTCAAAATGAGTTTTCGAGCAAGCTAGAGCTAAGGAAATTATGGGTTATTGCCAAGGAGGTTATGGGTAATGTTCGGGGGTATTTTTTTGTGAATCAAACCTCGTGTTTATCATCTCCGATGCGTCTACGTGCTTTCCTACAATATTGTATATCAATATTAAACAGTGAGTTCATTTGATCCCTTTTTACATATATTTTTGGGCTGAGAATACATGCGCAGTTTTATAAACTATTTTACTAAATGGATACAAATACTAAAACTGATTTTGTGTGAGTTTCATAAGATCCCTTTTACTCTCTACATTTTTGGGCTGAGAATACATGCAAATGCTTTATTAATCGATACACAATATTTATATGTGTGAGTTTCATTTGCTCCCTTTTTAATTGCTTTTGCAATATATATTTTTGGGCTGAGAATACATGCACTTTATTTTAAAAACACAATGGATACAAGTACATACTAAATTCTACACTGAGTTTGAACCGAAAATCCCTTAGCTTTGGTAACTAGTAACTGCCGGTTATAAGAACTGGTGGGCGCGAGTAGTAGTATATGGATCCATAGGGCTTGATATCCCCGTCCGAGCTAGAGCACTAGCCTTTTAACGGACGTATGCTATTTGAGAAGCGTACACGTTGGTTTGCGTGTATTATTAAGATGATTATACAAAGGGTACAAATTATATAAGCATTAAAGTTTAGTTACCAGGGTGCTCAATTTTGTAGAACCGATTGATAAACGTTTCGGATGAAACAACTGAAATCTTGTGATCCACCTTTTATGTAAAACCTATTGATAAACGTTTTGAATAAAACAACTGAACTTTTGTAATCCACATTGATATACGGATTATGTGTAATATTAAAACTATGAACTCACCAACCTTTGTGTTGACACTTGAAGCATGTTTATTCTCAGGTTTCTAGAAGTCTTCCGCTGTTTGCTTATATGTTAGACAAGCTATGTGCATGGAGTCATACATGGCATATTTTTCAAGGAAACGTTGCATTCACCAAATCATCACCATGTATCTTATTTTGACTGTACTGTCAACGGAAGTACTATTGTAAACTATTATTTACAGTGATTGTCTATATGTAGAAATCATCAGATGTTGAAAACCTTTGATTTAAATATTCATTTATGGTGTGCCTTTTCAAAAGAATGCAATGTTTACAAAACGTATCATATAGAGGTCAAATACCTCGCAATGAAATCAATGAATGACGTATTGTCCATATGGATTTGGAGCGATCGTCACATCCGCTAACTTCATCATAGGTGTAGTGTTATATCGGTGAAGCATGACCGTTGACGGGGTCCGCTGACTTCATCCGGTGTTAAGATTTGGGAAGTGGCTCATGTGTAGTTTTCGGCCAGCCTTCATGATTGTTGGATGTGTGGTCTATTGGTAGTATTATACGCCGAGAGTGGGGTCGTGAGGACCATGTCGTGGGATTAGTAGGGCGATAGCCGTGTTTCGCTCACATGTTGTTACGGGTGTGACAATAGTCGATTTTGTGCACCTTAGGTTTAGCGTTGCCATAGTCGTTTTGGGCACTTTTGGTTTTAGCCGTTGCTTATGATGTTAGGATAGTGGCGTATTGGTTGTATTGCGTACTACAAAGGATGTTTAGTGGTAAGTGTAATCCGTAAGGATTCATGTGGTTCGATCTTCAACGTTCGGATCGTTGACTTTAGGTTGAGACTTGGTCACATTTAGCGTTGTCCTTGGTAAAGGTATGCTAAGGAATTGATATCTCGGTATGAGATTGGTTGAGTTTTTCCCGATATGGGGAAAATAGCAGGTTTTAGTGCTCGGATAGTGGTTTTGATAAATCACGGTTGACGATTTTAGTTGTTAAAGGTGATTCATTGGGAAGAATTGTCTAGGAAAGTTCGGATTGGAACTTAGGATTGAGGGCCGTTGAGTAGTTCCGGATTGGTTAAGTGGAAAAGATCACGAGGACGTGATTGAGTTTAAGTGGGGGAGAGTTGTAAGACCCAAATATTTATTGTACATAAGGTATTTATGGTGTACGATGCGTGTATGAAGTGTACGTGTTGCTTGCTCGAACGCCGAAGGAAACTGGACGTTGTCTGAAGTGACAAGGTGTGTACGTATCTTTTCAACCCCAAATAAAGTTTTTGTAGATGTTTCAAAGCCTTACCATTAGAAAGGAAATCTTATTACGTTTCCAACGATATTTGATTCATCGAAAACGGAGCTACGGTCAAAAAGTTATGGCCAAAACACGTTTCTGAAAACTGACCTGTAGGTTGGATCGGCGCTCCACCTTTTGGAGCGGCGCGCCGAACCCGTCTGATGCAATTTTCAGCCTTTTTTAAAGGCTTAAATGAAGGGTACTTTGGTCTTTTCACTTAGGGTCGGTTTGGGGTCATCAAAGCTGATCTAGAACTCCATTGGAGCTCATTTCTCACCCACACAAACACTCTCATCCACATTTAGAGAGAGATGAAGAGT
Source organism: Rutidosis leptorrhynchoides (assembly GCF_046630445.1). Lineage (NCBI taxonomy): Eukaryota > Viridiplantae > Streptophyta > Magnoliopsida > Asterales > Asteraceae > Rutidosis > Rutidosis leptorrhynchoides. The sequence goes on from NC_092334.1 coordinate 420,413,383, forward strand.
TCTAGAGTGAGAGATCTTGAATTGGAGAAGAAGGAGCTTGAATTAATCAAAGTCTCTGGTTTTAAAGTTGTTCACCTCGTTCCTAGCTACGCTTTGGTTGTTGTGGTAAGTTCTAACTCCGAATTTCATTGTTTGATTTGATATTCAAAGTTAGGGTTTGAACTTAAATTGTTAAAAAACCCATTTAAACTCATGAAGTGAGTTTAGTGATGCTAGTAATCGGGTTTATTGTTAGTGTTGGTGGATTTTGGGTTGGTGAACAAATTGGTTATGTTTAGAACTTGAATTTGGGTTTAATCACTAGGTTTAGTGATTATGGAAGTATTGGAACCCATTTAGGGTTATTTGGTTGACTAATTTTGACTATGGGTCAAAATTAGGGTTTGGTGACGGTTATGACCCAATTGTTGATTTAGTAAGGTTTATAAACTTAAAATGGATTAAGTTGAAGTATAAAACCGAGTTAAATATGTTTTGGTGTCAAAACTTGCTAATGGCGCGATGTTGACTCCTTTGGGTCAAAAGTAGGGTTTAAGTGTCATTTTGGGCAAGATAGGTGTTTAACACCTATGATTGGGTTTGTTTGGCATATTAGGACCATTCTCACTTGTGTTAGTGATTATTGGTTAGTTTGGGCGCGTTTTGTGCTTGGAAGTGCTTTTGGGTCAAAAGTGCACTAGTAGTCAATTTGGGTTGATTTGTATATCCACCCTAATTATGTTACTTGTTATGTGATAAATGGAATAGGTACATTCCATCGGCGATTGCGGTTTATTTCGATGGCATTATTCAAGACGACAAGGTGAGTGTTAATATCCTATGTGCATATGTATGTGTAGGATGGGTGCGGGTGTAGTGACCCGAACTTTTCCATGTTTATATATATTAATTGAGATTGATATTTACATGATTAAATGTTTCCAACATGTTAAGCAATCAAACTTGTTAAGACTTGATTAATTGAAATATGTTTCATATAGACAATTGACCACCCAAGTTGACCGGTGATTCACGAACGTTAAAACTTGTAAAAACTATATGATGCCATATATATGGATATATATATATAGTTAACATGATACTATGATAAGTAAACATATCATTAAGTATATTAACAATGAACTACATATGTAAAAACAAGACTACTAACTTAATGATTTTTAAACGAGACATATATGTAACGATTATCGTTGTAAAGACATTTAATGTATATATATATCATATTAAGAGATATTCATACATGATAATATCATGATAATATAATAATTTAAAATCTCATTTGATATTATAAACATTGGGTTAACAACATTTAACACATGTGGGAACTCCAATGATCAGCTCTTAGCACATTTAACACATTGGGTTAACACTATTGGTATATACACTCCAATGATCAGCTCTTAGCAGCCCATGTGAGTCACCTAACACATGTGAGAACCATCATTTGGCAACTAGCATAAAATATCTCATAAAATTACAAAAATATGAGTAATCATTCATGACTTATTTACATGAAAACAAAATTACATATCCTTTATATCTAATCCATACACCAACGACCAAAAACACCTACAAACACTTTCATTCTTCAATTTTCTTCATCTAATTGATCTCTCTCAAGTTCTATCTTCAAGTTCTAAGTGTTCTTCATATATTCTACAAGTTCTAGTTACATAAAATCAAGAATACTTTCAAGTTTGCTAGCTCACTTCCAATCTAGTAAGGTGATCATCCAACCTCAAGAAATCTTTGTTTCTTACAGTAGGTTATCATTCTAATACAAGGTAATAATCATATTCAAACTTTGGTTCAATTTCTATAACTATAACAATCTTATTTCAAGTGATGATCTTACTTGAACTTGTTTTCGTGTCATGATTCTGCTTCAAGAACTTCGAGCCATCCAAGGATTCGTTGAAGCTAGATCCATTTTTCTCTTTTCCAGTAGGTTTATCCAAGGAACTTAAGGTAGTAATGATGTTCATAACATCATTCGATTCATATATATAAAGCTATCTTATTCGAAGGTTTAAACTTGTAATCACTAGAACATAGTTTAGTTAATTCTAAACTTGTTCGCAAACAAAAGTTAATCCTTCTAACTTGACTTTTAAAATCAACTAAACACATGTTCTATATCTATATGATATGCTAACTTAATGATTTAAAACCTGGAAACACAAAAAACACCGTAAAACCAGATTTACGCCGTCGTAGTAACACCGCGGGCTGTTTTGGGTTAGTTAATTAAAAACTATGATAAACTTTGATTTAAAAGTTGTTATTCTGAGAAAATGATTTTTATTATGAACATGAAACTATATCCAAAAATTATGGTTAAACTCAAAGTGGAAGTATGTTTTCTAAAATGGTCATCTAGACGTCGTTCTTTCGACTGAAATGACTACCTTTACAAAAACGACTTGTAACTTATTTTTCCGACTATAAACCTATACTTTTTCTGTTTAGATTCATAAAGTAGAGTTCAATATGAAACCATAGCAATTTGATTCACTCAAAACGGATTTAAAATGAAGAAGTTATGGGTAAAACAAGATTGGATAATTTTTCTCAGTTTAGCTACGTGAAAATTGGTAACAAATCTATTCCAACCATAACTTAATCAACTTGTATTGTATATTATGTAATCTTGAGGTACCATAGACATGTATACAATGTTTCGACCTATCATGTCGACACATCTATATATATTTCGGAATAACCATAGACACTCTATATGTGAATGTTGGAGTTAGCTATACAGGGTTGAGATACGTATACACTGGGTCGTGGATTGATTCAAGATAATATTTATCGATTTATTTCTGTACATCTAACTCTAGACAACTAGTTGTAGGTTACTAACGAGGACGGCTGACTTAATAAACTTAAAACATCAAAATATATTAAAAGTGTTGTAAATATATTTTGAACATACTTTGATATATATGTATATATTGTTATAGGTTCGTGAATCAACCAGTGGCCAAGTCTTACTTCCCGACGAAGTAAAAATCTGTGAAAGTGAGTTATAGTCCTACTTTTAAAAATCTAATATTTTTGGGATGAGAATACATGCAGGTTTTATAAATGATTTACAAAATAGACACAAGTACGTGAAACTACATTCTATGGTTGAATTATCGAAATCGAATATGCCCCTTTTTATTAAGTCTGGTAATCTAAGAATTAGGGAACAGACACCCTAATTGACGCGAATCCTAAAGATAGATCTATTGGGCCTAACAAACCCCATCCAAAGTACCGGATGCTTTAGTACTTCGAAATTTATATCATATCCGAAGGGTGTCCCGGAATGATGGGGATATTCTTATATATGCATCTTGTTAATGTCGGTTACCAGGTGTTAACCATATGAATGATTTTTATCTCTATGTATGGGATGTGTATTGAAATATGAAATCTTGTGGTCTATTATTATGATTTGATATATATAGGTTAAACCTATAACTCACCAACATTTTTGTTGACGTTTTAAGCATGTTTATTCTCAGGTGATTATTAAGAGCTTTCACTGTCGCATACTTAAATAAGGACGAGATTTGGAGTCCATGCTTGTATGATATTGTGTAAAAACTGCATTCAAGAAACTTATTTTGTTGTAACATATTTGTATTGTAAACCATTATGTAATGGTCGTGTGTAAACAGGATATTTTAGATTTCATTATTTGATAATCTACGTAAAGCTTTTTAAACCTTTATTGATGAAATAAAGGTTATGGTTTGTTTTAAAATGAATGCAGTCTTTGAAAAAACGTCTCATATAGAGGTCAAAACCTCGCAACGAAATCAATTAATATGGAACGTTTTTAATCAATAAGAACGGGACATTTCAGTTGGTATCCGAGCGTTGGTCTTAGAGAACCAGAATTTTGCATTAGTGTGTCTTATCGAGTTTGTTAGGATGCATTAGTGAGTCTGGACTTCGACCGTGTTTACTTGAAAAATGATTGCTTAACAAATTTTGTTGGAAACTATATATTTTTAACATGTGAATATTATGTGATATATTAATCTCTTAACGCGTTTGATATTATGTGATAGATGTCTACCTCTAGAACAAGTCCCATTGACTCACCTAATAATAATGAAGAGTCAAATGTAAATTGGAATGATTCGTGGACTGATTCACAAGTTCCCGAAGAGGAACCGGAAGAAGAGTCGGAACCGGAAGAAGAATCGGAACCGGAAGAAGAATCGGAACCGGATGAAGAAATAGAACCGGTGGGGGAAATAATAAAACGGTTAAGTAAAAGAAAATCCTCAACCAACCGACCAAGGTTAATTATGGTCAATGGTGTTTCCGCCAAGGAAGCAAAATATTGGGAGGATTACCAATTCTCCGATGAATTGGATTCCGACGAGAATTCCGATGATGTTATAGAAATTACCCCAACTAAATTTAAAAAGACAAAAGAAAATAATAAGGGAAAGGGCATAAAAATAGAGAAATCTAATTCCAACCCCGATGAACTTTATATGTATCGTCAACTCCCGAAGTCCTTAAGTTGTAACAATGACCCGGGAACCTCTAAACCACCAGGTTTTTCTAAACCAATGTGGAAAACGACGGCTCGTATTAGGGGAACATCATATATCCCTAGAAACTTGGCAAAACGAACCAAAACCGAAAAAGAAGAAACAAGCGAGTCGGAATAAGATAGTTGTATTCGTGTGGTGTAATATATGTAATATAGTGTGCTTATGCTTTAAGATATATGTAAAAATTGCTTGTATTAATAAGTATTTTTTTTATGAATCTAACTCTTGTCTATTTTACAGTATAAAAACACAAAATGGATAGACAACCCAATATTTTAAGAGACCTACCCGGAGACATGATTGATGAAATCTTGTCTAGAGTCGGTCAGAATTCTTCGGCACAACTATTTAGGGCGAGATCAGTTTGTAAGACATTCGAAGAACGTTCCAAGAATGCCTTGGTTTATAAAAGGCTTTCGTTCGAAAGATGGGGGATATCACATTGGGAAATCCATAAGTTACGATGTGTTTACTTTGACGCATATATTGCGGGGAACCCAAATGCTATTTTACGCAATGGGTTAAGAAATTATTTTGACTTAAAATATCCGAATATTGGACTTCATGATTTAGAAAAAGCGGCTAACATGCAACATAAAGAAGCATGTTATGCTTACGGATTAGTAATGTTCGCTTCTCACCAAAGTGAGAACAAGAACATCGGGCTACAACTATTAAACAAAACGTTCCCACAAGTGACGGAGTCGGTAATTGGGGTAAGAAATGAGGTTTTTAGATTGTTACGGGACTGTTGGACATTACGTAACCCTCGTCCCTTTGACGACGTTACAACACGCTGTCTTATCAACGGCCATAACGGTTATGTTCCACAAGACCAAGGATGGGAAGTGATCCTAGTAAAACCAGAATGCATGACTTATTTCTGGACGTATGAATTACGTGTCTTTAATGCCTTTGCTGAACGACTTGTGTACTAGTTAGAATTATCTTCACAACCATCTTGTATCAAATTTATTGTGTGCTATATTTCATGCTATATGTAAAATAAGCGGTAGTGTAAGTTTGTAAAATATTGTGAAAAAGTTTGAACGCGAAATATTATTATAATCAGTTTTTCATATAGAATTGTAGTAGTTGAATTGTATATTAGCTACTAAGTATGAACTTAACGGGTAGGTACTACCCGAATTTAAACTTATAAAACGCTAATATGAAGAAAAAGCTTTTATAAATGAGTTCATATTATGCTATGAAATACTATTAACTACTCTTAATATACTGTATGATTAACTTGTTCCATTTGACTATTTTGAAGGAAATGGCACCGACTACTCGACACACCGTGAATATGAATGAAGAAGAATTCCGTACTTTTCTAGCTTCAAACATAGCCGCAGTACAGGCTGCGCTACATACCAACAATAACCTTGGATCTAGCAGTACAGGAAATCGTGTAGGATGCACCTACAAAGAATTCACTGCCTGCAAACCTTTGGAATTTGATGGAACCGAAGGACCGATCGGATTGAAACGGTGGACCGAGAAGGTCGAATCGGTGTTTGCCATAAGTAAGTGTACTGAAGAGGACAAAGTGAAGTACGCTACGCATACCTTCACAGGTTCTGCGTTAACATGGTGGAATACCTATCTAGAGCAAGTGGGACAAGACGATGCGTACGCACTACCGTGGTCAGCATTCAAGCACTTGATGAACGAGAAGTACCGTCCCAGAACCGAGGTCAATAAGCTCAAGATAGAACTTAGAGGGTTACGAACCCAAGGATTTAATATTACCACGTACGAAAGACGATTCACAGAATTGTGCCTATTGTGTCCGGGAGCATTCGAAGATGAGGAAGAGAAGATTGACGCGTTTGTGAAAGGATTACCGGAAAGAATCCAAGAAGATATAAGTTCACACGAGCCCGCCTCCATACAACAGGCATGTAGAATGGCTCACAAACTAGTGAACCAGATTGAAGAAAGAATTAAAGAACAGACTACTGAAGAGGCCAATGTGAAGCAAGTCAAAAGAAAGTGGGAGGAAAACGGTGATAAGAATCATCAATACAACAACAACAACAATTACAACAATAATCGCAACAATTACCCCAACAATCGCAACATCAATCGCAACTACAACAAATGGCCCAACAACAACAACAATAACAACAACAACAACAACAACAACAACAACTACAACAATCATCCCAACAACAATAATAACCGCAACAACAACAACAATCAGAAGCAGCTATGCCAAAGGTGTGAAAAGTATCACTCGGGGTTCTGCACCAAATTTTGCAACAAGTGTAAAAGAAATGGTCATAGCGCGGCGAAGTGTGAGGTCTACGGACCAGGGGTTAATAGAACGAAAGGAACAAATGGTGTCGGGATGAGTAATGGCGGAGCAAGTAGTGTCGGAGCAAGTTATGCCAATGTAGTTTGTTATAAATGTGGAAAACCGGGCCACATTATTAGAAATTGCCCGAACCAGGAGAACACGAATGGACAAGGCCGCGGAAGAGTTTTCAATATTAATGTGGCAGAGGCACAGGAAGACCCGGAGCTTGTTACGGGTACGTTTCTTATTGACAATAAATCTGCTTACGTTTTATTTGATTCGGGTGCGGATAGAAGCTATATGAGTAGAGATTTTTGTGCTAAATTAAGTTGTCCATTGACGCCTTTGGATAGTAAATTTTTACTCGAATTAGCAAATGGTAAATTAATTTCAGCAGATAATATATGTCGGAATCGAGAAATTAAACTGGTTAGCGAAACATTTAAGATTGATTTGATACCAGTAGAGTTAGGGAGTTTTGATGTGATAATCGGTATGGACTGGTTGAAAGAAGTGAAATCAGAGATCGTTTGTTACAAAAATGCAATTCGCATTATACGAGAAAAAGAAAAACCCTTAATGGTGTACGGAGAAAAGGGCAACACGAAGCTACATCTTATTAGTAATTTGAAGGCACAAAAACTAATAAGAAAAGGTTGCTATGCTGTTCTAGCACACGTCGAGAAAGTACAAACTGAAGAAAAGAGCATCAATGATGTTCCCATTGCAAAAGAATTTCCCGATGTATTTCCGAAAGAATTACCGGGATTACCCCCACATCGATCCGTTGAATTTCAAATAGATCTTGTACCAGGAGCTGCACCAATAGCTCGTGCTCCTTACAGACTCGCACCCAGCTAGATGAAAGAACTACAAAGCCAATTACAAGAACTTTTAGAGCGTGGTTTCATTCGACCAAGCACATCACCGTGGGGAGCTCCTGTTTTGTTTGTCAAGAAGAAAGATGGTACATTCAGGTTGTGTATCGACTACCGAGAGTTGAACAAACTTACCATCAAGAACCGCTACCCACTACCGAGAATCGACGACTTATTTGATCAACTACAAGGCTCGTCTGTTTATTCAAAGATTGACTTACGTTACGGGTATCATCAAATGCGGGTGAAAGAAGATGATATTCCAAAGACTGCTTTTAGAACATGTTACGGTCATTACGAGTTTATGGTCATGCCGTTTGGTTTAACTAATGCACCAGCTGTGTTCATGGACCTTATGAACCGAGTGTGTGGACCATACCTCGACAAGTTTGTCATTGTTTTCATTGATGACATACTTATTTACTCAAAGAATGACCAAGAACACGGTGAACATTTGAGAAAGGTGTTAGAAGTATTGAGGAAGGAAGAATTGTACGCTAAGTTTTCAAAGTGTGCATTTTGGTTGGAAGAAGTTCAATTCCTCGGTCACATAGTGAACAAAGAAGGTATTAAGGTGGATCCGGCAAAGATAGAAACTGTTGAAAAGTGGGAAACCCCGAAAACTCCAAAACACATACGCCAGTTTTTAGGACTAGCTGGTTACTACAGAAGGTTCATCCAAGACTTTTCCAGAATATCAAAACCCTTGACTGCATTAACGCATAAAGGGAAGAAATTTGAATGGAATGATGAACAAGAGAAAGCGTTTCAGTTATTGAAGAAAAAGCTAACTACGGCACCTATATTGTCATTGCCTGAAGGGAATGATGATTTTTTGATTTATTGTGACGCATCAAAGCAAGGTCTCGGTTGTGTATTAATGCAACGAACGAAGGTGATTGCTTATGCGTCTAGACAATTGAAGATTCACGAACAAAATTATACGACGCATGATTTGGAATTAGGCGCGGTTGTTTTTGCATTAAAGACTTGGAGGCACTACTTATATGGGGTCAAAAGTATTATATATACCGACCACAAAAGTCTTCAACGCATATTTAATCAGAAACAACTGAATATGAGGAAGCGTAGGTGGATTGAATTATTGAATGATTACGACTTTGAGATTCGTTACCATTCGGGGAAGGCAAATGTGGTAGCCGATGCCTTGAGCAGGAAGGACAGAGAACCCATTCGAGTAAAATCTATGAATATAATGATTCATAATAACCTTACTACTCAAATAAAGGAGGCGCAACAAGGAGTTTTAAAAGAGGAAAATTTAAAGGATGAAATACCCAAAGGATCGGAGAAGCATCTTAATATTAGGGAAGACGGAACCCGGTATAGGGCTGAAAGGATTTGGGTACCAAAATTTGGAGATATGAGAGAAATGGTACTTAGAGAAGCTCATAAAACCAGATACTCAATACATCCTGGAACGGGGAAGATGTACAAGGATCTCAAGAAACATTTTTGGTGGCCGGGTATGAAAGCTGATGTTGCTAAATACGTAGGAGAATGTTTGACGTGTTCTAAGGTCAAAGCTGAGCATCAGAAACCATCAGGTCTACTTCAACAACCCGAAATCCCGTAATGGAAATGGGAAAACATTACCATGGATTTCATCACTAAATTGCCAAGGACTGCAAGTGGTTTTGATACTATTTGGGTAATAGTTGATCATCTCACCAAATCAGCACACTTCCTGCCAATAAGAGAAGATGACAAGATGGAGAAGTTAGCACGACTGTATTTGAAGGAAGTCGTCTCCAGACATGGAATACCAATCTCTATTATCTCTGATAGGGATGGCAGATTTATTTCAAGATTCTGGCAGACATTGCAGCAAGCATTAGGAACTCGTCTAGACATAAGTACTGCCTATCATCCACAAACTGATGGGCAGAGTGAAAGGACGATACAAACGCTTGAAGACATGCTACGAGCATGTGTTATTGATTTCGGAAACAGTTGGGATCGACATCTACCGTTAGCAGAATTTTCCTACAACAACAGCTATCATTCAAGCATTGAGATGGCGCCGTTTGAAGCACTTTATGGTAGAAAGTGCAGGTCTCCGATTTGTTGGAGTGAAGTGGGGGATAGACAGCTTACGGGTCCGGAGATTATACAAGAAACTACCGAGAAGATCATCCAAATTCAACAAAGGTTGAAAACCGCCCAAAGTCGACAAAAGAGCTACGCTAACATTAAAAGAAAAGATATAGAATTTGAAATTGGAGAGATGGTCATGCTTAAAGTTGCACCTTGGAAAGGCGTTGTTCGATTTGGTAAATGAGGGAAATTAAATCCAAGGTATATTGGACCATTCAAGATTATTGATCGTGTCGGACCAGTAGCTTACCGACTTGAGTTACCTCAACAACTCGCGGCTGTACATAACACTTTCCACGTCTCGAATTTGAAGAAATGTTTTGCTAAAGAAGATCTCACTATTCCATTAGATGAAATCCAAATCAACGAAAAACTTCAATTCATCGAAGAACCCGTCGAAATAATGGATCGTGAGGTTAAAAGACTTAAGCAAAACAAGATACCAATTGTTAAGGTTCGATGGAATGCTCGTAGAGGACCCAAGTTCACCTGGGAGCATGAAGATCAGATGAAGAAGAAATACCCGCATCTATTTCCAGAAGATTCGTCAACACCTTCAACAGCTTAAAATTTCGGGACGAAATTTATTTAACGGGTAGGTACTGTAGTGACCCGAACTTTTCCATGTTTATATATATTAATTGAGATTGATATTTACATGATTAAATGTTTCCAACATGTTAAGCAATCAAACTTGTTAAGACTTGATTAATTGAAATACCTTTCATATAGACAATTGACCACCCAAGTTGACCGGTGATTCACGAACGTTAAAACTTGTAAAAACTATATGATGACATATATATGGATATATATATATAGTTAACATGATACTATGATAAGTAAACATATCATTAAGTATATTAACAATGAACTACATATGTAAAAACAAGACTACTAACTTAATGATTTTTAAACGAGACATATATGTAACGATTATCGTTGTAAAGACATTTAATGTATATATATCATATTAAGAGATATTCATACATGATAATATCATGATAATATAATAATTTAAAATCACATTTTATATTATAAACATTGGGCTTACAACATTTAACAAGATCGTTAACCTAAAGGTTTCAAAACAACACTTACATGTAACGACTAACGATGACTTAACGACTCAGTTAAAATGTATATACATGTAGTGTTTTAATATGTATTTATACACTTTTTAAAGACTTCAATACACTTATCAAAATACTTCTACTTAACAAAAATGCTTACAATTACATCCTCGTTCAGTTTCATCAACAATTCTACTTGTATGCACCCGTATTCGTACTCGTACAATACACAGCTTTTAGATGTATGTACTATTGGTATATACACTCCAATGATCAGCTCTTAGCAGCCCATGTGAGTCACCTAACACATGTGGGAACCATCATTTGGCAACTAGCATGAAATATCTCATAAAATTACAAAAATATGAGTAATCATTCATGACTTATTTACATGAAAACAAAATTACATATCCTTTATATCTAATCCATACACTAACGACCAAAAACACCTACAAACACTTTAATTCTTCAATTTTCTTCATCTAATTGATCTCTCTCAAGTTCTATCTTCAAGTTCTAAGTGTTCTTCATATATTCTACAAGTTCTAGTTACATAAAATCAAGAATACTTTCAAGTTTGCTAGCTCACTTCCAATCTAGTAAGGTGATCATCCAACCTCAAGAAATCTTTGATTCTTACAGTAGGTTATCATTCTAATACAAGGTAATAATCATATTCAAACTTTGGTTCAATTTCTATAACTATAACAATCTTATTTCAAGTGATGATCTTACTTGAACTTGTTTTCGTGTCATGATTCTGCTTCAAGAACTTCGAGCCATCCAAGGATCCGTTGAAGCTAGATCCATTTTTCTCTTTTCCAGTAGGTTTATCCAAGGAACTTAAGGTAGTAATGATGTTCATAACATCATTCGATTCATATATATAAAGCTATCTTATTCGAAGGTTTAAACTTGTAATCACTAGAACATAGTTTAGTTAATTCTAAACTTGTTCGCAAACAAAAGTTAATCCTTCTAACTTGACTTTTAAAATCAACTAAACACATGTTCTATATCTATATGATATGCTAACTTAATGATTTAAAACCTGGAAACACGAAAAACACCGTAAAACCGGATTTACGCCGTCGTAGTAACACCGCGGGCTGTTTTGGGTTAGTTAATTAAAAACTATGATAAACTTTGATTTAAAAGTTGTTATTCTGAGAAAATGATTTTTATTATGAACATGAAACTATATCCAAAAATTATGGTTAAACTCAAAGTGGAAGTATGTTTTCTAAAATGGTCATCTAGACGTCGTTCTTTCGACTGAAATGACTACCTTTACAAAAATGACTTGTAACTTATTTTTCTGACTATAAACCTATACATTTTCTGTTTATATTCATAAAGTAGAGTTCAATATGAAACCATAGCAATTTGATTCACTCAAAACGGATTTAAAATGAAGAAGTTATGGGTAAAACAAGATTGGATAATTTTTCTCATTTTAGCTACGTGAAAATTGGTAACAAATCTATTCCAACCATAACTTAATCAACTTGTATTGTATATTATGTAATCTTGAGATACCATAGACACGTATACAATGTTTCGACCTATCATGTCGACACATCTATATATATTTCGGAACAACCATAGACACTCTATATGTGAATGTTGGAGTTAGCTATACAGGGTTGAGGTTGATTCCAAAATATATATAGTTTGAGTTGTGATCAATACTGAGATACGTATACACTGGGTCGTGGATTGATTCAAGATAATATTTATCGATTTATTTCTGTACATCTAACTGTGGACAACTAGTTGTAGGTTACTAACGAGAACAGCTGACTTAATAAACTTAAAACATCAAAATATATTAAAAGTGTTGTAAATATATTTTGAACATACTTTGATATATATGTATATATTGTTATAGGTTCGTGAATCAACCAGTGGCCAAGTCTTACTTCCTGACGAAGTAAAAATCTGTGAAAGTGAGTTATAGTCCCACTTTTAAAAATCTAATATTTTTGGGATGAGAATACATGCAGGTTTTATAAATGATTTACAAAATAGACACAAGTACGTGAAACTACATTCTATGGTTGAATTATCGAAATCGAATATGCCCCTTTTTATTAAGTCTGGTAATCTAAGAATTAGGGAACAGACACCCTAATTGACGCGAATCCTAAAGATAGATCTATTGGGCCTAACAAACCCCATCCAAAGTACCGGATGCTTTAGTACTTCGAAATTTATATCATATCCGAAGGGTGTCCCGGAATGATGGGGATATTCTTATATATGCATCTTGTTAATGTCGGTTACCAGGTGTTAACCATATGAATGATTTTTATCTCTATGTATGGGATGTGTATTGAAATATGAAATCTTGTGGTCTATTATTATGATTTGATATATATAGGTTAAACCTATAACTCACCAACATTTTTGTTGACGTTTTAAGCATGTTTATTCTCAGGTGCTTATTAAGAGCTTCCGCTGTCGCATACTTAAATAAGGACGAGATTTGGAGTCCATGCTTGTATGATATTGTGTAAAAACTGCATTCAAGAAACTTATTTTGTTGCAACATATTTGTATTGTAAACCATTATGTAATGGTCGTGTGTAAACAGGATATTTTAGATTATCATTATTTGATAATCTACGTAAAGCTTTTTAAACCTTTATTGATGGAATAAAGGTTATGGTTTGTTTTAAAATGAATGCAGTCTTTGAAAAAACGTCTCATATAGAGGTCAAAACCTCGCAACGAAATCAATTAATATGGAACGTTTTTAATCAATAAGAACGGGACATTTCAGCGGGTTGGGTGAAGCGGTTCTCGGTTATAGAGATCACTTCACATATAAGTTCTTGATGGCTCATTTTGGCGGTCATCTTATTGTTTAGGGAAATGAACCTCGGTTAGTGTGGATTCATGATGACTCGGCTTATACGGTCGTCTTCTCGTAAGTTGTGAATTTCGGTTAGAGCGGATTCATGGTGACTCGGTTATACGGTCACCTTATTGTTAAGGTTAAGTGTTTAGCCTTGGGTTGTAGGTTCGGGGATATTATTTTATCTTATGTTTTGATATTGATGTGTTGTAGCTAGTCCTTCGGGTGTAGCTTGGTAGTGTTGTTCATAACGTTGTGAGTGAACTTACATTGATGTTGTAGCTAGTGGTATCGCAATTGTACGGTAAGCTTAGTTTTGCTTGCTATATGCTCGGATGATCCGGTATGTGTTATTTGATATTGTGTGGCGTGTCCATTTTATGCATATATATGTATATAGTATATTCTCACTCACTAAGCATTAGCTTACCCTCTCGTTGTTGACATTTTTTTATAGATTGCTTGGATGCGGTGGCTCGGGTAAGCGGGGACTAGTGGACTTGCATAGTTGCTTTAGAAGGCTTGCTCTTGGATTGATTAAGATTGGGTAGCGTATCCCCAATCGCCATGCTCGGCCTTTATTTTGTATTACAAATCATGTGGTTGAAAACTTGTATTTTCGTACGAAAGTCGTAAAACGGCCGATGTGGGCCCGGTCTTCGTAAAACTAATTTTATTAATGGAACGTGTTAGTTTTATCTATTATAATATGTTGTGAAAACCGTTTAGTCTAAATGTGTCGGGAAGTGGTCAAACATTTTCGCATTTGGGACTTTTTGGGACAGCAGCCTATCCAGGCCCTTTGGCGCGCCGCGCGGGGGCATGGTGCGCCGCGCCATGTGATGCACAAAGAATTTTTTTTTATTCCGCGTAATTGGTTGGTTAACGGGTTGGGATGTTACATATGTGCGTGCGTCCTTTTTTGCAGTTGTGTGTTGGTTCGTGTAATTGTCTAGCTCCTTGCTAGTCTTTTTTCGTGTACTGTTTTATTCTTAATAATAAAATATGCTTGCCTTTCAAAAAAAAAAGATATGCATGTCGTTGGAAAGCTAGCGAAAAATTAAGAACTTTTCATTTAGATATCGAATGATTTCGATGAACGGATTTGAAGTTATAGTCAATTGAAATTTGGTATTATTATTAAAAATTATTATTATTATCGTCGTTATTATCGTCTTTATAGTTTTTATCTAATTATTATTATTATTATTATTATTATTATTATTATTATTATTATTATTAATTATTATTATTATTATTATTATTATCATTATCAATATCAATAAAAAGTATTATCATTAAAAATTGTTATTATTACTATCGTTAAAGTTATAATTAGTATTATCATTTCATTATTATTATTATAATTAAAAATTAATATTAGTAACACCTAATTATTATGATTATTATTATTATTATCATTAACACGAACGCGATATAAAAGACGATTAAAAGCTATTAAACAAACCGATTAGGAAATAATGAGTATGAGTATCATGATGAAATTTAAATTATTATAAGATTGATTTAGATAAAATTATCGTTTTTCATTATTTTTATCACTATTATTATTAAAAGTATTATTAATATTAAAACTATCATTTTTACAAAAATTATTATTGTTAATATAAAATTTCATTATTTTTATTAATATGAATTACCATTTTATCATAATATCATTTTAACCAATATGAATATTGTTATTATATTAATAGAATAATAATAATTATTATTATAAAATAATATAACTTTTACTTACTATTATTATTATCGATATTATTTTATCAAATAAATATGTAATACAAAGATGTTTTACTACGTGTAACATAATTACATTAATACTACCTATCATATTATTTTTATGATGTTAAATGAACTTTATAAATTTTATTACTTAAGATATATAAAAGTATATTTTATATAAAATTTTATTTATTAATAAATGAATTATATTATTTACTCTAATAGATCTTTTAAAAATATTTAAAAATATAAAACGGCGATATTTAAACTATATATTAATCATGTATAGATTTTGGGAATTATTTTGAGTCAAATTGACTTTTGTTGACCTTTGCATATTAGTCTCGAGCATTAGGATTGTGATACACTATGACTTAACCTAATTTGTTAGACAAATATTGACCAACACATAAATATATATAATTAATTTAGGTTCGTGAATTCGAGGCCAACCTTGCACTTGTTCAATGACGTTATATGTATTTTTACTACGAAATACAGTATGGTGAGTTTCATTTGCCTTTTTACCCTTTATATTTTTGGGCTGAGAATACATGCGCAATTTTTATAAATGTTTTACGAAATAGACACAAGTAATCGAAACTACGTTATATGGTTGAATGATTGAAGCCGAATATGCCCCTTTTGCTTGGTAGCCTAAGAATTCGGGAACATCACTAATTTTGAGAATTAGTGCACCCCTAATTGACGCGAATCCTAAAGATAGATCTATCGGGCCTAACAAACCCCATCCAAAGTACCGGATGCTTTAGTACTTCGAGTTTTTATATCATGTCTGATGGATGTCCCGGAATGATGGGGATATTCTTATATGCATCTTGTTAATGTCGGTTACCAGGTGTTCAATCCATATGAATGATTTTTGTCTCTATGCATGGGACGTATATTAATGAGAAATGAAAATGAAATTCTTGTGGTCTATTTAAATGATGGAAATGAATGATTATGATAAACTAATGAACTCACCAACCTTTTGATTGACACTTTAAAGCATGTTTATTTTCAGGTATTAAGGAAATCTTCCGCTGTGCATTAGCTCATTTTAAAGATATTACTTGGAATCATTCATGGCATATTTCAAAAGACGTTGCATTCAAGTCGTTGAGTTCAGTAAAGATTATGATTAAGTAAATGACAGATTAGATCATTTATAGATGGATATTACGAAATGATATGCATGCCTGTCAATTTTCGATGTAATGAAAGATTGTCTTTTAAAATGAATGCAATATTTGTAAAATGTATCATATAGAGGTCAAATAACTCGCGATGTAATCATATGTTATTGTATTCGTTCTTATGGATTAGGACGGGTCTTTACACAATGAACAATGAATCTAGATATTATGTATCTATGAATTGTTTGTTGCATGTTTACTTTCATTTACTTATTACATGTATATTTATAAGTGTTACAATACATGACACATGAATAAAAGTGGATTGACCATGTCATTTAATTACCAAAGATACATGAAAAGTTTAACAACTTCAGTAGTATAAAAATAGCAACGATACTAAATTGAAACAAACTACTTTAGTACAACATAAACAACACCAAAATCCAACTAAACATTATCATCATATTCAATCTTCTCACTTTTTTTCTCCAACCTCCCTTTCGAGTCCAATAAACCAGGAATAATGGTCATAGCACGTGGACACACTGACGGATCTAGCCACATGAAAAAATTGCAATGAGACCACTGAAAAGAAGTAAGAAGAAGAAAGAAATTCATTAACTTTATCTAGCATCTAATTTAACATAAACATTTTTCATCATTTACCTTAATTAGGCATGAGTAAAAACTATGACTCGGGTTTTTGTAGGTTCACGATGTTTGTATTGCAGCACGCCTACCATATACGCATTTAACCACTTCGAAGTAACGTGATTAAAAAAAAACCATAAATTGATTGACTTGGTTGATTTAGGGTTTATATGTTCAATCTTGGAAATGGAATTAAAGAAAAGAGAAAAAAATGTTGTTAAATAGTGTTCAAGGAAAAGTTAAATACCAATTTTGCCCATCATGTACGTGTTCATTATTATTATTATTATTATTATTATTATTATTATTATTATTATTATTATTATTATTATTATTATATTTTATTTTATTATTATTATTATTATTATTATTTTATTTTATTTTATTATTATACTAAATGAGGTGAGGTTTGTGGTAGTTTTGGCCACCCCTACCTTATCAAAGGGCACCCAACCAAACCCAATCTCAAAAAACGTAAAACACCCCCTCAACTATAATCAACTTACAAAATACACCAAACTCCAGGGGGTAAAACATAAATTCTCTTACTTAAAATAAAACTCCATCCACACGCTTCGCCTGCCCGTATCTTCCTGTTCGACGCGAGTTAAATTCCACCGACCACACCGTTAAACTCGAATTTTTTTTATAAACAAAACGAAACTAACTACGTTCGAAACAGACACTTTTTAAAAAACGCTAAACACAACGACAACCGTATCTTCCTGCTCGCCGCGAGTTAAATTTTTTCGACAGCACCGTCAGACTCGAAATAATTCGAAATAATTTTATGAACATAACGAAACTAACTACTTTCAAAACGGACACTTTTTTAAAAAAGCTAAACACAACGACGAAACTAACTACTTTCGAAACGGATACTTTTTAAAAAACGTTAAACACAACAAGAGCCCGTATCTTCCTGCTCGCCGAGAGTTAAATTTTTTTTGACAACACCGTCAGACTCGAAATAATTTCATGAACGAAACGAAACTAACTACCTTCGAAACGGACACTTTTTAAAAAAAACACTAAAGACAACGGCATCTATAACGGCGCTTAACACATGAGCCGTTTTTTCTTCTGTAAATACAAAAAGCTACATTAAATATGAATACGCAGGCCGAAAGCCCCCGCCGCATCGCGCGGGCCGGATCCGGACTATTTAATGGCTAAATTAGACGTCCGTCAGATTTAGGGACTATCTCAGTAATATTGACAAACCACAAGGACTATATCGATAAAGAAATCACAGGGACTAAAACTGCAATATGTGAAACTACGTGGACAATTTCAGCAATTATGTGTTATTATTATTTTTTCTTTTAGGTAAGGACGGGGTACTATATAAACTACAAATTAAAATTAAAAATATAAATATAAAGGCGCGAAAAGGGTAATCGAAGAAGAAGAAGAAAATGGACGATTCCAGTGCGATTCTGTGTCAGTTGTCTGCACTCAAGGACATGCTTGATCAGGTTAAATATCCGATATCATAATTACGTATATATGCTTTTTCTTTTATGCAATTGAATTGAACTCCTAGGGTTTTTGCCGATTTTGAACTATTCAGGTGAACGAAGAAATAGAGGCGAATATTCAAATTACGAGAGAGATTGAATCAGAAATTGTTAAGTGCTGTGAATTTGAGCGAGATTTGGCTACGCGAGAATCAGAATTGATGAAGACTGTGTACATGCTTCAGTTTGAAATTGAAGGACTCATGGCCATAAATTGTAAGGAGATTCATACTTATATACAGTATATATTAATTTAATTTGTTTCTATAATATTGCATATGAGATGAGATTTATTTGCATCGTAATTATGAATTTTGCATATTTTTGAGCTCTGTAAAAGTAGCATGAATATCAATTTTCTGTAAACTATTTTTTATTTCGATATTTAAGAAAATAATAATAAATAAGTAGTCGAAAAGTATAATTACTTGTATCTTGGTTACATGTATTTATATTAGGAAATTTCCATTAGCGAGATAAGGATATAGAATCATTAGTTGAAACTTCATAGTTGCATAATTAGTTGATGATGTTATATGAATTGACTTTTTATAATATGCTAACCTGCTTGAGGTCTTACATGATTTTACATTAGCCGAATCAAAAATGAGAAGGGAAGGCCTACAGAAGGAGTTGTCTTGTATGAAAATGAAACGAGATGAGATACATGAAAGAATGAACAACAAGAGGTATCGACAGACTTCTTCCATAATTCTTCCATTATTATGCTAACGAACTTTATTTGAGATTTTTAGGCGTTACCTACGCATAAATTTTGTTTAACCTTTTCTTTTATCCAGGGAAGCGTTTAGTACATTGTGTCTGGATTTTCAAAAGAAGAATGATGAGAAAGGAAACGGTAATCTATGGAAGTTGTTGGAAGAGAAGGAGTACCTTGAAAATGAAGTTCAACTTTTGAAGAGAAAAATTAGCTCACTGCAAAATTCAACGTCGGAGTTTTTTGAAGAGATTCTTGAAGGAATTAATGCCCATAATTCAAGTAATTTTACTATTTTCTTACCTCAAAGTTTGGCTATCTATATGAACTTGTTTACTCATTGTAGATTCAACTTCTTTAGATATAGTAACAAACATTTTCATTATCATTAATGTCTGTAGTTGGGGTTGCTTCCCCTGTTCTTGTTGATACGATCATTACAAATTGTAATTGACTTCATCTTGAAGTTATGAGAATGATATAATAAATCTCTACAGCTTTTGTGATTATATCAGATAGCAAAATTGATCTGTTGCAATCAGTATTAGTGATTTTTCAACGCCTATGATATGTTTGCAGGTTGCTCGTATTATTTTTTTGTTCTCTTGTCTTTCTTTTGGCCAATTAAGGTTACTCTTTTTATTTATTACGGAGTATAATTTTCTATTGTTTTGTCAAGTGCAGATTTGGTTGTAGAGATAGATCGTGGTAACTCTGAAAATGACAAATTGGTCAAAGATATAAATGAACTGAAGGCCACTCTGCTGGCAGCAATGTCACCATGATGTCATACACGGTAAGACTAGTTTTGTTTACTTGTCTTAGTGATACTCATTCTGCATACATCGTTCATGTTTTGGAACATTTATAGAAATCGAGTACAAAACATCTTGATCTAATGTCATGGTCTATTTACAGAAGGGCTCAGTTTGGTATGGTGCCAGTCGTATAATATATGTTGTGTATAAAATATCTCCCTTGTTATAATATATAATAATATAATATATATATATATATAAATGGATAGTCAATTATTGATACACAAAAGTAATATTATTGTATTACCTAAACTTGTGATATTTTTGCTATAAATAGCCATGAATGCAAGCATTAAACTTGCACCATTTTCTCACACTTACAAAGTGTTTCTTTCTTTCTCTCCATTATCATCTTTGTTCTTACACTTCATTATTAGCATTCTTAATCAAGAATCAAACAACTAAAGGTAGTTATAAGCCTACTGAATTATAACATCAAGAATCAAACCACTAAAGGTAGTTATAAGCCTACTGAATTATAACACGTTATCAGCACGATAATCTTAATACTAATTATGGTTGGCTCTGCCACCTAAATGATATATGGTCGGTTATACCACCTGAATAATATATGGTCGACACTGTCGTCTAATTATCATTTATGTTACTAACATTTATATTTCAATTATCTAACATTTATATGGCCGACACTGTCGCCTAATTATCATTTATGTTACTAATATTTATATGGCCGACACTGTCGCCTAATTATCATTTATGTTTACTAATATTTATATTTATGTTATATAACATTTATTAATTATTGCTTACATATGGTCGACACTGTCACCTACTTATCATTTATGTTATATTAAATTTATGTTTAATGTTTATATACTTATGAATATAAAGTGACTATAATTTATCATGTTGTTTGTTTTAATAGAAAATGTCGAATCTGGAAAAGCTTAAATTTACTCCTTTAGAATCAACTGGAAACAACTACATGCCATGGGTTATAAAAGTAAAAATGCATCTTAAATCAATGGGCATTCTTGAAGCCATAAATGAAAACAACACTTGTTCTGAAAAAGAACAAGCAACGGCATGTTGCTTTATTCATCAACATATTGATGAATGCTTACAAAATAATTATGTGACTGTAGAAGATCCCCATGTTTTATGGGAAGGTCTCAAAAGCAGATTCAATAATCAAAGAGAAATTTTACTTCCAGCTGCTATGGATCAATGGAGAACATTAAGGTTCCAAGACTTTAAGAAAGTAAATGAATACAGCTCAGCTCTGTATAATACAGTCTCACAACTTAAATTCTGTGGACATGAAATAAGTGATGCAGACATGTTGGAGAAAACTTTCTCCACAATGAATGCTTCCAACATCACAGTGCAAAGAAATTTGAGAATGCTAAAGTTCAACACATATCCTGAACTTAATTCATATCTCTTGGTTGCAGAGCAAAATGATGAGCTATTAATGAAAAATCAGCAATCCCGTCCTACTGGTACACTTGCAATCCCTGAAGCAAATACTGCAAATAATTATAAACAGGGACAAGGACGCGGGCAAGGTCGTGGTTATAATAACCATCGCCATCATCATGCCAAAAGCCATAACTATGGTAGAAACCATCCTTATGGTAATGGGAATGGGCGTGGACGTGGCCGTGGTCGTGGCCGTGGTGGTCAAAGAAATAATAATCCACGAAAATATAAATATCAACCACAAAACAAGCCCACTAAACAAGATGTTGAAGAAAATTCTTCTAAAAATTCTGAAGAATCTTGTTACAGATGTGGTAGAATGGGCCACTGGACTAATACTTGCCGAACATCTAAACATCTTGTTAAGATGTATCAGGATTCGCTGAAAGATAAAGAAAAGGAAGTAAACTTTGTGGATAACGTCGATCCAACAGTCACTGAGAAACCATCTGATTTATATGAAGATTTCTTGAATGTTTAAGTTGTGTGTCTTTCGAAAAATAAACGATTTAATATCGTCTGTCTTTGTCATTATGTTTGCTAAATGTTTCAGTACTATCTATTTGCGTTTAAAATATTGTGTAATATTAATGTACTCACTATTTATTTCTTATATATGAAGTTCAATATGAATTTTGCTGGAATACAACATCAATCAAGTGGTGGAGATCTCTGTATAGCAGACAGTGGAACTACACACACTATACTTAAATCCGAGAAATATTTTATTGATCTAAAACCAACGGAAGGAACTATACATACAATATCAGGACCTGCTAACTTGATAAAAGGGATAGGAAAGGCAAATTTCATACTACCAAATGGTACAAAATTTTTAATAAATGATGCCTTATTTTCTCCCAAGTCAAGCAGAAATTTATTAAGTTTCTCCGACATATACCTTAACGGGTATGATTATCAGTCAGTGACAACAGAAAATGAGAAATATTTAAGTAACACTGACAAGAGTCATGTGGTTGAAAAACTGCCAAGACTTAGTTCTGGATTACATTATACACATATAAATGTACCAGAAATACATATGGTAGTTAACGAAAAATATATTGATCCTGGTGTATTCAGTTTATGGCATAACAGATTAGGCCATCCAGGATCAACAATGATGAAAAGGATTATTGAATGTACTCATGGACATCCACTAAAGGATAGAAAAATCCATCATGATACAATGGTTCCATGTACATCTTGCTCTCTTGGAAAATTGATAACTAGACCCTCACCACTTAAGGTTGAGAAAGAATCACCAATGTTTCTTGAAAGAATTCAAGGTGATATATGTGGACCAATTCATCCACCATGTGGACCATTTAGATATTTCATGGTTCTAATAGACGCATCTAGCAGATGGTCTCATGTTTGTCTGTTATCAAGCCGTAATGTGGCATTTGCAAAATTTCTTGCCCAAATTATTAAATTGAGAGCTCATTTTCCTGATTACACCATTAAAAGGGTGAGACTTGATAATGCTGGTGAATTTACATCTCAAGCATTTAATGACTATTGCATGTCTATAGGAATTGTTGTTGAACATTCTGTTGCTCATGTGCATACACAAAATGGTTTAGCCGAGTCATTGATTAAACGTTTACAGTTAATCGCTAGACCATTGATAATGAGAACAAAACTCCATGTATCTATATGGGGTCATGCAATTTTACATGCTGCTGCATTGATTCGCATCAGACCAAGTGCAAGTCATAAATATTCCCCCCTACAACTCGCTTTTGGTCAAGAGCCAAATATTTCCCATCTTAGAACATTTGGTTATGCAGTGTATGTTCCAATTGCGACACCACAACGTACAAAAATGAGTCCTCAAAGGAGGTTGGGAATATATGTTGGATATGAAACATCTTCAATATTAAGGTATATTGAACCTATGACAGGTGACGTTTTTACAGCACGTTTTGCTGATTGTCATTTTAATGAAACATTGTTCCCTAGATTAGGGGGAGAAATGAAAAATAAAGAAAATGATGTTTCATGGTGTGAACCTCAATTAAAGTATCTTGATCCTCGCACAAAAGAATGCGAGACAGAAGTTCAAAAGATAATGCATATACAAGAACTTGCAAATCAATTGCCTGATGCATTTACAGATACAAAAACGGTGACAAAATCATATATACCAGCAGTAAATACTCCAGCTGGAATTGAAATTTCAAAAGCTGGCAATAACGTCACTCATGAATCTTTGCCACGTCAAAAACGTGGAAGACTAATTGGTTCAAAGGATAAAAATCCTCGAAAAAGAAAATCAGCTGATAATGAAGTAAAAGAAAGTGTTCAAGAAGAACCACAAATCAGTACTCCTACTGCAGAGGAGATTGATGATGTCAATACAGAAATTGCAATCAATTATGCATATTCAAAAATATTATGGAACCGAAATGAAATGAAAAATCTTGATGAGAAATTTTCATTTAATGTTGCATATGACATCATGAATAATGATGATGATCCAGAACCAACATCTATGGCTGAATGTCAAAATAGACATGATTGGGCTCAATGAAAAGAAGCAATACGAGCTGAATTAGAATCACTCAATAAAAGAAAAAAGTTTTCGGATCCATCATTCTCACTCCTAAAGATGTGAAACCTGTATGATACAGATGGATTTTTGTCCGAAAAAGAAATGAGAAAAATGAAGTTACAAGGTATAAAGCTAGACTTGTAGCTCAAGGTTTTTCTCAAAGACCGGGAATTGATTATGAAGAAACTTATTCCTCTGTTATGGATGCAATTACTTTTAGGTACTTAATCAGCCTGGCAGTTTCTAAAAATTTAGAAATGCATCTCATGGATGTTGTGACTGCTTACCTATATGGATCACTTGATAGTGATATATATATGAAGATACCTGAAGGATTTAAGGTACCAGAAGCATCAAATGCAAAACCCAAAGAAATGTATTCAATTAAATTACAAAGATCTTTATATGGGTTAAAACAATCGTGACGTATGTGGTATAGCCGATTAAGTGATTACTTGATAAGCAAAGGGTATACAAATAACCTTACTTGCCCTTGTGTTTTCATTAAGAAAACAACATCCGGATATGTGATCATAGCTGTTTATGTTGATGATCTTAACATCATAGGTACAAATAAAGAGATCTATGAAGCCATTCAACTTCTAAAGAAAGAATTTGAAATGAAAGATCTCGGAAAAACCAAGTATTGCCTTGGTTTACAAATTGAGCATATGCCTAATGGTTTACTTGTACATCAAACAACATATACTGAAGAGATTTTGAAACATTTCAATATGGACAAGGCAAAACCATTAAGTACTCCTATGGTTGTTAGATCACTCAATGTTGAAACTGATCCATTTCGTCCATGTGAAGATCATGAAGATATTCTTGGACCAGAAGTACCATATCTTAGTGCAATTGGAGCTCTTATGTATCTTACAAATTGTACAAGACCTGACATTTCTTTTGCAGTTAATTTGTTGGCAAGGTTCAGCTCTGCTCCTACCAAAAGACACTGGAATGGGATCAAACACATATTTTGATACCTTCGAGGAACTACTGATTTAGGATTATTTTATTCTAACGAATCAAAACAAGATTTGGTTGGTTATGCTGATGCAGGTTATTTATCTGATCCACATAAAGCTAAATCTCAAACTGGATATGTATTCCTAAATGGAGGTACTGCAATATCATGGCGTTCTCAAAAACAAACACTTGTTGCTACATCATCAAATCATGCCGAAGTGATTGCATTACATGAAGCTACTCGGGAATGTTTTTGGTTGAGATCAATGACACAAATCATTACTGATTCTTGTGGACTAGAACGCGATAAAAGTCCAACAATTATCTATGAAGATAATGCAGCTTGCATAGCACAGATGAAAGAAGGGTATATCAAAAGTGACCGAACCAAACACATACCTCCTAGATTCTTCTCATACACTCAAAATCTCATTAAGGACAACGAGATTGAAATGAGATATGTTCAATCCAGCAAAAACTCTGCTGATCTTTTCACGAAAGCACTTCCAACAGCTATTTTCAGAACACACGTTCATAACATTGGCATGAGACATGTTCAAAAGATGTAACAACCGAAGCGATGTCTACTTGAGGGGGAGTCAACTCCATGCTGCACTCTTTTTCCCTTAGCTAAAGTTTTTCCCACTGGGTTTTCTTTAGCAAGGTTTTTAACGAGGCAGTAACTTACAGTTGATCTTCAACAAACAAAATTGCTATCCAAGGGGGAGTGTTATAATATATAAATATATATATATATATATATAAATGGATAGTCAATTATTGATACACAAAAGTAATATTATTGTATTACCTAAACTTGTGATATTTTTGCTATAAATAGCCATGAATGCAAGCATTAAACTTGCACCATTTTCTCACACTTACAAAGTGTTTCTTTCTTTCTCTCCATTATCATCTTTGTTCTTACACTTCATTATTAGCATTCTTAATCAAGAATCAAACAACTAAAGGTAGTTATAAGTCTACTGAATTATAACATCAAGAATCAAACCACTAAAGGTAGTTATAAGCCTACTGAATTATAACATCCCTATCATTGTTTTTTATTGTGTGGGAGTTCTTTTTGTTCATGTTTGCAATTTGCGCCGATAAAGATAATTTAAAATGAACATCTTAAACATAGATCCAGTATTAAATGTGACTTTCCAGTTAATGTCATATCTTGAACAATAAAAGAAACCATTCTATGGGTTTATGTTACCTGTATAATGGCCGCAATTTTGATCCTTTCTTTTGCTTGTCTAAAACTGGATCTATTTAGGTTATATTTTAATGAAGTTACTAAATAGGAGATGGTGTTTTCAAAGAATACTATTACATAAAAAAATCTGATAGACCTTAATTACATATCTTTCATTTCATTTCAATTGAATGATAGTGATAATGATTTGAGGTATCTTTGGTGTTTTGTGGAGTGGACCGCTTAAAATTCGCCTTTTCAAGTCTTTCAATTAAAAATCGACGTCAACAAATGTTAATACAAAATATTCTAACAATGCCCATAAGAATTTGTGGTCACATTAATATTCTGTATCACCCCTTTATCCAATTCGTCAACTTGAAGACTATTTAACACTTGCATTTTGTGGGTTTCATTTAATGGTGTCAAAAGAAATATGATGGTTGGTTCTAGAACTTACTAAAAGGGTGAAATGGGCGATTCTTCATCCTGAAGACTAACAGTTTCTGATATGGGTCTCACTTAAAAGTGTGGTTTAGGTAATGGGCTATAACAAGTATCTATTGGTAGTCTAAACGGATAAGTTTATGGGTCTCGTAATTTGCATGTAAATTGTCTAAAAATATATCTATTCTTATAATTCAGTAGGCTTATAACTACCTTTAATGCGTGTTATAATTCAGTAGGCTTATAACTACCTTTAATGGTTATAAGAACAAAGAGAGAAAAAAAGAGAGAAGAAATATTGATACTGATATTTCAAGAGAAATGGTACAACTTAAATGGCTACCATACATGTCTATTTATAGCATAAAATATTACTATGCAAGAAATATAATAATAATAAAATTAACATCCAATCTAGATATTTTATAACACTCCCCCTTGGATGACAATTTTATTAGAGAATAACTAGTACTGCCTCGTTAAAAACCTTGCTAAAGAAAACCCATTGGGATAAAACTTTAGCTAAGGGAAAAAGAGTGCAGCATAGAATTGACTCCCCCTCAAGTAGGCAACGTCTGAGTTGTTACATCTTCTGAACATGCCTCATGTCAATATTATGAACGTGTGTTCTGAAAATAGCAGTTGGCAGTGCTTTGGTATAAAGATCAGGAGAGTTGTTGATTGAACGTATCTCATTTTAATCTGGTTGTCTTTTACGAGATCTTGAGTATATGAGAAGAATCTGAGGTTTTCATCTGAAGCTGTATCATCTAAATCTTTTATGTACAAGTTTAGCCCCTGTGATTTGTCTACAGTCTCCTTCATGGTTTGCTCAAACCCTTGTTTCAATTCCTATTCCCTTGTAGTTTTTTCTGAGCCTTACCAACATACCATTCTTTTCCATCAAACTTATGACCGTTAAGACCGTCTATGGCTTTGGCGCCTCGTCAGTATTTATATTTTGTTCAGTCACTTTTGATACTCTTCTTTCATTTGTATTATGCAAGCTGCATTATCTTCATATATAGTTGTTGGTGAAGATAGTTGTTAGTCTTTTATAGCGTTCTAGTCCACAAGAATCAATAATGATTTGTGTCATTGATCTCAACCAAACACATTTTCGAGTAGTTTCATATAATGCAATCACTTCGTCATGATTTGATGATGTTGCAACAAGTGTTTGTTTTAAGAACACCATGATTTTGTGGTACCTCCATTTAGGAATACATATCGAGTTTGAGATTTATCTTTATGAGGATTTGATGAATGACCTGCATATACATAATCAACCAAATCTTGTTTTGAAACGTTAGAATAAAATAATTTTAAATCAGCAGTTTCTCAAGGGTATCAAAATATGTGTTTGTCCCATTCCAATGTCTTTTTGTAAGGGCTGAGTTGAACCTTGTCAACAAAATAACTGCAAAAGAAATGTCAGGTCTTGTATAATTTGTAAGATACATAACAGTCCCAATTGTACTAATATATGGAACTTCTGATCCGTTAATATCTTCATGATCTTCACGGGGATGAAATGGATCAGTGTCAATATTGAGTGATCTAACAACTAATTGGTTTTATCTTTAAAAAAATGTTTTAAAATCTTTTCAGTATAAGTTGTTTGATGTACAAGTAGACCATTAGGCATATGCTCAATTTTCAATCCAAGGTAATACTTGGTTTTTTCAAGATTTTTTATTTCAAAATAATTCTTTAGAAGTTGAATGATTTCATAGATTTCTTTATTTGTTCATATGATGTTAAGAACATTGACATAAACAACTACGATCACATATCCGAACATTGTTTTTTATAAAACATACGTGCAAAATAAGTTTATATGTATACCCTTTTTTTTATCAAGTAGTCATTTAATCGGTAATACCACATACGTCCCATTTGTATAAACCCATTTAGAAATCTTTGTGATTTAATGGAATATATTCCCTTGGGTTTTACATTAGATGCTTATGATACCTTAACCCTTTAAGTATATTCATATATATCACTATTAAGTGATCCATACAGATAAGTAGTAACAACATTCATGAGATGCATTTAAATAACTACCAGGTTGATCAAGTGTCTAATAAGTAATTGTATCCATTACAGGAGGATAAGTTTTCCTCCTAATTCATTTCTGGTCTTTGTGGAAAATATTGAGTTACAAGTCTAGTTTTGCCTTGTAACTTCATTTGCACATTTCTTTTCGGATAAAAATTCATTTGTATCCCATACGTTTCACATCTTTAAAAGTGATAATGATTGATCCGAAAACTTTTCTTTTATCGAGCGATTCTAATTCAGCTCGTATTGCTCCTTTCCATTGAGCTCAATCATGTCCATTTTGTATATTCAATGACAGATTTTAGTTCCAGATCATCATCTTTATTCATGATGTCATTGTAACATTATATGAAAATATCTCATAGAGATTTTAATTTCATTTCGGTTCCATAATATTGCATAGTTTATCGCAATTTTAGTATTTACATTTATCAATATCCTCTGCAGAAGGAATATTGATTTGTGGTTCTTCTTGAACACTTTCTTTTACCTCATTATCAGCTGATTTTCTTTTTCGAGGATTTTTATCTTCGGAACCAATTGATCTTCCACGTTTGATGCGTGGCAAAGACTCAACAGTGACATTATTGCCAGCTTTTGGAATTTCAGTTCGAGCTGGAGCATTTATCGCTGGTATATATGATTTAGTCACTTTTTTTATATCTGTAAATGCATAAAGTAATTAATTTGCAAGTTCTTGCATATGCATTATTTTTGAACTTTCGTTTCACATTCTTTTGTGCGAGTTCAATATACCTTAATTGATGTTCACATCATGAAGCATCATTTTATTTTTTATTTTTTTTCTCCCCCTAATCTAGGGAACAATGTTTTATTAAAATGACAATCAGCAAAACGTGCTGTAAAAACATCACCCATCATGGGTTCAATATATCTTATGATTGAAGATGTTTTATATCCAAAATATATTATCATCTTTCTTTGAAGAACCATTTTATTGTGTTGTGGTGATACAATTGGAACATACACTGCACAACCAATGTTTTAAGGTAGAAAATATTTGGCTCTTGGCCAAAATCAAGTAGTAAGTGAAAATATTTATGACTTCCACATGGTATAATGCGAATTAATGTCGCAGCATCTAAATTTACATGTCCACATATAAATATTGAGAGTTTTGTACTCATTATCAATTGTCTATTTATTAGCTGCAAGCGTTTATCTATTGATTCAGCTAAACCAATTTTGTGTATGCATATGAGCAACTGGATGTTCAACAACAATCCCTGTAGATATATAATGATCATTAAATGCTTGAGATGTTAACTCACCAGCATTATCAAGTCTCATCCTTTTAATGGTGTAATCAGAATAATGTGTTCTCAATTTAATAATTTGTGCAAGAAACTTTGCAAATGCCATATTACGGCTTGATAACATATAAATATGAGACCATCCGCTAGATGCGTCTATTAGAACCATGAAATATCAAAATGGTTCACATGATGGATGAATTGGTTCATATATCTTACCTTGAATTCTTTCAAGAAACATTTGTGATTCTTTTTCACAATATACTTTTCATTAATCACCATATGTGCTTTCCATTAATCACCATATGTGTTTTTTTTTTTATCATATATCCTTTTCACCATATACGCTTTTAATCATATGCGCTGTGTTTTTCACCATATGCGCTTTTAATCATATGCGTTGTGCTTTTCATCATATTCGCTTTTTATCATATGCGCTTATCATATGCGATGCGCTTTTTATCATATGCGCTTTTTTATGTGAATAGTAAATTAATTAATTTCGTTTTACTATTCATATGAATTAATTTAGATTTACTATTTTGTTAATTGAGTAATATATATATACATCATATACTTGTGACTCCGAAGGCTCAAATGAATTTGACCATATAGTTATACGTTGTACCTTGCACATTAATTTTCAGTAGAAGCTTTAGATGCATATTATTTTCAGTAGAAGCTTTAGATGCACTTTTTTTTAATCACCAAATACCACAAACACTTTGTTTGCGTTTGTTCATAGTCATCAATGAAAACCATTTTCTTTAATTTTATTTTATACAATAAAATTAATGCATCATTATTCTTTTCAAAAACAATAATCTATTGTTATTGTTCACTTGTGCCATGTTTAACAACAAAAGTCAACAACCTCTGTCTTGTTTGTTGTGGCAACCAAAAACAACCTTTGCTTTTGTTACCGAGAATCCAAGATCAAAAAACAATTAATTTTTAATTAATCTTTTATCAAAACCATAAATGATTTTATTGATCTACGTTGATATGGCCATAAAGAATTGACGGCTGACCTACTTTTGTAAGTGTATTTCGGCTATCATTTCGAAAACGCACAACGACCTTTTTTTTTTTTTTATGAACTATTTGTTTCATATCTAGCTTAGGCAATTATTGTGAACATTTGGTCCATATAAGAGCATTTATTTTTTAGACTTTTAGTTGATTTGTACTTGTCACAATTAGGGATAGCACCCGCGGGTCGTGGATGCGGATCCATTGGATCCATCACCCGTACCCGCGGATTTTTTTTAAGAGACATCCAATTGAACCCTTGTTCGTTGAAACAATTTGACTATATTTTTACTCCCCATTATTAAACGGGCCATTTTGATGCACACTCTTAAAAAAATAATTTGTTTTTTAAGTTTTATTATTCAACCTCCTTTTTTCAACGGCCACGTTTTTAACAAAACATTTGACAAGTTTGGAAAAAAGTTTTTTATTGATTATCATCAAAAGTTTTCTATTGTCACTCTACTGGATGGAATTATGGCATACAACCAAAATTGCAACCCAACACTACATAAGAACAAAAAGGTTGTTTTTAATTAACATATGTATATGTGTTAAACTCGGAATAATAATAACTTATTTTAGAAAATTAACATAAGACATGTTGAAACATTTTTGTCACATTTAGCTCATCAAGTCTAATACTTATCATTGATAGATTTTATCACGTCTAGGAGATGTTTACTTTTTTCTTGTATTAAGTCCTACTTTCATTTACCTTTGTTTGGAAAAAATTTTTTTACTTTGCTTTCCCCCTTTCTGTAAAACTCATTTAAACACTTTCTTTGTTTTTTTTTTTTTAAAAAAAAAACTTCCTTTTTTTTACGTTACCCGTAAATTATAAATATATAAAAAAAACTTTTTGTTTAAATTTTTTTTTCTAGTTTTTAAAAGGTCACTTGACCAATTTTTTAATTCTTTCACAACACCTGATATCGTGATCGTGACCTTTCACCAAAGTAAGAGATATTCTTGATAAACTAAACACGGACTCGTGTTTGAAATTGTCGGCCACAAAAAAATTCATTTGATAAAAGTATATATATTTTTTTTAGTTATAGAAGGAGACCACTTCATTTTCAATACTTCATTTTTGACAAAAAACTATTCCATTTTACCATCCCTTTTTTTTTCTTACTTTAACTTTTAAGATATACTTTTATAAAAATACAAACTACTTTTTCTTATTTTAACTTTTAAGATTTACTTTTAATAAAAATACAAACTACTTTTTGTATTTTAACTTTTAAGATTTACTTTTAATAAAAGTACAAACTACTTTTTCTTATTTTAACTTTTAAGATTTACTTTTAATAAAAGTACAAACTACTTTTTCTTATTTTAACTTTTAAGATTTTTTTTTAATAAAAATACAAACTATTTTTTTATTTTAACTTTTAAAATTATAAATTTAAGAATAAACATTAGTATGCATGAAATAAATAATGATTAATTGCATAAGTAATCATAAATGTTAGATAACATATAAAGACCCCGTCGTATTCGTATTGATCGGAATTAATCTCGACCCATGGTACCGTGTTGTCAAATGACGTGTTGCGTACATAAAGTACCGTGTTGTCAAATGACGTGTTGCGTACAATCATGAGGTCTTATTAACATAAATATAAATGTTAGTGAAGTTAATAAGAGTTAGATTACAGAAAATATAATTCAGGTGGTATAACCGACCATATATAACTTAAATAACATAAATATAAATGTTAGTGAAGTTAGTAAAAGTTAGATTACAGAAATATAATTCAGGTGGTATAACCGACCATATATAACTTAAATAACATAAATATAAATGTTAGTGAAGTTAGTAAAAGTTAGATTACAGAAATATAATTCAGGTGGTATAACCGACCATATATAACTTAAATAACATAAATTTAAATGTTAGTAGTCCAAAATTTGATATATTCGAGTATGAAAATTATTAATAATTTCATACCTTGATTAGTGATTCGTGATCGTTTGAGATATCTTTTAATTACACTAAGCTTTTCGTGCTGATAACGTGTTATAATTCAGTAGGCTTATAACTACCTTTAATGCGTGTTATAATTCAGTAGGCTTATAACTACCTTTAATGGTTATAAG
The DNA here is from genome assembly GCF_046630445.1 of Rutidosis leptorrhynchoides. Taxonomy (NCBI): domain Eukaryota; kingdom Viridiplantae; phylum Streptophyta; class Magnoliopsida; order Asterales; family Asteraceae; genus Rutidosis; species Rutidosis leptorrhynchoides. Next base: position 420,446,873 of record NC_092334.1, read on the forward strand.
AACAAAGAGAGAAAAAAAGAGAGAAGAAATATTGATATTGATATTTCAAGAGAAATGGTACAACTTAAATGGCTACCATACATGTCTATTTATAGCATAAAATATTACTATGCAAGAAATATAATAATAATAAAATTAACATCCAATCTAGATATTTTATAACATCTATAACAATAATCTAGCTTTTATTATTTTTAGCAACTTTTGAAGTGTCTTTTTTTTGCTGAACTATATAATTTTACCTATTTGAGTTGTGATAACTTGTTCTGACCAATTTAAAGGTAAATGGGTCGAAATTGCCACAAGTGGGGAATATATACTTGTTGAGATCCCTAAATGAGTTATATAAAATTTGTAACATCTATAAAATCTTCAAGAGTGTGGAAGTATATATTAATTTTACAATCTTGACAATTTGTTTTCTTCATCTTGCAGAGAAAAATAGCAATCAACGATTTATGATACCACCATGGTGGAAAACGGGGCGAAAAAAGTTTCTGCATCACATCCTTAGCACCATCGCCTAAACTCAAGAAAACGTATCAAATCATCATTATGGCTGTAAAAAATGTCCCTTAGGCGCCCTCATTTTGGACTAATTTTGTTTCCGTAACCGATTTTTTTTACTCTGAGGGCATCATGGCTATTTTTGAATATATTATCATACTTTTGATTTTCTTATCTTTTTTTACATCTACAGACAATGAATGATGTTTGACAGCTTAACTTGGGCAACCACCACCCATCTCTGTGTCACATTTCAGGCCTCAGAAACCTAAAAGAGAAACCACCATAAGATTGTTTTGTATATCTTGCCTGTCTTTTCAATCAACTCCGATTTCTGACCAATCCAGAACAAGGTACGACTTTCAATGCGAATTGTACTAGTCGTTACAGAGTATATTATTATTCTTGCTGATACAAATCATTGCAAATAGAAAGCTTTTGAGATTGAAAAAATGTACAACACTTGGTGAAAATTCTTTAATCTTTCACCAACAGAAATAGATGATTAAAAAGTTGACATGGTCCTACTTTTTTGTTCTTTCAATGAACCTTTCACAATCCCAATTTTTCTGAAACAAAACCTCATCAATTGGACTGCACTATGACTAATGGAATTATTGCACAAAAAAAAAAAACTTAGAAAGATTCGGTTTTTATTGGTGCATTGTTGGCGGTGGGGCCATCGGGTACGCCACTGGCATAACGTACGGTGGATGGTGGTGGCCGTGCGGCATCATCACTGGTGTCCCAACTGCCGACGGCATATGTCCAGGAGCGGCAGCTATTGGGTGGCCCATTGGTGCTCCATACATACCCATACCTGGTGGCATACTCGGTTGATGCGGCCTATGTTTCATAGGTGCACCAACCGTTGAACCGTTTGATGGGTTTGTACTCCCTGACTGACCAGTAATTGGCATTTGGTGCGATGAAACATCACCATTGTTGACACTAGTTATATCATGAATACTAGTTCTCCGTCTATCTCGATTCATCGAGTTCAATCGTATAAAGTATTTTTGAGCATGGCTAGCAACTTGTGTAGGTGTTCTTGAAATTACATAGTTTCTTGAAATGCTTCTCCAATCTCCTTTACCAAACTTATCCAATCCCAACAAAAATAACCTGCATTTATATAGCATAAGAAGTTGTACCAAATTCAAAGTATAACAAATACTGCACTAGATCTAGCAATAATTGTGCATATATAATATATTGAAGTGTAGAAATGGAAGTGGTGACAACCATTGTACACTATGCAACAGGAGTTGTACAATGTACTCTCTAACAATAATTGGAATCCTGACAGATACATTTCCCAATGGTCAATCAACCACATCCTGTAATGTCTATGCATAAATTCTGTAATGATTTTATAATCAGAAACATGGTACTTTTACTACAGTAACTAACAATAATAACTGAATTCTTTTCCAAAAGCTGAAGTTGGATATATTCTTCTTTATGCTAAGCAGTTGATTCTGTTTCATTGTATAAGCTATATTACTTAGAATTATAAGTTTTGTAGCTATCTTAGGATAAAAGAGAAAAACAACTTTTATTACTACTTGAATTGCATACCTATGCTCTTCTTCTGTCCAAGGAATCCCTTTTCGACGTTCTTGTTCTGCTCTAGAATTCGCTTTTCCGCCACCTTGCCCTGCAGAATCATGACCGAATCCCGAAAACCCGTTACTGTAATTGCAAGACGAGCGTCGGCTCGAATTCGATCCGTGATGATTGTGTTCTTTAGTCGAAGAAGAAGACGATTCCTCTCCAAGATACTTGGGAATTGGAATGATTCCACCTTCAATATCATCAACATCTTCAACAAGTAATTGATAGTGTTGTTTTAACTCTGGAATGGTTTTAGTAGGTACAAGTGAAGCAATTGTATCCCATTGTTCTTTGGAATCCTCATTCCAGTGGTTGGCAATGGCATTCTCAAAGGCCTTATCCTCTTCTTTACTCCAAATTTTTGATGATGACATGATTGTTGTACCTCTTGCTTAAATGGTTGTACCAGAAAGAGATGTGTGTTGATGGTTTGGAGAGATGAGAATTTGGTATTGAACAAGGTGATGAAAAGTGAGAAGGGTAATGAAGGATAAGAAATGGGTATCAATTGTATTAATGGAATAGGACCACTGGATGGGCTTTTTTGTCATTTTCTTACAAATAATACTTCAACAACAATGGCTACCCTTTTTCCACACCCAAACTGTCCAAAACTCTCCATTTTCAACAAAAGCACAATCACTTTTATGATGATCGTCTTAACAAAACGAAATGTTCTTATTTCGGAAATTTGGTGTTGTTTTTTTTTTTAATTAATTGTTAGAATTGACAAAATGGGCAGTTCGAACGTGTATATGTAACAAGTTTCATACAGATTAAAATTTTGATCCCATAGCAGGTTAACTCTGTTGACACACAATTGATTAAGAACTTTATAGTTGTACAAAAACTTAAAGCATTGTTTCTAAATCATGAAGATTGAACTTGAATTTCCAGTAGAGATTTTTTAATTTCAATTACCATGCTACCACTTGGGGTTACGATAGCCTAGTTTTTAATAAAGTTTTTAGCATGTTTAAACCATTCAAGATTATTCAAGGTCG